>NC_140086.1:136465082-137665082 GCF_964237585.1 Gallinula chloropus
AAAGCAATTTGGCATTTCTGGAACAAACATCGGTGAACTCAGTTTTGGATGTAGCATTGTGCATGGTGAGATAAAGGTAAAATAAATAAACATAAATTGCCAGAGGATTAAAATCAGTGAGAGATCTAAGGGGTTTAGATGCTCAAAACAAAGGGCAGTTTTTTCGCGTTGCTTTGGTAATCACTTGAAGTAAAATATTTTTCTACAGCTTGGCTGTTCTTCTCTTCCAGTTTTGAATCTTATAATATATTCATTTTTTTTAAACTCTCGAGTTCTGAACTCAAGTCTGTGACAAGTTCATTTTAAGTAGGTCACTTCCTGCCAAAGCTGGAAAGATTAAAAAAAAAAAAAAAAGGTGTGAAATGAATTTTTGGGGATTGTTTATTACACAGAAGTTCAGAAGTTTTACAAAAGTAGCTGCCTAACCAAAGAAGGGCTATTTGTGCTAGAATTCAAAAGGGTGTCCTAAGGAGGAAGGTGACAGAGTTGCTGGTGGATGCTATGGAAACCTGAGACGTTTTCATCAGATTGTATATGAGATTACTTTATCTGTTTGGTTTCGTTGTCTCACTGTCATCCTTTCCCACTCACTCTGCACTGACTTCTGAGCAGTTTTAAAACCTTGCCACGTCTGACGCAAACGCTTTAACAAGCCGTGAGCCCAGCCTTCATCTGCAGAAAGACAGGGGGACACCTTCTCACAGCAAGTCTTGGGGGACCACCTCCATGCCCAAGGAACTCAAAGAAGCCTTCTCTCCCCCTGCAGCCCCCGCTGCTTGATGCAATACGGTGGGATTTATGTTTAGATTATTTGCATCTGCTTCTTCTAGAATTCCTTTTGATGTGCATGATGAAAGACTCAAGAGCATTTGCAAAGGGCTGGAGGACAGAGCAGGAGCATCACGCAGCCTTGAGTTGTGCTAAGGAGGAGGGATTCCTTGTTGAGTGTGTGGGCCCTGGCTGCTGTGCCCAGTGGTGCCTGAAAGTCAGAGATCTGTAAGAGCCCTCTTCCTCATCCTCCCTTTCCAGACATTCACTTCTCGCACTCTATAGTGACTCTGCTCTCAGATTCTCCCTCTGGTCATTGTAGACCAATGAAGAAGGGTAAATGAGACATTAACCTCGAAGCACCTGTGCCTCTGAGAGAGTCATCACTTCAGCCTGAGTTGCAGTCAGCTGAAATGGTATTGCTTGCCAATTGCAGCCTGATTAGCAATTCAGCCAGTCATAAAGGGGAAACTAATTCTAAGAAGTACTCAAATTCAGAAGATGACAAAATTCAGTCTTTTATGTATACCTGGGAGAAAACAGCACTGGGTCATCATTTGTCTAGAAACAAAAGCTTTCATGACTTCAGGGCTTCCTGCAGCAGAAGACTGTGTCATTCCCAAACCCAAGACCTGCTTCTGCTCACAATCCAGACACGCTCACACCCGTTAGCAGGTATCTCCCTTTCTGCTGAATTCCTCCCCTTTCCACTGAATTCCCCCCCACTCACTTGCAGCAGTAAGAGGTGGGTCTCTTCAAGGCTCATAGCATTCTTCAGCTAAGGCAGAATCATTGTATTTTGGCTAATGAAGAGATGCACAAGGACTGATGTCAGACTGACCGTTAAGTCCTGTGCTCTGCCTCAGTGCCAGAGCCCTCATGGATGCGCTGTAGTCTTTGCATGCAAATATTTTTGATAGTTTCTGTTAATTATGAAAAGGCACCCTGATCGGCTTCCCAGACGGCTGATTTTCCCAAGGACATCCAGAATAATAAATTCAGACAGAAATGATGAGCAGATTTGCAGCTGTGCTAACTCCCACATAACCTGCCAACTTGCAAGTCTGTTTGGCTCTCTGCACCCACAGCTGCACACGTAACGGGGTGCGTTGCCTGCTCCTCTGCAGCCAGGAACGTGAGGGAGGAATGGTTATTTGGGAAAACAGCGCAGGTGTCATGGTGTTTACCTCCAAATGAGGGAACTGTATCACACACATCGCTTGTATTCCCAATTATGGAAGCCTGCCTATATTTTCATATAAAATCACTAATTTTGTTGTTGTTTTTAAAGATTATTTGGGTACATAAAAGCCTAAGTTTTTAGCTGCTTATTAGAGCACATAAAGGAATGAAATTCAGGTTCCTACTTCTCCTGCCCAATGCCAGGAATAATTAGGTGCTTGAAAACAGAGTTCAAATATCCAGTGAGAAAACTCTGTGAGGGCCTGGGGTTAGTCAGTAGAAAGTAGATCCTGCCCATCTTCAAGTTAGGCATCTCATCAGCTGTTTGCTCATCTCTGAAAGTAAAGATCCACAGCCACTCTGTCAAAGGGCTGAGGGGAACTGCTGAGGTCTTTTAAAATGTCAGGAATGACGCTTCTCATTTAATCTAATCTAAGAAGTATACTACTACACAAGGATCTGCCATAATTGGTGTGAACTCACTGGGAATTGCGTAAAAAACAATGTGTATTGCTGAGTTGTTTATTCTTTGGGTTAGAAAAGAAGGATGAAGGCACCATTCTTTGGTTAAAGCTCAGATTAGTGAAACTAGACTGAAAGGTGATGTTGTTCTTAGCAGTGCCAGTAAGCTTCACAGACACATCAGTACCTCCACTGCAGCCTTTCTAATCCACATGTAAATAAACATCTTCATTAATAATATCAGGATAATATAAGATCTACCCCAGACTAAAGATGCCTATTGTATGGAAATATGTTGAATAAGCTAGAGTGCTGGACAATTTCCTCCCCATCTTAGAATGAAGCTAGTTTGAGCTCGTAAAATGTTCACATCTTTCCACATGAATGTGCTGATACATAATTCATAAAAACACTGGTTATGGTATTTCTAAGTTTGAGTATCTTACTCCAAGTTTTGTGCAGTAAATGAAGAGAAACATGTTAAGTGTATTTGGACACATCAAAGATAAAAGTATTACTCATAGATCTGAGGTCTATTACCTCAGGATACATCATGTATTCTGTTTTTCATACGTTCTCAACTATTTCATTAAACATTAGTAGTTTTCTCTACTTTTTATACTTTTCCCTTGATATTTTGCTTAAGAAAGATGGAGTATGACAGCATTTGCTTTCTGAGTCAAACTCTGTAGTGTATTTTTTATACTAAATGTTGAAAGCAAAGGTCTGTCTCTGGTAGACTGTGATGTGATTGTGATCCTTTTATTAATGCATAGCCAAGCAGTACACTCCTAGCCAAGTGTACAGCACGGAAAACAAACAGCAGCTGGACAAAAACCTTTTCTTTTAAAAATATCATTAAACATATTAGTTAAGGGCTGGACTAATTTTGCCGTCATCACAATTTCTTCTACTTTAAAAGCATTTTATCTCTTCTATACCATTTTTTAGAGAGTAATTTATTTTGGTGTGACTTTTCACAGAAGTAAAGCAGTGATTATGAGAGCACCCCCAGTCCCGAGTATGCAGAAACAGCACTTTTTAATCCCCTTGATGTCAAAACACAAATAAAATTATCTGGTGCCTTCTCTTAAATGGAGATGAGTCTGTAATTCTTTGCTCTAGGTGCATATGGAGAGCAGAGGCTGTGATAAGGCAAGCAATTTTCTGTCTTTTGGGGTCCAAGGATCTTCACTGAATGCCACACTCCCTATGTGCCTCCAAGACCTGTGGAAAAAAAGGTGACATCTGTGCCTGAGGAGCACGAGGTGGCAACAGAATTAAAGCACAAAGATCCTCATGAAGCAGTCACATGCTGTCCTTTGTGCAGACAATCTCTAGTGTATTCTGCAAGAAGATTCTGTAAGTTTTTGTTGGCTTCTTGAGGGAGGAAGATGCTGGTAAGAGTTCACCAAAATGTTAAAAAACATATAGATGAAAACACTTCTTCAAGATACCATCAGTTACACGGCCAGTCCTGAGGACCAGGTCTTGGATTAGATTGGTTTCATAATGGTAGATGGTATCTCACCCTTCAAGAATGTGAAAGGAATTGGAGAGGAGGAGGAAACAAGTTGGGCAAGACTGGCTGAAAGCTAAAGGTGAACCACAGCTCAGGCCTGAGTGCAGAGGGTGATGCTTGCAGGAAACAGGAGAGTTTTGGACTTCAAGAAAAGTTTTGAGAGGTGTTTTGACTTGGACTGATTCCACAATCAGAAACTACAGTGTCCCAGTCAGTCTGTTGGTTAGTATGTCTGCTGTAGAAGATGATCACCTTCCCCATAGCAGTATGCAGATAACTGCCCAAGTAGCACGAAAGTGTGTACTCTTGGTCTATCCATGGCTAAGAAGTGCAGAGTGTGCTTGCATTCTCTTGATTTAACCTTGAAATTATCCTGGCATTGAGGAAGGTTGTGTGACTTCTGGAAGTACATCCCAGCCTAAGTTCTTCTGTGGTGGAGAAGGATGTGCTTGGTGATAAATGGCACAATCAGTGACACAGGCAGATTTGGTTTGGGAAATGTGTCTCTAACTCCCTCTTTTCTTGCTACCCACCTGTACCCACATGTCTCAGTCAGCATGATGACCACCAAGTGAAGAACGTGCTGTTTTCAACCCAGATGGCTCTCCTGTGGTCAGCACCATGATCTGGCCAAAGGCCCTGTTTGATGCAAGGCTAGGGCAGGGCTGGTGCTGTGGTCTGATGTGGTTGATTTTGGCTTAACACATTTAGCACACCAGCAGATAATCAGTGTTCTTAACATTCCCAGGTGCAAGAAACTCCTCTTAACCCAAGTTGGTTAGGTTGGGCTTTTTTACAAATCAGAAGATGATATATGAAGACTGGACTTGTAAAGCACTCAAAAAAAGCCACTGCTGTGCTTCCTGAGCAGAGGGAGAGGTGGAGGGCAGTGAGTATTTTTGCACTTTGTGACTTAGGCCACATAAATGTGCCACTAATGATCTGGGCTGCTGGAGCATATTTATTCAAGAGGAAAGGACTATTGCTGGGCCAGGGCTGCTAGCACAATCAAGAGAGAGAAACGCTTATAGTGACTGTTTCTTTGTACTCACAAGGGGAAAACAGATTATTTGGATAGTTCATCACTGTCTACTACATAGTAATTCCATTCAAGCTGCAGATGGTCTAAATGTAACTCAATATATAGCAGTAGGGTAATATAAAAATAACAGATACACGATGATTTTTTCTTCCGTTTCAAAAAGGAGCTATTATATTTATAATTGCATAGAGCAATAGACTTTTCTGGTTTCTTCAAGACCCATTATACAAATTTCCTTCTCTGTTCTCATCCTCTTCTTCTGAGTGGCTATATTTCGCAGCTGAGCATTTAGAACTATTTTTGCTTAGAGGACACTCCAGGGTGAGATTCATCCTATGACATAAGGGATGAGTTGCTTTCCCCAGAAGCCCAGAGACTGTGCCTTGAGTCACCTTCTGATGCAGACTGTGACGTGCCACAGGACTTCCACCAGTTACCCACAAAAGGAACCTATTTGCATCATTCTGTGATTCCTCTCCCACATCCTGGTGGTGGGCACCTACATTTTGCAGTCAGAGTTGGCACGTGGCTAAGTTATGTAGCTGAATTCAGGAATCTGTCTGCATCCCAAGCACAGGAATTGTGTAGACATTCCTGACATTACCTACATGGTTGCATTTTACTATATTTGAACACTATATGGATATAGTCACACAACATGTATCCTATCCCGAGGCTTCTTTAGGCATTTTATAGGCGTCTTAATTGAGATCATGTCATCTATGGTATTAAAACACTGGTAAGCAGCTGCATCTTGAGTTTTCAAAGAAAGCAAATGACAAATTCCCATTTTTAGTGAATGCTCCCGTGCCTGGCCAATTTGCCCTTAGAGCTGTAAAATAGGATTTTCAGGTTTCTGGAAAGGGAAGCAAGCTCAGACTGATATTTAAATCAGAGTAAAAAGGAATGAGAATTTGATCCTGTTAGGTCTGAAACCTTTATCCATCATATATTCCATTTGGGTTTGCTAGAAACTAGAGCTTTCCAGTATGATCGTATTTTACATCACCCTGTCAGAAGCCCTGTTTTCAATCTAAGAAGAGTGTGTGCCTTGTAAAATAACTGTACCTGTGACACTTTCACTAGATAGGCTTTTATAAATTTTCTTACAGTGCTGACATGGATTGTCCCCCTAATCATTCATACAAGCAGGATCGGGTGGATATTCTCACTGGAAAGGTTTTATTTGAATAGAGCAGGTGAAAAACTGAAAGAAAAAAAGAAGCCCCTTGAAATGTTAAGCAGCTTGGCTTGTTAGATAAACTGCACGTTGGTTTATGTGCTGTGGCTGGACATTATAAAACGATACAATAGAAGCACAAAATATATTCCAGGGATTTTTCCACTGAAGTGATCTGTCTCGTTGGAGAAAGTTAACTGATCTCCAAGACTACATTCAGCATTCCTGAAACAGGTTGCAGTTTCTTCCTCTCAGCGATGAGCTGTGCACAGTGTCTAAGCTGTCAGTGTCATCACTGTGTCTCAACTAACTGCCATCGCTGTTCAGCATTTTAGGGCAGAGAGGGAAAAACATCAACCTCCAACACATCTTTCAAGATCATATTTTGCAGCCAAGATCAGGAGCTGCTCAACATAAATGATGCCACGAGACAAGAAAAATGGACGGCTTCCATACTGGTCCAAAAGCACCTGAGCTGCTTTGCCGTGTTTGAAATAATAGGAAGGATATGGGAACTCATTGCAAATGCATTGAGAGTATCTGCATGATAAAAAAGACGTACAAAGGCATTAAGCAAGCAATTTTGGATTAAAGCCATTGAATGGTATTTGGAAATGGGAGTGCAGAGTGGTGTTATACTGGTGCAATAATTTACAATGTGCCAAATGTGCCAGTATTTAGCTTAAGGTTGCTTTATCGAGGGTGGACCTGGTTTCATTTAACAAGGATTTAAATTTGGGGTCAGGCAGGTCTTTCCTCCCCCTTCCTCCACCTCTACCACTACCAAACAATCAGTCTTTCACTTTGATTCAATTATTCTCTCCATATTAACATTTTTTCTATAGAATTTAATTCTCTTTGCCAGCTTTGGATCAGCATTGATATTTCAAAGTAAAATAATATGCAGGATAATTAATTTATTAACTAACTCATTCTCTATTTAATTCAGGATTTCACAGCTTTTGAATCACTAAAACAAAAGAAAAAAGAGAAGATAAATGCTTTCTTATTAAATTGGATAAAAGACTTACTTTTCATATGTAAAATAAAAATGCTTTTATGTTAGCAGGTCTGTTATCTTGTCAATGAATGAAGGATTTATAGGCCTAATATTCCTTTCTGCTCATAAAAGAGTAGATTATACGAAAAATGTTATTTGGAAAGAGTAATAATTTATTAGTTCAATGTAGGCTTCAGCTCAGCTACCTAGGAAATAAGGCTTACATCATCGTGATGATTGCATGTTTCCTCGCCAGTCCTTCAGCCTGCTATAAGCATTTTTCAACATGATAGTCACAATTCCCACCAAATCTAGTAAAAGTCTTTACATCTATAAGATTTTCCTCAAGTTTCAGGAAAACAGAGTGCCTCTTGTAACAACAGGGCTGAAACAACTGCTGTCCATTGGAGAGGAGACCACAGGCTATGGTGGGTGAAAGCTGAAATAGGGTAGAGCCTAATGAAAACAAAGTCCTCTATTTGCCTGCTCACTGAACAGCTTGTCTACTTGAAGTTATCCATATTTTTGTCCTTGCACCCCAGACCCTATTTCTGTGTACAACAGAAACATATGCAGAGCCTTTGCTGTCTGGTTGGAAGCTATGGAGCTGATAATGACGTGTGGTGCTTGTGGGTCTTCAGGTGGGTGGCAGGCAGAGGACCTAGCAATTTTTCAGGCTGTAAGAGCTAACTGAAGGGGATGTAATGATGGTCTTATGTAGAGAGGTGGATATGGGCTGTTTTTTCACCACCTACCCCGGTACAAGGAGCAGGAGGCATTACAAGGCAGCAGGAAGGAGAAAGGTTTGCAAGGAGGCATACAGGTCAGGGGTGAGTTATAGAGCTCCTTCCCTGGGATGCTGTGGATACTAAAAAGCATTTCTTGGGTTCATTAACAAGCAGCCATGCTTCTCACTCAAAGGAGAGAAAAAAATCCATTGAGAGCTTCCTGGCTTAGGAAGTCCTTGAGATTTAAGTTTAGGGGCAGAGGAAGTGTTCAGATGTGTTGCTACTACTTCTCTCCATTTGTGTGGTCTTTGCTTCTATGCTTTGGGGGTTGGGTTTTACTTTCTATAGGATGCCTTTCATTTATGTTACATATATTTCTTCTACATTAGTTACAGTAGCATGTATTTATTGATAACTTTACTGCTTTTGAAAGACAAACCTTTCTATTCACACTCAAAATACTGATTTTACATAAGACATCTGAGGGGGTCTAGGTGTCACCCCAGAGAGAGCAGCTGCCCTTCCTTACAAGCTGGAGGCAGGATACCCAATTTTGCACCATCAGCTGTTTCTAACTGCTCAAGCTCTTTTCCTGACTTTTTAAGTGGCACATTGTCCACTGCACTCTTTTGGAGAGGTAATTGAGGTATGCTATCTTCTCAGAAAGGTGCTTGTGGTCCAAGCACCATCCAGGGATCCTGTAGTACTTGTACCTCTTGTAAGAGGTATTAGGAGAAAAGGAGATGATGGAAGGCTGAAAATATGAATTAACACTTCCTTAGATGATTTGAGTAGTTGCACAGCTTTCACCATACGCTGCTCATTCCTGTGTTCCTCAGACTGTTTCCATATGCAGACAGGGAACTGATGAGTGACTTGGAGGACACACCAGAGCTGCCACAGTTAAGTCTTACAGAGTTTCAGCAATTTCTACTATTTCCCTCCCCTGCCCCCCCTCACCCCCCTTCAATTATTTTTAATATTAGTCTTTCACAGGAAGAGAGTGAACATGGCTCAGTTAACCATAAATGGTGCAGCTGAATTTCCTGCATTTGGAAAATTAAGCATTCCAGCATTGCAAAGGATAAGCCTGACCCTGGGGAAAACCACCTTCCTGATCAGGCTGTCCTCCTTCCACGCTGGGTAGGTTTTGAAGAAGGTGCATCAGAATGGATGTATCTTTGGGCTAATCCAGTGTGGATGGTCTTCAGATTTTGAGTTCAGATTTTGTGGTCTGTACACCAAGTACTAATTGTGGGACTCATCCCCATTGCTGCATATGGGTGACAGCTTCAGATTATATGAGAGAGAGTTTGTGGGGCTGTTTTGATAATTTATCACAGCAATGACAGTCCAGTTGCAACTGGGAATGCAACTGTTCTCCATGCATCAAGATACTAAACCATCAGAAGGAAACAGCAGTTTTCATTGGCATCCTTTAAAATAAAATGTCATAATATATCTGAAAACTTGAACCAGATAATTTAAACAATCACTGAATGTCACACTGTGAGGTGTATCAGCTGCACGTGAAATAGCTGTCCTGAGGGTTAGATAAGAGTAAACAGAAAGTTGATCTGTATTTATGGAAGCAGTCTGGCAATGATGGTAATTGCTTCAATAGAGTGTATGAGAGCAGTTGGAAACAGTGGACTGAACAGTACATTACTTTTCATTTGACCACATTTGTGTTTCTTTTCTGTCTGCAAGTAGGGTTTTGATCCCAGGGAATCACTGGGAATGTATTTAGCCTGAAAGACTTGCACTTCTAAGCTTTTGCATACATACAAGTCTGGAAGGCTTATATTTCCATAAGAATAAAAATATTAGTTGTTTACCATTCCTATTCTCCATCCAAAGAAGGTTCAGTCATCTAGATAAGATGATAACATCCCCTAGGTCAAGTTTCATCCTAATAAAATGAGCCAAATTACATTAGCAGTAAGAAATTCTTAAGCATTCCAGAAAAGTGGGTTATTTGGATAGTCAGGTAGAGAAAAATACTCTTTTTCTTTAGCAAATAGACATTAAAAAATATAACCACTTCTGTCCATTTTTTTCTCTTATACAGAAAAGTGTGCCTCCACAGAAATGAGCTGTGTGCTGCTAATGATTGATGGTTGTCCTGGTTTTGGCTGAAACAAAATTAAGTTTCTTTCTAGTAGACAGTATAGAACTGTGATTTTTGATTTAGTGTGAAAATAATGTTAATAACACAGTTACATATTTAGTTGTTACTAGGTAGTTGCAGTGTCTGCACTAAGGACTTTTCAGCTTCTCACACCCATATCATTCTGTGATTCTGTGATTCTGTTTGTCAGGCCTCACTGTGAGAATGAACTTACTGGTGTGGAGATGATTACAGATGAGCAAAAGGACAGGAAAAAACCTAGTAGTATCTGGAGAGGAAAAGTATCATCAGTTTGAATAACAACTACACCTTGATGGAAAAACAAATGAGAGTTAGTGTTTTAGAAATGAGATCCTGCACAGTAGCATTATGTAAAGATAAATAGGTACAGCTTTTCTTTTTAGTTTAAGGTATTAGACTAGTCATGGAGCTATATCAAAGAGCAGTGTCTAGATGGCCAATTTTTCCTTCTCACATATCTACACATAGATACAAACACACACACTCATATGAGTGATGGTGATATTGCTGATGAATGTGACAAACTAAAACGCATCAATACAAATTGTTGATACGTAACTGACAATTACATCTGCATAAAAAGTATTTTAAATGTATCAATACAATGCAATAATTTAATCTTCTTATATTGAAACTGAGGTCTAGACAAAACTTTTCAGTAATATCTGGGGCAGGCATGGGGAGCAAGAACACTAATGAACTTCCAGACATTAATCAGGACGTACGCAATGCTTTATTAGAGACATAAACTCATTTACAAGCCAACAGGCTTCATCTGGTTGGGAAGCCCCAGCTTATAAAAGAAAAGTCAACCTAAGAAGCTTTCTTCCTAGGATTAAAAATCTTTTTCAGAATGTTTAGTCTGGCTAAATTGGCACTTGTCAGGCAAATCATGATAGTAGGTCAGCCTGGTTTCCACAGAGTTTTGGAACAAGAGACTCACCATTTCATACTTGTACTTTAAAGACAAACCCACAAAAACATTCCTTTTGTTAACAGGCTCTGGAAAACAGGCAGAAGTCTATTGCCACTCTGCTTTGTACCCCTGGAGGAAAAAAGTAAGAAAGTCCCATAAACAGTTTGTCTTGCTTTTCTTTTTTTGTTAATTTTACACGCCTTTTCTTCTGTCAAGGTGTTATATTGCAGGTACTCTAGTTGCAAGCTCTGTTTGGGTTACAGTCATTGTCCAAAACCATTTATTTTTTAATAGAAACACTTGGAAAATGTCATAAAATAAAAAGGGAAGGGAAGGCATGGAAAATACATATTCAGTGTAGTTTTGTCATTGTCTGTTGCTGAAAATGTAGGTTTTACTGAGACTGAAGTAAAGATATAAGCAAGGTAAAGGTGTTATGGACAATTATAAGAAAATTTACTTTCATCTAATATTCATTACTGGACATCTAGAAATGACAGTATTGAATTGACTTCCCAGATGAAAGTCTAAAGAGGGAAATGAAATCTTGAAGAACTAGCTTCTCATTTCTGACAAAAGTGAGCATTGGCAGTTCCTGTACGCCATTTGATGCCCCACAAGGCCTCCTCCCTTAATTCAGATCTCTTTCTCAAACTGATCTCTCCTGGTGGACCTTCATTCTTAAATACTAAGAAAGGAAGAAAGAGAGAAAGAAAGAAGTAAAAAGAGAGAGAAAGAGGCAAGTCTGAAAGTGAGCATTTGCTGCCCTCTTCCAGAAATTTTGGAAGACCCTGTGCCTCACCTAGCTGTAGAAAACCAATGAGAAATGTACAAGCTAGGTGAAATTATGTTGCCTTGAAGCATTAGGCAGTTCTGATTAACTGCTCATAATGGTATCCCTCTTCTGAATATTTTTCTTATCTCCAGCTTCCCTGCCCTAGTGACCCTGCCATGTTTGTTGTTTGTTTGGGTTTTTTTTTTCTGGAAATCATCACATCATGTGCCAAGAGCATATTGGAAATGCATAAAACATCAACAGCATGAGTCAGCCTATAAACACTCACACACTAAATAATCAGATAGGAGAGAGGTCACAAGAGTGCTATCTTTATCACAGTTAGGTGGATTTCCAGGCTACACCCTGCTCCAGCGCTGCACTTACCTGTCACATAAGCTGCACCGTAAGGGCTCTGCTCTGATTTACACCAGTAATTGCACAGAATTGCCAGGGCGGATCTGATGGAGCAGCATCAGGGTCAGTCAGGCACATCTCAGGCTTCAGAGGGGCATGAGGGGAAGAGGATGCTGTCCTATCTTCGGCGTGTAGGCAGGTCCTGGGTCCTCACCTTCCCTGTAGCACTGACAAAAACCAGACAAATGGAAAACCTGAGCTGAAGGCAGACACACTAGAAAACTTCAGAAAATTCTAAAACAGCTGAAAACAAAGTTTTACAATGGGAAGAAAAAGTTAAACATAAGTGCTGCCATCTGCACTGCTTATAGCATAAAGTACATGATGTATGTCTGGGGCTGCCAAAGGTTCAGCAGATACATCCTCCTCTGAAAACCCTGCAACGCGGCACTGATGGTGGGGCTGAGGCAGCCTTTGGCAGACAGAGCTGTGTTCAAAACTCAGAAATGGAACCACCTTGTGTGTTTTGGATGGACATGTTTGTCAAAATACTGCTTTATTGCAGCAGCAGCGGAGGCTGAGGCTGTTGCTTAAACCCCCATCAAAACACTGAAGGGTGAAATATATTTACTTGCTCAGAAAAGAGCACAAGCCACAGCCAAACAGACTGTCTTTTCCACACCACTAACATTTGTAGTTTTACACCTAGAAACACCAACCACAACCAAAACAACTGCTCACCAGACTTCATTAATATTCATAGTGGCAAGACATGTGTCACATCTTAACTGGTGAACATTTCAATATTCATGAATATTTACAGCTCTATAGGTGATTTAGTTATTTAGTTAACATATGTAAGTTGACAGTGGTAAATTGTGTTACTAAAGTTAACTTGCAGTGTGACCTTAAAATGAAAGTGTGGGTATGAATTAATGTTGCTATCTGCAATAAATTCAGTTCTTATAGTATCTAGCCTTGTAAATCAGCTTGTATTGAATAAAGATTTTTTTTATTTGCTACATAAAGACTCTTCATAAAGTAAAATCGATGCAAAGTCATGCTCATGGCCTACTATGGTAGCAAGATTGTGCCAGAAATCATCGGTACTTTCATTTTGAATCCAGGCATTCTTAGGAGATGCTACAGTCCAGATTGTGTTGGTATAACCAATTAATAAACTATTCTTATGTTTAATTAATATCTGATACAAACTTTACTGACCTACTAGGGGTCATTTCATGTATCTTTATTTAATGTCAGATATTTAGTCTAAACTCGTTCCAAGTCCCTTTGTACTCAGTGGGGGCAACCCAGTACCTCCAGAAGATGTCATGCCTTCTCCCCAAAAACTGTTTAATTCCTCTGTCAAAAGTTAAATGGTCCATTCCCCAACCATGTAAGGCAGAATGACTGGACGGAATCTGGAATACAGATCTGGGCACAACCAGAGGGCAAAGTAGGTTTCCTTACCTATTATAATTTTGGCTATATGTATTTCTGGTCTCCTAAAAGTGGTTCACCATTGGCTTCCATGTAGACAAATGTAGTAATAGGCAGATGTCTTCTTAATTGTCTCAGACTAACAAAGTGAGTAATGGAACTCTATTGCATGTTCACAGCCTTTTTGTTGCCTCCAAAGCTGAGGCCTGGGCTCTTCATTCTGCACACAAGCAGACTTTGGTCATGATTCCCACAATTTGAAACAATTTCAAAATGTTTTTCAGACCCCAAAAGCCTGTGAATTCATGTAAAAGATTCCCATTCCCCACCTTTTAATATTTTGAAAGACATAGACAGAAACCCAGAAAAAATCTAGTTTCAAGATATTTTCAAACAAGCCATGGTTTGCATAAAAGAAACCTAGCAGAAAAAAACACCATGCTGGTGTAATCTCTCTTCTCTAAGCATCAGATTTTAGTCTTGCCCCTTACAATCACCATTTTTCTTTTCAATTTTCATGAGTTGAAAGAAGTATCTCATTTTTATCTTTTCATTTTATCTTTCCTCATTTAGAAAAGATGTCTTCAGTTTGGCTCCAGCGTAGTCCTGTGCCCACTGATTTTTCACTTGAGCAACTTCATCCATCTTTCTTTGCAAGGAACAACAAACCAGGAGCTAAGCTTTCCAGATTTAGCTATTAAATGCATGCACAGAACCTTTATAGAGATATTGATTGCTCTACACTATGTGTAAAGCTACAGAAATGGAGATGCTGCATTTTTGAATCAGTTCAGTGTTTAAATTTTCATATCCTAACACAGAGATCTGCAGCCTTTCAAGAGTGCTCTGGCAGGACAGGCTTTCTTTTTCAAATTAGAGCTGAAGAGCATGAGCTCAGCAGAAGTTGGAGGTGCTGTTAAAGGGGCAAGTGTGGTTCAGAGACCAGTGATGCCCCTTTCCCTGAAGGGAGACAAGGATTTGCAGCATGGTTGGTCCTTTCTGCTTACCTCAGTTACTCAACTCTTAGCCATGCACACTCCCAAATCTGCCCAAGTGCCCCCTATCTTATCAGATACATTGTCAAATCCTGCAGTAGTGAAATGATGTTTCAGCTACCAGGCACTTTATGGCACTAATATATTAGAATGCATAAAATGAGCTAGCGATGCAGAATCTACTATGTTCATCCTTTTATACACTTTTGCTTTCAAACTGATAACGTAGCAGAATCTGCTCTCCCACACACCCACCCTTCTCCCTGGGTTTGGAAAGAAATTTCCTTTTCTAAAAAAGGGAATTTTGGTGCACTAGCTAACCTTATAGTAGAACAAGTATTGTTCTAAGTGTCTGGTACTTAACAGAAGGACTGAGATAGTGAAATTAGACACGTAACTGTGAAGGTTTAAGTGCAAGGAACAAATTGAGTTTCTCAGTTCAGGGCTGCTCTCTACTCACTTGGACAGAGTGGTTCGGTGTGGCCTGACCTACAGCTCAGTGTGGTCCAGGTGCTATGTCATCCTGCTGTGCTGGTAGTACATTCCTGCCCCAGCCTTAGATAAAGAGATGTGTAAAACACATATGTGAACCTCAAACATGCTTCAGAATTATTTGGCTCTTTCACAAATTAACATTTACATTAGAAGAGGCTTTAACCATCTACTGAGTCAGCTTTAATCTGTCTTTGAGACGGTGCTTGACCTGAGTGTCTGTCCCTGGTTTACCCTTTCACTTTTCTAGAGGGGGAAACCATCGCCCATGGAGCATAGTCTGAGTGAGGGTGGAGTGAAAGCAGGGAGGAAGGAACTTTTCCCACAAATGGTTGGTTGAAGACCTCCTAAGGCAAGTACCAACAGGTACTTCATCAGTCAATTAAATTAAGAAATGTACAGGGGGAGTAGCAGAGAACAGTTAAAATTTCCGGCTTCCTCTTCCCAGCTAAACAGCTCTGCCCATCAGCAGCAGATAGAGCTAAAGGTAAGCAGGAAGAATTAATCTTCAATCCGAGAAAACAAGTTCAGTGATGCAAAGTGCATCCCTTGATATGATGAGAGGAAGTAAAGAAGACTCTTGGATGTGTGGGGGGGAATTGCATCCGTTAAATGAGGCATCAGGCACACCCATGCAGTCTTGTGCACTTAGGTGCCATCTCACCTCACCACTCGGTGCCTGCACTGTGGTTTCTTTCTTGCATTGTCCCAGCTGGGTCTGAGATGAAGAGTCAGGAGTGGGAGCAAAGCTTTGGTGGTGTCCTGCAGCTGGGGAGTGAGTCTCCAGGTGGGAGGCTCATGCTCCAAAACCTTCTGTTGAATAGCTTGATACTCATCTTGAGCTTAGTTCTGCATTGCCTCTGTCCATCACACAACATTACATGCGTAGAGGAGATTGGAGAGGTGTTTGACTCACATATTGGCTCTGATGACAGGAACACCACTCGCCCAGTGAGGCCAGGATTTCACCTACAGCTGCAGTTTGCTCACAGGGTAAGTATGTGCAGTGTATAGATGTTTGAGGGACTAGAGATGAGAATGACTGTCAGTATACCATTAACAAGAACAGCACAGTAGTGGATTGGTGCTTCAGCATGTCACCAAGTCCTGTGGCCAGAGGAAAACTGGCCAGGCTGTCGGGGCTTCAAGTCTTCCTACTACTCCAAGTGCCACAAGCACGTAGCACAAGTCTTGGGAAGGGGACAGGGTGTTGCTCATGACAAATAATTTTGAAACACTCAATGAGCTGAAAAGATTTTCTGGAAGATAATTTATCCTCTGTCACCTCTCCTGTTTATTTGCAAATGACATTGCTTTTCCCCTCCTTGTCCCTCAGTTAAAGCCTCTATTCACCTTTTGTCTTTATTTTCAGCAGGTGCTTTCATTTTCTTTATTTACTTTTTAATTAATGATCTGGCAGGTTTTGCCTTCTCTAAACTCATTGCATTGAAAACTCTATCCTTCACTACTGTTTCTTGGGAGCAGGAAAATGAAATTTGTTTGCAGCAGACAAAATTCATTTGACTCTTTATTTTGTTTCTAATGAAGCAAATGTAGCATAAACAATTGCATTAAATTATTTTCTGAGATCAGATACTATCATTTTTTTGGCAATACAGGAGCATTAAAGTGAGTTCTCTTCTGTCAACAGTATTTTCCTGCAGGATAAGTCAATACCCTCAATAATAATTTGTGGGATTTAAACAATAATAGCATTTTCTACAGTTTTTTGACAGCTGTACAAGTTTTCCTGTCTCTTTTTGGCAGACATCCCCTTGACTATGTGCAGCAGGTGTACATAAAATTCTTGAATAGCAAAGTGAGATAAGCATACAATATGTATGTTCACTGAAAAACCAACAGTGTAGAAAGGCAATACACTCATTAGCATAGCTTTTAAGCAGATGTAATTTATTCACTTCCTCATGGGTCTGAATCATTTATTTGCTGTGATTTTTTCAAGTAGCACTTTATTTCTAGCTGTTAGCCGTATCATCATTTTGTGAGTAGGTGAAGGTGAATGTGATGCCTACTGCCTGCTTTCCAGTAATGTTTAAAATATCACTGCACAGAGAATACCAGGTTTTGGCTCTCCCAAGGGCAGAACCTGGCCCACCACTGTGAGTGTATTGCTCCAGGGTGATTCCTTGCTGTCCTTCCATACTACAGACTCAACCTAAATCTATCCCAGGCCTTTCTATGTCGCTAAGTTGGGTTCCTTACTTAAACATGGCAGTCTTGTGCAGGACGTAACAGTTTTGCTGTGCGGAGAAGCACACAGCTGAGCAGTCAGCCTCCACAGGCACTGAGTTCTTTGAGAGACAGTTGATGACCACACAAAAGTGAACAACAACCTCCTGGGAAGCAGGTAAATACTGAATAATTAAGAATATGTTGATATGCCTGTGTTGACAGCCAAGCCCTTATTCACCAACCGCTGCTACGACTGAAATCCAAGACCATGCTCCAACCAAAGAAGAGTGAATGGGAAGGCTTGAATTGTATGGAAATTAAAGAAAAATGTCCTCACTCTCTCATTCAAAGTTATCCACAGCATCCCATAATATGAGATACACAAGAGACATCCCACATAAATGATTTATCCTTAGTGCAAAGCAATAGTATCAGGCTGCTGAAAGTAGAAGCAGTGGTGTTCAGTCACATAATGAAAACCCATGTCTTTTGCATTTTAATTCTTTGGTTTATTTGCTAATTGTCCAGCCAAGAAGGACAGTCCTAGAAGTACATTTTACACAATGGTCCTACCAGGTGATTAATACCTCTCAATGCCTCCAAGATATGTTGTTGTGATTACTAAGGTGCATATTTGTGGTATAGATTCGTTGCCATTAATGGAGCAATATAAAAAATAAAGCACTAGTAGCTTTATGAATATTCATCATAACGTTATGTAGCTACTACTGATAATATATTCTTTTTTGTGTGTGCCTTAATGCCTTGCAAATGACATTCGTGCAAACAGTTGCAACTCCTGGGTGTTGCACAAATAGTACTATGTGTATCTCCCTGTCCTCCAGAGCTGTAAATAGAGTCATGTCCCACTCTAGATTTGCCTTTAAACAAGACATCCTTTTGGAGAGCAAAAACACATGACTGGGACAAGTCATGGAGATACTTTACTTAAAATACATTTACACATTGCTAAGCAGAGATTACTATACATACAGCCTGAAAGTAGAACTTGGGGAACCACCTGAAATCAGGCCCAGTTCACACACACACACACACACACATCACAAGGAGGAATACAGCAATTCTTTGGATGACATATTTGAAAAGGAAAAAAATAATCAAACTGTGTCCTGATGAGTATGTAAGTCTTTCCCATAGTGCCTGGGAAGTGGGTTAACTACCAAGAATGTGCCAGAACCACACTGCTGAATCCCAATGCATCCTCAGATCTGGTCACTAAAGTCAGATCAGGAACACCAACACTTTGCTTGCAATTTCTGCATTCACATTGCAGTATGATTCTGGGGATCATATTTTTGAGATATAGAGTATTATATATAGAGATAATATTTTTGAGAGGTAGAATAAGTTTGTTCACTTAGCTGATCTACAGGTTTAATTAATGTGTTAGAGCATTTGCTACTATTGGTGACTTTCAGAGTTCAAGGTTATAAATTTGTTTCACTGTAATAAAAATAATGTCTGCTAGGGTATGCTGATTTCAGGAATAATTGATCACAAAACTGCAGTCTTCCCAGAAAGAACCACTTAGAAAATTCAGTCCATTAAAAAAAAAAAAAAAAAGCACTTCTGTCGCTTGCCAATGATGTGCACTGACAAAAAGAAAAAAAAAAAAAAGGGACATTTTCTTAAGAAGATTTCCAGCCAAAATGATGATTTCTCATCTAAATCTATGATGTTGGCAAGTACAGTAAAACTCTTTCAGTGGCTGGATAATCTATATGTCCCTTCTTAGAGAATGAACCACATTTAAGTACGTTAACACACGCCCAAAATGTATTAGTTATCATACTAAAAAGAAGTCATGTAATTCCTCATTCTGAAGAATTGTCCTGTTCCTGAGTATTATGCAGTTCTTTAGGTCTGTCCTCTATATTTAGTAGTGAACTATGATTTTTAGTCAGCTTCCTGTTGTGATACATTAGAAGGAACTCTTGGATCATTGTATTGCTCCCGAGCAGATAAAATTGCTATTGCTTATGGAAAATAGCATGTGATTCATCTGATTAAAAAGTCAGCTGATCAACTGGGAAACTAAACAAAATCAAACAAAAGATGTTGTTAGACTGAACCATGTGTTGTTATTTCTGTTCTTTAATCTTACTAGAAGAGACTAAAGGTGTCAATAAAAGAAGATGTGCAGGCGTCAAGTAAAAAAAGTCTTAGCCCACAAATTCTCTAATGCCATCTCTCTGTAAACTCCATTCCCTTCAGTAAAGCAAAACCACAGTCTTAGAACCTCAGGCCAATGTACATCCTCCAGCTGTACCCCGTTGGCCCACACTCAGAGCCCCAGAACTGTCCTTACAGACACTTAAGCAAGCCCACATCCCAGTACTCTGCCCCCGTGGGTCTGGCCCTATGTTCTTAGTGCCAGGATGGGCAGGTGAGCGTAAAGGGACTCTAGTCCCTTTCTGCAAGTGTCCTGTGTGGTGGATGGGACTATTCCCACTACAGATAACTTTGATCCTTTAGGCTGCTAAGACACAAGGAGAGGACTTGCATGGCTGACTTGCATACTGTTGTTTGGAAGAAGCAGCCTCTGTCAGAAGCTTTCCAGTCCACTTGGAGGTCTTCACACCCATTTTTAAGGATATTCAGAATCCTTGGTCTTTCTGTAATTGCTACCCTCCGTGTGGTGTCCACTCTTCTGGAAAGATGTATTCAGTAAAGACTGGCATAATGAAGCCTTCGTTCTTCACTTGTCCACTGGGGAAGACAAAGTAGTGCTTGGAGGATTGCAGCAACTTTTATCTCAGAGAGCTTTTTAAAAGCATTTTTCTTATTCTATAAAGACTGATTTCATGATGAGGGAGGTCTGAGTAGACTCTTGCCTACAGTGTGGTAGCTGAGAACTTTGCTTACTCATTCTGAAGACGATATTACCAAATTGAGGCAAAAATGTTGTGGTTTCCATCTTTTTAAGGGCAACTTTTTTACACACTGCTGCCATCAAAACATTATGGTGCCAAGTGAGATAGCACCTTGAAAGAAAAGCTGCTATTGAGCTGCTTGACAAAAAAGTGGGAAAGCCAGGATTTCTGGTAAAGGATTTTAATTTTTATTTTAATTTTGTAAACTCATAATGAAACACAGATTAAATGAGTTTTTACAAAATAAATGCAGCTTTGTCAGTTTAAATTCTTGGGTGTTTTTTGGTTTATAATTTAAATGGACCAAATTTTAGATTAGTGAGAAACCTCTTTCAATACTTCAGCACTAGAATGTGCCCATGTGATAAAATTGGTTAAACTAATCTTTACAAACAAAGAAAACCAGGTAATTTATGTCTAATTTATGTCAATTCACATTTGCACAACTCCTGTCAACTTGAGTGGAATGTTTACTTCAGCTGTCTGAAGAGAGAATCAGATCTTTGAATTTACTCTAAATGTATAAATTTGATCAGCTAGTTCTGTTAAACTGCAAATTGAATCAAGAATATGTGAATTACAGCTGTACTTGAGACAGATAATTAAAAACAAATTCCTCAGGACAAACGGGCTTGAATAACTCCAAGTGCTTCTTTAAAAAGTAATTTTAAAGGCTTATGGAAGGGTTTTATTGGGCATTATATCTCTATTCCAAAAGGAAAGAAGATACCCTAAATAGCATGATTTCAGTACTGAAGAACAAAATGCTATCCTATATTAAATGGTAGAGGACCAGGAAAGGTTTTGTTCACTTTAACATAAAAATCTTACAGCAAAAGTATTTAAGCATTTTGAAAGACTGAAGTCTGGCATATTGCAAAATCTCAAACATTTTCCCCAACAGTTAAACTGTTGTGAAACCTTTAATAATATTGACATTTTCACTGTGACAAGCACTGATCTGGTATGACATGAGTAACTCACCCATCTTTAGGTGTAAACTTACAGGCCTTGTGTAATGCAGATGGGAAGAGTTTTTAAAGCTACTTGGTTGAATCTAACTGAAGCAGTAAGAAGCTTCAATTTAGGTGTGAGGTCTGCAATTACAGCCCATTCCAGCACCTCACCACTCTGTAAAGAACTTCCCCCTAATGTCTAATCTAAACCATCCCTCCTTTAGCTTTAATCCAATCCCCTTTGTCCTGCCATTGTCCATACTTTTAAAAAGTTGATTCCCTTCCCATTTATATGCTCCCTTCAGGTACTGGAAGGCTGCAATGAGGTCCCCCTGCAGCCTTCTCTTCTCTAGTCTCCCTAAGCTTCTCTTTGTAGGAGAGCTGCTCCAGCCCTCTAATCATCTTTGTGGCCCTCCAATGAACCCTCTCTGACAGTTCCACATCTTTCTTGTATTGGGGGCCCCAGATCTGGACACAGTACTCCAGATGGGGCCTCACAAGGGCCGAGTAGAGAGGGACAATCACCTCCCTGTCCCTGATGGCCACCCCTCTTCTGATGGAGCCCGGGAGCCCATTGGCCTTGCGAGTTGCAAGAGCACACTGCTGGCTCATGTTAAATTTCTCATCCACCATGACACCCAGGTCCTTCTCAGCAGGGCTACTCTCAAGGAGCTCTTCTCCCAGTCTGTATATATGTCTGGGATTCGAGGCCAAGATAGGATAGGCTGTTGTGTGGTCCCAGCTGCTCAGGGGCATGAGATACCTCTCTACTGCTCCAGGTGAGATGTCTCTGTTATGGAAAGAGATGAGCCTTGAAGATACCCTCATTGTTAATGTGCTAGCTGAGATGACTCCCAGCTAAAAGTCCTGTTTTCTCATTGTCACAAACCTGTGCTTCATGTATAGAGCAAGGAGAGTACAAGGTATTTCAGTCATGGCTGTGACTTCTGTAGTAAGATGGAAGCTGGGACCTATATAACTGAATCTAGGAGAGTTTATGTTCCATGTCAAATCTAGTCGATAACAATTTACAACAAAATACAACTTATTACTTGTGAGATAACCCCAGAGGCAATGTCATTTTATAGAGGGTGGTGTTTTTTATCTACAGAAGACTTTCATTGCACAGATATTATTTAGGGAAGTCAGTCTCTGAAGAGAAGTATTTATTTTTAGTCTATATTAAATATGCTATTTTTGTACAACTCGCAGTTGATTCCCCTCCCAAATATACTTATAAACATAATGGCCTCTGGCCATCATGCCATGAAAATCTTAAAATGCAGGCAGTGTCTTACAGGCTGGGAAACAGTAGGAACCCCTTTGCTTCATTCGTAATACCAGACACTACAGAGCTGAGCAGCGACTGCTGAAAATTATCTTTGTACTTGATTAGTGTCAGGGAACAATATAATAAATTATTTTAAAGGCAATGACACTTACAGGTATGATATGGAAAAACCTTTTGGATGGAGAAGTGTACCTTGTATTGAGAGAGAAAAAGCTGGCTGATGCCAGGAGTTTACAGTAGAGTGTTGTTCTGTTCCAGAAAAAGAGTGTGCCTGTTGAGCACAAGGCTGCACAGTAGCAAGGTGCAAGCAAGACAAAACTTGCTTCAATATGACAAGCCATTCATAAGCTAAATTTCTAGACTTACTCTGAAAGACTTACTGAAAACTCTTCCATCAAATGTAATTTCTCTTTAAACCTTCCTGGGATGCCATCAAACAAGCCAGTGACATTTTGGCCAGAGGCTGCCAAGAGCAGGTCAATGAGGTGACCATTGCTCAAGGGAAGCAGTCCTATGGGAAGCCCAGGGCATATGAGTGGAAAGTGTGGGTGGCAAACTTCCCAGGGCAGCAACATCTCACTGCAGATGGGGCCATCAGTGATCCTGGCTGCAGAAAGGAGGAGGGATCAAGTCTCCTTGGGGATGCAGAGTGTTTTACAGAGCTTCATACAGCCACATGATAAAGACCACAGTGCCAGTAAGAGAAATATTGTTCTTTCATCCCTGCAGATTTTCCTCCTGTAAAATAAACCTCAGTGCAAATAGCACTGCTCCCTGCTAAGTCTTAGAAGCTGTCTTTAAAATATGGCATCATCTCTGCAAAATTTTAACATGAGAATAACTGAGATAGATGAGAGTTTCAATAAACTGTGACATGACACTGTGCAGGGATACCTGCAGGTATCTGTTCTGCGTCAAGATGTCGGTGGCTACTGCAGGATTTTTCTGGGTTTTAGTAAGAAAGGCACAGCTACAGATACTGTAATAAAATAACTGTTTTAATTAGGTGGAATAAAATGAGGAATATAGATAGTGAGCAAATCTTATATCCCTTCAGATGCTGGGAATCTCACTTTCATGCAACACCAGACGGACTCTGGCTGCATTTTCCCATGGCACACTGTGCAGATCCCATCTAAAGAGAGGTTCCTCCTCCATCTCATACAGTGGTACCTTTTATTATTTGTAACAAAAAAATAAGCATAAAATCAAAGAATGGTTTGGGTTGGAAGGGTCTTTAAAGATCACCTAGTTCCAAGCCCTCTGTCATGGGCAGTGACACACTCTCAAGAGACCAGGTTACCCAAAGCCCCATCCAATCTGGCCTTGAACACTCCCAGGGATGGGGCTTACACAACCTCTCCGGGCAATCTGTGCCAGTGCCTCAGCACCCTCACAGGGAAGAATTTCTTCCTAATATCTAATCAAAACCTGCCCTCTTTCAGATTGAAACCATTGCCCCTTCACAGAATCACAGAACGTTAGGAGTTGGAAGGGACCTCGAAATATCATCTAGTCCAACCCCCCTGCCAGAGCAGGATCACCTAGACTAAGTCACACAGGAATGCATACAGGTGGGTTTGAATGTCTCCAGAGGAGGAGATTCACAGAATCACAGAATTGTAGGGGTTGGAAGGGACCTCAAGAGATCATCGAGCCCAACTCCCCTGCCAAAACAGGTTCCTCCACAACATCTCTGGGCAGTCTATCCAATGCTATAGTGTTCCCTTGTCCCATCCCTACAGTCCCTGAGAACAGTCCCTCTCCCATTTTCGTGTAGGGCTCCTTTAGTATCGGTAGGCTGTAATTAGGTCTCCCTGGAGCCTTTTCATCTCCACGCAGAACAAGCCCAACTCTCTCAGCCTGTCTTCACAGGAGAGGTGCTCCAGCCCACTGATCATCTTCATGGTCTTCTTCTGGACTCACTCCAACAGATCTTTCCTGTACTGGGGACCCCAGCACTGGATGCAGTACTCTGGCTGGGGTCTCATGAGAGCAGAGTATGCCTTGTCCTAATATAAGGCTTTCTCAAGCCCTAAGTACAAGGTATTCAGATCCTGAAATAGATGGATCCATGAAACCTTTCATGTTCTGCAAGAGTGAAACTCACCAAGAAGTGCACACAGTTAAAAGCTGAAGCAAACAGCAATGAGAGGTGAGCCTACGTTTTGCCCTTTAAAGATCCAGAGTTACATCAGAAGATATTTTCACAAATTAAAGAAGAGATAGAGCTTTAGAAAGCATCTTGGCAAGTGTGCTAAGTGAGGGTCCATGTCTGGCATGCACTGTACAACCCATGTAGTTGCATGGGAATATGCATTTATTATTTGCTTTAATATTTTAACTTACAGAAGGTGCTTTGTGACCAGGTCTTGCAGCAGAAGCCCATTCCATTTTTAATACCACCAGGACAGTCCTATCTTCAGCAATTGCCTCTGATGATATGTGATTCAGAGCATGACACTGATTGTCTCATGGCCTATAGTTAGGTATTAAAAGAACAAAAAGATTTTTTTTTTCTTTAACAAAGGGTAAGAGACAATCCAGCAATTACAGCTTTTGTTCTCCAAAAGGCCAAATGTATTTGAAGAATTTTGGGTGATAAAATGCCTTTAATTAAACTTGCACCTCCTCGGGTTGACAGGCTTCTTTTGAGATGTTAATGACACTCTTGAATACAGAGTGCTGCTGCACCCAGCCCCTGAGCCAGCATGTCCCTGTCCTTACAGTTACCACTGCACATTTCATAAGTAAGCATCAGCTTCAGCTTGAACAGTGGCACTCTATCCCAGAATATCCCTAAAGCTGGCAGTGACTGTCAACGGGCTCAGACAAAAAAAAAGCTCAGAGCAACGGGTATTATGTTCTAGTGTGCCAAAAGATGCCCACAAGTTGTATGTAAGCAAGCAAGAGGGGAGAAGGAAAGTAGGAAAGACCGTTGTTGGAAGCCCATCAGTGGTTTAGCTTTGCTTAAAGAGATTCCAAATTTTTCCATGCTATGGTAGGATAGTGTGGTAAAGGGAAGGGGAAGTCTGTCAGACTAGGCAGGAATTGATGGGTCTGAGGAAGCTCCTTTTCAAAACAAGATTGGAACAAAAAAAAATCAAAAAATTAAAAATAATTGAGTTTTATCTTCCTGTCTGCTTTTCTGTTTCCAGCATACTGAGTACAGCATTTCAGACTTTTAAAAGTGTCTCACCAGGCTACATTTCTTCTGTAGCTCTGCCCTCAGGGTAGTCTTTCTTTAAGGGAGGACTGTCATCCTTAGCCACAAGGCATTTGCTACAGCAAAAGCTTTTGTCAGGACCACATTTAGTCTTTGGGAACCCTTAATTCTCTTATTTAGATAGGATCGTACATCTCTGGGAACATCACAGGTTTTGGAAACCCTGCTGAATTCAGGACAGCATGAAAATACATACCCTGAACCTGATGATGTTAGCTTTTGCTCTTCCATCCTTAGAATGCCTGCTGAAGTAATCACCAGCATCAGCCGCTTGCTGGAGATTTTCTGTTGTTCGCAGGTGCGGCCCAAGTCCCTTCCCAGTGTGCTTTTGAGTCTCAAATGCCTGTTGGGAATTCTTGAACACATAGAGGGTTGGACTGAAAGGAAAAAAGAATAAGGTGAAAACCATGATTTCTCTGTCCTCCTTACCAACTTGGTAATGGTTTACTGCTATTTCAGACCTTCCAGATCTACTTCTCTATTGCTTCTCCTGGTAATATCCCAATTTTCCTGACAAACCAGCACTGTGGAAGAGGCCAGCACTGTACAGACATGTCAGACTTGCTTGGGACTTAAGGAAGCATCAGTCTAGAGGCCTGGGGGCAATGCTTCCTGCTGTCCCAGGAGCTGCTGCAGAGGCTTTCCCCCACCTTCAAAAGATGGGCAAAATGTGATACTATGTGGTCTAGAAGCTGCTAGGAAAGTGCCTATTTTTTCTCCTAGCACTGGGCATAGGCAGCAAGTCTTTGATAACAGGGTGGGTGCCCCATGCTGGACACAGCAGATGGCTCCAATGGACCCACCACAGGGCTCAGCTGAGCCCATCACTGAGGCTGGTGGCACCTCTGGGAAAACATACTTAAGAAAGGGCAAAATACCACATTGCAGAGAGAGGAGTGAAGAAAAAAATATGTGAGAAAAAGTCCCACAAACACCAAGGTAAGAGAAGGAGGGGAAGGAGGTGCTCCAGGTAGCAGAACAGATTCCCCTGTAGCCCATGGAGAGAACAATGCTGGAGCAGGTTTATTCTGAAGGGCTGCAACTCATGGAGAGGAGTCATGCTCCCTCAAGGGAAAAGGGCAAGGGGAAAGCATCCACCCTCAGCAAGTACGCCGATGATACAAAGCTGGGAGGGGTGGCTGACATACAGGAACACTGCGCTGCCATCCAGAGAGACCAGGACAGGCTGGAGAGCTGGGCAGGGAGAAACCTGATGAAATTCAACAAGAGCAAGTGTAAAGTCTTGCACCTGGGGAGGAATAACCCACTGTATCAGTACAGGCTGGGAGATGACCTGCTGGAGAAGAGCTCTGTGGAGAAGGACCTGGGGGTCCTGGTTGATGACAGTTTGGCCATGAGCCAGCAGTGTGCACTGGTGGCTAAGAGGGCCAAAGGGATCCTGGGGTGCATCAGGAAGAGTGTGTCCAGCAGGTCGAAGGAGGTGATCCTCCCCCTCTACTCTGCCCTGGTCAGGCCCCACCTGGAGTATTGTGTCCAGTTCTGGGCTCCCTGGTATAAAAAGGACAGGGATCTCCTGGAGAGAGTCCAGAGAAGGGCTACGAAGATGATTAAGGGCCTGGAGCATCTCCCCTATGAGGAAAGGCTGAGTGAGCTGGGACTGTTCAGTCTACAGAAAAGAAGACTTAGGGGGGACCTAATTAGTGTTTATAAATATCTTAGACATGGGATGCAGGGGAAATTGGCCAGCCCCTTTTCAGTGGTCTGTGGAGACAGGACAAGGGGCAATGGCTGTAAACTGGAGCATAGGAAGTTCCGCACCAACATGCGGAAGAACTTTGTCACAGTGAGGGTGACAGAGCCCTGGGACAGGCTGCCCAGGGAGGTGGTGGAGTCTCCTTCTCTGGAGATATTCAAGTCTTGTCTGGATGCCTATCTATGTAATATGAGCTAGGGAGCTGCTTTGGCAGGGGGGTTGGACCCGATGATCTCTCGAGGTCCCTTCCAACCCCTACGACTCTGTGATTCTGTGAAAGGAGCAGCAGAGAGGCTGCTCAGGTAGGGAAGTAGAGCTGGGATTGCATGATTGAAGTTGAGCTTGGAAAAAGGGGGACAGTGCAGCAAGGTGGGTTGGGGTGGGTTTTTTCTCTTTCCTTCTCACCATCCTACTTTATTTTAATTGGCAATAAATTAATTTTCCTGAAGTTAACTCTGTTTTGCCAATGATGGCAATTGGCAGGTGATTTTTCCCCGTCTGTATTCCAACACATGACCTTCTTCATCCCATTTTCTTCCCCTGTCCAGTTGAGGCAGGGGAGTGAGAGCTGCTGGGAGGGTGTCTGCAAGATGATTGATGTCAACCCACCACACTCTTTTATGAGGATCCTTTTGTTGGATTCTTTATATATACCAGCCATACGGTGCCGATACAGGAAAAAAATTTCATTAAAAATGTTACTTAAACTGGAAGGTTCTTCTATCGCCTCCATGCAGACCCCACCAGTTTGGAGAAGTCTTGCATATTAGGTAAGGTCCCACCTGCCAGCAATCCCTGCTCTCAACGAACTTTGTGCTCCAGGGTGTAGCACAGTCTTTAGTTGAACTTGTTAAACATCTGCTGGGAGTCTTGAAAGCAGAAATGTCCTGTTCTCTGAGGCCTGTAAATGGGAACAAAACCTGCAAAGCAGCTGGTGAAGAACAAAGAGGTGCTAAAAAAAGGTCTTGTTTTCCTCTTAGCAAATACTGCATGAAGGGATGTTTTCTTTGAGGTAACCTTTAGTTCCAGCGTGTGTTGATGCTTTTACTCAGCTAACAGCTTTTAAAGTTTTTGGTTGTGCTTTATAAATGGCAGGGGTGCACTTTGCCAGGGTGGTGGAAGACCCACATTAAGTTTGATCTGCAGAGAAGAAAATTATTTGCCTGGGAGAGGTGTTCCAGAATTGCACAGGGCTACTGTTTGAGGAGGGTGATCAACACATCATGCTTGGGCCACTCACAAAGGGGTATTAAAAAACAAACAAAAAAAGTGTGTATGTTGCTTCTTGATGTGAAGTGCCAACGTATTTCTAATTAAGACTTTGCATTTTTTGCTGTTACTGTGCAGCCAGAGATGCAAGCCTTTGCTGGAGTCCAGTGGCTTAACAAATCCATAGGCTTGTGGAAGGCTGAACAGCAAGACATATTCCTATTAAAAGTGGCTGGACATTTTGTACCCCCTCAGGTCTTTCATGAAGGAGTGAGCTGTTGGGGTAAACTGAAAATAAATGGGGGTCAATTCAAACAATCTCCCTACTTTGAATAAACCCTCTCTCATTCATCAACTTGATGCCTCTGTGTTTTCATCAGATTTTTTTGATAGACACTCAGCAATATTTCAGTACTTTCTTAGATGGACTTACTCATCTTGAGATAATGTCTAACACCTTATTTCTTAATTAATTTCATCTAATTTTCCAGAGAGCAATAACATATAATACTGGGCTGAGAAAGCAAGCTGTAATTAAATAATCTGCTGATGTCATGGCCTGTCATGAACAATGGAAAACTACAATTAAATTATAAACATTGGCTCTCAATGCAATCTGGAACTGATGGCTGTTTCCATATGTAATTAACATGTCTATTCTTATTTAGAAGCCTTGGGCCAGACCCATGGCAGCTATAAACTGGTATTTCCTTATGGACTTCAAAGGACTACAGACGCTTAAACTGGGTGAAGTAGCTAGTCAGATGTTGGTGACTTACTCTGGGAACAGTGACAAAGTGTCACCGCCTTTAAAAGGATGGAGGAGCAGTTCTTGTTGCAGAAAGACACATGGACTTGCGAAATGCCTTCTGTCCAGCTTGATGCTGTATTCCCCATACCTTGTACACATTTATTTCTGCTTGTGCCTCTGCTCCGGGTACTCAAGCTTCCCATTCAGTGGTAATGTTGTGCCTGTGTCTAAAGATTTTGGAAAAGATGAACACAAATGATGACTCATCTCTTCATTCCCATCCAAAGCTACAATCCCTACACAACCTCCGTTCATTTTTTTTCCAGGCCCTCCTGTTTCACATCAGTGTGTGACATTTATACAAACAGCCATAATTTGTTATTAAATTCATATTCATCACCAATTAATGAGGAAAATCACAACATTTTAGCATGATTTGAGACAGTGAGCATTCACCACTCCTAGCAGAGCTCAGTAGGAACAGCAAATGTTCAGGACCTTTGAAAATCTGACATTTTTCTCCTTGATAATCTGTTTGTGCAAGGGCACTAAGCAACTGATCAGATCATGTTTTAAATAAGCCCGGCTCATGGCCAAAACCTATAACTTTAGAGGAACAGTACCCTGATTTATATCCAACACATTCATAAATTTTACATGAAAAAGCAAAATAAAATTTTTGCTTCCTCCAGTATTTAGGCTGAACTTTTATGAAATCACCGAATCCTTCTTTCCCTAATTTTCACAAATTCTGGAGCCTTTTTCTACCTATACCTTTTGACTGGCCACAGGCTGTAATTTCTCCCCATGGACGCCCCAGCAGAACTGTGCTGCTAGCCATGTCCTGCCAGGCTACCAGTGCGATGCATCTGGCTGTTTCTCAGGCAGGTACACAAGACCTGGAGAAAAGAAGCAGCAGTCAAAGAGGGCAAAAGGGCAGAGAAGATTCCCGACCTCTCCTGCTCCCCTTCAGCACGTAATGTCCCTGCGGCAGAGCATCCTATCACACTGCATCATGGAAAGGTGGAACATTTTCCGCAGTGTAATATTCTCTCATTTGAAAGCACCCCTTAGGCAAAGCTGAATATTCATGTAGCAAAGAATTTAATTTTATTAATGGGATGGTTTAAACTTCTTTGTTTGAGAATATTTTGCCTTTTCCTTTCTTTTTGAAATGACTTTGTCATTTCTAAACATATGGAATCTTATACTGGGAGGAGGGGAAAGAGAAGACAAGATGAAGTGGAACATTTTACCTTACCTACCTCCCTACCCAGACTTTTCCTCAACTATTTGTTTCATCAGAATTTTCACGTAATGTTTTCTTCTGTTTCAGAATGAAACCAAATTTCAAACCAGCAAAATTTCACATAAAATGAAAATTCTGGTGTCCACTTTGCACTAATAATTACCTCTCTCAAACGCTCAGTAAGGTCTTTGCAATTCTCAGGGGCACTGAAGTGTAGGAAACAGGTTGTGCTCAAAGCAGCCGCCTCGCTAGTCACACTGAATCCATCCTTCCAAATAAGAGAGAAGGAAGCAATCAGCATCATGCAGCATAATTGGCATTTAATGGATGAGGTGAGGGAACGTGAAGATGCCTGGCTTTTGTGTAGTGCTGGCAGAGAGAAGGCAGGCTTCTGAGGCAGTGTGAGCTGGACACAACTGATGTTTCTACTAAGTATTTTTTCTCCTGATGACACAAAGAGTGAGTATTATGAAATACCCCCCCAGGTATTGCAGTGAAGGAAGTTTGTTCATACAAACAACACATATATCAGAAAAGTAATAAACGAAGAGCATGGTGTCATTAAGCAGTGTTTTCATATTAGCATTATGAGGAGTTTGTAACAGGATCTAAACAAAGCCATTAGCCACTGATGGAACCATTAGTAGAAATAACATCACTTGAAGTCCTTTTAGCATTTTTCAGTACACAGATAATAAGAGACTTCAAAATGAACTTTAAAAGTTCCATTCAAATAAACTCTCCTACAACTGGCTAATACCTTCAATGGCAGACATTTCCATTTTCCAGACTTGGAACAGCATCCAACCCTTGTGAAAGCAAAACTGGGCTCAGCAAAGACAGGGAGCTGGTAAACGCAGATGTACTGCAGAGGTGGAAACTTTTCAGCTTCACCAACTTTTCTTTGGCTTTGGTTTGATTGATTAAGACAACTTCACATCACAAAATAAAACTTCCATCCATACATTGCTTTGTACCATGCTCAGAAAACTTTTTAATGGCATATGTTAGTTTAAAGGCATGAGCTGAGTAAGTGAGAACTCTCTTCAGTCCTGAAGACCTCGATTTCCCTTGTATACTTTCACATTTTTAAATTAGTTGCAATTTGATGTAGTGATTTTTACTTGGGGGAACACATCACTTTTGTTTCTTACTAGCAGACAGATCAAAGCTAAAATCTGTCATTGATTACCAAAGGATAAAACAAGCAGATAAAAGCAACCAAGCAGCTGCTTCGAACAGATTTATAGCTATTTATGCCAAGGACTTTTATGTCCTTCATAGCCCAACAGAGTTGGTCAGAAAAAAGGCAACATAACACTGGCTCGACCGCAAGTCCTCACTTACCACTTCTGTTTGTTCTATGACTCAGAGAGACAAGATAAATAAGGTAACTACCAGAGACTATAATGCTGCCCACAAACTGGAACATTTTGCATTATACCGCAAAGTAATCACAACTGCTCCCAAAGTCTCTCACCCACTCTAGCACCAAGGAGAAAACTTCTGAACGCATCTCAGATACTATCCCTCTATCCTGACAGAGGAATCGGAGCATGGAAATTATGCCTCAGGAGGAAAGAGATTGGAAAAGGGGTAAAAAGGACCAAAAGAGAGCATTATCAGACTCAGGCTTTCCTTGCAATTTCCTCCATGAAATTGAAAGATAAAAGGCAACATGATGGGTTTAATTAAATCTTGCAACAAACACAGCTTTTAAAACTAATTTATTCATCTCTCCTTTTTGGTGAAATATTGCAATGAGAGCCAGATTTTAAAACCTGAATACCTCTAAAATACATAAGCGATGACCACACGGAGGCCTGGTTAACAGGGAGGAGGGTCACACTGCAGCCCATGGATGTAATCCGACTTGCACAATGCTGGGAAGCACTGTGAGCTGGTGTGCTGAGAGCCATACCCTGCTCCTGGGCACTTGCCATGGCTCACTGACATTCCCTGGAGGTTTAGGTCTCTGTCTGCTGCTGGGGCAGGCTCTGGCACAGCATCTCATGGTGCAACCACCGCCGTGCCATTCAGCGTGGTGGCTCAGGCAACAACTGCAACCAACGTGCTGTACCACAGAGAGTTTCAATTGCTTGACATGACACCATGACTTCTTATTCTATTCTGGCAACAGAAGATGCGCAAGCGTTTGCTTTGGTTCAGTCAGTCTTCGTGAGATTTATGAGCTTTGCATAACTCATGCTCCTTTTAGAGTGGGAAATTATTGTCTTTCACGCTCTTGCTCTAACTCACATCTGCATTTAAATAACCTTAATGAAACTAATAATAGAGTTGCTGAGGACTGAATACGTCAGTGAGTGAATATTTGGATGTAAGTTTCCACCAAGCTGATTGCAGTGGTCTGTGATTCAATTATCAGATCACACTTTTACCATATAAACTGAAGGCACCCTTCAACCAGCAATAGACAGATGAGTTAAGGGGGAGAAAAAGATCATCAAGCAGCACAAATCACAATTTTTCACTGAAGTAGCTATGACAGTGCCTGTAATGCATGGAGTTAAACTGCCATTTATGATGTTAGCTAGTCACACTGGCCATAGCTTGGAATCTGGCAGTTTAGAGGGTGTATCTAATAGTTGCAGGTCAGGTATCATATAGACATATGTGTTGATAGATTTTGCATCCAGGACAGATGAAATCTGTGTAGCCATTTAGCTTTCAGGCTTGAACTAGCAGTGCTGTAGGTCCAGAGAGACTTTGAGGTTCCCACGGCGTGGGGTCCACAGCTTCCCCATGGTGACCTTAGCCTTTGGGGTCCTGCTGGATCTGGGTCCTGATCAAACTCATATCTGAACTAAACTGGCACCTTGTTGCAATGTCAATAGTTTCAATTATGAATATTCTTTTGTCCTTTTAATTTGTCTGCCATGTTTAAGGGAGTGACAAAACAGAAGGATGTGCAGAGGGCAGCAGGGCTAAGAATACCACAGACTGCAGTGCAGAGTTGTAGACAAGACTGGGTTTCGTGAGTGGAGGACTCGTTTTGCTAAAACAAGCCTCTCAGCACAGCAGGACCAGGGAAGCAGTTCTTTCTTTCTATTTGCCCAGTGAGACCACACCTGGAGCAGTATGAGAAAGATACTGCTGCACTGGAGTGAGTCCAGTGGAGGGAATCAAGATAGGTGGGGACTGCAGCACAGAAATGATCAGCGGAGGTAGGAAAGCTTCTAGTCATTGTAAGAGCTGGCAGTATTGGGAGATTACTGCTCCCTTCAGTTGCCTTCTCAAAGGAGATACAGTGGAGGGAGTCAGACTCTTCCCAGAGGTGCACAGGGCAGGACAAGGAGTCACTTACACAAGGTGCAATGTGAAATTTGTAAAGTCATAGCAAATGCATCCCTAACCATGGGGCTCAAGTCTAGGTATAAAAAGGAAATAAGGCATGAGCATGTACTCTGTTTATTGTCCTACTTGGAAAACAGGGCACAGTGATGAGAAAATGGGATCTAGAGCTCAGCTGTAGTATAAATATCAACTATTTGGCTTTTCTTCCTCTCATAACAATGCTTTGGAAACCATGCCAATGTATTAGCAATTGAAATAGTGTTAGCATTGCAAAACCAGGGTTTATTGAGAACCACTCACAGGCATCACAGATGCACTGCATCAGCCAAATGTATAATTTGTTGGTAAAGTAAAACACACTCTGGGCAACAGGAACCAAGACACCAAGCAAGACAGTTTCTCTGTGTCTGCAGCCGTGTCTGGGGGTGGGTCTGTCTCCTTTGCTTCCACAGAAGGATGTAGGCACAGAGGAGACGTGGGTGAGAAGTGCTGGACCAAGAAACTGTAGGAAGGCACAGGAAAGCTATCAAGACCATCTAGACTGCAGAAAGGTACTTGGGAATTGGTGTTCAGATAAAACCTATGCTGCAGGCTGCATGTTTAGCCCAGACAATCAGGGCTATGAGCATACAAGCCCAATTCAGAACACGTGTCTGCAATACAGAGATGCTGATCTACACCAGCACTGTGTCTGAGCTTGAGGGAGTGGGTAGATCTGCCCTTGGAAAACTATTGCAAATGGGGAAACTTTAATTTCTTTCCCTGAATGCAGTGTGGGGCAAAACAGCATGGAAGACTTGGCAGAAGCACTCTGGTTACCAGCCCCATACATAACAACTTCTGATATGCAAGTAGAAGAGGAACCATCTTCCCTCCACACAATTCTTCTGTTTCACAAGCCTGATTGTTGGGAAAGGTACCAACAGAATTAGCTTTTTTTTTTCTAGGCTTTCATACTCAATTATTAAAATGTCTTGAGCCGCACTGAATAATTAATCCAGACTTTGTTTATGTCATGAGGGAGGGCAGTTGTTGCCTTGGAATTACTGTGGATAACTTCCAACAGGCAGGGTCTGAGCAAGGAGGACATTTCTAAGCCTGGTCAGTGGCATGGAGCAGAGAGAGATAGCTGGTGTTTCTGCCTGTGCTCATGTTTGCATCTGTTTGAGGCAGGACTACCATGCTGCCAGGGAGGGGGCAGCCACAGCTTTTCTGGGCAACCTGTGCCAGGGACTCACCACCATCACAGGGAAGAATTCCTTCTTATATCAAAAAATCCCCTGGAAAATGGATCCCCTCTAGGACCCAATTGGGGAAAAATCTCTTATATTTTGGGAGTGTGAGCAGCTTTATCCTGGCAGTGGGATGTCATGTACCAGTAAGGATGGAAAAAAATTCATCGTCTTAGGGGGTGACAGAAGGAGCTCAGTATCTCTCCCAGCAGCTCTGCAGACCTCAGGCTGATCTGGACAGACTGGTCTGGAGCATCCCTCCTTTTCTGTAGGCAGGAGCAGAAAGCTTCCCCCTCATCATTATGAAGATTTTCTGAGGAGCTGCTTGAACCAAGGCAGCCTTTGCTGCATGGGCACAAGCAAAGAAATGCATTTGCAGCATCAAAATGGGTTCCAGTTGCTGATTCCTCACAGCAGTTTACTCTCCACCATCCTCTCAAGGCCATCTTGGCAAAGGAGGGAAACTGTGAAGTTTCCATGGCACTTCTGTTTGCCAGGTGATACCTGTGAGTTGTTATCCTGCTCCACAGGGCAGGGTAACTGGCAAAAATAAAAGCAAAATGTTAAATAAATATGCAATCCTGGGGTGAATATAATGAAGCTGAGGAGTAGCCAGTTTGAAGGTCAGCACCAAAAGCCCTCATACAAGGTGAGTATTTTCTGAGCAATAGCACTGCTGAAGAACACCTCAGGAAACCATAACTATCCACCCGGTGCAATGGCAGTGGACAAGGCATATACCCTGAGTGAGCTTCATTATCACACGTTGCACCAGGAGAGAGTTATTTCCTCCCATTCAGTGCTGATGAGATTGCACATAATTGCCTTCTGGCTCAGGCCCTGAGCAGAGGATTCAGGAACAGGATACTCTGATGCTGAGAGGCTTGAGAAATCAATCATGTGAGGATCTTTCCACTCAGCTTAACATCTACAAGGCCAGATACTCATTCAGGCAACACTTTCATTGATTTAACTGGTGTGTTTTGCTTGGAAGAGGTTTCCAGCATGCAGGAGAGACAGCCCGCTGGAGCTAGGGGACACCCCAGTGCTTCAAGAGGACTGATGAAAGTAAGAGCTCCTGGGATATTTTTTTTTTCAGTGAGAAATGAGAAAATGATGATACCTTCCTCCATCAAGGAAAGTGTTGTCAGCAAGTCCTGCTTTGCAATCTGACTTCAAAGCCGTCAGCCTTGATAAAAGCTCCCTTCCTACCTGTCCCTCTGTAGTACCATTAGTTTTGCAGCTAACAGATGCATCAGTCAAGACCAGTCAAGCTGTGATGCAGAGTATAAATTCTTCCCACTGGAGAAGCTTTTTTTTTTTTTTTAGTCCACTTTGTCTTTGGGAAACAGTCCAAGTCCCTTTGGTGTGTAGGAACTGGGCAAGTATTCCTCAATCCTTGCAAAATATCTCCTTCTCCTACAGAATAGAGAAACCAATACTCAGGAGGCTTCTACTGAGAGCTAAATACTCTGTCTTCTGTGTGGAGTGGGCATATTTTTACAGGAGGAGGCGAATGCTGTGCGTTGTTCCTGTACGCAGCGTTTCTGCACACGACAGATGCCTGACCTCACACCCTCACACCATTGGCTGTTAAGCACGGATGTATGAAGCCTGTGAGCCCTCACCAATTCCACCTGTCCACACTGGAAGGGGTTTACCAGGGTAAGGGGCCAAAACACAGTCCTTGAGAAAGTTCAGGACCAGTGAGTGCAAGAAGAAAAATAGCCCCTGAAAGGACCTTATTTCTACTGAAATCTGAACTGAATAGAACATATATGAACTGCATAGAACACAACAACATCCTGCACTGAGCTTAAGGTTTTCATCCTCAAGGACTCTCAGATTTTTCTCAGTAAATTTGAAAATTGCATTTGAACCAGGCTCCACATGCTGTATTCACCTCACTTATGATGCACGGGGTAAACCACAGAGCCACACACTGGGGGCAGGATGCTAACTCACATCCTGAATAATAGGTCATATTTCTAATGTTATGCTATAGACAATTGGTTCCTACATTCTAGGCCATATAGGTCAGTTGGCACACAGTGACATATTAGGTTGTATACCGTCTGTGTCACCTCCATGCTGCTTTCAGGGACAGACTTAAAAATAAGGGGTTCTTTTGGCTGGTGAGAAGTATTAATGGTTGAGACTAGCCCACTGCAGGAGATACAAGGTCACAGATACCGTTCCTAATTTTCTCAGTACAATGATTGTGCATGTAAACTGTATGCTAACAATCAGGGAGATTGAGTTTTCACAGTAGATGGCTCTTGTCTGGATTTGTCCTTCCCTGTGGTACATTTGGTGAGGGGAGAGCAGTCCTGGTTGCAACCAGACCAATATTAACCTCCCCAAGGAGCCAGCACAGGTGAGCTGAGTTAGCCCAGACATCACTTCCCTATAAAAGGGGCTGGTTGAGGAGGGGCACTCCTGGCTGCCTCTGGGGTGGTCTGAGTATGGTTGAGGCCCAGGGTTGGTCCTTGTGTTGTGCAGCGCTCTCTTATCATCTGGTCGGTAAGGTACTCTGTGTCGTCACTGGGTGTAACCAAAATTTGCTGTTATTGTTCCCCTTTCACAGTGATTCTGTCAGTAACTGTCCTTGTCCCCACCCGTGGGAGGCTCTGTCTGTTTGTCCTCTGGGAGTGAGCAAGTGGCATGTGGTGCTCAGCCACTGCTTGGGGCTGGATCACCACAGGAGCAAAATGGCACCACAGAGGCTGTAAAAAGCTGGAAGGTGATAGAGAGCTTAGAAGTATTCGATGACAGAGTGCTTTTATGCAGATTTCCCACAGCTGTGTTATTGGAGGGAGCAGTGACAGAGGAGGAGGAGAGTGTCTGCCATATGAAGCCATAAACATATAAGAAAGAGACTGGGGGCCATTACTACAATGTTTTTCTGGTCATATGAGAAAGATCAGTGCATGTGATTGCTAAATGATGGACCGCCTAATTTCCCTCCTTGTTTTCTTTGGTTATATTGTAAAAAGTTACCAGCTTACTCTCAAAAGTTAAACTCCTAATGCATCACACAGTGCATGTTGACAGTGTAGAGGTGGGAGCTTTGTTTTTTAAATTCTTTTCCTTTGCAACAGCTGTGCTGATTTTCCCCATTCTATGGGCAGAGTCTTTGCTGAGGCATCTTTCAAAGGCCAGTAAGCCCTGCTAGAATCTGGAGAAGAGTCCACCAAAAGTATTTTGGCTTATAAAGGTCAATGTACACTGACCAGCTTGAAAGGATAGACAAGAAAATTCAGAATATTAAACTACTTTTTTTTTATTCACAAATGTTCTGTAATTATTATATCCAGGTATCTCGAATGTACCCCCCAGAAAATCTGGGTTCAGTGCAACATCAGCTGGCAAAGGAGGTGGACGCTACCAAAAGAGAGTCTGATCCATGTAATGCCCTATTTGGGCAAAGAAGAGCTGCTTTGAGATGAAGGTTTTATCAAGTTGCTGAAAGAGGGTGGTGAGGCCCTGGCACAGGCTGCCCAGAGAAGCTGTGGCTGCCTCCTCCCTGGCAGGGTTCATGGCCAGGTTGGATGGGGCTTTGGGCAACCTGGGCTAGTGAAGGGTGTCCCTGCTCACGGCAGGGGGTTGGAACTAGATGGGTTTTGAGGTCCCTTTCAACCCAAGCCATTCTGTGATTTCAATTATTTGTGTTGTGGTTCTGTGGGTCAGAGCAAGGGACATCCTCTCAGTGTTTAAAACTATGCACAAAATGTCACCACAACAGTTTACTTTGTGCATATTAATGGTAGACTAAAACGGGATTGCCACAAGAAGGAAATGGCAGGCTTGGGTTTATAGACTAATTATTCTCAATTAGATAAAACATTCTGCCTAGGCATAGCGTGCAGATTGGTGGAGGGGAAAAAGGTACAAGGGATCTTTCCTTTTCCACTTTAACACTAGTCAGCCCTAATGGGGAATGAAATTCTGCAGAACCCTGTAATTTCCCTAAAAGCTCCCATACTGAAAATGCGTCTCATACTGATGTCTTCGTGTTTTCTTTGTGCACTTGGCACAGCAGGCAGACACAGAAATGACAGGGGAGATTTGTCCCTAGCTCATTGCTTAATCATTTAAACAGATACACCAGCTACTGTATTTTATTCAAAGCCTGAGGTCATTTATGCTATCATGAGTATGACAATATAATATGTCGGAATTTTCCACAGACACAAAACGCTCCATCAGGCTGTGGCTGTAGCTGCTGTAGAGGTAAGACTTTTTCACAGTCAAAAACTATTACCAGCTCTGTCACCAGGAACCTTTAGGCAGGGAAAGTCACAGGCCGGGCAAACTCAACCTCCTTTTTGTCTGACTTGGTAAACAGTTTTTAATTATTATAATTAAAAGGCTGTCAAAAATGTGTTTCATAAAGACAACATTTACAGCATTTACATGTCCAGTGAAGGGTATTTGAAGTGAAAGAGGGGGAGAAAAATATTCTCACATTTTAATAATAGCAACAGAAGCACAAATTACTTAATCTGGAGAGTTGTCTTGTAAAAATGCCATCAGAGGGACTTGATTTTAACCTCTTTGAACCTTCCAGGCTTCTACTCTCCTGCTTTTCCTGAGGGCCCTGGTATTTGCAAGCAGTGTTGTCCCTGCCTACTCTGGCAGCAAACACAGGTTTGCACTCTTCTAAATGCCTGGGCAGAAGCTGCTCCCTGCAAGAAGGAGCCTTCGAAAAAATGAATATTTTTAATATTGCAAAACAATTTATGAAAGAAAATAATTCCCTTCCTCTTGCTCTGTGATTATAGTTAGCAATTTTATTATTAGCTGATGGCTCTCTGGAGGCTCTCGCGCTAGTTTCGCAGCACACTGGGGGTGGGTATGAAGCACTCCCTTAAAGCAACCAGTGCCATTGCTCTATTGGGAATCTATGCTGCCGTCAAACATGTCCTAAGGCCTCAAAATTGTTCTTTTTTATATTCCATTCAATGCTTTTTTGTTCAGTAAAAAGGAGAAGCTGCTCCCTGGGAATGAAGCCAGACGGAGAACACGAGCGCAAACCCAGAGTATTTCACAGGATTCAGGAAGAAACCCGTTCTCCTCCCTTGTTTTCATCCGACTTTTTCTCAGACCCCATTTTTTGGCACGAAGGGTGCCATTGGGTGGGTTTTGCAGCAGGCTGCCTTCAGGCACAGCACTAGCAGGGCAGCAGTCCTGTTCCTCCTGCAGTCATATGGCAGGTGCAGAGCTCCTGATGAAAGAGCTGCCAGGCAAGCAAATGGGTCCGCCGAGGACTCCGACGCACAGGATTTCTCACCGTTCAGTGCTAACTGGCCAGAGCCAGGATTTAATTTTGTACAGTGGACATATGGGAGCCAGGGCAGCATCCGCCTTATTGCTGTCCGCTCCCTGGCAGCCAGGCAAGCTGCAGTTTTAATCTAAGAAAAGCTGCTGCAGCCAAGCAATTGACGTGCTTATTTTCTTTTTCAAGTTGGTCCCCGCAGCTTTCAAACTGGAATGTGGGGATTTGCCCAAGTGTTTCTTGCATTTTTAAATGAGAATAGCTCAGGCAAGAAGGCATTCACTTTTCCTGGACATGTGTATATTTAGAACTGCAGAGCAAGCAGAGGTGGTTATAATGTGCCCGTTGTCGGGTGATGTCCCTGCTCAACGCTCAGGCAAGAGCAGGGACAGTAGTGTTTATTGGATAAAGGCAGAGGAAGTGCACAGCTTGCTGCAGACGTCGTTTTGGGAAAGTAATAGGTGAAAAGCTGAATCAAATGTGGGTTTTTTTCCCCTGATGAAAGAGAGGATGTGTGGTGATGAGAGTGGCAAGTCATGCTGTTTGCTGCCATTTCTTAGAAGTAGAAACTCACTCAAGGAATTCCAGTACTGGAATCCAGCCATGTCATGAGCCACCAACTGGGACTGTTTCTGGGCAGGGGACATGTCCCTCCTTGTCCCACTGATCACAAGCTTATACTATGATGCAGATTCTGCTGCTCATTCTGGAAGAGCCATGCAGTGATACAGCAAATTCAAGTGAAAATATTTTTCAAGATGGCCTCGATTTTAAGTTACTTAATATCTCCCAGATCCTACAAGAGAGTAGTGATGTCTTGGAACACAGAAGAGCGGTGCAATCAAGGCCTGGAAATGGTGTTATGTCAGCCAGGTCTTCTAAAATACTTTGTGGAAGCTTACATTGTTCCTTGGGAAACAAAAGTCATCTTGCTATGTATCTTCCTGCTTTCTTGATGTTTAGCCTTGCTAAATTATTTCCTCCTTTTAAGCCTATTTGGGTATTTTTAATCTGATGCAACTTCTGAACCAGGAAATGACAAATTCCTGCCAGATGAAGATATTTAAAATTCCTCTTGAGAATGGGTAAAATAAATTAAAAGAACTTGGCAGAAGTTTCTGCATTAATGCACACAAAAGAACTATGGACACACATTACACTTACACTGGAAGTTTAATCATCTTCATTGAACCTGCAGGTGAAATAGCATGTAGTTTTCCCTTCTATGGCATTTCAACAAGATGCAAGGGATGCAATAGGTGTTGGTATCACATAGAAATCTTCTGGTATCTATGGTACCAACAAATAAATACAAATTACTTTGATATGAGCATATCAATGCAGCAAGCACTATTTAAGCTTCCTGATGCAGTGAAGATGGGCAAGGAAAGTAAATATAAGGAAAAAAATATTATGAGGTCGTGTTCTAAAATTCCTTTTGAAAAACATATTTTTAAGACAATACTTCACAGTTAAGAAGGGGAAAAAAGAGAAATCTAATAAAAAGGGTCCCAAGTGATGACATATCAATGACTAGCTACTCTGGTAATACAAGTCAAGTGAAACTAATAAATCTGCCATGTAACAGTTTATTGCAAATGTGGTTTATGGTAGACTGAATGTGAACAGAGATAAACATAGGGTAGAATACAGTAGATGAGGAGAATAAGACATTTACTGTCCTCTTAACCAATGAATTTAAGAAATTTCATTACATTTAAATTGTCATGTTGTAACTTATAAAACAAAAGTGGGAAGAGATCAATAACTCTGGTGTGGTCCTAGTGATACGTTCTATTTTGTAGTTCTGGAGGCCCCTAGGTTTGTCCAGGTGCTTATTCAAATGTCATTTATAAAGTCAAATTTCACAAGTCTGGAACACTAATTTGGAAACTTTGCAATTCCTTGCAAGATTTTTGGTGGTCTCGGTTCCTAATTAGCATGGAACAAGGACTAAAGTTAGACACTCTCTATGGGCATTAGTATTTCGTCCCCTGGCCCTACCCAGCATGTCACATGCCCTCCTACATGTCCTTGGCAGTTTGCAGATTTAGTACTTGTTGAAAACCTATTGCAGAGTTTGTGGCTAGAGTTTGATTCTGGTATTTTCTTTTAAAGAAATTGGGAAAGACTTCCCAACTCTGCTGATATTGGTATGGGTAGTGATGCTGTTGCAGTGATCCATTCTCTGCAACACAGATCTCAGGGAGACACTTTGTACTACTAGGACAAGCAAAGACCATTGCCCTCTTGGCATTCATTGCTACCCATAAAAGTGGGATCCATTTCTTATAACTACATTTTCCTAAAATTTAACACCCTAGTCTGAAAGAGCTATTTGGCCTTCCCCTCTAACCAGTTGAGGAAGAGTAACACCTTCATGGGGAGATCAGATCTATCCTGCTGCTGTCACTATGGAACTGGTACCTGTTTTCCTCTGCTGACGGCAGAGGAATCCACTGCCAGATGCCTGGCCCAAACAGGATCCCAGTCTTTAGATAAGTAGTGTTGGAGGGGAGGAGCCCATCTGGTCTTACCTGTTCAAACACAGTTCCCACCTCCTCCTCCCATCTCCCTTAAAGTGCAGCCATAACCAAATTCCCACTAATGCCATGAGATTCCGTCATCCCCCTTCCCCCATGTGAACCATGCAAGGATTTACCCCTGTGTTAACTGAGTGTTAAATATTAGGAGGTAAGGACTCTGGCATTCATGGAGTGCACACAGAGAGCCACAGTGGAGGGTATGACAGGTGGGCCCATTGCACTTGAACAGCTCTTCCAGGAATTTGTCCTCAGGAAGTCACTCAAATCCATGCCCAAAAAGGGCACTGCCTGCACATGCCCTCCTGGGTCCTGTATTAATATATTTAAATGGCAGAGACCTAAAGAGTCCTGGCTTAGAAAGAAAAGCCAGTAATCTCAGTGCAAGACGGCAGGTCACTTTGCACAGAGGAGCTAAATATTCCTGGCAGTCATTAAACTGAGGCAAGGGATTGACTGCTCTTTCTGTACAGACATCGACTGAAAAGTTAGGAAGTTGTCTAAAGCCACAACGCTTCTTTTTCTCTTTCAGTGTGTTTTTGGGTTTGTAAGATTAACTACATCCCCATTTGCAATATCTCCCAGTGCAACTTTTTTGAAGAGGCGATGCAGTGAAACTTTCAGTGTCCTCAGGTTTCTCAGTACCTTTAATGACACCCAAGCCGAATATGGCCCAGCCCTGGGACCCAGTTTAGAAATTCATATTAATGTCACTATTTTACTCACAAAACATTACAGTTCAAAAAAAACAAAAAACAAACACTGGACAATGACCCCAAAACTGCACACATCTTCAAGACACTTATGATGGCTGAGAAGCTAAGTTCCTTCTCAGTCTGCAACAAACTGCTGTACGTTGCATGCTTGATCAATTTACAATCATGTCACCTTCAGTGTCACAACTTGTAAACTTGCTTTTGCAAGCACAAAAGGAGCACATTTGTCTCTGCATCAAGCAGGTTTAAAATATTTCAGCATCTCTGGGGTGGAGATGAAACGTTGTGCCCGCCCGTTGGGAAGATGTTCTGCACTACACAGCATTAGAACCGGATTTGGAAATCCATTTACATTTCAGAAACAGCAAGTAGGACAATACTAGAGATTTGCAAAGGAGGCCTCTGTTTCTTGTTCATTCAAAAGAAAAAGCTTTAAAATTTTGAGACTTCCAATCCAGATGGTGAGATATTTGATTTTGAAGCTATAATAGCTTCATGCATGGAAAAATAATTTATACCATCTATTAAAGATTTTCCTTAATAATAATATACTGCCAGTTGATAAAGTTAGGCTGGAAATTAGCAGCACATTCTAGTCAACAGAGTGGTTGATCTTAGGAAGAGTGATGGGTAGCAATAAATGAAAAGAATGAGTTTAATCAGCTTGTGGGAAGGATGACATGATAGGCTTCCTTGGCACAGCCAGTTCTCATCAACGAGAAGGACCTTTCCAGCCCATGGTCTCTAGTTGTTGTTTTCCCTCTATACAAGGTACAGCTCACGATAGGAAGAAAATCCAATCATTATAACTGGAGAAATGCAAAAAGCCGTGTGTATAATCAAGCTTCTCTTCTCCCAAATCTCTTCAAATAAATCATTCCTAAACAACCTTTCAATCTGAGCTGGACCATTTGCAGCACACAAAGTACTATAGGGCAGTTAAGTAACACTGCTGACCAACATCCTCATGTTGTACCACTTAAAACTCTCCAGTGTTCACCCTCTTTCCCCACTGCAGGGAAAAAAGCAGTTCTCATAGCTGGGAGCTGGGCAGCAGGGGCCAGGGCCCTTCCTGTCACCCCTCCAAGTCTTGCTAGCTGCATCCCTCTGATTGCCTCCTAGGAAAGGAGAGTCCAAATGGTTTGTTCTTGTTAACAAGGGAAAAGCAAAGCAATATAAAGTCTGAATAAACTTTTTTTTTTCTGCAACATTACTTTCACTGTGCAAGATACTTGTAGGGTAGAAGCCCTTTGCCACAATGACCCGTGCTTAAAAATTTCTCATTAGAAAGTCTCTGCCAAATCACTCTGCATCAGACTGTGGCCCAAGAAATTATAGCTTCAAAGACAGAAGTGAGAATAAGCTCACAACAGAGAGAATTAAAAATCGACAGCTCCTGTGCTTCCCGTGTCCCCAGCTCAGCCGGCACCCGGCCGCGTCAGCGCTGACAGTCTGTGGGCAGGATGTGTCGCTCTTTCAGTTAATCTCTGTGTTTACACATTTCTAAACTGCTAGCGTGTCCCACCCTCCTACAGTAAAGTTCCACAGAAAGCACAAATCACGTTTCTGGGGAATTGTTTCTCCAGCCAATTCAGTAAAAATGTATCGTGTGCGGGGTTTTAACTCTAAACCGCAAACCAACTTTGCCTGTCAAATGACGCACACCTAAAACAGACATTGGATCTTTTCAGTACTTCACTACTACCAGCTGCAAATCTTCATGGTCAAAGGCTTTAGAAAGTAAATTGCAACTAATTGCTGAAAATATTGTTAACTGATCCTAGAGAGTGTGTACTGAGTACACTCACGTGTTTAGGGGTTTGAACATTTAAAATGGCATTTTAACTTTTGAGTCAAAATTTGATACCGTGCCTTGGCATCCATCCTTTCACTATCTCACCTTCCCCTGGCCCTCACAATCTCCCACTTCTTAGGTGCAAAGTGCATTTCTACGACCTTAGCATTTAACAGAAATTTAGACACACAAATATACATATTCACTTTTGTGATATTATATCTCGAAAACATTTAGGACAAAGGTCTCCAATATGCACACTCTTCTCCCTGAGGACTGGAGGTGATAGCAAGGACATTACAGAAGTAAGCTAGGTCCCTTGAAAGTATCTCATAGTAATGTAGTGATGAACACAGTAAAAATCCTTATATAAAAAGAAAAGGGCATTAATGGGAGCATCATTCCAGGATTTCTTTAAAGGGAAACTCACAGAGAGAATATTCTGGTAAACATAAATCAGAAAGGAGATATTTTGAAACATGAACTTTTCCGCTTTCCTTTGGCATTGCTTCTGATGATGACCACTAGATCAAACACAAAAAAGGAAAGAATTAAATCCGGGACTCGAAAACTCCCTGGCATGGTTATCTTTCAAGCCCTAGCTGAGCCTGCAGGATTCACTGTAGGATTTTACATGCTGAAGATACACAGCCTTTGGCACATAGGTCAGTTACTGATGTCCATGGTTTCATTCTTGATCTCTCTACCTCAAAGGCAAGAGACACTATCATGTTTTTTCTTTAGCAGCTTTATTGCACAGTAGAAGTCAAAGACTTGCTTATTTGCCATTGTTTTCACTGGTGTATAGACAAGTATCGTGGATGATGCATTTGAAGTGCTGTGTACAAAGTGAGACATTTTCGCTACTTAGTGGACTTCAGGTGAAGCAGCAAGAGATTATTAATTCAAAGGAAGCACTGGCTGCCCTCACTTCTTTTTGCCTGAAGTAGCTTCTGCATCCCATTTATCACAGTGGAGACCTAAAACTCTGTGAGAGGGATGTGACTATTTTTATTTTTCTGAGTGTTATGGAAAATTTCTCTAACTAGTCAGTTGCTACCTTCATTGAGGGGTTTCAAAGACACATAACTCATAAAATCAGCCTTTCAAAGGATGTGATCAAAGGCTGCCAAAGAAAAGTTAGATAAGACCTACACAATAGGGTAAGACTAACAGGTAAAGTGCAGTATAAATTGCTTATAATAAAACATTTATGAATTACAGTAACAAAGTTGTTAACAATACAGACATTTTACCTTGTAAGCATGTGAAGAAGGACATTCAGGAGAGTGAGATAAAGTATAAAAAGCTGAAGAATTCAAATGATAGTAGCCAATAGAATAAAATGATGGCCATCCATTACCAATTGCATATGCTGCAGCTTTTTCTACTGTTTGCACAGTCAACACTATTTGTATCAAGCATGGTAAACAATACAACACTTTTAGGAAAAGACATCCTTTCTAAAAAAAAAGTTTATACATGTTTTACCACTGTTTCCATCACATGGAAGATTCTGTAAGTTGTTTGCAATCACAAAGATACAATTACCACTGAGAATGTTGATATGCTTTATTGTTAACCGCTATTAGGAAAAAAACAAAGCTCAAGGCTCGTGTGCATGAATTTTCATATAATTATGGTTGTTTCTCAATAACTTCTAATGTTTCCACGGCTTTTTATCATTGCTAGCAAATCAATGTCTATTCCAGGTCTTTTATTATTCCTATTTGAATCCAATAGCAACACACTAAGAGTCTTAAGTAGAGATGATGCTTTCATTACTTATTTACACTGAAGAGAATACAACACACTACAGCAAGGGAAACCTGTCTAAAACAGAGAGAGGGAAGGGAGCATACTCAAGAGAGTTGCACAGTGAGGATTTGCACTGAGTTCGGGGAGCAGCAATTGAGATGGGAGAGAACACAGCAAGAGAGGACACGAAGCTTGTTAGGTACCACAGACAGACCTGCAGGAACCGATAGGAAAGTCTTTGATGGATTTATTATGTTGGATTTCTCTTTGCTGGTCTGGTGTTGTTCCAGAAGACCCTCTTGTCCCTTGCCAAACTACATCTCTACGAGCCTAGATTTAGTCTTCAGTGTGTACCAGTGCTTTATAGATTGGCCACTTATTTTCTGCTAGAAAGTAACATACCAGGTCAAGCTACTGCTGATAGCAGGACTGACAGGCGCTTTCTCCAACTCAAGAGTTCATAAGACCTTTCTTTCCATGAAGTGGCCACATTAACTTTGATTACTCCAAACGACACATCAACAAGGTAACAGTGCACCCATCAAAGCAGCAAAAAGTTAATGCCAATTGATGAGCTAAATCCCTTCCAACCAGTTCTCCTGCTCACAGATCCCCCATGCTGACCCCTGGCACACCTGCACAGGCAGGAAGCACAGAGTAGTTTTACACAGTGTGTGTAACATACAGAGTGTTAAACTTCAGCAGTGATGCTGCTCTCCTGTTTGGGACCTAAAAACTAGGCTGTGACCCTTTCTCTGCAGACCAGGGTCACGCTGAGATAAGGTGGTGTCAGAGGCAGGATCTCAGACAGGTTGTTCGCTAGCCACCCTGTGTGCCTTCTGTGAGCTGTACTAGTAAGACATTTCCCTGATGGCTTTCTTGTAGTGCTAGACATGAAGTACAAATGTTTTGAGTCCGTCAGTATGTTTGTCTTCAGCGAGCTCTTTGTCACTCTTCCCTGTGACAGTCCGGCCACACTACATGGTAAGATGGGCAAGGCTGCTCTAATAGAGGACTATAAACTCACAAAATGCTCAGGGTGCAATTTAGAAGTGAAGTGTCTCCATTAGAGGCAACTTCATCCACGCCCCTGAACAGATGGCCAAAGAGAAGATTGAGATTATTTCCTTCTCTGTCCCATCCATTGCCTATTTCTTTTTCTGTTGTTGGGTTTCTTCAAGTGTAGAGACTCCTATAACACAACTGAAGCTGCACGGGCAAGACCTGCCCAAGAAGGTCTGCAGAAAATGAGCAGATTTCCTGAATAATATAAATACTTCCAGGAGAGATGGAGCACACAGCAAGTGGTAATTGGTACCATATCTCCCCATATCCAGTAGTTTGGGGACCTCAATTAAATTACCGTGCTGCATTAAGAAAGGTATGTGACCACACAGTTTATGACACAGTACATGCACAGGGAGAGGAGCAGATCTAAGGTCACATTTGCAATGTCTGTCTTTTCCTGCCTTCTGAATGATTAATGATATTTAGGATGCCTTAATATGACATTTTTGCCTTGAAAGTCACGAGTAGTTTTTACGCTTGAAAAAGAGACTTGGCCCCAAGAAGAGAGGACCCTTAGTCAGCAGTAAAAGATATGGTTAAGTTCAAGAGCTTTGTGATTGAACTTCACAGTCTCCAAAATATGGCAATAGGGTCATCTTGCAAAGCACAGAAACCAGGAATGGGTGCTTAAGAGATGACAGTTTTCAGGCCTGTATCTTTGCTATGCCATCTTTGTAAGCTTTGCAAATTGCTCAGCCTGATACCTGTTGTTGAGCTCCTTTTTCTGAAAGCTTTACTCTGTCCAGAAGAGGCATATGTTGACCAGGAGATATAAAAGATGGATTTGAAAAGGCTGCGGTTGTTGAGGCCATATTAGTGAATACCCCAGTAACACAGACACTGTATGTCACTGCATGTGCAATGCCAGAAATGCAGCGTGGTAAAACAATGTCATGTAGCCCTGCAGGTTATTGTTGTAACCCACTGTAAATACGGTTGCCCTAAGACTAGGTTTCAGGATAAGAACACAGATTACCTCAAAGGAGTATGTTTACACCTACACTAACATCTATGGAAATGTCCAGTCCATTCTAGTGCCAGAATTTTTTATATATGCTGAGGATTTAAGCAAAGTTGGAGAGAAGTTGATAACAGACCTTTTTTCAACTCAGTTGCTGTCTAATAAAATCAGTACCCCACAAAAATTCAAGTGACTCTCTTCCATCTCTGAGTCACGATATAATAATTGATTTGGTACAGAATATGACTCACTGCTGTTGAAATCATTGGGACTGACGTTGGATTGTAAATGTGAGCAGGCAAACTGTAGTTAGCTCCTGGAATAATATAGCAAAGGGGGCTAAGTTCTGAGGGGAAGCTAGACACCACTGTGAATAGGTTGCAGCCAAATGTGTATGCCCAGTGGGAGAAAGGTTGGTTTATGCAAAAAAAGGTACGTGTCATACTAAGTGAAAGCTACAGCCATTTTCACCCACATTCAGGAACACTCCTATTATGCTTTGGGGATCACCTAGCTAGGGATCAGGCCTGTGGTCACAAGTAAAATGGAATAGAAGACACTTAAAACAATCATTGTAAATGGACAGCTTGCAGCTGTTGCTGGCAAAAGTAGGGAAATGGCTTTCTTATAATAAAAGAATCTTTTAGGAAAATATCAAATGTGAAGCTGTTGGAGATGTAACATTCCCACGTCATTCAATGGAATTAATGAGGGACGGAAATTAATATTGATGCTAGCTAGCACCCATGTGCAGGTGCAGAACGGGGCTGGCCAAGATGGAGATGTTTGAATTGTTTTTGAGCAGGAGCTGGCACCAAAAAAATGCACAGAAATGGGACCATTATAATGACACAGAAATATGCAAATGTGGGGACTTGGACCAGGGAACATCCACTGCTCTGTGCTCTCTGGAGAGAGATGCGTAATATCAAAGGTCTGGCCAGGAATACAGATGAAACATACTTAAGCCTTAGGGGGAAAAAAACCACTGAGGACAAAGAGGACAAGACAAACTTCAAAGTGCAAATAAAATTACTCCCAGTTTCCACTAAAAGTGTCAAGTTTAATTCATTAATTATGTATGGAAGCAGAGAGCCTTTTAGGTATTTCACACTCCGGTTTGGCTTCAAGGCAGAATCCATGTGCCTTTTAGCCAGGACTTTCCCAGATCAAGCTAATTCCTGCTGTGATTTACCCAATTCCCCAAACTGAGATCTAGTCCTGCAGACAAAGTCCATCTCTTATCATTTCACTTCTCATTATTTGGGGCAAAGTGTGAGCTCACCTTCAGGACTTCCCCAGGTTTTGGCAGATGGTTTAGGGAGAATATGAATTGATATCTGGTAGATTACTGCTTGCCCTCTTGGGACAGAGGGTCGCTTCATGTTGTAGACAGATGCTCATGATGCCACTCTCTTTGTGCCAGAACTAACACTTAACAGGTTATAAACAGGTGTAGAAAATGTGTCTTCCTGACATACATGCACATGGATACATTTTTATGTATTTGGACTTTTTCTTATGTGATAGAATCAGAAATAAGCACAATAAAATAATTAATATAAAATAATATGCAAATGACCGAGATGAGGAAGGCTTATGGTTAGCCTGGATATGACTAGATGTGATGGCAAAAGGAAGGCACTGGAGGATGAGAAGATGAATGAGAAAACTAGGTGTTAAACATGTTCTGCTGAGAGTGGGAAGCAGCATGTAGGCTCTATGCTGCAAAGAAGCTGTAGCTCCTTGTTGGGATTTCCACTCTATTAATTGGTGCTGGCTGTTGGGCTCTGGGCTGGGAGCATCTCTCAGTCATGCTGTCTTTTTTGCACAGCTGCTGTTTTCTCCATCTCCTCCATATAACACACTTACAAGCCAAATTCCAACTTTAAACCCTGGGGGGTTGGAGGTTTTTTGCTTGGTTTTGCAATACAAGTTACTAAAAATCAGCAGAATCCATGGATAGAAAAAAGCTATTTAGTCATCCCAGAGAGCAAAAAAGGTTTTAGCAGATAGTATAAAACCTAAAACCCAACCATGAAACAAGACAGGTTTCACCACACTATGTGATCGCTTCAGAAACTTGCAAAACAAATAAAAATGGTGGTTTAGAGTGAATAGACTTAAAGTAGTCTTAGTCAGTGTTGCTTTTACTATAAAGTTCTCAAACCACCGGCACCTTTAGAGAAGAGAGGTACAATGAAATAAAATGCCACAATGTAATATGTCTATAAAAATCTTTCCAGCAAAATGAATCATTTCAAATGTCTTTAAAGCAGTGGGATTCACTTCTGGTATACTATTCAAACATGCTGTTCCCCAACATATTCCCTCCCTACATAAGCTGTTCATATGTGCCTGTGCAGGAGCAAACAATGTTTGTTTTACAACTTATTTTGGATTTTTTTTTCTTGTTCTTTCTTTTATTTTATTTCCTGTTCAGAAATACACTGCAGATGCCCAGAAATAGCTTCCTTCATGAAAATTATGTCTAGATTAAACACTTGACTTACCACACTTACCACGCTTTCAGAAACTACCCTCTCCTAGCTGAGAGTCCCTCAGGCAAATCCCTGATTTCTGCCTTAACGCACGCATGCACACGCACTCATACAAAAAAAGTCATTCTGGAGGTTGCTCTCCTCATTAATAAAGCAGGCAACAATTCCAATAGTTCTTGTCCTCTTCTATGCACACTCTCTAGAAAATCAATCTGGATTTCATGCAGAAGATGCAGGGAATTTGGGTTTTTTAGAAGTCTATTAACTGTAAAACAGAAGAGTGGTATACAGTTAGTCAGAAGGTAATAAATAGAAAAAAATTAATACGTATTAAATTGAAGAGGGGATTTCTAATTTGTGAACGTGTCATTCATTTTATTCTAACTTGTGAGTTTCCTCTCCTGAAAATGCATAACATGGTCATTATTCTTCAGAAGGAAAAGACAATTCCCATGCATACAGCAAGTGATAGACCTGCTACAAATTTTATTAAAATAAGGGCGTGAAAGCTTTGAAAACATGACTTTAAGTCAGTGTGTATGAAATACTATTCTGGGCACATACATCTCAAGTAAGGAGATGACAGAAACTTTGCTTTCTGTCTCTGTGCTTATTAATTCCCCTGTGGTTTGACAATGCCAAGAAATCATAGCTCCCGCTGAAGTGCTTGGTGCCTTGAATGCAGCAGAGACTTGCTTATCATTCCTTTCCTACGTTGTCTAATGGACAATTCTGAGAACTGAGGGTATGCTTAGAAAATGAACAGCAGCAAATAACCAGCATAGTCTCCCTCCCTCTCTCATTTTTTGTAAAACCAAGCAATTAGAATAAGAAACAGCCAGGACAATGAAAGCCTCTCAGCAGTGTGGAATGGAATATTTGCATTTTTAAAATGTCGCCTTTTTACAACTTAATAACACAGGGTTTGTACCTATTTCGACTACCTGACCTCCTACACAGATTAAAAGGTGCCCAGAAGAATGAGATGATATGTGCCCAAGCCTTACCAGCCATTGCTTTGCACCAGCGTATGGTCTGAGGAGCAATTTGTATTTGAATCAGCTTGTTCTACTTTTCTTGCCCAAGAGGATGACTCAAGTATCCAATATTTCATTTACATTTGATAGCTGTGAATAGCTGTTGTCATGTTCTAAGTTACTAGCATTCATTACAATTAGTTTCTACTTCGGTTAAGGATTACCTAGCATTTGGAAAAATTGTAAGATTCATATCTTGTTTTCCAGAAATTTATTCCCTTGTCCATAATAACATATGTTCTGAATTTGCAGTTTGCAGCATAATACTTGCTTGTCCTTTGAGACTTTATAATGATTATTTAATACCACAAACAGAAGAGCACGAGCACAAAATTGCTGTGTTGAAGTGCAAGATGACTTGGAAACACAAATCAATTGAGCAGATGAGCATTATGTTAGACAAATCCACAAAGCAGGATTGCTCCCAAAGATTATGAATATTCCCTGTAAACAAGTTAGCAAAATAACCTGGGAGGTGAGGGAGGAATAACCATATTTTTTTATTCTGGAGCAATAAACTAGTTGCAAATCACTGATTTAATTTAAATACACATGGATAATAAGACACATAGTAGAGAAGAGATGCAAGCTGTATTTGAACAAGCACTGAATCACTAATGCCCAGATTTGTGTTACTGTTGCAGCCAAAACCAGAGAAACATGGGAAATGTAGAGAAAGGGATGCTCTGATTCATGCAGTCTCTTGCTATATAAATTGATTTGATGAAACTCAGGCTGTTCACGTTCATCTCTAAAGTCTACTACAATATTCTTTCCCAGCTGCACTCACTCGCATCTCTCTGAGCAGTGACATTTCTCTGCCCAGACCGTTGCCTCATGTCACCCCTTTCCTACAGCTCAAGGATCCCACCACAGTATTTGGAAAGAGTCTGCATTTCCTTTTTCAAATTCCTCCTCAACCCTCACTTCTGCTAAATAATAGCAGTTAGGGATGAGGGAAGGCTGACAATAACTGGATTATCGGTAATTACATCCTCCTAACAATTTAGCATCATGTCCATTGACAGGTTCAGCATGTTCAGCATCATGTTCCATTTCACTCTGAAATACTTCACTGATAGCAGACAGCGCAGAGCCCACAGAGCTTGTACCATCTATATATATATTCACGGGAGGCATCATTTTCTCTTCTAGCAGATAATAGAGTCTGCAATGAATCACATACAACTCCACAGAAAGAAAAATTAATACGGCAGTCACAGGCAGCAGATGACAAAAACGGTGTTCATTTTTTTATAAATAATATATTGCAGAGATTAATCAATTATAGTTCAAGGAAAAAGTTTTATCAGCATCATACATTATTTTCTTTCTGATTTGTGAACATCCCTCTGTATCTGAAAGGGCACAAAAGTATGTCCTCTGTTTGGTGTCGACATTTTATTGTGTTCATAAAGAATTTATTCTCTCCGATTCCCTGCTCTCATGTGATCACAGTTAGCATTTCTGCATATCCAGAGGAGTCCTCCTGGGGATTAGCTAATGAAAAGTGCTGTAATTCAAGAAATGCATCCCCTTTGGCTGCTGTTATTTGCTTTTCTTTGGCAGTCAAACAAATATTGACATTTGAGGCCCTCATCTCCTGGCTGGAAATTCTTTCTTCAGTCTCTCATATGGATGCATATTAATAATGCATGTAATCCACTCCCACTCAAAAATTGTAATTTTATTTTTTTTGTTGCAAAAGTGTTTTTTCTATTTAAATGGCTTTTTTCAGTTCAAGAATAGATTGTTCTTTTCCATGGTCTCACGTTTGTCCTGATTTGCATAATCACTGGGAATTAGATTGCTCAGGACATAGTGCAAACCTGAATCTGCCTCTTGTATGTATGCTAACAAGATCATATAGCCAGACCGTTTTCTGTTCACAGGGAGATGGTTTGGGGGGAGAAAGGCAAAATTTACAAATCTCTTAAAATAGTGCATAGATATATTATGTCTTAAAACTTATTTTTAAAAAAAATTGCAAATAGAAAACCCAACCAATATCTCAACCACTCTCTAGCATTGTTGCTGCTGTCACACCTCTTGTAGCTGGCCCTCCAGTGAGCCCTGTACCGCTAACACTGCGTGCTGCCCCATAAGGACATGTCTCTGTCTTGCATCCACCCAGGGCTTGCTACTTTGGACAGAGCACCAGTCCCACTCCTAAGCCATCCAAGTGCTGCGCAAAGCAAATTGTACTGGGGTAATATTTAGACCAGTAAAGACCTGGAAGGCTCCAGACATAGATGTTTGTGGTGTTGGTTTTTTGCTGATAAATACCTGTTGAGATACAGGTGGCTGAAGCACTGGAGGGAAGAGATCTGGATAGAATAGCCAACCAACCACCTTCCAGTAGGAGAATCCCAGGAATCAAGGTGTTCATATAAGCACATATGTACCATTCTTGCATGTCCATTTCCCCTACAATCTACATTAGGATTGAGCCTGTAAAACCCATAGGAGTTACAGGTAGCAGGCTGTCAGAGTAAGGGGAGTACAAGGTCTCGCCTTCTTGAGAACTTCCCTGGAAACAAAATACACCATCTCAGATAGTTGGGAAACTCTCAAAACCTGCTAAATGAATGCTGCTCAATACATTGCTTAAAGGACATTTGTCATCTTGAGTATTTAAGTGGCACATCGATTCTCTTTACAGTTTATTTAATATTCTGAGTATGTCAGATCTCAATTCCATTTGCATTTGAAAGATACCTGGTGCGGTCAGAAGAATATTGAGAGGAATTAATTCATCTCATCCTGCATTAGGAAAGCTCTTTCATTGCTTCACATATTAAGTCCTGTAACAATGATAGCTTCCAATTAATTTCTCTCAATAACATTTTCTTGTTCACATACCTTTGCAGAGAGAAATTTCCTATCCTGTCTTTTTACAACTATCTGGCCTATCTAACAAAGTTGGATCATGATATCTACTCCCACAATATGTGAAAATTAGTTAGTCAAGACAATGCTAATGGATTTTTGAAGCTGATAATATTTGCTGTATCTCTTGGGACAATAATTTCTGACATCTTTGTTCCTTGAAAATTACAGTGGAAACTTTCAATTTCTGTTGTGGTCTCTTTCCAGGCTAAGACAGCTCCAATGACACTTCAACCACACCCATCCCCAAAGGTACCACCCTAAAAACATAGGGTTCACCTTCAGACAGAGGTAGTCATGACAAGTCCAACTGATTACATACAGGAATGTTTCTGTGCTTCCAAGGGCCCACTTAATCAATTAAATAATCAGATAAAAGATCCATGCTTCCCTGTTTTTCATTCCTTACATTTTTACACGGAAGAAATCATCATAACTGGCTATTGATGTCTGGTTGATACTTCCTCTTAGCTCTTCTCCTCAACTGCAGAATGATAATGAAACCAAAATAATATTGCAAGTAATGCAAGGAGGTTTTCAAGATACCACCTTAGTCCAGGTCATAGAAAGTTGAGATATTCTCAGATGCAGGAACCTGTGTTTGTTAAGAAGGTTTTTTATATGAAGTTGAGGATAAATTGGTTGCTAATCTCATCCTTGCAGATTCTCATCTAGTTCAATTCACTAAGCTCAGGGAGAGGGGTTTTGCCTGCTCCAACCTATAGCCGTCTTGCCTTAAATCCAAGACAAACTCATCCAAGTGTTACAAAGTAAAGCTGAAGTTTCACAATTGAGAAATTTTAGAGAACAGTTTTAAGTTCATGGAACTGTAAGTTACTAATGCTTATTTATAAACTTACCGCTTAGGAAGCATTATTTAAAAGAACTGTATTTTGATAAATAATTGCATTACTCTTTGCAAAACTAAAAAATGAGTGATTAGGCACTTTCTAAAATGCTTGCACTAAACTTCAATCATTTCACATAGTGTCTGAAAAGCATAACCTTTTGTTAAAAGAATTTATTCCACAGCACAAGTGCAGAAATAGATTGATGTTACTATTTGTTTCATTTCCCATTAAATTTCCATTCCAAACCCTCTGGATATTATTATTTTTAGCCATCTATGTTGCAGTCATCCCTAAAATCAATGAGGATTGAAACTGTGCAGTGTCAGATGTGTTCACATGTACAGCTTCATACAAAACGCTTATCAGGTAGATAGGCACGAAGTGAAACGAAAGTAGGGCTGTAGTTATGCACACTTGATTGGTAAACAACAGAAGGCATAGCTGGAAACAGGTTTACCCTCACGAACTGATGTCAGATTATTTGCATACAACTAAAATATATTGTGAAATTTTATTCCTGGAAGACAAAAAGTTTGTGCTCCAGCTTTTGCACTTTATAATGAACATGAAAAACAAGGGCATCTTACAGGCTTTTGAGTATGAAAGATGACAATAGGGGAGCAAAATCAAAATGTTGCTGCCTCTTGCAAATGTGTAGTACTGGATTTGATAAACAAAATATTTAGTAGTACTGAAAATTAACAATGGACAATTCTGGCACCAGACCAGAATCAAACATCTAGTACATTGACATAATTTTTACTTCTTCTAACTGAGTCTGCTGGAATCTGATTTATTTCAGCCAGCTCTTGTTCCCTTGCAGGAATTGTTGACATAGTATATTATAGCAATCAATCAATATCTGATTAAATGAATGAAGCTCTTTCATTACCTTCAAGCCTGGATTCAATTGCTGCAGCCGTAACAGGAAGACAATATTTTATCTTGCTGTGGGGAAACCCCCACCCCGCTTCCAAGGCCTGATACTTATTGTTCAGCTTGTTTGGTTGGAGAAGAAGATTTATGCCACCCCACACACACCTTTCTCAGCAGCAGTTAGGGAAGTAGGCAGAAGATTAACTGACCATGGGGTGGCTGTGCCATTGCCTTCCCTCTGAACTGAGCGTGCGGTTTAAATCCTGACTTCTAGGGACGGAGAAGGAAGAAGGAAAGAGGATACAAGTGGTGTTCCCCAGGGCTAAGTGCTAGGGCTGGTTCTGTTTTAACATCTTCATAAATGATCTGGATGAGAGGATTGAGTCAATCCTCAGTAGGTTTGCAGGCAACACCAAATTGTGTGGGAGTGTTGATCTGCTGAAAGGTGGGATGGCTCTGCAGAGGGACCTGGACAGGCTGGATTGATGGGCAGAGCCCAACTTTATGAGGTTCAACAAGGCCCAGTGCCGGGTCCTACACTTTGGCCGCAGTAACCCCAGGAAGTGTTACAGGCTTGCGGCAGAGTGGCTGGAGAGCTCCCTGGAGGAGAAGCACCTGGGGGTGTTAGTTGGCAGCCGTCAGTGTGTCAAGGTGGCCAAGACAGCAAACGGCATCCTGGTTGTATCAGGAATAGTGTAACTAGCAGGAGTAGGGAAGTGATAGTTCTGTTGTACTCAGCTCTGGTGAGATCACACCTTGAGTACTGTGTTCAGTTTTGGGCCCCTCATTACAAGAAGGACATTGAGATGCTGGAGCATGTCCAGAGAAGGGCAATGAAGCTGGTGAAGGGACTTGAGCACAAATCCTGTGAGAAACAGCTGAGGGAGCTGGGGCTTTTTAGTCTTGAGAAAAGGAGGCTCTCTACAACTACCTGCAAGGCATTTGCAGAGATGTCAGGGTTGGTCTCTTCTCTTGGATGATGAGTGATAAGACGAGAGGGAATGGCTTAAAATTGCACCAGGGGAGATTGAGGTTAGATATCAGGAAGAATTTCTTTACTGAAAGGGTTGTCAAACATTGGAATAGGCTGCCCAGGGAGGTGGTGGAGTCACCATCCTTGGAGGTATTTAAAAGGCGTATAGATGAAGTCCTTAAGGACTAGGCTGTGGTTAGGCTGTGGTTGGACTCAATGATCTCAAAGGTCTCTTCCAACCTAGCTAATTCTATGATTCTGTGATTTCCAGAAATGAGCAGTCTGAACCCACAGAAGTGCAATTATTCTTTGTCTGTATTAGCCATGCTACTTTACCAAAAATGCAACCCCTTATGCTGGGCCTACCACGTATTGCTGTGTTGTCAGCTTACCAAGGAGATCTATGTAAATCCTTACCAGCTTCTGGCCTGTTATTATTAGGAGGCAGAAGAAACAGGGAAGGCTCCAGAACTGCTTTACCTACATGATTAATTGCTGGTGACCAGGAGGCTGTCTGGTGCAAGCAGCTGTAACTCCAGTGTCCTTGGCAGAGAGCCTGTGTCTTCTCTCTCTGTAACACGCAGTAGGGTTGCATTGCTTCCTCCTTTTCTCACCTCCTCTTCTCTTTCCATATCTCTAGCTTCATTACTGGTAAGAAATAATTTACCAGAGCTAATAAAGAGATTTTGCAGCACCAGCAGCAGTGCACCTAAAGGGAAAAAAAATATCATTGGTCCCTATGAAATTGCACAAGTAGAGCTAACAGAGGCTAACAGCTATGTAACTACTGATTGTCCCTTGGCCAGAGATAAATATGGTCCTGGCTTTAATTTTCTTAATGGGAGATGAAGAAACTGTCTTTCCACCAGCCTAACAAACCTTGTTTGACTGTTTGTGTATCTGGGTCTTCTAAGTCCTTGAAACTATACACAGAGGTGTTTTGAAAATATTAGAAAACCGGACTTAAATTAGTTTAGTGCTCTGCAGAGCTGTTCAATGCTAAATCAAGCCCTTACGTGTCAGATGTACCTTTTTAGTTTGTCTTTGCACAGTAGGTCACAGGAGAGGTGTGGTGTTTGGGCACAATATCCTGGCGTGTCCCCTTGCAACACTGGTAGAGCTCTGCCTGGGCTGAAGCAAGTCAACGTGGCATCTCCAGCACATTTGACCAGTCCTGTCCATTTCCACACAGAGTGGTTAGGGTGTGGAACCAGGCCTAGTCCTGAGCCTGAAGGCTTGGTTGGGATTGCGCTTGCAAGGGAGGAGCCTGGTCTCAGACATATTTTACAAGAGCCTCTTTCTGGAAACCTCCAACTTTCTCTTTGCTTTTGGGCTAAGTGTTGTTGGACAAGGATTGCTCATAGTCCCAGTCCCAAATGCAGCAGGTTCTCAGAAGTACAGGCCTGCCTGCCATGAAGAAGGCAGTGGCTGAGCATCTTTGCAGCCTCATTGACCTCTTCTCTCCTGCTCCAGGTGAAAGCAGCAACCAACACAGACACGCATGCATGCTTACCAGTGTAACAGAAGCCTCTAAACCCCTTCCGTACTCTGCAAATCCCACCCCGAGTCTGACCATCTCTCAGTTAGTGGCACAGCCAGAATCATCTCTCCTGTGCCCTTGACTTCCTTTTCTGCAGGCCATGCTGTCAGCAGCACCATAATGTATGGCTCTCCTGTGCAGAGAGGGCAATAGGTACTAACTAGCTAACACAGCCCGTTTTGCTGGCTATAGCTGGAAGTCAGTGTGTCTAGGGGAAAGCACAGCACTTAATCACTCACTTTGGGTGAAAATTTAGAGTGTGGAACTCTTGCCAAGTTGAATCAATTATTTTATTGGCTGGAATAAGTGATTATGAAGATTTCTTGGCATACAATTAGCTCTTTCTGTTTCCTTTTTTTCCCAGCATTGTGAACCTTTTAGAAGAAGCATCAACCGAGAGAAAAATTATTCAAGAAAAAATAATTTAAGGATCACGGGGCAATTTTTATACTTCAATGTTATCTGCATTATAAGAAACATGACAGGTTCCACATTTTAAATTTGGGGAATTAAAATGAATGCTTTTAAGAATTGCCTTTTATGCTAAGTGAAAGTAAGAGCAATGACTGACTGTAACAAGGGTAAGGCATCTTCCCAATGTCAGAGATGGATTGTGGGTTAAAAGTTGACCCTTCGGTGCTTTTTCTGATCATCTTTGTTCTGTAATAATCAGATTTAGAAAAGCTTATATACGGCAGTTGAAAGTAATTCCACTATATGCAAGACATGTCAGGGACCAGAAGTGACATAATTTATGGACGGCCAAAGAAAAGAGTAATACTTTGGAAAAATTCAAATGGCTCCCTCCCATCATCCTTCAGCAGCAGGCTATATATAGACAAGGTTTTAGACTTGCAATTCTTCCTACTTTTTTGCAATTTTAGGAGAAATTGTGGGTATATTACGTTCCATAACCTCCATTAACCTTCACAACGTGATAGATTCAGGCTGTGATGGGCCTAGACAGGGGTGGGAAGCAGAAGAGGAAACTCACAGATAAGGATCCTTTCCCTTCAGACAGATTTCATCTTGTTCTTGCAACAATTAAAGAATCACTAGGTAGGAAAAGACCTTTAAGATCATTGAGTCCAACATACCCATCCTCTACTAAACCATATCCCTGAGCACCTCATGTACCCATCTTTTAAATACATCCAGGGTCAACCACCTCCCTGGGCAGCCTGTTCCAATGCCCAGTAACCCTTTCGGTGAAGAATTTTTTCCTAATGTCTAATCTGAACCTGCCCTGGTGCAACTTGTGTCCTATCACCTGTTTTGCGGGTGAAGAGACCAACACATCTCTCTACAACCTCCTTTCAGGTAATTGTAGGCAGCAATAAGGTCTCCCCTCAGCCTCCTCCAGGCTAAACAACCCCAATTCCCTCAGTCGCTCCTCGTAAGGTTTGCTCTACAGCTCCTTCACCAGCCTGGCTGCCCTTCTCTGAACATGGTCCAGGACCTCAATGTCTTTCTTGTAGTGAGGGGCCCAAAACTGAACACAGTACTTGAGATGCAGCCTCACCAATGCCAAGTACAGTGGCACAACCACCCCCCTGTACCTGCTGGCCACACTATTTCTGATACAAGCCAAGTTGTCATTAGTCTTCTTGGCCACCTGGGCACACTGCTTGCTAATATTCAGTCAGTTGTCAACCAACACCCCCAGGTCCTTCTCTGCCAGACAGCTTTTTAGCCACTCTTCCCCAAGCCTGTAGCCTTGCACAGGGTTGTTATGTCCCAAGTGCAGGACTCTGCACTTGGCCTTGTTGAGCCTCATACTGTTGGTCTCAGCCTGTTCAGCTCCCTTTGAAGAGCCTCCCTACCCTCAGGCAGATCAACACTTCCTCCCAGCTTAGTGACATCCACAAACTTACTGAGGGAGCATTCAATCCCTTCATCCAGGACATTAATAAAGATACTGAACAGAACTGGACTCAGCACTGAGCCCTGGGCAACACCACTTGTGACCAGCCTCCAGCTGGAGTTAGCTCCATTTGCCACAACTCTTTGTGCCTGGCCATCCAGACAGTTTTTTACCCAGCAGAGGGTGAGTCTGTCCAGGCCAGTGGCAGCCAGTTTCTCAAGCAGAATGCTGTGAGAAATGGTGTCAAAGGCTTTGCTGAAGTCAAGGTGCACTGCATCCACAGCCTTTCCCTCATCCACTAACCAGGTCACCTTGTAAGAGAAGACGATCAGGTTAGTTTGGCAGGACCTGCCTTTCGTAAACCCATGTTGACTGGGCCTGATCACCTGGTTATTGTGCATGTGCTGTGTGATAGCACTCAAGATGACCTGTTCCACGATCTTCCCCAGCACTGAGGTCAGACTGACAGGCTTGTAGCTTCCTGGATCCTCCCTCCGTCCCTTCTTGTAAATGGGTGTAACATCTGCCAGCCTCCAGTCGAGTGGAATTTCCCCAGCCAACCAGGACTGCTGGTAGATGACGGAAAGGGGTTTGGCAAGCACATCAGCCAGCTCCCTCAATACCTTTGGGTAGAACCTAGTCCCACAGACTTGTGAATGTCTAACTGGCCTAGCAGGTCTCTAACTATTTCCTACTGGATCATGGGAGTTTTGTTCTGCCCTCCCTCCCTGTCTTGTGGCTCATAAGGCTGAATATCCAGGGATCATCTCACCTTACTATTAAAGACTGAGGCAAAGAAGGAATTAAGTACCTCAGCCTTGTCCTTATCCTTTGTCACTAATGTTCCCTCTGCATCCAGTAAGGGCTGGGGATTGTCCTTGGCCCTCCTTTTCCTGTTGATGTATCTGTAGAAAGTCTTTTTATTATCTTTCACAGAATTGGCCAATCTGAGTTCTAGTTGGGCTTTAGCCCTTTTGATTTTCTCTCTACAAGATCTTACTTCATCCCTGTTGTCCTCCCAAGACACCTGCCCCTTCTTCCAAAGCTCATAGACTTTCCTTTTTTGTCTGATGTCCACCTAGATCTCTCTGCTCATCCAAGCTGGTTTTCTCCCTCACCAGCTTCTTTTCTGGCACATGGGGACAACCTGTTCTTGTGCCACCAGGATTTCCTTCTTGAAGAATGTCTATCCCTGCTGGGTACCTTTGCCCCTAAGGACTGTCATCCATGGAATTTTATAAAGAAGATGCAAGTAAAGCTGGGAACTGCGCCAGACTCTCCCATGGGACAGGACACTGCACAAAGCTAATTTTTCTCTCCATGTCAAACCTCCTGCCCTGTAATACCGTAGAGACATGGTGTGGTTGAATGGAAGGTGGACTCTGGGGATGGGGAGCACAGCAGGCAGCATCTAGTATCTCCATCTAATGCCACCTATTCTCAGACACTGCAGTAGGTGATTCCCTGTTCTCATCCAGTTTGGCAGCCTGTTTCATACTCTGAATTCAGACTCCTCCCTGCACTTACTAGAGCTGAACTCCATCTCCTCTAGCAAGAGTCAGTCACGTCTCTTTAATAACAAAAGGGCAAGTAAAGTGTCGAGCTACTGTAAGCCCTGGGAAGTCCTGTTGCTTCCTACCGGCTCCCTGAGGCAGAAGGTGGAGCAGGGGTGTCCTGGTTTTGGTCAGGATGGAGTTAATTTCATTTGTAACAGCAGATGAATGCTGTGTTTGAGAGTAAAATGGGAGTACTGCTGATAACACCCTGATGTTTCTAGTTGCTGTCAGACAGTCAAGGACTTTCTCAGCTCTTCATGAGAAAGGAGGGGCAAAGCCAGGACAGGTGACCGAACTGACCAAAGAGAGTATTCCACGCCAGTTACGTCCTGCCCAGGATATCGGGGGCTGACGGGAGGAAGGCCTGGGGCGGCTTCGGGGGACGCGCGGTGCTTGGGGGACGGTCGGGTTCTGGGACGGCTCTGGTTGGCACGGCCTGAGTTGTGTGGTTTGGTGAGAAACTGCATTGTGTATCAATAGCTTCATATATTTTGCTTTGAAGTCCTGTTAGTATTGTTACATTGTATCTTTCTGTTATCTTAGTAAACTATCCTTATCCCAACCCACGGGCCTCTTAATTTCTTGATCTTGGGGTTATTTGCCCCTTTCTATTCCTTTTCCCTTCCCTTACTTCTCACCCCCCTTCCCCTTCCCTTTAACCTGCCCTTTTCCTTAAAGGAGCAGGCAGCTGCGTGGATCTTGGCCCTCAGCCGGGTGAAACCACGACAGTCTTTGAATCAAAGATGTTCATTTGCCAAGGGAAGGAGGAAAAAGTTCTTGGAACACCAGGTCTTGGTCCCGTTCTCGTGGCACTCTTTCTTCATTGACTTGTATGACTCCGGCTGTAACTCCATTGGTACAACATACAACAACATACAGCAATAATAGCAATAATAAATGTACAGAGCAATTATTATAATACAATCTCTACCTTATTAATTATATTGGCTATTCTCACCTAAAATCAAATTCCTTTGAGGTACACATCGAACTTCTCCATCCTTCTGCATTACCCACCAAGTACAACCAGGTCCTTGAGCAAAAGCAATCCCAGACATGGGTTTACCTTTGCCCGAAGCAGGGATGACCCAAACTGTCTTCCCTAATACACTTTTCATATGCACCACTGGGACTCTGTCTCCTTCCACAGTACGTGGAAATTTTGACTGAGCAGGACCAGCTCAATTGGTGGATCCTCTAGAGTTAACTAACCACGTGGCTTTGGCTAAATGTGTATCCCAGTGTTTGAATGTTCCACCACCCATCGCTTTCAGGGTAGTCTTTAAGAGTCCATTATATCGTTCAATTTTCCCAGAGGCTGGTGCATGATAAGGAATGTGGTACACCCACTCAATGCCATGCTCTTTTGCCCAGGTGTCTATGAGAGCATTTCGGAAATGAGTCCCGTTGTCTGACTCGATTCTTTCTGGGGTGCCGTGTCGCCATAGGACCTGCCTTTCAAGACCCAGGATTGTATTCCGGGCAGTGGCATGGGGTACAGGATATGTTTCTAGCCAGCCAGTGGTTGCCTCCACCATCGTAAGCACGTAGCGCTTGCCATGGCGGGTGCGTGGGAGGGTGATGTAATCAATCTGCCAGGCCTCCCCATATTTATATTTCATCCACCGGCCTCCATACCAAAGTGGCTTCAAGCGCTTAGCTTGCTTGATTGCGGCACACGTCTCACATTCATGGATAACTTGTGCAATAGCATCCATGGTTAAGTCCACCCCTCGATCTCGAGCCCATCTATATGTTGCATCTCTCCCTTGATGACCTGAGGAATCATGAGCCCATCGAGCTAGGAATAATTCACCTTTGCGTTGCCAGTCTAGATCTACTTGAGCCACTTCAATCCTAGCAGCCTTATCTACCTGATGGTTGTTTCGATGTTCCTCCATGGCCCGACTCTTAGGCACATGGGCACCAACATGACGTACCTTTACAACCAGCTTCTCTAACCGGGCAGCAATATCTTGCCATAAGTCAGCAGCCCATATGGGTTTGCCTCTACGCTGCCAGTTGTTCTTTTTCCACTGCTGCAACCAACCCCACAGGGCATTGGCTACCATCCATGAATCAGTATAAAGGTAGAGCATCGGCCACTTTTCTCTCTCAGCAATGTCCAGGGCTAACTGTATGGCCTTCATCTCAGCAAACTGGCTTGATTCACCTTTTCCTTCAGTAGCTTCTGCTACTCGTCTTGTAGGACTCCATACAGCAGCTTTCCATCTTCGTTGCTTTCCCACAAGGCGACAGGAGCCATCAGTGAAAAGGGCATATTGCTTTTCATTCTCTGGCAGTTTGTTGTAAGGTGGGGCTTCTTCAGCCCGTGTCACCTCCTCATCCTCTGGTGACATCCCAAAATCTTTGCCTTCTGGCCAGTCTGTGATCACTTCCACAATTCCTGGGCGATTAGGGTTTCCTATTCGAGCCCGCTGAGTAATTAGTGCAACCCACTTGCTCCACGTAGCATCAGTGGCATGGTGTGTAGAAGGGACTTTCCCTTTGAACATCCAGCCCAGCACCGGCAGTCGGGGTGCCAGGAGGAGCTGGGCTTCAGTTCCAATCACTTCTGAAGCGGCTCGAACCCCTTCATAGGCGGCCAGTATTTCCTTTTCTGTTGGAGTGTAATTGGCCTCAGAGCCTTTGTAGGCCCGACTCCAAAACCCCAGCGGTCGACCTCGAGTCTCCCCTTGTGCTTTCTGCCAGAGACTCCAGGTAGGGCCATTCTCTCCGGCTGCAGTGTAAAGCACATTTTTAACATCTGTCCCTGTCCGGACAGGCCCAAGGGCCACTGCATGGACTATCTCGCGTTTGATCTGCTCAAAGGCTTGTTGCTGCTCAGGGCCCCACTGGAAATCATTCTTCTTCCGAGTTACATGGTAAAGTGGGCTCACAATGAGACTGTAGTTTGGGACATGCATTCGCCAAAAACCTATAACACCTAAGAAAGCTTGTGTTTCCTTTTTGTTGCTTGGTGGAGACATAGCTGCTATTTTATTGACAATGTCCATTGGGATCTGACGACGCCCATCCTGCCATTTTATTCCTAAAAACTGGATTTCTTGCGTAGGTCCCTTGACTTTACTTTGCTTTATAGCAAAACCAGCTTCTAAAAGGATTTGAATTATCCTTTTTCCTTTCTCAAACACTTCCTCTGCTGTATTGCCCCATACAATGATGTCATCAATATACTGCAGGTGTTCTGGGGCTTCACCCTTTTCCAGTGTAGTCTGAATTAGTCCATGGCAGATGGTGGGGCTATGTTTCCACCCCTGGGGCAGACGATTCCACGTGTATTGGATGCCCCTCCAGGTGAAAGCAAACTGTGGCCTGCACTCTGGCACCAGTGGTATTGAGAAGAAAGCATTTGCAATGTCAATTGTAGCATACCACTTAGCTGCCTTTGATTCCAGTTCATACTGCAGTTCCAGCATGTCCAGTACAGCAGCACTCATACCTGGAGTGACTTCATTTAGGCCACGATAGTCCACTGTCAGCCTCCACTCTCCATCAGACTTCCGCACTGGCCATATGGGACTGTTAAAGGGTGAGCGGGTTCGGCTGATCACTCCTTGACTCTCCAGTTGACGAATCAGCTTATGGATGGGGATCAGGGAATCCCGGTTAGTGCGGTATTGTCTCCTGTGCACTGTCGTTGTAGCAATTGGCACTTGCTGTTCTTCGACCTTCAACAACCCCACAACAGAAGGATTGTCTGAGAGTCCAGGCAATGCACGCAATTGCTCAATTTCTTCTGTCTCCAAAGCAGCTATTCCAAAAGCCCATCGGTATCCTTTTGGGTCTTTAAAATACCCTCTACGGAGATAATCCATACCTAAAATGCACGGAGCTTCAGGGCCAGTCACAATTGGGTGTTTCTCCCAGTCCTTCCCAGTTAAGCTCATTTCAGCCTCTAACACAGTCAATTGTTGGGATCCCCCTGTCACTCCAAAAATGCTAACAGGTTCAGTCCCAACATGATTCGATGGCATTATCGTACACTGGGCACCAGTATCCACCAGAGCCTTGTACTCTTGTGGGTCTGACGTGCCAGGCCATCGGATCCACACAGTCCAATAAACACGGTTATCCCTCTCCTCCACCTGGCTGGAGGCAGGGCACCTCTATTGTTGCTGACTGTGTTGGCTGTTCACTGGTGCAGCGTTCTTCCTGGCAGAACCACGTTGTGTGATTCTTTTACCTCGCAGCTCATTTACTCGTGCTTGAAGGGCTGAGGTGGGCTGCATACCCCACTTCATCATGTCCTCACCATGGTCACGCAGGTAAAACCACAGCGTCTCTCGCGGTGTGTACCTACTGTATCCTCCCTTCTGGGATGATGGACGCTTTCTCCCAATAGCTGCAACATGGCTGCATATGGGTTGGGAGATGGACACATTTTCGTCAAGTCGCTTGACCAGTTTCTCTACTGCTGCGATCACAGAGAGGGAAACATTGTCCTGATATCTCCGGAGGTGGCCGGACACCTCAGATACGGTTGGTGGATATGTATCACTCCAGTCCATTGTTGCCAATGAATTGGTGTGCCCTGCTGGGGCACTTCGTACAACCTTACGCCACATATCTGGGGTGCATAGGACATCATCAGGATCAGAGGGAAGCTGTGGGTTGTCCAGATCATAATAAATTACCTCCCGTACAGCTAATTCTCTCAGGTGCTGGATAACTGCCTCTAGGTTGTTACACTTGGGTGTTTGACATGTAATGTATTCCTTTATGGGATACCTTTCCCTCACACTTGACAGTAGTCGCCTCCAGAGGCTGAGGATTTCAGGCTTTTCCCCAATTGCCTTATCAATGCCTCCTTCTCTAGCTAGGGATGCCAACTGCTTGGCCTCCCTGCCATCTAATTCCAGACTACTGGCCCCGTGATCCCAGCATCGGAGCAACCAAGTGATGATGTGCTCACCTGGGCGGCGGCTGAAATCTTTTCGAATTTCACGCAGCTCACTCAGGGACAGGGATCGTGTAACAACAACCTCATCCTGAGATGGTTGAGATGGAACAACCTTATCCCGGGATGGTTGAGATGGCTTTGCCTTATCCTGAGATGGTTTGGATGGCCCTGCCTTATCCTGAGATTCATCAGATGACCCTGCTTTATCCTGACCTTCATCAGATGACCCCGCTTTATCCTGACCTTCATCGGGTGGCCCTGATTCAATTTCATCCTCATCCTCATCCTTCACTACAGGAACAACTTTCTTTGTGTATTTCCTCTTTCGTACAGGAGCAACCGACACTGATGTGGGTTGATTTTTTGTTTTACCGGCAGTATCTGCTGTAGGGGCAGCAGTAGCTGCAGCATCAGTTGGACAGGTTGCAGTAGCCACAGTGCTAGTCATAGAAGTTACAGTGGCCTCAGTGTTAGTCCCAGTGGTTACAGTAGCTGCAGTTTCAGTTGGTCTGTTTTCCTTCCTTTCCCTCTGACAGTGCTGACTGCTATCAAGCAGTGTTTGGTAAATAGTGGCCAGGGCCCAGCACAGTGCAGTAAGCTGTGCATCTCTGGGAAACTTACGGCAATTTCTTTTCAGATATGCAGCCACTTTATCAGGGTCCTGTAACTGTTCAGGAGTGAAACTCCAAAACATGGGACGTGAGAAAGTGCCTAGGTAGTTGCCCATACTCTGCCACGTACCCTGCCACTCGTGATTATCTGGCCTCGCAGAACACTCTTGAGTGGTATTCATAAACCTTTGCTTCATATTGAACAAAAGCAGAACCACATTCACCAAACATAACAACAGCAAAATGCTAGTTTGAATATTCCAGGGATATTGGAAATTTTCAAAAACTGTTACCAGAGCTGTTGTATTTAGCCCAAAGGAAGAGAAAGCAGCATAGATATTTCTTTCTGTACTCCCACCATACCAGCTGCCGTTATTAACTCCTCCCTGTCTAAAGAATAGAGAGGGCAGCAAAATCTTATACACATACCAGAACACGTTCATGATCATCGATATCACTGTATCATAAACTGTTTTCATAAAATACACCAAAATGAGGTACGGGAACGAAAACAGGAGCTGCAGTCCCAGGATGTTAAAGGATCCTGCTAGGATTGCATACAAGAGACGGTGCTTTTGCTGCCACAGCTGTGAGCACAGCCTTGTAAGTAAATACCAGAGCATCGTGACCAGAGACTGCTTAAATCAAAGTACTTATCACAACTTTGCCTTAATTACAATCCAGTCAGGGTCAGATCTACCGTTATCCCAACCTTTCGAGCCCCACGTTGGGCGCCAAAAAGACTGTCGTGGTTTCACCCGGCTGAGGGCCAAGATCCACGCAGCTGCCTGCTCCTTTAAGGAAAAGGGCAGGTTAAAGGGAAGGGGAAGGGGGGTGAGAAGTAAGGGAAGGGAAAAGGAATAGAAAGGGGCAAATAACCCCAAGATCAAGAAATTAAGAGGCCCGTGGGTTGGGATAAGGATAGTTTACTAAGATAACAGAAAGATACAATGTAACAATACTAACAGGACTTCAAAGCAAAATATATGAAGCTGTTGATACACAATGCAGTTTCTCACCAAACCACACAACTCAGGCCGTGCCACCCAGAGCCGTCCCAGAACCCGACCGTCCCCCAAGCACCGCGCGTCCCCCGAAGCCGCCCCAGGCCTTCCTCCCGTCAGCCCCCGATATCCTGGGCAGGACGTAACTGGCGTGGAATACTCTCTTTGGTCAGTTCGGTCACCTGTCCTGGCTTTGCCCCTCCTTTCTCATGAAGAGCTGAGAAAGTCCTTGACTGTCTGACAGCAACTAGAAACATCAGGGTGTTATCAGCAGTACTCCCATTTTACTCTCAAACACAGCATTCATCTGCTGTTACAAATGAAATTAACTCCATCCTGACCAAAACCAGGACAAGGGGTTACTGGTGGTGGATATCAGGAATACTTGAGCTGGAAAAGACTGCTACTGGGCAGCTCAAAAAAATATATAAAACTACACCAAAGATTACAGAGAATCTTTGTTTTAAGTGTCTTAAATACACAATTGTTAATACAAGCAGTTAATTAAAGTCCCTATGGGAAAAATAAGTGCTGTGAAGTATTATGTACAAAGCAACCAATATATTGCAAGTTTAATCCATACAATAAAATGAATATTGCTAGAATATTAGATTTATATAGAACCTATTAATGTTTTATGTTAAATTATTTTCATCATTAGTCTTAGAATATCTTAAGAATTATACAAAACATTTTCTGAAAACACTAATAACTTTGTATAGTAAAGATTTGCAATATACTAAATAATTTTACTTATTTTACATTCAGAAAACAGTCGGGGTTTGAAGAAAGAGTAGTTAATTATGTTCTCACAATGGTGCTGATGTGGTGGGCACTCATGGGAACGGTCCTGTTGAGTTTCATAGGAGATGTCATACAAACATGGCTACTGGTGAATGCATACGTGGAAAGAACCCAGGTCTGTAACAGTGTCTTTCACAGGGTGACTCAAGGAAGAAACAAGAGCAAACATCTTCATTGGGATTTCTGACATGGGTCAAGACCATCTAGCTCCCATGCATTCACCTCGGGTATAATCACTAAAAAGCATACAACATTCATCTTAGGGCCACATAATATAAACCATGTGGCTATTAAGTGAGAAGTGAGTAGAAGCATGTGTGGCATAGTGATTTTGGTAACTCTTTCTTCACTCCATCTATTAAATATCTATGACCATATTCCTTCACCAAGATTTTGCATCAGCCATGCTTCTTCAGCCTGTGCATCTTTCTTAGGAATGGGAGAAATAGTACCAAAATGTCTGGTTTTGAAAGGATGAGGACAAAAGACAGAAAAAGCTGTTTTGTCTACCTGAATCTTCCTGGAAATATGAAGATAAATGCTGCAGAGAAGTCTTGTTTTAACTGCATTAAGTTTCCCCAAGAAAAATGTTTTTTTTTCCAAACAGAGCAGAGGATACCTCTGTAAGGAAAAAAACACTCCAGAATGGATTCATTAATCTCAAGGCCAGCAGAGCTGATTTTTATCAACCAGTCTGGTTTAGTCAGAATGTGTTCTCCTGGCCCTGCTTTAGAAGAGTTGTACCTAGCAGCTGAAGCCACAACCTCCTTTGCATTTGCACAGCTCTGTGTTTGAGCAGCTTCTGAGTCCCACAGGAGGGAAGAACAATCCTGGTCCCTGCTTTCTGCATAGGGAGGTTCACATGATATCTTCCTTATGTGGACACACATGTCAAATATTAAGATGAGGCCCAAGACATTTAAAGTCTTGGTCTACCAGCCCAGTACAACTGAGGCCCGTGTAGCACTGCCATTGGTACATCAGAACAGGATGACTATGTGTCTGCAGGACATCCCAGGCAGACTTAGAGAAATCCTTACCCAGAAACTTAAATATGAACTCTTTTCATCTCTAAATCTGTGAGCTCTAAGCTTGCAAACTGACTACCAGTTATCAGCTGTCTGGAAAATTATCCAGTACTCCAAAAATTTGCAGGGGCACAAACATAACAGGATGGTGGCGTATACCGACTTGGGAGCTTGCCTGTCATTGGGTTTGCCTTCTGCTGCACAGAGAGGGGTAAAAATCAGCCATGTGTGGTCTTGCTTGGGCAGGAAGTGGTTTCTCATAGCTCAGAAAATTCAAAATGAGCAGTGGCTCCATTTAATGAGTCAATCTGGCCTTCTTACTATTGAATAGCAATGGCCTGTGCTAGGAATATATTAGAGAAAGAAAAATAAATAGGAAAAAAAATCTATTTTGTGAGCAATTGCAGCTGTCAAGCTGCTCTCAGACTCTTTCTCATTTTTTCATTACACAAAAGATGTTTGTTTCAGCCTCTCCCTCTCCAGGCTGGGCTGCCTTCTCTGAGGGATTTAGATATTCAAAGCAAAGAGAATCAAAATGTAATCCCTAGGCAGCCAGCAGCTTCATGAAAGCCGGAGTTTTGGAGAGGACAGAGGTCAACACAAATGCCACAAAATGAGATGCTTCGGGAGAGATCCTTGCCAGGCAGAGAGACCACTATGGTACCCAGGAGCAAAGTGTCAACAGGAGGTGCAGGGAGACAAGTCTGTCAGCCAGAACAGGGCAGGACAGGCACAACCAGAGCCACCCAAACATTGCCGTGTCTCATGTCTGTCCAAAATGATAATTGTTCTTCCTGTAACCCTGTTCTCCACCTGGCAGACTGTCTCTGAGCCTGCATGAAGCAGAAGCTTGACAGTTCCAGGTAAACATGGTTTGGCTCAAGACTGACTAGTTTCTTTAATTCTACAGAGAAATATTTTGGTTGGGGAAAGCTGAACAGATCTTTACATACCTCCAAAGGCAGAGCTTTTCCTGGGTTTTCTTACAATGGTTTCATGAGTGAGTCAGCTAGTTGTGTTGCAGCAGAAAAGGGAGTGCTGGAGACATAAAAACCGAATTGTCATTTGGTCACTGGGTGGTGGCAGCTTCCCTGCAGGGTCACCCTTGCTTGAGCAAGCTGCATCAGAAGCTTTGCTGACTACAGTTAAAGGACTTCATAGTTAGGCAGGATGCAGTGTTAGCTACAGGCACGTCTAGAAAATACGGGCGAAGGTTTTGAGATCCCACCTGTGGTACAGACTGTGGATATGGAAATTCTTAGAAGAGCATAATTGTTACAAGGGTGGGTTCATGACAAAACTGCATCTGTGAAGGGGATGAGTCTAAAGCTGGTGAGGCTAGCTCCCTTCCAGGGGCAAAACATATGTACTGGATCATATAACCCTGTCTCTTCCCACAGTGCAGCTGCATCCAACCTGCATAGTATCTGCATACCTTTAAAACAGAAACAGCCAGCCTGTCAGCTCTGCTGTGTAACTCGGTTCCATCACTGCTGCTCGAGCTATTAACTGAGTTAGTGCATGCCTTCCTCTGTCCTGCAGAAATGTAGTGGGTGCAGTTTGGGGGTTGATGGGGAGGGCAGGGAGCTGCACTGTGTTTTCCCAGATTTTCGTGTCAGATGACAACATGTGCTGACCTGGGTGAGATTTAGGAGGGAGGAGGGTGGTCTTTGGTCTTTTTGACATCCCCAGGAAATCTGTGCCTAAGAGACTCCATTATTTCCTATAAAGACACATCTCTGACACAAATCTGCAGTGCTAAGCAGAATTTGCACAGTCTGCTTTTGCCCAGTGACAAGTATATTTCCTTCTATAGATATAAGCATGTAGGTATAGCACAGCTGGTGCGGAAATTATTTGGTTTAATTTCTCATTTGTTTATGGCTGTGATTTAATTACTGCAATCCCTATTACCAGCTTCTTTAAACTTTTATTTATTATCTGGCATGAAGAATATAATTTATTTCCTTTCGACACAAAGCCACTTTCCATGAAGTGACAATCTGTCAGGTGAAATCGTGTTAATCAGTCCATTCACAAAGGTATCATGTGTGGGGAAAAGAATGACTGGAGTTAACTGCAGTTAACTGCTTTCACAAGAGGACAGAAGATTGCAGGATGCTACTGATAGCCTTGGTCAGGAATAATCATCAGGATCACCTCTGTAAAAACACATGTGATTCAAGGGAAAGTTGTGCTCCCAGTTCCTACAGAACAAGGTTTCAATACCAACATGCTTGCCACATGGCAGAGTCCCTGGCTGGACCCATGGTGGAGACATTACATTAGAAAAATGTTTTTCAAATCATAAAAGTGCAGACTTACTCTTGTTTGTTTTTTTTTTATTAGTCTGAATGTGAAGCAGATTTCCTTCTCCCTAAATTTTCTTAGCAAACTTACAGAAATCAAGAAGACACTAAGAACCCAAAGCAAAACCAGACAGGGCTAGTGCCAGCTCCTTTCCTCCCTTAGGCAAAGGAAACATTGACTCTTTCAAGCTGAGGACCCATGGATTATTTTACTCAACATTAAACTTTTGTGTACACCTGTAGTTTATTAACTTTCAGGTGCCATCCTGCTGTTTCTGTTTTAAGTGCTACACATTTCTCTACTGTGCATTTGGAGTATTTGAGTCACTAGGCAGAGGGCACATGATCCCTCCCCCCAAAATTTGGTAGTTTTGACATCATACATAGCAACCACAGCCAATGTGTACAGCATATTTTCCTCAGTGTAGTTCTTTCTGCTTTCTGGCTGGAATGACTGTTTGACCTTTGTTCTTCTGGAACCATGACAGGTGTATCTAAATTCACATCTCCCAAATCCTCATACAGTGCCCACCTTCCCATTTAAGCCTTACCCTCTGAGGCTGCTGGGCCACAGGCAGGTCAAAAGGTGCATTTTGAGACTGAGGCAGAATATAAAAGATAGGGTCTGTGGATCTCCTGCCCAGCGTATTACTCAGTGGGCTGTGGATCAGGCCCCTGGTTTTCTTTTGAAAGACATATCTGACTTGCTGCATCTGTACAGGTTAAGCTACGCTTTAGAAACTATTATGTCAACAGCTCTAAAATGCAGGTCTTCAAACACACCAAAAAATACTAATTTTTTGGAGGGAGAGGATCTGCACACAGCCATTGTTAGATATCATGTTAAGGAAAAAAAAGGACTAAATTAAAAAAATGTATAATTTTATCACCGAACACCTTGAATGCATCTAAATTTCACCAGACTTAAAATTGCTATAATCCAACATTGTCATTCATGAGAAAGCAGTCTATCCAAAACACAAATAGCACAGAATCCATTCCAAATCTCTAACACCATCTGTCTTCTGAGCTATTTGATACCAAACATCAGTCCATACTTTAGAGACCAAAACCCCACTACATGGATTATTCAGTCACTTTGGGGATGAAAAAACAGTTTTCTGCAAAGCCCAGAGAGAAATTCCTGCTGGGGGAGGCTTTCCCTGCGTGCCTTTGCCCGGTTGGTGCCAATGCTGCTGGGGCTGCGGCCCAGCACCTGGGTGCGCCTTGACACAGGCGCCCACGCAAAGTCAGTGAGGCCACCAATGTCTTTCCTGAAGCACAAGCACACACAAAGTGATCAGGCTTTTCAGTCAGATGTTTCTGAGATTAAAAATGTAAACAGCATAAGACACCTAAGCTGTCAGCTGATTGATGTATCTATTACAACTAATGAAATCAAACGTGAATTCAGCCTACTGGAAGACTACAGCCTACCTTTGGACAAGTGTATTATGCCATTTTGAGTGCTGGAATTCATTTCAGAAGGTTGTTTAATGGTGGTGCTAAAACAAGCATGTTTTGCAGAAGAAAAATGCTGGGAGAACAGCACGTGACTGAAGAGAAAGGATCTGTTCATAAAGGATTATTCTATTTAATTTCATATGAATAAATTAATTAGAATCCATGCAATTATTGTGCTCCTAGAGGTCTGCTGCCTGTTTACTAAACTGTACAGTGTCCTGAATTTATTATAAATCTCTTGGTACTATAGTTTCCTGAATAACCATCAGACATGTTTGATAAGAGATATTATATAGTTAATGTATCTTCCCATATTTACTGTTGCTACCAAAAAGAACTCACACACATAAAAGAAATAAAACAAAAAAATATTTTTAAAGGATGTGTTTGATTCAGATTTATTCTAAATATTCCAATATAAATATAAAAATATTCCAGATATCTTATTGCTGATACATTTTGCATTGATGTTTTTCTATAAGCATAGAGCAAATCTGGCTCAAAGAAAGTAGAATTTTTTTAATGGCCATTACAATGTGAAATTTGAAGTCCAGTAGTAATTCTACATACTACATCTTACAAAAGACTTGACCGTCTGTGTATGCATGTTGCACCAGGGAGGTTCAGTTTAGAAATTAGGAGAAATTTCTTCTCAGAAAGCATGGCTGGGCATTGGAACGGGTTACCCAGGGAGGTGGTGGAGTCACCATCCCTTAGCGTGTTTAAGGAAAGCTTGGATGAGGTACTTAGGGACATGGTTTAGTTAGCAATATAGGTGGTAGGAGGACAGTTGGACTAGACGATCTTGAGGTCTTTTCCAACCTTAATGATTCTGTGATTCAGTGATTCTTTATTTTCCCAACACCTCCTTTCATTGACATCTATTGGGAAACTCAAAATTCTCAGTGGCAGGTTTAGGTATCTATCACTATTCAAAGACTGTGAGTTACAGGGAAATCTGCATATTTCTTCTCTTTTCTTGATGATGACAGCAGGCATTCTGGGCGTCAGAAACAAGAGTGAAACCAAGAGATAATACCTGCAGATCTCACTTCTGCAGTCTGGCTGGGCTCAGCTTGGAGAACATCACAATGTAACATGGGTTCCTGGAATTGTAAATTTTTTTCTTCTATGAAGATTTAATGTTCTAGGACTTGGTTCTGCTAAGTATTGAGCCCTATGAAACCACTGCAAGTGACAGGAGGGATATATGCCTGAAGACAACGTTTCAGTGTGTTGTTGCATTAGGTGTGAACACCTTGGATGAAACTGAGTGTCACTGCAGGAATTTTGTCTTTCCCGTTCACTGTGATATAGGGCACAGTCAGCTATAGGTGATGGTAACTGTATAGAGCAGAGGGAACTTGTTACTCTGCCTGCTGTGACACATGTGGGATCTTGCTTCTAAAGGGACCAGGAGGCTTTGCAGTGCTATCTGAGCTACTCAGAAGTATCTCAAGTGGAAGATTTCAAAGCATACCCAGTCTTAAATTTTCTCGAAGTGACTCTTTGTCTTTTACTGTTGAGAAGGTTTTGTCTCTCATGAAAAACCTGAATCAATCAATTAACAATGTCCCACAGGCTACTCTGTCAGTAGATCCATGGCAAAACCCCAAGGTGAGTCAAATCACATCTTCCTCAAAGGGAGTGTCTCTGCATTTCCATGAAGAAAATATAATCAGAGGACTGTCTTGTCTTCCCCAGCAGTGAAAGAATGAATGAGCTCTGCTAGGATATTTGTACAGGAAATGTGATTGCTACTATGCATTAAAAGGTGATGTTAATATCTTATGACAACAAGGGCTACCAAGATCAATAGAGAAACTGATGCTCTGGAAAACCAGATCCAATTAGATGGAGATCTTGATGCACTGAATACATCCGCTCTGCACAGGGAGTAGCATCACAGCCACAGCAAATGCATCGAGTTTGCTGTTCACAAACCAATCAGTCTTGGACAGACCTGCAGGAAAATGTCAAAGTGCCCGAGAGACTTAGGAGTCCCAGTCACTTGAGTCCCTAACAGGACATGAGCGATTTGGGCAAGAAAGCAGAGCAGGGTCAGTGCTGAGCCGGCAAGCCCTGCCCAGCGCCGCAGCATCGTGCTGGCTCCAGTGCCCCGGGGAGGCAAAGCAGGTGGCAAAGTAATCAAATAACCCTGCAAGCTGGCCAGAAAGAACAATTCCCTCACAGCAAAACGTTGCTATTCTGGAATATTCTTTCCAGAAAAGGGATAGAAATACCTGTAGCCACAGTTGTTTAAGGGCAAAAATGTTGGTACCAATACAGAAAATTATACTGCAGCCATTGCTTATCTGTCTGAATGTTCCATCTCTGGCTGTGTTATGCTTTGTAACACTTCCACAGCATTTCTGACTTGAGTAAAACACACATTTTGAAGAAATAGGGAGGAGTTAATGTGGGTTCTTTGCCTTGGATATATGATCCGATTTCTTTCTGTCATAAAGTGGGCACTGCGGGTTGAGACTTGGAATGACTTCTCTGTCCTCTGTGCCTTAGATCAAAGCAGAAGATACAACTTTGGTCCTGAACCTTAATTTCTTAATATGAAAAACATATGCCTATAATAACCATGTTAAGCATAAGGGAAAGATAAATAAAGCATTAAAATAATATTTCGGGTTATTTTAATATGATTCAGAAGCCAGCAAAGCAATCTAGCATAAGCTCAATTTTAAATGAGAGCCCTGTCCTGCTAGAATATATTATATACTTTGCCAGACCAATCTTATTACAGCAAGGCATTAGGAAGAATGAACAAACATACAAGTTTTATTTAACCAAGAAACTAAAAATTTTGAAATTTTGCTTCCAGATATGCTATTTTAAATTTATTTGTAATAGGTAATTAAGCTAAGAGTGGATTTTCTACAGACAGAAGGATTGGTATGGCCTGTTGGCTTAAGTGATATCAGGAATCAAATGTAAAATAATTGCAAGCACAGACCAAAGCAAATTTCTGTGTGAACTGAAATAAGTGTCTGTCAGCAGGCATCAATATTCCCCAGGAAATTCTAACTGCACAATACCTAATGGTATGAAATGAATGGGAATGTGGAAATAAAGCAAGGAAAAAAAGGTAAGAAATAGGTAAGAAAAAGTCAGAATGCTAAAAACATTTCCCAAAAAAACTTTGGCAACTTTTATTATTGTTAGGCCAAGCACAGAAAGAACCTTCCTTGTAACTGTGGTGGATGAACAGCAAGAGAGCAGATGGTGGGGCAAGGAGCTTTCAGAGCAGAGATGTCTGGCTGGAGGTAGCATGACTTGGGATCTTTTGTGAAGTCACACTTGCTGGGGAGAGCAATAGACCTCAGCTCAGTTCACAGGAAAAAAGAAATTCAGTTCCTGTAATTATTTGGAAACCAGCTCTCCAGGCTTCTTTTTCAAAACAGCCAACAAAGATGTAGAAGCTGACAGCTAGGAGCAGAAGACTAAATGCTTTTTTTTTTTTTAATCAGGTGAGAGTAACTCACCTTTGCAGTGATTTCCTAGGGGAGCAGCAATCCATTGGTAATTTCTTTAGTCAAAATGAGATATTTTCCTGAGAATCATGCTGCAGTTTGCATGAGGCTTTATTCAGAAAATCCTGAGACTTTATACTCTCAGAAACATGCTATCCAGCAGTCAGCAAGCTTCACGTGCATAGGTCTGGCTGAGTTAGTTACAGAAATAGAGGCAAAAGCTAAGGCATGCTTGATGTTTTACACTTACTGAGTTTGGGGCACTGGTCACTTCAGCCCAGTGTCCCAGAGAAGCCTTGGACTGGAATTAAGATCAAAATATAGTCTTTGCTTATTTATTATTTGATTAAGACAAATATTTGGTGTTCCTGATGAAAAAAGTTGAGATCATTGCTGGTCCAGATGCTATACCCACACAGAAGGCTGTATGTTCCCCAAGGGTAGACAGAGGATGCCATCCCACACGACAAGTGAGCACAGCATCTGATGGCACACACAAGGGATGCAGAAGTGAGACAGAGCTCTGAGCTCAGGATGTTGCTTGGAAGCACCAGCACTGGTTGAACATATTACAAGGGGTGCAGCCACACAGAGAGCTTGTGCTCAGACTGGAGTGAGTTGAGGTGACCCAAGGACTGACTATGCCTCAAAGGTCTTCTGAGCCAGCTGCAGCCATGTGGACTGTGGTCTCTGGGACAGGATTCCTGCTGCTGGGATCAGCAACAAAGCTGCACCACAGAGTAACCCGCCAGCCTTTGGACAACTGCCCATAGCCTCCTGGCATTCTGGCTGTTTTCCACAAGACATTTCTTCTCGTGCCACAAGAAGAGGCCCAGCAACACACTCCCCTCTGGTCATTGGAAATGGTGACCTCAGCTCTGCTCTGGAAGCAGAGGCACAGCAGTCTGCCAACCCCAGAGTGAGGAATCCACTCACAGCTGAGCCCACAGATGCTGGAAGGGTTGAATCTTTAACTCAGCATCTAAGGAGGCATCTTCCCCAGATTCTGAATGGGTTTGTGTTATTTCTTCTGTGAGAAAGTTGCTAATTTCATTAGTAAAACTGTGAACGACCTTAGCCAAGCCCTCTCTTTCCTAAGGATTTCTGCCTTTGCCATGGAAGAGCTGTGCAAGCCCCTAGACATTGCACGTTTTCAGCCAGCATGACCATTTTGAGGACAGGTGGATGCAATGATGTATTTCCCTTAAAGAATGGTTCTTATGTTCATCTACCAACATGACGATTTATGTCTCATTCCCCTGGTAGCTCTGCAAAAAGCAGTGACAAGAGAACAGCTTACCTCCAGAGCAGTGTGCACTTTGGTATCTCTTCAGTGTTTGTTTTGTCCTTAGTAATAATTTCACACAGAGACCATGACTCACACTTAATGGGACTTTTCCACTTGCTCTAATGCTCTCAAGTCCTGCTGAGTATACCTGATGTTGATGGCTCTCTTGCTGCTGAGAGGATGCAAGATAAACTTGTCAGCTGGCAGTATTATTCCAGCAGCATCCTGCACCACCATGTGTCTTTCAAGGGATGGAGGGGCACGTGTCTGCAGGAATGACAGAGCAACTCCTCTGATCTACATGCAAAGAGCAGCTGCGTTTCTAGAAGTCTTAGCCACGGAGTAAGAAGACAGACTGCTCCTCCTTGAGTGTTGCTCACACAGGGCTAGGCCAGCCTGTGTGCTGAGTGTGTTATAAGTCATTGGAGAACTTCAAAGTGGTGTCCTGCCTTCAATTTCTACTGCAGTATTTAAATGCACAAAGTTTGAGACTTGGTGCCAGATGATGAAAACTTAAGTTCCCATAAAACTTCTGTGTGTACCAGTGAAACTGTATGTCCCCAACATGTTAGAAGCAGTTTGCAGAAGTAGGTTTTTTGCACAGTCTTAGTCCATCGAGCTATTTCTCCCTAAATTACAGTTTAGTTTCCTGGTAGCCAAATACCACATGTCTCTACCTTACAGCCACCCCAGTGCCCTCCTTCCTGAAGGAAGTAATTCCTCCTGCACATGAGACAGTTCAGGAAGCAATAATTTAGCAAAAGTGTCCTAACCTTCTTTTGAAACCTGAAGATATTGTAGTTTGCATGGCAGGACAGAGACTCTCCAAGGGGTCCATCCATCTTGCCCTTTGCTTTTCATTATTCCAGAGATGGACCATAATGATTCACAAACAATCTCCTCTTCTTTAGTTCAACTCTATTTAACAACAAATGTTGGGTGCTGCAAAGTTTTAGCTGCACCCTCCTTGCTGTATCACTGTTCTCTGTGATTTACTGGTATCTGTCTTTCACAGTTCTTTCCTGTATGCATTCCAGTTGCTCTGCATTCATTATCCACCACCACAGACTTCCTGTATAACCTTGGACACATCATTTCTGAGCAGAACTTTAGAGGTTGTGGTGATTAAATTTGCTGGACTACTCACTAAATACATTGATTATTCTGCTTCTTAGTACCTCTTTGTCTTAGGGCATTCCTTATTTGAAAAATGAGGATAACAATACCCTGATATTAAATGGCTCTGGCTAATTTAGCTTTCTTACTGTCCTGGGTAAGGTCTGTCTTTTACTGGTTTGCATAGACCATAATTGAACAAATCCATCTTTGGCAGAGCTGCATTTGTTATCTCAGGATGTGCAACTACACCTGTAAATTATATTTTAACATATTCACTTTTCTTAAAACTGCTACAAAGAGAAAGCATGGTTATAGCATCAATTTTAATGCAACTTTTGCTATCAAACTGCTATTTCAGTTTTAATATATATATACCCCCCAAAAAAAATTTATCTTCTCTATAGCTGCAAACCACAGTAATATTTAAGCAATTCAACTCACATTTAAATTTGGATCTGAAAAGACATACCCAATGGTAGCTCTGAATGAGTAAATGAAATATTTTTGTCTCAGTTATTTAAAATTCTTTGCTTTTTTACACATAAAATTAGTGAGACTTAGTTCATTGGATTTGTACATAAGGTAGGAGGTGAATGACTATAAATGCTCCCCTGTTCTCATACTCTTGGTTGTATTGTACATTTCATGGGTGACATCAATGCCAAAATGGGCTTGTGAATCTTTCAAAAATATTTTTTAATTGAATTTTAAAGAAAAGCACCTTCATAAAAAGGGACAATGGAATTGGCATGTGAGTAAAGAACAGTGCTTGGCCAGAAGTTATCAAAATCAGTCTTTTCTGGATTTCAATAGATTTAGGTCAAGTCTTAAATATTTTAACATTGATTCAGCACTCAAGAAAATCAATAGTAACAGAGAGGAGCTGGCTGACTAGAAACTACAGTTCTGCTTCTGAAACCATGGGACAACAGTGGGTGGAGGTGATTTCCCAAAGCAAATAGAGGGACTTAAGGCTGCTCTAAATGAAGTCCATGTTAGGTTTTTCCATCAGGAGATGCCACCTCTTCAGAAGCAAGGTGTTCCTTGGAAATAGGTTCCTTTCATGAAACTTTTTCTGTAACTGCATTCTTTTTCTTTTCTTTTTTTTTTTTCTTTCCCCTTGGGGAAATCTACCTGGTTTTGGACTTAATGCTGTATTGAGTATGGAGAAGCCAGGAGTCAGCTTTGCTACCTGGCTCGGGACACAGATCCCAGAGCCAGCAACTCCACGCATCAGGGAGAGTTGGGATAACTGGCTGGCATGGATAAGAGACAGGTATTCTAGAATATTTCTTCTCTGAAATAATTCTTATTTCAAAAGCCTGTAAAATTCTGGAAAATCCAGCTGCTTCCTTAAATAGGAATTATTTTTACCAGTAATAGAGTTTGCATCATTCAGGGTACATGCTAGTTGTTAAGTGTCGTGGTGGCAGATGGACACATAGCATGTTGCTAGGTAAATATGTCCAGGCTGCATGGAGCTGACCAGGTGAAGCAGCAAACAGGTCATGTCTTAATCCTAAAGTGAATTCAATGGAAAAATTTATTTCTGAGTAGAAAAATAAAATTACTTTTTCTGCCCTTTCCCACTCTGCAGCTAAAATGTGAAAAAATTGACCTATCAGCAGTTCTCAGGCACTTATTAAAAATACCACTAATGACTAGATGTGCTGACATAGCCCTACGCAGGCATCTCCACCCATGGGCTCTTCACACAGACATAATCCCACCATCCTCAGGGCAAATCGACACTTCCCTAATCTCTACCCTTTGTGGCCACAGCACCCCAGTTGTGTCCCACACAGCTGCCTTTCTCTCTGGGGTGCCAGTGATCCCCCTGCAAATCCAGGAGGTGCTTTCCATCCTCACCTGGCAAACAGCATCCGTCTGTTCTCCCCAGTCTCTTCCTCTCCCTCCCTTCTCCTCCTGCAGCCAGACCTGATTTTGCTTGCTTTCTCCAGTAACTTTAGTCATTATCAGTGCCTGGTAACTTCCTTGCCTGCTGGGGTGGCGAACATCCTTCACAAGGGCAGGAAGATCTCTAGGAGTGTACACCCACAAAGCTGTCAACACGTTCAGTGCCAACACGCCTCGCTTCCTCCGGTACGGACTGTAACTCCCCGGTCCGGGAACGCTCAGGCTTTGTGGCAGCGCCTGTGACTCCAGCTTTCTGAATTATTCTCTCTGATAACCATTTTTCAAGAGTGTCTTTTGAGTCAGCTTCACCAGTGATGTGCTTTGGTAAATATTTCACTGTATTTAAAGCCTGCAGGTAGATTTCTTCTGATTTCCAGAATTCCCATTCTGTGCTGTTTTGATGGGATACTTGAAAGAAGATTGAGTAATTTCCACTTAACAACTGAGCTTCAATTTTAATTGGGTGTCAGGTTGGGTTCTGAATTTAAATTGATCTGTGCATTGCCTTTCTTTCCTTTCTCTTCATTCTTCTCCTGATCTCCACTCCCATGGGGCAGCATGACTTTTGCAAAAGCTTTTCTAATGCTTTTCCTGTCCATGCTCCGTGCATTGCCAGAGTTAGCACAAAAGCAGAGAGAAGGATAAGAAATCCGAAAAATCCACTCAGACATTTCTCATTTCTTTTAATGTGCCCTAAAAGGCCACAAATTAACATAAACCATATTGGAGAACTGGTCAGAACATTGCAATTTTAAAATGTAATTGTTGTGGGTTGGGTTTGGTGTTTGTTTTGTTGGGGTCTTTTTTAAAATTATTTTTCTATTAGTGCTCTTCATCTTTTCATAAAAATAAAAGCCAAAGGAGGGTTCTTTGGAAAAATCAGGTGAAACACTGGGTTCATCCCAGGTCTGCACCCCCCACCCCATATCTGCCCGGATACCTGCCCCTCCACTTCCCAGGCAGGTGCCAAGGAGCTGGAAGGTAGCAAGAGGCATCAAGGATTTTCAGGGGTCCTCCTGGGAACCCCTGTCCCACAGTCACGGAGGGGCACAGATCCTTCTGCACACCTTTGCCTTGGAAAGAAGGAAATTAGTTTAAAAGCAATGAGTGGTTTGAGGGGAGAGAAGAAAATTCAGTCAATGTTGAAAGGTTTTGGTGAGCAGCTTTGAAAAATAAGGTTTTAACAAATTGTTTCCTTCGTGTACCATCATCATGTTCCAGCCAGCCAGTTTAACCACTTACTTGCCTGACATTCTGTGATAGCCAAGGTTCCTCCTAGCTGTGAGTATGCACTCTTAAAATGCTGTTTAAAAAGACACTTACACTCTTTCAATAAAAGAAACAGGGAGACAGACTGCTGTGAAGTGAGCAGAAAAGCCTGTGGATCCCAGGCAGATAATCCTGAAGCAGGAGCAAACATTAGCATCAACAGAGCTACCAGAGGGCAAGTAGGTCCATAGGTTTCAGAGGAAGCATTCATATGGGGAGGGTTAGCACAGGGGTTTCCATCAAACAAGCCTTTTGAGCTTACCTGGGTACTACTCACTGCAGTCAGCAAAGCTCTTACACGTCCTCCGTTGGTCTCGTTGGAGTTGGTGGTGGAAGGTCTTAGCAGCAGGGCTCTGTCCCATGGACCCTGCTGCTGCAGGAGTTCACAGCACTGTACATGAACATGTACTGTATGGTATAGATACATGAAATCCATGCAACTTGGGGGGAAGCACTGTTCAGTTGTCCTAAATAGCTTCACTGCTGAAACACTGACACAGTCTCTGCGAGTTCCAGCTGCACAGACATCTTTATGAGCTTCAAAGGCCAGGGGAAGAAGGCCATATTTCTGCTTGGTACTAAAATGACAGTTAGAACAATGCAGACTGACTGTAATTCAGTCAGCGACATTATCTACTGCATTCAAATTGCCTGGCATGGAGGAACTGTGTGGATATGGATGAGGAACTCCATCAGCTTTCCTATGCTTTTCCCTGTATTTCTTGCAAGACCCCTGAATGCTGTCCAGCTCATAAAGTCAGTGTGTTTAATTGTCATCTTTGTAAAAGAAAATTAAAGAGGTGTCAGCATGACGATTGCATCTGCCAGATCACGTAGTGACAATTAATGTTCAGGCTGTTTAAAGGTGTGAAGTGTGTGGCTCATTTGATTGCTGGAGCAAAACCAGGTCACTCAAAGTGAGTAAACATTTGTCTTGCTCAATGGTAAGAATCTGGCTTTAAAGTCTTTTTGTCTCTCTGGTCTGACTTTTTTGGTAATCTGGTTTTTCAGCTGTACTGAGTCTAACAAAGCAACATCCCACTGCCTGTATGTTCATTTGTCCCTCACAGGTTGGATCCTCAGCTGGTTCTGCACCAGCTTGCAACAGCTGGTATGGAATACACCAGTTAGGGTCCCCTCTGGGCTCCCCGTAAATGTTCAAATATCTCATCCTGGCACTCAGCCCTCAATCATATCAGTAATCTTACAAAAAATGAGCACTTTGTTGTGGACAAGACCCTGAGATGATGTGAGTAGGTAACAGCCGAATACAGAGATGATGATGCAGTTGACAACAGGTAAGATAGCTTGAAGGATCCTGGGTTTGTTGCATTTTACACTTGGAAAAGTGCCATTTCCTGCAATTTGGCTTCCAGTTGTAGTTCTTTCTCGATGTGTTTTCTTTGGTAGTGCCTTTGTATCTCTTCCATTCAGTGTCAAGAGTGCAACTTGCTCCCATGGTCAATATAATCACCGGTGGTGTTGACAGTCCCTTGTTGAAAGACCCCTTATGGTCCTCTGCAAAAACCTCTCTTTGGGCACAGATCTCCAGTGTCCCTTCCAGCCCAAATTATTCCACGAGTCTGTGAAGGAGACATCTCCCAATCAATCAGGGACATAAATGGGACATTTATCTCTCAACCACTCTTGGGTGGCTGGAAGGCAGGTGATGAGGATGCATTGTATGTTGGTTGACAGCCAAATCTGAGGGGAGCCTGGGGGAGAGGCAGGCTGGCTGAGGGACAGGCAGCAGGGACGTGCAGCCAGGAGCTGACTGCTCAGGTACTGTGGGAATGCTGATTTCAGTGTGTTCTGTGTAACCTCTTGTGGACTCACTCAGGAAAGTAAGATGGATGATTGAATGAATCATTATGAGTGTGTGGGCTCTGCCTTCCAGTGGGTGAGATCTGTTTCACTCCAGCTTTGTCTCACATTATAAAGAAGTAAAAATGTGCTCTTCTGGAACTTTTTTATTTATATTTCGCAATAAAAGCTCTGACAGCTGAAATAAAGCCGTTCGTGGATTAATTCTTTTCAAAGGTACAGGCTCAGACTCACAGACAAGTAGAAATTGTGGGAAGAGAAATAGAAGGTTTGGGCTTACAAGGAAAATAAGTGATAGATGACAATAAAGTGGGAAGATGGTGGGCAGGTGGCATAACTTTGAGCATCATGGCTTACAGCCATTTCTCACTGTCCTTTTTCTGCCTTAGCCCAGGAGTCAGTCTGAGTAGGAGGAAAGGCCAAAACAAAACCACCATGCTTAGAGAGTGAGGACCAAATGTGTTCTCCCAACAGCCATAGCTTTTCAGCACTCAGGGGACAAGGCTGTCCTCATGGCAAGATGTTGTACCTGGATAAGTAATTTCTGAAGGCTGGTAGAGCATCTGTCTGTGTTTCTGGTGCCAAAGGAGGGTTGAGGTACTCATGAGATGGGACTTGGAGCATTATCTGCTGTGAACAGCCTTCCTTCCAATCAATTCTGTCTTTCTCTTTCTTTCCTGCCAATCACTGCGAGCTTCTGCTTGGCCTGTGAGGAGAGGAGATGGTAATGGAGAGGCTTTTCTGATGCTGGAGGAAGTCTGAAGAGAAGGAAATACACTGTTACAGACTGCACTTACTGGAGAAGATCACAGATGATCAGCAATGATCATAGATGATCAAGGAGGAGCTGAATCACAGAGGAAGAAGAATCACAGATGTCCATGCTGCGTGTTTTACAGTATCCTAAACATCCCTGACAAGAAAAAAGGAATATGTTAAAAATGGCAGATAGCTTATAGACTTTCTTCTCTCAGGTATTCTGGTATTTGTCAAACCGTAATAATATGGATAATGTGTTACACAATGGGCTAAATATACTGGTGACATAGACACTGAAGATAAATGAGGACAAGGAGGAATATGTTACCTGGAGACATTAACTCCCTTGTTATTGCTGGCATTACGCATCCTTCCAGATTCTGTCTTTATGTCTTCAATGCTGAAACTGTCTGATTTTGGAGTCTTACTGAAAGCAAAACTTTCTACATAATTTTATCAAGTTAAGGAATTAAAATGTTATTAGAGTTGTTCTAAGAAATACCACTTTGTTGTTTCAAGAGACTGGCTTTCCAAGACCTATGCACATAAGTTCCAGTTGAATATGGTGAGGTCACAATCTAGCAAATAATTATTGGGAGATGTCACAAAACTGCTTAAGAGGTTACCAGCCTTCCTCTCAGCTCCTACTTCTCAGTTGCCAGAAAATCCCTCCATCCTTGACTCACTTTCTGCCCAGGGGTTTCCTCAGCAGTCTCGTCCGGGAAAGGTGCTGGCATACCTGGGTGACAGCTGGGGCGTTCATGCGTCCTGGGGAGCAGCAGCGGTGGTGTGGGGGCTTTGAACACTTTTACTGTTATGTACTCCCATGAAGCCACCGTAATAAATGTGTGGCAACTTTCCCACCAGAAATATCATTGTCTGCAGATGAACAAACAGATTTCTGGGGGGAAAAAAAAAAAGAAAAAAAGAAAAAAAAATAACAATCATTAGATCATTAGTCCCTGAAAAGGGGTGAGTGTTCAGCCTTGTACACAAAAGGCTGTCTTCATGGATATTTCAAACTTTTTAGCACTCAGGCAAAAGAAACCTATGCCTACTGTCTTGACATAGTGCATTGCAGACCCTTGATGATTCCCAAACCCCATCCTGCAGCTCAGCCTTACAAATCAGCTCAGCTCATTCCTGCCTGGTGATTGAAGGCAGAGCTCCCAGGCGAGCTCAGCTCCAGACAGGGCTAGGCAGTGACTCAGCAAGGGGACCAGATGACCCCCACCACATTTCATTATCTGTCTAGGAACCCAGCACAAGGGACACCATTGCTTCATCAAATGGCCTCTTTCTGTGTTGAAAACTGAAAGCAGAACTTTTCCTTTCTCTTTTCATCATTACATTCCTGAAAAAGCAGCAGTGGTGTAGCTTCTCCTAAGCCTATGCAGAGTGCCTGAAAAAATGTGATGGCTTTTATGGAATATAAAGCCAAATGTAGCACAGATATATCTATATAACCGAATGTCCTATGTTATCTCCTATGATAACAGAGCCCTTACATGCACCAAAGCCAGGCTTCATTCATTTGCTTCCATTGTTATTGATGAAAGACTTTAATTTTTCCCTCATCTCATACAGGTTTATTAATTCTTAAATCAAATACACATTGTTTTGTTGTTCCCCAACTGGAAATGCATGTTCTGAGACCAATTAAATTAATATATGGGGTGTATTTCTCATTCTGGCAAACAAATATAGAAAGATCCTTGTGAAAATTTTTCCTTGTAGGAGTCCGTGTTTCAGTTCTGATCTACTTCACTGAATCTTTTGATAGTGCTTTGTAAGATATGTGGCTGTATTTACTTGGTTGTCTCTGAATATATAGAGTTGTGTTCTTTGAAAGATTTCTATTTTTTTTCTTTAAGAACTAGAAAACTAAAAATTTAAAAGCAAGGCTATTTATTTTGCATTTGGACTTTCCAGCTTTTTCCTTATAAAAACTGAGCAAAAATTAAGGAAATAGAAGTATTTTTAAAATTTAAATTTATGCCAATTAGCCCAGGGGTCATTCCTAAGAATTATTTGTTTTCTTCATTTTAAATGCAAAGTTTACTATATGTTAGTTTTGACAGATTAACCATATTGTGCAATTGTAACAAATCAGGTGCCATCAAAAAATAGAATTTCAATAAAACAAGAACCTTTTTTGCCCAAGTCTTTTATTAAAATATGGACATTGTAAATACTCAAAATGTTAATTGCAAAATTCTTTTCTGTCTCCCTCAGCATTCTCAGGAACAGAAGTGCTATGCTATCATAAGAAAGCTCCTAATTTACTGGTGATACCACATTTCAGGATTGATTGCAAATTGCACCAGGGAGTATATTCTGATAATATTTCCGGACCAATTTTGATGACTCAAGAGGTCTGGATAAGATTTGAAAAACACAGGTGGTCTTCTAAATGCTTCTTTTGTTTATCTCATTATTACTTTAAAGATCACTTTATACCGAGTAGATTGAATTGGCCAAATGTCCAGATACATTTCATTGCTGATGTTATGGCTATTGTTATTATTAACATTATCAATAATAAAAAAAATAATATGGGAAACATCAACAGTAGTAACAGCATCAACAAGACAATTATACAAACATTGTAACCTGGTTCTGCTCTCTGTTTCTGACTAGCTTTCTGGCTTAAAACAAAAAGCTTGAGAAATCAAACCTAGGTAAAAACATAATAGAAACAGGGTAAATTGCTTATCACAGCAAAAGGAAAGAAAAACAGAGCACCAGTTTGCTGAATCATCTATTTTTTTCATTAATTAAAATAAAGAACATAAAGAAATTGAACATTCTGAAAAAGTTAAATGCTTTGTTTAAAACAACAGGCCATTTTTTACCTTCAGATTCTGTTATTTTACAGTGCAGGACACAAATCAAAGTTGAAATGAATTCTTTTCATCCTTTCGAGGGAAGGATTCAGTTTAGCCTCTGCTACTGTTTGCTCAGCACTTCGTTTCATTGGGGAATATTTCTCTTCTCAGATGCCTTTCAGAATGGAAACATTCCAAATCATGGGATCATTATTAAATGAATTATCAGATTTCCTTCCAGCTCTCATTTTGGGCTTGCAACACAACTTATTATGCCAGCAATCAGACTAAATAATCCATACAGAGAAAATCCAACAATGTACCTGTAGGTATTTTGTCCCATCAATGAGAAAGAGTTGCTTGTTTGGGGTTGGAGGAGATGTTATATATACTTAAAGTTAGACAATGACTGAAGTATGTATTTTCTTCAATTGCAGTAAAATCCAAGGAGATGGGTTCATAAATGCATATTTGATGGGCTGTCTCTTTTATACAAGATTTGCTGGTTTTGATGCGTTCTCAAGAGTAGCATCAAGGAACTTTCATAAAGACTAATGTGCAGCAACATTCATTGCAAAGGATATATTAATGGAAACACTTTTTAGACAGGAGCTATCTCCAAATGGTGTGAGTTGCAAGGACAACCACCTTCAGTGGAGCAAACCCTGTTGGTCTCCTTCATTTAACAAACATTCACTAGTGAAGCTACTTGGTGTCCTAAACACTTTCCAGCTATATTGACAAGTCCAGCATAAATATCAATCATACACAAATCGGTGTAAAATTTGTGTGAGCTTTTGATTATTTTTTTTTTTAGTAATTAAAATGTAGGTCCAGGCATAGGACTTCTACGCAACACTAATTGCAAATCAGTACTTCAACTTCTTAAATTATCAGAACTGACCAAGCCCACAGAAAGAAATCACATTACTTTTCTGAGTTTACTCATTTGTCGGATATTTCTGCAGCTTGCATCAATACAGAAGTAGGAGAACAAAAAAGCATTTGCTGAATCTTTATTATGCATCTCTGGTAAATTACAACAGCACCACTACGCAGGGGTATTTCCTGCCCACTGAAAGCTCTTTGTAACTCAAAGTCACTGCAGGCAATGAACTATTAAATTATTAGCATTTCTCTAGAAAGAGGAGAAGCTTTGCACTGTATACAACATCCTGTTTCTTTCTCAAGAATCCCATATTCACCTGAGATCATTAAAAAAAGCAGGAATGGGGTAAATCTTGTCTTGACAACTCAAGTACTTTACAATGTACTCTCCCAAAGACTTATGAGACTTGTAGAAAAAGGATGGTACTAACCCTTGCCTGCTGACTATGAAACAGCCAAACTGACAGATCACCTGCAGGTACGTTTGCAAATGTTCCCTTTCTTTCCAATGGTGACAAATTTAATGTATATACATATAATGAGAAAATGCTTCATTACCATTCTCAGATTCACACATGCAGGCTAAAACATGAAAAAGCAGGAAAAAATACTCAAAAAGAGAATGTACATCTAGTATGATTCTAAAGCTGAGAATGTGTTTAGATAAAAAAGGTTAGCTGAAGTGCATCAAAGGGGTAAAGAGTAGAGTAGCACACAGCAGAGCAGTGCAGCTTTAGAGTAGAGCAGAGCAGAGAAGAGCAGAGCAAAGCAACTTTAGAACAGAGTATAGCAGAGTAGATTTAGAGGGACAGTCAGTGTACATTTTCCTTTTCTTCAAGATTAGCTGCTGCACGAACAGTTCCACAATGGAACTACTATGAGAAGCAGATTCTTTTATTCTGTGAATAGAAGAATCTGCTTCAGGGGCTTTAATTGGCTCTTGCAAGAGACAGTTCCATCCATTGTAAGAGTTCCAAGTGCCATGTTCCACTGAAAAATAGTTTACACAATAAATACACTGTGATCCAAGGATGTAACAATTAATTTTCCTCCACTTCAAAAAAAACGTGCACTAGAAATAAGCTATGAGATAGTGAAAGGACTTTCCATAACATCCTAAGAAACAGAAGCCTGGGCAGGAGGATCCTGCAAGATCCACAGTTTCAGTCTCAGTGTTCTGATTATATATCATGAAAGTAATGAAAAAGGCCGTGACTATCAGTCTGAATCACCATCTGCAAAGTAATTACATCTCCTGGATTTCATTCCAGGTGGGTAGACTGGAGTTAACTCAATAGATCAGTCCCTGGGGGACTTTACAGTGAAGGCATTCTTTCTTCATCCACATGTGGATGGGGATAGTAAGATTGGAATAAATGTACAATTTATCATTATGGTTTATATTAATACTTGCAACTAATGATCAGAATAAGCATATGAAAATGTGTCTGTAGATGCACATATACTATGAGAGTGAATTAGAGAATATAATTTATTATCAGCTCACTTTGCTGTTCATCTGGTATACTTGACAATCTGAAATGGTGATAAATGAAAAAGCTCTGAATACTACATGGTATAAGAATCAGAGGTGATCTATCCTTATTCTCTTCTGTCAACTAAACCCCTGGTTTTAAATGAAATGTTCTTCCATCATTCTTTGAAGTAACTTCAATTATTTCCATTTGGTCCAAGAGTAAATTTAGTCATTGAAATTCAATAAACTATTTTGGAACGAGAAACTGACCCCCAGGTTCCTGTGGATCTAGAGACATCAATTTCTCAATGATACAGCTAAATATGCAACTGAAAGCCTTAGATTTAGATCAAAGAGTCTGACTACAATTCATTCAACAGGACTAATCCCATTTACCTCAATTGTATGAAGATTTTCCCTTGTTTTGACCAAAGTCTCTCTTGTTTTGACCAAAGTCAAGGACAGATGCTGGACATCATCCTGCAGTTCTGATGCCTGGGCTGCAGCAGAATTAAACATCCTGTAGCACAGGAGGAAAGATGTCAATGACAGGGTAGTCAGAAGCAGAAGACCATTTTCATGTTAGAGGGCTAAAGGATGAATTCTACAAAGTCACATATGTGGCAGGAAGGGGAACTAGACGACCTTTAATGTCCTTTCCAACCCAAACCATTCTATGATCCCGTTCTTTTCAGAGACCATCTGAATGATCATCTATAGTGCTCCTTAACCCAGGTAAAAATTAACTCCCATGTATTTCCATCTATCCTTCCCTCCTCAGCCTAAGGCCCAGCTTCTCGGTCAGTGTAAGGTGAAAATGTCCATTAGCACTGAAGCTGGAGCCAACGCAGGCAGCTGAGAGTAGGATCTCCAACACTCATCTGTAATTCCACTTCAGCTTCCTCTTTTCAGTTCACAGCAGGATTCACCCTTTTATTTCTTGGCCTCTGATCAAAAACTAGCTAATTACCAAAGCAGCACGGAGCCTGGATGATTGGCAGATAATGTCCCATGAGAGAACAAAAAGCTGCATTTGAAAAGATAAGACAATAAAGATATTTCAACAAGAAGTCAAACAGCAGGCTTCCAACAGGGAGTGCTAAAAGACTCCCAGATCATCACACCAGAATGGGTCTTTGTCAGCTGGCTTCATGAGAAGTGACAATTTCTAGCTCTTTCATTCAACACGTGAGGCACCTGAACTCAGTTACTAGTCTTATCAAAATGATCAAACACATCTTTAGATCACCACAGGAGAGAAGGACATGAAGCATTTCACACATGATTTTGTGTTCTTTTCCATCTTTTATCTCCCTTTCTCAGAGATGTATCACCAAGAAAAAGCATGTCAGAACTGCATGTATTACTGTGACACTTGCAATGTCAGTTTGCTTTGCCTTTTAAAAGTACTTTCAGGATCTCAGCTGCTTGCAAGAGCTCTGGAACCATCAAAGAACGATTTTATTCATGAGGAACTGACCTGGCCTACACGTCTGGTTCCTGACATGTAAAGAAGAAAGGAAACTTGTTTTCTACCTACTTTTTTTCCTGTCTTGACTTCTAATTTCAGAGGTTGATTTCTCTGATATGAGCAGTAGCTGTAGAGAAATAGAGCCCAAGCCTGTGGCTCTTCCAGACCCCAGAACCAGAATATGTCAATTGTCAATGTAATGGCTACTTGGGAAAACAAACACAATCATTCCAATCATCTTCCCCTTCCTTCTTACCCCAGTTCTATATGCTGAGCATGATGTCATATGGTATGGGATATCCCTGTAGTCAGTTTGGGTCAGCTGTCCCAGCTGTGTCTCCTCCCAACTCCTTGTGCACCCCCAGCCCACTCGCTGGTAGGGTGGGGTGAGAAGCAGAAAAGCCCATGGCTCTGTGTAAGCACTGCTCAGCAGTAACAGAAACATCACTGTGTTATCAGCACTATTTCAGCACAAATAAACAAAGCCTCCTAGTAGCTACTGTGAAGAAAATTAACTCTATCCCAGCCAAAACCAGCACACATGGCAGTGGGCAGGGAAAGTGACCAGTTTTCTCAGGGGCCAGGTACAGTAACAGTGCAACAGCAAGCCTCAAGTCACGAAGGCAGCTCATCCCTGCTCCCAGCCAAAGCAGTTCAGAGGCTGACAGCAACACCATGCCCTGTGTTTCTTCAGGAAAGGACCTGGTAACTGGGAAGGAGGCAGCCTGTGAGACTCTCCCATGTGAACTGTCTTAGGGACCCAGTGAGAACCTGCATGTCCCTGCAACCAGAGAGGCTGATTTACAAATGTCAACACAACACCAAGGGCATCATTAATACTACAGGTTCAGATTTCAGGCTGCTTTCAGATGCTTGAATCCTTTTCTGACTGCACTTGAGGATGTTTTGATTCAGCACCATGCCCAGGCAAGCCAACAAATATATGACTCTGTGTAAACAACACTTCAGAGCCTTTCTTAATCAGAGGTCTCCTCTTGGTAGCAGTGACCTTTATCCTTCCCAGCTGTGTAACAAATCTCAGCGCATTTTCCATGGGACAATTCCTCCAGAAAGAACAACTCTAATTTAGAACAGTTGGTTTCATAAACAATCACTGTCATTAAAAGAAAATAACAGTACAGCATAATTTACGTACATTATAATAAAGATAAGAATTTCTCAAGCACACATAATTTTTAATACTATATGCAGGCTAATTACTGTAATAGAAACATAAAATTGCTTCTCAGGCCCCAGAGAGCAGTTTAATCAAATGTGCTAAAATATAAATAAAATATTTGTTGTGAAAAAGACAAAAGTTATTATCAAGACATTAGTGCCCCTTGTTTATCATCAGGGATGATGAAGAGGTGTTTTGTCACGTTTCTCCACTAGCAAGAATGTCTCTGTGTTTGAATTCAGTTGAGACATGAAAGTGCTATTCCTGAACATGATCAGGAATCGATTCCCTGTGACACCACTGAGCAATTACTGTACCATTAAGTTCCATTAAGGTGGAGACACTGCCAAATTTAGACTCGGCAATTAAAATACTAAATGAAAGTGTGTGATCCCCATACTTTCCTATCTTTTGCATGTCAAAAGAAGAAGTGTCAAATAATATCAGAACTGAGAATTTTGACTGAAACTTGTAAAAATCAGAAGTTCACATACTTTGCCCACACTTTGGCCAAGCTACCATCCCTGAATGAAATTAGAGTCTCACTGATCTGCATCATCCTTCACTGGATAAAAGTTCTGGAAGTCACCTATTAATTAATTTTAACATGATGGTTGTTTTTAAATCATACAGCTACATTCTAATAAAAGTTGGACTATTTAACTTCACTTTCATTTCTGCATGTTGAAACTGTTCAAACAATGGTTTTCCCTTAGGTGGAAAAAGCCCCCAAGTAATCAGTGATCTGTGTAATATAATTCAGTCTGGGAAATACAGTAACTATCAAGGAAAGTGCCTGAAAGCAATTTAGGAAAGATATAAAATCACCCAGGGCATTGTACAGTTAGATTCTGAAGTTAATAGATAGATCCTTAAACCCTAACAAATTATGTCTGCCAAATATTTCTGCCTGATGGTGTCTTTTGCCAGACAACCATGTTTCTGCTCCACACAAAGTGCATTCAGACGCACACTTGCAATTCATAATGGAACTGGTGCTGCATGAGTACTTCCATCCGTGCCACGCCATCGCAACGCATCAGCCAGCTGGCTCCCAGTGCACTGAAATACTCTCTGAGAAGCTGTTCTGAAAAGTACAACAAGGAAACAATTTTATTATCTTCAGATCACAGTTGCAAGTGGTACACGGTGTATGATTGTCTCCTCCCAGAGCTCCACCTGATTCTCGTATTGAAAATAAACCACATCCATGATTTCATCTCCCATGTGCATGAAAAGCTGTTTTCAGTTCCAGCCACCCATGTCAGTGCCCTTCATACCCTGGGATGGGAAAGGAGCTTGTCCCTTGCCACCCTTTAGAGATAGCTGAGTCCCGACTGAAAAAGGGACTTCACCAAGCACCAGCCCATCGGGAGCAATGCCATGGGCAATATCAAAAACCTGCCTTTGTCAAAGTCCCTTGTTACTCTGGGGTCCATCTTTTTCCAGATGGGGTGGGAGTAGGCACTGCATGACTTCAAAGCACTTCACAGTGGCATTGCAGGCTGAAAAAAACCCCAAGTTTTCTTTTGTGCTCCCTGTACTTTCCCTGGGTTTTTTTCTTTTGTTTTGTTTTGGGTTTTTTTATAAACTACTTTCTTGTAATTGTTTTGTTCTGTTTCTTCAGCAACAAATATATATTTCTGGGCTATAGCTCTGGGAGAGATTCAGCCCAGCAGGTTAGAATCAGCTAATATCACTGGATACATCCCAAAGGAAGAAAGGGGGAGTTATGGCTATCAGGGGTAGAGCCAGCATCCTTCCTCTTCACTTTTATGTGAGTGCAAGAGAAGCCAAACGACTTCCTGCAGCCTGCACTATGCAACTGTTTGTGTTTGGTTTACATGCACATTTCCACTGGTCTCAGCATCACCAGGACCCAGGGGTAAGACAAAGGGAAGAGATTTCACTTAAGAAAACACTCTAGAACCTGTTATCGCTTGAGCATCTGAAAAGGCTTGCAGGGGTCCTGTTACTCTGAAACATCAAGTCTTAGCCAGCAGTTTGCTAAAGAATGCAAAAATGTCTCATCTTCCACAATCCATATGTCTGCCCCTTCTACAGTAGGGATTGCTTTGAGGGACCACCTGACTTTGGACTATGGAGCACCATGCATAGGTGAATGCATGTACTTTGTTGTTGATGATCCCTTCCTAGTGAAAGTGCCCTCCTTTTGAGCCAAATCACTAATGTCCTCTCTTTTCTGTCAGTCCATTAGTGTCATCAGTCTGTGGATGCTGGAAACAATACAGTTCCTTCCACTTTGTATTAAGAATTGCAACATTACCATGGAAGTGACCTGGTAAATGGTCCATTCAGCTGATAATTTTACTTCAAGCACTGAAACAAAATTGGCACCAGAATACACCCCCATTTCAATCTTGAAATATATTCTGTGCCACGTTAAAAAATGTATATTACTTGCACTAATACAATTAAACTTAGACAAGATAAACGCTCAAATTTTCCTTGAATTGCAATTTCCTTCAAGAGCACTCGGGTCTCTGGCTGCCAGGGACCTTTCAAGCTTAGATTCAGTAAAGTTAAAAGAGTCTTTCCTATTTTAGCCATGTCACCTTTTTCTTCATGGCACTTGAAAGATTTAAAATAGACTGAAACTCAGGAAAAAAAAATCCACACTGAGGACAGTTATTTGTGACTCTGTCATTCCTCCCTTGTCTCTCCTAATCCTGACAGTTGTGCTAGCTTGACTCCTTGTTATGCAATTGCTGTATCACATCACCCTGAATTTACCAAACAGATTGCACTGCCAAACAGGTAGGTGGGATTTGCATATGTCATACTTGAAATAAACAGGGGCTAACTCCAAATTTATCCATGTATTTGAGCGGTTCTTGCAGAGTATAATGAGAAACAATTATATTAAAAGTCATACAAGAATGAAACATTTAAGGCTTGCAGAAATAACCTTATATGTACTGTGAGAAAAAATATTAATAATGATAAAACTATAGCTAACTTCAAAATAGGGATGTTAAATCTTAATTTCAGGCTTTGAATCAATGTATCATTTACCCTATGCTTAAACACTGAAATATTTCTTAATCCATTTTTTACATGGATATAATCTGAGAACTTGGATTTAGCCATACACTTAATGGTTTTACTAAACTGGCAATTTAATGCTTTAATTGTGAAGAATCCTGATTTCCAGAGTCAGTAGTGAGGAACAATCTGCTCAGCAAGCAATTTATGCAAATTGACTTTAATGAAAACTCTTCCCTTCTTTACTAAAAATATAGAAACTTCCGAATAAGGTTCTTTATGTCTTATAGTGCTGAGTGTTTCACTTCTTGTAGTACTTTGGGGCTTTTCATCAAAATTAAAATTAAAACATCGCTTTAGGAGACCCACTTTTCTATTTGAAAACTTGATTTCTTGTTTCTGAGTGTGATGCAAATAATTTTGGTAGAGGGAAATGAATAGTGTTTATATTCAATAACAGGTTGTGTGCATCTGGCTGTGTACCAGAGATAATTGAAATTCAGTAGAAATTAAGTTCCCAGGCTCCCATTTTAATGACATCCCCTCATTGAATTGAGAGATGATATTTCACTTGGAGGAAGGGTAGCAAACCCAGGAATTTGGGACCAGACACTAGGAAAAACCAATAAAAACCTTAAGAGATATCAGTAATAGTTATATCACATGATGGATTTCTTCCTCTTAATCTGTTGCCTATGGAAAGACATTTCAGAATTAAGTCAGTCTCACATAGCTTTCTGGAATCTGATACTCAGCTGAGCACACAGGTGTTGGGGCCTCTGCAATATCTTTCTTCTGCTGTATGGGTCAAAGCGTGAGGGTGGAATCATAACATCACAGAATCATTTGGGTTGGAAAAGTCCTTTAAGATCAAGTCCAACCATAAACACAACAGTGTCACAGACAGCAATAAAACCTCTGTCCTAGAGACCAGTAGATGGTGGGCAGGGAATCTGCAAGAAAACAGGCAGAACCCTGTGTCCCATGACTGACCCACATAAATCTTAAAGACATAATACAAGTTAGGTCAAAAAAAAAGAGTTGTGGAGGCCCTTTCCCATTTTAACATCCTTTGATGACTTATAACCTTCTGAATGTACTTCTTATATCCTGTCTTACACCATTTTTATTGACTATGGCTCCTAAAGAAAAGTCTGTTATAAAGCACCAGACTTGTGTGCGTGCTAGCACAAGAGCAATATTTGATCCCGCATTGCTACAAGGGCAGGTGGGGGCTCCTCACTTGGAAATCATACTCCAAATGAGGTCACATCTGGTGCCAAAGATATAGCTAATCTTGTGGCTGTGACAGCAAGCCAGAGGGAATATTGTTGTTTCAGTGTGATACATTCTGCGAATGTGTTAAAACATATTATTTTCCATTACTGCCTTGCAGCAGCTGAACGCAGCAGTCAACACTTCAAAACGTATCCCCCAAGCACCCCCATGCCTACAAGGTACATAAAGTGAGAGGGATCTGCTGCAGGTCAGGTGTTTCATGTAATTTATTACACAAACTCTTTATAGTCAAGGCAGAAATGGGACCCTCAAGAGCCAGCTCCTCCCACCTGGACAATTAGTTTAGATTAGACACCTCACTTAGAGATTGCTAAAATTGGGGGAATCTTTCTTACCTTCTAAGAATGACCTGATTTTTTGAGTTACACTCCTCTCAGCCACAGAGACCATAATGTACTGCAGTGTATCAGCTTGGATATACGTTTCCAGCTTTTGACCCCAGTATTTAGAACTGTTGGCAAAGCTGACTCCGAATGAAACAGCCCTTGCTACAGGCATGAAGCGTCAAGGCTTTTAGGAGATCATGGTGAGGTTCCTGTAGTCAACAACATGAATCAACATTAATCCTGCAAAGGATTAGGCAGGGAGCTGCCTACATGGACAAGCCACCCTTTTGGTCCTTTGCTGAGGGCTCTTGCACACAGTTGGAAGGCTGTTCAAAATCAGAAGTAGTATTTTAGCTATGGCTGTTGGTGTAGCTGTTGCATGCTTACCACAGAAGTGACTTCTTCAAAGCCACAGCACCTGATCCTGGATAGACATGACAAGGAGCCTCCACCATGTGAAGTAAAGACACATTGTGGGAATCACGTGGTCATCCTTAGCAAAGCAAGCAAAATATCAGACACTGTATTAGGTCCATGCTTTTGCTGCTCTCACCCTGAGGACGCACAAAGCTTCTGTGCTTTTCTGTGAGAATGTAAACATCCAGCAGCAACCAAGAAAGACTGGAATGACTTTTTCTAGCTCATGGTTGTTTTGGCTACTAGTGACTATTTTGCCTGTCCTTTACCACCTTCATTGGTAGGCCAAAAAAAAAAAAAAAAAGAAGAAGAAAAAGTGATATTGTTCTGATATGAATCATCCTTCCCACAAAACTGTCGTCTTGACTGGCAGCTGAGTTTGTTAGTCATCCATCGTTTCAAAATTGTGGGTGGCAATTATCCAGCATTTCCTCTAGGTGTCAAGTCACACGGATAATCCCCTGGGGTGCTTCATTACACCCACTGGAACCATGGTGGTTTTGATGTACCCCTCCTTCCCAAGCAGAAAGAGTATGTTTTTCCTTCCAGGCTGAAACTGGAAAGTTTTGCTACGTGTCCACAGATTTTAGTCACGAGAGTCTGGTACTTTCACAAGCCGTTATGGATGCTGTCGAGTAAACCCAAGTTGGCAACTTCATCAGTGGTGATAAACATCAAAGAAAAAACATGCATCTTGAATGGAAGAGGAGCTGCTCAGCCACACATGCATAAACAGGAGTCAAATACCAGAAAACTAAGATGACAAAGGTGATTTCATTATTTCAGTCCGTGAACGTGGCTACTTTGATTTTAGTCTCAGTGGCTCTCACAAGCACAGCTAGATCCACCTTTTCAGCTCTGCAGAGAAAAGTGAGAAGAGTAGGGTCTCAGGAAGGAGGAGGGCAGATTTTGGAAGGGCATTTTGAAAGGAAATCCTACCCAGGTGGGTAGACAGCAGTAAAGCAACACAGCAGCAGCCCTTCCTGGGGAACAGAGGGGTGTCTCCATGGGGGCTTAAGGACAACCGCACATTCAGGTCCTGTGCACCCCTGCAGAGGGTGTTTTGTTCTGAACTGATTGTTTATGGAATTTGATGAGACCAACCTCATATTTTAGGGCCAAAAATCAGACATGATAAATGCCTTTGTCTGCAGTGGCCTGATTACACATAATTTTAGTCTGTTGGAGACCACGGTGCTTCTGGGTTTGGAGGTGCTTTCCTCCCCAGTCCTCCCAATACTGTGAATATTCTGCAGGACTAACATCAAGCTCTAATCAAAGGTTCCATCCCTGAATTATTTGTCGTCTCTGATCAAATCTCACTGAAATAGGTAGTCCATACCATTTTAAATCATAATATTGAATAGCTCTGTAAAGGCATCTCAAAAGCATGAGCCCTACCTAGTGTGTCTATATAATTGCCACAAAGAACCAAAAAGGAACTATGCAAGCCATGCCAGCAGATCACCGTAAACCCTTCAGGTCCCACAGGAACCTTTGTCCCTCTGTGGTTGGTGGGGTTGAAGTAATTTTTTCCTTATTTTAATGGAAACCTTCAGCAAACTCATCAGTTTTAATTTCTCTGACTAGCCTATCGGAAGGCCAGTTACACGCCTCTGGGCTTGTTCTGACAATTTCTATCTGTAGAAATAAGGTATCTAGAAAAGTTGATGAAACCTTGATAGTACCGTGCATTACAAATTCTGTAATGATGTTGAACAATGGGTGGCCACTAGTTTTGTTGTTTACTCCAGGATATTTTCTATTCCAATTGAGTCAATCTTTTTTCTAGTACATGCATTCAAAGAGGCACAAAGTGAAAGACTGACATGCACTGTTATGTCAGGCTGACTACCTGAGAGGCAGTACCAAATCACTGGTACACACTGAAGGAGAACCAGGATGAATGTCAGCTGAAGAAGCCAAATATGTATGTTAAACATATGTTAGTTAGATATGAGTTAGATCCAACTATCTCTGTGATAACAATAATGAGTAACTGTATGATCATTATTTTTATTTTTGTCCTCATTTCCTCATTTGCAAATGAGCTCTTGCTAATACAACTCAGTATACTACTTGTTACTACAGTAAAGTTCCTGTTCAGTGGAAGGCCCCTAAACTTGAGGTTGTTTCCTGAATAAACTCATTATCTAAGGTAAGCAAAAGAAAGAGAAAAAAATGTCAGATATTTTGGTGAGTCATCCTCTCTCTGATTTCCGATGAAATTTTGGACATCATGAACTGAAAATTATAATTCAATAGCTATTATGTTTTTATTGTAAAAATATAAGGAGGAACAATAAGAAAAAAGTGGAACAGAAAAAACCAACCAGTTCAAAAGAGGATGGCTATAATGAAGAACAGAGGGACGAACCAAGAAAGAAAGAGAGAACAAGATGAAACCAAAATATATCATAAGAAAAAGTATGTTGACACTCATATTGTATTTGATAGGGTTAAGAAAGAATCTCAGCTCAGCAATCACTGGGTTACTCTCATTACTGTGCTCCAGTTCTCAGAGACGAGTGGCTCCTTCCACAATGCTTAGTTAACTTGTGGGGCCTTTTGCCTTCGGAGTTTCTGGATATTTAAAGTTCATGGAGCTGAGGTAGAGAACTCCGTGGAAGAGAAATCTATGGATTTCTATTAAAACAAAACAGGGAGTCACCGAGTAGCCAGCTGTTCAAAGTAAGTATTCTGGGACAGTAGATATAATTCAGTAGATGCACTGTACACTTGTTCTGCTGTTACACTGTTCTCTGCACGTGGTTTTGTGCCATTATTCAACTCTGGCCTAACTAGACCTTTGATGCGTTGGTACAGCCACTCTCATGTTTGTATTTGCCAAAGACTGGACAACAGACTGCTGTATCTGAAGGCAATGAAGACTAAGAATTGTTGGGGGAGCAGGGCAGGGGCGGACGGGGAGAGGGGGGATGTTGCAGTTCCAGATTGTTGCAAGCTTTATCAATGTCATCCGAAGAAGTTTAAGTCAAAATATTGCTGGCTGCAGCAGATTTCCATAAGCTGTGTCCAGTGGGGTTTTGAATATCTCCAAAGATGCAGATATCTGTGTACCGCCCTAACAGTGAAAAAGGTTTTTCCTAGATTTAAGTGGGGTTTTCTGCATTTTGGTTTGACATCATTGCCTGTTGGCCTGTCACTGGGCCACCTTCCTTACACCCTCTTATCAGGTATTTATACACACTGATAAGATTCTCCCTGCCCCACAAACCTTCTCTTCTGCAGGCTGAGCAGCCCCGCTTTCTCAGCCTTTCCTCTTAGGACAGATGCACCAGTCCCTTAATCATCTTTATGGACTTGCTCCAGCATGTCCATGTCCCTTGTATTGTGGAGCCCAGAACCGGATCCATCACTCCACATGTTTCTCACCAGTACTGAGTAGAGGTGAAGGATCACTTCCCTCTACCTGCTGACAGTGCTCTGCCTAATGCAGGTGAGGATGCCATTGGGTTTCTTTCCTGCAAGGACATGCTGCTGACTCATGTTCAGCTAGAAGGGGATGCATCTTCCAGAAAACAGAACAAAAAGGAAAACCAAAAACCTTTGCAGACTGACAGAGAAGGAAGCCAAGGAAATGTAACATATGGATAATAAAGGTTTTATTGTGTGAGCTACACAATGATTACAAAGGAATGACCCGCCAGAAAAAAATTGTGACTCTAGACAGAAAGCAGTTTTGTTACTAGGGAAGAGTTGAATCACAGTGAGAAATCCGTCTGAACAATCTCTTCACAAATACGTGCAACTACCTGTATTTCAGTAACTGCTATCTTAAGCAAAAAATATGTTTGACTATTAAGATTAGGCAAAAGAGACCCATGAAACCTCACATTGTTTACACTTGATTAGCACTAATGGACTAGGTCAACTATCAACCTTAACTATCCCTGTTAAAAGGGAATCAAATATAATTAATGTATTGTGGTGGTTTGACCCTGGCTGGAGGCCAGATGCCCACCAAAGTCATTCTATCACTCCCCTTTTCAGCTGGACAGGAGAGAAAATACATACTGAGAGGCTTAGAAGTCAAGACAAGGCCAGGGAGAGATCATTCCGCAATCAGCGTCACGGGCCAAACAGACTCAACACAGAATAAAGGAAAGAAAACTACACACACAGTGAAACCAGAGTTGGATAATGAGAAGTAAAATCAGATCTTAAAGCACCTCTCCCCACCCCTCTCTTTTTAGCAGACTTCACTTTAGTCATGATTTCTCTTCCCTCACCCCTGCAGCCTCCACACACATACCCCCTGCCCCCCAAGAACCCCACCACAGAAAACCACAACATGTATTCAAAACGATTCTGGTCTTCTAATGTGAAACCACAATGAAGACACTTGATTTTTGGATTTGTCTATGTGTCTGCAGTAGTTTTTTGCTAATATTTTTAAAATCAAAATGGCCTAATCCAAACTTGAGTCTTTTTATCAGAATATACGTTAAAGTTTGAAAAAAACCCAAAAAGCTGTTGGAAAATGTGCCTAGCTGTAAATGTTTTGTGTTATACAGAGAAAATAGTGGAACTGCTGGCAAATCATTCCCTTTTTTTTCCTGAGTGTTTGTTTTGAGAGGAAAAACTGCCCTTTGACTGTAAATGTCAAAGAAGCAAAGCAACTTTTCCAGTGCATATGTATCGTGCAGACTGAAAAGTTATTAGACTACTGGACATATATTTCTCTGCTTAAGTCTTGGGGTTTTTCACTAGTGAGAAACAGTGAACTATTTCATTAAGACCTGAAATGCTGTCCTCTCTGAGATAGCATAAGTCTCCAAAAAATGATGTTCATTTACTTGATTTTCATTAAGAACAGCAGAGGTAGCATTATATAGACAAAAGCTGGATTACAGTTTTCAGTCACGCAATATCTGCCATTAAATTAGGGAACCTTTGACCTTGGGTGGTTCTGCCAAGATTGATTTTTCATATCTGCCCAACTAAAAGGAATTGTAGGCAGAAAAAATATTATGCATGTTCATTTTTACTTTTCTTCTCTATAGCATTTGACTGGCAATTCATCATTAAAACATAGTGATTGTTTCTGTGCTATTTACAGTGTTATTTTTTTGTTGTTGTTCTTTTCTTCTGCTTTGGGTTTTATTCCCTGAAGATTTTATGCAGAAGAGAATTTGGGGTCATGTAGCTGTGGACTGTTTAGAGATAAAATGGAACATTCAGCAGTAGAAACTTTTGAACTTTAGAAGATGTTTTAAAGCATCAAAATAAATTCCTTTTAATTTACATATATTTGGAAAAAAGTCTATAATACATGCACTATCCAAATCTGAAACAAAATAGTGAATGTAAGAAAAATAAGGCAATTACATTAACAACTGACTGTTGAAAATAGTCTTCAAAGATAAGTTGTCAGCCTTAAACATATTAATAATAATAAAAAAGAAATAAAAATATGAATTGGTATTAAAAACATTAGATGTTATTAAAAATAAAATTTTGTTGTGCCTTCCTGGGAGAGAGCAGTTTTTCTACAAGTAATAAAGCAAGTTGCTCCTGACTACATGCCAAAAGGAGCCCATCATCTTCAAAAAGTGGTTAGTGAGCGACTGAACCTAAAGATGAACCTAGAAAAACTTTACTTGGGCAGTGTGTAATCTGACAGCCAGTAATACTGAGAACATCATCAAAATAATAGTGGGTATGACCCCATGTGCCATGAACTATCCTGTATATCAACTAGAAAACAAGAAGCATTTTGTTTGATGATCCTGGCATGGTGAGCACTGACAATATCCCTTGACAGAGGCAATGAAGACTGGTCTTATGCCTGATGCTGTGAGGGAGTGGATTATTTCAAAACTAGGGCTTAAAAGAAGATAAACTATTTCTTTTATTTTGCAGCTGAGGTTGTTGCATCAGGACATGCAGCATGGCAGCTCTGCCAGGCAGACTGTCTGAACCACTGTCTCCTTGAAGTTCTATTAGTACAGTAGGCACCTAAATCCATCATGAGGACAGTAGCAGGGCATCTGCAAATGCTTGTGTGGCAGTTGTCCCACATGGGCAACAAGGCTGCACCCCAAGGGCAAGGGCTGGTGCTGAGCACGGCTGCAACTGGGACAACCTACCACCACCAGCACTGGAATAGCCGCTTCTGCCAGCCAGGAGCCATCTCACCCAACCATAGCCAAGGTGTGGCAACCATGACTGCAACCATGGCAGCCAACTCTTCTGCCCTGGGAAGGGAGGAGGGTATTTTCACAAAGCAGTTTGGGATGAAATACTCTTCCTCCTCTGCTGATCATTCAGGCAGCCCAGATCAAAATATTAATTGCCACTAATGCTAAATATGTTTAGTGCAAACAAACCAAAAATAGCTCCTGTGGATATTGGAAAAATTAAAAATTACCAAGTCTGACAACAGCAAAAGTGAACAGGAAAAACATGGCTTTCTCTGAGCAACCACTCTGAACTGCTGCTTTAATCAATTCATTTCAGAATTGCTTTGAGTGGAATACAAAATGCAGAATGGTATCTCTCAAAGTAGCCAATATTCTGCTGTGAGCCTGGAAAAGCTACATCCATGTGAAAGAGACTGGAGACCAGGAAGCGGTTCTGATTGGTTTATTGGTAAACCCATACTGGCATCATCACATTTCCTGCTCAAGGAGTAGACAAAAACTTTCCTGAACTAGCCTCATGAGTTGTGAATTATGGATGTATCTCTGCAAACCCTTGAGTTTCTGACTGAAATTTAAATAAAGCAGAAGAAACACTTTTCTCTCTCTCTTTATCATTATGATTCTCTGCACGGATCATTCTATCTATTATTTTTACATGGCTCTTATGTTTTCCTACACAGTCACCCTTAACCCCATGCAGACATACAGCCTTGGGACTTTTCTGGATATCCATTATGTTTTTAATACTTTAAATAATGCGTGTGCATCCTTCCTAGATGTTGATCTCTCTTTTACTGAGTTGTCAAATGTACTTATGCACCATAAATGTTGATGTTTATACTATTTTCCCCATGAAAATAGGTATTTTCATGAGGAAGAACTTGCTGTATCTATTTCGGGTGCTTCGCATTGCCAGCATTAACTTTGCCAGGGCTCAGTCACTGGTCCCAGCTGCTTCAAATCCTATTAGCCAGCCTTTCAGATGTACTTCAGCAATAGGATCTAGGCTTTTAGACATTCCCAGATCTTTTTGTAAAAATAGCCAGCACTAGTTGGTGAGGGACAAGAGTGAAAACGTGGCTGTTTCACAGAGCAGCCTGAGATGGAGATGTGCCATGGCAGTCCTGGGATGGGGCTGGAGGTGCAGCAATGTGTACATCAAGGTCATCCTCTCTCACAGGCCCTGTAGCCATGACCTGTGTTCTCTCTGTCCTCAGTCTAGAAGCATCACCAGCACAGCAGAGGTCAGCTGGTGTAAAGTCGATGTTTAGACACAGTGGCCCCTAAGCACCACGAGTCAGAAGGGTTGTCCGTGCTGTTTCACATCTCTAACCCTATGCCGTAACTACCTTCCTCTCCTCACAGAAGCCACAGCCCCAGGATCAGTGATGCCAAGGGCAGTCTCCTCCCAGCAAGCCCATTTACATCTCTCAGAAGCTCTTACAACATTTGGCAATGATTTCCAGTTTCCCTGGAAGCCCCTATTTTGCACTAACAATTACAGATGCAAATCACAGACACTGTTCTCTCATGCCTGCCTACCTGTCATGGTTGAGGTACAATACTGAAAACACTAAAGCCACACAAAAATTATCCCTTTCAGATTATTCTTTGTAGTAGTAAGAAACTTTTTCAGGTATAAATCATATGGGACTTGCTGATGTGCTGGGGCAAAGCTCAGCTGAAACTCTAATCCCCCCTAGGGATTGGCAGACTCAATGTAGCTTCCTCCATCCCTCAGGTTCACCTTTATTTCAGGGCAGCACAATAATCACTGCTGGACACCCAGACCACAGCAGGTCATTATTTGGTCATCTCAGTTTTGTTCATTTTAAATGCAGAAATTGATTTCTAAAAGTGCAATTCCTCTGCAGAAGTGAGTCTTCTTGATTCGGTGTGCTCATAAGGGCTTTCAGAGTATCTTCTTTTAATAACATTATGTTCTTGAATGCTGGTGATTTCCGTAGAAAATTATCCACAGATTCCTCAATTTTAATTATTTTAGGGGTAAGAGCATCTTCTGTGCTGACATCGATTCCAGTCTGGATGCTGTTTTTGAAGTAATGAGGCTGTATTAGTCCTTAAAACATCTCTGTTTGCTGTGGCATCATCCTCAGCAGCAGCCCTGCCCTCCGGCCCAGTGCAAGGCTGCTGCTCTGCATGCGTGCTCGGGAGGCAGTGCGCCTTGAGCTCTAGCTGCTGTTTAATTAAACAGAAAGGCTCTAAGTATTAATAATGAACTACCTCCATGGCAGGCAGAAGAGGAAGCATCTGCCAGAAATTTTACCCTTCCATCTCCTCTAGCAAGTCCTATCTTCCCTGCTATTTTACCCTGCAATCTAGCATCCCAAACCAGGAGCGCACTTCCCCCGCTGTCCTTCCATGTCCCCCAGGCAGGACCTGCTGCTATAGTTTTATCTGCCTTCCACGGGAGGGTGCCGGGGGACTGTTCCTGCCTCACACTGGTGCCTCTGTCCAGGCTTTTACAGGAGCACAGCAGCAGGTTGCCACCACCACGTGTCTCCACTTGATGAGCAGTGATTGCTTACCATGAGGTCACTGGTACCCAGGCCCCAGTGTGTCCCCCGATACACACAGAAATGCTTTCACCTAAGGTACCCCTGTCTTCAGCAGGTTTTTTCTGTATTCCTCAGTAGACAGCACTATACACAGGGTAGAAATCTCTGCTAGTGCTCTGCGTGCATTTTGCATGAACCAGTCACCCTTGTCACCAGTGGCAGGCTGAGGACTAGACACCAGCTCTCCAGGCTCCCAGTGCCAAAGGAAATCTGCCTCCTGTAGTGCTCACCTTGGCAGAGGTGGTAAGGGGGAAGAGTGAGACAATTTTTCTTGTGATAATGTGCTCTGTAGGGCTAACTAGCAACATCTCAACAGCCAGATGAATCCCTAGTAGAAAGAGCTCAGAGAAACACGCAGAGAATGAGAGGAAGAAAAGGACACGTAACTGGTGCAGATTCACCCAACAGCTCATGGAAAATGCCCGGAATTAATTTCCAGCAGTATGTTCTCAGTCCTGCAGCCTTCTGAGATGCTTGTGATGGAAAACAACAACAAAAAAGCTTTTTGGCTTTGAAACAATAGTAATAAATAGCCTGAAAGAATTAACATCACTGGTGCTGTATAACTGTGACAACTCATTTGAGGAGGGGGTGCATGCATTATGTATTAGGTGTGAGCCACTCCAACTATCCGCGGGGCTCCTCTGGAGAAAGGCTTTGCCTGATCTGCATCCACAGCTGCTGAAAGCCAGGGCAGCTGCCAGGCTGTCCTCCCTACTGCCTACTCCCCTGCTCATCACCTTCTCTGCCTGTGCCAGGCCCCTGCATCCCCCTCCTGAGCAATGACGCTTCGCCAGGCAGCTCCAATTTGGCTTTCCCTCCTCAGCCCTTCTTCGGGGGTTACACCCCTGCAGAGAGAAGGAGGGAGGAAAAAATATCTGTTAGAGCCCTACTTTTGTCACCCACCGCCATCCTGCTCCTGAAGTATATGGCATCAAAAGGCCAAGGCATGCCCGGGAACCAGCCAGACCCTGAACCCTCCTGCCTGTTTACCAGATGTGTAAGGAAGGGTTGTTGCACACTCAGTATTTACTCTCTGCTGCTGAACCTCTCTGGGCTCTGATATATTCCAGGAGTGTTATTCAGGGGCTTCCCACTGGAGTATTGGAAGGGCATGTGGCTCACTTGCATTAAAAATGCAGCCAGATCGAAAGAAAATTTAATTACGGCAGATTTCCACTCATTTAAAATCTTCCCCTTGGAAGACTAAATGCCACCCATGCTGGCAGAAGGATGCGGGGCTGTTCCTGGCTCCCAGAACTTCAATTTCCTCTTCAGGCCAAGACAAGGAAGGCAGAATGCAGGAAATCCTGCACTTAGGGCCTTGCACCTAGGGAGGAATAACCCCAGGCACCAGTACAGGTTAGAGGTTGACCTGTTGGGAAGCAGCTCTGCTGAAAAGGACCTGGGAGTCCTGGTGGACAACCACCTCTCCATGAGTCAGCAGTGTGCCCTCATGGCCCAGAAGTCAATGGTGTCCCGGGGTGCAGGAAGGTTATCCAGAGGCTCTGAGGATATGTTTATATAGGATCTAAGTTCCCAGTACCGTGCCTTTCAGCATCTTATATAGATGGCAAAATAATACATTTGCTGAATTTTAGCCTTTTGCAAAATAAGTTTTGTATGGGTTTGGATTTTTTCCTATTTTGAACAATGGCTAAAATATCAACTGTGCAGAGAAGGTTGCATTCAGGGGGACACCTAGCAGAAAACTCAAAAAACTGAAGATGAAGAAAGCTAGAAACAAGCACAGAAACTGGTCTGGACAGAAAACATTCAGACAGTTGGCAGCTGGGTTATACCACTAAGACCAAACAATTGCTTTAAACAGGTTAGGTCTTCTCACAGAAGTAAAGAACTGAAAGGATCCTAAGAGGTCATCTCATCCAGTTTAATTTAAGCCTAGATGGTCTCTGAGAAGATGTTGCTCAATCTCTGGTGACAGGGAATCGACATCCTAAGTGTCCTGTTCTGCTGTCGCGCCTTCCTCACACCGAGGAAACGTTATGTGGCTGGAAGAGATCTGGATAGCAGGCAAGTTGTAAGGGTCTTCTCGTGAATATTGAACAGCACAATTGAAATATCTCATGAATTTGGCGTGGCTGCTTTCAGCAGGTCACCCTCTAGAGGTCACAATGGGCGTGATATGGAAGCAGGATCGTGATACAGAAGCTGGATCTTCAAGCAGGGATCGCACCAGGTTTAAGAGTTGCCAATTGTGATCAGGCAAAAGAGAAGCTGTGTGTTTTATTCCCTAGCATGCTTTCAGTAGCAGTTTATTAGGCAGTTGATCCAAACACTGCAATGGGAGGTGAAAAAAGCCACAGATTTCTGCAAATATTTTTCCTGGTTGCAAAAAGTTGAAGTGTAGCTATTAGCAAAAAGATCACAGCAAAACTGTGGAGGCTGAGACCTCAGCAGCTTCTTGTCTTCAGAGACAATGTCATCTTGTATTCACAAGCTAACAGCGATGATCTATTGTCTAGGAGTCGTAGCTTTGATGTGGCTTACTATGAATCATAACCATTTGCCCACAGAGAATAAAGAACAAGGAGAGAATAAGCAGAGAACACACAAGGACTCTCCCCCTTTATCATTTAGTAATTCCAGCAATCAGAATTCCTCCTGCCCCTACCTAGCATGGCCAAGAATCAGTAATGTATATTTATGAGAGTGCCGGAACTGTGCTCACACATTTTACGTGTGAGAATGCTGCAGTGATTTTTGGATTTTATTCTCAGGCAAAATACGTGTGTCGGCAGCTACCTATTTCCCCTCTGGCTTTGTTTATGCAATCAGAGGAGTTTCAGCACAAAGAAATGGAGAAGGGCTGCCTGATCAGGGAAATCTCTCAGTCATCTTTGAGGTGACAGGCTTATAAAACTAATTGCTACAAAAAATATCATGTCTACATATAGCTATATGTATATTTATGCCTATGTATATAAAAGAGCTTGTAGTAGATGGGAGGTATTAAAGTACTGGTCAGTGCACATCATCTAAGACATGAATGTCTCAGGGTACATGCCATGTTGTGTGTCTGGAGATGGAAGGATGGTTGAGGAGCTGCTGAACATAAAATCACAGAACTTTGTTCTTGAGATGGAGCTCTGGATGTCACCTGGCCCAATCTCCTGCTCAAAACAGGGTCAAATTTGAAGTTAGATCAGGTTGCTTGGGGTAGTGTCCAGGCAAGTTCTGAGTATTTCCAAGGATGTCTCTACAGATGTGGATACCAGTGGGCACCTGTTCCACTGTGCAAACACTCTCATGGCAAACTGTTATTTTTCCTAGTATCTAACAGGAACTTTCTTTGCTGCAACTTGAACCTGTTGCCCCTTGTCCTGTCCTGTGCACCTCCTGGAAGGGTCTGGCTCCATTTTCTGTGTCTTCTCAAAGTATGTAGCTCAAGAGAGCTGTAAGTTCCCATCATTGCCACCTCTTACAATGGCTGGGACCTTCCCTACATCTCCTTATCCTATGTGTGTTGCAGCCCCCACCTATGCTGGTGCCCTCCACTGCACCTGCTCCAGTGTGACAGTGTCTTTCTCACACTGGGGATCTCCAGACTGGACCCAGTGCTATAGGTGTGGCCTCACTGGGCAAAGAGAGAGGAATAATCACTTTTCCAGACTTGCTGGCCACACTCTTGCTCAGTGTGCAATTGGCCTCCCCTGTGGCCAGGGCACATGGCTTCCCCAGACTCAGTTTGTCCACCAACTTTCTGAGAGTGCTCTACATCCCCTCGTCCAGAACACTGATAAAGATTTTGAACCGTACAAGCCCCAGTATCAGTCCCTAAGGGATGCCACTTATTCAGGCCTTATTTCACCAATTTGGCTTTAATCATATTATGGGAAACTGTCAAAGATCTTTTAAAGGTCAACATATGCAACATTCACTGCTCTCCCTCAACCAGAGCCAAGAAAGCAAACAGGATGTTCAAGGATGATTTGTCCTTGATAAATCAATGCTTGATATCCAAATGCCTTCATGTCTGTCCTGTGTGTGCCTCAGCTCTCCAGGACCTGAGGTTAGGCTGAATGGTCTACAGATCCTCCTTCTGGCCCTACTCAAAACTGGATGTAGCATTTGCCTTTTCGTCATCATCCGAACCCTTCTTTGATGGTCGTGACCTTTCAGAGATAATAGAGAAAGTTTTCAGGTTGACATTGACCAGCTCTTCCAGCATTCTTGGATGATCCCATGGGCTTATACATATCTAATTTGCTTGAGTGGTCCCTAACTCAATTATCTTCTACTGTGGGTGTTGCTTTCCTCCCCCAGACTTTGCTACTCACATAGATTAATGTGATAAGAAATGTATTTTCTTTTGTCACGGGTACTCCAAATTACTCTAGCTGAAACTTTGGCATTGCTTCCACACCCAAATTTTCTAAAGCTTTTTTCCAAATAAAAGATTCAGTTACTTTTGAAAATGATGGAGTTTACATTCAGTCCTTGTCAGACTTAAGCTCTTTGTAGCTTATTCCCAGCCATTGCATCAGCAAAAAAAAAGAAAAATAATGTAGCTGTAATTATCAAAATCTTTTGCTCCAATCCAGTAACTTGATAGTTGGGGAGTTTGTGTGAATGAATGGATAAATATGTCTGATTAAGACAATAAACAGATGAGCAAATTTCACCAAATGTATGGAAAGCCTCAGCATCTAAGTTTAAAAAAATGGGTCAAGATCATATCTGGGTTAGAAATTAAGCTTTCTGGCATCTTCAAACCTTCCGCATCTTCCCGTTGAGTCAAGTGTCTGGTTCAGAGCATAGTGTGACTCAGATGTCAGGTCTTAAAATACCCTTTACTGAGCAAGGAGAGCTGGGCTGGCTTTGGAAATTTAAATTTTCAATGTGGCATATGGTAGAGCCAGACCAGAGTTAATCCGGTTGCATCTGTAATTTCATGTGCACATCGGAGAGCACAATTTAGTCACTTTATTGGCAATTTATGAGAACATATTGTTTGTTGCTACCAACATTTTGAACAGACAAAATGAAACCTGGTATTTCTTTACACAAGTATTCCACAGTAAGAGAAAGCTGTGCTAATGTACTAGGAAGAAAACACTGGAAATACTGGTGAAGAGATTATCACCCATAGAGAATTTTGAGGCCTAGAAGCATGCAACTCAGACAAGATCATGTTGAATAACAGGTCCTACTGATTTTCTGATGATATTTTCTAAACCATATTTTGTAGAAAATATAATATGTAATTTGGAATTACTGCTGGAGGCTTGAAGATGCCCATGCTCAAATTAGTGAAGAAAATCTTCTTTTACCCAGAACTGTGCTGAATGTTGGCTTCTCTTGTCACATTTACTTTGATGTAGAGAAAGGAATGCTTCACATTTGCACCTGCCCTTTGTATAGAGCCTTAGTCAGAAAGGGAGGACCTCTATGTAGCAAAAAATCACTTAGCGGGACAGGCTTCATCTGAATATGAACCAGGGGACTTTCTAGGGAGAGGCTTGTCCTTTGTATCATATGGAATTGAAGTGAGCACCTCAACTTAGGCTTCTGAGTTGATTTCTAATTAAAAGTGTCCTGGATTTCAGACCTGCTGAATGTGAACACTTCCAAAAGAAATTAACAGAAGCTGCAGGAAATTAAACTTCTCTGGTTTGAGGCTTATGGAAGTTTCAAAATTATGTAGAAACTTAATAATAGTACATAACTCTTAATAACTTAATAAAGAAACTATGTGCGCTGTCTTTAAGCAACATGATTTAAGGATGTTAGTTTGAACCACAAATAATCTAGCAAAGCCACGTCCAGCAGCCAAGAGCTGCTCCTGCCTCAGGTTAACTCTGCATGGCCCTGGGCAGGCCACTGAAAATCATGTTAGTGAAACTGATGCAGTAATATGTATTTTTTCACTACTTTGGGTTATCTTGTCCTGCCGTAAATCTCTTTGGCTTCCTAGGTGACCAACAACAAGAAGTATAAGAAAAATGAAAAAGTAGTTCTACCAGCATGCCCTAAAAGTGTTGTTTAGAAAACCAAAGCATCTTAGCCCATCACATTTTATTTCTCTGTGAACAAACAAAGAAAATTAAGCTTAATGCCAATCCTTTATTTGTATATTCCTCTGTCATTTGGGAGACGGTTCCTATGCTGTGCACATTGGGGGGATCAGTTTTGTCCAATAAGCCTCCTTCAGGCAGCATGTCTCCAGTACACATGAATAATGGAAAGGAAATAAACTCCAATCTGTGCAGCTTTTTATGAAATACATATCTCAAGAGCCAAAATGCCCAAGCAGCCTGAAATCACATTGCCTTTGCCCAGAGTTGTACTCAAGTGTTCAGTACCCTGCCTTGCCAGTCACTAGCAGAGCACTTTGCGGTGCCTAGCATCCTGTGGGACCTGCTCCAAAGCATTTAAATGCAATGGCTGCAAATAAAATAAGGGGGAAGCCTAAAAAGTGGATACAATTAGAAGGGTGCGTTTCAAGGCATAGAGTAGCTTATCGGGGAAGCACAACATGAAAAGCAGGTTAAGCAGGTTATTAAGGAGAAAAGCAGCTTATTAGGCTTAATCCATGTCCTTGATTGTTGTTTAAAGTTGTGACGGTTTTGCTCTTTCTGCAAAAGTCTTCAGTGTACCAGGATTGAAGCTCATTGATGCTCAGAGCCACCAGCTCAACTATGGAGTAGGATAAGTTTTTCTGTTTTAAGATGGAAATAATGACAACAAACAAAATTGTTATAATTGTAATTGTATATCCCTCTTTCAATAGATACCCACAAACCCAGAAATGGACTGCATGCTGATCCTTATATCATCACTATGGTGTTTCAGTCTGGTTTGCACAATGTTTAAATCTCCTGAAGCTCAGGGTTAAGGGGAAAATGCATCCCAGTCACAGTATTGCGTGAGCTGCTCCCTGTTCATTCACCTAAGGGATCCGGGGACTCTGTCCGTACTGCCAAACTCATCCTAGCTGCAGGAAGGCATGATCACAAGCAAGGCGTCAGTCATGTGGAAGCAACGGGGTCAAAACCACAAAGGGATCAGACTTAGCAGAGCCAGATCTGTTCACAGTCAGTGAGTCTAGAAGGCACTTCATCACGAGATGAGAGAGAGGAGACTCAAACCGCTTACCCCCCGGGAGCACTTGTTTGCCTCCATGTGTTCTCCTTTCAGTGCATTCATGGACTTCCACACCTGGAAGAATAGACACACTCCATGTCTGTGTTTTTAAAAAGCAAAACTTATTGACATTTGTGACACAGTAAAGGGAGATGCCTGAGAAGTAGGCTGGGAAAGGCAAGGGGAAAATGGGGCAAAATGCATTTACAGCACACACAACCCCCCCATTTCATGTGATCACATCTCTGACGCAAAGAACACAAAGGTACAAGGAGCTTAGAGATAACTAGACCTTATAGCAACCTTGAGTCCTTAATGTGATGAGAAACTGCTATGCTGGCTACATCCGTGCACTTAGATCTCAGTGCTGAAGCACTAGGAAAAGAACTGTTTCTGAGTGGATTTAGTCCCTGGAGGCTAATTCTTCTCTTTCTTTTTTCCTGCCTGAGTGCTAACTGTCTGTCCTTCCTTGCTCACTGCCCAAAGCTAGAAGCTAAATTAAAACTCTGAGGTCTAAGAAAGTTTGGCAAACACAGCTTCTGTTTTGTCATGGTCATGTTTCTGTCCTCTTTTTGCAAAACTGTGTCATCAGGATCAGCACAGTGGAGAGGAGGTCAGTCAACACATCTCTGGGCTTTGTTTACCTTTGAAGTATCTTCTCTGTATTCCTTTTTAAACCTGAGACCCCAGAGGAATCACTCCTGCTCATTGTACCTAGGTGTTCATTGGCTTAATTAATATTTTTCTTGCTGTGGAAATATCACCAGAACTGAAATAAAGCAATGAGGAAACCTGGAACCTTGTGGAAGCCTTGGGAACCCTAGACTGCACATGGGTTTTGGCTCATGCCTTGTATCAGGAGCAGAGGAAAGGAGGGGGATTGCATTTCCATGCACATGCTCACCAGTCCTTTTTATAGAAAAGGACTCTGCAGTACTTCTGGATAGATCAACACAGCCAGGTTCCTTCCTCCCAGTTGCCTCCCTGCTGCTGATCCTCCACAGCCTCATCCCTCTACAAAAGCATCCATTTATTTAGTCCCATCTGAGGATTTATTTCCAAGTAGCAGCAGTTCAAAAAGGACACATACTGGCCGAGGGAAGAGGTGTGTGTGTGAGCGTGCAGTACCTGAAGCACAGGGCTGAGCTGCAGGCAGCTCCCTGACACGATGACCTCAGAGCAGGTAATGTCACTAGCACTGTTTTTCAGGAGGTAATATGTTCTGTCACCATGTGAGTGGGTATCCTGAGGTGAGCAGGATTTCCTAACTTTTGACTGCCTGCACTAAGCTGTAATGAACATCTCTCTCTTCTGCAGGTAATGGTTTCTCAGGATAACAATAAATAAGTTGGTGCCTCTATTGTTTCCAATGAAATACAGCAATGACAAGACTTTTAGAACATGTTTTAAGGGAAATAAAAATCCCAACCATAAGGAAATAAACCAAAATACTTTCTTAGTACATTAAATTCTTGAGCTTCCTTTCTTCCAAAGGTTTCTTCTCAGTGAGTATCAGATGAAGATGCCACCAAGGGTGTATTTCAGTTTGATGTCCTCAAAAGTGAAAAATAATTATTGAACTTTGCAGTGAAGCTAGTGTAGTCTTTGTGCTCAGTATACTTTATTTCTTCCAAAGCCTTTGCCTCCTCTAACACATTGCATCAGGGAGCTTTATTCATCATTTTTAAATATAAGAACAGAACTAAGTTTATTTAGCTGAAATTCTGACATTCTCTCTAATTTCTCTGCATCACCTAATTGGAGATTGTGCTTCACCTTGTGCACCTTTTTAAGTGATGAAAGCAATTACTTTTCATTTCCAGCCTAGTGTCAGAAGGCACAAAATATTTTGAATCAATACTGCAAAGAGCTTTTTCTCCTAACAGCATCCCCAGAGCAGAAAACACTTTGAATGATCTTATGAAGGGAGCAGTTGGCTATGAAAATATCCTTAGTGATTTCCTTTACACCACAAAGCAGTACTCACTGGAGCTTTTGAAACTATACGGAACAAAACATGAAAGTGTGGTGTTTGGGTATCCTCTGTTGATGGGCAGGCAATGTGTACCTAGCAGATCTTTGCCCGTTATCATTGCCTGGGAGTCTATGGATAATTCACTCTTAGGTACATGGGGAGTATCCATATATACATGGATAGTACATGGGGAGTATCCATTAAAATTACAGAGGACCAAAAATTGGGACAAGGTACAATTTGTGTATCTACGTGTTTGTGCTTGTTCTCCCTTCTGTCCCTGTGCACAGCCTTGTGCAACAGAGCCCCAGTCATGTTTGGAGCCCTTAGTAACACCAGGATGCCAATGAGCAGACTGACAAATAAAGTGCATTATCAACAGGAGCAAGGGTGGTTTAGAAAATGAGGAGTGGCCACAGAAGAGCTTGAGAAATACATTTCTCTTGTAAAAAGCAGAGGAACCTAAGCAGATGATGTACAGATGTTGCATTCCCGTGATCGAGACTTTTCTCAACAGAAGCCTCTCACCAGCTCTGGCTGTCCTTGGTCCTCTTGTGTATCTTTGTCTTTCTGTGTCTTCCTCACGGACATCTTATAGGTCCCTTACGTGTTCTCACTACTTGTTTTTGTGCTGGTTTTGCTGAGCACAAATGCTGTGGATGACTTGACGAAGGCAAGATGAGTCCCAGTAAAGGTTTCTTTTCCTTATTTTCTGTTGTAAGTCACAGCCCGTGTTAAGAAATAGAGGTGTTAACATGGCAATCATAATGTTCTTTGCTGTTTTTTCTCCAAGTATTCCTGGGCACCTGTCCCTTCTTTGGAAAGTGAGTTGCTTCTGATGATCAGACATTGGGACCAAAGTCAAAAGAACTCAGTGTTCATAACTCTGACTTTCAGCTCTTGCTCCAGAGCTCCTTTCCAAAGGAATGTCTGCAGGATGGCAGAAGGTTTCATGACTGCCAAGGACTATCCATCCTTTGAGAGGTGCTAAGTGCAAATATCCTCCTGAACGCCCCATAATTTCTTTCCCTGAAAACACTGGATGAGCACACACCTGGTAGCTGAACTTTCAGGCTGTCTTATTCCTTTTCTCATTGCCGACGCAATGAGACAGCGAATACTGAATACTGAATACTGAGTTTGCAACAACTGGCAACACCTTGTAATCGTGGAGCTGCCAGATCCACAGTGCTCCTCAGGTTTTGCCTGCAAGTTGCCTCTGGGAGCACCCCAGCACACGGCAGGTGTGAGCCTCCTGCAAACCTCTCCTGGAGACCGCAGCTACTTCTCGGGAGAAAGAGCCCACCACAGCTTTCAGACACAAAACGTGCTGCCCACGCCCACCTCTGGAATACAAACCCACTCTAAACAACAAGGCAGAAAACTACTGATCTCAGTAACCAAGAGAAAACAAGTCTGATTGGATCTTTTAAGGCTTTAAAAGGCATTTTTATGCTGTCTTCTCCAAACACACTCTAATGAATAGATTTACAGAGTGAGTGTGCGTGTGCCACACTGTTAAGGCACAAGATGATGGAGGCAAGGTAAAAATGAAATTAAATGGAAGGTTGAGAAAGCCGTGTGTGTAGCATGACTCTGATTTTAGCACTGTGAGAAATGTACAGGTGGCATATACATTTATGGTACTTTACTAACTCTGTCCCTCAAGGTCTCAGAAGCAACAGAGCCAAGAAGGTCAGAAGGTAACAAGCAATCCTGGCTGACTAATGTCCCTCGCTTTTTCTTTCCCAAAACCTTTTCTTCTCTAGACAATGCAAACAGGTTTTTTTTCAACCAACATCCCATCTAGACCTCCTGCTGCGTTAAATGTGTCTCACCCCGAGATTCACGCTTTGGTGCTGTGTAGCGAAGTAATGCCATCGCTTCACTGAATCAAAAGTCTTTCATTGTTCAAAGGGGTTGTCACCTCTTTGACAATGTCAAAATGAACTGCTTCACAGCAGGGGAGGTCTCAGAAATAATGAAAGTTCCTGCCATCGCTCAAGTATAAGCAAGGTAACAGGCACTTAAGACACAGAACTGTTAATACCTGACCCTTTTTATGAGGATTTTCACCTGTAAGAAACAAAAATATGCAAAAATTACCGCTGTGATGAGGGAACAAATGTTCTTTAAAAAACTATCTGCTCTTCTTTCTTAATGCATAATAGCCTGTATTATTTCAAATATAATGCATCCAATATTTAAGAGTTGTTTTCTTGCCGTGTATTGGGGCCCAGCAGGACCTACATGCCAGAGAACAGCACATTAAAAAGGACTGAGTTGCTACAAGCAGCTACCTCTGAGCAAAGAAAGGAGAATGTTGTGGAAACTACCTTCTTTTTCTTCAGGGAAAACACATGCTTTCCCACTTGCTATTAGTTAAGAAGAAAAGTATTGCAAAAAAAAATGGTATGGCCACACAGCAGAAACTGTCTTTTTGGAAAGGGGATGGGCATGTGGATTCAGTGACCCAGCAACCACCACTCCATAGTCCTAGAAAAAGTTTATTTAGGTTATAAGGCCAAGATTTTCAATGCAGAAATCAGACTATCTTACTGAGCTCCTCTGTGACATCTAACTTAGCATGTTTTGATCACGAAAGGGAATAGGACTGAAGTAGAAGAGAAAATAGGAACATTCTGAACCACTGAGGGCTGCAGGGCTTTCTGCTAGGGTAAGCAACAGATACATTACCGTGGCGCTGCTAACAGCTGGTACAATTTAAACCATTCCCTGTGCTCTGTATACTCTGTGAGTGCCAAACAAAAAGGCATCTATTCTGCAAACAGCACTGAGCTAAGTCAGCAGAGGATAACACACTCTCCTACTAGGATAAAATGGGGTGGCTTCAGAAATACACAGTATAGAGAACTCCCAAGGCACTGGCAAAACTGCCTTTATACTTGGATCCAGCTTTCCATTTTCAAAATGCCTTTTTATGGATTTATACTGCAGAAATCTGATGCTCCCTCGATAACGACTGCTTGAGCAGGGCATGCATACTTGCTTATTGGTGCGGGCTCTTACTCTCACCATGCTTTTACTGACAGAAGGGCTTCAGTCTTTTCTAAAGCCAGCCCTCTGGTCCCCATCTGAACAGGCTCATTTCACTTCTGTCTCACCAGCTCCACATCCCTAGCATGAAAAACTACACAAGGGGAACATCAGGTAGAGCTGCAGGTGATCCTCGTCCTGTGCCTGTGTGTTCAAAACAAGACACACACGTAGGTATTATTTACATGCGGATGTCACCAGAGGTTTTCTGGACCTCCATTTTTTTAATATATTAGGTTCACTTGGTACATTTCTAGTAGAATAATATGAAAGCCAAGAATAGTTTTAAATGAAAAAAAAAAAAAAAAACCACTTCACTTTTGCCTTGACTCTGCAATCTCTGTTTCTGTTAGAAAAAGACAGTGGTACCCAGCCAAAGGGGCCAACCTGCCAGCACTGGCACCCACGAGGTGATTTGGGTGTGGTGCAAAGGAAAGGCCGCCCTGATGGTACCTGTGGGCTGCAATTACCACAACATTTAAGGATAAAAAGCAGTTGTTCTTTGGGTGCTGATGAGTTTTCTACTTCACCAGGAAAAATTTATTTATAGTTCTCTTACAAGCATGTTAATCAAGTAACCTTAAGGGGGACAAAAGAAAATTATACAGTCATCCAGGGTAAAAGAAGATACTGTTCCTGTGTTCGGTCAGAGGAAACAAAAGGAAGGCAAAATGATAGGGAGGAAAGTAAAGTTTCTTTCTATCACAGTCTAGGGGAGGATGAGTGACTGCCTTTGGCACTGGCCACAGCCCACTGGCCAGCTGAGATGAGTTTCCCTTGGTAAATATAACCTTAAGGACATACTTTGCTCTTTCACCTTTCTCTGCCTGGCAAATCTGTGTTTACAACTAACCCCAAATCTTGTCTGGTGAGAAAACCATAAGTCACATGGTGTGAACCATGCTTCCCTTCCTCAGAGAGGCAACATCCATCCATTTACACACGCCCAGTTCCAGTGTCAGTATTATACAGGGCTCGTGTCAGGCAGGTGCCTCTGAGCTCAGGCAGGTCCCTGGCAAAGAATGGAGGGAACAGGGATTTGGGGGAAGCGGGGGGGTGGTGTGGAGTGAAGATGATGGAGGGTAGTAGTAAGGTCTCCTCAGCTCAGAAGTTCACCCTGCGTCACCCCTGCGCAGCACAGGGGACGCACACCAGTGCATCCCCCTCGGCGGCACCGATGAAAAAGGCATGTCGCTTGTAATCCTGATTTGTTTATAGTTTCGTGCTAGTCCTTCAGGTCGGGGGCTGTAATTAAAAAATTAAGGAAGAAAAAAAACCTACCACTTTCCTGAGCAAAACTGCTCTTCTAATGCTCATTAGGTTCATTTGTGAAGCAAAACATCCCCAGGGGACAATTCCGCACTTATAAAATAAACATTTTCCATGCGTGTGGTTAAGGACCCTCATAAAAAATGTAACAAGGCATTTCTGTTCTGTGTGTGCCTAGCTTCCAGGCATGAAAGTGCTTGTGGAGAATTGAATGCAACTGTGGAAAGAGAAGTGAGAGAGATAATAAAACATCTACAGATTAAACACAGGGATTGGCAGGGAATCCGACAACCAGTTCCTCTTCTGTTGGTATATATTTCCACTGGGAACTGAGCTCTGAGAAGGAGCTCAGTTGTTTTCTCCTATCGAGAAGCCAGAAGAGAGCAAATCTCAGCAGATGGTTACTTAAAATTTGTCTTTCTTTTGACTCAGAAATCAGAATATAAACAGTTCATGCTTTCATTTGTTTGAGTTTTTCCTCAAACGTGCCCTCTCTTCTGCAGACTTTGGGGAATTTTCCTTAAAGTGAAAGTCCCTTTGAGTGCATTAAGTTTCTCTGTTTCGGGATGGCTTCTCCTCTCCTCCTTGGAGCTGTGGCTTGCGTTTTGTGGGAGAACAGAGAAGAGGCAGGCAGGAGTCAGCCCGCTGGCATTTTAGGAAAATCAATGGCCCCTGTCAAAAGAATTGCCTGGGACTCACAGCACAAATATCAGTGTGAGCAGCTCCCAGCTTCAGAAAGTCTGAAATGCTCCTTCTCTGGGATTACAAGGCAGAACTCTCCCGTTTCCCCACACAGCAATTTCAATTAACTGTTCTCCTTTACAGATCTGTGGCACACCACTTTATTAGACAAACATCGTTTATTATGATATCAAATGTGACGAACCTGTATTATCCTTCACAGAATAGCAATCTTTTTTTCTCCACTTTTGCCGTCTGCCTGATGTGAAACTGAAACACCAGAGTGATACTAAATAATTGATACATTGTATTTAAGCTGTATGAATAATTTATTTTTATGTCTTGTAATAGGCAGCATCCTCCCTGTCTCTATAATGCTTGTCCAGGTTGAAGAAACAGTTTGTTCAACCTCAGATTGAAGGTTGTTGGGTTATTTTCAATTTTGAGGTGGAATTTTAAAAATAAATTAGATACCTTGGGAACAAACAAACAAACAAAATCAAACTGCCTTATTTAAAAGTGATGAAATAAATTTTCTTATATAGTGCTGCTGCTCATATTCTAACATACCATTATTCATATTAATTCAGAAATGCCTTTAAAACTTAACTGGTCCTGACATAGAAATTTTTCCGTGAAGAAAACGTTTTTCCAAAACACTGCTCTCACTTCCAACATCAGTCTATGTCCCCATGTGACTACAGGCATATCTAATACAAATGACCCAACAAAACCAGCATTTTATCATATAGTAAAACTTAAATTTGCTCCAAAAGCTATTGAAGACTTTGTGCCCCCTCCCCCGAGGGTTCTCCACAAAAGCTTCCACAGCCTAGGTGAAAGCATTAACCTGTACAGCAAAGGGAAATGCATTTTTGATCTAAGCAACCTGGATAATTTTCTACTATTAACAAGAGAGGAACAATACACAGTTTGTGGCAAAATATGTTACCAGCATAGAAATGGTGTGCGGTGGTTCAGCCCCAGACAGTGGCTGAGCACCACATGCCACTCACTCACTCCCACAGGAGAGACAGACAGACCCTCCATGGGTTTACTGACAAAAATCACCATGAATGTAGAACAAAAATGGTCAGTTATACTCACAGCCAGTGCTAACACAGAGTACCTTATTGACCCAACAATTAGAGAGTGCTGCCCAATAGCAAGGACCAACCAACCTGATGCCCCAGCCATACTCAGGCTGCCCTGGAGGCTACAAGACTATATCCCTCCCCAGCCAACTGCTTTTACAGGAAAGTGGTGTCAGGTGGTGTGGAAAACAGCCCAGGCTGCTTGGGAAGGTTAAATCTGGCCTGGCTAGAACCAGGACATGGTGTCTTCCTTTGTGAAAGAGACATCTTTGTATTCATCTAGAGATAGGTCTACAACAACAGCAAAGTTGCAGAGGGAGAATGACACCTGTGAGTATCACAATTGGGACACCAGTCGGAAAAGTTTTTTCTTTCCCAGTGTTTTCTTCCATAAGCAACAAGTAAGTAGCTTCATTTTTTTAGAAACACAATAAAAAATACTTGGGCTTTTCCTGCCTTTTCCTACTTTTCTTTTAGTTTGTTCTTTCTGGTTGAAACAACATAAGAAATACCAGCTGAATCTGCAATTTAACCTGTCTGAATTTCCCTTTTTGGTCAATAGGGTGCTCAAGCAAAATGAACCCAAACACAGGCTGCTCTGTCAGAAAGGATTGTCTGTGATCTCTCTCCTATATTCATTTTCTTTCAAAACCCAAGCATGTATGGCTATCTAGCCATACTTTCTTGATAATTCTCGTGTAGGAAGAGCTGATACAGCCACCTCCTCGAAGTACTTTGGGTCAGACTTTCTGTTCTGCTTTCTGATACACCCCTCAGAGAGCCTTTATATCAAGTATTAAGGTCACTTCCATAAAATCTCCCCCAGCAGACCCACGCTGCTCCAGTTGCACAGCAAAGCACACAGAAATGAGAGAACGCCAGCTAAGGATGCCAATGTAACTTAAAGCCGGACCCATTTGGACACATCATGACATAGCTCTTAGTTACCTGAGCACAACACTTTCTCTGCTGCGTACCGCTCATGGTGACGTAGACTGTGCTTCGTGGAAAAGCCAGCCTTGCTTCCCAGCTTACAGACCACATCCCTCTTGATGTAGTGCTCCGTTGAGCCTGGGACTTGCCTTGCTGCTCTTGTCCCAGAGAGGACGCTTGGGCAAGAACTCGAGCCAATAGAGCAAAACTGTCAACTTGTCCCTCTGCCTAAGTCTTTTTGCAGCACTGGCTCCATAAGGTCTGAGTGTCTGGAAATGGTTATAGTGAGAAGCCTAGAGTGGGAAGGATGCTAATTTTCAATGCTCTATTAATATATATATGTATATGTGTTGAAAGCATTTATGCAGTGCGTGGGTTTCTAAGAGTTCTAAGTGCTTCTAAAAACTGACACTTTTCTGTCAGTTTTTGTTTCACAAAAGCCCTTTCAAGCCCTTTCATAAGTAATTAAAATATATTTTAACAATTATTAGATGTTTTAGAGGAGGAGTTTGCTTTTGATCAAGCTGACGCAAAACTCAGCACTCCCCCATCACAGGCACTTTACCCTCTCTATTAGTATCTTGCCCTGCCTCTGCTGTAGGTTTGAGCAGATGGAGTTCAAGATCTCAGTTCACAAAATCAATAGAGTTGCCTGCATAAGAGAGAGCTAAAGATGAAGAAATCAGGACCACAGCACTAAAACACACCGCCTGTGGCTGAACTAATACTGAGGAAAGTGGAATGCATTCTTTACTTCTTTCCTGTTGTGAATGCTGCAGACATCATTTGCATTGGCTTGCCTTTTGTTTCTCATGGCAGAAATCCAGTGATGCCAAGTGATGCCAGCAGGATTTGGCACTTTGATATGCAAGGGCTAAAATTGCCTTAACAGAGCAAAGGAAAGAGATGTTTTAACATAGTATTTCAAAGCTATGTGCTTCTTATTTTGTACAGATGAAGCTGGGTCAACCCACCAAATAGAGTCCTTCGAAGTGCCTGTCTTCTAGATAGACAGAGCTGCTAGAATATCATGACTGCTAAAATTGCAGATTTTATTAGATTCAGATAACATTGCCAGTGCTCAGAGATGGTCTACAACAGAAGAAATCAGCAGAGATGTCAATGTCCTCTCCTTCTCAGGAGCATCAAGCTTTTACTGTAGAATACTAACTCTTCTTTTTGTTTACCTATAAAAGTCTAATTAATATTAGGTTGGAAAAGCAGCATGGGTACCAATAGCAGGCAGGGAGCAGAATACCTTCTGTCATTGTAGAGACGGACATGACACACCACTCAGTAACCAATGTATTTTAGAATGCTCCAGCCTCTTTATTGCAACTGCACAAACTCTTTATAGTATTAACTAAACACCTAAGAATGCTATAGGTTAAAGGGTTTTTTTACCCTTTTTCCATTGGTCATCTTTTTCTGCCTTCTACTTGGCTCCAGCCAGTCTGCACCCCATCTCCATAGTCACCCTGTTTTGTGAACTTGTTACAAAGTGAGTGATTTCTCTATCTCAAGGGAATGCAGGAATGTTGTCAAGGTCATTTTCTTCAGCCATCAGGGCCAGGTTGCTAGCAGACCCGCTGCTGCCTCCACCAACAGCCTTGCACACAACTCGTGAAGTCCTTTGCTATGGTAAGACCTCATTTTACCTTCCTAAAACTTAATCATGAGAGATGTGCCTGCTCACAGCCAGGGTCATCTGTCAAAGCTGTAGCAGGGTGCCTCACAGGGTCCCAGCCTCTCTTCTAGACTTGCCACCATCCAAGTAGCTGTGCTGGTTCATACAGCAACAGAGATGTGTAATGCCTAAAGAGAGTTCTAAGACAATCCCTAAAAGAAGAACCCAATGAGAAAGCCAACTCCCAGCCCCTGAGAGCCTGGCCAAGAACACTGGAGAGATGATACACTACTGAGCAGCAGGAAAAAAAAATGCCCTTCAATCTCATGGACCAGAGACATCCTCTCTGCATCTCATAAGGGTGGAGAAGAGGTGATATTTCTCCTGATTTTGCTCTCATAACAAATTGGAAGAGTACTTCATCTACCTCTCCTGACCCATCTTTTGACCAAAGTTGATACTTCTGTTTCAGTGGTAACCATTTCCTTCTAACCTACACAAGCTTGGAACATAATTAAAGCTGGGAAAGGAAACCAACTGAGCGTTTCAGAGGAAATTTTCTGACTGATCTAAACTAAATTTTTCCAGAATTTTCTTCCCCAAGAGACTTCAATCTGAGGTTTTTTTAGGGGTTTTTTTTTGTTTGTTTGTTAAAGCAACATCAAAACAAAGCTGTGGAGATACCACATTAACAGAAGCATAGTTCCCTCTCATTTTGAATGACTGCTACTCCCTGAGAAAAATGCCTTTGACAAGAAGTTCTAGAAATTTGTCTGCCCTGACTTCAGGGAAAAAAAAACAAATCTCAGGCAAAAGACCTGCTTGGAACTGCAACTGTCTTTTTATAGACAACTGTATTGGGTTTGTGTGGCATAACTTTGGGAAATGTGAGCTTTGGGGGGGGAACAAAGTAAAACTATGAAACAAAATGAAACAAATATGCAGTTTGGTCCTCCCCAGAAGACACTGACAATGAAGATAGTCCTGTGGGTGGCCACCAAACTGATTAGGGGGCCTGGGACACTATGGGTAACGCTGAGAGGTCTGGGTTTGCTTTGTCTTAAAGGGGAAGGCTGAACAGACGTCTTACTGGTGTCTTCAGCTGCCTAATGGGAAATCATAGAGAAAATTGTCAGACTGCTCTGAGCTGCATAGTGAAAAGAAAAAAAAATGGAATCAGTCACAAGCTGAAGAAAGGGAAAAGCCAACTGTGCAAGAAAAAAGATTTCACCACAAGGGTGATGTAGAATGATGAATAGGTGTCCTGAAGTTGTGGAGTTTCCATCCTTGAATACATCCAAAGACAGACTGGCCACAGCTTGAGCAACCTTAACCTTGCTTAGAGCAGAGGCTTGAAGATGTCCCCCCTTCCAGCCTACATGCCTCCATGATTCTAAAAAGCAATAAACAAAAGGGTTGCTTTTTGCCTAATGTATTCTGATACCCAGCAAAAGGCTTTTAAAATTATAAAAATAACATTAGGTAAATCGACCTTTCCCAGCTTCTCTGCTGCTTATTCAACAACAATAAATCTGTTAAATGCTATTTTTCATTTGAAGACCATGAATCAGTGTCCTTGAAAACAACCTACCCATTTTGTCAACAAACCTTAGTCCATCAGGTTTATGCTGGATATGCTGGTTTTATTAAATTAAACCTTGGATATGCTGTCTATCCAGGAACAAAGGAAAACATTGCTAAAGACCTGTCTAAGTGAAGAGGAACTTCACTGAAGTCAAATGAATTTGTGCTGGCATAATAGTGGTTCCTGGGGGAACAGAATGAATCTTGGCTGCCCAAGGCTGTTTGACAATAGAGGAGGGCAGCTCGGCAGAAGCTAATGGTTTTATAATGTTTATGTCTATAAACCCTGGGAAGGCAGAATACCTCTGCAATTCAAGATTTCATGCATAGCTACATTGGGTCAACAGCACAAAATAACTTCTGGCAGGAGAAAGACCTGTTCACCAGGTGGTGATGGGAATTGCTGTCATAAATGGGCAAAGCATTCAGGGTGTTTGGTGTAGGATGACAGTAATAAACAAGGGCTCAGGAAACAATCTGAAATTCATCTCTCTCTCTTTTATTTTCATTTTTATGTCTGTACTATAGCAAATTAGCTCCTACCAGAGCCGATAGAAATGTCTAAATGCAACATTCACCTGAGACCACTACAGAGGACACCAGAAAGAAAGAAGATTGAGGGCTTGTTCCATTCCATTGGTGAAGTTTGATAAAGAATCTGCTTGCAGCCTACTGATGACTTGTTTTGCTTGACAAATTTCAAAGGATTACATGTGTTTTCACTCCCAAGGGGCCAGCAACAGGAAAGATGTAAGACGTGATATGTTTTTGAAGTGGTTTGAGTTTTCTCAGGGGTCAGCATTAGGACCAGCAGTCTTTAACATCTTTGGCAGCCACATGGTCAGTGGGATTGAGTGAGTGCACCCTCAGCATATTTGCCAACACAAAGCTGCGTGGTGCAGTCAGCATACTGGAGGGAAGGGATGCCATCCAGAGGGACCTTGACAAGCTTGAGGTGGGCCCATTCAAATGGCATGAAGTTCAACAAAGCCAGGCACAAGGTACTGCATATAGTTCAAAGCAAACCCAAGCACAGCTATAGACTGGGCAGAGAATGGATTGAGAGCAGCTCTGAGGAGAAAGACTTGGGGGTGTTGGTTGATGAAAACCTCAACATGATCTGGCAATGTGCACCTGCAGCACAGAAAGCCAACTGTGCTCTGGGATGCATCAAAAGAAGCATGACTAGCAGATCAAGGGAGGTGGTTCTGCCCCTCTACTCTGCTCTCGTGAGACCCCACCTGGAGTACTGTGTCCAGCTCTGAAGTCCCCAGTGTATGAAAGACATGAACATGCTAAAACAAGTCCAGAGGAGGGGCACAGAGATGGTCAGAGGGATGGAACTCCTCTCCTATGAAGACAAGCTAAGAGTTGTGGTTTTTCAGCCTGGAGAAGGCAAGTCTCCGAGAAGACCTCCGAGCAGCCTTCCAGTATCTGCAGGAGCCTACAACAAAGACGGGGAGGGGCTGTTTACAAGGGATGTGGTGATGTGTTTAAACTGATGGAGGGCAAATTTAGGTTAGATATTAGGAAGAAATTCTTCCCTGTGAGGGTGGTGAGGCACTGGCACAGGTTGCCCAGAGAAGCTGTGGCTGCCCCCTCCCTGGCAGTGTTCAAGGCCAGGTTGGATGGGGTTTTGGGCAACCTGGTCTAGTGGAAGGTGTCCCTGCTTATGGCAAAGATTAAGTCTGGTCTTAGTCTATACATTCATTGTCATCATTATAAATGTAATCAATCAACACTCTAGAATCAGTGAAAGGAAAGACAATTTAAGGAAATAAAAAAACCCACCTGGTTAATGCGAGCTGAGGCAGAATGCAAAGTTCTTTTCCAACTTGATATAGACAAAAAACTTTAAGACTAGAGCATTGGTAGCATGCATACAGCCTCAAGAAAGCAGCAGAAAAAGCTTTTATTGTAGAAATAAAAGAACTTTACCATTTATTAAGATTTCATCTGAAATGTAAAACCTTCTATCAATTTAAGTCCAAGAAATGCACTGCATTGAAACTTCTGTAAGTCTTCATAAGGAGAAGAAAATGTGTAATGATTTCAGAAAACACGGCTGAAAATAACCATTTTGAAGATTCGTAAAAGCTTATTTGGAGGAGGAAAGAGGGCTGTATATTGTCTCCATGAAAATTAGCCTTAGAAAAAACTCCGAATTTCTTGAACTAAATCAGCTGAAGTTTTATGTGCCTTTAAGAAAAGAATCCAAGCCCAGTCTTTTTAAAATATGTGCTTTTTCAAGCATATTCAGACCAATTTAAATTACAAAAGGTCCTTTCTGGTTGAACAACAGCTTTCAGTCTTGAAAATCACCTTTGGTACAATAGAGTTTTATACAATGCAAGTTGGGCAGTTTGTGGGGTCCAGAACTAGCTTGAGTCATTACTGGATCTTGCAGAATGAATCATGACAGTATATAGAAAATATCCTTAAATACGCACATGTATATTCTTTCTACCTCTGGTAGTCATTCTGAAGCTTTATTTTTTGGTTTAAATTGTGTTTTCTGTTACTGCCTCACACCACACCTGATACTTTTCTGCTGCTGTGCTCCTTCAATGTTCAATGAATCACCACCATGAGTGAGAGGGTGGCAGATGGAGGGGGATGGGCCCATCCAATTTTGCCTGCGTTTTGCCCCAGGTCCCACGAGGAGCTTGTTTCAGGACAAGAGCATGGGAAGGATGGGCTCCAGAGTCCTTTCCCCACTCCAGCTGTTAACATGCTGAGTGTGTATGGGGAGAGGTATTCCACATCACTTGCATTAACAGAATCACAGAACATTAGGTGCTAGAAGAGACCTGGAAATATCATAGAGTCCAACCCCCCTGCCAGAGCAGGATCACCTAGACTAAATCGCACAGGAACACATCCAGGTGAGTTTTGAATGTCTCCAAAGAAGGAGACTCCACAACCTCTCTGGGCAGCCTGTTCCAGTTCTCTGTCACCCTCACAGTGAAAAAGTTTCTCCATATATTCACATGGAACTTCTTTTGCTCCAGCTTGCACCCACTGCCCTTTGTCCTATAGCTGGCAGTGACTGAGAAGAGCTCAGTTCCATCCTCCTGACTCTCACCCTTTACATACCTATAAACATTAATAAGGTCACCCCTTGGTCTCATCTTCTCCAAGCTAAAGAGGTCCAGCTCCCTCAGCGTTTCCTCATAAGGGAAGGTGTTCCACTCCCTTAATCATCTTGGTGGCCCTGTGCTGGACTCTTTTGAGGAGTTCTATGTCCTTCTTAAACTGAAGGGCCCTGCCCTTCCACATTGGTGCTTGTAAGGGTATGCAGCAGGGACACTGCAGTTGGGGATCTGTTGCAATGGTGTATATCTTAAAGCACCCCCAACCCACTTAAACTCTGGCTTTATTTACATGTGAACACTAGTTAAGTTAGCAAAGTACTGGTTAACCTGGTTCAAAACAACCAAGTTAAAAGCAAAAGCTGAATAGTAGCATTTGCATAGAACACCTCAGCTCTCTTTTTAATAATAAGATATGTTTTAGAAAAACAATAGCACCTTTGAAGTAATTCTTGAGTGCTATAACAATGCACAGGAAAGTGCAAGAGCAATTTAAGTTGGGATCCATTTGCAACTGAGTAATGCAACCACGTGTGCTGTGACAGTGTTGGGAGCCATGGAGAGCATGAAATTATCATGTTTTCCATCTTCAGAAAGGAGAACCAAGAGACCCTCGATTTTCAAACATGCAAGTATACTGACATCAAGACCTGATATGGGATTACTGACCAATGTATGACCAACTACTGACCAACTTTCCCTTCCAACACTACTGATGTAGCGGTTGGAAATGCGCCTTTGAGGTTCTCCAGTGTCCTCTATTATAACAGTCTGGTTTCGGGTGTTGGTATCTCAGCCATTTCACCCAAGCCATTTCACCCAATAGGTTGCAAAGCTTTTACAGGCAGGAGGAGGGGACAAATTGTCATGAAAATGGTACAGCCGTTCCTGAGAGCTGGGTTGCCCGTTATGGGAATTCAGGCAGCTTTTCCTATGGGTTTTGGTTGGATATCATACATGGGAAGGATAAGTCTTCTCCTATCTCCTAACAGATCTGCTCAAGTTCACCCAGAGTGGAGAAGCTTCAGTTGACAGAAATTATCCCAAATGAAGCTCAACATTGTAATTTAAAATTGGACATAAGGCATAGCCAACTGGGAGCTGGTTGCAGTTGCATGGCATTTCCTACTTCAGTGGCTGGAGCTCTGGACATCACTGAGGGAACGTGTTAGGAAGCTGCATGGCTGCAGCAGCTAATGCAGTACCTTAGTTTATCCATATCCTATTTTATTCTCCCCGACACCCAGTACTACTCATTGAGAGTCCAGAGGAAGCCTGTCTCCATCCTGGGGCACAGCAGGGAAATGTGTGGCTGGTGCTGGTGTGAAAGCCCCACAGCTGTGTCAGTAGGGTGCCGTACTCCCTCAAGCACCTCCCAACTCCCATCACAGCCCAGTCATTGGAGCACACCGTCACCTGGCTCAGAGCTCAAAAATTTCCTCAGTCAAACATCCTCTAGCTTTCTAAAAGCGAAGATGGTCTCTGAGCTTACACCAGCCTGGAAAAAGTTTCAGTCTCAAAGTAGGTTTTGTTCTTCCCAAGTTACACAGTCCTGGGATTTGAGAGGAGCTGACGTTTTGTGTGCAATCTTAGCCTGCTCTGTGAATGCCGTTACAGCTAGAAACAATCCTACACAACCGATAAAATAAGACACTAATTGTTGTATTTATTCCCCTGTGAAGGTACGCTCTGGCACTATTAATTGTACTTAGTCACAATCTGTTCATCATCTAATTGTTATCCACAGAGTTGAAGAGAACCAAATATTTACCGACATGAATTTATTAATATCTAGTCATGAATCATAACTGTTCTACAATAACTTTTTTTTTTCCCCAAAGGCAAGAAAAAGCTCCAGAAGAGGAGACGTGCAAGGCTGAACAGAGTTTGAGTGTTCAGTGCCATGCAAGCTGGAGGGGTCCCTGGGGACTTGGAGCCACGGGGCTCTCTGGAGGTCCAGGACCCAAGCCACCACCCTGGCCAGTAGCAAGGTAGCCAGAGGACAGTTGGGGCAGCCCCATCCCTGGGCGTGACTGTGAGTGCCACAGCTGGAAGGCATGGGTAGAACAGACTCTGTTCCCCATCATGTGTGCAATCACAGGGGCTGAGGGGTCCTCTCCAGCCTGTCAGAGCTGTGGGTCCAAGACCTTCTATAAGGATATGAGCCTGGTCTTGGCTGGCATCTCTGCTACCCTGGTTTTGGCTCTCAAGATGATATTTCTACTGCATTTAACTTTGACGCAGATTAAGCTTTTCAGTGGCACTGCTGGAGAGATACCTTCTTTAAGATTAACCTGAATTAAACGCATGAGCTGGCACTCCACTAATCAACCAGTAGGACTAATTGACTTTCACAGCATGTCCTACAGGAAAAGTACCAAAAATACTTTCCTGATCATATACTAGATATTTCCAAACTCTGAAGGCAGAGTCCTCAAACACCCAGAGAATTACCTTTGCTGCAAAGGTCAGGGATGTGAGGTGGGCTAGAGGCTCACATTAATCATTGTTTCCTCCAAATAGATTTGCCCCTTTATAGCATAAATTATTGTGAGCATATATGTGACAGGTTATTTGATCACCCTGTAGGGAGAAAAATGTATGACTTTTCTTTTGGTGGAAAGGGGCATTTACCTTTTAATTCACTGTAAGATGCATAAAAACAACATGCTCTTGGTCATTCTATTTTTCGAAGGATTATGAGTTGGTTTCATATCAAGAATTACAGGGGTTTATAACTTTTAGGTTGAAAATAATGTGAACTGTCTCTCTAGCAGAACAAAACTCCAACTCAGAGTCAGATCATTGGTACAGTGGATACCTGTCTGTACTACACACTGAGTCTTACCAAAGCACACGTACACCACCACCATGAGATGGGATCCTCACTGTGCTTCTACCACACATTTCATAAGGGACCTCAGCAGACAAAATGATGCCTGCAATTTGGAGTGTGACTGGCAGGGCCAGGATCTACGATGATGTCCTTGAGATCCCCATGGACCCAGGCTCCCTCACTCCAAATTGGAAATATAGTTTTCCAAGGAGGGCTGCAGTGTTCAGCTTGGGTGTATGAAAGCAAAACTTGTTCCACATCTGAACTGGAGTAGCTGAGCCTTTGAACACTTTTTAACCTTCCTTTTTACCGTTGCTACAATTTCTGAATGCAAACATCAATTATCAGCTGAGTCTTTCTTTAACCTCTGGATCTGATGAAGTTTGAGAAGACAGAAGATGTAAAATACTTGGTATGAAACCAAAGAATTCCGCTCCTCTTCAGCTGCAGTTAGTGGCTAGCCTAAGATTCATGCTCCAGTCAGATGGGCTTGGCACTGAATATCTCTTTTGAAAATAAACCAGACTTAATGAATATGCAATGAATAAAGCTTACCATTATTTCTGCCACTTAGTAAAATTTTCCACTGTTTCAAGAGAATATTATTGCAGTAGAAGGTGACTTTTAAAGTCAAGCTCTTATAGCCTTATTTATTAGAAGATTAGTCTTCATTTACTAAACCCATGGCATATTTTACAAAACAGAAATGCATTCCTATATTGTGTGTGGGATATAAATCCTCTGTGTGAGTTTAAATTTGGTAATTCAAGCTCTCTCTTGCTCTCTTGGAAGCTATTCAGCTGTGAAGGCTCTAGAATATATAGTATGGAATGAAATGTCAAGATTCTTCTGTGGAAAATATCTTCCCCTTTCTCCTGGTGTTTGATACCTTAACCTGCCTAGGAACATTTTTTACATAAAGCGAAGTTAAAATTACCTTGTTAAAGTACTTCAAGCACAAAGCACTAGGAGGTTGAATATAGATATACAAGAAGTCCAGCAGATGAAATACCCTGCTTGGGAAGCTTGAAAATATGAAGAATGGTAGTTTCATCTTCTGGTGATACTCCAGGGAGATTGCCTCCCCAGAAGCAGATAACTCTGGGGGAAAAAAAGTCATATATGTAAAGACTATGGGATCACCTCATTAACAACGTGCTCCCCAAGACACGAATTCCAAGCATCACTAAATATAGTGAAATAGCAGTTTCCTTTCAGCACTGGCTGTAGCCAGTTCTGTAGTATCTCTGGACAGAATTTGTACCATATCCCACTTAACAAGAATGTATCACCAAAATAAAATTTCCTGCCACCAAAAACTCACTGCAACAACAAAAATCATTATCTCAACAAGGGGTTTCCTCATACAAAGGGGGAGAAGGAACCCTGATAGCTTTGAGGATACTCCGGAATACACTATAAACCCAGGGTGCTGGCACATCCAAGTGATCATACACCCAGTTCATGTATTTTGTTGCGCATCCCCTATTATGTTGTCAGAACACCAATTGACTGAACTGTCCAGCAAAAAGAACAACACGTGAATATTATCCGCAGAAGCAGGGCACATCCCCCTCTGTGAGGGGTTTAGCATCTCAGCCCAGTCTGGACCATACTAAATGCTGTGGTATGGCTATCAGTCACTTCAGTGGATACAGAACTACAATTGTATTCCCATGTGCACATCCAAAGAGGCAGCCACGAACCCAGCTTCACCCTGTCTGTGACAAGCGCAGAAGAACCGAATTCAGCTCTGAAGGTGTAAACCTTGTGAGGATTCATACCACATTACGTAAACAAGCACACTACACAAACAATTTAAGAATTCCTTATTTGAAATAAAACTGGGAAAGCTGAAGTAGCAGGAAAAGCAGTTGCTCAAGATCATGCTCCATCTCTTCGCTGAGGGCTGCCGAGCTTCTCTGACATGCAGCTAAAGGGCTTGCTAATCCTTCCACATGCCCTGAGCTCCTGTCTCCTGGTGAGGCAACAGCAGTTGTTGTTGAAGCAGACCTTCTGCTGTGACAGTGACATTTCTGACATGATGTACAATCCCCCGCTTGACCTAAAAAGCACTTTATCACAGTGCCCTGCCTGCTGGCCCAAGTTCTGGGGAAGGAAGACTGATTCTTTCTCTAAACCTCTGTGAGAGTTTTTGTCATGAACAATATTGAGCTCAGAGCCTAAGCACAAAACGTGCTTCCCCAGAGGATGCAGACTTTGGACTTGGAATCAGATCTTCAGATCAGACCAGTGCAATCTTTTTTCTACTCTTTTTTTTCTTTTTTTTTTTTTTCTTTTCATAGCACCAGATTGTTTACTCAAGGATTTATTTAAAGATACTGTTCTGTGGGGATAAATCCTTTATTACTGCCAGCAAGCACTGAGCCAATCGTTGTTCTCTAATCCAATGTTGACATCCATTTGCTGAGCTCGGTATGAGATGAGGAAACTGGGAGATAAGTGAGAAATTTTGCTAACTTCTGTTACTAAGTGGATTCCATTAGGCCTCACATCTTTTCCTTCAGGGATGTCGATTAGATTCCTCTGAAACACAAAGAATCATACTTCCAGACAGGAGCCATTTCAATGTGAAAAATGTTTGCTGCTGGGAGAAACCAGAGGCAATGAAGAATACAAATTGTCACAGCACACGACACAGACAAATCCTTCAGAAAATTCCTCTGCATTGCCTTCACCTGAATCAAAGCCATATATTGGGTTATGCAAGTTATCAAGACCATCTCTGCTTTTTGATAAAATAATATATCATCTGGAAAACAAAACAAAAAACGAAGAAAGAAAACAATTCCTCCTGAATCCCTAAACAACAGATAGACCTTAAAGAGTCCTGATAATGAGAAGGCAGTTGAAATGCATGGGTAATGTGCGTTGGCAAAAGTGAATGAAGCCAGCAGTACATATTCAGGTGACCGGGAGGTAACAGTGAGAGAGGGCACAGTGTGGCATCTCATCTCTTTGAGATGAGCAGGTGCACTCCCATTTTGCCCTTTAGGGAAATAATTCAGCATCTGGTCTAGACTTGTTGGATCTGCTGTCTGGGCTAGTTTTGCTTCCTAGGTCTGTTCGGGAATTGCTGTGACAAGCTGTGCAACCAGAGCAGACTCAGGGTGGCAGTCTGAATGGAGACTGTGAGGGGAAAGCCAGACCATCCAGCTCAAACCAGACAGTTTAATGAATCTAATCTAGCCCTTGTCCTCCTAGTATGCATTTGCATTGATCAAATAACGATTTCATTATTTTTTTAAAAAATCAGGGTCTAGAATTTCTATATTATCTCATTTTTCACCTCATGTTATTGTATATTACAGGGCTCTCAAAGGTTTACAGTTTATTCACAGTATACCTGGCACCTCAAATTAAGCCAAGCTGTTTCAATATTAAGCAATATTACTAATGAGATCAGCTTCTTTCTCAACTCTTATCATTGTTCCCCTTATCAATGACAAATTTTAATTTTGAGAGCAAAAATAAACCACTTTATATTTAACAATGTTCTTCCTGTCATATTTGAAAAATGCTTTGTCCCATGGATTTTCTTGGGAGTTTCCTTTTCCACCCGAACTAGTGATGCCAAACAAACTGCAGAGTTTCCAGTATGTCACATGGTTGCACTATCCAGTGGTCTTGTATATAGCAGAATTCAACAAGGTTTCAAAGGTGGGACAGGAGAGAACAAAGGATTTTCCTAGATGTGAGGTAGAACTGATTATTTTTTCCTGAATACTCTTTAAAAGTAAATATTCCAGAAAATGTCTACATTTTTATATTTATTTTTAAAACTGGCATATATCTAATGGCTGGGTACATGAGCCTATACCTAAACTTAGTGGGAAGCTGCAGAACACAAGAGTTCCATGCTTAACCATACCATCTCTGAGAAGGAAACCAGAAGGTGTTTGTGCAGATCCACCTTGTTAATGTTCTTGTCCTGCATCAGACAGTTTAGTGTTTTGAGACATTCAGGTGATTCTTACACCTGAACAAGGAAACAAAAGACATTTGAGATCTCCATGCACGGCCCAGCTAACACCTAAACCCCTCTGAACACACCTGCCTTCTCTGTAGCACTGTTTCCTCCCAAGTTCCTGGTGGCCACACAACGTCTTAAAATCAATCTGCTAAGGTGGAAGGTGAAGTCCATCAGCTCTCAAAAGGTTTCAGAATAAACATGCTGACGGATGTAACAAACCACGGGAACACTGACACAGGGACAGCATTGCTGTAGCATCCTCACAGATGAGGTCAGCCAGGATCCACTGCCCCCTTCCAGTGTGCTCCTAGTAATGCCATGCAGCTCTCATTGATGTGGAAGCAAGGAGCAGCAAAGCAGTATTCAGCACAGGGCTCATTGTGCCTGAGGGTCTCCTGGCTGAGCTTTGTTACAAGCTATTGGAAGACAGCACTGAACCGCAATGAAGATATTTCACCGTGCTGTGAAACCCCCACAAAAGACTGCTAATTGAAATAATGGGTTTGCATGGAGGCCTGTTTGTTAAGTTCTTGGCTGCATTTGGAGGCACACCATTGCAAAAGAGGGCCATTGTCAAAAAATAGCCCCTGCCTTCCCTTTCAGCCACACCAATTTGAGGACTTCAATACACTGGAAAGTTCTGAAGACTTGGGGTTCTTCAGGCATGTATCAGATGGTGGCTGCTTGAGTGGGTGCTGCTCAGATGGATGGATCTTTGCAAGTAAGAAGGGTAGGAGCTAGACATCAAGCAATTGTAGTTTATTGTTCCATGGCTGACTTCGGAAACATTTGTGGAATTGACTTAGCAAAGTGAAAAAAATGAGGGTAGTCCCACAGTAAGGCTGTGGGTGTCTCCCAGCTCATGGAAGGAGTCCATTCATGATAAGCCCTTTGGCTCTGAGAAGAAAACCACCTGTCGAGGCTGCAGGTAAAATCCAGAAAGCTTTTAGCAGCTGCCTGTGGCCCAGTGTTTAAACCTATAAATCACAGTCACCACAAATGGCATCCCTCCACTAGCCCTGGGTGAGGCCAGACCACCCTGAGCAATGAACAAATTCAATACATTGTGGACAGAACACAGCATCCTTCCTCTGGGCCCCTTCACCCAGCCACAGGAGACGGGTACGCAAACCAAAATCGCCACAGGACTCTCCTTCTCTCCTTGCTTCTCTGAGCTGGGATTTTTATTACATCTCCTGTTACAGTTTGCTTGTATGGAGGTATTCCAACCTGGTGACCACACTTTGGCACTTCAGTAACAATTCTTGTCAGAAAACAAGGGACCAGAAATAATTAATGTGAATGTTTCTGGTTTTATTCCTTCCAAAAAAAAGGAAGCACTCTATCACAATGGCAGTGCTCCTTCCCAAATCCTCGTGCTGCAGGATTATAAGGGGAGAGGCAAACTTGCTCTGTAGCTCAGCGGGTTGTTCCCATTAGGCAAACCCCATATACTTCCCTAAACCCCTATTTCCATAGCTGTGCCAAGCCACAGGCAATGGCAGAAAAGCCATGAGGATCTCTGCTGTCTTCAGAAACTTTCCTGTTCTCCACAGCTCCACCCCCACTTGGGGCTTCAGCAACACATGTATTAGTTACTGGAACCTAGCTACTGTGTCCCAAATATATCCTGCTTTCAAAATATTACCCAGGAAGAAAAATTTTGCAGATCAATGACAAATTTTTTTTCCCCTGCTTTCCTTATTCTTTCCTCCAAGAAAATAGATTGTGGTAGCTGGTTACATTTTCCATGTTCATCAAGGCAAGTAAGAAAATGAGATGTGATGTTGTAGAGAAGTAAGTGACTAGCATTTTGCAGCTAAATTTATTTTATGGAAGACATTAATTTACATCATAGGAGATGCAAAACTCTCCAGCTTTTAAAGGAAATAAAATTATCTCTATTTCCAAGGCAGTAAAAAGAATTCATAACCTTTTATTCTTTGTTTAAATTGTGAAGAATAAGAGACCATCAAAAGAGATTTATGTTATATAAAACAATCTAAATCCCTTGATTACATCTCACCTTTGACTAACAGGGGGAGAAAGGCAACAGATTGGAAACACATTTCAAAGGACACTTCTCCACTTAGGTTTTCTTTTCCTTTTGCCAGCTTCATCTACAACCCTTTGAAGTTCCAGAAGTCTCAATTCATTGCCATTAAGGAAACCAAGAAACTTCTAAAAGACCTGGAGATATATAATGAGTCACTGTGTGACTGAGGAGAGTCTTTTTTTACTTAATACAGTGTTTATATGTGTTTTCTTCAATGAAAACATGGCATAGCATGAAACAATTTGTATTGTTTCCAAATGGTGGCATTCTTTCAGAAAGGAGGGGGGTGGGTTGTTTGTTCTTTTAATTTTGAGTGATTTCTGCAAGGTCTAAAAGACAAGACATGTTTTCATCACGTTGTATATCAGTTTTGATATTGCACTGAGTCCTTTTCAGGACACATGGGAACCAAAACCCAGCCTGCCCTACGGCAATTATTCCTAGCTCTGGCGCTCACATTTGGGAAGAGGGCTTAATTCCATCCTGTAAACAACTGCTTATGTTTTGGCACTTCCAGGTCTGGTAGCTCTTTACATATGGTGCTGTTATAGCACATGATTTGCTACCTTTTTCCTGTACATCTTCTATCTGTTGGTCAGCAGAACAGGGAGTCTTATCTCTTCATTATTACTTTGGAGCTCTGTCACCTGAAACATTTGTCTTCCCTTTCTCTTGGGCTTTCCATCACATGCTCAGTTGTCACAAGTCGTTGTGGGTTGGGAGCTACCCTTGTAAAAGCTGCAGTTACAACCCTACTTCGCAGCAGGAACTAAGCAGTTCAGATATGGAAAGGTCTCTAAGAAACCTAATTTTCAACTCAACCTCAGCTTGTTCTGAGGTGTGAAAGGGCTGGGGTATTTTATTCTTACAAAATGTTCCCATCTCTGAATTTCCACGTTCAAATTAAGTTAGAAATAATGTAATCCTTCAAGGCAAGCTGCTTTTACAAGATTTCTAGTGTCTTGTGAAGGATCAAAAGTCTTGAGACTGTTTGGACAAACATTTTTCTACAAAAAATCATGATTTTGTGAGTGTCTTGGCTTATTGTCACTCTAAATGTTTCTTGCCAGGAGCAGGAATCTTCTCATTGGGCCATAATCAGAAATATTTCCTCAGTGGGAAAAGCTCTTTACCTACTGAGTGGAGAAATTTCTGTCATGTGAAGATTGTCATGAGAGGTTGCCTTAGCCCACCAGAACTGTGGATGGTTGGACTCTTAGGTTCAAGTCAAAGAACTGCAACAAAAAAAATTCATGGAAACCAGTGGCACCACTACAGAAAATAAATAGTAATCATCAGGTAGAGGAGTGTCATTCTCAGACCATTAGGTAGACAGAAATGCTCAAGTAAACCTCATAACATCACTGGTGATGTAATACATGTTCCTCACAATTAAAATACTTCAGTGGTGATTTAAAGGCAATCAAACTACATTAATTGGGAGTTTACGTTATGTGATATCTTTGTATCACTTTAGTGTACAGCAGTAAGAAAACAGAACTTAATTTACCCCCACACAATAAATGATGCTTATTAACTGTAATCACAACTACTTACAAATAAAAACTCTAACACATTAATGAATGATAAGGGGAAATACCAAAGGCCAAACAGTTTGCAGTTACAGAAACATTTTATTTTACAGTCAGACCACAACAATTCATACTCCACTTTTCCATGCTGTATAGCAGAAGGCAGCAGAGTTATTTGTCTGATGTGCAATCACAAATTAATTTTATGGGGTTTTTTGTCTGTTTATGTTTGGCACCTTCCTGTTTACTCCCATAGTACCAATATATCTTTCCATGTTTTATGAGCCCTTCTCCTTGGGAAAACTGATTTCTAGATTTACATCCACAGATCTCAGCCTCTCATTTTGTAATAGGACTAGATGAGATGGAGATAATTTTCCCCATAGCAGCCCCATAACACTGTGCTGTGTATTGGTAGGGAGCAGGGGGCTGATAACACACACATGTTTTGGTGACTGCTGAGCAGTGCTGGCACACATCACAGCTGTCTCTCCAACATCCCACCCACCAGTAGCCTGGGGATGGGCAAGACCTTGGGAGGGGACAGAGCCAGCACAGCTGACCCAAAGTGACTGAAGGGATACCACATACCATATGATCTCTGCTCAGAGATAAAAGCTGAGAGGATTGGGGGGAGGGGCATTTGTTAATTACATTTATTTTCCAGAGCAACTGCTATACATCCTGAAGCCCTGCTTCCCAGGAAGTGGCTGGACATTACCTGTTCATGGGAAGTAGAAAATAAATATTTTGGATCTCCTTGGTTTATGCATGCAACCTTGCTTTTGCTTATTAACCTGTCTTTATCTTGATCCATGAAGTTTTTTGTCCATCTTATCTTCTCCCCATCCATCCTGCTGAGGAGAGGAGTGATAGAGCAGCTTGGTGGGCACCTGACATCTAGCCAGGGTCAACCCACCACACATCTTTGGGGACAAGCCCTCTGAAAGTGCCTGGGTCTTCTCAAAGACCTCAGCAAGATCACGTACCACCAGAGTACCAATTGCACCAGTGACAGACATTTTGCTCTGGAGTTTTAGGGTTTTGCTCTCACTGAACTCATTCATAGAAAGGTTGAACTTATCACCCGCTATCACGACGTTATTGCTATTGTTTGACCTTTTCTCTTGGCTGCTCTACTACCTTGCAAGCTAACAATTATAGTCCTAATTGTGAGTCCCAATCTACAAGGTGTTTCTTCCTGAAGACAGTCCAGTCCTGTTTTCATGAGGCTTCTTGCGCTTCACCAGAATAAAAGCTTCCTGCCCCAGTATGGGGGAGAAAAGTGAAGTAGGTGCATGAAGATTTGTTTCAGAATATATTTGGACCTCTAAATTTGCAATGCAAGTCCCACAGAGTGTAAATTAGGCCTTTCAATGTAAGGATTTCTTTTATTATTCTTAAAGATAGTAGAACCTGCTGCTTTGAAAAACCTTTACAAATAAATCTTCTGAAAGACTCAAGCTCATGCTTGGTCAGTGTCTAATGGTCTGGAAAATTACTGATTCAGAAGCACTCCGTGCATATCAGTGAAACAGATGATTGGCCAAGCTGGTGAGAGGGACACAATATGCAGGGACTTCATAGAAGACAGAACGGTCTCCAAGTGTATTTTGGGCTTCTTTGGTGTGAAATGCAACAGCGTTCAGTCACACTTCCTGTGGCATGTGCAAATGGGGTCACAGGTCTCCCAAGTTATTCCGTTATGCTCGTATTCAACCCATATAACACATTGGCTAGAAGTCATGGCTTTTCACTTCTAATCCTTAAACACAGCACAAAGATGGGGGTTTTTGCCTCGGTTAAGTGATTTCTCTGGTTTTACTTTCACTGGGGTTGTTCACATAGAGCCAATAGTTCTGGAAACAGTGTGTGGGGAAAGGCTGAATCTGTGGCAAGGATACTAGCAAAATATGCATCTGATTTGGAGTAAGCAAGTGATTTGGAGATGAGCAAGGTGAAAGCAGGCCCATACAGATGACTGAGAGTCAGGACATGCTGGTTGTACTCTCAGTTTAACCACAAAATTCGCACCCCTATTGAGGTACTTTTCCTCATCATCTTTTTCCCCATTTACAAAAGATACTAATGCTATTAATTCTTCCATATAAGAAGAAACAACAAAAAGACTGTTTCAAAAAATGGACTAATGAATACTAAGGGATCACATAATATTAAAATAAATGTAAATTAGGATGTCAGAGTTGAGACAACTGCTTCCAGCAAAACCCCAAATTACACATCAGTACCCCAGTCATACTCAAGGAAGGTACCTAAGGATGGGTTGTAATCCATCCCTATTCAGATGTAAATGTATGTTTTACATCAAGCACAGATTTTAGTCCCACTTCATTCAGTAGGTCTTTATCTGGATGAGATTTTGCAGTTAGAAATTGGTAGTTTCCAGTGATTATAATCCAGTGTTTATTGACATCAGTTTAAGCATGTACAATCAAGGATCCTAATACTTTGCAGCCTCCTGTCCATGTCAGTAAATCTTGCCTGGAGCCATCTAAAAGGTAGCTGTCTATTAAATAATAGGATAATATTGTTTCTCATGGCATAAAGCACCATTCCCCACAGAAAACCTGAGTGGAAGAGACTGGGTGCAGGAACAACAAAATACCAGAAAGATTTGGTAACTAAGACCCACAATATTTCCAAGATTTTTTAATTAAAGTCTTTTTTCACATTTTTTTAAGGCCATTATATAGCACTATCTGGCAGTAGAAAACATAGCACTCCTCTGCTTGTAATGTATCAAAGTGCATTAGGTTAAAAGGATGTGTTCCATTTTCAATAGCTACCATTTGTTTAGAAATTGGATAAAGAAATCACTTTAATATCTCTTCTTTACTCAAGAGTAACCTCTCATAAAAGGTCTATTATTTATTCTTTCAGACTTTATTAAATATATGGCGTAGCTTGCATCCTGCAGGTTACTTACTTCAGCTCATGATTAGCAAGAAATGCAATTATCTTTAAAAAAAAATTAAAATTTATACATATATACATTTTTGGAGGACATAACCATTGCCATTGTGCTGGAAAACAGAATTAATCTCAGGTTCTTCAGAACTGAGCTGCCCAGAGATAATCACTGTAACAACTTATGGCAGCTTGGCATTGCTTACCGACTTCAGGCAAGTAAACAACTGGAACTGGAGCTGCCTGCTTCAGTGCACCTTTGGGTGGCAGGCATGAGTGGTCACTTTGCAAGGGCTTTGGAACTCTTGGTGTCGTCGTCTTCTTTTATTAAGAAAATATATAAAACAAGAGAGAAAGAAATGTGTGTCATGCTGTGAGTTGGTGGGTGTCTCTCTTCGGCAAAGCCGAGTCAGGATTTTTAGCTGTTGATTCTGAGATCAGTAAAAATCATAGAATCATAGAATTGTAGGGGTTGGAAGGGACCTCAAGAGACCATTGGGTCCAACCCCCCTGCCAAAGCAGCTCCCTAGGACATATCACTCAGATAGGCGTCCAGACGGGTCTTGAATATCTCCAGAGATGGAGACTCCACCACCTCCCTGGGCAGCCTGTCCCAGTGCTCTGTCACAGCAGAGTGTAGTTAAGGCTGCGGGTAGTTGACTCATCTCTCTAGATCACAGCAAGGCTGTTCTCGCGCGGCTGCGCTCCGGTGTCTGACGCCTGGCTTTGCACGCCAGTTTTCCAAGGATGGTTACATGCCTGTGAATGTTACAAGCAGTTTCCAAACTGGGACAAGTTCCTCACCCTTAGGCCAGTGATAAATTTCCTGCAACATCCGTTCCTGTAAAACTCCAATTTAGTGAAGTCATTTATCAGCAGCAGATGAGGTTCCCCTATATCAGACTTGCCGTGAGCAGGTTCCACCGTGTACATTCATCTTGTGGCCGTATTTCATGTTATTGATTTTAGAGTAACCATAACCCGTTCATCCAGACCGAGGTAAGCTATGGTACCTCTCACCTCATTGTCTCTGCATCAGCCTGAATGCCCAGTAGACTTGTCCCTTTCTCTCGTTTATATACTCAGCTACGAATCCAGCCTTGGAGCGTTAGGTCCATGAGAGGAGGAGGTGACACAAGGACTCTGCAGACAATGCACGTGGATCAGTCTGATCCTGGTTTCCTCCCCACCACCAGGAGTTCTCCCTCCTGGAGCATGATTTGCACACTCCTCTCAGGACATGTCCTGTCACTAGAGATGACAACACCCGGTAAATACGTATTTTATATATGAGAGAAAAGCTAAGGATTTGAGTGCCGGGTTTTTTGTTATCCAATGGGGTAATCTTTTTGCAAATAAGGGGTGCTGTAATCTTAGAAGAGAATCATGGAATCATTTAGGTTGGAAAAGACCTTTAAGATCATCAAGTCCAACCATATACCTAATACTGCCAAGCCCACCACTATACCATAGAACCATAAAATCACAGAATGGTTTGAGTTAGGAGAATCTCAAAGATGTTTTAGTTCCAGTCCCCTGCCATGGGCAGGGACTCCCTCCACTAGCCCAGGTTACCCAAAACCCCATCCAACCTGGCCTTGAACACTGCCAGGGAGGGGGCAGCCACAGCTTCTCTGTATGACCTGTGACGGTGCCTCACCACTCTAATTGTAAAAAAATTCTTCCTAATACCTAATCTAAACCTGCCCTTTTTTGGTTCACATGTCCTAGCACTACCTGCCCATTTAAACAGTCCCTCCACAGCTTTCCTGTAGGCTCTTTCAGATGCTGGAAGTCCGCTCTAAGGTCTCCCTGGAGCCTTCTCCTCTCCAGGCTGAATAACCCCAACTGTCTCAGCCTGTAAACTGTGTCCCTAAGCACCACGTCTACACATCTTTTAAATAGCTCCAAGGATGATGACCCACCTGCTTCCTTGGGCAGCCTGTTCCAGTGCTTAACAACCCTTTCAGCAAAGAAATTTTTCCTAATATACAACCTAAACCTCCCCAGCACAATTTTAAGTTTTTTCTTCTTGTTCTGTCACTTGTTACTGGGGTGGAGAGACCAAGCCCCACCACACTACAACCTCCTTTCAGGTAGCTGTAGAGAGTGATAAGGTCTCCCCTGAGCCTCCTCTTCTCTAGCCTAAACAACCCCCGTTCCCTCAGCCACTCTTCATAAGACTTGTGTTCTAGACCGTTCACCAGCTTCATTGCTCTTCTCTGGACACACAATTAAGCTGTCTAGACAGAAATGATTGGTTTAGTATAATTAGTCCTCATGTAATCTATAGCTAGCACCTGTAGAATTATTTCTAATTGTACTTAAGTCAACATTCATATCTGCGATGCTGATGTCCCTGTGTGGTGTCAGATTACCTGTGAAATATTATTTCCTAGATTCTGATCAAAATAATGCAATTGGTTAATGAAATTAAGTAAATTTTATTTGCTTTTATGAACTGATAACACAACCCACTAAAAATCCTGTCTCAGGACAGAGGACACACTTCTTGCTGCACAAGCACAACGACTGGAGCTAATCAGATGAGGTTGTATAATGTTGCCCATTGCTATTGCCTTGTGTCTCTAGAACAGACTTTCCATAAAACACGATACTTAAAAATCAGACAGGAGAGATGCAGCTTGCAGATGTTTACCCTGTCTGTCGTTATCAGAAACAGACAGGTTTGATAAATCTTGTTAAACATCCCCAGTGTGTCCTGTACAAGTTTTTAGACCACCAACTGAAATGCAAAAAACAAACCCAGGCAAGTTTTGGCTAATCTGATGTCTTGTTTGACCCAAGAATGAAGTGTCTTGTTTAATTCCCAGGCAGGATAACCTTAAAACTTGTAAGTTAAGTAAATAGTGAAATGAAACTCTGAAAATGCTTTATTTATCTGAGATGCCACAAAAATTAATTAGCCAAAGAAAACTTCAAAGGAACTGCTGTGCAAGCAAACCATCAGAACAGCAGATGAATTCTTTTTCCTGTGAGAAACTGAAACAGCACTGAGCATCATTTTGTCTCTTCCACGCTCCTTTGTCTTATCATGCATGCGTTCAAAACCCAGGCAGCAGTTCCAAATGAAAACCAATTCACAGACCAAAGCTAACTACAAGACATGAACAGCTACAATGCACTGAGGAAAGTCTGAGCACCAGTGGGAATATAAACTACTTCCTTTCGCAAAGGCTCCTGTGGCCAAGGACTCCCCCCTTTCCCTTCCCTTCCCTTCCCTTCCCTTCCCTTCCCTTCCCTTCCCTTCCCTTCCCTTCCCTTCCCTTCCCTTCCCTTCCCTTCCCTTCCCTTCCCTTCCCTTCCCTTCCCTTCCCTTCCCTTCCCTTCCCTTCCCTTCCCTTCCCTTCCCTTCCCCTTCCCCTTCCCTTCCCCTTCCCCTTCCCCTTCCCCTTCCCCTTCCCCTTCCCCTTCCCCTTCCCCTTCCCCTTCCCCTTCCCCTTCCCCTTCCCCTTCCCCTTCCCCTTCCCCTTCCCCTTCCCCTTCCCTTCCCCTTCTCCTTCCCCTTCTCTTTCCCAGGCACCACAGGGAGGAGCTGGCTGAGCCGCAGAAGTGGTGACTGGGTGAGCTTGGAGGTGGAACTTCTTCATTTTTCCTTCAGAGGCTTGATCCCAGCTCTGGATGCGTGTGCTGATGCTCCCAGAGGCTTACTTGGGATTTGGCCACCCCTCAGCAATTTTCCATGAGAGTTAAACTTTAAGGCTGACTTTACACGAGGTAAGCAAATGATGACAGACAGGAGGAAGGGATGACAGCATGGGTATTTTGGAATTTTTTTCTAAGTCCTTTCTGGGGTTTACATCTGGTTAAGCTGTAAAGGACCATGCAGAGAGCCATGAAGTTTCCCAGCTCCTGTTTCCAGAGCTCCTGTTACACTGCCTCAAGTGATTAGTAGAACTATGGATAAAAAGCAGTGTAGGACCTCAAAGAACATATGCTGATGGATACTAAAGGGCTATAGAAAGCACAACTATGATACCTACTTAACTACCAGAATTCCTGAGGCATAGGTTGCAGACAGAAGCGTTGTGAGAGCCAGCATCCTCTGGAGCTGCTCTTGGACGACGCAAGCTTGAGCAAACACAGTACTTTCAGCCACAAAAAACTGTTATGCTTGTGTGAAACTGATTTAAAAGGCACACAGTGTGCATTCATGGGTCTGAACAAACTCATCTGAAATGTGAGGAGGAAGGTAATCAGTAAATCCACATCTTTATACATGTTGGTATGGTACCAATGCCAGGTTGCCCACGGAGCCAGCCCACCCCACATGAGACATACCGGTACAAAGTGGTCTAAAGCAGCAGTGTGAGTACTTCTCAAAAGCAGTGAAGCTGTGATTAATCACTGTGAAGAACGGCCTCAGGACACAGCTCATCCTGCAAAGGACAGTTTTAAAAATGTTTTTCTTTTCTGTCAATGAAATATTGTCCCATCAGAAAGCTCTGATGAATGAGTTACGTTGGATATGACCCATCTCTGCAGAGAGATGAATCTGCCTTTTCCCAGGGAACACAAGGTGAGCCTTAGCAAGCCGATCCATGGACCAGGTCACTTCTGAAGCACTTTGATGCAGACAAGCATGCAGAGCACAGCAGCCTCCAGCTGGCACAGCTTCAGAAGAGCCAAGGCACCAGCTCCCAGTGCAGTCAGTGTGCTGCAACAGCCATCAGAATCATCCAGTGCAAAATAAAGGAATTTTCTCCTATAAGAAAAAAACATCAGGAGCCTGGGGCTGTGAAATGCAGCAAAGGGCTGTAAACATGTTTCTAAAAGAGCTAATCAATACCGAGCCAGGATCGTGTTTTCCAAGGGCATGATGAGATCTCACAGAGGAAATTGGGTCAGATCCATGTTCCTCACCTGCAGCAGAGCTGATAGCTGGTTACCAGGGACACACACATTCAGTGCACATATGCCATTGTCATACGTTTCATGAGTAAAGCAGGTTTTGAAAAGCTGATCAGAATGGGAAAAACACGATGCCTTTAAAGACTGAGGCATGTTTTGCACAGATCGAGTGCCACCCAACTCACAGTAAGGAAAACAGGATGGAACATACCCTGCTCATGTTGTGAAGACAGTAGCATATTTGGAGAACCTTCTCTGTCTCTTTTCAGATAGACAGGACCCTATAAAAACATGATATGGTTGGGTAATTATTCTTGTGTGTCGAGAAGGTAAAGTTTAGAAAGAAATCACAGGGGATTGCTAGGAAATGGGAAAGGACGGGGCCTGTGTCTGCCTCAGGCCAGCACTACTGGACAAGTTCATGACCATTAGTACCTGCACCCTGTCTAACTCCATGATTAGCGGTCACTCAGCACTGACTTTAGGTGCAATTTCACAGTGCAAGGTACTTTTCTATTTCTTTCATAACAAAATTATTACATTTCATTTATGTCAATCAGCATTTCATGGCAACATTTTTAACATTCATCCACTTCTCACAACAGGCCATACTGTGTTGTTTCTGGGTGTCCTGGTCAGGATCCTTGAGCTAAGAAGTCATAAGTGTTTTCCATGGAAGTTTGGAGAACTTGGCATCCTTCCCACTGCAGCTATGGCAGAGGAGAGGAGACAAGACCACCCACTCACCCTCCACGCCCCTACCCCAGGATCACCTGCACGGCTTCCATCCAGAGCATCTTAATGGCAAGGTGGCATCCACAGTGGCATCCCTAAAATTCATTGGTTGAGGCAGAAAACATCCAGCCTGTCTTTTCTAGAGAAGAAAATAATTTTTTACACACTTTTCAAAATTACTATTTTCTCCTTTTTTCAGAGACTTAATCCAGAAAGAATCAGTAAATTAGCCACTGTGTAGCTAATTGCACCTTAGTAATAACCTCATTAAAATTATCATTTTGTGGTTCAATTATTAATAAGGGATGTAAGGGATTTGGTTGTAAATTTGGTCTCTTAGAGGGTTAGGATGACCAGGGATATTTTAAAGGTACTACGGGGTGAGCTGCTTTTATGGCAATATTGATGAGAAGCTAATGATCAATGGTAATTAGAAACATCTTCAAACTCTGCTGCTAAAAAGCGCATTCCTCATATGTTTTCACCAGCAACACCTGTTTTTTTTTTTTCCCCTGAGAAGACAGGCTTGGGACCCAGAGCACCCTGCACCCAAGGAGGAGCTCACCTGGCCAGGTGTGCAAAGCCGAGCCCTCCAGCCTGGGGAAGCCGCACAGCGCCGAGGGGAGCTGCGAGTACGAGCTGTGAGTAGGAGCGCTGGCAAGGGCAGCGCTGTGCGTGACTTCCGTGTGGCTAACGCCAGCCATGCCTGCAACAGCTCATGGCGAACCCTGACCCTCATTAATCACACCAGGGAGGGCACCTGTTTTGCCCCTCACCCTGATTAGGCTGTGTCAGAAGGAACAACGCTCTCCACGCCTGCAATTATTAATATTTGCTGGAATGCTTTAACGCATTGTTTAATTAAATGTGTTTCGACCCCAGACAAGGCCCTTCTCTCTTGCTCTTTCCACCCCATTGTCTGTACCATGCTGATAAGGGTGCTTTTGTCCCACCAGTCTTTGTGGGGCTGCCAGGGGGGTGGGGTGGGGGGAGCAGGGGTTGCTAGTTGTGGAATTTTTAGCTTTTTTTTTTTTTTTTTTATGAAACTGAACTCTGAGCCCTTCTTGTCTGTGGGTTGTTTCACTCTGCCACACAAACAGCTGGTAACAATGGCATGCAAGTTCCTCTGCCTTCTTGGGGCAGGGTGGGGGGGGGCAGGGGGGGGCTGGCATCTGGCCACAAAACAAGAATTCTGTTTAAAAACGACAACAACAAAATCAAAAATCAAATGGCATCTGGTTCAATGGAGAATTTATTCTGGGGGAAAAATTAAAAAAAGGAAAAAATAAAGGTACATCAGAGAGATAAGGTGGTAAAGATTCAGATACGCAGCATCAGCAGGAGTTTGAATCTGGGTCTGCTGCATTTCAGTCCGCAGTTCCCTCCCTCCCTCTCTCTGACCCTACCAAAATGAATGCAAAAGATTTTATCTAAAGGCATTTCTTCTGTAGGGATCTTCAGCCAGTTTATGTTTCGCAAAGAAAAAAACGTTACATACACCAAACCTTCAGTTAATTGTAGTATTTCTAGGAAATGGAGGTTTTTCAACCCAAAATTATTCTGAATCACGCTGCAGACTTTGCTTCCAAAGAAGATTTTCCTTAATTATTTTTTTCATTTCAGCACTGATCCATTAACTTATCAGAGATAATGGAGAGCATGTTGCTTCTTGTGTTACAATCCTAATGTATAGCATTTGTCAGATTTGGTAATTTTCTGTTTACAGGAAGCCAACATTTACCAGTCATTAGTCTTCATCCTTTTGATCCTTTTGCAGCAAGGAGTGATCTGTATTTTCTCCAGTGGAGTCACTGAGATTTGTAAGCCTTGGATCTGATACTATTCACAATGGGAACACTCTCTCAAATTAACTTATTGGAGAAAAATGTAAATCAATTATGTTTACAGCTCTCAACAAACAGAATTAAAATCTTCCACCAGTCTGCTTCGAGTTCCTAATCACTTGTGCGATTAACCCAGTGTCTGGGATTTGCAAGAGAGCAGGAGATGAATTGGTTTCTCTTCATTATATGACATTGTTCAGTTATTCCTGAGGTGCCCTAAAAAAAAAAAAAAAAAACCAGGCAAGCAAACAAATCCCCTCCCTTAAAATCATTATCCATCGAGCAACAGAGAGCACTGACTGCCATGCCGTAGGACCATGGTGCAGCACATATCCAAGTCGGAAGGTCATGCTCCAGAGGCAACAAATGAAACAAAATCAATCCCAGGCCAAGAAGAAACGTATGACCGGCCTGGCTCACGCCAGCCTGCTCCTAAAGGAGTGTGGGAGAAGCAGAGGGCGTTCAGTCTATGATATATAAATGCAATTCTCAAAAATAATGAGCAACAGCCAAAATGGTGAAGCTCAAAGCGTGCCTTCCCTGCCCTCCCACCCCCCCAGTAAGGGCCCACCAGTATAGCTTTTTGTCCTCTGCAGTATCCATGTCCTACCAATTTAACCTCACTTGTATCAGTACAGGAAAGAGTTTCTGATGCACCCCAAGGTCTATCTGCTTTTGCAGTCGTGTTAAAAGACTACCCCTGCCCCACAGCTGTGAGCTGGTTCCCACTTATGCAAGAGCCTCTTAGGGACAGAGAGGCTTGGCCCAAGCCACCCCCCAGGCCCTGACAGCAGTGTAGGGTCACATCCACCCTTCTCCTGTGAGGAGCAGGGAGATCTTTGGTCTTGTGTGAAGGATTCTGTGGAGTTTTGCCTGGATGCCAGGTCTGGAGCTCTTCACACTTCTGTACAGTGGTTATCACTATTTTTAACATAATCAACATTTTTGCAATTCCAGAACTGATATGAAGCAGAAGACAACAGCTGCCCCATCATACAGGTGGGAGATTGAGGCAGAGCCCAAAGCCGAAGCACAAAGGGTCCCCAGGTAACCAGCTTCTGCAGAAGTGCGTTCTTCCAGGAGAGTCCCATGTGCCAGTGGCATCCAAAAGCCCAGAGAGCTTTTGCTGAGATGCAATGGCTGGACTAACCCTGCATGAGAAGCCCGCCCAAGCCGTGGGGCAGGCTGTGCTCACCCCACCGCATGAAGAGTTCAACCACCCAGCAGCAAAGGGACCAGCCCTTCAACCAGGGAAGAGATGAGCCTCCACTTCTGCAAGAGCCCCTGTGTAACCCTCTCCACATAGACACAGGCTGCCACGGGACACGTGCCCCGAACCCGTGCGCCACAATGCAGCTGCACGCACGCAGCAAGAGCGCACCGTTCCTAGAGCGTGCTGTGCAGCTCTCAGCAGCCTTCATCCACCTCTGAACTGCAACAGCCCAGACCCTCCACATCCACACATAAATTTCTGCTCATTCTAGGGCATGGCAAAATACATATCTTACCCGCACTGGTATCTATAAATCCAGCATTTACTGGCTTGACACACTGATACAACATCACATTATTTATTCCAACCTTATAATCAGAAAGGCAGAATTACAGTAAATGGATTCTTTTCTATCCTCCGCTTTAAAAGGTCTAATTATTTTATTACTCAATGTACGTACATGCAGATAAGTAATAATTATTCTGAGTATTATCCTGCATAACACAGCCAGTTAAGGCTCAGAGATAACAGCACACAGACAGCTCATTATACCAATTTATACAAAAATAACAGAATTACTTTCTTCTGAAAGAAACTTGGTCTGGTTTGGTAATAGCAAGTTTCAATCACTTCTCTATTTGCTGAAAGATTAAGCTGCGTGCAGCCAGCATAGGGAACATTATTTCAGTGATGAATCACCACGTGCTTTTATATGGGATTCAAAGAGGAATGAGCCATCCAGAGGATTCGAAGACAAAGCTGTGGAAGGCAACATTTAAAGAAGGATGATCCTGAAATTATTGCCCATTTGTTTATAAACAGCCTAAAAGGAAATGTCACTTATGACTTCATGCCACCAACAGCTGAGAAAACTCAGATGAGCGCAGAGAGGAGGAAACAGAGACCTTTCCCAGTATGTCTGAACTACCTGAGTTCAAGGTGCAGAAAACCAGTTAGGGCACGGAGCACACTGGTTTCACCAAGGCTGAACTTAACACCTCAAAGGAGGAAAAGCACAAGACAGGAGGTGGCTTCCCAAAAGAAACAGGGCAGCTTTACTCCTCAATAACCCACCTGCCCGGAGTACCTCGTGCTCTCTGGTGGACCAGAGGATCACCAACCACAGCATCCCCACACGGTTCTTCGGGATGTGTCTCTGAAAGGGAGGTGGCCCACCCCACACCTCATAGACCAGTATGAGGGACTATCTGGGGCTGCAGCCAGCATGTCCCCCAAAGCCAGCTCTGCCCTAGAGATGTGCCCTGGGATTAGGTCATGGTCGGGCTGAGCAAGGGAGGAGACCAATCCACTGCCACCTCATTTTCTTCCAGGACGGGGGTTGTCAGGGCAGTGCCAGGGACTTTCGCATGACAACATACTTTGAGGGAAGGAAAATAAGTCACTGTCCTGGTTTCGGTCAGGATGGAGTTAACTTCTTTTGTAGCAGCGGATGGAATGCTGTGTTTGGGTGTTAAAATGGAAGCAGTGCTGATAACACCCTGATGGTTTTCGTTGTGGTCAAGCAGTCAAAGCCTTTCTCAGTTCTTCATATTTCTCTATTAATGAGAAAGGAGGGGGCGAAGCCAGGACAGGTGACCCAAACTGGCCAAAGAGAGTATTCCATGCCAATTACGTCATGCTCAGTATAAAGGGGGGCTGACAGGAGGAGGAGCAGGGGTGGCTCCAGGACGCATGGTTTTTGGGGGACGGTCGGGTTCTGGGACAGCTCTGGGTGGCACAGCCTGAGTTGTGGGTTTGGTGAGAAACTGCATTGTGTATCAACAGTTTCATATATTTCTTGCTCTAAAGTCCTGTTAGCATTGTTATATTTTATCTTTCTGCTATTTTAGTAAACTATCCTTATCCCAACCCACGGGCTTTTGGTTTCTTGGTTTTGGGGTTGTTATTTGCCCCTTCCTTTTCCCTTCCCCTGCCTCACACACACACACCCCTCTTCTGCCCCTCCTCTTTTCCTTTAAAGAGCAGGTAGCTGCATGTATCTCGGCTCTCAGCTGGGGTAAAACCATGACAGTCACAGAGGAAGAACTTAAATTAAATCTCCAGGGAAAAGGAAGACGTTCAAGACATTTATGCCTGTGCCCAGGGAACGCAAAGGTTCCCTTTAACCCAATGAAATATTGTCCCTACCTCTAGACAGACGTTACAGATCCTTGCAATTTCTGTCTTCCAGCAGAGGAGCCCAACACTGTGAATTTATTTGTCTGCAGCTTTGGGGGATTTTCTACACCAGGTGACCGATGCTGTTCCCCGGCCACAATCTGTTGCTGCTTTGACTAGAAGCTCAGGTTCACCCCTGGGCCGAGGCAATGACCCACCTCCATCACTGGCATGAGCAGTACCAGGCCAGCTCCACGGGAGCAGCTGAACTTTGCCACCTTCTCCCCTGTATCTGGGATTTATTGGAGGAATAGCGCTTCCCATTTCCTGATTCCAGCTAGTCAATGACGCTGCTGGTTGCAAATCTTACTTCTACAGTGTTGATGGGTTCCTTCTCCGTAGATTACAAAGGGCATTTTTATCATCTGAATTGCATGAGCCAGCAATAAAATTCACTGGAATATAGTACCTCTATAAATATTTCACAGAAAGATGCCAAGTACTATAAATTGTTCCCTGCAGCCGCTCCCAGAGGCCACCAAAGCATGGTGCACACCGAAGGCACTGGGAGGCCCATGGCCCGATGCCTAGCCAGAGGAGCGGCCTGTCCCACCTCTTGGCAAAGGGAAGAAAACAGGATTTAAACCTGTGCTCAGACAAGCTACCCACCAGCACGCCGGGGCTCTGTGACAGCTCTGAATTTTCAGGGCACGCAAACTGGGCAGAATGTCATGGGAAAAACAGGAAAAGCCCATACAGACAGCAGAGGCTACGAGCCTAGTGATGAGCCTTGCGGCTCGAGAAGCCTTCTCCCTCACGCTGAAGGAGGCCAACCAGGGGCTGCACGGGGCAGTGCTTGCTGCACGATGCCCAGAGAGCATCCCCACCCATTACCACGCTCTCCAGGGGTGATGTCAGTGCCTCCTCCTCCCCCCTGCTGAGCAGATGTGCTTTTTTTATGCAGCAGATGTTGGTACTTGCTCCGAGACAAGTAATAGATCTTTTCATCGGCACAGGGACTAAGAATGGTGTGTAAAAAAATAAAATAACCAGCTTGCTTTGGGGCTTATTGCCAGCACCCATTAAAAGGTTCAATTCTTATCTAAAGCCATGGCATTTTAAGGCTGTTCTCTTTAAAAAACTGGTGGCACGAGCTTTACGCAGTGCCCTGAGGCTGGGAACAAAGACCCCAAACTGGAAATCTTTGATGTGCAATCTGCAGATGCCTGAGGAGAGGCAGCAATAGCACATTGGGTCCTGAGCTGATGGACAAACAGTTCAGAGGAAACCAACATCTGAGCAGCTCATCCATATCACAGAGTTTGAGTACATCCCCGAAAAGGTCACTTGCAGTCCAGGACAGACAGAAAGGAAACAGAAAGTTTCCTTTCTAATCCCCTCTGTGGCATGTTAAAAATAAGCCAGTAAAGCCACAGAGATCCCTCTGAGTGCCACTGGAGGCTGCTACTCATTTGGACAGAAGGGAACTTTTGTACCGAGCCCAGTGCAGTGGGTCCTGAGTTCTCTGAAGCTTCAGACATTGCTGTATGCAATCAATTTGGATAATCTTAAGCAGGTTTGCAAACTTTAAGCAGATTTGCTGACCAGCAAAGGGGTATGGGTAAGGACTGGCATTTTTTTCTAGACAGTCTTTCTTTTTTTCTTTTTTTCTTTCCAACTGAAGAGTAAATTGTTCTGGTAAGGAAATGCCACCTCAGGACTGGAAAAAACATAGTCAGAACAAACACAGTTGGGACTGGATTTGGATTGGTGCTACTTTCAGTTTCTTCTGGGTTTTGTTTTTTTTTTCCCCCTTTAGGCAAAGGCAGGCTGTGGGCACACCACCAGCCTGGAGATGCTACATTGACATGCTGCACAGGGTGGGGAACCCTTTGCAGTCTGAACCTTGTCCCACTGAGGGTGCTGGGCAAATCCTCACAGGACAACCTTCATGACCTTCTGTGCCACACCAGCAACACCCCTCGCTGCCATGCTGAGGATGAAGGTGGCTGCCCCAAGCCCCCTGAAGCTGGTGACACCACCCAGAGAGGTGCTGGCAGTGGGGACTGCAGTGAATGGCCCTGGGAACAGGTCGCCCTGTTCTGAGTGGGGACACTCCCTGTGTCCCACCAGCAGCAACAGCAGCAATCTTTTGTGGCCCAGGGGATTCTGCAAGGGTGTGACATCCAGCGATACTTCATTTAGAAAGATGCCAAATGAAGGCCATAGCATGTGGTTTTAGCTGTAACTCATGGCTACACATTATGCCTCGTGTTCCCAAAAGATCCATGCTAGAGCAATATGCCGTTAATCATCTCAGCTACTGGAAAACAGCAACTGAATCCCACAGGTAGCAGCAATATTTCATGCTTACAGCTCTCCCCAGCTCCCTTTAGGCAGGGAACAAACTTGTGCTCTTACAAATGCAGGGAAGGGCTTTCCTATCTGCCCTTCCCTGCTTGGGCCAGGTAGGAAACAGCGTATTTCTCTCTGTAGGACCTGCATGTGGAGAAGCACACTCCTGTAACACAAATCAGCTACAGCAAAGAGTGATGGAGAATAGAAAATACAGCATCGTAGAGGGCAACTCTTCCTCAAAGTGCCCATCCCGCTGCTGTGGGATCAGGAAGGCAAGACCATGGGAACTCCCCAGGGAACAGGGGGCTGTGTTGCTACATTTGCACCACAGACCAAGCACTTGCCTTGTCCCAGCTTCCTGCCACGACCCCACTGCAGCTACGCAGCCTGCACACACCCCCAGCTCAGGGAAGCCAAGAGTCATTGCTGACCCCATCACAGCTCCACAGCCTGCACACACACCCCCCAGCTCAGGGAAGCCGAGAGCCATCACTGACCCCGCTGCAGCTACACAGCCTGCACACACCCCCCAGCTCAGGGAAGCCGAGAGCCACCGCCGGCCGCCTCCTGCAGCTCTGCAGTTTGATACCTCCCGTGTGTTTGTGAAATGCTAAAACTGCTGAATGCTCAGGAGAAAAATTAATGGAACCTGTGACAGACAGAATGAATATTTTACTAGTTTTGCTGTTAATCTCTCAGGATAAACATACACCATTTTTTCAGATCCTGCACTAGTTGTTTTTCCAGTCAAGATGAGAAATAGGAACCTTTTTTTTGGGGGGGGGGGAGATTGGTAAATATGTTAGCTCACTTAACAGAAGATTTAAATTTCACTTCATCCCTCAAGGACTGTAATTGGCATAAAACAGAAGGCTCATCTGGTTTGGAAATGATGTTGCAAATGGCATTTCAACAAACCACTTCTTAAGGGCTTTACAGTAGTAATACACACTCGTCTCGTTGTTCCTCAGCATTTATAACAAGTTGACAGATATTCAGTAACTAAAGGTCATTTTATTGAATAAGGGATTCTTGGTTTATAGTCTCAAGTACTCGCTTTGCAATTGCTGGAGAGCAGATTAAACACCGAACTCCCCAGACATGAGCATCCGTTGCGCAGGATGATACATCACATAAACGGGCCTGTTGAAACACCTGACATTTCCTTGTAACACACACTGCTGCAAGTGGCAGAGACATGCAGTCCTTGGGAATTTATGCACTGAATCTATACGTTGACTTACAGCTCTCGGTTTCAATGAACAAAGAACACTTTGTACTGTACTTATGGAACGGCTGCATCCAAATAGAAGCAAATTCTGCCATCTTCACGTGTCCTCACTGGTCGACACAAACTACTGAAAATTCAACCCAGGAGAACTGGGCGCTCCTGAGTCCCTTCCCAAAGCAGAGCTGTGGCTGCTGAAACTGCAGGAGATGTTCCTACCTGTTGTGGTTTAACCCCCCCGGCAGGTAAAAGAGCCACACGGCTGTTCACTCACTTCCCCCACCCCCACAAAAAAATATATAAAAACTTGTGGGTTGAGATAAGGTTTAATCAAATCAACCAGTGAATTTTATCAGTCTCTTCTAGTTCTGGAGAGTCAAATGAATTTACAAGCATCAGAACTTACAAAGGATCTTTCTTAACAGATCAGGTGAATGGCGAGAGATCTTTCAGGGGTGGTAGGAGCTTTTCAGTGTTTAGTTGCTAACAGCAGTCCATACCGACAGGCACAGAACACAGCTTAAAACTTTGTACTCATTTCTATAGCATGAGAAGCTGTTTTCTGTTGTAAGGTGACTACTGGCTTTTTTCTAAGCAGCTGCTTTGTCAGTGAAATCGCAAGCTGAGATGCTTGCAGTTTTGAAGTAACACTGATGGATGCTGTCTTTCGTTCTCTCTCCATCCAACCTGGCATAACATTTCCCTCCCAAAATGTATCCTATACCTTAGAAAAAAAAGAAAAATTTAAAACAGCATCTTTGTCACTCAGCCCTTCTGTGGGCAGGAGGCTATTGTCATCCTCCGCTTGGCTGTCATTATTCACACTTGCAAATCAAAGCATTTCATTGATGCGTGGTAGTGCTGGTTTCGTGATGCCTTGCCATTGGCACTGGCTGCCTTACGGACAGCTAGCTTTAAAGAGGCTTCTTTCAAGTTTCTGCTGTGGGAAAGAGTTGTTTTAAACAAAACCAGAAACACTGTGCAAAATAAACACTGCCACTGGGAATAAAAGAAGAAGTCTGTTGAATTTACTTAGAAAAGGGGCTGTGGATGTAAAGGTGCTTACCCTCACCTCCAGCTCACTTTACATCTCATTATAATTTTAATTTCTTCATACCAAGAAGAAGAAGGCTGTTGAATTTACTTAGAAAAGGGGCTGTGGATGTAAAGGTGCTTACCCTCACCTCCAGCTCACTTTACATCTCATTATAATTTTAATTTCTTCATACCAAGAAACAATTCTTCATTATAAATTAATTTAGCCTCTAGAAATGTGCATTATCTAGGTACATGCTTGAGCTGACAGATGCAGAACAAGTAGCCTAACTAGTTTCACTGGGCTAACAAGTTTCATTAATGTGTTGATAAAAATAACTCTGCCCTAAACTGCAATATTTGAAATAAATTGGAAGCAACTTGGATATGGACAGGAACATCAGCAAGCATGTATTAGCAGTCAAGGAGTGGAAACAAACTCTGATGTCAAACACCATTTTTGATATTAAAAGGGAATAGATCTAGTGACAAAAATTAGTGGTTACTGTACCTCAGATGGAAGTGCAACTAACTGTGTCCTTACACCCTAAAACTTTGGAGTGGGCTTAGACTTTTACAGCTTTTGAGGTTTAAAAAGCACAAAAGCTTTAGGGATATGTCAATGGCAGCAGAGATCGTTTTCAAGCTCCCTGCATGCACACCCAACGTGCTTCCTGCTTCGATGCTGCAGCGAGACCTGGGTACGCAGCAGGCCAGAAGGGAGTCACTGTTCTCTCCAACCATGCCCTAGAAGCACCAAGAACCAGGACTTATGAACCTCAACCCTGCAGTCCAGATGTCATCACCACCCAGTTTGGATCAAGGCCCAGAGGCTAAAGGAGTGGGTGTTGTGGCAGAGGAAGATGTAGCAAAGCAACTGTAAATTGCAGAGTCTCACAAATGATGTTTTAATAGAAATTAACAACCCGATACCTAAAATCCTGGCAAAAAATTGCAAAGAGAGATAAGGGAGAGAGAAGCAGGCTGCTCCCCAAATTGCCCCCAGTTAGGATCCAGGAGTGTACCTCTGGCAAACAGCATGTTGTTACAACTTGAGACAGATGGAAAAGTGCTTACTTGTCAGAGCTGTTATCCCCCAAGAGGAAAGAAATTATGTTGTCTTGAGCACGCTGCGGGTAACAGACAGGGAAAGGTCCAGAAATAGAACAGAGCTAATAATGTAAGACTAGGTTTGGAATATGAAATGAAAGCTGTCTTCTGCACAGAAAGGGGGTGGGTTTTCTTAGCGGGAAAAGCAAGCAGGACTTCTTTTTTAAGTCACGACAGAATGAGCGTTACGACAGGCAGGCACTGTCCTGATGAGGATTAACCTGCTGCATACAGATTACAGGTGTTTGTTCAGTATTAACGTGACCATTTCTGTGATTGAGGACTTTAAAAATCCAGGTCACTATAACAACTATTGAATAATATGAGATACTGAGCTTTTAAAGAACCTTTGAATCCCAGCTGCAGTACAACCAACTCATAATTTTTTAAAAATTTTTATTTTATTTTAGATACTAACAATAATCTGAGTCTAGCTTTGAAAAAAGTGCAGAATTTTCTTGATAAGCCAGTGGTTCCTTCATGGTCAATTTAATAATGAACTACACCTTTTGTTTTAAAATACATTTCACAATAAAGCTCAAGAAGAAAACCAACTTAAAATTTCAATAGCATTACGCATTCTAACACGACTCATTTCTTTCCACTGAAATAAAGCCACTCCAAGACCATGATCTTGTTCTTTCTCTACTGAATCCACATCAGAAAACAACATCAATTGCATCTTTCCATTAAGGCAGAGGATGACATACAAACAGAAAGAAGTTGTGTCCAATGGGTACAAGGATGCAAAAATAAAACTTTCTGTTTTGAAAATATCTATTTACTGTCACCAAATTCTTTAAGACCCCACCTTGAATTAGGAAGGAAAAAAATACTGCAGTTAACATGAAATTTTTGTGATTATTCCATTTTAATATTTATTTTTGTGTGGAAAGCCAAATAACCAGAGACATCCATTTCAGACAAGTTACGGCAACAGCAGCACCCATTATTCCACAGAAACCACATTTAATTCCAACTGGAAAAGGAAGTATCAAAATGCTTCCATGTGCATTAAAACACTTTTTAAACCTTTTTATCTTTTGTGTTCTGAGTCCTTAGAAATGGTGATTTTTTTATGAGGTTTGGTAGCCTCATCCATCAGTTCCTTCAGCTGCCCAATCTGCTCATCACGGAAGTCATTAAGTTTTTCTTCTGTGAGCTGGATTCCATATACAGTCTTTTCTCTCAAGTTTTCTTTGTCCTCATTGATTTGTTGCTGTATCAGTGCCGCATAGTTCTAATGAGGAAGGAATATAATGGTCACTAAAATGACAAATGCAGGATTCAGGTCAACTTCTTTTTAATACATTTTACCATAATATCATACTCTTACTCAACCTTCCACAGCAGCTTCTGAATCAACACCAAGTGACCAAAAAACCCCAAAACAAAACCACTTTTTGTAAGAAAGAAAATATGATTAAGACATTTCTAGTATGTACGGTCAAGTTTAAGTAGCTACCTTAAAATGTGTTTCCTATATGTACAGATTAATTTCAATGTGTCATATCATGTATTATTCCTGAAAACAAACAAAAAACTAATTCTATACCAAATACATGTATGTAGTTGTAACTATTAAAATACGTGTTTTCTATCTAGCAGGATAGCAATAGGAGTACACTGTAAACTTACACATCTGGAAAAGTGTTATTCTTGAAGATTCGCATTACGAAAAGTAGTATAGAATTAGCAATGTCCTAAAGCCTTTCTGCCTAGCCAGCACTCTGCATTTCTGGAAACTACTGAGGTCATTTGCACCCAGCCCTGGGCTCCTCCAAAGGTGGTAGGAATTCAGCAACTTCTGTCACTCTGTCAGCTTTGGAAAAATCTAGTTACAAAAATCTGAAGTTGGGGAGAATAAGAACAGACACCTCCATATTGCAGACTCATTCCTGGGAGGAATAATAAAAAAGAATAACCTCTGTACTGTTTTGAACCTAAGTCTGAGCAGACAATTTCAGTCCTGTTGTAGCAGAAAGCATTTAGACCGTGTTTCCTTATGTAACAGTGTTTGTGTTAGTGTCTGTATTACATCCATACTGGGCTGAGGGCCATTATAAAAGGAAAATGGAAGCAGCCAACAGGTTACCTCAGTGATGTGGGCTTAGCCGGAAAATTGCTTTCTCACCGCTTTGGAGCAATCTTCGACCATTATAACTTCTCTAAACTACTCGAGGGTTTTGCAGGGACAGCAGTTCTGTGAAGCTAACCTGGCTAGCAGAGCTACCACTGAGCTGAAAGCCCATGGGCAGGGCTCCTGGGCACACCCCAGCTCCCTCTGACCAGCACCAGCCTCACTGCAGCGGCTCTCCAAGGAAGTTCTGGGGACTGAATCTGTCAAAGGCTTCATGGGCTGTGTACTTATTGAAGTCAGAGAGCCTGCCTGCACAATTAACAGTTAAACCCACATTTAAACACTGGCTTGGCAGGGAGTCTGAACTTTTATTTTTCTTATGAGGAATTAAAAACAAATTTTACGATTAAGAAATTAATGTCAAAAGCTAATTTTTAATGGAAAAAGTACAGGCTTCTCTCCTGTTTCGGTAAGGTATCCTTTAAAGTTCCCTTAAAGTTTCAATGGCCACTCTGAATATAGTATAAGCAACTGATCTTTAAAAACCTCTGTTTTGAATAACTTACAATAATGACTGTGTTATATATGGTAACTTTTTTTAAAAAATATATATATATAAAGGATTAAGTATCAGGAGTATTCAAAAGCATGAAATTTTGGCAGTGAGATATAAGCATTCTTTTCATTTAAACTTTTCAGCTGGAAGGTGACTCATTATGGAATACTGAATTGTTAATCCAATTACCAGCAGTTACTAAAGCCACTACTTCAGCTCTACGTCTAACAACTTCAGAGAAGTGGATTGTGAACGTTATTCACAAGCATGTGATAAATTTCAAAATTACAACATTTACTAACCTAAGTACACCACTACATTGTTTGTGGACCACGTCAAGCCTCACTGAAGTCAGCAGGATCTTAACAGTCCTGCTGCAAAGCTTAATTCATGGTTATTTAACAAAAATAGGTAGGTAGATAAGTAGGTGGGTAAAACAAACTAGGCAAACAAAAGTTAATTTATATTAATACCGACTCTGAACCAAGCTGATTCCTCGTTTCTTCTAGAGAGATCTGTAGCAGCAGAACTTTGCGTTTAAGTTACCTCATAAGAAAAATAACAGTTTTCATAATACCAGGATTCTTCCCCACATCAGCTGCCCCCCTTCTCATCCTAAATACACATTCAGGGACAGTGATGCTACTGTTAATCCCTGCAGTAATCCTACATCTCAGTGGTATTGTGTCTGGTAGAGCTGGTCATAGGTTTAGGAAGAACTAAATAGAGGGCTTTTTCCTGATGACTGAACAATCAAACAGTGAAAACACAAAAAGGGCTAATGGGTTAAAAAGTCTTCAACTTTGTGATTTACAGAATTGTTATCAAGGCAGATGGACAAATGGAATCTCTGAAGCCGACAGCAGACCAGTAACACACCAGCATGTTACATATCCACTATTCCATCCCATCCTATCTTCAAACTGCTACACAGAACAATCCAATCAGTATTGATTCTGGAGTCCAAAGAAAGAAATCCCCATTATACCAAACAATAATGTCCAGAGTGTACAATTCAGGAACAATACTGAAAGTAAACAACACAAAACTCTCCATGTGTTCTCAAGAGACCTGACTAAAATGCACAAACACTGAGAACCCTCCATCCGATGTCCCACCAGCACAAGTTCCACAGTGGGAGAAAAGTCTTCCCCACTGCTCATGATCAGTCACCTGGGAGCAGCTGGGGGCTACTGCTGCAGGTGTGGGCTGTGGTACCGAGATGTAACTGAGGCCCATTTAAAGACTGCTTATAATTTTTATGAACTTTGTTGACTAGATTATCCTTTCAAAAAAAGTAATTACTGATAAAACATTTGCAATTTAAAAAAAAAATATCTAGTATCAAATCATCACCTTTCACAAAGCATCAGCATCAAAGAATCCAGATGTCTGCAGTGATGGTCCTCAACAAAGCCACAACACCCAGTCCCACAGACGCCCTCCATCCAGACATACAGCAATGAACTATATTCACCCATCCCTTGATGTCACATGTTCCTGTCCACAGCTCTCTAAGGTGCTCCTGTCTGGACATGTCATCGCTGGCTTGTTGTACCCCACTCATTTTCCAGCTGAACAAATGTCCTGTACAAGCCAGGCAGCCTCAATAGTTGCCGTTTCGCATCAATATGTAATTAAACAAAAATTCCAAACCAGACCCTGACAAAATGCTGGTTTTTGTTGGCTCATGACAGAAAATGGAACTTTCTCACTTTGTTTTACCAAAAGGCAGAAATACACAAAAGAAAGTATGTTTCAGCCTTTACAAAAGTGCTGGAAAAAGATTGAACACATGGCATATCTCATTTTTGCTGCCTGTGATGCCAGATGAGGAACAAAGCTTGGGATATTTAAGTGTTTAACACACTACTGTTCCCTCAGAAATTCATACTGTCATTATGTGATCTGTGATCTATGGGAAGGTACTACATAATTTGCTGGTAGCAGTTCTGTAATTTAAGATTTGGCTTCTTTACAGAAAATGCACCACTGTGCTAACTGCACACGGGCTTTAATATGTTCAACTCCAAATTCAGAAACAGGTTTCAAAGTGTGATATAACTTTAAATAGGAATAAATTAAAAAGCTAATATTTCTGCTTTCAGTTATATACCTTTGCTCACAAAATATGATGATCACAGTCCCTCACAGGCAACGAGGAGCAGCATGTTTGTGTATGCTCTAGTTTTCATTAAAACTTAACAGATACAGAACTGAACTATTTCCGACTGTCATCTTCCCTACCAGCAGAACAGACACAAACCTTAGCTTAGCTTTCCCAAACAAGGAAAATTACTTCGCTCCTACCTTTCATTTTATTCTACATGTAACTACCTCTTCTAAATATAACAAAACTCCTTTGTCAATCATGACACAAATCCCTGACAGGTTTTCAAGGGCATCTTATTACAATTACGATTTGCAATCTGCTCACAATGGAAGAGACACAAAATGGAAGAAGGCAAGTAAACCTGCACCCTCGAGGAGCCAGGGTCAGTGTACAGGAGGATGGCAGAGGCACACGGGTGCTCTCCTCCATTGCATGGATGGCCAGCTGTGGCAGGCCTGAGGGACAATGCCTGCGCCGCAGGTTTTCTTAGGCTGGTTGGTAGTTTGTTTGTAAGCAGCTCTCACTGCAATAGTCTCCTGCCTGCACCAGCCGTACACTTTCTGGGAACCTGCATGAAAAACATCCAAACAAAACACAAGCCACCAGCTGAATGTAAAAGCCTTTGCTCCTTGTATGTGACTGCCACCAGAAACAAAGAGGATCAGGATTAAGTCCAAGTCAAGACAACCTCTCCTGACCATTCACCATCACAAGACAGCTGATTTTACCCAGTATTCAATCCCAGCATGCTGACCACTCCCAAGAGTCCCGCTCCTTCCAGTATCCACCCTAGTCTGAATGGAGGGCAAGAGTCGGAGGTCCCTACACCGCCAACACTACAAACAATGGCAGAGACACCCAAAACTCTCTGCATCACCAACGCAGAGAGGCAGACACCTCACCTGAATGCTCCAACACGCTCCATAGAGATCCCGGTTCTGCCCGCAGATCACGTTGGCGCCTACAGCCATTAGCATCTCTTAAAATCCTATGACATGATTAAACACTTGAACTTCTGAGTGATTTCTACAAAAACACAGAAGGAGAGTATTTGGCTGTAATGAATAACCACAGGGTTTTCACTTTAAATTCACTAGCTGAAGCAAATACAGAGTTTTCCTCTGCTCTCTGAATCATGAGCATTCGCAGAACACACAAATTCATCAAAAAGGGCAAAGGAATGGGTGACATTTGAGGTTTTAAAATACCACACATTACAGAAGAGATGTCAGCCTTGTTGTTTTCAAAGTTTAAATGATTAAATACAAAAATAAAAGCAAAAACCACACAAACAAAAGCCCCATTCTCTGACTACCAGATGTATAGATTTCTATCTGCTCTGGTGCATGCTGACAGACATTTATCCCTTGTGCAAATACAAAATGCTGCTATCTATGATGTAATCATAAGATTAAATGGGTTAAGAGCCCATTTGCCCATTTTCACTGGGAAGAATGGTAATCATGGCTTATATTTTCTTTGGCATGCTCCTCAAAGGTAGGCTTACTATGCAGAATGTTACATTTTAAACAACTGCTCAAAAAATCTCTGAAAGACTGTCATTAATTTATACAGGAAAAGTCAGAATGGATATGTCTCTCCACAGTAGCTACCTGTACAATTCATTTGTTGCCAGATCTTATCTAAAAAGGTCTAAAATTTTAATCTCCCTTCTACGTTATAAGCAGATAAAATATAAAGCTTGTGTATTCACCTATTCCAGAAGACAAATATTACCTCCACTTGCAGTCAAATTAATGATAACACTGATTAAACAACAGTGTTTGTTAGGCCAGATCAGAAGCCGCTACCCTGAGACATGTTAAACAGGGCATAGTCAGGCACTGAAAAGTGTTATCAAATTATTCAAGTTGATTTTCTCAGGGTGACATCAAAAAGCCAAGCATAGTGTGACAGCAACCCTCATTGCTCCCTGGAAGTTAACTTCAAATTGCAGTATTTCAAATTCTTCTGCTGCTACTAGGAGCAAAATCAAACACATGCTGTTAGGATAGTAACGTGAAGAAACAACTGTGAACTAACAGCACAGCAAGGAACAACCTGTTCTGATTACTGTGCAGATACACACTGAATGTGTTATTTTATGCACGGTCAGACAGAATTCTGCAACTCATGCACGGTATTTTTTTACTACAAAACTGTTTTGTTTGTTAAACTATATTATTATCAGCAAATGGACAACCTGGCCTAGTGCAGGATGTCCTGCCCATGGCAAGGGGGGGGTGGGTGTGAATTAGATGGTCTTTAAGTTGCCCTACAACCCAAACCAAATCTGTCATTCTGTGAAAAGACAAAATCTTTACAGAAGTAATTTTTAATTGGAGATATGCTTCATTAAATTCCAGAGCATCTTCATTTATTTTACCTGGAGGACTAAGTGCAGTTAAAAATGTAGTAACAAATGAGGAAAATTCTATCACACTTATGCTCAGCTTAATGCACAATTTCAGCGGGTATTTTCACACACTTGTGTAGATGTTAAAATCGTAACAACCTACGCTTCACTCTATGAGACCACTTAAAATACCTCATAAACACAAATACTGTCAAACAAATTACCTAATCTAAATAAATAGCCCTGTGAAGTCACATATCCTGTAACAGGAACAATGTATTATCAGGCAATTTCAAACCACCTCAAAGAACACACCATGATCACATAAAAAAAACCTGTCAATACACTATAAAGGGTAAATATACTATAAAGAAGTAAGCCTTCCTCCTGCTTTTGAAACCTATCAAATGGTGTTTGAAGGATACCAGGTAATGATGTATGGCTGGCATTAACAGAGTTTCTTATGTGGAAAATTAAATAGTAATTGCTGGGAAAGGGCAAAACAATGAAGACGGGAATCTCATTCTGAGGTAGCCAGCACAGCAGAGGACTCTGGGGGATAAAGATGTCCAGCTCCTACTACAAGTCTTGACAGAAGGTGAAAAAAATAACTTTCTCTTGTGGAATTTAAATCACTTGAGCATCCATTACACATGCAAGAGCAAAACAGAGGCCGGTGAGAAAAACTCACATGAACGCAACAGTTTTGCCTCCTGCTGAAATTCAGCATGACTGATGCAGGGTGAGAGGGTGAGTGGTTAGTGCTGGGTGGCTTTATTTAAAAAACTAAAAAAGTTATTGACCCTCATGTGAGTACAAGAGGGAAATACCATAAATTATTCTCTAACATTTTTGAAAACACTATAGGACTTCACATGTGACCCTGGGAAACACCAACATCCAGAAAGTACGAGGCCAAATAGACACTCTGGCTCTGGCACAGCAGCCAACACTCATGTTCTGAAGCAAAAGCAAGGCCTCTAAAACAACATCATGCTCCAGTTAAATATAGCATTAAAAACAAACTGATCTTCATAAAAATATGGTTAAACTGTCAGTTTAACAAGCACATGCAAGAATAAATTAGCAACAAGCTTATTTATGATAGTAACCAAGGTTTTTCCTCATGTTTTCTTGTTCTAGCCTTTCCTTCATCACCAATGCCATAGCACAGAATTCATCAGCAAAACGCTCAGTATCTACTACAAGAGGCAGAGTTGTGCAAAGTGACACCAATTTTTCAGGTTTCAAACGCAGGAAGATTTTCCCAGTATGACACATTGAAGAAAGCCACAGAACATCCCTTCAACTGGGTGGGTTGGGCTAAGGTAGCCAGAGCCACAGAGACCTGAGGCCCTGCTGCAGGCAGCAAAGGCTGCAACGAGGGAGGTAAACAAGCAAATGCTCTTCAAGCCCTGTCTTCACCACACCTTATCTTGAAGTACTGCTTAAATAATATTCTGAGCCCCTCTGCATTCACACACAAACTTCTGTCACTCAAATTACAGCGCAAACTCAAGTGGTTTGGCTTGAGTGAAGCACCACGGTTGTTAATGGATGGGATACCAAAGACGATGCTATAGGCTACAGATTTAATTAGCCATTCTGCTGTATGATTTATCCACATTTCATGAGAGCAATTTGGTTATAAATGTTGCTGTTCTGAGATCTGTTTACCACCTTCTGACAGCTTTCAGACATAAAGAATAAGATGCCTTAAACAAACTAAAAAAACCTGCCATTTCTTGTACATTTCAAATTTCAGCCATCCTTGGTATTTTCTGTTAGCAACAAAAGAGCTCAGTTCAGCAGGGGTAGGATGCAACATATTTAAAAGGTACACTTTATTCACAGGTTTACTATGTATAAAACATGAAGACTTACAAAACACAGAAGCTTACATCACCAGTCATAAGGACACTGAGCTCAAAGTTTAAGCACATGTAAGTAATAACCAAAAGGGTATCAGAGAGAATACTTTTATTAAAGCTAAGACATTACTCCCCCTATTTAAAATATATGTATATTCTTGGGAATTAAAGGAAAGCATATTTTCATACATACACATTTTTTTAAAAATCAGATTATGTGAGAGAACAAAAATAATTTTTGTAAGCATTTTTCCTGATCCAGCAACAGCACAAACTGCATTCCACCCAGGATAAGGTCCCTGTTCCTCCCCTGTGCATCACCACCCCTTAAGAAGGGCAGTTGGAGAATCCCCAAAGGGGGAAAGACTGGGGCTAAACCAGAGCTGCTAACTCTCAGCCACTGTCTGTATCCCTCTGCCAAGGCAGCCACTACAGCGGCACTCCAGAAAGGGAAAGAAAAACAGGGACAGCAGAGCAGCACATAGAGTCCAGTTAAGCACAAACAGAAAACACAAAAGGCACAAAAAATGCTGTTTCCCACAGGTCAAACTGGTTCCTCACATACCCTTCAAGACAAAGAGTGTGGGGAAGCCATCTCACTACGGCATACATCTCCTAACCCCAAAGGAAAAGAATGCACATGAAATAAAACCCCTCCCTTTTCTAACAAATATATCCAATTGTAATTAATGAGGAGCTCTAAAAACGAGTTGTGTGAAGAGTAGCATGGATAAGCCATTTTGTACTGCAGTCCATTATTGGATGGCCTGAAATGGCCTCTACAAATCTTTTCATCTACAGGGATGGGATTGCCCACATCTAAATGTCACATGTCTAAGTGAAGCTAGAGGCATCTTGCTGAGCATCAGAGAGAGGAACTTCTGTCCTGAATAATATGACTGGATAACCTGTCCCCCAGAAACGGGGGTCTCATCACTGCGAAACCCAAGGGTCTCTCTCTCTGGCTGCAGATGACTGGCTTCAATCACCTTCCTTCTTTTGTTACAGTAAAACATAACAGTTCATTAGTGTTCATTAGCTGGCTTGTATAGGTTTTGGTTGGTTTTAATTACAAAACAAAAGAAAAACACCATTTTTCCTTGAATGAATCTATAATCTCTCCCCTGGAGTTTGTCCTCCCTTTGGGTAATCCCACCGAAGTCAGATCCAGAAACATCCTGCAGTGAAACACATGATGATCCTTAGAAGACTTTGAATTATGCATATCTTAACTTCTGAGGATAAAAAGACCATGTCAACATGTTTAATTACAATACACAGAGGTAAAACAGATTTCTCTAGGACAAGGTCACTGGATCATAAAGAATAGGAACAAGCAGAAGAGAAGTTTTCTGAAGGTAATCTGAAAGGAAAAGCCGCAAGAATTTTAACTAATTTAATGTTTTCTCAGGAGATTCAGGAAGGATGCTAGAACACGCGGTTATGGACCAAATTTCAGGGTGGCAATCACTGTCACATAATGATGCACATACCACAACTACACAGAGCTGTTACCGTAACAGGGCTGCAGGTTTGGGTTGTTTGTTTGGCTGCAGTTTGGGAGGAGAGAATGAAAAATTGTTCAGCTAAAATGGAGCCAGGGAATATAATTATGTAATACTTAGTAATCTGCACAGAGAATTATTATTTGATCAGGAAGGTATAAATGGGCTACTTTTTTTTTTTGAACAGACTTTACTAATATTGTTAAACTGGGAGAAATGACATTTATTTAGAGGAATGTGAAAAAAGCTCAAGGACTAGCTCAGCCTTGTTTATAGCTTAAATAACATGTTATTTTAATGTCTTATTTTCATGTAAGACTTATGAGATCATAATTTGAGGTGAAAGTGGGAAGTTTGTGGCCTGACGGTCAAGGTAAACACATACAACCAAAACGGAGCACTACGGTACATCACTGACTTTACTGTCATTTGTGGAAAAACAAGCTGTGATTAATTATTTCTTTCTGGATGCACAATACTTACATCAGTATTGTATATCAGGGCCAAAATCTAGGTCACTAAAAGCTTTTTGCACCATCTGATAACAACCATAGTCTTTAAGATCCCCTCCACTTATGTTAATAAGCTTCATCTCAAGCCTAAATAGCTGGAGCTTGTTCTAAGGAAGAAGAACAGGAAAAAAAATATAGGAAAAATAAACATTTAAGAAAAACTAAAATGACCAATTAAGTTCTGAAAAGAGAGATCAATCTGAAATGTAGATGCAGCACAAGAAACAGGGCAAAATGAAAGAGATAGTGAATGGGATCCAACAGCTCAACAAGATCCTACCATGGTCCTCTTTCCTTGGCTAGATTGTAACCTTCAGAGTGAGCTCCACCTAAAAAAAGACAGACAGACAGAAAGAATCCTCCTCTCTGAAGTAAATATCAGTGTTTGAGAAGCTTTCAAATTGGCACTGGAGAAAAAAATACTTGGAAGATAAATATATTAAAGCCCTCCATCATCAGAACTTAATATAGTTAACAATTTAAGAACAAAATATAAAAAAATATTCAGTTTGGACCTTTATCTGTAAAAATTATGATGAAATTACACTGGTACTAATAACAAATTCTAAGACTGCCGTGACTGGAAAAATAAGCTACAGACCAGAAAAGTTAAACTTCTTTCAAGAACATTGTTTCATATTTTCAGACAAATCCCAATAAATCCTCAGCAATTGGAAAGAGAGCTATTTCTTGACTCAGTTTGTACTTCACTTTGACATTATATGCTGTGCATGGCAGCTGGTTGGCTAACAAAATTCTGTCCTGCATACTTTTGTCTGCTGTTATTGTCTGGCAAATATTATGCTATAGTCTCACAGAAAATTCAAGGTTGTATCACATGCTGTTAATTTAAAGCAGGGCAAGGGAAAAGACTGGAAGTAACAGTATCAGTTTGTTTTTAGGAACTTGATTTCCTCAATGCAGAAGTTACACTTCTTCAGTTACACTGTAATATTTCTAATTAAATATTAAACTAGGAAATATTTGCAAAGTACTTCACTGCAGATAATTCCCAGACAAATATCAGCTCTAAGTACAGACATTTTACCTTAAAAACCCCTATAAACTGTTTTAGCAACATAAACATACAACTATAATTAAAGCATATAATGCAAACGTCACTTACAGACTCATGTATTAATTCTTTAAATAGAGGGCAAGCATCTTAAATTTATGGTTATTTCCTTCAGAAGTATTACTTCCAGATTGTCAAGGAAGACAATGATTTCACATCTAGATAGTCACAAAAGAAAAATAAAGCCTGTTTCCAAGACAACCACATTAGTTTCCAGACTGCTAGGTACTAACCAAGAACTTGCAAAAGATTACATATCCCAGATGATGACGCTTGAGAGACTTTTCATGCATGTTCTTCTACTCAATTTATATCCAGTGAAGCATTTTAAGCACAAAGCATATCCAGAAGAGACTCAGTATTCTTAGTTTTCCATTACTCATATTCCTATATGCACATTAAGAGTCAAAATCTTAAACTAATACAGTAATGAAGAAAACCTCAAGTATAAACAAAAATTTAATCTGCAAATACGCATTTTGTATTGATTTCACTGACACCACAAATAACCTTTCTGCTGAGGGTGCACTGACTTTTTTACTTTAATGGACCTGCAGAAGTATAATGTGCTTGAATGAATTAAGTAAAAAGTCATAGGCAGTATTTAATAAACAGTCCAGGAGGTCATTAGTGTAAAAGTCACATCCATCCCTTAGGACAGGCAGAAACTTCCCCAGGTTTAAGTGAACATATTCTGCATTCCAAGTTATAGCAAAGTAAATTTGGCAACAGAAAACACTGAATCAAAGGCTGATTTTCTCCATCAGTTGTACCACGGTCCCTCTAGTAACAGGGGAGAGAGACAAGCCCTACCTGGGAGGCATTTAAAACAGACAAGCAAGGAATCGTTAAAGTTCATCTGCCTGCTTCTTCAAAGTAGTGTAAACATTTTGAGGTGTGCTCCTCGTACCGCCTTGGAGGCTGGCCATAGATAAAAGAAAGCCTGTGTACACGTGGACTCACATGCTTTCAAAACTAAGAAATACATTACTGCTGGGAAATGAAAGTGAATCCTCCCAAGGGAGCTCCTCACCTAAGTGTGACGTTCGGTCTGGCGCTTTCGGAAGTCCTACTCTATAGCAATAACTCGGTGTATCTGACAGCAATCATTTGGTTACAATCCAGTCCTCCTTGCAGCCAGGTGGCATCTCTATGGAAATAAACATACACTGACGTGACTGGCATCTTCCTTAAGACAACTAACAACATAGTGGTTTATATTTGTAAACTCAATATATGGTAAAGAAAGCTTATTACTGCAATTAATACTTGGTTAATAAAAGGCAAAAATGATCAACTCCTCAGTCTCTGTGATAGACCCAGTGCAAATGTTTAAAGTTCTTGTTGCTGCAGCAGCAGATGCTAAATTATGTCCATGGTTTAGAGCAGACATACACTTTGTATACCTCTCTGTCAAATGAAGTTAATAATATAAATGGTTTTAAAAATTCTCCCATATCCCCCAAGCAATCCAAAAAAAAATCACAGCATTTCTTTTTTCCTTAATTGTATTGCTCTCAGAACTACAACAGGAGGTTCTTCACTCATTTTTATTTTCCTAAAATATTGTGATATAATGTATATTGTGATATAATGCAGCCAGAAAGTCCTCTGATACAATGGTGTGGACAACAAAGTCAGAGAAATTAAAAATTCCCATTCTAAACATAATTCTAAAATTGTACTGATTTGGTTTTAGCAGTTTTGTAAGGTCAAAAAAAGTCTTAAGGAAGACTTTTCTTAATGTATCTTACCAGAGGGTTTTAACTTTCAGATTTTTATACAACCTCTGAACTACTTTAGACATAGCCACTGAAGTTAACTGAAGAAAACAAATGTCATCAGTATGGTCAAGAGCTGCTGTAAGGGAGCAAGCAGCACTGCTGACTACATCAGAACCCCCAAACCTGAAAAAACCCAAAACAATCTGCAAGTCACTATTATCTATTTACCCCTTTATCCAACAGCTCTGACATTTAAGAAGATTTTTATAGCATCTGTCACAACACAGCAAGTATGGGCTGGGCTGTCACAGAAGACTGGAGAGATTAAGTACAAAAGGAAAAAGAAAGATTCCCCAATGTGCTGAACAGGTTTCAAAATTCAACAGAGACAGCTAATTTGAAAGCACTTCTGAAAAACTCCATGAAATACCCTGTACTGTTCTCTTAGGGAGATCGAATACATATCAGTTTCAAGCCTGAACACATTCTCCTGTAACCTCTATATAACAAATACTTCAAAATGAACTCAACAAAGTCTTGTTCTATTCCTTCTTTTTTGTTTCCACTATTGCTGGAGGGTTTCCAACTATTAAAGGGGGCTTGCTCTGAATTAGCCAATAACAGGGAAAACAGGGTAGGGGAGTAATAAAGGGATGAAAATCGAGTCAAGCAGCTTAGAGTTGTACAAAAATGTAAGCTTCTGCAACAACAATCCTGTCTGCTACATATTTCTAAAAATTCTCACTCACCTAGAACCTCACGTTTTTCTCTGTGCAACTACAGACTGTTTCTTCCCAAGCAAAAAATACGCATTGAGCTGGAATAGAAGCTAATTTACCTCAGCAATATAAAGGAAAGCATCTTTAAAAGAATGCCAGGAAAATATACCAAGGCAACCTTTTGGAAATGCAAAACCACCACATTACGTTTGGTCAAACCAGCTTAGCTCTGTGCTCTGCCTGCCAAACTCGAGTTCCACAGAATTCAGCTACAGGTAAAGCGTTCACCCTCGAGTGGAAGCAGCCAGCCTGCACAGAAGATAACAAGAATGGGAAGTGCAACATATTAGTTCTACTTCCAAGTCACAACCCCCTGAGATGAACTGTCCCTGCTTTGAATTAAGTGGTACAATTTAATCGGTTCGGTGTGGCACACCCACCCCCACTCAGATGTTCCCTCCACACCAATACAACAATATCATCAGCACCAATGTCAAACCTCTGCACTGGGTGTTTACACTGTCTTAGGAAACAAGTGCTTTTTCTGTTGTATATGATCAGGAACAGTTTTAAAACTGACTGTATAGTAAGCTCTAGAAAAATCTGTGTTTGCCATCCATTGATGATGTGAATAAACAGGTTGCCTCAAGGTTCCTGCCAGTCAGAGAATACCAAATCTGAGAAGTTTTATTTGTGTTTCAAGACTTTCCAACGTTAAGGAATTACCTCTTTAAGATTACTCTGAACTTGTTTAAAGCAATGCAGTGCTGCATGAACAATAAAAACTTGAATTAGTTTTGATTATTTATATGTCTTGCTGGCTAGCCAAGAGTAGGCAGTTACAGGAGAATCAGAATGGTTCTTGTCTCACCCTCCACTCCATAAGACAGCTTTCAGAGCTACCTATTTAACGTAAACTCCCAATTAGCTACGCTGCTTTTCAATTAAGTCACATGATTCATGATACAGTTAGGCCAAGACTGCAAACAGGATCAAATAAGTTGCCTGAAAACACCAGCAGAATAACCTTGAATAACATTCACATCACCTACCACACAGCAGTGCTCACCCTTGAACCACACTGACAGTAAACTGTGGGGTCTTCATAAGCAGGATTTTATTTTAGTCTTGGGGGAGGGTAGGGGTTGAATATTAACTTGCTGTACTGTCCTGCAGAATGTTTCATGTGCCTATGAAAAAAATCATGCTCCCTAAATGGGGGGAAAAAATTGGTAACAGTTCCCTAGCATAAGATCAATCCCGTTGCATTTGTGAAATCTCCAGTCCAGTGCAGACCTTAGACTCCTCAAACTGAATCTGTGTAGTGATGTGATGGGAACTCCTCCAGCTTACCAGTACCATGAAGATGCAGGAAGCACAGCACAGCACACAGATTCAGCAGGTCACAAATCTGAACACTGGCCCTGCATGTGATGGCATCGGATTGCTAGGGTTCATCAGGGACCATCCCAGCACGTGCCCCATTTCTATCAATCACAGAAAAGTTGGGCAGACTAGAATAAACAGTGTTTACACCAAATCCTGCGTGTGTGCTGCTTGCTGAACTGTCCCTATGGGCTAGACATTGAAGGCATCTGCACAGGATGATCCCAGGGCCATGGCCAGGCATTACTTTGGTGTCCTGACCACACTGCACTTCCCAGCCCTCCCCGTGGGGCTCCCTGCAGAGCTCTGACCCACAGGCAGGTGAGCTGCCCTGAATTCAACCATGAAGCCCACCTGCTGTTAGCGCAGGACTAACCCTTACTATCAACTGCTGCCCTAGAAAAGCAGAATAAAATATCTTCTTTATGTCAAAACATAACGTTTCTAACATAAATTTTTAATTTCTTACAAGAGGGAAACACTGAAAACAAGACTGTACACTAAGGGGTAGGGCAGGGAGGAAAACAATGAGATCATCTGTAGTGCACTGCATTTACTTATGAGAAAAACATTCCTCATCCTCACTGAACTGCTTGCTATACACACTATAGCAGTGATTTTTACCAACAACAGCTCTGCAAAACGTCTTCCTTTGCAGAACGCAGCTTGGTAATGCTTTATTTCATCAGGTGGGTGGAGAATTTCCCTGGGAAAGTTCTGCCACTATAGCTGTCAAAATTATCATACCTATTTGAGGTATCTTTAGAATCCTATCTTCCCTCAAAAACGCTGCCTACAAGCAATGTAATCACAAATGAAAACAGACAAAAAGAGTTCCACTACTTGTGAAAAAGGAAACCTTTGGCAAGTAACTTGCTAACGCGTGCCAGAGATAGATGTATCACTGTACCAGAAGCTTTAATCAACAAATGGGATATGCTAAATAGTACCAGGGGTCATGAGAACATCTCACACAACAGAACTCAACAGCTGAAGGTGAAGGAAAAAAAAAAAAAAGACAAAGCCAAATAAAACAAACCAAAGTGCTCACTCACACTGCAATTAAATCCATTGCACACTGTTGCATGCGTTCTGCTAGACTACTAAATAAATTCAAGTGGTACTGTTAGATATCAATCTAGCTAATGCATCCTAAAATTGTAATGCCATGAAAGACTGGAAATAAGGCTTTTGGATACCACAGAATTGATTTTCAACATAAAAACTTGCGCAAACTCAGATACTTAATTTATTCCATCTACGCTTGTTACCGAGCATTAACAGTGTATTTGTGCAAGTAAGTGCACAAACAATCCATTAAAACCAATACAATAAAAATTAATAACGATGTAGACAGCATTCACACCCAGTGTAATACCAGTTTCCAGGCCCTTGCTAATTGCTGTGAAGCCTTTCATCACACTTGCGCTGCCTGGCACGTTAAGCCTCATTTAAGCCACGTATGTCATTTATATGGCTGACTTGTGTCTCGATATAAAAATCAGGTAAACTAAAGCAGGGTAACCACACCGCTGAAATGCAAACACGTAGCCAGCATCACACCCACACAGCTACATTCATACATAAACCGAACAATTTATTAGGCAAAACCCAACACAGTATGATTTTTGATTCTTCAGGACAGGCTATTCTTGGATTGAAAACAGGTGATTAGATGCCCCACAGAGGACATCGCCGTGCGCCGGTGCCGCGTGTTTTCAGAGCGCTCAGCCAGCACTGGCACTGCAGCACCGCTTAGTCGTGAACACCCACCTGAACTACGATTCTCTGACTTTCAGCACTGTACTTGGTTTTGTTTGAACACCGGAAATTTGGGGAATTCTCTTCGCTAACATTCAAAAAACTGTACTCAAATCAAACCTTTTCTCCACATCCTCTACACCAAAGAGCAGAAATCACAAGGATTTGTGACTGGATGAAGCCCTGGGCAACCTGATCTAAGATGGACCTGCTCTGAGTAGGGGGCTGGATATCCACACCTGTCTTCCAGCCATGGTCTTCCAGGCTACCTCTTTACTACACTACCTCTTTACTGTGCTACTCATTAAAAAGCAAAGATCAAGTTATATTCTAATGACTAGGCTTAAGTAAAAAGAAAAAATTTAAAATACAAGTATCATGCTACAGATAAAATCTGACATTATGCTTTGAGGACAACCAGATTTTATTTTTTTTTTAATGTTCCAATACTGAACATATTGTACTATAATAAATGGTAATTTCTGCTCCCCCCCCCTTTACCTTTTAGATAAAAGTTACTGCTTAAAACTGCTGAATTGAATACAACAACAACAACAAAAAGTATTTTACTTAATAGAACCACAGGATGGTTTGGGGGAAGAGACCTTAAAGATCACCTAGTTCCAACCCCCTGCCATGGGCAGGGACACCCTCCACTAGCCCAGGTTGCCCAAAGCCCCATCCAACCTGGCCTTGAACACTGACAGGGAGGGGGCAGCCACAGCTTCTCTGGGCAACCTGTGCCAGGGCCTCACCATCCTCACAGGGAAGAATTTCTTCCTAACACCTAATCTAAACCTGCCCTCTTCCACAATCCCTCTCCAGCTTTCTCCTCTAGAAACCAGTTTTTCCTTAAACAAAATACAAACTGTTTTCAATTTGAAAATTTCCAGTTCTCCATAGTAAAAAAAACAAATTAGTTTGTAAACAAAAATTTAGTTAGTAAAAAAATTTAGTTAGTAAAAAAAACCCCAAAATTTAGTTAGTAAAAGAACCAAATTTAGGAGTATCTTACGTACTCCTCATATTCTTGTTTTTTATTTGTTAATACAAGAAGTACTTTCCAGTATTAATGAAAATACGGCAAAAAAATTCCTCAAGTTTTTTTGTAGTAGAGTATGTTGTAAAAAGAACCCAGTGGGCTACAGAAAGGTCAGTCACTGCAATACACCAGCATACTTTCAATAACAAGAGTTTGAAAATCTGATGTGTGTCAATTTAGCAAAGTCAGAACAATACAGCAAGAAAACTGTAAAGCATTTAACAGACCCCCTTCCAGGCTCCAGCCTCTATCTCAGCCAACAGCGTTACAAACTGCAGCCTGCTGGAAAGCTGACTACTTTATCCGACATCATTTTTTGCTCTAAGTACAGCAATTTCAAGATTATTTTCCTTCTTACTAACCTAAAAGCTGTTCAGACAGATCTCTGTTTCCTTTGGGAACTATCCCATAATCAGGGTAGCCAACATCTTGTTACACTTTATTTTGCTACTTCAAATTTCACTCTCTGCCCCTCTACTGGCATCACCACACACTGGCCGCCTTCCAGCCGAAACCACTTACCAGTGTTCTGAGGGACAGACAATTCTGCTGCCATAAACTCAGGGAAAAAAAGGGCACATTTCCCCATTTTATGTGAGGGATGCAACCAATCAGGTGGCTGTGAATGAACCACATCGTACCTACACGAGGCAGCACAACTTTGCTACTGTCCACTGAAAAGAACGTCTGGCACATCTGCTATTTCAGGAAAACCCACTGAAATTGTGTTGTAACTTCAACATGCTTTGCTGCAGGTCATAACCATTAAATACTCAAAGAACTACATGGCACCAAGCCCCTGAAATACACCATATATGTAGTGTGGTACAGACATACACAGAAAAAATAAACCAAACTTATCCTAAAGGGTTGGAAGTTGTTAACAACTAGAAAATTCAGTTTGTGAAACACCTTTTAACACCAGATTGTTGATTCTAGTCAATGCTACAGAAAATATCCTTAAGAAGATGTCCTGGTTTTGCCTAGGGTAGAGGTAATTTTCTTTCCAGCAGCGAGTGGAATGCCGTGTGTGGGAGTTAGGATGAGAGCAGTGCTGATAGCACCCTGATGTTCTAGTTGTTGCCAAGCAGTTAAGGACTTTTCAGTTGTTCATAGGAAAATGTCTTTCCAAAATTTAGAAGAGACAAACATCAGAATATTCTTGCCCAGAACTCCTTTGTCAGTTTTCACTTCACAGCTTCATAGTTCTTTCTTGGCAGATGCACTGACAAGTTAGCCAGCCATTCTTCACTATGCCTAACATCTTTATAAGGACTTGTCCTACTGCAAGTCATTGAGACTTGACCTTCTAAGTTGTCATCCTCTTCATTCTTCAACAACCCCAATATAGACACTTTTCCACCACCCAAAATCCTTCTGTAATGAAGCTTCCTGAGTCCTAAAAGATTTCTGGGTCAAACTCTATTCAACTAAAATACCACTTTACACAGAATTTTGAAGAACAAACACATCATACGCTATGCACTGCCATTTTTCCAGCCCTGGGGTTTAATGCATCAGCAGGAAACAAAACTTTAACAGCTCCATTGTAAAAGATAAATATTTACTTGTTTATAGGATAGGTTGTTCTTATAAAGGAAAACAAAGGCAATCCCAGGCAAACTGCCACCAGTGTTTCTAAAAACAAAGGTCTACCACAACTATTTTCCTCTTATCTGGTCAAGTCTGGGAAACTAGTCTGCTGCTAATGAGTGGCATCTGCTGGCAGACAGGCCCTCCACAAAAATCACATTCACCACTAAAATTTTTAAAAAAAGAGAGAGAAAAAGGAAAATCAGAGTTTCTGTTACTCACAAAGCAACTTTCACTTGCTTCTTGGCTGACAGGATGATGATGTTTCTTTTAACGATGTAACTCCTTTCTCTGATGGTACTGAACTACCCATGAACCAGAATGACCCAGTGCTGCCTATAGTCAATCAGCAGCAGAGCTAGTGAAAAAACCCCACAACCATACAAGACCTCATCGTTGTAAACCACTAAGGACATAATACACATTTGCTATCTGATTAAAACTCTTCGTATCATGGATCTCTTAAATTCTTACAATGACTCATGGTAATGGATGTTAAAAAGTTCACCAGCGTGTTTCACTGCAACCAACCAACTGGATGTAACACTTCAAGAGCCCCAGAAAACAACAAATATCATGATTTGCTGCTGTACACCTTAAAATGAATTCTAAGCATTCAATCAAATTTAACTTCCTGTAAATTAAGTACACACACAGAGTAAGTCCATATAACACGAACCAGAATATACTTAATTTTCGAGCAACCTGGCTGTACCTAAAGCATACTTACACTTTCCATGAGGTGCTATTCTTACAAGGCATAGTTCATGTGACTGTAGCAGACGATAGCTTTTTGGCTTTAAGCATCATGCTGGGTGACCAGCACATGCTATATTCATTTAGGAAGAGGCAGAAAAATGAGATATTCAACTTAAATGTTCCAGCCATGTCCAGAAAGGAAAGTAGAAATAAATGTGGGTTTATACAATATTTCCATTTTTAAAGAAAATCTTTTAACAGCACCATGCAATACCAATGTACTTTGCAACAGTATGCAAGATACAGCATTATTAACAACAAAGTTTTTATTTTGGTGAAAAAAAAATGCCTATTGAGCTACTACTGTATGCTTTCAAACATATAACGGCTTGAAAGCCCAACAGATCACTTAGGAAAAAAAACCCCCACAACTTTAAAACAAGATAGTTTTGTGCCTAAATACCAAGACTCCATTTCCTCCAGGTTTGCTCTGCTGGGCCTACCATGGCTGATCAGAATTCTGCAATGACTCTTCTCAGCTGCCAGGTTACTCAGACAAAGCCAGAGCGGAAAGCTACTGTGATAATTATCTCCCTTCCTGATACTACAGTAGCAAGCAGTGGTGTGCTTTTATGTCATGTATAATACACAACATCTGACATCAGATCAACAATTACAGAACCAGCTGGTTACCCAACTACCATTATCCACTGTTGATCTGAAACATGAACAATCAACCAATTGTTAGACTTCTAGAAATTAAGGGAGACCTCTGTTGGTGAGCACAAGCCATGTTCTCAGACTGACCCTGTGCTGGTGTCCTCATCACTCCACTGGAGACCTGGCCAGAGCACTTCCCAACTCGCACCCCACAACATGAGAAGGCTACAGACGGAAAACCGGGGAGCTGCTGTGCACATCTCAGTGCAGAGCCTGAGATGCAGCCTTGGCACAATCACTGATGGAGGCTCTAAGGGTAGTTCACTGGGCCAAGAATGCTTGCTGGAAAATTTACGTTACTGATCTAGATTACAAGATGAGAACTTGCAAAGAAAGACTGCAATAGGAAAAATAAAGAACAAAATACTACACAGTACCTCAAAAATAAACAGCTACTAAGGAGTACAGAAGAAGAAAGTACTTAAGCTGATGAATATGCGAGAGGAAAGCTCGAATACGAATGAACAGAGCAAATCCATCCTGTTGCACTGTTTAATCACCAGACTGTGAGGAAAAGACTCTGAAGAACTCCAAAAACTTTCCAATTGCAGGAAAAAAAGGAACTTTTACCTTGCCAATATCTGCTGAAAAATACAGAGTCATATGTCGGGAGTCTATATAGAGTTCCTAGAACGTGATTAGGATTATTTTTAAAGCAGTGTGGAAGCTAGTGCAGGGTGCTTATCTTAGGCTGGTTCTCCATTGCAGGTCTGATTCATCTACTAACTCAATTCTGAACAGCAACCTGAGTAAAAATCATCATAAAATGAGAGATCAGCACTCTAAAAAAGGAAGAGTACATAAAAAAGAAGAGTACATAAAAACAGAGATCGTACATAAAATCAGAGAGACTAGATATATCACAGAGATTTAAAACTATTTTTCCAATAGAGAAAAACAAAAATGGGCATCAGAAAAGCAAATTCCCCAGCATCACTGTGGAAGCAGAAATGCCAGGGCAACACTTTGAGAGATAACAGTGTTGTCGGTGTCTTTTTTCCCTGCTAGGTTATCAAAGGCTGGCCACGCTAAACACTGCAAACTACTGGGGTAGCTGCTGCTTTTTGTTTCTGGGGTAGCAAACTACCCCTATACAAACCAAAACCAGAAAGCACATTATGGAAACATTATGGCTAAACCAGATAGAAACCACAGTCAAGTTTTTGAATGAAAATGTCTTCTCAACATCTGCAGCAGTACATTAACAAATCTCAGCATGCACCTTAATAAATAATTCAACAAGAATTGAATCTGTGAAAAACCGTCTTTATAGCTTAGTTGTTCCTTAGCACGGCAAGAAGCCGCCTCAGTTTAAGTATTTGCTGCCATCGAGTGTTCACTTCAAAAACTACAGGATACATGAAGGATTCTTTCTATTTATCAAGTCAAAAAATCAGCTCTCAGACTACGCAAGAGGAAGATGATGATGAAGTTTCAAAGCCTGCTGATGTAATGTGAATTCTTGCCTCTGTACAGGCTGCACATACATCAAACAGCGTACAAACTCTATTACAAAGACCATGTGCTTCCACTGTGCGATCATAAAAAGCAAGAAAGTGCTTATGAGCTAAATGGTATTTGGTGATCCACAGAAAATAAACCTATTGTTCTGGTTGATTCTATGCAGCTATCAATACTACCAACTTCAATACCTTCAGTGATGCCATCTCCAAAGAAGCAATGGTTATAGGGACTTCAGTTCAAACCCTTCTACGCAGCTGCTTCTAGTTCAGATTCAGGAAAAGGAAAAAAGTTGTAGTGACTTAGTGATCTGTTCATCATTTCCTCTAAATTAGGGAATACTCCAGGAAGAAGAAAAAAGTGGTATAAAATAGCATAAAACTAGTTTATCAATTTTACATCATTCAGGAATTCCCATGGAGCAAGGGAATACACATCTACATTTAGGGCTCAGCTGCTAGCCAGTCTTGAAATCTGGTTGCAAGATCAATTTAGAAAGTATTGTCCAGATTTAACTAGTTACTGCAGCAGGGAGAGGAATTGCCTCATACCCTCTTCTGCCTCAGTCTGCTCTGTCACTCATTAATATCCCTGGAAGAACAAAAAAGGAGCACATAAACAGGACTGAAGCTCCCCATATATCATCAAGTCTAAAACTCAGCACTCAGTAGCTCTAGGTCTAGTATCACCTCTAACTTACTTTCAGTGTAAGAACTGGTTTTTTTTAGAAGTACCTCATTAATATTGCTTCTGGAAATGACCTTTAAAAACCTATAAATTCAAACATTTTATCAGACACCATGATTAGACATATTTTCCAAGTCATATCCATCAAAAAAAGCCGTTTGAAATTAGTGGCTTTGAAATGGAGAAATACAAACGTTTCAGCAGAACTTTCCTGCTCAGAAATTTTCACTCAGGAGTGAGTCGCATAAACAGCAGGATATCACTCAGAAGATGTCTGGTTGCAGATACAGTCAGCTTCTGCATTGAAACAGCCAAAGCTGTTTGCACTAGGAAAATACAGCCAAATCAATAAGACGATTGATAAAAATACCACTAAACACAAGATTATGAAGTTGAAATCTGAGATTCAGCTTCTTGTAGAAAACACGTTAGATTAACTAACTGAAGAATTAGTGAACTGTATAAAAAAAAAGGCCTTCATCCATCAATGGGTCCCAACACAGTAGTGTTTCCAGATACAGCCCTGTAAGTACAGCTCTAGATTCAGATGTGATCCACACATCTGAGACTTCTAAAACATCCCCCAATTTGTGCAACGCTACTTGTGCAGACACCTCGTGGTACGCTGAAAGAAGGGCAAAAAAAAATTCAAAACAAATTATTCAGATGTGCTCCAGATTCCGTTTTAACTCGCAGAAAATATCCATTTTGTGTCTACACAGGACAGAAAAGCACATCTATGCAGCCTGTGCAATTACAGCACTCATAATATTATTGCGGTAATTACAAAATATGGTACTTGACAGCACTTGTGGAAAGTTGGCAGTGTTTACAGTGTTGATAGTGGAAATGCACTGACAACACAGTAAAACCTACCATGCTTACAAAACACTACACACCGACAATATTCACACAAGTACCAAACAACTGCTAGAACGAAGGTGTCAATAAATTACAAACAAGCAGAAATCCTTACAAATTTGCAATTCCAATTCATAGTCAACTTGTCTGTTTGATCCCCTACATTGTCTGAAAATACAACAAAGTTCAAAAGATTTGTGGGTTGGTTACCTCGATATTACCTCTGTTTGAAAATCAAACTTGGTAAGGTTCTCTAAATTCTACTGTAAAATACTTTAAATAATAAAAAATAGACAGTCTTGGAACACCAAGATGGGGGCAAAGCAATCACAAGAGCCAGCTCCTCTCTTTTTTTATTTTAAGACTAAGAGGAACAAGAACTCTAACAAGACACATGCTTAGAGACATACAATTTAAAGACAACTTTTTAAGACACCAGTTTTCTTCCTGCAGCCTGTACCAAGTTAAACCTTTTGAAATGGCTGTTAAGAAACACTGAAAGAAAAGCAGAGTCAGGCTAAACTGCAGCAAATAAGACAAACATTCAAAGAGTACTCAGGGATCTGAATGCACACTGCCAAAGTAACAGATTCCTCATCATTATAGCTCCAACTAAAAAATCTGGAGGCCCTAAGAATTACATGCTGTCACAGATCTAATGTATACATGATAAAGGCTTCTGATTTCCTGAGTTTCAAATGCATGCACAAGTACTGCAGTATGTCAGCTGGCACGGTTATGCATACACTGTCTCCCACGGCTTGGACAGAATTTTATACCACCACTAGATGGAAACCTGAATTACCTTTTAAACTGGCAATGCTGTGACTGCTCCATCGCTGGTTCTGCTTCTACCACTACTGACCATCCCCATTTTCCTGTTTAGGGATCTAGTCACACTCTGGCTGCCACAAACCTCTACTCACAGAATCACAGAATCACAGAATCATAGGGATTGGAAGGGACCTTGAGAGATCATTGGGTCCAACCCCCCTGCCAGAGCAGGCTCCCTAGCACATATTGCACAGATAGGCATCCAGGCGAGTCTTGAATATCTCCAGAGAAGGAGATTTCACCACCTCCCTGGGCAGCCTGTCCCAGGGCTCTGTTGCCCTCACTGTGTAAAAGTTCTTACGCATGTTGGTGCAGAACTTCCTATGCTCCAACTTGCAGCCACTGCCCCTTGTCCTGTCTCCACAGACCACTGAAAAGGGGCTGGCCATTTCCCCCTGTATCCCATACTTAAGATACTTATAAACATTAATAAGGTCCCCCCTTAGTCGTCTTTTCTCTAGGCCAAACAGTCCCAGCTCACTCAGCCTTTCCTCATAGGGGAGATGCTCCAGGCCCTTAATTATCTCCGTAGCCCTTCTCTGGATTCTCTCCAGGAAATCCCTGTCTTTTTTATACCAGGGAGCCCAGAACTGGACACAATACTCCAGGTGGGGCCTGACCAGGGCAGAGTAGAGGGGGAGGATCACCTCCTTAGACCTGCTGGTCACACTCTTCCTGATGCATCCCAGGATCTTCCCTTGGTGAATCCATGATGACTACTCCTCATGACCTTGTTCTCTTCCAGTTGCTTGGTGATGGCATCCAGAACAAGCTGTTCCATAACCTTTCCAGGGACAGAAGTGAGGCTGACTGGCCTATAGTTGCCTGGATCCTCCTTCTTGCCCTTTTTAAAGACCAGAGTGACAGTGGCTATCCTCCAATCCTCAGGAACTTCTCCCGTTCTCCAAGACCTATCGAAGATGATAGAGAGCGGCTCAGCAATCACTTCCGCCAGCTCCCTCAGCACACATGGATGCATCCCATCTGGGCCCATGGATTTGTGTGCGTTAATCCCTTTGAGCCACTCCTGGACCACCCCCACCTCAACCAGAAGGAAGCTCTTCATTCCCCAAACACTCCTACTTTCCTCCAGGATCTGGGGTTCCCGAGGGGCCTTTGAAGTGAAGACCGAAGCAAAGGTGGCATTCAGTATCTCCACCTTCTCAGCATCCCCGGTTACCAGGACACCCGCCTCGTTCAGCAAGGGACCTACATTATCCCTGGTCATCATCTTACTATTCACCTATCTGAAAAAACTCTTTTTATTATCCTTTATGTCCCTTGCTAGCTTAATTTCCAAGTGGGCTTTAGCCTTCCTAGTTGCATCCCTACAGGCCCTGACAACATCGCTATATTCTTCCCAGGTGCTCAGACCCTGTCTCCACAGTTCCTGAACCTTCTGCTTCCCTTTGAGTTTACTCCCTGCTCATCCACGCAGGTCTTCTGCCTCTCTTTCCCGATTTCTTAATCAAAGGGATGCACCTATCCTGTGCTTGGAAGAAGTGCTGTTTAAATGCTACCCAGCTCTCACAGGCTCCCTTTCCTTCTAACTGTGTAGCGCACGGGACAGTTCCTAATAGGTTGCAGAGGAGATCAAAGTTAGCTCTTCCAAAATTCAGGGTAGCTACCCTGCTTTTTGGCTTGCTTCTTCCACTCAGGATCTTGAACTCTATCATTTCGTGGTTGCTTTGTCCTAAGCTGCCCCCGACCTTCACCTCTCTAATAAGCCCGTCCTTGTTAGTAAGAACAGGGTCCAGCACCCGCCCTCCCCTTGTAGGCTCCTGCACCATCTGTAGCAGGAAATTGTCTTCAGCATACTGCAGAAATTATCTGGACTGCATACGACTGGCCGTGTTGCTTGCCCAGCAAGTATCTGGGTAACTGAAGTCCCCCATAACGACCAGCGCCTGGGATTCGAGGCTACTTCTAGCTTCTTATAGAAAGTACTATCAGCCCGCTCCTCTTGATCGGGGGACCTATAGTACACACCCACAACAGTGTCACTCATACTAGCGTGACCCTTGATTCTTACCCACAAGCACTCGACTGATGGTTCATCTTTCCCCAGGTGGAGCTGAATAGCTGCTATCTCACATAAAGAGCAACCCCTCCACCTCGCCTCCCTAGCCTGTCTTTCCTGAAAAGCACATAGCCATCCATGACAACGTGCCAGCCATCCAGGCTGTCCCACCATGTCTCTGTGATTGCAATGAGATCGTGGCCGTGTGACTGCACAAAGATCTCTAATTCTTCCTGCTTGTTTCCCATGCTATGTGCATTTGTATACAGGCATTTTAGTGGGGCAGCAGGTGCAGGTATCCTCAACAGATCGCAGCGAGATTTCCGACAGGGGATGGGCAATAGTGGCTCATTAGGAAAGTATCCACGAGCAGGTGTACACGAAACTTGCAGAGTGTCTTCGAAGCTGAGAGCATTAATGTAATTATGCCCTGCTCATTTCCAAAGCCAGCACTATTCATTGCAAGGAATAAAATGTTAGGCATATCAGAGATTTATCCCACTTCCACAGCAGTTTAAACTTCCCCATTTAAGTCATAACTAACAAACACTGCTGTAGAAGCCAAACAAATCTCAACTGGGATTTAATTAATGCCACACTTTACCTAGCAAAAGCATATTCTATGCTTTACCAATACATGCAATGACCAAATCATCTGAAATTTAATCACCTATTTGCACACCACATATTTATACACAGTTCCATCACTTCAGTGGAAATTTCCTTGCGACATATTAGAACCTGAGGTGGCTGACATACACAAGCAACTGACATTACCAACTGATGTGACCCCAACAACTCAGATAGTATTTCCTGCAGGCACAGTTGTCAGCACAGCCACCTGACCAGCTACATGCAATCACGGGTATCACAGAGATAAGTGGCACAGTAACATAACAGAAATATTGACAGTACTGATGCCACAGCTTATGAAATTTTGAATTTGGAAAATATAGTAAAGATGTAAAACAAAATTTCGTATTTGCCTTTAAGTCTTAATTTCCATGAACAAAACCAAAAAAAAAGAAAACCCAAGAAAAAAGGAGCAGTGTATTTACACATAACATACACCACAGATGTATGGGGGTGGAGGGGTAGGAGGGAGAAGGGGCGCCCAAACTGGCCGTAGCAGTGGGCAGTTGAATCTGAAAAAAAAGGATGCCACTTTGCCACTTTCCAGACAACAAGTTCTGAATGTCCCTTCCCATGATGGGTGTGCACCACATGCAAGCTAGCAGGTATCCATCAGGTCATCCCAAGTCTCTCTGCATGAGAAACCTCCCAGACCACCTGGATTCTCCATGCAAGATGAATGGACACCAGCTCCTCCTTCCTAAACCAAATCTGAAGGAGCACCAAAAGGATGGAAGCAATGCCATAACACCAAAAGGATGTCACTACCAAGAATCTTAGCTATACAAATCCATGTGGTCAACCTTTGCCTTTATTGTTTGGGGTTTTTTTCAAAGAGACAATTTCACATGAATGCTGCTTCAGGAAATTCACCAACTCATGGGTGCACCAAGGTAAAATTGCCATGTTACACAGGTAGACTTCACATCTTACAGCAAAGCAGGCCACCAGGAACACCAGGTCAGAGCAGGCGGCTGATTTCCTGTGGCTGGTCATACCCCAATCCCACATGCTCTTCAATTTGTCAGCCACAACTCTGCAGCTCTCAGAAAAGTGAGAAATTCTTTCCTGCCTTTTGAGAAATATCAAAGAAAATAGAGGAAATTGTCTCCAATTTAGTTCTTACAAATTAATACCCAGAGAACACCCTAAGTGGGGGCTAAATACCTGAGTCTCAGTAGGAATTTACTCTTAATAAGAAGGATTTCATCCAGATAGCCATAAAAATCTCTAAAAGCAAATTCCAATGTATCCGGTAATGTTACAATGAAATACTATTCTTAAATCCTATTTCACAACTTTAATAAAAGTCATAAAATGGCAAAAACCCTAAAGTCATATTTCACTTCCAAAAAATGTATTTCTTTGTCAGGCAAAGAAAAGATCACTTATATAACATACTTCACTGTAACTGAGAGCGGAATACAGAAGTCAGCAGCGGTTTTGGACTCACGCAACCTCCGCATCTGCTGAAGGGCAGTGCACACCACCCATTCCCTCCCCAGCCTGTCTCCAGTACTGGCCACAGCTTCCTCTTCCACTCATCCAACTTTCTTTGGCTATTGCTCTTTAAATTCTACTTTCAACACCTCAATGTATTTTTGAATGTCAGAAGCTCAAAAATAAATCAAGAAGCGGATGGAAGATCACACTAGCCCAAAGAATTGAAAAGTGAAAAATTCTCTAAGTCTATCCAGTCATGAGCAGAAAAAGATGTATCAGGACAACTATGTCCTGGGAAATATCATCAGACCATCCCACAGTCATCCCAGCAAACTAAATTGCTCCAAGTGACATAGGCAATTGAAAACAAATTTGATGACTGACAATTAATTGCATCATATCAAAGATCATACTGATGCAAAAAATTAGCCATTCTTGAGAGGCTACACGACCAGGTTCTCCAGACAGAAAGATACAGTTCTGCCTTAATTTTGCCAATATAATGCCCAGATTTGTTATCACGAATGAAAAAGGAAAAAAAAAGTCACCTTTCTTCAGAGCATACCACAGCCAGCTCCAGAATCAGTCTCAGTTCATTTGAAAGCTTATAAAAAGGCTTTCAGAGTCAAGAGCGGCCAAAGCATTTCAAAGGCAATTTATTCAATTTATTAGATGTGAGAAAATGCCGTGTAATCCCGCACAATGATTCTGCTCATCTCAAGGTAGTCCAGATCTTCCCATCTACAGGGTCACGCTTTATAAACAAGCTAAATATAAAATAGTCATTTTCAAAATTAAAATCATTTACTTAAATGGTATAAAACAAATGATTACTGAAGTTAGTCAGCTAAATATTCTACATTTTATATTATCTGTAAACTGGAATAAAGTAATCAATATAATCATAATATTACCTATTCGTAAGGAAGCATTCTCATCAGCTACAGTATTAGAAGACTGTTGAACTAATTCACTTATCATATCTGTCAACATTAATTCAATGGCATTCCAAGGTAATAATCACTATCAATCTAATTATATCAGCCATCTCCTGTAAATGAGTACCAATTATTTTAATTAAAATATTAAATATTTAGAAAATAGAAAGGAACCAATATTAATAATTTATATACTTAATTTGAATCTACCTGAACAACCCTAATTCCTGAACAACAAAGCCTGCTTTCTGTGCAACCCCCATTTAATACTCTCCAGTGGGTTTCAAGAAGCATCGATCTAATACCAATGACAGGAAAAATGTGACATTATATAGATGCATACATACTTGAAGATTATTTCTATCAGTCTTTTTCACTTAAGATCCCAAGAATATTCAAAGGATAGCTTCCCTATTTTGTAAGCGCAAACAGGTCAGTTTAGGTTTCCCATAAAATGACATTAGCCATCTGTGCAGCTAGGCTCTAGCACCAATTTCTGTGCACTGCAAACAAGGGGATCCCTTCTCATCTCCTTTACACGAAAATGATACAAATCATTCACATACTAAAACAATATAATCTGGGAACCTTTCTAGCCCTCCCTCCCACCCCCTGTTTCTTTATAAAGTTATTTTTAGAAATCTTTCTTTAATGTTCCACCTGTGGTTTAGTGGACTGTAAGGATATTCAAAATGCCTGTAGCCCTGTTTGAGAATTAGGCTGAGCATTCAGTTCCTGCACTGAGAGTCAGGTTCCTCCCAAAAGCCATCGGCAGAACCTAATATTAAAGAAATACGGCTTTAATGCCCTGTAAATTTAAGGTTCCTTTAAGAGGTCTTGTGAAAGGTTTTAACAGTAAAATCCTACACATTTTTCACCACATTTCACAAGAAATCAAGGAAATTTGCTTAGCTTATTTTCTCTGATAAACAATCAATGTGCCCAGTTTCATTGAATCAGCATGATTCAAAGACCAAGGGAAGGAAAAAAAAAATCATTTGGCATGGCCATAAGACAATTAAAATGCCTGGCCTGTTAACTAAACAATTAACAAATAGGAACCAAACTGTAGGACAAGAAACACAAACACAGACTATGAAGCAGTACATTCAAGCACACAAAAAAGTTCTGACTATCCAAAAAAATCCTGAAGAGTTTTAACAAAAGTCAAGTAGTTTCATGTTAAAATAAGTTGTCCTGCTAAATTTTCATTCAAAAAGCATTTGGGGTAGCTTATTAAGATTAAAATTCATACTGCAGTCCTTATTCAAAGTCAAGAAACATCATATCCATAATGATTACCCTCCAGTGAATATACATTAAGATGTACTACTTAAATATACAATTATGAATACAATTTTTCTGTAATATGAGACATCCCATCACTCCGTACCAGACAACACTACATGCAATAGAAGACAGGAGGAAAGAACTTTTCCTGATGGAAGTTGGATATTTAACAAGGAATATAAACATCATTTTATATTAATGTTGTCATGATTTGTTTTGTTTGGTAAAATCATAAAAACAGATATGGAGAGAAGATGTACAGTTAAGGTTCACACACGTGAAGCAGCGTATCACTGCTTCGTGCAGTGCTAACCACCTGAGTCAAGAACGGGTCGCGTCGCAGGTATGCTGGTATGTTCTGCAAGAACCATTCTAGAGCCTCCAGACTACTTCTCATTAAAAGAGTGTCATGCTGCCCAGGGAGGGTGCAAAGAGGACTCCAACAAGAATTTGAGCCTCCTCCTTTGTTACCTAATCCAAGTTGTCTACAGTCTGCTTTCCTCAGTTATCTAGTTGGAGTTTTCAAGGGTCTGGGAACCACAGCACAGCATACGATGCACAGTGCTACAGGCCAAAAAACATAAAAGACTGCATTAAATTCCACCCTTGAAACAGATTACTATTTGAGGGAGAAAAAAAAAAAAATCCCAGAACAAAACAAAAATTAAAGATCAGACAAGCCACATTAACTATCTGCTAGTATTTCCCAGCACCTTGTTAGAAGACATGCTTGCAAAGTTTTTTATACAGGCATACTCAGTTATTACTTTCCTTTCCTTGAACATCACAGCTAGTAGTACTAAACTTCAGGTTTCAAAATCTGACTTCTGTTCCTTGTAGTATATTTTTTGTCCAGTTTTCCCTATAATCTTTTTGAAACATTTTGAAACAGAGAGACATGTTCACTATTTCTTTACTTCACAGAAAGGACTAAAGATATTTCAATGTGAAAATTTTCTTCCTTTTCTAGAACTATTTTAAGGAAGATTTTTAGCACTGAAAATAGTAACCTGTAACTTGTCCTTTTAGGTCATATTAAAATTGGAAGCAGTGACGTGGAAACATTTTGGCAACATCAACTAAACAGCAATTGAGAATTACAGGATCATCAGGTATTTGAGATGCAGATAAAAATTTTCCCGATTTCAGGATCTAGGAGTTGGCAAGAAGCCATTAAAGTACATTTATCCTTTTCCTCTGAATAGAACACCAAGCAGTGTTCTCCTTGCTGGTTCCTGACACCCCAGTGCAAGGATAATGGAGTTGCTTTACCCCCAAGGTTTCAGCTACAACAGGTAGAAGACATGGGTCAGATCTCCCCCCGCTACCCTTCTGGGGAAGCATTGGACACCTCCAGCTTCCAAGGCAGAAAGAAAAATAGTTTTGAGATTCAAAACCACAACCAAAACAGTTAGTTCAGTGAGAATGAACATTACTGGGAAGCTTGTCCATAGATCTGTCTCTTGCAGGTGATTTCACGCTCTAATTGAAATCTCTTCATCTGTGAAGTGCCTTTAACATATGTGTGGATTTTTTGGGGTCTATGAATATGCTAGCACCTGCTGGAGTTCAGGCATGTGAGGAAGGCACCTCAAGAGCCTCCCTCCTCCTCTGCTGCTCCTGAAACTTGTTACATCCTAATTGCTTGTGAGTGACCTGCTTTTCTGCCCAAGCACTGCATTCAGGAGGAGCAGCGCGGGGGTGAGAAACAAATGTTCATAGGGGTTCTTCACTCTGAAAAAATGTCACTCAAACTTTTATTGAAGTTCATGGAGAAGCTATTTCTACCTGTGTATTTAGCTAATTATAATGACACAATTAGCCATGCATGTAGTTATATACATACACACATTTTATATAATGCATTATTACAAATTATACCGATATTCTTGTGTGTACATTTTTTATGTAAGCATATATAGCTAATGATATAATTGTTGCCATTCTGTTATGCACCCTTGTGCATGCACAGGTACAGTCACACAGAATCACAGAACATGAGGAGCTGGAAGGGACCTGGAAAGATCATAGAGTCCAATCACCCTACCAGAGCAGGATGACCTAGGCTAAATCACACAGGAACGCATCCAGGTGGGTTTGTATGTCTCCAGAGAAAGAGACTCCACAACTTCTCTGGGCAACCTGTTCCAGTGCTCTGTCACCCTCACAGGGAAAAAGTTCTTTCTTATATTCACATGGAACTTCCTATGCTCCAGCTTGCACCCACTGCCCCTTGTCCTGTCACTGGCCATCCCTGGGAAGAGCCTGGCTCCATCCTCCTGACTCTCACCCTTTACATATTTACAAACATTAATAAGGTCACCCCTCAGTCTCCTCCAAGCTCAAAGAGGCCCAGCTCCCTCAGCCTCTCCTCATAAGGAGAGGTAGGTGAGGTAGGTAGGTTCACAGGTAGGTGAGGCAAGCAGGGAAGCCCCGCAAAACACAACCTGCAGCACGACAAGGAATGTTACCGCTCTGCAACGCGTGTGCCCTCCGAGCACACGAATCGTCACCTCGATGGCAATCAGCAGCGAAGGAGCCACCAGCCATTTTCCACCTCCCTCGCCACGGCACATACACACACCCTTAACCGACGCGAGCGGCAGCTGGCAGGGAACAGCACGGCTGACACACGCCGAGCCAGGGTCCGGCCGCCGGTTAAAGGGCGGCTTGCGAGAGGCCGCTCCCCCTCACCAGGGCGGGAGTCCGGGTCGCGCCTGGGCTTCCCCTACGCAGCGGGGGATCCCGCCGATCCAGGCCGGGACAGGCAGGCGGCGGCTGCACAGCGCCGGTCGGCAACGAGAGCCATGCTCGGAGCCACCCGAGGGTGGCGGCCCGCCCCGGTCAGACCCTCGCGGGGCGGCGGGCACTTGCCTCCCATTCCCGCAGGAAGCGCTGGGCCTCGGCAGGCCCGGCGGCCTTGTGCTTCCTGAACTCCTCCTTCACGTAGCGGTCCCCCAGCGCCCGCAGGGCGGCAGGCAGCGCCCGGTGCAGCAGCAGGATCCGCCGGTACAGAGCCCGCGCACCACCCGGCATGGCGGTGGCGAAGCGGGTCCCGGCGGAGCCCTGAGGCGGCCGTACCGGGGGCGGGGCGAGGGGGGCCGAGCGCCGGCCCGCGGCTTTTCGGCACCGGGAGGGAAGTACCGCTCGTCGGCTGAAGGGCCGGATCTTTTATTGAAACTAAACGTCTGCTTTATGTGGCAGAAAGGGAAGAGCTGGGCACTTTCTACCGGGGTAGAATTTGGTGCGGATTAATTATTTCATTAAACCCGAGATTCATGGCCTTACATTTTATTTATCTGCATGTTTTTACCTGTGGGTGAGAGGAGACGTCATAAAACATCTCACGGTTTCTATGGGGCTGCTCAGGACTTTGTGCTGCCACGTTGTTATCACCAAGCTCCCACTTCATGCTTTCCGACTTGCAGCCCGAGCTGCGGCTCCCCCACTCTCCATAAAGCTTTTTCAGCCGTCTTAACATCACATCCAAGCCACCCACATGGAAAAAAATCTTCAAATGCCAACAGTCGTGGGTATTTTGGAAAAAAAAGTCTTGAAAATCGGACGGTGGCAGCAGTGGCCAAAGCCCATCCTCATCACGGGTGCCTGTTAAGCTCCTTCCAGCTAGTCAAATCATTAACACTTGAAAACAAAAAGGAAACATTTCCATAGGCTCAGGGAGCATTAAACTTTTCCGGGGTGCTCAGAAGTGTCATAGAAATGTACTACCTTGTCAAAAGCCTGAGTTATATGTGAGCAAGAAATGAAAGACCCAACTACAGCATGTTAACTTGTGAGTATTTCTTGATGTTTATTCTCCCAAGCACTTCACTGATTGAAAACTGAAGTTCCTAGTAACACAGAAGTTAATGAAATAAAGGAAAAAGGTTATAGCTTCACTTTTTCTCACTGGCAGCTTCCAGTCCTCTTCCTGCCTGTGATACTTTCAGGGTGGGCAGAAAGGCCCTGGCAAGGCTGGCATGATCCTCAAAATGATTTCTTTTGCTCTCTTTTCAAACTGTATTTTCTGCAGACACTTATTTGAGGAAGGATTTCTGCAGTTAATGCATTTTGGCTACCCCCATGACCTTCAGTATGTTCAAATTTTAAAAAATTTATTTTAAAACTGATTTGCTTTATCGGCTTTATTCACAGTGATGCAATTCCTTGGTATCATCCCAGGGTGCATTCATTTACAGAATTTCTCTAAGTCTTCCTTTATAAAACGACCACCATACTTCAGTTGCATGTGTAGAGCTTTCTACTTGCTCCTTCTACCCTGTGTGGTGGTTTCTACTTGTCCTTTTCCTTCGTGGCCTGCTTAAGCCCTCTGCTGGAGCTTGCTTTTGTGGCTCCTGCACTAACCAGGCTGTGTCAGCCAGGCCTGTGACCGTCAACATTTTTTTACACCTTTGTCTTTCTGTCTGCAGTGACCAAAACCCATTTTGCTCATCCTCTGGGGCAGGTGGTTCCTATCCGATGGAGGAGGATTCTCACAACATCTGTGCACCTCTGGGGCTGCTTCAGCTTCGGGTCTTGAGCCTCCTCCTTGCGCCTTCCCTAGGTGATGCTGGAGGAGTGAGGAATTTGCCAGTAAATTCCCCACAGAGCAGCAGATAGAGCTGTAAGCTCAGCGAGCTGTCTACTAACAGGCTAAGTTGTCAGGTTTTGCCTGTTAACAATTTTTATATCCCCAAGTCCTCCAAGGGGTCTGGACTGTCAGAGAATGTGGCAAGGCTGCAGAGGCAGCTGAATGTCATTCCCCTTGTGTATTGGCACAAAAGGACTCGCCATCAGAACTCAAGACATAATAAAGTCTTAGAGGTATTACTTCTATATCATGACCTCCCAATCATCAGTACTCAAAATATCTCTGCCACAGCTTGGGTCCAGCTGCAGCTTTAGCTAACATGCGTGAGTGAAGCTCCTCCGCTTGCCTCTTGCAGGTGCCTGCCCGTGCTTCCAGGCAGCACTACTTCTGTGCCAGGCACTAGGGCATCTGTGCTACCATCCCCAGTGCCCCATGGCCTGAGAGAGCTTGCACCAAAGAAACAGCACCTCAGGAGGGGGGATTCAACCCACCACTTTTAGGCAAGTGGAGGTGATTGATCCCTACTTATTTTCAGCTGTCAATAGAAGGATGCACTGGGGTATATGTGATTTAGATACCCCATAAAGGACTCCTCTGTATCCAACTGGGCTTTTGAGTGCTGACTCAGTGTTAGTTATGCTGAAACCAGAGTGGATCCCACAAAGATGCCAGAGTATCTCTGTGCCATACTTCATAGTGCCTTTGGGTCTGGGGAGGCGGTATCAGTTCCACCATAGGGCACCGCAAAGTCATGCAGAGTGGTTTAGCCAATATACTAAATCTTTATTTACATGGCTCAGTCTTTTCCCTTGGATACCCAAGAAATCTGTGGTAAAGCACAGGTGCAACATGCTCTGTCTGCTTAGCCATCCTTCTGAGCTAGCAGCGAATCATTAAAAAGTAGAAGACAGACCTTGACTCTGTGGATCTGCCAGAGTGACCATGTTGTTTGCCACAGTCCTAACTCCAACTGCAGGAAGGCAGGAGGAATATTTCCATGGATTTCTGTTGGGTTTGTTGGGGCTTTTTTAATCAGTAATGTGTTGACTAAAGAAGATGAAGCTGAAGTATTTATTGAGCTTTTATAATTGCTATAATTTTTAAAATTATCAAGAGCATCCTGAGAGGAGTTCTTTTTGTGAATCAAAATAAATGATTAAATATAGAATGCAATGACGTGATACTCCTTCCCAGAACCCTTGATAGTCCTGACAAAGCTAAATTGTATTGTCAGCTGTTAAAAACTCAGGATATTCTGCAATCTTCTTCTCCAAACTGCAGGAAAATGTTAAAGTACAGTCTAATTTTCTGTTATTAAAATATATATATGTAGTCCTGCCCTGTGTTTCCTATTTTTGTGTTGTACAGATCACGACAAAACTGCATCTCTTCATAACAATGAAGTTTTGAATAAACTTTCTATATATTTACATAGATTCAAGGCAGTTCCTTTTGGCATACTATTCCAGACCAAGGCAGACTTTTCTGATTCAGAATCCAAGCCAAAGATCTGTTATGACGGCACAAATTGCCTGCTGAATATTTTGTGGCATCTGCCAGTGTGCCTCATAAAGTAAAAAGACACGGAATCATCCCTTCATTGTGGGAAACAACTGCAAAATGAATAGTTCCATAAATGACTTAGAAAAAGCTGTGGGTGATTGGGAGATCCACGGGAGGATTTTGTCTCTGTCTAAATGGGGTAGAACCTTGTCCTTGGTTCGACGGGAGTAAGATCAGTCCCAGAAAAAAAGTTGGACATGCAAACTGTTATACATGGATTCTGTTAAAACATGGCCAGCTCTTTCCCTGGGGCTTGGGAAAATGCAGGCTGATGAAGATACCAACCATGTTTGCTGTTGGCTGCAGAGATATCTGCTTGTCCATGCCTGGCCCAGGTGAAACCAGGGTTCCTGAGGGTACAAAAAAGGGCTACGAAGATGTTTATGGGACTGGAACATCTCTCTTACAAAGAGAGGCAGAGGGACTTGGGACTTTTTAGCCTAGATAAGAGAAGACTGAGGGGGGATCTTATCAATATTTGAGGGGTGGATGTCAGGAGGATGGGGCCAGTCCTTTTTTCAGTGGTGCCCAGTGACAGGACAAGAGGCAATGGGCATAAACTTGAATATAGGAAGTTACACCTAAACATGAGGAGGAACTTCTTTACTGTGAGGGTGACTGAACACTGGAACAGGCTGTACAGAAAGATTGTGAAGTCTCCATCTCTGGAGACATTCAGAACCCACCTGGACACTGTCCTGTGCAGTCTGCTGTAGGTGAACCTGCTCTGGCAAGGAGGTTGGACTAGATGATCTTTTGAGGTCCCTTCCAACCCCTATCATTCTGTGGCTCTGTGATTCTTCACACAGGCTGTGCTTGGGTGCCCCAGGCTGGTCAGCAGGGCACAGCAGTGAGAGCAGGGTGGGAGGTTTTAATTTAAAAGCTCCATTTCAGTGAGGAAAAAAAAAAATGCCATAATAAGTGTTGTTTGGTGTAACTCATCAAGATGGCTTCAGGTACTCATGGGTGCATCCCAGAGTTGGATGCAATAAATAAAGTACGTGATGATTTTTGAAGGAGAGTCAGCCAGCTGTTTCTGGACTTTCAGTCAGTTGCATGTTCAGCGCGTTGATAGTTTTTGGACATTAAAAGGAAGTTCTGCTTTGTTTCAGTTTATGCTTGAGCTGCTCATTCATTGCAGGATTTCTTGTTCTTTCATCTGAAGCATATGATCTGTATCATCCAAAACACATTTTTTTGACAGTCAAAAGAAGCGATTCCTGGAGAAGCTCTGCTTGCCTCCTGCAGATTTGAAAGATGCCAAGTGTATTGGAAATCTTCAGAGAATTTAGCTGCCAAACTCTATCAAGTTTCTGCTTGAACATGTGCAAGCAGAGCTTTGCAGTGAGCCAAATGTTGGCAGCTTCACTCCGGAGGAGCGCCAGCCTTGTATGTGGACCCTCCTGCTCGCCATCTCCCCATGTTCCTGTCTGTAAGTCTTCTCTCCCTAGTCCAGTGCCAGATTGTGAAGCACTGAGGCACCAGCACTTCTCAGGTAAGTGGTTGTGAAAGAAAGGGAGAAGAATCATGACGAACCTGTGAGGGTTTAATCTCATTTTCAGAAACATCTACTATTCAGCTGAAGTGTTCTAAAAGAGTTCAACTCCGTGAATGATTAAAGAGCATCAACATTCAGGATAATGACAGGTAAGGTATTTTAGAGGAAAAATCCTGCACCTTCATTTATAGGCCATGGTGCCAATCCGACTGTGAGCTGGAAATCTTTCTTGTCCTTAAGCCTGAATGTTTTCAACATTCAAAGAAAACACCCAAAAGATTGTCTATATTATGAAATGTGGTGAGTGTGTTGACCCTGGCTGGAGGCCAGATGCCCACAAAAGCTGTCTTATCACTCCCCTCCTCAACTGGACAGAGGTGAGAAAAGATAACAAGATGCTCATGGATCGAGATAAGGGCAGAGAGAGATCATTCAGCAATTAGCATCACAGGCAAACCAGACTCAACTTAGGAAAAAAATAATCTAATTTATTGCCAAGCAAAACAAAAGCCCCCAGAGCAGGCGTTCCACAGGGTCACAGCCTCCTTCACGTGCCTCCACCTGCTCCACCGTGGGGTCCTCCATGGGCTGCAGGTGGAATCTCCACTCCTTCATTATCCTCCATGGGCTGCAAGGGGACAGCCTGCCTCACCATGGTCTTCTCCATGGGCTGAAGGGGAATCTCTCCTCTGGCACCTGGAGCGCCTCATCCCGCAGCTTCTTCACAGACCTTGGTGCCTGTAGACTTGATGTTCTCACATCTTCTCATTCCTCCCTTCTGGCTGCTGTTGTGCAGCACATTTTTTCCTCCCTTCTTAACTATGTTATCCCAGAGGCACCACCACCATGGATGACAGGCTCGGCCTTGGCCAGCAGCAGGTCAATCTTGGAGCCAGCTGGCATTGGCTCTGTCGGACCTAGGGGAAGCTTCTAGCAGCTTCTCACAGAAACCACCCCTGTAGTCCCCACTACCACCACCACTACAACCAGAACCTTGCCATGCAAACCCAAAGCACAAAACAAATTTTTCTACTTTTGAAAATTGAAACAGAAATTGCAAAATGTCAATATTTGGAATCACTGTGTGTCTTCTCCTTTTATGAACAATCTTTTTGGTAAACACACTACTGATCCACTTGGTTCCTCCACCACATGTGCTGTTCTGTTCAACCACATTAAAAATCTCCAAAAGATGCAATATTCTTCCATTAAGTCACAAAAGCACAGTTTGAGAGAGCATTTCTTGTTATTTTAAATAGAATATAAAGTGTGCATCATTCATGGGTAAAGCTTTGTTTTCTGGTTTTTCATTGTAAAACTTAAGCATGTAAGCTGTGCAAAGATGCTTCCACAAACCCATTAAAATTCCTTCCAGAAGGACACAAAAAGAGCACAGGAATTGTTATGTTGATGATTGTAACAGAGGGAGATGGTTGCACCAGAACAAGGGGGAAGATGGCCAAACTAAATAAATTAATACTTTTTAAAAGCTGGAGAAAAGACCATATGTGTGTGAATGCAAAACCACGGCTCAGCCTCGGAGCATCAGGAGGAGAGCACAAGTGAACCCCTTCTGCACAACAGCATCCATGGATCCTGGGAGCTCCAGATGACATGCTGTCAGCCCCCAAAGTCTAAACAGAGAGAATAAAACTAGCGAAGCTACATCACTTCTAAGCTTTTAGCCCAGCTTCACATTAACCCAAGGGGAATTTAAAACACAACACAAACATGTGTTTAAACAAAGTTAGAAGAAAGCTTGTTGTCCTGTCTCCTGTTTTAATTAAATATGTTTTATATGAAAAGCATAGCTTACAAATGCAAGCTATGTGGTTTCTCTGGCAGCATTGCAGCTCTAAGTAAACACACTATAGTATTATTTTGTTTGCTTTCTTCCCTAATTAAGTTTTTAAAGTTTCCTCAGCTCTCTGTGTGGCTGCTTCAGTTTTGGCAGCAGTACTGTGGCAAAGGGGACTGGGAAGAAGACATAGCTTTCTCATTCTCCCTCCCTCCACCAAGTAAACCAATCTCAGATCAGTTGGAAATCCCTTCTTGGTTCTGGGGTTTTTTTTAAGATATATAGGTGACAGACCATATGCCACGAGTGGAGCATGAGCCGTATGGGTCACACTGGTGTGAGAGCCCATACCCTTCCACTGGGAGAGAAACAGAGTGTTTGACTGCACTGATTGTGGGAGGTGCACACTTGCTTTGCATGCTTCAGAGCAGAAATCAGAGCTGAAACACAATATTTGAAGCCAAACATAAATTTTGGCATTGTTTGAGGGTGTTTGGATGTTTAACTTCCTCAGAGGCTACGGGTTTCAGGTTCAAGGCTTTGCTGTAAAACAGTTAATGTTTCACAAATCCGGGTCATCATCTGCTATTTAAAATGAAACACACATAACCCAACGTCATTCATCATCTTGACATAAACAATATCCAGTCAGCAAAGCACATGTCCCATCTCAGGCTCTTCCTAGCCCTTTGAAAGCCCTCTGAATGCATCCAGTCTGACCAGGACAACTATACTGGCCAAGTATGGGAATACTTAACTGGCCTTGCATTGAAACACTTGGCATCACCTTTGATGTGAAGCACTGGATCTCTTGTCTCTATCCAGTTTCTGATGTTTTAATCAATGAGGAAAACAAATCCAACCAAAACTGTGTAGCTCTGTAACTGCTTGTGTCAGTTTGTTGTGTTCCCTACCCTGAATTTCAGCACCAGGCTGCAGGCTGGGGGGTATTGGGATGGTTACTCATCCTGGGTTTATTATTCACTGGATCTGGTAATATTTGGGGTTACATTGCTTGGCAGCCAGGATTTTCCTTTGTGGTTTCTTGATATAACATCACATATTAATGGCTGAGATTCAGGATGGAACTATAGGATACCACATGAAAAAAGGGTAGCTTTAACATAAATACCCGAGGTTTCTTAAACACGTTTCATCCAACAGCACTATCACTGTTCATCAAGTCCTCCCTCCGCCCCCTTCCCAAACCACCTGAAGGCGGGATCAAAAGGCACGCTGCATTTCTTTGCATTGAAATGATCACTTCTGTGAAATATGGGTTTTAGTAATGAGTTTATTGCTGTTTGCTTCGTGAATTATGGCTTTGCACTAACCAAAACAAAAGTTATTTACAAGGTGCCACAGGAATAACTTTTAGACTGAAAAACAAGTCAGTTAGCCATCACAAACTCCACGCTGATTTGTGAAAGCGGTAGTTGGGTTTTTTACTGCTTTGATTTTACGCTGAGATGTTGAATGCTATTTTGTTCTTTACCCTGTGGAGCAGTAGCAGTTCCAGGTGCTACAGGAAGCACAAAGCCCTTCCATTGCAAAGGCAAGCCCTAGGGGAAAAATATTAACTGTTTCAGTGTAGCACCATAGGTAGTGACATGGTCAGAAGCTCTTCACGAGAAAAAAGTTGGAGACTTTATTCTCCTATTATTTTTTCACCATATGCAAGGTATAACATTTTAATATTCATTAATTTTATATTAATTAATAGAAAATAATAATGTCTATTTTTAAAACCTTGACAATGAGTCGTGAAAGCACACTGTCTGCAATGATGTACAGCTTATGGTGAGAACTGCATTCTCAATTTTTCTGAAAGCTGTAATTTTCAAACGCTTCATGTGTCACACTGAAAAATTAAGAGAACCCCATCTAGGTCTAGGGTAGAGTCTGTGTTTCAAATGTCAGGTTGTTTAAGAAATGGATACCCCAAATAAAGCCCACCTTTATAAAATATCCCAGCATTAATATCTGGCAAGTCTTACTGCGTTCGAGGGAACATGTTTTGGTTTTTTATGCATGGAAGAGCACAAGCATACCATCAGCTCTCCTGGAGGGGATCAATACTTCAGAAATTCTTCAAAAGTAGAAGTGTATCCCTTCTGTTGTTCAGCTTCATATATCAAAAGTTGTGCTCTTCACAGCTTCCAGAGGGCTTTGCTGTGACTCATTTACTGTCTTCCTGCGCTCTGTTTTCGAAGTTATGCCCTGGGAGCAAAACTTCTCATTTAAGACCTGGATTTCAAAGTGCTTTCAAATCCACAGGCATCTCCAACATGTTTTCAAAATTGTTATACCTCATCAGAGCCAGGGGCAACATTACCCATGCACATCTGAAGTCAGTTGGTCTAGCAGGTCTTCAGATAATACCCCTTCTTTTCAACCTTCCCAGGAGGACTGCATTTAATGTGCTCTGAAATCCACTGCAATGTGATGATGTTCTTGAAAACTCAGCCATGACAATGATTGCAGGACAGTTCACAGTGCAAATTCGGAGTAATTCCTCTCTCCCTTATAGCAGATTTGGGTTCTTGTTTTTTCATAAGCAGCTCTGAAGATACGAATCCCATGAAACACGTGTATATTGCAGTCTGATCCTGAGCTCAGCTCTTCAGCTGACCAAACTGATGTCACTGAAATCTGGTAAACAGCCAGCTGAGAAATATTTAACTCTACTGGCTGATTAGAAAAAAGAGTCAAAGAAAGTAAAAAATTCTTCTTCTGATTCTAGAAGAAATACATTTTTTATTGCTCCTAGTAAATGCTTTCAATTCCTGCTCAGCTACTGTCTGATTAGTGTGTGCATATATATGAATATACCTGTTTTTATATAATTGTATATACATGTACACACGCCCACATGCCCCTCCAAGCACACACATGGATGCCCATACGCACACACATGCGCATGCGTGAGTACACACAGAACTGGTTTGTTATTTTAGCAGTCTGAAGTAGCGTACCCAAACCCTACTTCCCTGGTTTACTTTGTAATCAGATTTTTTTAAAGGTTTTTTTTGCTTTCTGGTAACTCATGCCAGTACTTCCTGCAATATAAACTGTACCCTGCGCACGTGTACAGGACACTCACCGATTGCTTTGCGTGCTTGCATTTAAAAATGTGCCTTCAGCTACGTCAAGATTGCCTGTGAGTACTACATCCACATTCAGCTCAAGAATCTGAGATATCCCACAAACCCAGAGTCCAGTAAGGCGATGGCAGAGACAGTCCAATAACTTCAGACTTCCCTGAGTCCCAACTCGGTGCTTCAGCCAATAGCTCATACTGTCTTTGAGGATTGCACAACTTGGTATTAATCTACGCCGAGTCAAGGTGGCGGCTCTTATTAAAAACTTAATGGACAATACCTCGTCATCATGTGATAAGTTACCCATACAAAACCAATGTAAAGTCTATGGGAAGTTTAGTAAATTCTTTCTGTGTACACTGTAGACAAAGGAACATGCAGGTATTGAGATTTGAAGTCTTAACCCTAAAATGAACTGGGAGATGTTCCCGCAGTAGAGCTGCAATGCCCCTAGCAGCGAACGACTTGAAAGATACTGATTGTCTCTGACTGACGTTGAGTAACAGAAGTATGTCTTAAGGCAAGATTAAAACATTCATTAAAGAGGGGATATAAAACAGCATTACAAAAACCTGAGGTTTCCCCCTTACACTTTAGTAGTTACAAAATATTCTTCTGGCTCTTTAATTGCAGTTTGCAAAGGCTCTATACTGAGTCATTTAGTTTCTCTAAGTAACAACCCTGTCCTAGCCTTCTTATTGGCATTTACTCCTATGCCACCCACATTGAACTCCAAATCTGGATCCAAGGATTGCTGAGCTGTGAAGACTGTATTTGTATAATTCTGCCAGTAACCACCCATATAACCTCAGAAGAATCAAAGAGAACTAAAGATATGCTGAAACATTCAAAAGTCATTTGAACACCACCTACCAGGAGATGCTCACAGGTTTAAGGATATTTTATATGCATCCTATTCTGGTCTCTGGTTGGTCTTTTCAGGGAGGAGAGGGATGGGAAAGAGCCAAAGACGGCTGCGTGTGTTTGCTCGTTTAGCAAAAAAAGAAGTTTTATATTCTGTCCCTCTCACCTCCAGATGGTAGTAAGTCAAATTTCAGGACTGCCACGCTGCAGGACCAGAGGAAGGCACCTGAGTGCTGCCACGGGGAAAAAAACATGTTTAAAAGGGGATGAGGACCAAAAGCTGCTAAGAATAATTAGCATGGCTATGCTGTTTACCCATTCCACAGTTTACTCATTCACTACCTAGTAATCATCCCTTCTTCAGTGAGTCTCCTTTTTGCCTGCTTGCCAAAGAAAAAGAAGGGCCAACGAGAGGTCAAAGCAAGAGCAGCCTCAACATCCTCAGCTCCCTCTCATGGCTTCACCCCTTCCCTGGGTGGTTCTCCTGTCCAGTTTTGCGTGTCCCAAAGAAGTTCTGTCTTTGGGCTTGACAGAAGTTGCTGGAAACTGTTCATCACTTCTGGTATCTGAATTAAGTGACCAAAAGACAGCACAGGCCATGTGCTCACAAAAGCAGATTCTTTCAGGGTATGTCACAGTGAGGACCCAAAGGTGAATAACACCCTCGCTTGTGAAACAGGTCTAGATGGAGACTGCAGCTCTCTGTGTGTGAAGCACTCCGGGTCATCTCTACACACTGATGTAAAGAAGACACATCTTCATGCATCCACATTTGCAAGCAGACCTCTGTATTGAAGTCAAGAAGACAAAAACTGATGTAAAAGACCCTTCCCCACTCTATCTATTGGCACACCTGAGGACAAATGTTCTTCCATCTCCACTTTTTTCAAGTATTTAAGTCCCTCTCTGTATTTCCTCATTCTCCCAACTCGGTCAAACAATACTGCTTAAACCTTTCAGGTTTAAGTAACGAATTTCTCAGCATTTTCTCTCCCAGACTCCCATGCATCAGCATAAGGCTGCATTGTCTGGGCTGCACTGGCCAATGCAAGTGGAAGATGTTTATTTGTAATAAAGATACACCAAAATCCCCAGTATCCACTGGAAATTATAAACATAGAAATATCTTCACATGTCTTTGGTTTGTTAAAAAAAAAATAAATGTTTAGAATTACTATCTTTAGGTCCCAGCTTGACGTCACAGTGTCCTTTTAAATAAATAACCCAGGCAGTGCAATGCTTTTTGGAGGGAAAGCGAAGGTTACCACCGACTGTCTTCTTGCTGTTCAGGACAATCAGCAGATTTTTGGGGTTTGGATTAAAAAAAAACCAAAAACCCTCCACCATTTATTATCTGAACAAATATTTTTCTTAACAGTTTCTATGTAACCAAGTTCATGGGAAATATAAGTAAAAGTCAAACAAGGGAAGAAAACAACTGGGTAGACTCCAGAGACTGATTATTAACCAGAACTATCATGGAACACACATGTGGACACATACACATGTGCACTCACCTGCCAACGTAAAGGGCAGAAGGTTTATACACACTGAACAGGCACATGAGTGTCACACTTGGAGTTTCAGGCCATGCCTCAGTTGATCACTGGAGTAGGAAAACAATAACATACATGACCACTTGCAGAAGTCACGGATGGTGTGGTAACACAGGACAGAAGCCCAAAAATCTGCATCCGATTTACTTTTTATTCATTATTAGACATCACCATGGTTAACATGAAAGTACACATCCCATAATAGCTCTGTTTAAATACGTTACGCCTATCATAAAATATGGAAGACATTTTTCTTGCTCTAAGTTGTTTGGTTTTTCCCTCAGTACAATGTAGCCATTCAGAACCAAAACCCAGGGTGTCGTACCCAAACAAGCAGCTGTGCAGATACACACATTCCTGTTTTGTCCTGCATCCTGAATGCTGCCAGTCAGGAATCAAATGCCAATTCTGATGCTCTGAAATTATTTGCAGAGGGAAATCCAGCCCACAGTTGTCCCATTGCCAGCATCCTTGCATCCTTGCAGGGAAAGTCCAAAGCGATATACAGAAGGATGCATCTGCTGTGTGTGCTGGTAAGAACTTTCTGTAATGTTTTGACTGTCAGATGATTTTTAATACAGATTTCTGTTTTATTGCTACGAGGAAGGCCATTTTTAGATCTTTATAATCACAGACTGCACTAGTAACATCTTATGCTTTGGGTTTTTTTTGCTTTTCTGTGTTTTGCCTTTTCTTCTTCTGTTTCCCCCCTCTTCCCTTTTCTTCCTTGCAAACTGCGCTCTGAAAAGCACATTGTTGAGGAGTGGGACTGTGGCATTAGGGTCAGTCGGCTACCCCTTTGCTCACATTCCCTCTGCTGGTCTCTGAGACATGAAGTCTAAGCTAGAGAGTAGCACACAGAATTGTGCCGAGTTTTGGACCCGCTTGCTTATGCTATAAACAGTGTCTGCAAGACGATGCTTCACTTTGAGCACATTCTTGACCTCCCGCTAAAATCAGCAGGCAATTGTACTCAAGTCTCCGTGAATTAGGGTAACCACCTTTAATGCAGGGCTTTATATCAACACATCACCCATATTTGCTGCTCTTTGGACAGCCTAAATTATCTTCTCACCGCTTAGAAGCTCATACAGTCTTAGACTGCATCTAGCCTATGCTGTATCCCTCAGCTCTCGATCGATTTGCTTCCACCAACTGGAGCCAAAAACCTTCCTTTCAGCTCAGCATCTTCCTCTTCTGGATGCTACGCTGACACTGTAAGATTTCTAGCCCAGTGCCACTCACTGAGTAAATTGGCCCAGGCTACTCATTTCAGAAAGTGAGTATGATGATTTTCAGAGGTGCTGGTTCTGCTGAACTGCATCATCTTGTTGAGGCAACAGAACTAAAAATTATAGGAGCAGAGCTGATGGAAGACAAGGGATTTCAAAATGATACACTTTGAACATAGGAAGTGTGAGCTGGTAAGAAATTTATTCTCTTCACTATTTTTAGCGTTCACGTTCTCAGAAACAGACATGTTTTGATTGCCTCCTCTATTTATTTTTAATAACACTATTTGCAAGAGAAATACCTTTTTGCTGGAGCACCGAGTGTTTGGGGTTGATTAAGTATAATTTTCTGCAGAAGACTTGCAGAGATTGCATCAGGTTAAGAGAAAAATCCACTAATAGCATCGCAGAAATCAGGACCGTGTCATGTTAGGGTATCGGAAACCCCTGCTTGCGTGTAGCTCTTTTTCAAGAGCTGAGGAGGCACCTTTGTGTGTTTTGGATCTTGTTTGTGGGTTACAGCTTGTTACACCCAGTGTGAGTTGCTTGAAGTCCTCCTTTCATCTAACAGCCACCACTGAAGACAACAAGGAGGCTTTGCACCTTCAGAGGATTTGGCCAGTGTTTTGCTTGGTTGGTTGGTTTTCAACTAGCACCATACAAGCGGTACATAAGTAAAATACCGTGTATTTTTCTGTTTTGCATGGCACTACTTCAGATATCTATGGATGCTCCTGATGTATCATCCTGCCTCTCAGAAGGATGACATCCCCCTTCCTCTCAGAGTCGAGCCTGCGTCGATTTCTGCATTCAGTCCTCCTGCAGATGCTCCTACAGCCATCTGCATTGGCCAGCAGATGTCATTGTGTTTCCACCGCAAGAGCACATCAAACATATTCATCTGGCTGCAACGCATGTCCAGTCCTGCAAACAATGCTGTTGACTATTTAGGACTTTTTTTCTACCCTGCAGTGAAATCTTTGTTAAAGATGCTTAGCCAGAAAAGAGTGAAAATTAAGTTCTGAGCATTTGATATCTGTGACTAACTAAGCAGAATGCCCTTGGTCTCAGCTAATATAACACCAATGGTGTTATACAAACACAGCTTACTCAACAGGACACAAATCATTGTTAATAAACTATTACAAAAGATGCCAACAGAAGAGGACAGACAAAAACTGTCTCATGGATTAGCCAGCTTCTTTAAGGAACCGGCTTGCTTTGCTGTGAGGTCATCTGTTCTTCAGCGCTCAAAGAGGCAGAATTGAGGATTTATACTTCAGAACTTTTTAGACCTTTGGAGTGTAATGAGAAGTGGCTGCGGCCTGTTATTTTTCAGCTATTTTATCCTGGACTATGTTAACAGCTTCCTAATTTGCATGATATAATAATATTTGTGATGTAATTAGAAAGTTCTATTTGAGGTCAAAATATGGTAGCAATAGAGAAGCAAACACTTGGCAGTCATCCCAGAGGTAGGGTTTTCCAGAAAGTCTGACATATTTTTTATCATCAAAAACTCAAGAGACATCATTTTAGGTTTTATTTTTAACTGTCGTTTCATAAACTTAACGAACAGAAATGGGCTTTGATATCTAAAAAGCTACATTCACAATTACCGCTCATTTCCCAAGCTAAAGAAGCAGCATGGGATGAGCGGAGAGTGAAGTCAGCTTGCGACATCCAGAATTGGCACGTAGGGCCAAATTCCTCACTGGCAGCAACCAGCGAGGCTCTGCTGGCTCGAACAACACAGGAGACCCTTGACAAATTCACCAGAGAACTGGTCTTTTGCAATGTGTTTTGAGTCCCAGGGGCCGGCCACAAAACTGAGTGAAGTCAATGGAAATCTGGCTTGCTGGCAAGGGGCTGCAGATGAAGCCATGAATCAGGTTTTCTGGAGGCTGGGCACAGCACATCTGTGTTGGGGTGAGGCAGCTGAGAGGCGCGGGCTTGGATGTGAAAGGACGAGCTCCATCTCATGAGTCTCTCTCCACTGAAGCTTTTCTAGCTCAGGAATAACCTGAGATGATGCTGTAGGTAGAGAGACCCTGTAACTGAGGCCCCCTTTGGCTGCCTAGCCCACCAGACCTTCCCTCTGGATGAGAAGAAGGATGCCCAGTGGTGACCCATAGGTACCACAGCAGTTTCCTCTGAGCCCTGAGAGTCATGGGTCATGATGAAGGATCACAGCAGCATCACCTGCTGTTTCCCAGATAAACTCACTTGCAAACGCAGAAGCTATCCACAGTGCAGAACTTGTCTGTAACAATATTCTATTCTCATCCCTTCCTTATTCAAAAAGTGTGACAAAATATAAGCCTGACACTATTAATGGGTCCAGACACAGGTGACATACCCATTTCCCACATGCGACTCCACGCTCACGCCATATATCCTACTGCTGCTCACCCTCCAAAGCACACAGAGGAAACTCTGTGCCACTCCACTGAGGCTGGTCTTGGGCTGCTGAGCTCCCAGTGCTATGCTTCCAGACTTCCACGTTTACTTGGGATTTGTCATCAGAATAAGATAATTTGGAATTGCCCTCGGGTAACTTTTTTTGATCTCCATTAGCTGAGCCATAAATATGAAATAAGAAACATGAAAACCTGTATTCCTGGCTCAGTGCTTCCTCATCCAATTCCTCACACTCCTGCTCCTTGTCTCGCTCAGCCAGGGCTTGCTGGCACATTTAACTGAGATTTAACTGAGTAAAAGCACACCAGGACATTTTCTACTTCTAGGTACATGCTGGTTTTAGGCAACCTACTACTTCATTGCAGCATGAGGCTGTAAAACATACACAAAATGTAAAGGAGAAGAAAACAGAGCTCTGGTTTTGTATCTGCCTGAGGACATCCACACACAGGTGGAGAGACGGCGACACTGGCGGGGTGGATATGGGAGCCCAAAGAGCTGACTTTAATCTGGGCTCCAGCAAGTCTCCTCTGTCTCGTTTTTTCATCTCAAACCAGGGAGGTAACACTATTCATTGCCTTGTTTCACCTGAGGAAAAGTGTAATGAAGGTTAGAAAGGCACCTACACACTACAGAGATGGGAGAATTCCCATGACTGCAAAAGAGCCTGAGGAAATGACTGACTCCGCTTGTACCAAATGCTGTGGCTGACGGAGAGGATCACTAATCTAGAAATAACAGTAGAAATACTGATCTATCTCACTTCCTAAGCGTGCCCTGGATAGGCTCACCAACACCAGTGGTCCAATTTTAAAAAATAGCATTTGATGATATAATAACAACCCATGTTGGAACACACTTCCATAAGGGAGATGCACAAAGACTTTCTGAATGTTGCACATTTTGATAAATCCAAGGTTTGATGTATTTTGAGCTGCCATTAGCTTAATATCATTTAATTTCTAATGGAATTGTGCATGAGATTGAGTTTCTTTCCTTGCTTAGAGCAGATCTGAGCACGGGAGCAGTCAGGTGGAGATTTTGCAGCAGGGGTCAGGGAACTAGAGCCACCCTCTGCAGTGGCCAGGGAGATGGGTGATCCTGGAGCAGCCACTCTGCTGGCCTCTGTGGATGTCACTGCAAGGGCATCTCTGGTGGGATTGGTTCCCCTTCATCACAGAGGCTGAGAGATGCTCCTGGCTGAGACGTGTCACCTGGGATTCCTCTGCACACTACAGAGGCAGCTCTCTCACCACACGCCCTGGCTTGCACAGCCATGAACCCGTAAGACACGGTACTTAAAGCCATAAAATGTGATGGCTTGGCAGTCTGGGGGGGATCTACCATGACCTTTTTCTCCAGTTGCCTTTTTCTCCAGTCTTTACCCCTCTGGGTGCAACCAGGGTCTCCTAACTTTATCTGCGGAGAAGTTAGGCAGGAAGGCAAATTCACTTCTCCAGGCTCCCTCTGCAGTTGGGTCCATCACATCTCCACAAAATCTCATCACGTCTTAAGAGATGGGTCTAACACTGATGGATCAGACCCCCTTTGGTTCCTTCTGCTGCCTCTGACAGGAACTGAGGCACCTAGGCACCTCACTGCCCAGCTCAGGCACTTGACTTCTGAAAGATTAAAGATGATGGACTGACTCCTGAGTCTTGGTGAGCAACTGTGCCCACCTTTGCTAGCCATAATGGCAGGCTGTGCAGCCTGCCAAGCTCTCTAATGGCAAGCTCTGCATCCTCCAGCTTTACCTATGCCTTGAATCTCTTGACCATTTTTAAAACAAAGAAAATACCGAATTTTCCACCAGCTGAGAATTTAAGCAAGAAAACCTGATCATGTTCAAGCATAATAATTGCTCTTCAGCAGAGTTATTTTGCATTCTAGCTGTTCTTAGTACAGTATCATCACAAAACTCTCTTGGTGTGCTCAGTGTGGAAAGTCAGTTGAGATGCTATAATGATGTCGAAATGAAATGCTGTCAGCGCAAATCCATAAAATGACATAACGGTGTCAGAAATGAAAGGGAATCATAGCAGAGTGTGTTCCAGCACCGCTCAAAAATTTGTGAGAGGAAAGGGTGCCACAATTTGGGGACAATGTTTGTTATGACAGAAATGCTCAAACAGCTTAAAAGGGAAACTGCATTTGCCAGCTGCATCACTTTTTAATCCAGTGGATTTATCAAGAAGTTGTGCTAATTTCCTCTATAAATATCCCTGGGACTGGAATGGTGCTTTGTGTTGCAGAAAGTGATTTTTAAGTAGTCCCAACTCCAGGTTTCTTCTGACATGGAATGGGAAGGTTCATTGCATTGTTTGCTTAAATAAATGCTCATTTCTCTTTTGAGAAAATAAAAACCACCCCTCATCCAGTTATCCTCCTTGAGGAAACCCACATCCCCATGCCTGGCACACCATCCTAAAGAACAAACTCTCTAAGCACTACCAGCAGGAAAAATCTATGCCAGTACCTATTTTTTTCTACCATGTAATGTTTACAAGTGCCTAGAAATTCCCATGTAACACCATGCTTGGCAACAAAAACTGAGGCAGAAGAAGGTGGAAAGAGGGACAAAGAGCTGACTTCCAAGGTAGCCTATGTTCAGCAACTGTCTGGGCATTGATCTGCTTGTGGGAGGTGGTGAGTGGCTGCCTTTGCTTGCTGGTTTCTTCTCTTTCCTTCCTGCTCTACACTGCGCTGGTGTGGCCTCACCTTGAATACTGTGCGCAGTTTTGGGCATCACAGTAGAACAGAGACATAAAAAAATTGGAGAGTGTCCGGCAAAGGGCAACAAGGATGGTGAAGGGTCTGGAGGGGAAGTCTTATGAGGAGAGGCTGAAGTCCCTTGTTTTGTCCCTTGGCTGAAGTCCCTTGGACACTCTGGATAAAAGGAGGCTGAGGGGAGACCTCATCTCTGTCTATGGCTTTCTGAGGAGGAGGAACAACAGGGCAGGTGCCAACCTCCTCTCTTTAGTGACCAGTGATACAACCCGAGGGAATGGCATGAAGCTGAGACAGGAGAGGCTTAGGTTGGATGTCAGGAAGAGGTTCTTTACTCAGAGAGTGGTTGGGCACTGGAACACGCTCCCCAGGGAGGTCGTCACAGCACCCAGCTTGACTGAATTCAAGAAACGTCTGAACGATGCACTCAGTCACATGCTCTGACTTGGCTGGCCCTGTGTGGAGCCAGGAGTTACACTTAATGACCCTTATGGGTCCCTTCCAACCCAGGAGATTCTATGATTCTATTAAACTGCCTTTATCTTGACACACCACTTTTCTTGCTTTTGCTCTTCCTATTTCTCCCACTGTCACACTGGGTGGAGGAAGTGGGGGAGTGACTGAGTGGCAGCATGCGTGCCCAGCCGCTGGCCAGGGCCACCCCACCAGGGAGAGGAAATGATTAGCACCACCGAGTAAAACACAGACCTCCCAAGCTTCAGTAACTCTTTGCATTCACCTTATGAAGTCCACATCATATATGTCATGACCGAAGCTATTCCTAAATACTTCTAAAGTCCTCCTTGCAGACAAGTGCTGCAGAGGACATAGCAAAGGCTGAAACAGCATGCTGGAAGGCAAGCAGCCAGCCTCATCTCCTGCAGCACAGACACAAAAATTCAGCTGGTGGTTCACCCCTGCCCCATCCAAGGACTAGGCTAGAGCACAGGACAGCCAAGCTGAGGATTTGCAAAGGCTCACTGCTGAACTGACTTTGCTTCTGGGGATGTCCATGGTAAACATCCTCTTGCATCAATGGGAGCAGCCTGACTCCCAAATACTGCTGACTCAGTTTGCTGATAGTAATGAATTTGCCATTAACTTTTTTTACATTCATTAATTACCTTCATTATTAAACAGGTGTATCACTTCTCTCTGGAGCACTCTGACTTTAGCTTCTCCTGGGACCACACTACACTCGCCCCTGTGTTTGAAACACCCAGCCCTAGTGCTTGGCGTGGCAGAGCTGCCAGGGCATGTTCTCGCTACCTAGCAGTTTGAGGACTCCAGACTCATGCCATACACTCATAGAGGGCAAAGCCACCTTTATCTCCTGGTTCTTGGTGGATCTCCTGGATTTCATGCAGTTGCAGTGCTAAATGCTCTGTATTATAGATGGTCTGGAAGTCATCTGTCAAATCTAATACAGCTTGCAGTGCTTACGTTGGCATCCACTGGTACCCTAAACACTTGAGCTTGACAGTGTTGTTGGTAGAAGCAATAGATGTAGTAACACAGCTGTCTCACGATGTCTCTCCAAGGAGTGAGTGACACCCCCTCAAGACACATCCATCATTCTCCACCTGAAGGGTGCTGACCTGAGATCTGGATTTCAGGTGGCTAAAATAAGTGAGCTGCATCCCACAGAGAAAGACCGCGTGAATGAAGCTTACCGACCAGAGTGCATCTGATGATCATGGCTAAAACCTTCAAACAAAACAAAAGAAGCTGCCAAAAATTTGGCTGCTGAGATTTTAGCTGGCTGCTGTAGGGGCTTAAGCTCCATCTTCCAGTGCTTGACCTAAACAAAAGAGTGAGTTGTGATGCCATTTTTTATTTTCTTTTTGACCCAAAGTAGTCTTCTAAAAAAAATTTAGATTTGGTTACTCAAAAATGTTCCATGACTTGATTTGAGAGGATTTTATCTTCAATTATCTGTACTGAGAAGAAAACAAAATAGTGTGGAAAACTAAAAAGTCCATGCTGATGTTTTACAACACATTTTCTTTCTGTGATCACAAAATTCTTTTCATTTCCTTTATACAGAACCAGGGATCTTAAAGAAACACTCGAAGCCGAAGTAAAATATTTAATTTCAGGTCAAGGAAAATGTATGTTTTACATGACCTGAAAAAATTGTCAGACTTTCTGATTTCTACCACATTCAGAATAATTATCAGGTGATCATTCAAAAGAAGTTTTTTAAAGATCCATGATACTTTTCAGTAAAATAAAATCCTACCTAAAATGCCTGGAATTTTTGAAAAGCTGTAATCTCCTATCAGCAATGGCTGATAACCGGAAAGAGCTGTTGCTAAATTCAAGGGAAATAGACTTTTCTGCTGTGATTTTGCAACTTATTTCTGCTATAGAGATGGTGGGAAGAAAAGTTTCCATTTCATTTCTAAACAGATATTCAAACATTCCTCAGGAAATGTCTGAAGGTGCTGCTGATTTCGACTCAATAACATTCTTCAGATATTTGCAATTTTGACAAGATATTTCCATTTTGACTAGGAATAGATCATTAGGCTTTTATTTGTGTGAAATATGCCCCCCCCCCCCCCCCAGTTGTAAAATAGTGTAAAATTGTGTTTCACATTATGGTAAAACAGGGATATGTTTTAAAGCCTTTCAATTAAAATTTGGACTTCTTCAAGGAAGGTTGAATATTCCTTTTTTTCCCCTGCATAAATAGGATTTTCACTCAAAGGAACTCTCTGAGTTCCTCTGTACATTCACATATTTTAAAAAGTAAGACTATTACTATGTTAAATGTGTCTCACTGGAAAAAGCTATTGACTTTTCCATTCTACTGCTTTAATTTTCCACTACTCTTGTATGTTGGAATACTCCAGGTGGGTGCTGCGTGTGCTTCTGATTATGCTGTGTTACACAGCAGGGAAACCTCTTATCTCAGACTGGTTGCCTGGTTGAGAAAAAAAACACATTTAAGGTAGTAAACACAGCTGTGGAAGAAGTATTTTCTATTTCCTTGCTGTTTGTTTTAATGTACTAAAATGACATAATTATGGAAGTTTGCAAAAATGCCAAAATGTAAAACAATAATAATTCGGTCTATGCATCTCTATTACAGTCTGGATGTCTCCAGATATAGCTTTAAGCAGTCCAAGAAAATCTTTGGAAATGTCTTTTCTGGTTTACGCTTTGCTCTGCCCTGATAAAGAAAACACAGAATTTCAGAGAAAAGGAATTTTAAAGTAATCTCGTGGTTACACTGGTGCTAAGAAGTGATCAAATCTTGTTCTTGCCATTTCTCATGCCAGCTCGGAACTTTGGGCTTGAAGATTTGTGTTTCTATTGTTTTCTTTCCAACTCTGTGCAAACACTCCAAAGATAGGAAATTTGCAGATCTGTAAGAGGGGAAAAAAACAAACAAACAAACAAAAAAAGAATAGAGGTTTTGTAAATCCAACCACCACAACTTCACTTGAAGAAAATGAAATCTGAACTCTGAAAGAGGACAATGCCTTTTTCTTTTTTTTTGTTTCCCTTCCCAACTTGCAAAGAAATAGAGAAATGCAATCCCTTTTATTTCCTATTTAAATGAGGCTGAAGCGTTTTCATCTGTGGTGTGCAAAGTCTGCTGAGTAAATTCGGAGCACACTCATTGTATTTGCCAAGAGCATGGGGCTTACATTGGTTGAGTAAAGAGCACTATAATATTACAATTATAAAACCAAAATGCTCAGAAATATGCGATTGTCACTTCTCTTTTTTTAACACACTATTACTTTCTGAAGTCCTGCTGAGAAAAGATTAAACGTGAAGCCCTCCAAAAGGAAGCTGTGCTCCGTTTGAGCTGCAGCCACTCGCCACTGCCTGTTCTTTCACCAAAAAAAAGAAGCAGATTTTGATAGAGATCCTCAGTCCAAACTCTGCCCACAAACATCTGAAGCCATCTCCCCTGAAATCCTATGTAAGGTAACACTGACATCCTGGCTACTCGGGTCTGTGGAAGATTTCATCTTTTCTATTAGGATGTGTAAGTGCACAAAGGGCCACATAAAGTTCCTTTGACTGTGGCTGGAAAGACTCGCACTGGCACCAGCGCGCCTTTGGATCACACTGTACCATCCTTTCACTCCATCCACAACTATTATTTCGCTGCCCAGAATTGTTGTAATATGACTGCCTCCCTTCATAATCTCCACATTTTATCTAGCTTCTTTTCCAAAGCTGGAGAGGATAATTGTCATCTCTTGTGTAACACAGCTAAGAGGCTGAGGACAGGCTTTGGGGTGATGGCTTTCTCTGCTCTCCAGTCCACCCGTACCTTCTCCAGACAGTAAGTACGTCGGGGCAGAGAGCACCAGCAAGCATAGTGAGGATTTCTGATCTGCCTACATTCAGTTACAAGTGCTAGAGGAAGAAAAGATTTCACTGCCAACTCATCACCGCAGAATCCTCCAGCAAAGTGGGATAGAGAAGGCAGGGGGCAGGTGAGAGCCTCTAAAGCACAGCTACCAGAACTGGTAGGCTAACGCAGAAGCTACAGCTCCGGGGTTCCAGGTGTTGAACCAGGAGAGGTAGTGTGAGCATGCAAAACATCTGTCTACCCTCACTGAAGCCAAAGGGGACCCTCCCTATTGCTTTTAGCAGGACCTGGACCATGCTGGTGGTTTGTATCGGACAGGTTGCCTGTGGATTGGGGTAAAGGAAGAGGTAGCAATGCACACTTTGTTGTAAAGAGCTCTGGGGTTAAGTGCTGGCCCATCAAGTGATGAAAAGTCCCAAATCCAAACCCAGGCATCATCACGCACCCACCATTTCTAATAAGGAAGGGTTCTGAAATCAGGGTGATGGCACATGCACCGTGAGGACTTTATTTGCAGGCACGTGAGGAAAAAAGTGGATTTTCTTTAATGAAATTGACAAAAAGATCACTGAAAGTATATAGATTTGAAGGCCAGAAGGGACCACAGCAATCATTTGCTCTGATTCCCAACACCTTATTTCTCATTCCCAAACCAAGGCATTTTCCTAATAACAAAAGAACTAGCAGGCTTGCAGAAGCACAAATGATAAAGCCCCAAGAGTTATTTTTCAGCCACTGACTAGAGAACATTGTGGTGAAGAAATCTGAGCTGAAGAAGAAAATAACCTCCATTTTTCCAATAAATTAAGATCTTCACAGGAATGTAAAATGAATCTTAAAGCAGAGCATCCTGATGCTTCTTGCAGCAGGGCCTCTTTCAAGGACAAAGATGTAATTCAAACATGGAGACCAGAGAAAGAAAGAAAAAAAAAAAAAAGTCTTTTCCTCCATGCTTATGAATATGACAGTGACCTTACAGAGCCCCTTGAAGAGACAGCACTGGCAGCACAGCCAGTGACATCCAGCTTCCCTGCGGGGCCGCTCACAGCTGCGGGCTGGGTTGCGAAAGACGAAGGAGGAGAAGGTTCCCCTGTGCGGCACAGGAAAGTTTTAGAAGAACAAATTTTGATCCTGGCAGCGTACGTTTTACTCAAGGACACAAAAGCTACGGCAGAAGATGGACTGCCCTGGAACTGCAGTCACAGGGGAAGTCTGGCATGTATTTATTTTTAAAATAACAATAATACAGCTAAGCTATAACTGAGGAACTGAACGTTAAGTGGAGTTTATGGCAGATGCAACTTATTAAGTCACTTTCTAGCTGTTACCTACTGCTAGCTAGCACAGATGCTGTCAATGAGGCCAGGCAGACCAAGTAACATCAGTAACAAGGACAAAACCATGCAATGAGACATGAGCTTCTGCTGTTCTGATCTTTAACCTGTGAGGGGTCCTGGTCCCTTATTGGGCATCAATTCTTGTGGTCCCTGCTCGAGCAGCCTAACTGCTGCGGCGCGTTTCTGCACTACCCGTACAGTTTAATGCTGCCTGCTTCGAGCCGATCGCATGGGCGTGCCAACCTCAAACTAGACTTGGCATTAGCTAGACAGGAGTTTCCAAGAGCTTGTTCTAACTCCTCCGTCATCCACAAATCCTTCAACGTCTAAATTATAAACGTTTGACTGACCTCTGTAGGGTAACAACATATTACATCATGATTAAAAGAGCGAAAGGAAAACGGCAAGCTTAATTCCCAAGGTTTGTAGGGGAAAAAACGCGTTGCGCGAGGGCCCCGGCGGGCAGGCGGCCCCGAGCCTCTCCGCCAGCAGCCCTGCCCTGCCCTGCTCCGCCGCCGAAAACACACCAAAGGGGTCTGAAGAGCTACGCCTCAAATTCCTTGACCGGTCATCTTTTAACAGGGATGTCAGAGAGCTGGGAAAGCATTCCTGCGGCATTGGGATGCAAAGGGATTTATCTCACATCTGAAGTCCCGCAGAGAAGCAGCAGCTCTGCTCCTATCTGAGAGGCCCGACAAGTGAGTTACGGCTGAAGGAGATGTGACAGGCAGGAGAGAATAAGCAGAGTGAACGGCTCTCCTGGAGATGAATCAATGCTCTTCCTCAAGGAGCAACTGCCTTTGGCTACTCGGAGTTAAAAGCTGCAGTAATAAATTTTAAGGCCTGAAAAGATCATTACAGTCATCCAGCCCAGCTGCCCACTCATCCAGGACACTGGATTTCCTGAAGTCATTCCCTCCTGCCCCTCCTGCCGCCAAGGCTGAGGTCCTTTCCTCCTCTGCTCTTGGTTGGAGGCCCTTCCCTGCGTGACAGCAGCACCACTGTTCCAGCTGCCATGCCAGATCTCTGGAGCACCCTCCCCACAGCACCAGGCAGCAAGGGCAGCTAGTGCAAAATATTTTCTTGGGGTGTTTCCAGCAAAGAGAGCTTTTACATCCAAATCCCTGGCAGTGCTGGCTCATGCACTGTATCAGAGCCGCACCTCTGGCAGCAGTTTCGCCCGTGAGGCTCCAAGTCCATGCTCAAACATCTGTTGTGGAAACTTCAGACATTGCGTGGGGACCCATGATCTTGCAGCTCTTGCTGGTGACACAAACTGCTAATGCAAAGATGGCTCCATGTGGTTTGTGTCTTGTCTTTCTCAGAAACCATCGGGCTTCACATCAGTCAAAGTGTCTACACCTCCTAGAATAACAACACCTGGCTACCTGGGGAGAAGGCAAGGAGAAGGCAGGTAGAAGAACAATGCAGTCAGAAGTTGGATCTTCTGATGATGTTTCCATGCTGAACTCCCTGACCTCAGAAAGAGGCTGGTGTTACACCATGATGGAAGCGCACAGACTGGAAACAGGAAGAAACCCATGGACAAGCTGCTCCTTGAATACCCTACCCATCCCAGAGCAGGTCTCCATGTTCATAAAGATGGGTTACATCCATGGGGAGCCCTTGAACCAAAGGAAGACAGGAGCTCCTTGTCCTCCCCATACGTTCACTCACCTACTCCCTTCCAAAAGGTTCAAAGGTAAGTTCATTGAGTATTTCCCATTCCAGAGGGGCAGGCTATGGCTGGACTGGGATTGCCAGGCAATGTCCTGCCTTGAGAAGCTTGTGATACATTAAGAAACAGCTAATCAACCCCTCAGTGACCCTGGCAGGTGCACCCCAAGAGAGGAGGAAAGGGGGATCACAGTCTTGTGTGTCCAGGATTGTCTTAACATCATCTTGTCCCACACATTCAGCTCAGTATGCTACAGCTGACACTGATGAGGAGCCCTGGCTTCTCCCTTCAGTCATGTCAATACAACTCATAGGGGACAGGTCCAAGTGTAGGCTCTTCAAGTCAGCTCTTTGGCAAGTAAAGAAGACAGCCACAACTTGCCCTAAAAGGCAAATTCTAATTCTTAACATTGTACGTCATGGTTTTTATGCACAGTTCAATTTACAGGCCAGACGGAGCCCAGGCTGCGGCCAACCCCGGCAGTGAGTCCATCAGCCGTGGAAATGCCGAAGTGACAGGTTCATTTCGTTAGCTGGAGGCCCAGCAAGCGACTGGAAGAGAAAAAGGCTGTTCCAGGGGTGGGAAACTGGAGTTTTGTGAATGTTTCAGGATGGAGGGCAAAAACAATGCCTACCCCAGTGCTCAAGAGACCAGGCAGGCTTCGATCCCAAGGCCACATGTGCATCCTTTCATGAACATGAATGGTGACCTTCACAGGAACACAAAACCTCCTTTTCTTTTGGAGGGATGTAAGTGCTCCAAAGCAGAGCATGTCATGCCTAGGTGGAGAAATGCCCATTTTCCTCTCTCTGAACCGGCTGTACCCGGAGCTGGAGGATCTGCAGAAACCTAATGAAATCTGAGCAAAAAGTCCTAAGAGTCTTTCCCTGGGTTTTCCATCGGGTTTATTTCTCCTCCCCTGATCCAAAATGTTTTTTTCCCAAAATCCTCTCCTGCATTTTCCCTTTTATCACTGCCCTGTGAAGATGCTCCTGGGTAAGTCGGTAGCCCTCCCCACTGGATTCCCACTAGCTTCTGCCCATACTGAACATGACAAGATTCTTATTTTGAAACAGATGTTGTTGGGTTTTTCTCTTGCCCAGCCTGAGGTGAGAACACAAGGACTTTCAGTCCCTTTGCCTCCCCATGCTGAAAATAGTCTCCTGGGTAAACAAGTCCTAAGCCTGAGACGATGGGCTAGAGCACGGGGGAAGCCCTCCGTGAAGTTTTTTTGGGAAGCACTGTTTTCTGATACTGTAGAACAAGAGTTAATCCACGTTTCCACTGTGAAGGGCTGTTTGGTGGTGATTTGGGGGATTTTTTTTAAGGAAAAAAATTCCTTTCATTCTTTGCCAGCAATTTCCATGGAAATAAAGTTTCCAGCGAAAACTCGGTGCCCAAACGAGAATATTTTATCCAGAAAGTGAAAGATTTGCTCTGAACAATTGCAAGATTTCATCCAAGAAGTCTGAGAGCCTTCACCCGAAATATTTCACTCGTTGGCTGGAAACAAAGCACCGCCGAGCGAGGGAGAGAGGGAGGGAGGGAGGACGGAGAACCCCCTGCAAATCCCCCCCTCTCCCCGGCAGGCCTAGCGCGGACGGTTCGGCCCGCGGGGATGCTCCCCAGCCAGGACCGGAGCAGGGCGGAGCGGCCGGCGGGCACCGACCGGGACACAGCGCTCCGTCCCGCCGTGGGGCTCGGTCTGGGGCCGCGGCGCTGCCTCCGCGGCAGCTTCCCCGGCGCGGGCGGGCAGGAACAATCGCCGCGTTGTCCGGCCGCGGCCGCCGGCACGGCGGCTCCCGCGCCCCGGTCCCCGTGCCCTGCGGGGACAGCGCTGGCGGGGCCGCCCGGCTCCGCGGCCGCCGCCGCCGCTCAGTCTGGCCCCGGCGGGGGCGGCGGCGGCGGAGGAAGGGCGGGGGGGGGGGGTGAAGCGCTGGGCGGGGGGGAGCGGGCGGCGCGCAGGTAGCGCGGCGGCCCCGCGCGGCCACGCCGTGGCGCTCTTGTCACGGGCACCGCCGCCGCGCGCCTTCGACGTGTCCGCGGCCGCGGCGCCCTGCGCACCGGGACCGGCTGCAACCGCGGCACACACACACCCCCCCCCAACACACACACCCCTCCCTCACCCCACCCCCCATCCTCCGCGGAATAGCGGGGTTTGGGCCCGAAAGGGCCGCGGCTGGACGCGGGGGCCGCTCAGGCGGGGCGGCGGGCATGTGCCGGTAAACAATGACCATATTGTGAAATGGAAAACAGACTCCGGCTCCCTCCGAAACGCTCGGTCCCCACCGGATGTGTTAAATAAAAACCGCTGGGGGAAAAGAACAGCACAAAGTCAGGAAAATCGGGTTCGGGGCGGGAAGGACGGGGGGCAGGAAACCCGCAAACAGGCAGATTTGTAGGTCCTCATCGCCGTAATCCCCGCACGGGCTGCGACGGCTGCGGATGGCTCCGAAAAAAAACCCAGCTTGGGGGTTTTGCGGTTGTATCTGCTGGTTTCTGCCTCTTTTTTATCCCTTTTTAATATCGAAAGTTTTGATGGTTTGGGGGTTTGGGGATTTTGATTTTTTTTTCCGTGCCTTGCCTCTGAATAAAACAAGAGCCAACTTTCTCTGCTGCAGGAAACCGACCCAGATTTGCCTGGTGAGCTGCAAAAACAGCTTGTCAGGACGGCTTGGCCGGGACCCGCCGCCGCTCCGGACGCTGCCGGGGCTGGGTGCGATACCAGCGCCCAGCTCCTCTCCTGTTTTCTCCCTTCAAACGGCACCTTCCTGTCCGGACGTGTTGAAGTGCAGTGCCCTGGAATTTATGACACAAATGGGCTTCTCCCCGACTTTCAGCCCCCTGCCCCCCTTCATCTGTTTAAAATCTCTACCGTCCTTTCCAACTGGATGCAAATTGGGAGCTTTAATAAACTTACTTTCCCCCTTCCCGTTTTCCAGTCGTAAACATATATCCCTCTCCGGTTCCTCTCCTTAGAAAAAATGGGGGTGGTGGGATGGTGGTGACATATTCCGAATGTATTTAAGTGATTCATATAATGAAATGCTTTGGGATTTGTTTAATGTGATTTTATATGAGCTGTGGATATTTCCAAAGCAAACAATAAGTTCAAGTACAACATGCATGGTTGTGTTACAAGTGTTACCCAGCTGGCTAGGAGATCTTCGGTGAGCAAACAGGCTAAATCTGGAGAGTAAACAACTTCAGAAAAATCTACAACTCCAGGTCACTGAAAACAGCCTTTTATTTGTTTTCCTTAGTGTCTAGTAAAATCTGATCCTTCTTTTTCTTTTTCTTTTTTTTTTCTTTTTGCAGCGCTGCTGTAAAATTACCAGCGATGGGAGAGATGGGCATCAGCACCCGCGGCTCGCCGCGGCCCGGCCGCGGAGCCCATTGCTCGGGACCTGAGTGCGCAGACGGGCGCGGAGGAGCGGGTGCTGGGGAAGGAGGGTGCTGCCGGTCAGGGTGCTGCGGAAGGGAGGGACTTGGGGGGCGAGGAGAAGAGGGGAGAGCCCTCCGCTTTTGGAGGGCTGTCACCCGGGAAGTGGGTCCTTGAGGCGGCATCCAAGCGTGGAAGCCCCGAGGCGGCCTCACAATGGTCCTGCCCACGCGTGAGGGTGATTTGATCTCCCCTCGTGACGGGCATCTGACCCTGGGCCGGAGCCGGACCAGATGGTGACATCGCCCCGGGGCGGTAGGGTGCGGCCACGCGTGGGGCCGAGCGCGGCCGCGGGTGCACCTGAAGGGGCACCGGCGCTCCCACCCCCGGGGGGGCGGGGGAGGGCCGGGGGCTCTCCGCCCATTTCGGGAGCCCCACGGGGTGGGCGCCCCTAGGCACCGTGTGGTGCCCCCAGCAGCTCCCCCACGGCAGGGCGTCCTGCCGAGAGACTCCCGCCTGGCTCCGGGCCGCGCTGGGGTCTTCGGCGCAGGAAATGATGTAACTAAAAGGCAAGATTTGGGGGGTGGGGGGGTGGGGGGGAGTGTGATTTACTTTATTTAACGCGGAGGTCCCGGGCGGCCGGAGAGGGAGGACGATCCGAAGGAAACATCCCTGGTTAGACGCTAATGGTTATCGCCACCAGATCGTTTTGGGAACCAGGAGCGCCCGGTGCGTTGTTCCCGAGCCGTCACCGTAGGCAAGAGGGACCGGACGGCAAATCCGAGCGGCGTGGCTGCAGCCCTCCCCCAGGGCGCTGCGGGCTGGAGGTGCGGGGGCACCGGGCTGCGCGCCCGCGGGGCCGGCCGAGCCCCTCACCGGCTGCGGGAGCGGGGGGGGGGCGGAGGGGGGAGCCGGAAACCTCTCGATCGCGACGCTTCGGCTCGGAGATTGCTGTTGGTATTCACTTTAAAAGAGCTTGAATGGGACTTTTTTTTTTTTCCCCTCCTTCCCCCCCCTTTTTTTTTAAGCCAAAGCTTTGTTGTGCTAAACTAGTTGGACGAGTTAGGGTGTCGCTGCTCCCGATTGCTCTGGCCAATGGAACCCGATCCACCCTGCTGTGCGTAAGAGCGCAATTAAGGATTTAACCAAGCCTATGCTGCGCCCCAGCCAGCAGTCTGCCGGAGACAGACAGAGCGCCGCAGCCTCCTCCCCCAGACATGTCTGCTTAGACCCGAGCAGCCCCAGCAGCCAGCTCCAGCCAGCCGACGGCTCCGAGCTATGACAGGAGTATTTGACAGAAGGGTCCCCAACATCAGATCCGGCGACTTCCAGGCTCCTTTCCAGACGGCCGCAGCCATGCACCACCCGTCCCAGGAATCTCCCACTTTACCCGAGTCCTCGGCTACGGATTCCGACTACTACAGCCCGGCGGGGGGAGCCCCGCACGGTTACTGCTCGCCTACCTCGGCTTCCTACGGCAAAGCGCTCAACCCTTACCAGTATCAGTACCACGGCATGAACGGATCTGCTGGGAACTATCCTGCCAAAGCCTATGCAGACTACAGCTACGCCAGCCCCTACCACCAGTACAGCGGGGCTTACAACCGCGTACAGAGCTCCGCCAGCCAGCCAGGTGAGAGCCGGGGGGCCGGGGGCGTGCGGGGAGCTTCCGCGGCGGTGGGGAGCCTGGGAGAGAGCGCCCCGGCAGATCCCTGCCCCGCGGACCGCGGGGATGCTGCTTTCCCTAAAGCAGAGGGACGAAAAAAAAAATGAAAAGGAAAACAAGATTTAAAAGTAAATTTAAAGAAAGTAAAAAGAGGTGGAAAGCTGTTCTAGTTTTCTTGACTAGCCCGCACGATCTAAGACGCAAATTCTAGGACTAATGCTTAAGGGAAGCAAACGTCGGTCAGCTGCCCCCCGGCCCCCACGGCTGCCTCCCTCCACTTTCTCCCCGCAGGAAAAGGGGGAGGGGGGGGGAATAGCCGAGCCTTGTTGCGTGTCTCAAACTCAGGTTCGCGGTGGCAAAGAAAGTTTCCTTCCCCCTGTGCTAGAGGGGCGGGGGAGGAGACTGGGAGGGGGGAGCCCAGCCGTGGTGGGGCTGCGAAGCCGGGAGGGATTTTTACCAGAAAGCGCCGCGTTTTTAGCGCTTTCCATTTACTTCTTTGTAAGTTGTTGCGGGGGGGGGGGGGGGGGGGGAAGGGGAGGAGGAGGGAAAAAAAAAACCGGAGACTGGCAAAAAGAAAAATAAAGCAAGCCCGTAGCCAAGCCAGGCGGCTGGGGCTTGGCTTGGGCGAGCGCGGCTGCGGCGGCGCTTGGGGACACGCCGGCGGCGGCGGGGGGGGGAAGGCGCGGGCGTGCGGGGGAAGCGGCCGGTGCCCCGGGTAGGTCTCGGCTCCCGGCCGGCCTCTTCCCGGCAAGGGACCAATAATCCGCCTAATGCCCGCGGCGCCGCCGCCCTCCGCAGAGGATGCCCCGGGCGGTCGCGGGAGGCGGAGGAGAGCCGGGGGCGGCCAAGGCCACGACGAGGAGGAAGGGGGACCCCGCTCTTCTCACGGCGGGGAGCCGGCGGAGGGTGCGCGGGGCCGCCGCCCGGCGGCGGGAGCCTCGGTGGGAGCCGCGGGGGCCCGTCGGGCCGGCGCCGCTGCCCTACCCGGCCGGGCCCGGCCCGGCCCGCGGGCGGGACGCCGCCGGCGGCAGCGCATGCTGCGCGGAGCGGAGCCCTGACCCGCGCCTTAACGTCTGCGTCTGTGTCTCTCTCCCGCCCTTGCGCCCGTGCAGAGAAGGAGGTGGCGGAGCCCGAGGTGAGGATGGTGAACGGCAAACCAAAGAAAGTGCGCAAACCCCGGACTATTTATTCCAGCTTTCAGCTGGCGGCGTTGCAGAGGAGGTTTCAGAAGACCCAGTACCTCGCCCTGCCCGAGCGGGCCGAGCTAGCCGCCTCCCTGGGGCTCACGCAGACACAGGTACCGCGTTCGACTCGGCTTGGCCCGGCCCGGCGGGGCGCTGAGCCCCGGGTCTCCCTTGGCGCGGCGTGAAGGGCCGGATCTGGCCCCGCGGAGGGGCCGGGAGGGCGGCGGGGAGCGGGTCCCTCGCAGCCGCGGAGCGACGGCTTTCCGGGCGGGCATTAACGGTGTCGGTTTCCCTCCCCCCCCCTCCTTCTTTCCTCCCCTCTCCTTCTCCCTCACACCTCCCCCGCCCCCCCTCCAGGTGAAAATTTGGTTTCAGAATAAAAGATCCAAGATCAAGAAGATCATGAAGAACGGCGAGATGCCTCCGGAACACAGCCCCAGCTCCAGCGACCCCATGGCCTGCAATTCTCCACAGTCGCCTGCAGTTTGGGAACCTCAGGGCACATCCCGCTCCCTAAACCACCATGCCCACGCACACGGTCACCCTCCAAACTCCAACCCATCCCCTGCATCCACCTACCTGGAGAGCTCCGCTTCCTGGTACCCCGCTGCCAACTCCATCAACTCCCACCTCCAACCCCACGGCTCCCTACAGCACCCGTTAGCACTGGCCTCTGGGACAATTTATTAGAGTCTGACCCTTATTATTTTATTTTTTAAATTTTTTTTTGGTTGTTCCTTGGACTCCTGTGTTTTACTGTTAAGGAATAATAACGAAAGGAATGCATATGGGGGATTTTTAAAAGGGAAAAGAAACAAAAAGATTAAAATGTGTAAAGCTTGTGCATGTAACTTATTGCATTTCAAAGGAACCCCTTTTTTATACAATACGGACATTTTTTGGCTCAGCTGTGGACACTATCAATGGTGCCTTGAAATCTATGACCTCAACTTTTCCAGAGACTTTTTTCATTGTTATTTTAACCCTGTAAATAATTGTAGATAGAGGAATTAAACTGTATATTCTGAATAAAATAAAATTATTTCGACCACGAGAAACGTTTCCAAATTACCCCTTCTTCTGTTAGCAAGGGAGGAAACAAACAGGAAAATAAAATAATGGCAATTAGCTCGCCGAGAATGAGTGAGGAAAGCGGGAATTTGAAGGGCCCGATCCTGGGGGCTCGGTCGCCATGCCATGCCACCACAGCCGGGTGGACCTGACCCTTGTAGGTCCCTCACGAGCAAGTCCAGGGGCGGCGATGCTCTCATCCCCGCTGGAAAGGGGGCTTTGGCCAGACCGCGTGCACCTTCTCTCATAGCTGTTTAAGCTGAAGGGAAAGCTGCCCATCCTAACGCTAGAAAGCAAATCTCTCGCCCTAAGCCGTCCTGAATCCTTTGCTGAGAGCAATTAGCGTCGAGAGCTGCACACTCCACAGCCCATCAGTCGCCCGTGTGCGCTCGGCTAATTATACAAATTACGTTTCCGTCAAAGGGAGCCACTAAATATGAGAAAAGGATAAAATGAGGGCCCCGCTCTCCTTGCTCCTGCTAAAAGCCTGCGGCGGCTCCGGCTGAAGAAGGGACTTCGCGGAGGTAATTTTTTTTTTGTTTGCTTGGTTTAATCTGTTGTCTACACGATTTAGGGAAAAGGACGGGCGGCGGAGCCCTCGCCAGCGCTGCCCGGTGCAGCGGGGCGGGGGATGGGGGCACGGCTTCGGCCAGGTGGCCGGAGAGCTGTCCAGGGGCGCGGAGCACTGGCGCGGCGGCCCATACCGAGTGGGGGCCCCTCTGCCAGCAGAAACCCCGGGTGTTCCCCGGCAGCAGCCGGCCCTTGGGAACCCCACACCGGCACACGTTCCTGCGGGGGCCTGCCCTCGCCCCGGCTGCCGTGGGGGGAGCCGCCCTAAGAATTCACGGCCGTGCGGGGTAGAGCCGGCAGCAGTGCATGTGACAAAGGCGTCGCTTGAAAGATCCCCGAGATTATAAAAAACACCCCTTGTCACCCGAGGATGGCGGGGAGAGCTGGCAGGGCCGGGAGAGGAGGCCTGAAAAGGCACGCTCCTGCCCTGGGGCGCACTTACCTGTCTCTAGTCTTCCTCCCCGCTGCCCTCCCCCTCCTTTCTTCTCCCTCCGCTCCTGCCTGCCATGTTTTGTTGCGTGTGCCTGAGTGTGAGTGCGTGTGTGAGTGTGCGTGTCCTTCTCCGCAAAGAAAGAAGCCCGAGGTTGCTGTTTTGTAACAGGTTTGGGGGTTGGTAAATGGCTTGCAGTACAATAGACCAGTCTGTTCGGTGAAGCTGTTCCCTGCACGCCGGGGAGGCGTGCGTGGGTGCCGGCGGCAGGGCGGCGGGGGCCGCCGCCGGTTGCCCACCCCTGCCCGCTGCCGGGCGGGCGCTGGCGGCTAGAGGGCCGCCCTGCCGCCGCTGCCCCGCCGCTCCCCGCGTCCTCTCAGCCGGCTCCCGCTGATTTCACTCGCAAGGTTTCAGGCGCTTACCGCGACTGCTGGAAAGCTCGGCTTTGTCTCTTTTGCTAAGTTCCACCCTGTGAAAAAATAAACCAACAACAAAAAAAAAAACAACCCTAAAACCAAACCCACAAGAAAAGGCAACCCGACCTTTCATTTTCTCCCGTTCTTTTCCTCGCTTCCCTCTAGACAAGCAGTAATTTTTTTTTTCAGTCTGCGGTAAAAGATTCCCCACTCCCCTAGGTCCATTCCCTTTGCAGAAAGACTTGGACACAAGAGGTGGAAGTCTATTTCCCAGGTCGGTCCACCCACCCTTTTCTTTGAGGAGCTGCCGGGGGGCTGTTTGGTTAGGGTAACCTGCCGGGGCCGGGAGGGCTCGGGCGGACAGCGCAGGAACAGCTCCGGGCAGGCGAGGTGCCGGCAGGGTTGGGAATTCACACTGCCGGCGCTGGCCGGGCAGCCTGCGCTCTGGCACTGCTCCCCTTTGCGAGCCAGCCGAGTCAGCTCGGGTTGGTTTCCATGTCGGTCCCTCTCCCTGCTTAATTTCTCTTCCTCACAGCTCAGGGCAAGTCGGGGAGAGCATAGCACCTTTTCCCGGGAGAGGGTAGCCAGATACGCTCAGGAAATGCCCCTCGCCGGGGCACCCCGTCGCCGCAGCCTCGGCTCAGATGCATACACAGGATCTACAGCTGCCCGCCCTTTCGTGAGAACCCTGGGCCGAGGGGATGCTCCTGTCCCTGTACGTACAGGCAGACACACCCCGGCGCCTCTATCCCCGCCCGGGCGCACCCCGGGGGCTACAGCGGCGGCCGGAGGGAGCCTGGCTTGTCAGGGCCTCCCCCCTTGCCTCCCCGGGAAAGGGATGGGATGAACTGTCCTTTGTCTGACGCTGGGTTTGGGCTCGGCGGATTGCTGGCTCGGGGCTTGCCTTGGGGTTTTTTTTTTTTCTCCCCCCCCTCTCCCCCAGCTTCTCCCCCCTCTTCCCCTCCCTGCTCTTTTCCTGGCGGCCACTTCCATGTGGAGCCGGGGCAGCTCGGGGAGCCGAGAGGAGCCACATTCCTGTGGGTGCCGAGCGGCTCCAGGGCTGAGCCACAGGGCCTGACACACACACGCACAGAGACACACACATACAGAGAACAGCCCAGCTCGACATCTCCTGACACCGCCTGCACCCCCGGGGCTCTCCCACCCACAGCAGATCCACCTCCCCACCGCGTTCTCCCCCGGATGGGGCGCACACCCACAACACCCGCACCTAAACACGCACAGCTGGCTGCCCGCGCAACCCCCCAGCTACGGACACCGAGGGAACACCTTCCTCCATTTCCCAGCCCCCCCTCCTCCTCCCCAGGAACCCCCCCTGCTGCTCCCTGCCCGGGTATCTCCGCATCGCTCGGTGGGGAAGAGCCTCCATCCGGGAGAGCGCTGCCTCCTCACCAAGCGATTCAGTTTCCCTCCCCCTCTTCCCCCGAGGAATTAAAAAAACCCACCCCCTCCAACCTGTCACCGCGTCAAGGCAGCCCGCTCGTCAGGCGTTCCTGTCTCCCTTTCGCTCCCCTCGGTCTCCCCCATAAATTCGTTCCCCCGCGGCTCCCGCTGCCGGCGCGGGCCCCCGGGCGCTGCCCGCCCCGCCGCAGGCAGCGCTGCATCCCGAACGCGCATCGCACATGTGGCATCGATTAAAGATTTCTACCACGCAATTTTGCGACTGACAGACTTTAGGTGGTTCGGTTGTGGATTACGGAAAGGAGATCTATTGCTTCAGGAAAGTTGGGAGGGTGGGAGGCTGGGAGGGGGGGAAGCCCCTCTTCTTGCTTTTAGTCATTTGAGCGGTTGCCTGCAGTAACGCAATAACCTGTTTTATAGGTCAGACAAGAGCCGTGAAAGTAGGAACCGCGGAGTTTACGTTCAGCCTCCATTTCTCTCTCTCTCTCTTTCTCTCTCTCTTTTTTTTTCCTGCTTTTTTAGGGAGAATCTGTGTTACATCAATTAAATGTTTCTGCTCTTTGTTCGGCGGTGCATCTATTTAAACGCCATTTGGGAGGATAAGCAACGGTTTATCAGCCAGGAATACAGACCTGATAAATCCCGACACACATCCACACCCCCACCCCCACACACACGCGTGTCTGTGCTAACACCCTCCATGGACACGACCTCCAAGGCCGCGGGAAAAACTCCCAGGCCTCCTCGCCTCCTTATTTCCCTTCAGGTGAGGGCTCGGGAAGCCGGGTCTGGTCTGAAACTGCGACTGATTCAGCACTTTGCAAGGAGGAGCTTGGGGATGGCTCCTCGCTCTCCTCCCGCAGCTGCCTGCCCCTCGGCAGTCCCGGAGAGGTTGCCTAAACCTCGGCCCGGGCTTTGCAGCAGGGATCAGCGAGCTTCGCCGGGCCGGATCCTGACTTGGCTCCCTGCTCTGCAGCGGCATCGTCTGCCTGACTGCGGAGCTGGCCGGCCGGCCCTCCATCCATCCATCCAATCCATCCATCCATCCATCCATCCATCCATCCATCCATCCCAGGAAACCTTTACAGTCTCCTCGAAACGCGCCATATAACGCGTTTTATAGGGTTTTCGCTTCGCGGTATCCACTGAGCTTTCCTTTCCCTTTCTTCACGTTATTTTTATTAATTCCCGCGGAGAAAAGCGCGCAGATGAAGGCTGCGGGCTGCCAGGTGCTGCTGCAGAGGGGGGGAGGCCAGCAAAGGCCGGGCAGGCACCCCTCCCGCCGGGCACTGCCCCCCGCCCCCGGACCCCGCCGATACCTGCCGGCGGGGCAGCAACCGCGCTTTGATGATTTGGCCCATTAAAAATGAAGCGGTTTTGTGTATGTCGTGTCCAGGGTTAATAAAAGCTAATCAGGAGTCGAAAGTGAACTAGCCCGATGAGTTAACCTCGCTAGCTGCAGGTAGTCCTGTTAGCCAGGCTCTTTTGGTTAATTAATTACAATTGAGTCGGTTCCGTGATAATTTCCTTAAGGACCCCTGACGTCCAGCAGGTACGCGAGAGCGCAAAAGGCCGCGGGCTCCGCGGCGTGTCCGGCGCCGGCTTCCCGCATCCCGCACTCCACCCCCCCTAAATCCCCCACCCCTTCACACACACATACACACACACCCCCCCCACCACCACCCTCCCGGTTACGAGGGTTCTTGCCCGAAAGTGACGTTCAGTCACCTGAGAGGAGGCATACGACAAGGGCAAGCCGGATTTTGGGGATGGGTGGGGAGCCCGGGGATCCTTCGGGTACCGGGGCGAGATTGCCGGGAAGAGCCGAGCCGAGAGGCGGACTGATGCAGGCGGGAGCCAGAAGCATCAGCCCCTGCCTGCACATCAGGCTCGCACTCGTTGAGATTTGGACACGTAACGCTGCAGACCACTGATTTGCTATTTTCTTAATTCCCGCTCTTCTCATTCCCTATGAATCAAACAGTCTTTTGTCCTTCAGAGTTTGATTTGATCGCTACTGTTCACATTTCACTTTTGTATTTTTCTCTCCCTATACCATTACTCATTGAGTGCCCCGTGAAATTACAATCGTACATTTTCAACTCAGCAACCCATTTGCAGTGCAAAAATAGGGTCTAAATAATGGCTGAATTAGCCCTACTGGACAGTTTCAGATGTAACACTCTGTAATAATTATATTGCAGGCTGGATTAGGATGCTATTATCATAATCTGGACGTTTACAATTATCTGTAATTTGCAAAGATGCGCCAGGTCTTGATTACAGCAGTTTTTTTTTATCAAGCTAACCATCACTAAACAGTGACAGTAATAACAGCTAATTTTGCTGGCAATATAAGAGGTGCTGGGGTGTGCAAACAATTTCACACCTGGATGTGCTCACTCAACCAAGAATATAGAGAAAGAGCTTCTGCCCTGAGACTCAGAAAAATATTCTCCACTGCTTCTGTTCAGTATAGATTTCTAGACCCCGGTCCTTGCTTAGCAGATTTTCACAGGGGGTAAGTTTTGGGGATCGCTTGGGTTTGGGGTCCGTTTGTGACTGCTTCGCGCCTTCCCCTTCGAAGCACGCCCCGTCTGCGCTCGTCCCCCCGCTTTCGCGGTCAGTCTTGTGCCGGCGGTTTCCATCACCGGGCCGGACCTCGGCAGCTCCGCGTCCCTTTACCCCCCTCCCTCCAACTCCCGGTGTTGCCGGGGGCGGCGGGAGGTGCGGAACTTGGGGGGGGGGGGGGGGGGCGCGGGGGGGGGGCGGGGGTGGCAAAGGAGGGGGGAAGCGGCGGGGGCGTCCCCGGGCTCCCGGAGGGGCGGCGCGGGTCGTCGGCGACCGGCGGAAAAACCGCGCGAACCTCGGGGCCAGCCCCGTCCGCCCGGCCCCGCAGCGGGACGGCGACGGCGCGCCTTTCCGCGGCTCTCCGCGGCGCCCATCCCGGCGGCCCCGAGGCGGCGGAGCCCGGCGGCGGCCGGTCGGGCTGGCGGGCAGGCGGTGGCGGAGCCGGCGCTGTCAGCCCGGCGGCGGCAGGTTTGGCGGCGGGCGTGGGGAGCTGCCGCCGCTCCATCCATAGATGACGCTGTTTCACGAGAGTCTCCCGGGGCGGCAGCCGCGAGTGGGAGCCGGCGCTGCCGCTGCCGCCACCCGCTCCCACCCTGCTCTCGGGAGGCCTGCCTCTCGCACCTTCTCCCACTCCTCTAAGCTATCCGCCTCGCTTTTTTTGTTGTTGTTTTTAATCATTATTATTGTTATTATTATAATGCATTTGTTTGCTCGCTTCCTCGTTGCCTGGGCTTTCTTTAAGCCTGTCTGAGAAAGCAGTAGTGGGGGAGGAGGGCACGACGCACCCGAGAGGCTTTCCACGCCGGCCCCCACGCTGGTGTGCAGGCGAGGAGGAAGCCCCCGAAAGCCCACAAGAAAGCAGCGAGCCCCCTCTGCCACCCCTACCCCCCGGGCCCGCCAGCGGGGCGGGGTGGGGGGGCGGAGGTGTAGGGGGGGTGGGGAACCGCCCGCCGCCGTTCTCACTCGGGGACTGCATCGAAAGGGTTAAAGCGGCTGCGGGGGCCGTGGGGGGCCGGGACCCGCCGGGTTGGGCTCGGCTGGGCTCGGCTCAGCTGGGCCGGGCTTCGCGGGCTTGCGGGGCTCGCTCACCGGGGCATCCGCCTCCCTTCTCCGGGGGCGAGGGTGATCCCGAGCAGGGGCCAGCGTGCGGGGGTGTGGAGCGGGGTTTTCTGAGCGATGCACGGGCTCGCACACAGGCGCACACGGGCGCTGTTGGTTTAAATGTATGGTAGCTTTCCCTCCAGTGTCATTTGAATAATTCAGTGAGCCCCACTACCAGCTGTACTTCTGAAGCCTCTTCCATTCTTTTCAGCATTATAATTTTGGTTAATTTTCAATTTTAGGCCCTACGTCTCTGCAATTTGTGTATGAATAACAGAATAATTTTCCTCTTTTGTTTCGCCTTTCCTGTTCCTGAATCTAAATAAAGATGGCTTTTTAGTATTAAAAGTGGAAGAAAATTACAGGTAATTATCTTTGACGGTAAAAACGCTGTAATCAGCGGGCTACATGAAAAATTACTCTAATTATGGCTGCATTTAAGAGAATGGAAAAAAACCTTCTTGTGGATAAAAACCTTAAATTGTCCCCAATGTCTGCTTCAAATTGGATGGCACTGCAGCTGGAGGCTTTGTTCAGAATTGATCCTGGGGAGCTCTGAACCCAAAGTTTCACAGTGGGAAGGGGAAAAAAAGAAAAGAAAACATTTTTCCTAATGTAACAATACGAATGGTAGAAAATGACAAGACTGATCGGTTTTAAACCACTCTGAAGACTGACTGAGCGTGGAAGTTGCTCAAAAAAAAACAAAAAAACACCCCCCAAAAAACTGGTATATTGGTAAGTAGTCTTTGCTTTGTGTCTAATTATAGTGACTGTCCTTTTGCACGACTGTATGTAGCTGTCATTATATGGAGCACTCTGAGGATCTCTATTGACTTCTGATAAATGGCTCAGTGGTTTCAAGGTTCATAATTTGAAGGATGCCCAGGTCTCTAGCCATTAATTCTCGCAGTATGGGGCACCCAGCTTGGATGAGGAAAGGGCTTTTCATTGTCAGTAGTTGCTGTGCTTTCCACAAGCTGGTGAGGCTGGAGCTGGCTGGACAGCGTGTTGTGTGCCTGGGCACCTCTCAGGGCTTTGCAAAACATTCCTCAGCTTGCATTGTCTGCTCTTTAAAAACAAAGGAGGGCGCCTCCTTTCTTAATAATTTGGAGTCTCCAACCTTTGGGAAGAAAGGCAGGGCTCTGAGCTTTGCCTGCGCGAGAAAGCTCAGCTCAGCTGAGCAGTGGTACAGTGAAATAGCAGCAGAAATGGCTGGGTGATTAGAAACTTCTTCTAGGCTTATCTTTGCGGTCTCGGTGTCTCTTGTCTTAGTCGGAGCCTTAAAACTAAACAAACCACCCGCCCCCCCCCTCTTTCTCCCCCCACCCTCCTCCCCCCAATATCTTTTCTGTCGTTGCTCGCAGATGTATGTTCAGGTAGTGGTGTCTGTGCGCGCAGGCGAGCGGGGGGACAGCGTCCAGCTGCCCGGGCTAAGCTCGGGGGGCAGGTCGGGGGAGGTGGGGATCCGCTAAAGGCGGGGAGGAATAGGAGCCAGGCGGGCGTTTTGTGGCTTTTACTCTATATATGAAAGAAGACAAAAACATACAAAGTATATGTACAACTAAAATTCAACAATATATACAGAAAGGTTGCTCGTGGGGAGGGGTCCCTCTCGCACAGTGGGTGAGACTGCCGTCAGGCAGCGCTGGACCTTCCTCCCCCGGACCGCGGCGGCGGGGCTTGCCGCGGATCCCTCGCTCTGTCTTTCCTGCTCGTCTCCGGGAGTCTGTCCGGCTGCGTGCGGGTGTGTGCGGGTGCGGGTGAGGGGGCTCTTCGCGGGAGAGACGGTGGTTTCTTCTGAGCCGCAGCCCATTGCATTTGGAGAAAGCATGCAGGTTTTGCTTCTTGGTAATGTTCTAATCTTACAGTATATTTTCAAATTTTCAACCAGTTCGACCTTTTTTCCCCTCTTCTTTCTTTCATTTAATTTTCTTCTTCTTTTTTTTTTTTAAAATCCCTTCTTTGCTCTTTTAGTATATTCTTTTTCCCCAGTCCGGATTTGGTGAATAAAAATGAAGGAGCTTTGACTAGTGTCTCTTTCATCATGTAATGTCTTTAGATCATTAAACAAGTAAAAACGGCTGCCATGGTAGATTCAGGTTCTTCTTGTGGGCAAAGTCTGTAAAAAGTTTGTTTTGACGTATACTCCACAGAGAAAGAGGCTGGTGCCTTGGAGTCCAAAGGAAAATATCCTAAAGAGAAGTGTCTTCTGTGCGCCAGAATGAAAATTGTGTCTTTCTGTTCAAGATCAATCGCTGAGGTTACTTAAAAAAAATAAAATAAAGTAAAGCCACTCTGTCTCTTTGCCGCATCTACAAGTTCACACAGAGCCTGTTAGCTGGCACGGCTTGGCAAAGCAGGGGAACTTCTTGCCATGTCGAGACGAGGCGTTCTTGGGAGATTATTTCTCTTGGACAATTCACATCATTTGTGGTCTCTGCATTGTGTCTTGATGTGGAGAAGAATACCAGTGAGAATAGCCAGGCATGTAGCTGTTGGGAGGCATATTGACTCCCTTGGCAGAAGCTGAAACGTCCCAGACTGGAGGCAGAGCCGGAGAGCGAGGGGAGAGGGCGGCGGAGCCGGGCAGAGGGTCGCTCTCGTGGGGGTTGCTGCCCTGCTTCAGCAGCTTCTTGAATTTGGAGCGTTTGTTCTGAAACCAGATCTTCACCTGCAAACCAAAAAGCAGTAGATATTAGGCTGCCGTCAGCACCCAGGGCATGGCAGGGGAGACCCCCGGGGGCCGCGGGGTTTGCTCTAGGGAATGTCTGAGAGCCCGCGCCAGTCGGGTGTGGGGTTGGAGATGGGGAGAGGGAAAGGAGGGGGGCAGCTGCTCCTGCTGCTGCTGCTCTTGGGTTCTGGATGCAGATGGAGATAACAGGAGAGGCAGGGCAGAGCAGAGCTGGAAAGCCAGAGGGATGCAGCTTTCAACCTGGAACCTTATTTTCCCCGGGCAGGCCAGACTGATGGAGATGAAGCAGAGTACATGTTCTGAGCTCTTCTGCTTTAACGCCTCATTCAGAATTTTGGAGGTCATTTGATCATTTGGGCAAACTGTTGTCAAACACGGGCAATCATATGATTTTGTGCCAGGAGACAGGAGCCAATAGACAAAGGGCATCTTACGAGGAAATCGTGCATCCAAAAACATGCATGATCAAGCGATCCTTGCTGATGTGAACGGGGAGGAGGCACAATAGAACCAGGATTGTGGCTTTATTTTAAAAGTAATTTTTAAAGAAGAGAAAATTCTCTCCTCTCGGAGAGTAACTGGCTATTGTGATTTCTTTGGGTCTAATCCTGCTCCTAATCCAGCAGAAATCCCGAGGAGGGAGCCTGAGATGTGCGAGGATGGGGCCCACCGTGGCAGATCAGAATTATTATAGGCATGACATGTACGAAAGGCATATATCTACACACATGTCTTAAAATCATACAAACAAAGAAAACAACTCCCACATGTGTGCTTGGCCTTGCAGACTTCACGGATGTAATGCTAAGGCATAAGCAGGGGTGCTTGTCTTGGTACTTGTTCAGGATCGAACACCTAAACCCAAAATCTGTGCGTGCGAGAGAGAAAAGGGAGACAGCAAAGCAGAGGCAGGGCATGCATGCTAAGGATACTCAGATCCCATTTGTAAAAAACATCGGGTCTATTCCAATGATTAATGCTTGCCGAGTATTTAAAAATCGCTGGCTGGAAGCGACTGTTATCAATGGCGATGATAAAATCCTGAAGTTATTTGTTAAACTCATAAATTCGCGTGATTACATTTTACCCGAATTGATCCCATCTATCCACGCACTCCGCCGCAAACCCCAGCCTGGGAAGCCTGTAATGCTTCATGTGTCTTTCAAGCTTAAATTAGCAGAATGGCACAGCTACTCCAACCACACTTAACTATGGCTTAACCTGCTATAATTTTGTACACGGCTGTCTTTGATCTCCAGATCTATTATCACCTTTTGTACATTTTGCCCAGGGGTAACCACTGCATTTGCGTTAGTCATCCAGGATGAATTAACTATTGATTTTACAGGTATTTCCTAACGTGTTCCTGCCCCCTCGCTACCTATAGGCTGCTACGAGGCAGCTTCGCTGTGCTTTTAGCTCTACCTCAGGCCCAGCGATTCCTTGCCTTTGTTTTGTTCTCCTTTCCATAGCTGGGCAATTGCAGCTCGGCGCTGGAATTATCCGAAAACACAGGCAATTTTAAAAACGTATCAGCGGGATCAAAAAACCCCCAAAACCAGCCCCAAGAACCCAGGAGCGCTTGCTCTCCGGACGGCTGAGGGAAGGGCGCGTTCAGCTCCTTCTGCGGCAGAGCGGTCTCCCCCGTCGTGCATTAGGCAGGTCCTATCACACAGAGTTGGGGGACCGTGTGCGTTACCTTTTCTACCGTTCCCATACAGAGGCCAAAACGCCTAGGGAGCATCGTACTTCGCGCGGCCTTTATTGCTCGCGTAGGATTTCGGCGATTTGGGATTCCCAGTAATTACCTGTGTCTGGGTAAGTCCTAATGAAGCTGCCAGTTCAGCTCTCTCTGGAAGAGCCAGGTACTGAGTCTGCTGAAAGCGATGATTTAAAGCCTGGAGTTGTAGACTAGAGTAAATGGTGCGAGGCTTCCGAATCTTTTTCCCTTTTCCATTGAATCTGATTTCACCGTTTTCAATCACTGTGGTTTTTTGCTGATCTGCAAGCGAAACAGCACAGCTGAAACATCACTCTCCGTAGCTATTTAATCGCGGGCATTTTGGCTGCCACGGCTCCCGAAAACCCCGACGCCGGGTTCAACAGCATCGCGTACACAGGGGCTCCGGCTCCTTAAAGCCACGCCGCGACACACGTCGCTGCCCGGGTGATACCGGGAGGAAAAACAACTGTCCGGGCATCGCGGGCACGGTGCCTTTTCCCCGGGGAAAGGGAGGGAAAGGGGGGAAAAAAAGAAAAGTAAACCCAAAAAAGTGCAGCGCTGGGTGGGTGAAGGGATGTCTGGTTGCAGGACCATCCAGGTTTTACCCAGCTAATTGACTTCGAGTCGCCAGTTTGGTGGTCAATGAATCACCAGTCCGAGACTTCTAACAATGCTTCCCCCCTCCCCTTAGCACCCCCCTCCCGCCGTGCCCCTCTGGATGAATACGTACAAATGAGCGGTTCCCTGGAAAAAAAATAAAATACATAAATCAAACGGCCCCCGAGCGGAATGCGACCCGCTCGCCTGGAAACTTTCACTCCTCAGGTGTTAGCAGGAATTTTGCCTGAAACCGGTCCCGCCGTAACAAAGGAGCACCGAGCGCAGCCCTCTGCCCGCCGGCCGCGGGGCGACCGGGGAGGCGCCGGTGCCCAACGCCGCGATACCGACGGTAGCCGCCGGCGGCGGGGCTTGACGCGGGGGGGTGGGGGGAAGAGCGGCGGCCCCGCCGCCCGGTACCGGAGTGGTAGGCCCGCGGAGGGGCCGCAGGAACAAGCAACATCCCCCTCCCCTTCACTCCCCGCCGCCCCGCGCACCCCAGGGCCGGCATCTCCGCCGGCAGGAGCGGGGGCACGGCCGGGGGTCGTTATGCTGCTGGCCGGGGGTGGCCGGGAAGAGGCCCGGGGATGGAGGGAGAGGGAGCGTGGGGAGAAGCTGGCAGCGGGTTGGGGAAGCGGTGCCGGCTCACCTGCATCGTCCGCCCGCGTCTGGCTGGCCGCGCTGCTGTTGTGGTAGGACTGGAGGTAAGGGCTGTGCTGCGAGTGGCTCACGTAGGGGTAGGCGGCCAGCGAGCGGTGGTTGTAGGAGCCGGCGCTGCCGGAGTAGGGCGAGCTGTGGTGGTGATGCTGGTGGTGCGGGTGCGAGCCGGCGGCGGAGTGCAGGCAGTGCAGCGGGTAGTGGGCGCCGGCCATGGCCGGCGAGCTCTGCTGGGAGTGGGGCGGCGGCGGCGGCTGCGGCGGCGGCGGCTGCTGCTGCCCGAACTCCATGAAGGCGGATTTGGAGGAGTCTTGCGCGTCCAGCCCGTCAGCCATCGTAGTCATGGTCATCATCAAAGTTTGGGAGGGAGAGCGCGGCGCTCCCCGGCTCGCCCCCCGCGCTCTGCCTCCTCTCTGCCCAGCCACCGCCGCTCCCCTTACCCGCCGCGGCACCGCTGGAGAGGCGGCGGTGATTTAATTTAATTTCTTTTCTTTTTTTTTTTTTTTTCTTTTCCGCCTTTTTTTTTTTTCCTTCCCCCCCCTCCTCTCCAAGGAGCCGTTGTGCGAGGGGCCTCGTTCACTGAGGGAGGGGAGGAAGGGGAGGGCGGTGTGCGGGGTGTGTGGAGGGGGAGGGCGGGCTACTCCCGGCGCTTTTTTACGCCGCTGTTTCCCTTCATCCCCCCGGCGCGTGGGGTGGGTTGTTTTTTTTTGGTGGGGTTTTTTTTTTTAGGAGGGGGGGGGGCGGGCCGGGCGTAGAAGGGGAGCGGGGCGGGGGGGTGAGGGGGGGGGCTTTAAGGTGGGAGCTGGGAAAGTTGGGGCTCCGGCGCTTCGACTTGAAGGGCAGGGACGCGCACAAGTCGAATGGTTCGTCTCCGGAGGGCAGCGCCTCCCTCATTGGTCATTCAACCCCCTGACGTCACCGCCCCGCCGCGCCGGCAGCGCGCGCGCTGCCCGCGCCCGCCCCCCCCCCCCCCAACCTCCTTCCCTCCCCCCCCCCCTTTTTCCTTTTTTCCCCACCCGCGCGCGGGGCGCGGAGCGCGCGCCGCTCCGCGCCCCGCGCGCGGGTGGGGAAAAAGGGTACCGCCTGCCCCCATCCTCCCTTCTTCCCCCCTCCCCCCAAAAATCACGCATCCCCACACTCCGTGACCCCCTCCATTCCTTCCCACACCCCCCCCCTTTCTTTTCCTTTCTTTGCGCGGTATTTTCGCTGGGGCGAAGCGACGCGCAGCGCATTTTCCCCCCGCTGGAAGCAGCGGCAGCAGCTCCCGTAATCGCTTTCAAATATATGCAAATGGCTACGTGCGGTTGGCGGTTTTGGCAAAAGCTTGATTAGGATATAAACGACCCAAGGAAAAAAAAAAGTGCCTGCGCCCTAAATTTGTCTTTAGATTACAATTCCAGTTGATTTTATTTTATTGTCAACATTGTTAATGATAAAAATAGAGTCGTTTTACAGTTATTTTTACTTTCTGGAAGGAGGCAATTAGACTTCTAATCAGGAATACACAAAAATCTCCCATGATTAACTGCAGTACTTTGTTCAAATTGCTGCTATAAAATTCAGAACAATTTGCCTGTAATGATTATGGACTGGGTTTATTTTGGGAGGTGGAATAAAAGTGGATATAGCATAAATTATCCTCTAATTATACACCAGTGTCGCCTCAATTATCCTCTTATCAAAATGGTTGTCTAACTGCCGCATTTAGTTTCAATTCTCTCCTTTTTTCTATAAAAAGAACTTCATACCTTGTTATTATTAATCCATTTATTATTTGCAAGGGGATTTATATCCGAACATCCAGGTGGTATTACCACTTCTCTTTCAAAGATGGACTGGGGAAAGACATTAAGTTTGATCCAGCGCGGCGGAGGATCTCTCTCTCTCTCTCCCCTCTCCTCTCTCTCCCCTCTCTCTCTCTCTCTCACTCCCTCTCTCTTTTTTCCCCCCTTTCCCTCGCTTAAATCTCCTCGCGTCCAGCTAAGCATGAACTCCAGAGACAGACCCCACCGGAGAGTACCGAGGTAGGAAGGACCCGGCGGAACTCGCTGATCTTAGAGAAATCCGAAAGTTGCTCTGGATGGGGAAATGGGCTTGGAGGCTTCGGGCTTTGAAAACCAACACCGGCACCAGCCGCCGCCGCTTGCAAAACCCCGCACAGCCCAGAGACACCCCCAGACCGAGCACAGGTCCTGACACTGCCTCTCACAGCGACGCTGCCTGAGGATGGGTTTCTAGATTTTACAGATCTGATTTTATTATTTTTTTTTCCTTAACGCGTCGCTTTTGGACATACTTAAGAGGGGTTTTCTTTTGCTTTCTGGGATTATTATTTTTTCTTCTTCCCTCCTTTCTCCGTTTATTTTTTTGAGTTTGGTTTCTCCCCTGCCCGGTCATTAGCTCTGGGAAGTCGGGGGATGCGAGCTCCCCTGTTTGCATAACGCACAGTCCATGGGGGGTGGAGGAGGGGATGGGGGTTGAGAAACGATGCTCGATCGGTGGCAGGGCATAACCTGCAGTTCTCGACGTTTATTTCAGCTGCTTCGTTTCGGGGGGTGGTGGTGGTGGTGGTGCGTTTTTTTCCCGTGCTGCTGGTATGTTGTGCCCCCTTACCCCCCTCCCCACCCCCACGTTGTTTCACTTCTTGAGCCCTTGGAGTCGGTTCAGTAACTCTGAATGCAGTTGTAAGTGTCTTGCCTTGTTCTCCTGCCTTTAACAAGAGTTCCACTTTAACACGCGAAAGGGTAACCCGATCCAGGCGTTTACAAATCTACAATGAATAAAAATATAGAGAAAGGGGAAGAGAAGGTAAAGAATTCCTACTGGGACCCTTTATTCATAGGTGTAGTTAATGTACTCAATAGGAACAGGTACATTTGGCAGTTTTATTGCTTTATACCCTCCAGCTTGCTGTTAACATTATGAAGGCGTTTTTCCGCAGGTGCACATACTAGCATTTTCTCCATCAGTAAGAGCATGCATGACAAAAGGTGTCAGAAAATGGGCTGGGGAGTGTTTGCAACGCGGTGCTTTCTTATTTCGAACTAATTCAAGCCGCTCAATGGATGCTAACCCGGGAATGGGGAAAAGTTGGGCAGGAGCGGAGACCGGTTTGCAGTAATACCTAAATGCCGCTGCCTTAGCGAGGGGGATAAGGCGTCTGAGCCAGGCAGCGTGAAACAAAAAGAAGAAGAAGAAAAGGTCTTCGTTAGGCAGCAAACCGAGATACATGTGCATCCCTGGCTCAGGCTAGCTGGCGGACGAGCTGGCGGTGGGGAGAAGCGGATGTCGCGCCCGCGGGACAGGCAACGGCTCCCGGTGCGGGCCGGGGGGAGCGGTGGTGCCGTGGGGGTGCGGGAGCTCCCGCCGAGCCGTCGGTGGGGGCCAAGGAAGCGCTGGGCACACGGCGCTGATCTTCCCCGCCGTGCTCAAACATCCTCACCTGTTGTCAGGACAGTTGACTCCATCCAGCCTCACACCGATAATTTTCCCCAATTTAATTAGGCAAATCTCTCGGTATGGAGCTGCCGGTGATTGGTCGATGTTAATGACTCGGCTGCAGAGAGTCACGCTGCTTGTCAATATTTATTGTTTTATTTTCTTTTTCTCGCCCCCATCCTCCTTTTCCCCGTGGCCTCTGCCACGAAAGATCCGCGCCCGCGGGGAGGGGGAGCGCGGCGGGGCCGGGGCACGGCAGGTGGTGGGGCCGGGCTGCGCGGCGCGGCTCGGCTCGGCACCGGCACGGGCAGGGTTTGTATTGGCACGGCTCGGCACTGCTCCGCTGCCCGCCCGACGGAGCCGCACCACGCCCCGCTGCTCCGCCGCCCTGACCCCCTCTCGTTACCCGCACCGGCGAGCGGAGGGTAAAAGGGACGGCTACCGGGAGAGGCAATACGGACCCGGACCGTCAGCTGCAGGGCTGGGCAGCTGCAGGGCTATTTCTTCTTCGGGGACAGGCAGGCCCCGGGCCCACACTCTGGCAGCGGGTCGGGGGGCTCCGGGGCGGCCGGTAGGTCCCTCCCCGCTGGGAGCCCGCGCTGTCGGACACCGGCCCTTCCCCGCTCCAGTTTACGTGCAGCCGAGCTTAGTTACCGGCCTCCTGAGGAAATTAGACCTGAATCAATCGCTCTGGACGCACCGGAGCAATGGGGTGCTCATTTCCATGGTGGGTGACTCACGAAAAGGGGAGGGGAGGCCGGACACCCCGCACCTCCTAGTGAGCGCCTGAAGTGCCGCCGAACGCGAGCCGGTAGTAGTGATGAGCGGGACGCGGAGCTGCGGGGGTGGGAGCCCACCGGGGGGGCTGCCTGGCCTCAACCGAACTCCCGGGGAGCTGCGCGGAGCCGGGCGGGCGGAGAGCCGGGCCGGCTGGGGCAAGGTGCGAGTTAGGGGGTGGCTTGGGGGCTGCCCAGGGATGATAGCTCCCCCGCACCGAGGCTCGGGAGTACCCATCCCTCCCCGGGGAAATGCAGTGCCTGCGACCCCCCCTGCCCGGCTTCTCCGCTCCTTTCGCGGCCAAACCCGCGCTCCCAGAGACGGACGCTGCAGCCCTGGCCTAGGGTGATAGGGACGCGTCCTGCGCGTTGCTCCGCGATCTGCCCGCTCCGGACAGCGGACGACACCGCGCTCTGTCCGCACATCCCCGGCCGGGTTTCTCCTCCCTTAACCCCCCGGTTTAACCTTCCCCGGGGATGCGCACCTTAAATCGCCCTCGCTCGCCAGGAGGGCAGGGAGGCCTTGGCACACCGAGCGGGATTAGGGCCAGTCTCCCTCCTCCCCCAGGTTGGCTGAGAGCCGTGGGGGCAGCTCGGCCTTCCCTTCTTTTCCCCGGCTCCACTCCCCCCCCTCCCCGCCCCCCCCATGCTCCTCCGCTCCGCTGCTGCGGTGGCACCGCGCACCGGGCTCTCCGTGCCCCGGGACTGGGTGACTCCGTGCTGCCGGTCCTCCGTGTCACCTTAAGCCGCGTCGCATTAATGATGTTTGCGGGAAATACTTGCAAAATACCGAAGCGTGTGTGTATGGTTTAAAGTCACATTTATGAGTCGAAAGATGTCACACAACAGACACAACAGTTGGAAGGAGCTGACGAACAACAGGAAACGGGGTTCTATTTTTAGGGTATAATAGGAAGTTAATATAAGCGGCCAGAGGCTTCCTATATGCCTTCGAGCACCTTCTGTTCCATTCATTCATTCATTCATTCATTCATGGCTTCAACAATAACAACAGGGGAAAACAAACATTCCCGTTCCGTTTCTCATCCCCTCCTTCCCGGGAAGTCCCGCTCTGGCGTTTGGACGGGTGGGCTCTGCGAGAGGAGTCCCTCTTTGGGGTTTCTTTCCTTGTTTGTTGGTTTGGGGGGGGGGAGGGGAGGGGAGGGAGGGGGGGAGGATCTGTGATAGGCGATGGCGTACATCAAGCGAGCATCCCCCCACCCCCCAAGGTGCTCTCGCTGGGGGGTTCCTGCTCGCAGAAAGAATGCGCAGTGGACTAGGGCTGTTCTCTGGGAGCACATGTCCCCCCCATATATTCCCCCCGTCCCCTCAATTCACACCGGAGTCACGGAGCGTGTTTTCTGTCCCACGCCGACCAGCGTGGCTGGGCAAGTCCGGGAGAAGCTTATTTCAGGCATTATGTTAGTGCGCGTGTTTTTCCTCGGGAAGACCATATGTATGTTCATTAAGCGGATCTTGCAGCGGGGTCTTTTAAAGGGACAGAGAGGGGGAGAGGTACAGGTTAGTGCGGGATGCCCTGGGGTTTTTTTAGCGACAGAACGGGACGCGCAAAGCAGTCGTAAGGCACTCGGGAGAGAGTGGGGGTCTCCCGCAACGCGGTGGTGGGAAAATCTCGAGGGAAGTGGAAAGCCGGGGAATATTCCCGCTGGCGGCGGCCCGCTCCAGATGCATTTTTGCGGAGAGGCTCCCTCCGCAGAGGCACGGGAGTCTCCCCGGCTGCAGGGCGGCTAAGGCGGCCGCCAAACTCGCGCCCCCGCCCCGCGCGGTCGTGGGCGCTCCGCGGGTGTCCGCGACCGCACGACGCGACGCGAGTGTGCGAGGCGGCTGCCCGGCACGGCTCGGTACCCGCCGTCGTGCCCTGGCAGCGCGGCTCTACCCGCTTTACTTGGAGCTCTGAGAGACGCAACAACCAAGGATCTCGCTTTACATCTACCGATGGCATCTTTCCCCCCGGTCTCTCGAGATTGTTTGCCCCAAAACACATGGCCTCCTTTCTCTCTGCCAGCATGTCATATTGCCATCGTCTTAATAGCAGCTGAGTGGTGAGCAAAGGCTCCCGCAAAAGGAGGTCACCTCCTCAAGCTGGAAGCGAGCTATTTTAAGGAGAGACTGGGGAATTTGAGCGCTGCCAATGCGAGAGCAAGAGCGGAGCGGAGGCTCCTCTGGATTTCAACCCACTAACATTATAACAGACAGGCAGGCGTCAATGGCTTTCCATACCGCGAGTGTGAAGGAAGTGGCAGGGAGGCGGGGGGGGTGGGGGGGTGTAAACCCCAGCCCAGCCTCGCAGATGGATCACACACGCCGCGCTCTATGTTGTAGCGTGGGTCAAAATAATAGGAGTCAGAAGGGGAAAGATCCAGAGGGAACCAGCCACTGTCTCTTGTACAGATTTGTAGCGAAGCTTTCGCTGTAATTAAAACCTTACAGGCAGATTCATTCAATGTGTGGCTCTGCAGAGGGTCGGGGGTTGGGGCTTTTTGTTTGGTTAATGTTTTATAGTGTTGTTGTCGTTGGTTATTTTCCCTGATGGGGGGTGGGGGGCTGGATATCTGCTGTAAAATGGCATTAGGCTTGAGGCGAGTGGCTGCCTGGCTGGGGGACGCCCCCCCCTCCAGCCCACCCCCCCGCGGAGGGCCTGTCCGCCCGCCTCTCCCCGCACCTGGCCAGGTGTGCATCCTCAACGCCGTACCGAAACCCCGGGTACAAGGTCGCTCCCGCGCTGCCCACACGGTGACCCCGGCCCCGGCATGCGGGATCTCCGTTCAAGAGCGTGAGCGGGTGGGTTTGCCTCCTTCGCCCCTCCGCTGGGACTCTTACGTGGGAGCGGCGGGGCGGGGGGGGCATCCCCTCCATGGGTCGTGGGGGAACCTCCCCGAGTGCAGCCGTAGGTTTGCAGACCTCCGCCTGCGAGGCTTTTACTTGGCAGGCGTCCCCGCCTGCTCGGGTGCTGCTGAAATAGAGATGTTGGTTTTAGCGGGGACTTTTGTTGTTTTGTTTTGTTTTCGAATGAAAGAAAAAACAACAACAATTAAAAAAAAAAGTTCCCCTCTTCTGGCAGAAGAAGAAGACGCCATCCAATTAAAACAAAAACAAAAACAAAAAAAGAAAACCCCACCGCTCTTAAGTGCTCATCTTGGAAGGGCTCAGAGGCGAATGGAAACTCGAGGCTCTTTCAAGTCATCGGAGAGGCTGCAATTTCTCCTGCGGTAGCGGCCAGTTTCTCCCCCGAGCCAAGCGCCGCGCCGAGCCCTCCTCAGCTCGGCCCCGCCGGGTCGAGCCGCAGCTCCCCGGGGCCTCCCCACGGCCGCTCGGGTCCTGTCCCGGTGACAGCCGCGGGGAACGTGTCACCCCGGCTGCGCTCGGGAAGCCTCGGATTCCGGCGAGCGAAAGCAGAGGCTCTAATTGCGGCAAACGAGCGCGATGTCCTCTCTCTTCAGACTGTTTCGCCTCCGTTTATTTTTAGCACACTTCAAATGCCTACACATTTCCCTTGTTGAGATCAGTGCAATTATTTACTCTACCTTTAGGGATGCATTTACCCAAGCATTGAATGGAAATGTAGTAAACACTGCGCAAAGTCAATGCAGTTATTGAGGTTTATTTAATAGGAAAAGAAGTAAATATCTCGGCTTTAGTTGTTTCTTCAGACAGCCTCGTTATCTGGAGTAGATTGCAAGGAGAGTTCTTCGCTCATTCCCGTGTAATGAGATTGCCTTATGTGTTTATCTCGTATCCGTATCTAGCTACAGCCTCTTTTGTCAGGGTCTCAGCGGACTATAAAAACAAATCTAAAAGTTAATTTAGAAAGGTAATCCGGAGGGATCCATTATCTGATCTCTCTACAGAAACTCAGCTAGGCGAGGTCCCGTATCCGAGGGCGTAAAAAGAAACAGACCAACAGGGCATCGCCCCTAGGAACCTGAATTCCGCCTGCATCCGCCGGCCAGAGCGGGAAAGCTCTTGACACCGAGCGAGATTTCACCGGCGGAGTGAAACTCCTTTGCTCGATGAACTGGTCCCAGTCTCGCCACGACGCTTTCCTCCATTCCGCCAGGAATTATTTTTATTTTCGCGAGTGGAGATCTCACCTTTCTCCACCTGTTTGCCCTGACCCCTCTACCCTTTTTCCCCACTCCCTGCTCCCCCGCCCCGAGCATCCTTCGCAGGGAACCAACGCAGGAGTAAGGGACGGGGTGGAGGAGGCGGTGAGAGCACATTAGATATCCGCAGCGTGAGACGCGGGAGGTATCCCGGGGTTCTGACAGCTGGATCTGAAACAAATCAGATCTGGATTAACTTGCCTGTTTTGTGAATTGTCTGAATTTGAGCAAGCAGCCCTCGCCCACTCCGCTTCTGGCAGGTTTTGTTACACGTGCCTCTATAAATATATTATCCCAACCCTCTTTCCTCGTTGGAGCTCTCTATTCAACAAAACAGAAACCAGAACGAGGAGAAGCGATTTTCTTTTTTAAATGAAGACATTTATAAGTAACCTAATTTCGTATCGTGGAAGTAAATTTCATGCTAGGATATATTTTGCGCAACATGTAATCTTTTAGAGCCGGAAGACATTTAATTAAAGCCATATTCGGAGAAGTACAGCTTAAAAGCAGTCATACGACCACATACCTCATTCATATTCAGGATCCGTCCACGAATTCATATTGTTTTAATGTGGGACATCGCCTTTACGGCATAACTCTGCGAGGCCTGGGCAGCACGAGAGATAACACAAAGGAGACCAGACGAGGAACAGTACGGGGTGCTTTACCAAGCGGAGGGGTGTCTGTTTAACCTAAAGCCCATCGCTTTCCGCTTGCCAGCTCCCGACTTTCGATCGGAAGAACTCCCGGCAACGCACACCCTGTAGTTGGGGGCGGGGGTGTGTGGGGGAGAAGCCCACCGAGGATGGGCCGGGGGTTAAGCATCTAGAGCTGGGTGCCCCCGCTTCGTTTCCGCACGCTGCTGCCCACTTCACGTCGCCTTGAGAAACACGTGCGTGGGGCAAGGTTTGATCACCTCCTTTGCCGCCTCCCCTCACCCCTCCAGGACAAGGTGGGGGGGATTTCCTCAGCAGCCCCATTTCCTAGCTCTTCGGGCTGGTGCCTGGGAGCGGGCAGGCAGCCCCCCACACCCTGTGGCTGAGAAGGGATCTTTGGAGAAGATGGCACACTACGGCCCCATGCACGGGCGCCTCTGAACTTTTGATCCTCCGTGCCGTTGGAACGGAAAACACACTCTCCGTTCTTTGCCCCGTCTATGCTCAGCCGTTCGATTATTCAAATGGCCATCAGGGACCACGGAGGAAACGGGGGTGCAGGAAGGGAATAGCCCTGCCCCGAGCTGAGCTGAGACGCCGTCCCATCGTCTGAGGGGCTCGGGTGCCGCCTGACCCCGGTCCTTCCCGGTTCTGCCGGCGGAGGACTCGCTCTTTAGTTGAAACAACTCGTAAAAACTGCCCTGAACTCGGTGCGAGTCGGGTCGGGCTGCCCCGCGCTAATTCTCCTTATGTCTGAGCGGTAGCTTGCTCCGTCCAGCCTCTCCCCCGCCGTCCCCGGGACCGCCGGTGCGTTAGGCTGCTTTTCGGGGAGCCGGCTGGCTTGCGCGCCCCGGGGTCCTGTCAACAAGCACGTTCATTTTCTTCTTCTCGAAAGGGGTGGCAAAACACTTCCAAAGGCGTGGGGTAAAAGCGAAGCGAAATAAACCGAAAACATTTTTTTCCACCAAAATAAGTACCCCCCGCCCATCCAGCCCGAGGCAAAATAACCCCACAGAACACCCCCCTGCCCCCATCCCCCTTTTGCCCCCTGCCCCCATCCCCTTCGGCCGCCCGGCTTCGCATTGGGACTCCTCCGTTTCAGAGGGGATGAAATTCATCGGTCAAATCAAATCAGAAAGGTCCTGGTTAGTTTCCTTGTAGCGGTAATTAAAAGTATTAATTGGTTGTGTCGACAGCTTAAAAAGACAGGTGTTGCTAAAAAAGCCTCATTAATCTTCCAGTCATTACTGAGCGGCGGTGAGAACCGGGCTCGGAGAAGGAGCCGATTGTTTACAAGGGTCTTGCAAGGTTTAAGAATGGAGATTATAATAATACCACTGCTAATCGGACGACTTTCTCCATTCCTTTGAAAAAGAAAAATAAATCAAATGGTCTGCCTTGCTGCCCACAGCTAGAATAGGGCAAGCAGTCTTTCATGGACTTCACCGCCTTTAAAATGGAAGTTTAAAGGGTTCGCCTGATTTTATAGATGCACGGACCCGGATTAAAAAAAGAAAAAATTATGAGGGAAATCATTCACGCTTAGTGCCTTCGGACTTCTTTTCTCCAGGTGGCCCGTGGCCCGTGGATAAATTAAGTTTGTGACAAGTTCTCGGGACACTGATCTAAACTTCAAAGGTTCTCACTGCCCGGGCGGGGGCTGATTGCTCTTCCTCTTCCACCGCGCAGAGCAAGCGCCAGGGGTTTTGCAGCCCGTGTGCGGGAGGAAAAGGCAAGGAGGAAAACCAGGCCCCGGCGTGAGACCCGGCCCCGGGCTTCTTAGCCGGGCTCTTTGGGGCTCCTTTGTGTTTGTTTCTGGAGGGCTGCTCGGCCGCGCCCCGCGAAGAGACCACCCCGAGTGGCTTCGCCGTGGGAAGCAGAGCGGCGTGCCCCTGTCCCCCTGTGCACGTCGAGGGCACGGGCAACTACACGGGACGCTGCCGGCAGCCCCGGGGACCACACAGCCGCTCTCTATAGGCGATGCCCAGGCCTCCGGCCCGACCGCCCCTGAGAGGGGAAACCGGCGCCCCCGCTGCCACCAGGCGCCTCGGAGCCGGGTCCCCTCCCTTCGCACCGGGCAGCGCGGCCGGGCCATGTGCCGGGACTCCTCCGACGGCCTCCCCTGCGCGGCCCGGCCTCCTCCTGCGCGCCGCTTCCCTCGGAGCGGGTTGGTGTGGAAGGGAGGGGGGGGGGGCTGCCCGGCAGGGTCCCGGCGGCCTCTCCTCACAGCCGTTACCGCCGCCCGCGCGGCACGTGACCGCGGCGCGGGGCATGCGCGCGGCGATGGGCCTCAACGGCCCTAACGGCCGCTCGCCAGGGGCTGTTGCTGCGGGCGGGCACGAGGAGCCTCGGCGATCCCCGCGGCCGGCCGTGCCCGGGCGGCGGCCGCAGTGCTTCCCAGCTCACCCCCGCCGCCCTCCTGGGCCCCCCGACGGGTCTCCGGCCTGCAGCCTGCCCGCCGAGGCTGAGAAAAGCCCCGAATCGGTGCGGCACCCTATGAAGTCATCCCGTCCGAAGCCGGCAGCCCTCCCGTTCGGACTGTTCCCAGCCGCCAGCCGGCGCAGGTGCCGGGGTGCGGGGGCTTGTCGGCGGCCCTCGCACCTTCCCTCCTCTTCTGGCCCGTCGGGTACGCGGGAGAGGGCCGGCGCTGCCTCCCCGCCGCTCGGGTGGTGGTGGGTGCCGCCGTCACCTGCCTCTGCCCGGCCTGTGGCACCTTACGCCGTGCCCACCTCTTACCGCCATGCCGCCCCTCATCCTTGGCAACGGCCGGCGGGGGATTCTCGCCACAGCTCCGTAATTCCCCGCCCCCTTCCCCCCCCTCCCCCCCAAATAACCTCTAATGGTTGAAGATCCACTCTTGCAGCGTCGTTTATTACCGAGGGGTCCTTTCATAGACAGAGCGCGTCGGCTGCCCGGCGTCGGCACCCGCCGGCAACGCACCGGCGCTGGCAGCACGTTTGCGGGGGTGTTGCCGGGGCGAGGAGCGGAAGCCCCGCGGAGGCAGCGGCACAGCCTGCACCAAGAGAGCCCCGCGACCCCAGCGAGGCTCCCCACGCCCAGGGCAGCCTCCCCTAGCCGGCTTGTTAGGAGCCCTGGGGCTTAACCCCCCGCGGAACCGCAAAGACAGCACATGCACAGCCTCTCCCTGCTGCCTGGCAGTAATGACTCCCCCCCTCCCCCCGCTCTAAAACAACAAAACACAGACTTACCTGAAGTGGTTTTTATTTTCACAACAAGGGATATTCCCCGCGTTACACACATACACACAACGCATGCACACGCACACGCACACAAACACACATATTAACCAATAGAAAAGCAAGATATGAGGGTTTGATGCTCTGCTGTGACATGAATAATTGTTGCATCGTGTAACTTCCTACATCTTGGTTTTAATTTGCAGTGAACCAAACAAAGATATTTGCAATTTTTAAATAAGCACTCTGTGTAATAAATGGGAACATTGTGCATGAATGCTGTTTCTTCCCCTTTTCTTTAGAAGACATTATTAGCTCTGACAGCATGCAGCTCAGGTTTGGAGGAGAGGATTTTGTAAAGGGATGACAGACAGGAAGGGCAGCAATCATGGGCTTCTTGGGCTAAAGCTTTTTTTTTTCTTTTTTATCAGAATGTTCTGTTCGATGCCATTTATCCTTGATGATAGAAAATTGCTCTGTTGCCAGGACGCTGCTGCTGAAATAGAGGGCAGGAGCCACATTTCCATTTTGCAGCTTGAAAGCTATTCAAATGAATTTGCAGAAAGGGGAAAAAATCTAGAGATAAACAAATGAGAATAAATCGAGTTCCCCTTTCCTCTCTTTTCTTTCTCTCTCTCTTTTTCTTCCTTTTTTTTTGGGGGGGTGGGGGGAGGTGTGTATGTGTGCGGGAACTATTCATTTTCTACATAAGGATTTTGGTTCATCAGTGTTTGCAGTACCTGGGAAGTGCTCTAAATCAGGGAACACTTATTTCCAGCCACTGAACATATAAACATATTAGAGAAATTTACGTGTGTGTGCAGATATGCAGCCACCTACGATTTCCTTACGTGTGTGTGTACATACAGACAGACCCAGAAACGCAGCGCTGCGTGTTCCTCCCTGTGCGAGGCGGAGGGGATACCAAAGACACGCACCATCACCTTTCGGCAAGCGCGATTTCTCCCAACCTTTACGTGAAATACCTCGTCGCTTCAGAACAATTATAATCTGAAATGCGTAAGCCACTGTCCTTCCATCATAACTAATTGACTAGGAAATCTTCATTTCTCCCTCCCAGTCCATTTAGATATTTCCGGAGTCCCAAGGAGAAGTAATAACGCATCTGGCTATAATCCAGCACGTAGCCCAAGGGCTAATTTTTAATCATTATTTTTAAATCAAGCATTGAATAAAATAAAGCCAGAAACATTATTTATAAATCGGAATGAATATAATGACAAGTAATTATGCTCTTCCTTCGCTGGTGATTCAAGGCTCAGCTCAGCTCCTCAGTTCAAATCCAAATAAATGGAACGTGTGAAGCCTGTTAAACACTTCCATTTCATTTACTTGTTCCGTCTGTAGGCTGCTGCTGTGTCAGGCTGGAAATACTGGGCATACCTTGACTGGGGCTGTAAAAACTCTCAGAGGTCCGAGAGCCTGGTTACCACAAAATAGCCTTAAATGAGTTCTAACTTCAGTTCCCTGAGCAAAAGCCGGTGCAGGGAGTCACGGGGTTGAGCAGAGCGTCCTCTTAAACACACGACTTTCAGCCACCGTCATACATTTGATGACACTGTAAATTTGATCACCCTGGGGTTTTTTTCTTTTTCACTATGTCACCTCAACCGAGTTTTGCCTCTTATTAATCTATAATTAGCACGCTGGCTTCAAGCATGATGTATTTCAAAGTGGCACCTTGCTAGATGTGGTCCCCTTCTGCAAGGAAAATTCTGGAGGCAGAAAAGAAACAAACAGGACGGAGAAAGAGAAAGGATTGATTTATCGGCCTTGGCCAACAGCTTTTCCATAAGTGCCCAAGCAGTCAGGCATGCGACTTCACTATTGATTTTTAAATCTCCCTTCAGCCGAAAAGATCAGCGCGCAAATAGTAATAAACTCTAATCACTGCTGCTATTAGATTAGGCTAAACGCGGGGATCCGAGGGTCCAGCCGTGCCCAGCTCTTCCACCCGCTCAAGGAAGCAGCCCCTCCAGCCGGCCCCGCGCCGTCCCGGCCGGCAGCCCGGCTCCCTCCTCGCCTGCGACCTGTCTGCCGGCGGGACGGCCGGGAGCGGACCAGGGGATCCGGCCCGCGAGGGCAGAAGGGTGCGCCCCGCCGCCCGCCGTCCCCGGGAGCCCCGGCCGAGGCCCCGCTCTGGGAGGGTGGGGGGCTGCACCCCAGTGAGGAATAAGCGAGCGGGGCCGGGCGGGGGCGCGGCGGCCGGAGGCGGGCTCCGGGCGGTGGCGCGGAGCCGGCCCTCTCGCCCCGCCGCCAGGCTGCCGGGGAGCGGGCGGGAGCGGCTGCAGGGCCTCCGGGAGCGGCGCACCTGGGGGGACTTCCCGGGCCCCGCGGACCTGGCGCCTGGCGGGCGGCGGAAACCCGCCATGCCGGGGAAAGTGCCGACTCCCCCGCCCGCGGCGGCGGCGGCCGGGCTGCACCGCCCCGCCTCAGCGCGGCCCCGGCGGCTGCTCTGGGCCTCCCGCGGCCGGCCCTGTCCCAGGGGGCCGTGCCCGGCACTGCCCGGCCTGGCTGGCTTGGTTGCCGCAGCGGGCCGCCTTAGACTGAAGCCTCCTGACGTCTCTGCAGCCCGCATGTTTACCAGGCACCCCCCGCCCCGAGTTTTGTCGCGCCTGGTACAAGCGGGGGTTGGGGTGGTGGTTGTGGTGGTGGGAATGAGTCCCACTTTGATGCCAGCCGGGGGATCCCGGGAGATATTCGGGTCGCCCCGGCCAGGGAAATGAGCGCTTCGCGGGGAGCTCCCTCAGAGGAGTCCGTGCTTCCCTTGCCAGGTGCCTCACTGGCAATGGAAACGGGTAAATTGGGATTCGAGAGGTGAGATTAAAGCCGCTCCTGCCCAGTCTCCTGCTATTATCTGGGAGATGAGAGCCTCTGTCTGGGCTTCCCACCCCCCACCGTTCTTAATGTGGTGGCTTGACTTGGGCTCAAGAAAGCCAACGCCTGCACATTGAAGTGATTGTGGAAGTCAAACCAAATATCTGTAATACCCACTGCGGTTCAGAGGGTGCTAGCGTGTTTTCAGGCAGCAGATGATTAGAGTCATAACAATTATCTAGAGGTCTTTTGTTTAAGAAAACTTCAGGCCTAGATGAGTCCTTGCTCACTTACAAAGTAGTGACTACTTTGTTCGGAGGGTTAGAAAAGCAAAGATAGCTGGACCTGGGTATAAAGTTTCAAAGGCACAAGGCTGAACAAAGAAATATTTAGAGAAGAGGTGACAAAAGCCACGGAACTGCCAGCAAATACCAGAACAACCAAAAAAAAAAGAAAACCAACAAACCCCACCACCCCAACTTTGTCAGTACTGTACTTGTAATGTGAACCAGATTGCCGTGGAAAACAAAAACGGGTCATAGGCTGGGGAGCAACCTTGGCTGCAGTCTGCCCCTTTTTGTCAGCGATTCCCTTGATGGTGTGTGGCATGCCACGCTGCTGCAGTCCTGGTCTGCAACCTCCCTTCCTCCCTTTCTCCTCACATGGCTGTGCAGGAGGTTACTGGCATGGCAGCGGTGGGAAGGAACCTGTTGACATGGCAGCAGAACATTTCACAGCCTCCCACCTCCATCCAGGGCAGAGCTGAGTTGTTCGACCCATTTCTTGCCACGCAGACCTGGTAATTCTGTCTTTTGTCAGGGCTATCCAGCACAGAACATGGTATTACTCTTTTGTCCTCTAAGTCACAGAGCTCACACTTTGTCCCGTGGAAAAAGTGTATGTGGCCATGCCATAAAAGCATGTCTAATCACGAGCTTACATAAGGAACTGAATTTGGGTTGCATATGTAACCTCACATCTGGCACTTTCTACCTTTTAAGGCACTAACTTCACAATCTTATTGTTCTTTTAGGTTCAAGGTGTGTGTGTGTGTGTGTGTGTGAAAGATCTTAGTATAAACCAAAGCAAAATAAGCAAGCGTGACTTTTTTGTAAAGTTTTTTTGAAACGGTGGTTGTCCACAGTTTGGATGTGTGCCATGAGAGCAGAAGCGTGTCTGCTGTTTGAATTCTGGCAGACACAGTACCTAAAAAAAAATCTCTTCTCTCCAATTTGGGTTCAGACACAGCCAAAGTCTCATGAGAAGGGCTTGAGACACAGCCTGGTTATCACTTGATCTCTGGCGCCTTCTCTTCCCCAGAAGAGAATTAGAATGCCCCTTTTCTGATTACTCGTTTAAGAGATTAGGTGTTGGAAAATTAAAGAGCTAAACATTTGAATATGCATCTGCCTTCTTATTACCACTTTCAAATGGATAAGTTCTAATGGCACATTCCATCAGGAAACCATCGACTTCAGTTAAAAAACCGCGGAGGTTTTTGCCCTATCTTTTTAACAGATTCACATTGTTCCTGCAAGGGGTAAGAAATCCAGGAGATCTCTAGTTTACAGATCACTCTTAGCCTGGGCAAGGCATCAGGGTAAGGGCAGGGCCTGTGCATCCTTGCTTTCTGAGCTTGAAGGACATTCTGGATCCATAAGATGTACTGTTGCCTCTTCTTGAACCAGATTCATGAGGTCACCTTTGCAGGAGGCCTGTTGCATGAATTTGCTATCCTTAGACAAATGCTCCTGGTCTGTAAATGCATCTGCTTTATACTGAGTGATTCGGGAGAACTTTTTCTCAGGTGCTTTTTTTAGCCACCCTCCACCTGACTTTCAGAAAACAGCTCTGTGGTACTTGGCTGTATTGAAAAGCTTTACAATCGGGTCTTGTAGGGCTCAGATGGACCTTAAGCAAGGTCAGACAACAAAGAACATTTCGTAACAGTTTTATTTGAAAGCATCTGGTTCAGAGAGTTGTCAGATTGGCTGCCTACGGACAGTCCAAGATTACGTCTGTGTTTCTCAAGTATTTAAGAACTCTGGAGTTAAAAGAAAATTAACCTCGAGTGTGTGAAGAAAACTTCTTTTCTCTGTGATTCAGTAACTCAGTAAACTAAGAAACTGTTCATAGCCTGTTAATGAAGAACTCCCCACATGAAAATGACCGATTTTAATGATATTTTATAGAAAAAACCCCACCATAGGGGTACATTTTGGCGAAGGGTTGATTGCAACATGGAACAGAGCTACTGTACCAGCCACACAAAAATGAGAGCTCCTCATGCTTCGGGTTAGAAACCTGGAGATTTTTATCACTTGACCTAAAGGGAGGATTCCTCTGCTGAAGACAGGAGGAAAAGCTTGTGTTGTCTGTACAGGTATTTTCACATGCTTCCAGGTGACCGAGCAGTTCCTACCCCACAGCCGAATGTGCTCACCCCTCAGGTAAGGCACATTCGCTCACCAGCTGCAGTGCCCTTTGCTGGTGCAACTGTGAAGCAAAGTGTGAGATGGCTTTGCTCAAGCCAAACACTGTTGACTGTTGGGGGATAAATTACATCTGTTCATTCTACAGATATTATAAATTAGATACAAATTGTAATAATTACACTTAATTGCTACTTAATTACTGATTAAAAGAAATCTTTTTACTTTTCTTTATTACAATCCCATGCATGGGTTTTTTCTTTTTTTTCAAGGATGTTTAATCAAGCAGACGTTCTGAAGAACAGCCACAAATCATATTTTAGTGGAAGGATTAGAAAGATAGTATTCCATACGCAAATTTGAATAAGAGCAATCTACATATGACCCAAACTTCAATACAGTTGGATCATTTTTGTCCTAGTGTTGCCAAAACCCAAAAAACTAACCCCGCTTTTTGGAACAAAGATGTTTTAATTGTCCAGACCATGTTAGTGCACTAAATTGATGACAGAATTACATCTTTTTTTCCTCCTGTATCATAGCCCTTCGTTAAACAGACCAACTTGCAGGCAGCTATGAGGGAAAATAACTTTTAAAAATACACCTGGGATTTTTACTCTTCATAGCAAAGTCCTTCTTTAAATGAATCAAGAGGAAGAAGTGAAGGAATCTTTTCATGCTTTGCTGTAGAGCAGGGAAGGTGGAGATGCTGTAGAGACACAGAGTGGTAGTCTGCTTGCATTTGAAGAAGAGCCAGGCGAGTCATTAATCAAGATCATGCCTGGATAATTGGCTGAGCATCAACAGTGGGGTTGACTCTACATTTATGGCTTTGAGAGAACAGCTCATGGATATCAAAATGATTTTGACTGTGCAGCAAATGCTGGTTTGGGCCAGTTCTTCTGTATGTGTGAATTGACTATCCCTTTTGAAGTCAGTGCAGATACACTGGTAACAACAGCTGAGGTCTGACCCTAGGTATTTACAGTCTGAAAAAAATCCTATTTTGTAGATATGAAGTCTATTTGAAATAATTTCCCAAGCATTAGAGAGACCAACTGCTGCTAGCTGTTTAGAGGGTTGGAGTAATTATGCCCATGCACTGTACAATATAAAGCACTTATGACTACTATATGGATTGTTTTACTGAGGGGGGGGGGCTCGTCATTTGGAAAGGAAAAATAATCACCTATTCTTTTCTCTCTTTGCTTGTTACAAAGCCCATTGAAGTCAATGGGAGTGTTGCCATTGATTTGTGTGGGCTTTCATCAGGCCCTGTGTATGCTACTGCAAACTGGAGGGGGAAAAGAAGTATGGTTAAAGGGAAGAGAAACAAGAGGGAGGGAGTTAAACACAGGCGAAGAATAGAGCCCTTTGTCTATTAATTAGGGTTTACATGGCTTGCGGAAAGCAGCGTTCCTCCAACACTGAATCCTTCTGCCCCATTATTTCATTTTTACATTTCCCATGTTAGTTGCTTTTCAGATCCATATAATGCTAATAAACTCTGTGCTGCTCAGCACTAACCGTAGCGCTCTGCTGCTCTGCTGCGAAAGGATCGGAGAAGGAGGAAAGGAAGGCACTGTGAATTGAACAAGCTTCTCTGGGGTCAAAAATGGTTTTTATTTCTGCAACTGATGCTTGCTTCCCCTGAAATGTGTTGTCTGGCAGCAACACCTACACTTACCACAAGAACTTTTCTCTGGGTTACTCAACAATGTCTAACCATTTGTTGTCTTTGGAGAGGCAGGACCTGGTGGACCCATGGAGTTTTCCTGGTGAGGCCCTGCCAGTGTGCTTCAACCGAAGCTGGAAGGGCTCACTGGACAGTCCCAGTTCATTCCCATGTCCATTTTCTCCTGGTTACACCCACCAGAAGACAGTGACAATTGGTCCCAATTAGAGAGGAAAAGTGCCATTGTATTTGACACTAGGCTGGACTCCGGAGATGTTGTTCAGTCGCTGGGTGTGTCTCAAACTGCTGGGTGACCTCGGGTAAGCCATTTGGGACTCAGACTTATGATAAGTTTATGACAATTTAACAAGCTATTGTGTCTCAGTTGAAGAGCAGTGACTGTCCTCGTGTGCACTCTTACCAAAGGCAAACATGGGCTGTTGTGATCCAAAGTGTACTTACACGAGCAAATTAAGCCAGTGCAACCAACTCTGCTGCTATGAGATTGTACTCCTGAGAAGGCAGATAATCTAGTTTAAAATATGGGAGGTTTTCTGGTTTTATGTCCCCCCATTGTTTTTAACCTCCACCGGTTCCACAGTGCAGGTCACTGCAGGAATACACCACGCACATGCACTTCCTGCTGTTAGGGCAACACTTTCGTTCCATTTTCTACCTCTTTCAGTGGACAGACAAAGTAATGCATGTGTATTTGTCTGTGTGAGTTGAGGATGACCTGGAATCTACTTGAGAACATTAAAGAAGTAAAAAAATAGCTTGCAGTGCAGAAGACAGGTATGTACCTCAAAGAGGAGCCTGCTTCTCAGGGGCTGCAAGGTTGTGTCTCGGTGAGTGAGGAAGGCAGAACCCAGCCGCCACTGGGTTGTGAGAATAAACCGTGTCATGCAGAAGAGGCTGTACATCAATTTTACTACATAGATTTAATTTCATGTCTGCAAGTCTGCTGCATTGATATGCATTAGCTCTAGAGAAATTCCTCTTTGCTGAGCTGGTTTGCAGTCAAAAGCAGAGTATTTACAGTTTGTTCTTGGGTGCTGAGTAATGAAAACTATGTGTTGGTCCTTAAAATTACAATCACATTATATCGTGATGGTAAATATTTGAGTTACAAAGAATGTGCAAAGAGGGGCACCTGGACAGGTCACGGTCAGGCTGCCACCCAGCTCCTCTAACAAGGGCTTCACACCAGCGTGTTCCAGGTCTCTGAAATTATTCTCTTCTTATGTAGTAGCTACTAGCTAGCAATTAAATTTCTGTCTATAGAAAATGAGTCCAGCTGGCTCTGCTTCCTCTCTCTTGAGAAACTCTTCAAGGTTCTAGGTTCCCACAGCCAGGCTTCCATGGCTTCAAAGGCATAATTTGGCACATGCCCACTGGGCATGCGTTTGTCAAAGTACACATACAAAATATCACTGTTGAAGATTTGTGCCCCAGGGAAACTTCCACTCTGAGGTGAAATTACTTCTTTCCAAATGCCGTACTTGAACTGTGTAAGCATGCACCCTTTAACATAATAACAGTGACTTCCAAACGCAGAGACACAGCCTCTGATTTACAGCAAGCATACCCACCGCAGACTACCTCTTACGATATCTGAAGGCAAAGTATTATGGCAAGAGCTGTTTACCTTAGATTCTGCCTCATTACAAATCATCCTTGTACATTATGCTGGAGGAACAATAAAACAACCTCTTATTACCCCTCACAGAGTGGCAGACAGATCAAAACGCTCTCATTCCTTACTGCTCCTCATTCAGACAGCCACGGTGCTCAAGTCTAACCTCCTAAACGAGCCCCACCTTTTTGAGAGGAGGGCATTTTTTTTTCCCACCACGCACAACTTTTTGTGAGAGGGGAATACTGAATGACAAGTAGTACTTTTTCATGGAAAGAAGCCATATGAGGTTTGTTCGTCAGGTGAGACACCCAAGCAGCCTGCGGGGTGGCTCTCTGAGAGCTCTTCTGACATCTTCTGTTCTCATAAGCTCACTCTGTTTGACACTGTCCTTTTTGTCACACACAGGAGAGGTTACATCAGTAACCACAGGTGTGCTGGTGAAAGACCTGACAACTTACCACATCCCAATACACAAGAACTAGTGTTTGTGTCACTTGACTTGTGCTGTCCCGAAGTGGTGTGTCTAGACTCCAGTCAATGGAGTGGATGGACTGTGCTGTTTGTCAGAGATTTGTTTGTTTGGGTTTGGCACCATGTTTCAGGGAGAGAACATCTACCTCCATGACTATAAAAGAGGCAGACACAACTGAGTTATGCTAGATACCCAACTCTTAGACAGCTAAATCTAAGGAGATGGATATCATACAAGTGGATGAAACAAGATGCCCAACTAACAGCTACACAGGAAAGTAAAGATGTGTGAAAAAAAGAAATCCAACTGTGACTGGATGTTTGGCATCCTACAGGTTTTCTTGTGTGCTTAGTCTATGAAGGATCAGAATAGCTTCCAATCAGACCAGTTTTGCTTTTCTGTTATGTCTGTGGAAGTGCAGTATGGTTTTGGCACTAGACATCCAAATTAACTGCTCATCAGGAAGGTGATGGGCACTGCTTGATGCAATGGGAAGAATAGAACATGCACACTTCAGGTACTGCAGAGGTCATCCCTGTGCTCATCTCACCAGCTAGTTTTCATCTCATCTGACACGCTCAGCAGAAAGGCTGTGCAGGCGGGGTTGAAACCAGCTAATGAGGTAGATCTCTGTCTGCTGTTTATGTACCGTTTCGTACATAAAATTCGGTCTCATTGATTGTTTCACGGGAAGGAGGGGATGGGACCTTAGGCACCTAATTAGGGCTTATCTATCTAAGCCATTTTTGAGGATGAGGCCTAAGCAGCTACATACTGAACCTGCAAGGACTTTGTTCTTATGGAAGGACACTGCTCTGGAACTTTGGTCTCACTGAACCTGAAACTTTTGTCCTGCAGAGAACTGTTACCTTCTCACACTCGGTCCTGAGGGCCAGGTTGAGCTTCAGGAGAGTTTCTTTTTGTGAAAAGATGCAGTGTCAGTGTTTTTATCTGTTAAAGCATTTTGCATTTGCAGTGATTTCTGTGCATGTGGCTGTTGATTCATTGCAACAAAATTAATTTAATTAATTACAAGAAGATTTATTACAACATCCTTAGCTTTCTCAGGACAGCATAGGTTTGTAGTCTTCTCTTCAGTCTGTTTTGTTACCTGTAACACTCCTTCCTTTGAATCAGAGCTTGTTCTGGTTAGGAGGCTAAACCACTGATGAAGTCAGGCCTTTCTTGGATGCAGTTCTACCTGTTTACAGAGACCTCACACACTCCCCTTTCCCTGACTGCAGATGCAATCAAACCACCAAAGACAGTATCTTTGCTTATAGCATCACATTTTTTTTGTTCGGCACCCCGATAAGCTCTCCCTTTAGGCATTATATGCCTGGATAGCTTCCTTTTAGCCCCTGTGTTTAGAGCTTATTTCTCTCTGTTTCAGCTAGCTTGTTTTCCTGTACATGCATACACACAGATACACCCTTACACAAAGCAATAACCAGCTGTACCACCTGCCCACATTATTCAGGATTTAGAGTGTGCTTTTGCCTTGTCTCAGGAACCTGTATTACCTCATCAAAGAACTTACTTGGCTCTGTTCTCTCAAATGAAGGGTGGTGGTTACCTCCATCAGCTTCAATGACGCTTCTCCCAATCTTTAACAATAATACATCATGTTCACCCTGCCTTTGCCCTTACAGGATTTTCTACTTGCTTATCTTTCATTCATGTCTGTATTGCTTTATTTGGCATTAAAACACTGCATGAAGGTTCTGTGGCCAGATTCCTCTCTTGCTGACACAGTCACTACCTTCTATCCCCAGATACTAGATAGTGGAGCTACTTTTGATGTACATCTACAAATGAAAGAAGAGATAAGAGTCTTGGTTTTTTTTGTTAGTTTTGTCAACTCCTCCTAGGCTTTTTATTTTGGTTTGGTTTAATTTTTGTGTCTCTAATACCTCAACTTTTTTTTAGTTGACTTTTCAAGGGACATGGTAACTTTAAGCGGCAGTGAAGGAGAATACAGAGCTATCTGAGTACCACAAGGAAATTACATCTAAATTAAGAGAATAGAAGTTAAAGCCCAGTTTTTGTCTATCAAACAATCATCTTTGAAATTAGGCAAATAATGCTTTCACAGTTAGGAAGATATTAACTGCTAAAGCTTTTAGCTGTTTCCCCTGTCAGACAACATCTGATATCCAACAGCCACACTGACAGGGATTCACTTATGTCACAGACTTTCTTTGGGGAGAAATACAAAGAAACATATGGGTCAGTATGACCCACCCCTTCATTACAACTGTGGAAACGCAGTTTTTTTACAACAGAATAACATCTCTGTGATACCTTGGTTGTCAAAAACCACAATTATAGTCATTGTTTATGCATTAGGGAAACCTCATCCTAAATCTGGCACCATATGGGGGTGAAAAGAGCAGCTGCTGACATTTCAGGATAATCATTATGATCTAGCTGCAGATATGACTCAGCATGATGAGCCTGACAGCAAGAAGGGGGGAAAAAAAAAAAGCAGAGCAGCATGGGCAGGTTTCAAATGTCACTTCAAGGCACCAGCCCAAACGCATTTCCAAGGGGAGACACTTTCAACACGCAGAGTGGGACAGCTCCTTATGAGCTCCACACTGAAAGCCTGGCCAGGACTCCAGACCAACATCACCAAAAGGGTTATTTATACTCACGGGTGTTGTAATCCAAGAGAGAAAAATAATTAATAACTGCCCTAGAAGAGTTTTGGAATATTGTTTTTTCTCTTCATTTTTGAGAAAAATGAAACTGTGCCAAGGAAAACTATGCAAGCAGCCCCACCTCCTTTCTTTCAATCCCTCTCTGAAGCACTAGATCATCACTTTTCAGTGAGTTTGGAGTTCAATAGATTCCTTTTGATCAGAAACTAACATATTTTGTTTCTTCTATGCAGCCCCACTGGTACTATTTGGCATCCCTGAGTTTTTTCACCAGGCCACTACCTTCTCTGCTTTCCATCTACGTATGATTTGCCATCTTATGACATCTGCAGAAAAATCTCTCTGTTGACCTTCTGAAGGTTTTACTCTCCGGACCTTTTTTTGCCTTTCTGTTCTTGGAGTGTTGATTTCCCATGGCAGGGATGCTCTTCTTCTGCGTGCATCTGAAACACAGATACACTTTCATTGTCATGGGTGAATCATCATGACAGAAAGATTTAGGAAAAATGCCAGAGTGTTGCTATGTATATCCAAAGCCAAGTTCTGGTACATTAGTTCTGGCAAGAAATAATAGCTGTGTTTACTCCATAAATATGGAATCCACATACCTTGTGTCAATCTCAGCCCTTTGGTCTGAAAGATGTGTGTAATTTTTTAGGAAGGGATTCATATGCCCCTACCTCTGGCTTGATGAGAGGCATGTCCATTAGAAAATCAAATTGCAGCTCTTCCTTCAGGAAATGCTCATTTTGGCAATAGATGAGGAGGTTCAAGTAGTGCCTGCCTCAAGGCTGAGATTCATTAGTACTTTTATCATAGGGCTGTTCGTACCACCCCCTGTGCTGGGGGCATGCCTGAATTAGGATAGGTGCAGTTCCTGGTTGGTAATGGTGTAGAGGCCACGGGGCCTTGGGGAGAATGATACTAAGACCAGGCTGCTGGCCATCTTTTTGCTGATTTAGCAGCTTCCCTGAGAATCAGGGCTTCAGTGAAGGATGTGACAATACAGCGTGGCTATTGGTTGGAGAATTTATCTTGGCCTTTGGAAGCTAGCCCAGAGGCCATAGGTTGAGTATTTCTCCTTTATTCTTAAAGGTTAAAAAATACCAAAACAAAATCCAGAATTAAAAGTGATATATATAATCAATAGAATAATTAATTGAGGCCTTTGGTTGATTTGTAGGTACAAGCTAAGTTTTTCAAAACACTGCAGGGAATATAGGTGTGCATTAATCCTCTCCTGTCCCATTTTGAAAGAAAGTCTCTGCTGTTTTGTCAGTTTTTGTAGATTCTTCCACAACTCAAATATTCTTTTTGCTTCTAATACTATTTAAATTCTCAGAGAGACATTAGGAGCTCAACTCCCCAAACTCCTGTCATGCCAATTCAAAATGATACTGTTTATGAGCTAATAAATATATTTCAATAATTTTCCTGCCTACTTTTGGCCATGTAGGAGGGAAATGAAGCTAAAGAGTCCATGACCTGTGCTCTTATAGAAGACAACTGAATATTTATGTATTTATAATGGATACATGCTCAAGGTTCAGCATTGCTATCCGTACCTATTATTACTGTTGTGTTATCATCATCATTATTTTTTTCCCCTGTGGTAGAGATACCCCTAAAGATCAAAGTCCCTTTGTATCTGAGTCTGCATGAAGAAAACGAGAGGCCCTGCCCCCATGCTAATCACCTCTGCTCATGCTTCAGCCTCACAGGCATTTTACTTAATAAGTAGCCTCTGATTGTACAGTGTTGGACATCAGGGATGGAAAATGTGTATCAGCTCTGTCCCGGTGTCCACCCAAGTCTTTGGAGAATACAGCTACGGCTACATCTTTGTGGATGCATGGCTACATCTGTTTTTCTATAATTTGACTTGTTTACATACTCTATTAATTCCTCTACCAATGGCTCTTTAATGACCTGGACATTTTGTCTAATGCATTCTTGCATGACAATGGGACCTGATCTCTGTAAAGGCTGAGAATTATGTGACTTGATTGGCATCAGTGATGATTTGGAGAGCATTCTCTGCAGTTCAGGACAAGGGATGTGATTGTTTGATTGGTGCTGAAAGTTTAGAGCTATATGGATACGCAGAGTTTTCATCCTGTGTGGTGTACTGCCAGGAGCTGGTGCTTCACTCTTCTGGGGAACCTACTCCTCTGTGGTGATAGCCACATTTGGTGCATAAATAGAACAAATGCAGAGAAGTGATTTCAATTTAACATGGACCCATTAGATAATTCCCCTCTGTTATTTGAAAACCAGTGTGCTTCCTTCAGAGTGAGATGACATCCACTGTGCAAGCCAAGACCGTTGCTTACTGGAAAGGCTGTTCAGATAAAGCTGTGCATACGTGGTAGAACTGGATAACTCGGGACAGAAACACATTTGTGACTGAGGTGTCCAAAATAACTGCTGAGTTGCATTGTCTGTTCAGGAGTTTTATTGCCTCGTATTTTTCTTGATCTTTTGTGAGATCTGTTATAAAGAATGGGAGGAAACACAATGCCTGGGTTATATTTGTAACACAGGCGAGATCTTGTGTTGCGGCTGGGTAACGTGCTCTGTCAGACCAGTGAAACTCTTGTGAATAAAACACAAGATTTTTGCTCACCTTCAACAGCACTGACAAAACTGTTTCAATATCTTAATTCTCAACGTGCTCTTGACTCTGCAGCTTACAGTGGGAGAACTGTGCTCATGGCAGCCATGGTTAGAATAGACAGCTGTTTTTCCAGCTGTGATGTGGCAATCATCATTTAGCTGCCAAAGTAGAAAAAGCTGTTTTTTTAAAACAACAATGGTAGCAAAAGCTGTCCTTCTAACAAATGTATGGTATTATTCCTCAATTCGTTTTTAAGACATTATGTTTCTCTTTCTACTTAACAGTATACAGAAGGAAACAATAAAACTTGCATCATAGATCTGAAGAGTAGTTTTGGGGCTGTGCCCTCATGCTGGTTTAGAGGAAAATAAGGAGCTGGAGGCTGAGCTGAGAACATGTGTGGAGACCAGCACCATGAAAATACTCCGAATTCCTGGTCCGATCCCCGCTGCTTTTTGTGTGCCCATTCTAGGCAGTGTGACAATGTGTTTGCTTACTGGTTATATCACCACTGGAGGCAGAATGTCCTCTGGGGCTCCTCCAATAGGAGGATGATTTGTTGGTTTAGCAATCATTAACTCATCCCTGTGTTGTTTTTTTTTTTTAAACACAAATTAGAGTCGGCAGTAGAATAGGCTCATGCTGCTCAGTGGCAGCTCCTTGGCAGCTCCTTTATGCTCTCTGGTTAGGTCCCCTTTGCCAACCAACACATGGGCTTCAGCAATTGTTTGGAGTGCTTCGGCTGGCTTGCAATTGGACGTATCTTCACAGAGCTGTGCTGGCAGGTAATTAGAAGACCTCTCAGAAATCATCCAGGGTTTTCAATCAAACCACTAAAGCATATGTTAGCTATGTTATTTACAACTGGAAGTAAGCAGCTGGACACCCTGTATGCGTTTATCTAATCATCTAGTAGAACAGGAATTTGAGGTTGCTGAGCAGTTATAACCAGAGTGTTTTGGTACATGCAAATACTTTCAGTGTAGGATGAGGCCAGTAGTCTCTACTGATTTCTGAGGCACTGATGGGAAGGTATCTGTAACATTCAAAAGGCTGCTGACAACATCAATCAAAACCTGTTATGTGACACGTTATTTGCTTGGTAATCTGCTGTATTAAGGTTCCATGTGGTTGGAACCAGATCATTTTAATTGTTATCATATGTAATTGTCAGTCACATAATCGTGTCTGGTTGATCTTTAACAGTGTTTGGTTTTCAGGCTTTTTTCCTGAGGCCCAAGCTCTGTGTGCATTACTTCAGTGGCTTTTCTAACATCAAAAGAAAAACTCAAGTTTTCAGAGACTGGACATTGCAGTGGTCCTACATCTAAACAATAGTGTCTGATGTTAAACCAACATTGTAATCTGACTTTCCCCAAAATTTCAGAGCTCATTAAAAAATGTTATTTAGCTGTAAAAGTAGCAATGGAACATTTTGTTCTGACAATGCAAAAACAAAAAGACAGATTCTGCTTTTAGTCACATTGTTTTGAATGGATTTACTCTCTGGTTTTGCTAATGTAACTGGCTCAGCAAGTTTCTGGGAGGTATCTGGGGGAGGATGCTAACAGTTATTAATTTTTGATATTTGATAGAAGCAGAAAATATCTGAAGATGTATTGTGGTTGTCATTGTTTTAATAGTAACACTGAGGCACACTTTATGCCACCATGTAGTACAAAGCATATGTAGTGGCAGTGTTTTCAGAGTTAGCCTGTTAATATTTGCTGATCTAAGATGAGTTCCATTCCTTTGTTGCATTTTACCTCAGGTTTGCATCTCACAAATAAGGGCTGTTCTCTCCAGCAACTTGTAGTGTTGCATGACAAGTTGTATTGTAGACTTCATTACACTTTCCAAATGTTTGATAAACTTTTTATTTCATAATATCCCTTAAGGTAAGATTAAACAATGATAATCCACCTCCTTAGAAGATTGTTCTTAACAAGCAATTGTCTTAATGAGACATACCACAGACAGGTGAGGAAATGTTGGCTCTGGTAAATTTGCATACATTCATAGAATATGATCAATTTGTCTGCTTATATGTCTTTACTATCTCCAGTCATTCTTATGTTAAACAAAAAACTCTGGTTTTGGCTGAAGCATGTCTTCCTCTTGGCCTTAAGAGACCATAAAATGTTTCTGATATATCCCTGGAGAGATTTTTTTTCCCAACAGATAGGCATCTTCATTGTTGAAAAGGCACCTTGCTTTCAGTCTATCTGGCTTAAGTTTCCATCCCATGGTTCTGCTAGATGGAAGAGTCATTTCTTACTTGGTATTTCCCTCTCTGTGAATTACTTTGGGAATTACTTATGTACAACTCACCTCTTCCCATCTTCTTGCTGGTAAACTAAACAGATGGAACTCTTTAGGTTTTTTTATTTCTTTTTTTTTTTACTGGAAGGAATTCTCCTTTAAATAATTTTGTGGTTCTTTGCTGTACCATTCCCGATTCCTCTTTGACTGCCCAGTCTTCACCATTGTATACCATCCTGCCAAACTCATGTCATTCACAGATTGTAGTTAGGGTTACGGTTACATGACCATTGCTGAAATTCATGAAGAATATTAGGCCTTGTAAGGAGCCCAAGGGAACATTGGGAACCTTCATTCAGTCTGAAATCCCAGCTGATGCCTAGCTTTTGAGATCTGTCAGCCAGTTTTTAATCCATTTGATATGTGCTTTATTTCTATTGCACAATGCTAAAATCATAATAATGTGTCACTTTCCGTGGATATTAATTTAACCCTTCCTTTCTCCTTGTTCCTTCTGTACTACTGCAGTAGCTGAGCACCTTCTACATAGAATAAATACTGCTAAAGAAGTCCTGTTGAAGAGATTCCACAGTATACCTGCCACTTTCCCTACATTGGGATTTAAGAGCAAATGGTTTATTTGACTATTAGGCATGTTTTGTTACTGGTTGAATACCCACTTGACTAAACTGCTATCAGTAGAGGATCTGGTGGTGTAAATGCTTAACTGCAGATAGTAATTGTGAGTTACCTTCCAGTCTTCATTTTGATTTGAACAAAATATTATAGTATACATCCAGAAAGTATAAAAAGAAAAGCCATTAATGACACATACAAACAAAGACAATATTACGTTTGGAATTGTGGCTCCGAATTTCAAAGCATGATGAGTTTAGTGTCTCATGCTAAAAGCTGATCCATTGTAAGTGCTAAAACCAGCATATATACTATTGAAATCAGGAACCTATGTTGTTGGTATTCTTGAAGTTGCATAATTGAATGAGACGTGCGTAACCAATTTAACTATAACGCATGACAAGGAAATTAGCTTCTACGAGCTTTGACTATTCAGTATGTTTAATGTACCTAGAGCCCCAAAATACATGTATTTATTACCAAACCCTGTGGATAAACAGAAGTAAATCGTCCCCAAGAAAACCTGCTGATAACAGTATTCTGTAGTTGGCAGTCAAATAAGTTGTTTTCTGTGCAACTGCGTTAGAGTATCGTACCTGGAGTCTGGAAAACACTGAATACAAGACTAAGTTAGCAGAGCTGAAAACTGCAGTCCTGTAGCTAATATATGTTAATACTTACAGTATGTCTAACGTAAATATGGCTAAATGTAGCGTAACTAATGTGTGATTAGTATAACAGTGTTAGTTAAGTGCAAAAGGAGCTGAGAGGGGTGAAATGTTCACAAGGCAAAGGGCCGTGTATCTTCATGACCTTCATGAAGCTGTAACAGGCTTTCTGCCTCCAGATTCTGCAGAGAAAGTGAAGAATCACTATGGTATTTCAGAGTGAAGGTATCCTTCATTTGTGTCAGATTTGAATTGCTGGGCAAGGAGAGGAGGGTTGGTTTGGTTTGTGCATTTGGGGTTTTTTTTAACATCTATATGTCTGGCAGCTTCTCTCTGGTTGCTCACCTGAAGAAGACACTTAGATACATGATTTCATCAAAAAATAATGGAGTAAATTGGACAAAGTTTAGGGAAAATGGTGCTTTATCCTAGAAAGAATGTCAGTTGTGAACAATAAAAATCTTCATTCTGTCCAATAACAAACCCTTTTTTGACTGTAGCCACCTCAAAAGTGGACACCAGGCAGATCAAATGGCTCCTGAACTCTGCAGGGCATTGATGCTCTTCAGCTTTGAGAATAAGAAGTGATGTTGTTGCAGTAACTTGGGATATTGACTACAAATAAGATGGTAGCTTTTGATCATTTTATTCTAGATTACTAGTATGAAAGAGGATTTGTAAAAAAAGAAATGTTTCTACCTCTCTCAAATAGTAATAAAAAAAAATAAAATTCCAGCGAACAATCAGTTGGCTGAATTCAGGATTCACATACATGTGCCATTTCCTGTTTGCCATCAATGAGAAACTTCTGTATACAGCCTGGAGCAAAAATCTGGCTCATCGTATGTAGCACTTTAACATTAATTTAGAATGATTAATGATCAAGTCAGTAGCTGTGTAGTATTTGTGAATTCTATTCTACCACTGCTTAACTTTATATTATTTTTAAATTTACAGCTGCCATGGAAAATGACCAGAAATCTACAATCTGAGAAAATCCATCCATCATCTTCAGGCAGTCTTCCAATCTGTTAACTTTAGCTGCTACTAATAAGTGTCTCAGTCCAGGAAAAGCAATTATTACAATGTTTCAGAGAATAGCTTCCAGATAGCATATGATGTAAACTGCTCTTGGGCAACATTTATTCTGTGGAAGCCGCCTTTCTTTCTTCAGTAATCGACTTTACCGACGCAAGTGTGATAAAAACAGAGGGAGAGAAGCAGCTCTGTTGGAGATGAGGATAGACTGTAGCTGCTGAGCCTGTTCACATCTTCCAAAGACTTGGATCACTGTGCTTTGTAAAGTCATTGTCATGGATTTTATCAGTGACTCTTTGAGTAAGGAGAGTTCTTAAATGAGATCAAGATGTAGTCACTAACATGCTACATCACATCATGACGCATCCTGTTTTGACGGCAGGTTCATGTCCAGAACGCGTTATTTCATCTGCTCTCTAACACACGTAATCCGCAGTCCAAAACAAGCCTAAACTCAGCACTTTAGCATTTGTATTTTAGTTTGAAATGATATTTCTATTTTGAAGCCCTTACTAAAAATGTGGCATCATTGCAGGCTGCTGCTTGCAATCAGCACGCCCATCAGCGTGCTTGCACGTGGCAGTTACCTGCATTGCTTTCAGGGCTTTGTCTCTGCAGCATGAGGACACTGGGGAGCTGCCACTTGTGAGCATCGCTGTGAGGGTGTTCACCGGGCTGGAGAGATGGAGGCCTCCCCAAGGTTGTTAGATGGATATCCTGCAGAAGAAGACAGGACAGTGGAGGAACTCAAGTGAGCACCAAATACAGAAAGCTTCCTCTTAGAGAAGGGGAAACCAAACAAGGAGAGCATCACAGGAACAGTGTATGCTTTATTTAGGACTGCCATCACCTACAACTGCCTTCACTGTAACCTGATTTCTGTATGTGAGGCACCTCTGGCGAGGAATTGAGGAGGAAAAATTGACAACTCCTTTATGACAACAAACATACATTGGCAAAGCTCTACTTCAGGACCTTAGAGCCAACACATTTAGGATCAGTCAGATAATCATATGGTGGCATCTTACCAAGCCTCTCCGATTAGTTTGTGCTGAAATTTCTTCACTACTGCTTCCTGGCTGTTCTTCGCATGTCCTTGTAAGCAGATGTTAGCTCATGAGTAACTTCAGAATCAATTCAGTCTGCCTCTGCCTGACTCCTTGATCTTGATGGCTGTTGTTAGCAGATGACATTCAGCATGCTTCCAGACACCCATCTACCTCATCAGACTGAATGACTTGTCTTTTCAATTCCACTTTTGTAGCATATTATAGATCGTCTTGGCGTGTTTGGATTTCTGATTGCAGGCTTGCTTTCTGAACCTTAAAGAATTTGACACTAAGAGGAAAGCATGGTCTGGATTCCTTCTGAAAGTTTCAAATTAATGCACTAGATCTTTCTGCATAACATGCAATCCAAACCTAAATACCCATTTACTTTGCAAGCAAAATTTTGGTCTTGAATACCATCGTTACATTGTTTTCTAGGAGAAATGAGATCAACGGGACCATGGTACACTTGTAATCTTTGTTTGGCAGTTGGTTCTTAATGAAGGAGACACATACACTAGGAGGTTAGAAACCATAATTTGCCTGGCTTCAAAGCAGCTGTTTGGTATATTGAGGTATTTGTTCTAAATCATCAAAGCTCTTTTGGCCAGCAGATGTGCAATACACATACCTGTTCTTAAAAATACGTGCAATATACAGGTATTCCTTATATACATTATTTGGATATAATTTGTACATCATTGTCCTTATAAATACATGAAATTCCTTCTTATATACACATCCACATACATCTATATGTTCCTATTCGATATGTCCTCTTGCCTTTAATGGTTGAAGACTGATGTATGCCAGCAAACAATCTGGTTTTGGCATCAGGGTAAGATACATTGCTGAAAAGTCAGCAGTGGGTGTTTGGGAGTTCTCGGTCCCGTGGCCACCCTGAAAACAACTGTGTGGAAAGGCTGACCTTGCAGTAAGGCTGTGATCAGACTTTGACTATAGGTATATCTCTAGGTTTTTTTGTTGTTGTTTGTGCTTCATGTGAAATGTTTTTGGGTTTTAGTGATGAAATATATTAAAACGTGATGATGAAATTGTGATCAGGAAACATTTAAGGGTGCCTCCTTGATTCCTGACAGCATTATGCTATTGATAAGGATGAGAAAGGTGAAAAAATAATAATAAAAAAGACATTTACTATTTGTCAGATGCTCTGTAGCACTAACAGAAAGTCTCACAGTCAGATGATTTTAAGGCTAAAGATTGCCATAGTCCCAGTGAACTGAAAAATGCTACTTCTTCCTGTCTGATATAGTAGAACTTTCTTTTAAATTAAATATGTAAATGAAGATGTGTATGAGCAATAAATACCAAGTTTGAAGTCATGCTTTGTCATTAATTTGAAACCAGAAATCATCATTGCTTTCCTAGGGACATCTGTTTGCTGTGAGAGTGACTCTGGTCTTCTTGGTATTGCTCTGTTACGTTATTTGCAGCCTATAAAGTAAGCACCAGTAATGAATACGTATATATATATATATATATTCATCCAGATACTAATTTTTTTGTATAAAGCAATTTTATTCCCTAAATCTTTACAAACCAATGACTGGGCTTATGTGCACAGCAAGTCATTGACAGCTCAGTATCTCTTCCTAAAACAAAACGCCAGAGGAAAAGAAAGAGTTCTTATGTCTAAGGATTTGAAACTTACTCTGGGCCAGATTACACTATAGCACAACTCTAACAGTACATATTTAAAAAAAAATAATGACTACATGTAGAATACAACATTCCAGGCACACCAGATTGTATCCAAACTCATACAAGCCTTTTGTCCAAGTAATTTGCCCTGCCAAGAGGTATGGGGAAAATGGGTGGTGTTTTTTCCATTTCATCCTGTGCAATTCACTGAGGTCCCACAGTCATGCTTCCTGATGTCGTTCCTCTGTACTCGCTGGGTTTGTCAGAGGACACGTGTGAATGAAAACAGATCTGAAATGTGCATTGATTTGGGGCTTGGCTCGAAGGGGATTGACAGCCGTAGAAGGATCTCAGAGAAGGCTTCCATGACTTACAGTCAGGCCGTTAACAAAGGTCTTTTGAACATTTTGGTCTTCAACCTTCCATATGAAGAGGAACAATGATCCTGCCTTTGAAAAAGGTTTTGAAATTGCCAGGGATGGAGATATTAATCACTGTTATACCTCCTTACAAGCAGCAAGAAATGAAACACCATTTAACGGAAAGACTGTGTTTTATTATATTTACAACAATAGAACTGGAATATAACCTTTTTATTTAAAAATCAAGCTGCAGATTAGGTTTTGATTGCAGCATTTTGTACTGAAAATAAGAATAATGGAAGCAATTAAGTATTCATAGTCCTGCTCTCAAACAAACACCTTCCATGGTGAGCCTGTTTATGCAACTGAGTGTGCCATACAATTGTTTTTATTACCTTCTTATAAAACAGCCTGTATAAAACACTTTTTTTTATTGTTTCTTTGTGTATTGTTGAGCGTGTTTGCATTCTAAAGGGCTTTGCCTCATTAAAGCAATTACCATAAACTTGCTGTAGTTTCTTGCCTTTCCCCCCCACCCCCTTCTCCCTCTGAGCACTAGAAATATCCATAAAGAGCTCTTGCCCAGCCGGGATGTTCTGTGTCTCCCAAGGCTAGCAGTGGGAAGCTTTATTCTGAGGATAAAAAAATCTGCAGAGAGATTTTATCTGGAGCATCAAAACAGCTGTGAGCCTGAAAGGGGAGTGGGGTGGGGGGTGGGGAGTGAGGTGGGGGGAAATGTGATTGCATGCTGCCTGCTCCAGCAGCCCTTCCCTCCCTCTTCTTGAAGCAGGCATGAGAAAAGCAAGACTTCTGAGTCCAAGCTTTGCCAAGTGAGGGGAAGAAATAAAGGAAGGGTGGACAGGTCTGTTAAGGGGCAAGATTTTGATTGATTCTTCTATGGGTTATGTGATTTTCAAGGGGGCAGGGCCATTCTTCATCTCTGCCCATGACAGTCCTCACCCTCTCCCCTCATCTAGGATTCACTTAATCAGATGGAAGGGACCTCCAGTTTCTCACCATAATACCTCAGGTACCCCTGCACAGCTGGTGAGGTGTAAAGTGTATAACATCTGCCCAACAATCTGGGGGATGAAGAAAGAGAGAACTCTCTAAGGTTGCACCTGGGTGAGCATAACTGCACAGTGATTGAAAGCATGGCGAATAAAAAATTATCAGAGCCTATGCAGTGGAAAAGCTGATACTGTAGTCTCCAGTGTTTTTTCTTGAATCAACAAAAAGTTCTTAGAAAAGTGAAGACTCACAGGTGGAGAAGCCTACTGAAGATCTACAGGTAAAGGTAACAGGGAACATTGATGATTGGGAGTTTTTCAAAATGCTGACTTGTCAAATCCAGACCTTGCAATGGGAAGATGTTCACTGATTTGATGAGTTTCCGGTAAAAATAAGAGACCTTCATTTGCCTCAGGGCTGCCAGAAGTTCCTGAGTAGATTATTTAGATCCAGGAGATCACATATAGGGCTATAGTTTCTTTAAGTTGATCCAGGGGCGTGATGTTCAGCACCCCACAGTCCGGATGCATTCTGGGCTGCTGACTGCTTCAGTGTGAGGTTTCTCCTGTTGGAGATCTTCCAGTTTGTGTAGGTGATGAGACAATCGTTAGGCAAAAGAGACAAAGGACCTGAGCTGGTCCTCCAGGAATTAGATCACTATGCTGGGAGCAGATGGAAGTCCAGGTCTCTTCTCAGATTGACATGTCATTACTTGTACAGAGTGAAGTATCGTCAGCCAGGGAAACGAGCAAAAGCACCCCACCCTCTTCTAGCATATTGAGCTGATCTTGGACTACAGCAGATTTTATTCTTATTTCTGTATAGCAATGTTTTTTTTTAAACCCAGTCCTCCAACAGCTCCAATGAGAGACTTAATCCCTGATTGACTGCCCTGAGCAGGCCCTATTTGAAAGGCTTTGGTAGCATCCTGAAGTAGAACAGCAGCAGGGACCTTCTTGAAACTCAGAGATATTTCGCTGTGCAGGGAAACCATTTTTGTAGCCAGCTTTAATAAGGAACAAGTCATTGAAAACTATATTAAAAAAAAATCAAGGCCAGGAAAGTATATAGCAATGTAGCACTCAATAAAGGAGCACTTTATTTTCAGGAGCGTGCTGAAGTAACGAATATGAGTCTCTTGATATCTATAGAAATGCTAAACAGAGCTGCAGGGAGAAGAATTAGTCAGGGAGAAAGTTCTACAGTGTGCTTGGGGGCAGCCCTGGGTGAGGAAAACCATGATTATTACTGCTGTCCAAAAACACAGCAGTGCCATACCCACAGATGTTCCTCCCTTCAGACTGCACACCCAGAGAGCTGGATGTGCTTACTTCCCACTGTCCCATAGCCTTTTCAGTCCTTCACTTCTATGTAAAGGAGTTTCAAAGGCTCAGTGATGCAAGCGCTGACCTCACCAGGGTGCTGTGGGGAAACACAAGGGACAGGGCCACATAGAAACCTGAGGGACTTTGTTCTGAAGCCAGTAGAGAAACTTCTGTGCATGGATGTAGGAAAATAAACTTAATCCTGCTTTCCTGTTTCATGCAAGCTCCCATTTAACTGGAATGTTACCATATTACATTCTCTAGTTCCGCTACAAACAGTAGACTGACTCTTGCTTTCAAACCAGGCGGATATTCCAGTGGTGACTGCAAAGGGTTAATCCAGAAATCTATAATCTCCCTACTTTCCTGGTGAGTTGTTGCTCATGCTGTTGGCTCTAATCCCTGGGAGGTGCTGAACACCTACCTTTCAGCATCTGACTCCAAATCTCTATTCTTTAAATAAACCCAAACCGTAAAACCATAAATAATTCTTTTCTTTATGATCATGAAAAAGAATTCCCTCCCAGTGCCCACACCAGTTCTGAGTTTGCCTTAACATTGTTTTTATTGCTGTTATATTACTCCGATGCAAGACTGTTCAAAACATCTGCATTGTTATCAGAGCTGCTGTGATTTACATGTCAGTAACTGCAGGTCTGTCCTACAGCTTTAAAAGTGCTCACATCAGCACCACTTCTCCTTATCTCGACACCATCGCACTGCTGCACTATATCTGACTCTGAAGAAGTGGCTTGTATTTATTTGTTGGTTGTCTCAATGATTTTGGAAGCTGCCAGTGACTTTCCTAATTCAATAATGCTGCTACTACAGCATTAATCATTCATCGTATCCTGAAAGCAAAAGTGGAATGATTTAAGAACAAAAGGATTTAAAGAAAAATAAACACATGACCCACTGCGGCTGCTTTGGGGAAAGTAGCAATATATGCATGGCAAAGGCAGTAATGAATAGCATCTGCTTTATCTGTGGAAGAGCAAACAGTTGTAGACATTGATCATTTCTCAAAAAGAGTGGTGTTGACCAAAAACATGGAGGAAAGCCATCCAGAAGCTATTTTGTGCAAATGAAGTGCAGATTTGTGTATATGAGTCGATACCCCATTTGCTGTTTCCTTTCATTAAAACCACAACATTAGCACTGGAAAATGATTATAATGGTTACAGTCAGAGCCACTGTAATGCTCAATTCACAGAGAACTCAGTGGGGGCAGGGGAGGAAAAAGGAATCCTTCACATCTCAAAAAAGTGTGTGTTCATGTAACGAAGCTCTAGTGCGTCAGGCTCAGGTATCTTATCATTTCATGCTCTCACTAGCCTGTTGTGTAAATCATTCACTGCACCCTATTACCACCTCAGCTTCCTTCCTGTATTGAGGCCAAATCCTGCTCCTTGCAGGAGGAGCTCCAGTGGGCCAAAGTATTTCACGGTGTCTCTTGGCTGACTTTAACTTGAGGGTTATTTTAGCGCCCTGGCTCCTAGAGACAGAGCTCTGCAACCCCCTGCCCCCCCTCTCCCCAGCAGCCACACATGCCTGGAGCCTGCCCAGCGCTTCACGCTGACCTTGTCCCATGCCCCCATCCACGAACAAGATGAGTGTCCAGGAATTGTGGAAACTAGTACTCGGGGGGATGCCTTGGCTTTACATCCTGACATGTCTCCATATGTGAAGAAGAGTTTCTGTACAGTTTCTTTTTCTGTATCTGAAGTTGCCCTTCATCATTCAGTGCTTGTGAGGGGATTGGTCCAGGGAGATGCTCACAGGAGGAGGGATGCAAGGTTATGTCCTATGACCGCGACTTTCAGCCTTGGAGCAGCTGACTGAGCAGCTCTTTTTTCTTCCCTATTTAATGTTGTCTTGTTGCTCATTATCCTTGCTATCAGGCGACTCCTCCCAAGATTATGCAATCCTTCTGTGTTGAGCTGAGCTTTGTGTCAACAAAACCAGGAGGAAAACCTCCACTGGCTTCAGTAGCAAGGGATGGGAACCCAAGCCGTGCCTACAGCTATCCAGTGAAATCCTCCTCAAATAGCCCTTCCCAGTCATCCCTTTCCCTGGAGGTGTTCAGGAGCAGATCCTGCTTGCCCCTTAAAACGTAGCAAACCTCCTACCCAAGACCACAAAGTCCTTGCTGTCCTGAGCAGCAGCCATAGCACAGTATCCCCTCGCTAATGAGAGACCTTTTAGGCACACAGACCTTGACGCTACTTTTGATGTGTGTGATGTAAAAAGTGTATTAGCCAATTTGTTACTCAGGCCATACACCTCTTCCCTCCTGAGATGGCTATAAAGGGTGAAGGGCAAGTGAGATTTCTTGGCATCACTTCTAGACCTGAGTTAAGTTCGGCGAATGGTCCCGAGAGCTGCCTCCCCTCTTGCCTCCTGTAAAGCTGCAGCCCCACGCTTGAGCATAGCTGGGGTTTGGCACACTAATGCTCCACCTCGGCGTTGCTGGGAGAGGCCACTGAAAATATACAATCCCCAGACGGGAGCGATTTAGTGAAATTAAAAACAGACAGGGGGCATTGAAACAAGGAGGTGTCAAATGTTCGCCCTGCCCCACCAAGATTTTGATGTGGCTGTTATATATACCTGTCTGTCTCCTCTTCGCTGCTGTCTAGGTTTGAAAGTTAAAATGCACCGAAGGAGTGGAATTAGAGCAAAGACACACACACCCTCACAGACACACAGACACACACACGCGCTTTTAATTGTACATTATTACCAGTTGAGTTCAGCTTGTCCAAAGGCAGGAAGAAAACAGCCTATGGTGGGCCTCCAGAGGTATTGTAAAACATAACATCCAAAGGCCTTCCTTCACTCCCTTGCTTCCTGTAGCCCACAAAGAATGTATTAAGTCACATTGTTTAGTTTTTCCAGACGCCGTCTCTTTCCCATCATAGTCCTATTTTTGGGGGGAGTGGGGTGGTGTGTAGAAAATATAGCCTAAATACATGAGTGGATGATAATGGTGCTGCCGTTTAGCAAGAAGAAAAATAGGAAGTCAAGGTAGGTTTTTGCTGGCCCAAGTAACTGAATGTCTCAAACAGAGTAAGAATGCTTTATTTGAATGTATCACAAGCTTCAAGGCTTCAAGGGAATCACGGCATTGCTTGGGCTCACGGGTATTAAAGAGGGACCAAAGGAAGACTTTTTATAACATAAGGTTTTGGAAAGTTCACCTATTCTCCACCTTCTCTTTCTTAGTAGTGGTAATGATGGTACAGAGCGTGAAACAAAGGTGTCACTGAATAAAAGTGGCAAATTAAAAGCAAATTAATTAACATACAACATGAATCTATCACTGTCAAGTGATAGGATAACGTTTGCGTTTCCTTATTAATGATAGGAATAGGAGAAATTCTAGGAGATGGAAGACTAGATTTAAAGTAGTAGACTACCAGTATTTAAAATTGGGATTAATGGACCAGTGGGACTCTTTATCTGCACCCTTCAAATGCCAAATAAAAATAAAACAGCAACAGGAATATGTGAGCAGAGAAGGTCTGGTGCAGATTTTGTCAAATCGTACCTCCTTGATATCTCTGAGTCTTTGCTCATGCTTGGGGGGTGGACAGAAATGAACTAGGCATCTATCCTTCTACAGTCTCAGTAAGTCTTTACAAAACACATGCATGAAGCTAAGGATGCAAGTTAAGCTGAATATTTCCATCAATCAAAACTGTCTAGAACATAGGAAGCAAAGTACTCTTTACACCTCGTGACTAAACAACTGCTCATGTAGGGATTGTACAGTTAGCTTCTGTCAAGGTAAAAGGTTTACCTTTGAGATGCTCCCTTTCTTAGGATCAGTGCAGTTACTTAGTATGCTGCTATTACTCTATTACCATTACTACTCTACTTACTATGCAAGTGGGCAGTGTGATTTAAAATAAACAGAGGACTGAGTTTTTTTAAACGCAAAAAAAGAGCATTTTGAGGAAGTTCATGTGGTTTTGAACAGAGGAACGAGCGATAAAATGATGGCTGACATCCAGTGGTGCTAAAGTATTTGTATACACACATTGAAAGGAGCAAACCCCTTCTTTTGAAAGAGACTGAAACTTAAGCACTGGTTTAGAGGGGAATCCTAGTTGGTGGTTCATTGAGGATGCTCAATTAATGTGAAGCGCTGGGTTAAAACCCTGGCGGGGATTTAATGGGATGGGTAAGGAACAGGACAGCAGAATGCTGTTATGTAAGGCACTGCCACCACTTCCCCTGGTGCTGCATAGGTGGGACTGGTTGTTCTGTCTGCAGAAAGAGAAGGTGCTTGGAAATGAGCTGAGAAATGACTGACTCATCCGTGGAGAAATTGGAAAGCCAGGGTTTGTTTCTCTTTGAAATGGAGAGAAAAAGAAAGGGACATGATAAAAGTAGAGAAAATAATGACTGTGCCCTCTCATACACAGCAAAAAGCAGGCACTTGATGAAAATGAAAGGCAACTAATCCTACAGCACTCGTGGGCAAGTTTCCTGCTCCCTGAGGGCTCATGCTGACTTTGGACTGGTTTGCCAGAGGATACCACGCAGGCCAGGAATTCAAGAAAGTCCGAAGAAGCACTGAGCTTTCTCTTGGACAATAAAGCTATCTGCAATTAAAATAACTAATGCAAGTAAAATAAATTAAAGAAAAATTCAGGAACTCATACTTGCTGTCTTTGGGATTATTCTGCAGTCTTCATTAGAACATGGTCAGGACAGGTAACACATCAGGTTACTATGAGCTCTCTCAGATACAGGACAGTGAGCAGATGGATCAAGCGGCTGGTCTAAAAGAGCAACTTCCATATTATTGTCCCACCTAAGATATAAATATATGTTTTTTGTAAGGCCCTGTGATAGGAACTGTGCAGCAGCATTAACAGCCATGGCTTTTCCTCTGTATTTTTGTAATTCACTTTTATTAAGAAGTAGGATTTTTCCAGACTGAAGTTTGAACAGGATTTCTACCTGGAGAGCTGCTGATAAATGCATATATTTTTTAATTACTGTCTTTGTGTAAAAAACCTGAATGGTTTATTAAATGATGGAAAATGGCATAGGAAAGACAGACACTGCTTTAAGTGTTCTGCTTCTGTTCCCTAACCTTTTACAACACACAGGATCCAGGATCCGGGCCGGTCGGATGCTTGGTATCTTTTATTTTCTTCAAATACTCTGTATTTAAAATACTACTCCAGTGGTTTCTGACAACTGCTTAGGGCAATTTTGCTTAGCCTAGCGGAATGTCCTGGAAACTACTGGCAATGATTTAGCTCCCAAAATTGGAACACATTTAGCAGAGACAGAAAGCCTATGAACAAATAATGGACAAATGCCAGAGTAAATAAATGCGGTTCATGAGCTGTGGTCAGAAATGTCTCTCTTTCAGTATGCAGTGCAAATCTTTTGCCAACATTTACCATAAAGTTATTACACAAAGCAGTTTTTCCTCTCAGTAAGACAAACTCAATGAAAGACTGCTTCTAGTCTAGCAGCCTACCATTAAAGCTGAGATAGCCTGTCATGCCAGGAGAAAACCTGTGTGCAGTGGGCTCGCCTCAAGCTGTGCTTTTGATTTTGCCAGTTGGGCTTCTGTGTGGAAAGACCAAAACGATAGCAAGCAAGCGAGGGGGACTCCTCACGGTTCAACACTCCTTCAGGAGCCCACATTAGACCTCGTGCCTCCCACACCCACCTCTTGGCCCACTGCACAAGTCCTTCTAAATCATTTCATGAGGCTGTCACTATGGAGAGAGGCATTGTGGGCACCACCACCCCCCAGCAGCATCACCTTCCTTTTCGAGCACCCCATTAGTGGCTCTGAGAGAGAGGAAAGGGTGAATGTAAATTGGCAGCATGCTATTGTCAGTGCTTCTTTCTGAAGCTCCTTCACTGCATGTGGCAGGATGATTTCAAGTGTTTGCAATGTGAATTCCCCCGTTTACTGATGCTTGCTGGTCATGGGTCTGAGTGGATGGGACTTCTGTAGTCTTTGCCGTCTTTGGAGGAGGTGACTGATGTCATCTTCATAACTCTGCAGAAGAAACCAAAGAATTTGCAGAACCTCTCTGTACCATTAGGAATCCTGACTCCAAAGCTCCACAGCCAGAGGTGGCTGGCTTTGGCTGTGCTCCCACCAAAAAGACCTTTCCAGCTACCAACCTCCCATGCAAGAACAGAAAGAAAAGAATTCTGGAGGAAGGGCCCAGTCATTCTCAAGCAGTTTGGGGTTGAACCAACACCAGGGTAAAAGAGATGAGGGATCCAAAATGACGTTGTTCTGCTCTAGTCTCCCCTATACGAATGGATGGAAATGCAGAAACAGAGACTATATTAACCTCTGCACACTGCCCATCACTGCTAAGCCTCCGAGCGTACCAGCCCAGGCACGGTGCCATGTGGAGCAACGATCAGCTCCATCCCTTGTCACGTGAACGAGAGGGCGGCTGGTTGGAGAAGTGAAATCAGAATTTTTGTTTCAAACCTCGCCCCACCTCTCCTCCCACGCCCGCGGATACATAACGCACACTGCCCCCAGACAGTTAGGGAGGCACACGGGTTAAAGCAGAAGAAGAATCCTTATTGAAACAGTTAATGGGGATCTTGTTGCGTACAACTTTACGAAATCCTTAATAAATGTTGCTCTGGCAGTTTTCTGGATTCTCAGCGCTGACAGGATCCAGGCAAACAAAGCTAAATGCTTTCAGTAATGCCAGCCAGAATCTGAACTGATGGTACAGGGTTACAATCCATCCTACTTGTAGAATTTGGATTATTCCTGTATCTGAAAACCTCCAAGCCCACTCGAGTATTCTCTAACAGGGACTGAACGAATTTGCTTTGCTTGAACCCCATTCCTTTAATGAACATGCATCATTCTGTGCTGTGCCCAGCAGATGTAATAATAGCAATGTCTGGCGAGCTTCTGCAAGGAGCCCTGCAATAAAAGCACCTTCCCCTCCCGCCAAGTTAAAAGAGAACAGGCTGACATGTATTGGAAATGCACGGGCAATATAATGATAGCAAATTGCTTTGAAAAGAAAAAGGTTCCGTGGCGCACATGTCATTTCAATCCCCGGCTATGAGGCAGTGCTTCAGCTCCATCCTTTGTGTCTCCCTGCGGATCTACCCCCTCCCTCACCCCCGCCTTTGGGGAGAGCTCTTCCAGCGCTGTGGATGAAAAGCAGTTTCTTCACTACAAAGGAGATGAGAGCCCACGAGTTCATACTGCGCCTCTCTCCCCACCCCACTCCCCCGAAAAGGGCAGCCTTTTTCCCCCCTTCATCACTCTTTTAAGAGCATATTGGAAAAATTCATTCCTTTTGGTCTCTGCCGATGAATTCCTCTGACTGGGACGTTCCTGCTGGTGCCTGTTTCCCTGTTCAGCCCCATCCGGGCTGTGCCATGAGGCTTTTGTCACAACAATGGTTCTTCTGAGATGGTGACAGAATGTCTTCTAACACCCAGGAAAATGGGGCTTAGCCATTATTTCTAGAATATATTTAAGCCCTTTGGGAGGTTGCTATTGAAAAGGCCAGGGATGCTGATTATCGCTTTTTATTCTGATGTCTAACAAATATAAAGATTGTCTGCTGTGCTGAGGAGGAGCTTAGTTTTCAGTACGCTGAGTGGGCTGCCACCGTGGGTCCAGAGCTATCAGGCACGGAGGGGGAGATCACGTTATCCCCTCATTTATCCCTCTGGACTCTTTCCTCATCCACCCTCTACTTCCTTGACCCCTGGGCTGTGTTTGTGCAATTCCGAATGCATTTTACAAAGCACTGTTTTTATTTTTGCCCAGAACTCTTCGGCTTTTTCAGCTGTGCGAAAAAAAAAAAACCCAACCCCAAACCACCCAATTGCGAAATGGTGTAAATCACACTCATCCACCTTTCTGATGTGTAATGCGGTCAGAGTATCTGGACATTGTCAGGGCATTGTAGCGCATATCCCAGAGTGACTTTGTTATAAGAAAGGAGTTTAATTTTTTCCTCTTTTGTAACCTTGTGAAATTTCCACATTAAAAAGCAATCACATCTTTCAAACCAGCAATGATTGTGTTTGGCATAATGGCTGCAAACCCCCAGTGTGCAGGGCTGAGCTTGTTTTCACTAAAATGAAATCAGCTTTCAAAATAAATGATCTGCAACAACATTATATTCCCCAAATCTTATAATCCTATTAACAGAGTTGATTTTTTTTTCCTTTTTCCTTTTTTTAATTTTTTTTTATTCATTGCCACCGGACTGACAAGATTGGCCCAGTTTCAAGGTGGAGAAACAGAAAGTCGGTTGAGGATGTAGCCAAGACATGCACTGGAAGCCGAGCACCAGCCCTGCCAGGGCCTGTGGTTAGAAGCTCTTAACGACTATTGTAAGCCCTTAAATATAATCATCTGTATTTCACCTCCACCTAATGCACTTCATGTGTAGCATGTTTATCTGCTCGCGCAGTCTTGCAAGAGGCTCAACAAACAGCCCTGTTTGCAGGAGCGAGAGGCGGGCGGGTTGCCCCGGCTCTCCCGATGAATGAGACTTCTATCACAAGTGACACGGCGGTGCCAATGTGGTGAAGGGAAATGTCTCCAAATTAGCCTGGGCAAAAGAAATCTCTTTGCCAGAAGTGGAAATTACGTGGTAATATCAAAAGGCAACTTTACTTATATATAATTCCAGGTTTCTCTGCAAGTATTTTTATTGGAAGAAAGTCAGAAGTGCTGCTTTTGCTGGGCCTGCCCCCCATGCCCTTCCCTCAGAGAGGACAGGGGCCCCCTCCTCTCACAGGCACCGTGCACCTTGGAATCACTTTGCTGTCTTAAACCCTGGCTTAAAAGGTGAAATAATTGGCCCAGGAGGAAGGTATCCTCATCATCACAGCAGAAGTTTTCCTTTTGGGAGTGGGGAGGAACACCCAGAAAATGACAAGACTGTACAGAAGGAGCGTGGGAGGGTCATGGTCCCCCTGCAATGCCTCCCTTGGGGAAACTGTTGTCTCCCCCAGCAAACCCCACGCTTTTGATGGGTGAAAGCTCCCACAGGCATGGCGGGACAGAAGCTGATGGGGGCTGCTGAATGCTGGGACACAGCATTTGCAGTGAAAAGCTGTCAGGCTTCTCCAGCTGCTCTTGGGATGCCCAGCAAAGCCTGGGAAGGAACCTGGGGCGTGCATGCAAGTGTGCACGGGACGCTGAGGCTAAAACACCCCAGGCCCTCCCCAGGCACCTTTCCCTGCAACAAAATGCTGACTGGGGATGCAAACGTGGCCTTTATTTTTTGAGGTTTTTCTTTTATCAGTGCAGCAGGACCGTCGTGGTGTCTTTGTGCTGACGGGTCCCCGCGGCCACAGGAAAGCCGGGCTCTGCGCAGTAGCCTCTGGTCAGATGCTGCTGTTGCGATAGCAGCTGCTGCCTGCTCGAGCGCTGCTGCTCCCTCCACTACTTAATAAATGGCTTTGTGACAGCTTTATGTGAAATTTAAAACTATAAAGTAGAACCATTAGATGATAAAGTAAATAGGCACAGTCCTCTCTATTAAAACATAACACGTGCTTCTTGTCCCCTTGACTTTTGCTAACGCTGGCAGCTGAAACCTAAGTGATGGATGAATCACTGACATCAGACCAGATCTGCTACCAGTGGAAGCCAGGATAGATGTGGTGCTGATGGTGCTGGGCACCCCTCGATTGGTCTCATAGTCCCAGTTATTTAAAAAACAGCACTGAGATCCCTGGAATAATGAGCTTAGCTTAGAAATCAGGGGACATTTAGATCTAGGAAACAGGGACTCTATCTGATTTCTGATTTTCAAGCCTCTAGAAGACTACATGACTGTGCTTTGCACTATAACCAGGGTGATTTGAGGCTTCAAAAGATAAACAAAGGAAAGCTGATACTCTGCCAGACTGCTTCTGCCAGGAGCTGGGATTTTGATGGGGCACATTATTTCAAAGCTTGTGACAAAAATCTTCAGGGCCACAGCACAAGTAGGTCCATGGACTGGTCAAAACGTTTGTACCCAGCTGCAATTTGGCAAATACACGAGCTTCTTAGGAACTGCATTCATGTTCCTGGCCCCGTGGTTGTAAATGGGATCTGGTATGTACAACTGCTGTTTGGGCAGGTAATTTCAAGATCAGACTCAAAAATTATTACGGTCTCTTCCACTGTTATGATTTTAATAGCTGCAGCTAGAGGTAGGAATTTTCCATCCGAGTTGCTGTTTGGATGTTATTAGCCTTCCAATAACAAACAGACGTACCTGTTGAGAACAGATCCAAGCTGCATCTGTTCACTGTGTTTGTTAAATGGCCATATTATTCCTCAGGTGTTGTTCCAGATACTAAGGGCAGTAACATGAGTAAGGTATAGATTTACCTATGGTTTCTCCAGCACACTCTTCTTAGGCGTGGGCTCTTCTCTGACCCTTACAGTGTAAGGGCAGATGTGACAGATGTCCATAGGCACCTCAACAAGTCTGCTCTGGACTTGTCTGCCTTCCCACTTACAAGCCTCCTGGTGAAACTTCACTGCAGATTTGTTTGGAAATTACATCTAGATGGTGCCTGTTGCATAGCTTCTTTGTACAAAAGAAATTACTGAAAAGGCTGGCTAGTGCTAAGTATCAGAAGAGTTATTAATTCCAGTCCTATCATTATGAACACCTAATGCTGTGTATAAAAGAAAGCAGATCCCTCTTCTGGCTTCTGCCCCCATTTTCAAGGAGTTCCAACCTCTTGATATCCAGATCTGTTAAATACTGCCTCGTTTCTCCGACTGCCAGAGCAAACCCCTCAGTGCATCTTAATGCTGGAGGGGGCAGAGCGAGTGCAGACTGCTGCGTGCGGAATTAAGCATTTGGATAAATATCTTGCTGAACTGGAATCTTTCTGGGAAGGGCTGGATGTGAGCACTGAAGTGCGATGCCGACAGTGAGGTTGTATAATCATTTTCTTTTCAGAGCTCTTTGCCATCCAAGAGAAATGTTGTCATAACAAACGAATGTAGGCAGGTGATAATTTGGGAAGAAATCTAGGTGAGATTTGCAGAGGAGTGAGGGAGATTGAGATGCAAAAGCCTCACTTTTTATTTGGGATCGGGTAAACTCAGATTCTTAAGCAGGTATGATAATGACAGTTTATATGCTAGTTCTGAAGTACTGGGATTTTACCATAAACAATGGTAGAAAAAAGTCCTGGAATAATTATGAAAAATATACTGACATTTTCCTTTTAAGAAATTTCAGTTGTTTTTTTTTTTTTCCTGAAGAAACAGTTTTCTAAGACAATTTACTCAGACAATAATAGAAGTGTATTTATGTAGCTGAAAAGATTAGTAACTCTCTTGAGAGAAAACAACAGATTCCATCTACCCATTGGGGAACTACCACAACTTGCAGTGGCAGAGCAAAAGAATAAGATCTGCAGAAGTTTGAGCCAGGAAGAGACTGCTCACACCCCAGCTCACCGGCCTGTCTTTTACTGGCAGCCCTCCTGCGAGCCTTGACGGCCGTGCCTATAAGCTAGGAGTCTGATGGCTGGTATTTGCACTGCAGAAGTGTTCAGTCAGCATAGCATAAACTTATAAAGTGCTCTCCAAACAGGCGGAGGGCTTGGTGAAGTTTCCTCTCCAGTTGTTCCAAAGCCCCAGCCAAAAATCTCAGTGGGATTTCCCGGAGGAATTGCAGATCAAGGGCAGCAGAGCTGCAGCCCAACACCAAGGCTGGAGGTTTGTGTATTTGCCGCTCTCTTTCCTGGGGCTCCTGGGGTGGACCCCACTTGCTGTGGGTTAGACGAGGCTGTCACCAGCCCTGCTCAGCCACTCTCACCTGAGCCTTTGCGCCCCTCTCCGTGTCCCACTTTTCTCTGTCAGCTCTCTCACTGCAGCATTTCATTGTTTGAAAGAGATTCTGCAAAGGGCATTTTTTATTAAGGCTCTAGAGTGTCTTAATTACATGTTAATCTCAGTTTTTGTTCTAAAAGAAGTGAAATGCGCTAGGGCAGCTTACAGGGCCTTGGTTTTATTTCCTCCCTCTGTTTCCAATACACGCTTCTGCTTTTAGGGATGGCAGGGAGAAGGTTGGACATTGCAGCCTTTGGGGCTTGCAGAAGGCAAATAATAACGCCTAGTGCAGATATATTTAATTTCATGGTTTTGGGGTGGAAGACAAACATTTTACAGTACCTCAAGATTGGCAATAGCACACGTGGTTTCGAACCGAGCTAAGGAGGGTCCTTTAACATAGTTCCAACAGGACTGACTTTTCTTCTTTTGGCCCTTATTTATTTCTGGAGCATGATGTGCTTGTGGCTTGGCAAGTAAGTCTCTCTGGACCATTGTAATATTTTATTGGTGCACATACAGCTATTGGGACAACAGCTGTAAACCAGAAGCGAATTCTTATTTTCTTTTTGTTTCATGCTCTGGCATGGCAGACATTATAACCTCGGTATTTTCTGAAAAGGCAACAAAGTGTCTTACATTTCCTGGTATGAGAAATATGGGTAGAGAAAACAAACACCTCCAATCAGCAGCCTTTTTTTTTTTGGCTTAATGGCCCTTTCTAGGGTGGATGCCTTAATATCCCTCTGTGCTTGCAAGGCCACATATTTCTTTCTGAATCTTACTCTAAATGCAGGGGTCATATTAGGCCAAAGATGATTGTCCTCAGCTAGATTTTATCTGCCTTCTGTGGTAGGAGAACAGGCTTCCAAGAGCTCCGTCTGGAGGGCTTACTACCTTTCTGCAGCTTACAGGGTCACAGTTTTCTTTCCTCCCTCTGTTTCAAATGCATGGCGATACTTTTAGATGATGACAAAAGCAGTTCCTCATTACAGAGGCAAAATAAGTCCTCCATGGTAAGGCTGTACCTGTGTAAGGTGGATCAGGCCTTAGGACAGGCATACAAGCTCTTTCTTACAGTTTCGTAAGTTGTTGCACTTCACAGAAACCCTTAGGTGTTCAGGCATGCTGGGATGGGACCACGAAGGGTTCAAATGACATAAAGGCCATTGCCCTACATTAGTCAAGACAGGTTATAATTTGCCATGGATACTTGAGGTACGGCTAGCTGCGTCCAGACTTGATCAGCTATAAGCACATAAGCATGAAAAAAAACCAACCCCAAACCAAAACAATTAAATGTAACAATGTTGAAGCATCAACACTGCAGAAAGAGTGGGTATCTTCTGATGAAAAGGTGAACACCAGCATGACATACCCAGCTGGAGAGAGAACAGCTTACTTACAGATGATGGGGATTCCTTAATAGTACTTATGCTCCTATTATCTGCTGCCCACAAACTGTGGCCCTTTTCACGAGGGAGGTATGGCTTTGTGGTTTCACTCCTTTGCTAAGTTGGCAGTGTCTTGCCCCATCACATTTCTCTTGCTGCTGACTCTTTCCCAAGAGGAAAACTGTGGAGACATGGCTCTGATGGTGAAGCAGCAGTCATGGAGGGAGCAGAGAGTATCTGCGTGGGCGATGCCAGCTCAAAGGGAGATGCCATTTGTGGAGACACCCTCCTTTTCCACCAGAGTGGTGGGATGAAGGTGAAGCTGGATGAAGGCAGACCCCAGTGTTGCTGGAAAGCGTTCTGAGAAAACTTGGTAAGTAGTTTTTTGGCCTCAGTATGGGCTTTTTCTACTTGAAGGTACAATTTAACACTTAAACTATTAATTGCTTGGTTCAGGAATTTCTGCATTATGACTTAAACATTGATGGCACTTAATAAATAAAGTGCTGCCTCTCTTCTCTGCTCCCCACTTTTTTCTTTTCTTGTTTATCGCTTGCTCTCTCAGAACAGCTGCAGAACTTGTATACTTTCACTCCAGGTAACCTCTGATCACTTCTCAGTCTTCCCCCATGATAACTTCTCGTTTTGGGTTTTCATTTTTCATTTTCAGTACAAAAATCTGTTTTGTATGGAAAGTGACAGGATGAAAGCAGGATGACTGGGAGGAAGGTAAGATTGAAAAATCACAGGATCATCTGTGTTGGCTTTTGTTCAATGCTTATTTATTAAAGGCCTCCATGTTTAATATCTAGGGGAAGCTGCTGCAGAATGTGCCTGCTGAAACTGTAGTTGATAAAGCTGGTTTAAACTTTGTACAGAATATGTTCAGTTTTGAGTGTTTTCACTCATCTTGATGGAACTTCTTTTTGTTTAACACTGAATTGGTTGGCATTTGTTGTTACTTCATTAAGACATCAGCTGAGATCAGGCTCCCTTGTAGCTGACACTGAGCATGTATGGAGTTCTCCATCCCAAAGAGCTTCACCTACAGATACACAAGACAGCACGAGATGGGAAAGGAGACAGAGGAATAAATAGATGCAGGAGTTTGTCCTAGGACAAATGGCAGGAGACTAGCGGTGATGTGGTGAGAAACAAAGTCTTTCAGCACCTAAGTCAATGCCCTTTCCACTGGGCTTCAGTAATAACAGCAATGAGTCCTGCTAACAAGGAGGTAATTTTGGTATTCATAGCAAGATTAACCAACGCACCATGTCCAGTAGAGATAACTCAAAATTCATATATACAAAGGGCACATTTGTTACAAACTCACTGAATCCTTTTAACCTTTTTCCATTTATGTCTGAACATTAACACTTGGAAATATGCAGAACCAGGGCTTAACAAGCTAGAAGAGCTAGATTATGGATGTTACTGTGCTCCTTCAATTTCATTAAATGGCATGCAAGGTAATTATCAGTCATTGAGTTTCCCCTCCTTAGAGACAAACCAAAAGGGCTCAATTATTGCTGCAAAATCTAAGAGGAAAAAGAGAGACAGATTTAGATATAGATATAGTTGTAGATATCTGTCTATCAGATAACTAAGCTGTTTGCAGCTACCAGCAAGTGGTCTGTTCCAAAAGGACTAAGGGCCACATACCCTGCAGTTGACTCCGCATGGATAGGAATGAACAGTAGTGTCCAGAGATTAGAGTGAGCAGAGCTGGCTTTTGGATGTGACAGAGGGAAAACGACTGCTTCCTTGCCTTCCCCCCTCTTGTGGGTGAGGCAGAGAAAGATGTCAGATTGCTCAGTGGCCTGGCTCTCAGAAGAGCTGGGGTTCATATTCAGCTTGGGCAACTCCCATTGTGTCTCAGTGTTTAGCTCTGTAGAAGACACTGGTAGCTGCATCCTCTGTGAGATCTCTGAAGGATCTGTCTGGGAGGGCCGAGCCTGGAATACAGGCTCCTATTAGTAAGATTGGGTTTTGTCTAGGAAGAACTCAGAGCAGACCTTTGTTTCAAACAGCTACCATCTAACCAAATTGCTTTTGTGCTGCTGTGGTACTGGTTGTCTTCTTGATCAGAAGATGCATTCTAAAATAAAGTCTGGGTTATTTTTTAGGGACACAAGTAAAGCTTTAGACCATTTCCAGATGACCACTGTATAAATAATACTGTAAGGAAAATGGCAAATTTTGAATGTGAAGTTTCAAATTGCTTCTTCACAAAGGGGAGCCCACGCAGTTTACCTGGGAGGGGGGGATAGTCACTATGACAAAAGTATCTACCAGATACTTTGAAACAGGCAGCATTGATGGCAACAGTGAGGAATTCCACAGGCTTTCCAAATCAGGCAACTTTCATCTGACTCTCTTCACTTGCCTTCAGCACCTGACCAGAGCCGCCTATGCTATGGGGACAACATATCAGGGGAAACTCATGTGTTGGCAGAGGGTGACCTAGATCACCCACCAATTCATCTTCCCTGATGTCTTTGGTCATTCTGAACCACACTGACAAGCATCCTGTAGCAGTGCTAAAAGCTCACACACAGACAGGACAACATGGGATGTTTCCACGCTTATATGGAGGAGTGTGGAGATGTGGGATGAAGATGCATCCAAAATATGTCCCTTTCTCACCAGGGGCTGAGCTGCTTGTGAGCCCTGTGTGGCAAACTGAAGCATTTTGGCAGAACTTCAGAGCATAAACATTGTTTCCTGACGAGGAGATGGAAGGAAGGTTCCTATGGTCATCTGAATAGTTAGACCAAACACGAGTAGCAGTAAACTGAAGAAAGGTCTCCTTTTTTCATACCCTCTGTGTCCTTTGTGGATGTTTGCTCTGAAACCATTTGTTCAGCTGCCTGTATAAGTTAGCATGCAGATAATTGAAATTCTGCCATGAGGACCTGACCCCACCATTTGTATCACTTTGAAACATGGGCTTGTGCTGTCCTTAAGGCCTGTTTCCAAAAATATGTCCTGTTGCCATTAGGCATTGCAGTTCTATCTCAACATAAGGTATTTTCCACGTGGAATTGGCTGAACCCGCTCTAACAGTGATCATCCTATCTAACATATTTACCATGGGAAGATTACTAGACCACTAAGAAGAAGGGATACAGTTCAAAAGCTGAGCTGGTATGTGTTCAGATTTCATTATATAAGTATAAATAGCCCCCAAATAGATGCTTGAATCCGAATTGTGAAGCTTAAAGAGGGCAGCTTCAGGACGCAGACCTAGGGCTGCAAAGGAATTCCATGACTGGTTCCTCTCCTGGGTTGTCCTGCCCTTGTGCTGCCTATAGTCAAAAGTCAGGAGAAATGTTAAGATTTCCATCACTGATGACTGCGATGGCCCTTGCCAGGAGGAACAGACTTGTGGTTGTCTCAGTATGCTGGAGGTCCAAAGACCTTGGTTCCCTTCCTAACATTTGGACTTCAGGTAGTTGCTTTCTCCTCAAGTCAAACTGTTTTCTCCTTGAAAATGAGACTCAATACTTCCCTAAGCAACACAAACAAAGTCCATTGATAATGGCTGCTATTTAAAAGCCAAATAGAGAAACAAAATACCCAGTACAACCTATATAGTCTTCTCAGTTTAAACATAACTTTCTGTATCCATACTACTCACTTGAACTTCACAGAGAAGCTGGCTGTGATAATTTGGGGTTCCTAGTGGCAAAAAATTCCTTTTCTCCCCCCAAAAAGGATTTTTCTTAATGCATTGAAAACCAGCCACTCAGAGACCAACATTCCCTTGTGTTTGTATTGAAAAAGAGATGTGCTCATAGAATGCAGATGAAGGGCAGCTTTCCTGCAGTCACAAGTCAGTGTATTCAGAGCACTAACATATGTTATCTGCTAAAAGAAAATACCTAAAGTCAGATCAGTTCTAGCTCAAGACTACTTCTATTAGTCATTGAAAACATGACACCTTGTTCATCAGAAACAATTTGAAATAGATTCAAAGTTAATCTGAATAACATCTCTCAGTTTCTGTTGAATTGATTTTTCTCCTACATTCAGATTCTCCTCTACTTAATATTTACTATTGTCATATCCTCTATTTACACCCATGTTCTGTGACTGTTGGTGATCAAGAAGATTATTCTTTTTCTATTTTTTTGGCTACCAGGTCGGCAGTCCCATCACAATTGCTTGGTTTATGTCAACACTGCTCGTGATCCCTGAGTAGGCTTCCATCCCAGCCCTCTTCATGCATACATCATTTAAACTTCTAACATCAGGCAAAGATGGAGCCATTATAGCCAGTAATGCTAAAGCACAAACAAGATTAGGGTAATAAATATCAAATATCAAAGCAGCTTCCACACAGCATATATCAGAGACGTGGAAAGAGGGAGTTTTTCTGATTCATCAGCAGCTCCAAAGAATAAAAAGCCTTTCTGACCACTTAAATGAAATACTCTGTTTGATCCCCAAATGAACTGTTTTATTTTGAAACTGAGATTTAAAAAAATGTTTTCAATTTTATTTCAAAGAAAGTTGAAAGCCATTTCAAAACAAAAAAGTTGTTTTGCAAAGAAGCACTGAATCCTTAATTTTGAGAATGTTACAACAAAAGATTTTAATTTTCAGGGAATTTCTCCTCAGTTTTTTTGTGTGGAAATAAATTGGTGAAAGGGGACATTCCTAGAAAGCTTCAGTATTGACATATCTGCGTTTTTCATGCAGCAGAGTCCTGATGAAAAAATCTTGCCCACTCCAGTTAGTCCGTCATTTCTTAAATCAGATGCCATTCCTTTACTTTCCTAATAGCAGTTATATTTTAAAGGTGAATGCACAGCTTTCCTTGGGAGGAATGCAGCCCTCAGCAGGACAAACTTCTAAATATCACTGTGTTCAGACCCAGGATGGGCCATCCTGCACCCTGGCGTTACACTGACGCCTTGGGAATGGCGCAACTCAAACCAGAGTTTAAAATTACACAACAGTTTTCTACCAGTGCTAGCTCATTGAGAATGTTTCATATTCTAAAATTAGACAGGTAAACCACCAGCTGACGTCACCGAAGTTTAGCTGAAGTCAGTTTGTTTTCCCATTGCCCTTAAAGATCTGCTGGTGTCACCAGGCTTTGGTAGGACAGCAGTGCAGCCTTAGACTTGTAACACTCACTCCTCATGTCTAAGCTATGAGGAGCTTACAGAAGCATACAAACCCCAGCCCACTCAAGAAATGTAAGATGCGGCAGCATGCCTGCCTCCTTATAGACAATTATGCCATTAACCTCTTAACTAGGTCTAATGTAAATAAAACTGACCAAAAAAAAATGTTGAGGCTTTGGTCTCTTTGGTGTTACACTGATTACTTTCATTGAAATTAAACTCATTTTGAGATCGGGTCAGTTCTGTATTTTCCACAAGTGTGGCAACTAGAGAAACATTGTTTTCCTTCAGTGTCCTGGGAACATCTGTGTTAGATACTTTTTGATACTGAGACCCCAGTGTATGGCATTACTGAAATAAATAATGGCTAAATAAGTAGTAAAAATAACAGCTGTATGCTTGGTGTGTCTATACAGTGTGTTTCTTCTGAGAGCCTCAGAGAATCCTATCCTTGCTCCTTTACAGAGGCAATGCTTGTGCTCACATGTTTCATGCCACGTGTGTGTGGAGGTGTGGATGTCCTACTGGAAGGGTTAGTGCAGAAAGTCTGTAGCAACCACGCTCCTCTTAGATAGGCAACAGCTGCTTTTCAGATTTGGGGTTTTCCTCTGCTTCCAAGAAGAAATACTTTATCTGTAATTACAGAATGTTATTTGTATCAGGAATGCTGATGTGAGGATTTACTGACAAAGTTTTTTATCAACTTCTTGCCTGTGTGAAATAAATGCACACTATTCCTTTCCACCCTTTGCCTCATGACTGCTCCATCTCTCATCATCCCTCCTGGAGAGATTTGATTCAGCGTGGGGCAGTCAGAGAACTACAGCTTTGATCTGTGATTCTGAGTGTGCTTATGGGTTACAAACTGGAGGTTAGGGATAATATCCAAGTTAGCACACTATGCAGCCTGTTATGTAGCTTAATTAGTGTTTGGATCACAGTCCCCTGCGATGCTTTAGATGCCCCCAAGAGCTTACATCAGATCGGAGCTGTGGATCTGGATCTTCTCAGGTTGAGCAAGCTCCAGGGTCGAGGTGTTTCTTTTCCTGACTGAGCACTTGGCTGGTGCTGTCAGCATTTCCTTCTCCTTTCTTGTCATCGAAGAGAGAGGTGTGTGCATCAGCCAAGTCACTCTGCCTCATTGCTGAATCAGGCACCGATACAGGAGGATGAACTTCCACCTGAGAGATACATCTTCCAGCTGCCTGGGAGAAGGACTTTACGTGTGCTTCTGGCAGCTCCAGCCAATGGCACTGAAGCCTTTCAGAGCTGCCAGTTTGATCACTGGAGTCTTGGTGCCTGTGGCCAGCTGCTTGATTTTTTGGTAGAGTGTGACTGAGTTTCACGACGCCTTTGTTGCTCTTTGGATTAAGCCTCAAGAGGCTATTTCCAGGTCTGAAGTTGCAATCTGTCAATCATGCTCAGCTTCTAGGTGCATAAAAAGCGAGAAAGAAGAGCGCTCTGAGCCTCCCCAAATCCCTGTGTCAGTGTGAGCTTTTTCATCGCTCAATATCAAAGTATTCAAAGTTAATCCTTCAACTCTTCCTGCAGGACCAACGAGTCTCTGAGTCAATTGTGCACACAGAAAAGAACCTCTTCCCCTCCAAAACAGGGAGGTGTTTTATAGCAGAAACTCTGCTAGACACACTCACACACATCCAGCAACCCACTGAAATCAGAGAACGGCAAGGGTTATATATTTATATATATTTTTTTCCCCTCTTGCCTCTTTGGCAAAAGGAGAGTGGGTGGAGACAGACACTTTGGCTCCACGTTCACCTAAAAGCCCTTTCAAACGCCCGGCGAGTTGAGCAACAGGGAGGCAGCAGTTTCTGTCTTCATTTCTGCATGTTGACAGGGAGAGAGGAGAATTTTAACTGGATCAGCTCGTTTCCTGTGGTGAGGCACGGTTCTCATGGGTGTAGCAGAAGTGAGGTGGATGCACAGCCATGAACGAGGGCTGTCGGGACACAGGGAAGCAGCAGTGAGCTCGGACGTGTTTTCATGTGGACAAACTCCTAACTAATGCTCCAAATCCCAAACTGAATCCAAGCCTGATGCTGCCACATGAAAGTAACGGGAGGCTCCAGGTCTGGCTCACACCACCCTGCGATGCACAAGAGATCGCCTGGCAAGTGGAAAGGCGTGGGAGATCCAAGCCACAAGGAAAAGGGCTGTTTGGTGGGATTCCATCCAAAACCACTTCCATACAGGGATTGTTAATGAGGTCTATACCACCGTGTCCTGCCCACCTCTGATTTTTGTACCAATTCTCCACTGAAGGAAGATTTGTGTTACGTTTTTCTTGCTTGTACTCCTCCAAGCTGACCTTGTGGAGTGTCCTGCCCATCTGAAGAAAATGGCCAAGCCAAGGGAACTGATGTGGTCTAGAGAAAATGGAACAAAAAACCTGCCCCCCAAGTGGAAAACTGCAGTTTGCAGCTTTCTTCTAGGGCCAGTTTGCCAAGATGGAAATGTTCTGGAGGCAAAGGGATTACACCAGATATGAACCTGTCTTGCTGTGTTTTGTAAAAAATTGGGTGTGTAGCGTACAGCTGCCTTCAGGCACGTTTAGCCTGCAAAACCTGTTCATCTCTGTAGAAAATAGGATTTACTGCCCTCAACTGCATCTTGAGTGCTCTGCTCCCGTACAGGACAATGTTTGTATTATTAAAAATAATTTCTAGCAAGACTTTAAAATGTATACAAATGGGAAGAACTGCTATTCCTGCCTGGGAGAGTGTAGAAGAAACCCCTGACCACAGAGATGTGAAGCCAGAGTGCAGTGAGCCTTACCTGTGTGTTTTCAGTGGCATGAGATGGATTTAGTTCCTTACATAAACTTCTCACAGAGTTCACTGATGTGTGAGGCCCAGAATGACTATTCCTTGCAAACAGAGCATCTGCTGCTGCCAATTTAAATATGTCTCCATGCATCCATATATGGACACTGAAATAAATATTGCTGGTGTTTGTGACAATTTATTTTTCCCATCATGACTAAGTTTCTCCATCCTTTTTAATGGGGCACAAACAGCACGGCTAGCAAAGGTTCGTGCTCCTGCTTGCTGCTCATACTACACTTGTCTATTACAATTGATGGCAGATACATCTGTAGATTAAAAGCAACCTTTAAACTATAAACAACCTCCCCATCTCTCTAAACACAGTTCTGTTTTTTTAGACACATCACACAACATCACAGATGCCAATGTTTATGTACCACTTCAAAATCTGAATGTCTGTCAAACTCATAAAGTAAAGAGCTACTGTTGCTTGGAAAACACGGTGAAAACGGGTAAAACTCCTGATAGGCCTATATGGCCAGTAGGCTTTAGGTGTCTTGGTCCCCAGCTCTCACACGAGGTTGCTTGGTGATGCTCTGTGTTTTAGTGCTGTGGCTCTGAGATCATCAAGTGCACTTCCCGTAGTGATTCATGGTTGCATCTGGGCCCAAGAGGAAGAGGGGAAAGGGGAAAAGGGATGTGCGTGGGTACATGCAAAACAATCTGAGGCATGCAGGCGCAGGTGATGAAGTAAGTCAGGCACACTCTCCTGCACAGTCACTGGGGTGGGAAGGCTGCCTGGAGGACAGGTGGCCAGCCATAGGCACATAGGAGGAGCCATTGTCTCTGTGGCCAAGATAGCTGGTACTGTAATGTGGGTGCTCTGTGAGATGCATAGGCTTACAGGCTACAAACCCCCATGCCTCCAGACCCTCAAAAGAGGAAAGCCAGTCACAGTCACATGCAACTTCAGGTGGTTGCTTTGGATCAAATGCTTCCGGGGTTCTTGGGAGCCTGTCTCTCCCGTGCCTTGCATCCCTTTTGGCAAGCTGCCTCTGGTGTGCTGCTTTTCCAAAGCTGCTGCCTCCCTCAGCATGCTGAGAGGAACGTGTGCCTTCGATAGCCTGGGGTGGAGGTTTACCACAGACCAGCCAGCACAAGACAACGTGCTCCAACCTGGATGGGAGTAGCCCTTTCACGGGAGGGTCTGGGGCAGTGGGCCACTCTCATTGGGAGAGGTGGGATGCTCAACAGAGCAGCGGGCAGTACTGAAGGCAAGGGCCTGGAGAGGGGAGCCTGAAAAACTTCTTGAGAATTTAAGATTCTGCTTCTAAATCTGATAGTTCACCAAGAAAGAGAACAAGGGGCAGATTCTGATCTCAGCAATGTTGTTGCACATATGGATAATTCCACTGATTTAAACTAATTCCAGAAGCGATAATCTCGCCCCACTGAAACTAGTAAAAGTCCCAGTGATGATGGTGGAGCTGAGAAATCTCTTCATAGAGACACCAGCAGTGTGGTTTCAAATGCCAGTGTGTCAGACTCCAGAAGCCCAGCTCAGTCCTTGCCTGCATTCTGATTAGTATTTTGAGCCCAAATGAGATGTCCCAGAGTCGTAGCTAAAATCTCGCTTCTGGGTGCTTTAAAGTGAGGTTGTGCTTTTGGAATTATTTGAATAGTCACATAGATTAAATTAATTCAGCTCATACACCAGTTGGCACACAGGACCACAGGACTGGGAAGGTACTTCCAGGGCCACGGAACCTGATTCTGCTCAGTTATAGGCACCATCTCCAGCCCCTTTGCGACAGGGCAACATCAAAGTGGCACACAGCATTTGAGGTAAATTCTCACCAGGGACTTGTAAAATGTTATTAATACATCCTTATCTCCTCTAGCCACTAGTTCATATGATTTCTGCAAACATGGGTAGAAAAATTAGATTATTGATTTGGAGTCAACTTGCAGTTGGCTGTGAAATTAAGTGTAAAGTGTACACAGATACTTTGGGTAAATTTGCAGCATTTGAGAATAGTTACCTTTCTGTCAATAATCCTCTTTTGAAAGTATTTAGAAGATGGACAGATGAAATCTTATTGTTACTTAAATTATAATGAACAATTGATGAACTGAACAATAACATATCTCTATCATCATCATGATATTAAGACTTGACCATATCTAGCATTTAAAATGATCAAATAACAATGATTCAGATGCCACCATCTATAAAACCTCTTGAATAATCTATAGTCAGTAAAGCTGGTCACACAGTGATAACCTAAGAACACAAGATAAAATGTGTGTCCATAAATTAGCTTAGTAAGCACTATTAAGTTGGATGGTGCAGTTGGTAGTGGGAAGAGATGGCAAGCTACTTTTGTATTGGCAGTCAGGATGTGTTGAGGGGTGAACCCATGGGGATAGATCCAGGTACCCACTCATAAATGATCCTCCCTGGCCAGCAGCTCCCATGTCCACTGCCAGACAGACCAGGGTGCATTGTCTGTTCATTGGAAAGTGTGGAGAGGACTCAATGTCAGACATGCAGCATATCCAGTCACACCACACATGTGGAGTCAATGGCTTGTGTTCTCCTGCCCTGCCTGGGGTCCCGAACACTGCACAAAGCTCTGCAAGCGAGTGCTCAGAAGGATTACCCCAGTGTAGCCTGGCAGCCCTGGTCACATTGGGGATACTTGATTCCCTATTCACCTGAGTTAGTGAAGTGGGTGTTGCCAGGGACCGACTGTACAGATGTTGAGTGGTAAGTGCACATGGAGACCTTCAACACTTTTGCCTCAGGATACAAATCCACATCCCTCATCATGCCTCATAAGTTACAGTGTACGTAGCTGAGTGCTGGGAAAGAGGTGACAGGTAACAAGGAATAGTATTGCAGCACAGACTGGAGGGTGGGGCTTGCATAGATGTGATGCTACCAATAGTTCTGGTCTGTGAGCAGGCATCATTCTGAACCATAGTACATAGGTCCTGTGGCTGTGCATGAAAAGAAGGATCAGTAATTTCTGAGGTGAAAAGACTTCTGCAAATGGAGATGAGCTCTGCCTACATCTCCAGTCAGTACCAAACATTTGCAGATGCTGCAAAACATTTCCTGTGCTCCAGTGGCATCACCACACCTCTACTGCATTTCTCTTGTGCACACACATATGCTAGCATGCAGGAATAGTGTCCTTCATGCATCCCCTTCACTCCTTTGTGCTTTCAGCTGAAAACCTTTGCCTCAAGTGCAGTGACTGTTTCAAAATACATCCCCTTCCTGAAGCAGGTGACTGTGGAAAAGTGCTGCAGGATGCTCCTGTACATTCTTTGGGGAGCATGAACATAGGAGAGTGCAGGGGCAAAAGGAGGAAGGAGGACATAACTAATTTCTTTTTTCCAACCTGCCTTTCCCTGATGTGCTGGAGCTTGGAGGTGTTCACTGGACTGAAAACCAAGTAATTTTCTCCCTTTCTGGAACGAATATGTCTATTTTCCCAGCAGTGATGTTTCCAAGCACAACTACAGCTCAACGTAAGCCTCAAGAACTTCTGGACTGACCCACTATCATTGCAGTTGAGAAATGTTGATTAAACTGATTGTGTTTCAAAGCCCAGAACTCATCATGTCTCATCATTCCGGCTTGGTTTTGACTGATCCCATCAATTTATTCTTCTCTCACAGAAAAATGCCAGGTTGTTACAGACAAAGGATGCAAAGGGATTTCAGCACCATTCCCATCACGTGCTAGGGCTGAAGCATTCCCTGAGCAGCTCATGAGCAACGCACAGCACTGTCCTCCTGCAGGATCTGCTGGGCTCACTGTGTCCCCTGCTATTCAGTTTGGCATGGGACTGAGGATCACACCACAGAAAGAGATAGTAGAGATATTTGCCTCAGAAAGACTACATCAGCACCTCTGTGCTTGGGCCTTTCTCCATCCAGCAGGACAGGGTGGCCACATCATGACTTCTCTGGCATTCCTGATGTCAGGAAACAGTCTGCTGTGGCAACATGAGCTATGTGGAAAAACAGCTTGGTCAGAAATTCATCCAGTTGGTCAGGGACTCACCCTATCTTCTCGTGAACAATGGTTGCACCTGTACAGTGAGCCGGGCACTGCCGAAGCACACGGCAACATGGAGCTCTGTGCCCTCACCACAGCCTGTCCCATCCTCCTGGGCTCCCCATTTAGAGATGGAGCATTGAGTTTTTTAACTCCATGTCACCTTACCTGTCACTGTATTAATACTGGTCTGTCCTGAAAGTGTGTGTGTCTTTCCTGTTGGGATCCAAAAAGAAGCAGCACCTCCCAGTGCAGAACAAGCTGAAGGGGATAAAAATAGCAGAGGAAGAAGCAGCCAGGGAAGATATGGGGGTATTTTCCTTGGTGGGCTCCAGCTTAATGTTTGGAGAAGAGGCAAGGCTAACGACATGCTGTGGCTTAACCCCAGTCAGCAACTAAGCCCCACGCAGCCCTTTGCTCACTTTCCCCATGGTGGGTTGGGGGAGAGAATCAGAAGACTGAAAATGAGAAAACTGGTGGGTTGAGATAAAGACAGTTTAACAGGGAAAGCAAAAGCTGCACACACAAGCAAAGGAAACCAAGGAATTCATTCTCCACTTCCCATGGGCAGGCAGGTGTTCAGCCATCCCCGGGAAAGCAGGGCTCCATCATGCATAATGGTGACTTGGGAAGATAAACATCTTCCCCTTCCTTCTTCTTCCCCCAGCTTTATATTCTGAGCATGACACCATATGGCATACAATATCCCTTGGTCAGTTTGGGTCAGCTGTCCTAGCTGTGTCCCCTCACAACTCCTTGTGCAACCCCAGCCCATTCGCTGGTGGGTGAAGAAAAGAAGGAGAAGCAGAAAAGCCCTTGGCTCGGTGTAAGCACCGCTCAGCAGTAACAAAAACATCCCTGTGCTATCAGGCAGCATAGGCCAGTAAAAAAAGATGTTTGGAATTTCTGTGATGTTTGTCCTTTGTTGTGATAAAACTTAACAAGGGTTCATCCCAACTGTCCTCAGAAAGCTTTACACTTTGCACACATCTCTGATTTATTTTGCAGCTTGTGGTAGGTGGTGTCAGCTTCACCAATTGCGCCAATAATTATTACAGCCCCAGCTCGCTCTGATAGTATCATATTTCTGTGTGCTTCCATTCCTTCACATCTTCCATCAGCATGTGACACTATGACATTGCCTGGGTGTGCCAGCAGCGGGTGCCTACCGCTCCTCTGACCTCAGTATCAGGATTGACAAGGAACAGAGCACTGAACATTGTGAAACCACTGTCTCGTTCAGGAAAGCATCTGCAGAAAGTATCTTGGGGCACTGCCCTCCAGGCTTCCCCCTTGAATTTTTCCATTGCTGATGTTGGTACGACTCCAGTGATAGTAGCAGGGACTACCATGGGAGTCTGCAGTGCTGCAGTGTGTCCTGGTTCATGCTAGGTGACACAAGGACAGGAAGGATGAAGACCAGTTTACAAAGCGTCCCCCCCAATCACTGCAGAGGCACCTGTGGCCATGACTGTCCCATGTTACAGGGAAGGAAAAAACATGTTGGGTGGAGGTCCCTCGAGGCCACTCTGCGTGCACAGGGCTGGCTGGCTCCAGGAAGGTATGTCCAAGTGTTGCAGGCACTACCCAAGGTGCAAGCCCACTGAAGCATAGCCTGTGGGGTGCGGTTGTCCCTGAAGCACCTACGAAGGGAGACCAAATGCCTGAGTGTGGCCCCAGACTTCCATCTGTACAGTCCAGACAGGTGGAATAAAAAAAGTCTTCTCTAGCAACAGGTGACGTGAGCTTGGCTTTTCCCCTTGGCTGGTGAGCCTGGGACAGGAGGTTGGAGGGTCAGTGCAGCCACTCACCATGCCAGGTCTTCCAAGGCAGCAAGGTGCTTCCAAACCAGAAATCTCTACAAACCATGGACTTCCTTCTCCGCTTCCAACTACACTTTCACATTGGTTTTGCTGTCCTAGGCAGGTTGGGTTTACTTTCCCCATGTGTGAAAATTGGTCCCACTTTTCTGTTTCACTTTCCTCTTTAGACAGGTATCTATGTTCCCCCACAGCTCTTCCCAGTGACTGAATTGAAAGGTGAGGTTTCCCTAACTTTGTATAGTCCTTGTGTCTTCTCAAGGCATGGTAATCATGTTTTGAGAGTGATGAGTACTGTGACCCTTATTGTTTACATTCATCACCTAGTTAGTTTTATTTGTGTCTGTATTTGTGGGCTAATTACCCAGACACACACACAGAGACAGAAACCACTTTGGCCCATTCCCAGAGATAAAGTAACCGAAAGTATGCATTACCAGCATGCTCAAAGGCTCGCTCTACTATCTATCTGGTAGATCTTTATAATGAAATTGTTTAATACACCTTCGAATGAGAACACAGAACCACTATAACAAGAGTTTCCATGCCAAAGGCAATCAAATCACAGCCCAACAAGGTTTTTCCTAGTATAAGTCACAGCACCTTTGGGTGCCCATCTGAAAGTCCAGAAACCACAGCCCTCCTCCTGTGGACACTGATAAACCACGTGGCATTTCTCACCCCAAAACAGGTGTCAATCCTCCCACCTTGCCATGGTCCTGCCACTCTTGTCCACTGGTTGCATTTAAATGGTGATGGTTTTTTGACTCTGTAATTGGCAGAGCACCTGGGCAGTCTCAGGAGGAAGGTCATTCATGTGGGAGACTCTGTGTTGGGAATATACCAAGAGTTTCCCTGTCTCCAATGGTCTGAGCCAGCTTGGACATCCTTTTCTACCTTGTCCTTCCTATACAGCCAGATATCCTTTTAACCCTGTTGGAGCCTGACCAGGGAATCTGTGAGCCTTCCATAAATTACACACAGGGAAAAATATCCTGGACCATACCTTTGGAGGAGATATTGTGGGGTGGCTGTGGGTGAGAACAGCCAGAGGGGAGCTACTAGCTGGGAGCAAGCAGGGAGCTGTAGGGGAACGGACTGCGTGGTTAACCTTGCTTTTTAAACACCACTTGTTGTTTTTAAACACATGACTTGTTCAGTGGGAAAACATGAACAGGATTTTTGGAAACTTATGAACATTATTTAAGAGAACTTTGAGAGTATTTCCTTCTTTATAAGAGAGAGAGAAACCCAGGCCAGAAACCCACCTTATCTCTGCTATGTCAGGTTAGTTGGAGCAGGTGACTTGAAAGCAGAAAACCAAACTGTGTTTAGTTTTTGTCTTTAAAACTTGTACTTTACCAAAAGACTAATATTTGGGGTTGACCTTCAGTCAGGCTTTAAGATCTGTCATGTAAGATGGAATGCTTTTCTTTCTAAACTGTGATAAGAAACATGACTCAGTTTAACAATTGGTAGCTTCACAGCTGAGCCAAAAAAGGATGTCCCCAAAAGACAAAAACTGAAATGGTGAAAAATATATCAAGAAGAAATATTGAATTTTTTTAAAGTCAAAACTGAGATAATTTTGACTAAGTAATAGTGATGAAGCCATACAGAAGCTTGTGACTGGTTTTGGGTGTCTGGTTCCTCAGGCGCATTTGTACCCTGGAATTAAAAGACATTAATACTTTTGCCAGCAACTCCCTTTTAGCCTGTGCCATCATATGTACCTCTACATATCCACACTTACATGCTAGCTATATACTATCCAGCTGTACACTACCTATCCATACTACCGTGGATATGTAGTGTAGCCCTACATATCCACACTTAGATACTAGCTGAGTGTGGAGATGTAGGGCTACACTACATACCCACAGCTGAGGAAAGGCTTAAGAATCATAGAATCCTTTGGTTGGAAAAGACCTTGAATACCATCAAGTCCAACTGTTATTAAGAAATAACAATGAAATGGAAAAAGAACTACAAAGCTGTACCCCTGGTGAATATAAGTTCAGAGGCATCCTTAGAGGATTTGGGTGTAGAAACACTAAGATAACAACAGAGGAAAAAGTTGTCCCAAAGTTTGATTTTGTAGGATATAATTTTTAACCCTGAGTAAGTTCAATATCTCACATCAAGGCAAAAGGAATTTACCTTATCCCCAATATTAGGAAATGTCAGGACAATTCAATCTCCAGACAGTGCTGTGACCCTTTGAAATCATTTTTGTGGTCAGGGTTTGCATCTACATCAAAATTCAAAGCAAAATTCCCCCTTTTCTAAAGAACCCAGGCTTTCGGTTCATAAATAAATAAAAGAAAGCACAGTTAAGGAGATCAGATCTTAGCACTTCCCAAAGCAAAGGAGATTAAGAAGTTTCTAAAAACTGCTATATGAGCCGTGGAGTCATGGACTTCCCTTGATCTGTCTGTACACAAGAGGAAGAAACAGCACATTCAGCTGGAAAGATACTTTTTAGATGGAGAGATTCTTTTAAAATCCTCAGCCCTCTTGTGATGGCAGACTTCACCTTTCCCTTCCTGGGTCAGACTTAATGCACTATTGGCACTTAATGCACAGTGCCAGGGACTGTGGACATATGTTGTCATCTTTTAGTGATGGCTCATTATCATCATTTATCTGTATAAATTCCACACTTCCCAGCTGCGAAACCTGAGATTTGTGTCAGTAGTAATGAAGACATTGCAAGTTATGCCCCTCCCTTTTTCCCTGGCCTGCACTGATGTAAACAAGCACAATTGCTATCACACTGTTTTGAGTCATTAAATGATGAAAGTTTTCATCTGAGGATGACACTGATAGGCTCAACACAGCTTCAGCCTGTGGACTGTAGCACCAGGGTGGGAGAGTTACAATGTTTGGGGTGAAAAGAAAAAAGGAAAGCCAAGGGGCTTTGCTCATTTGTAATACCACAAAAGCACTTAAAAAAGCTGGCCTTTGATTCTAGTGGTGGGCTAAGGCTGAAGGATGAACCAAACCAGGAACCCATCTGAATGGCAAGACTCCTGTCCCTCAGAGGTGCTTTTTGTCCCTGCTGGACCTATTGGGAATAATCCTGCTGCCTGTTTGTTGGAGCTGCTTTCTCAGGACAGATCAAGAAACTGTTCTGCAAAGACTCTACATTAAGTAGGTCCCCATGGACATGATGCCCCATCCAAGCTAATCAGCAGGAAAGGCAGGAAGGGGCTTAGGAAGCCAACTCACCATATCCACACTGTCCTTGAGGCACGTTTGTCAAATTGGTTTGTAAGATTTACAGTGATGTGTGCTTCACTGCTTAGCAAGCCAATGAACCCCAGGGCTTCACTATCTGTAGTGTTAACGAGGATTTTCCTAAAGTGCTTAGCTCGAGTCTGTCTGGGTACAATTAAAGTAGGTTACCACTTCCTTACACTACCAAAACAGAGGTCAGATGTTTTTCTTCTCAACAGTGGCCTTTAACATTCTTGAGGATGGTTCTCCTTCAGAGTCCCTCCTGATATTTTTCTCAGTCCCTCCTCAAAGGACACCTTAGATCGTTTGCCTCTGGGATGTCTATGAGAGCTCCTCATTTTCCCTGATGTGCAGTAGCCAACCCTAACAGTGTCCTTACACCTGAAGTTGGACTAGTGCTTTGTGGAGCAGCAGGATGCCTGCAGATGTCCTGCAGCTGCACTCCTGTATGGGACCACACTGCAAACACCCGAGGCAAAGTCTGACCTCTCTGCAGTGCCATGACAGGGTTGACTCACTGTGATACATTATAATGCTTGTCTCGTTTTCTGAGTTTTTCTCCATCTTGTGCTTTTGCTTGACTATTGCTACCTAAATTTAGCACTTTGCACGTGCCTCTGTTAAAATTTCCCCTTTTCTTCCAAGCCTATTTCTTTGGCTTGTCCAGATCAATTTGAATTCAAGCCTATCCTCCAATCTGCCAGCAATCTCTGCAGTAACATATCATCTGTAACTGTAGCAAGCGTGCTTTCTACTTCATCACCCAGCTCACAAAAGGGGAAAAAAAGCACAGCAGTGTGTTTGAGACAGAACCTGGCAGGAGCTGGTTTTATATTTTAGTGTTGAAACACTGAACTCTTCCCTGGGTATAGTACCCAGTCAGCTGTGCACCTACCGTCTGGTGTTTCTCCATAGGTTGCTTATGAAAATGCCATACACAGAGGGGACAAAAGGCTTACTGAAGTCCACCTAGACAGCCCTGCCAGACCACATGAACACACCAGCCTGCTGAGAGCCTTCGGCCCTTTTCTATACCTGTGTGGCTATGGTGCAGAATGCATGGCCCAGGCCTTCAGAGGGATGTGAGGCGTTCACGGTTCAGGAAAGGTTTAGATAAACTCATGGAGGATGTCAGTGGTTATTCACTGCGATGGCATGAAGGCCGTCTCCTGCAGAGAGACCCTGATGATAGCTAGAGGCTGAGGGGTAGAGCAGAAGCCCAGCCGACTCCTGCCAGAAGTGGGTTACCTATTAATTAGGTTAACACTAACAGGATCCGTTTGTGGTGGATAATAGAAGGCTGGTTTCATGGATCCATGCACCATGTTTTGGTCTAGATTTACCTAAACCTGGTGCTAGAAAGCAAACACCCAATGAATTCTGAAGCCAAACCCATGCACTGTCTCTTCTTTAAAGGCTCCGTGCCACTTGCATAATGCATAATGCTACATGATTGTTGGTAGGTCTCAGTGTGAAATAGTGAAATCTTGGTTTCTATTATTTTTAAGTGGTTTTTTTTTCCCCTGCAAAACTGTAAGCCAGAAGCATGTGATTGAAAGGCCAGAGTAAGGTAACGAACGCGCATTTCATTGCACGGTACGTTATATGTTGGAAGTGAAAGCCAGAAATCACAAGCTTTTCAACATGCCACGGAACATGATTGCTCTTAGATACTGGCCTGCTTTATTTCTGAGATTTTAAAAATTACATTGTGAATACTCATACTGATCATAATGAAACGATTGCCTGGGAAGTGTGAATTCCATTTAGTCTTTTCAATGAAGCACTTAGCGGGCTTTGTACTGGGTGGGCACGACCTTAGAAAAGGCCTATCATTTGACTATGAAAACATGGCTTAGTTCCAGTGCTAACAACATAGCTCTGCTAGAATAACTTTGGTGGGCGCAGTGACCTATAATTTTTTATAACATCATTGAAAAAAGTATTTTCCTTACAGCAGTGTTACTTGTGTACTGGATAATTTTTTTTTTGTATGCATTAATAATATTGGCTTGATTAAATGTTTTTAACAAAAAGGGTGAAAAAGCGTCTCAGGGTGGTTGTTCCAGTGCAGGGTGAAAGCCCTCAGGCCCCACGTTAGCAGTGTTCGGTACTCGATTCTATTATCTCTCCATTTTGCTTTTTTTTGGGTGAATCTCAACACAGCAATTTGAGTCACATGAGCCCTATACTATCAGGGGGTATAAAACTATGATGTGGAGGAAAATACAGTACTGTGTATTCAGGAATATAATCTGAAAAAGGTACCAGTGGAATAGAAATTGTTCCTCTACCCCCATTCCCACTTGGCCTAGTTACAGTCTGACTCTGAATACTTCAGTACTAATTCCTGATTGCCCTGGAATGGTACATTTGCCATCAGTTCACACTGTCGGGTACCTTTTCTTCATCCCTGCTGACATGGATGGTGAGATTGACTATCTTTCTAGGCTGTGTCCTCTAACTTACATCATCATGTTGATGAAAAGAATGTAAAACACAGCCATTTCAGCTGTGAGCCACTATGACTGCATGAGGTGGAGGGCTCATGACAAGTATGGAGGGCTCACAAGTATGCATGATCACTGCAGAGACAACAGAGGAGGTGTTTTTATGTTGGCTCCCAAGGCTGTGGATGAAGGTAAGTCCCTTTTTGATTCCATTTGCCTTGATATCATCCTGCTATTAGAAACTCTGAGAGAAAATATTTCAACATGGCTATTCTTCAATGATCAGACTGTCATGAAACACAAACAAAGTCGGTAGGGTTGACTGGATCTCAGTGTGCCTTGATGCAGCTGTGGCTTGGATTGAGCAGAACTGGTTACGAGTCAATTAGATGAGGATAGGATCATACCAGAGGCTGGGGAACCAGCTAGTTAGAGGAGCACAGATGGCTATTGTCTCCATCAGGCTTTTCTTATATCCCTTCCCTTCCCTTCCCTTCCCTTCCCTTCCCTTCCCTTCCCTTCCCTTCCCTTCCCTTCCCTTCCCTTCCCTTCCCTTCCCTTCCCTTCCCTTCCCTTCCCTTCCCTTCCCTTCCCTTCCCTTCCCTTCCCTTCCCTTCCCTTCCCTTCCCTTCCCTTCCCTTCCCTTCCCTTCCCTTCCCTTCCCTTCCCTTCCCTCCCCCCCTTCCCCCTCCCTTCCCCCCTTCCCTCCCTCCCCCTCCCCCTCCTCTTCCCCTTCCCCTTCCCCTTCCCCTTCCCCTTCCCCTTCCCCTTCCCCTTCCCCTTCCCCTTCCCCTTCCCCTTCCCCTTCGTTGTTGACAAGTCTTGATTTGCAGACACCAGGCCATAGATCAGCTACTCCAGTAGAAGGCTGTGAGTTTGAGAACCTATCTGGGAACAGCCATCCCATAGTTGCATGTGTTTGCCAATAAGCCTCTGTTGAGGGACAAGAGGAAGATACCACCACTGTGACTGATTGAGTGGAAGAGAGGCAACACAGAACACCCAGCAGTTTTGTTGCTTCTGGAATATTCCATAGGAATTAAAGACATAAAAAGTAGGCAAGACAGCCAGACTCTTTGCTTTTCAGTAAATGGTCACCTCTCTTTTAGTGCATTTCTTATGTTTTGTAGTGTTCCTGCAAAAATGTCCTTCTCCAGTCCCTCAGTTCCTGAGCCGATCCAGGCTTGCACACATCTTTTTCATCACGTGCACCACCTCCCCCATTTACTATGGGGACCCTATTTTAAAAGGTTAATTGTGGATGCTATATTGTAATCATCCACATCTGTATTAATTAGCTTTTATGGTTGCCCATGATTAAGATGTGGAGTTCAGCTTTGCATTTAATGCAGCCCTAAACTATCTGCAATTCCTCTCCAGGCTTCCTATCTTCCCTCTAGTTATCTGGTTTACTTCAGCATTTCTGCTCCATGATATTCACCCGTGCTCCCTGGTTTATATCACACAGTCCAGTAGGTTTACTGGTAAGCTATCTGTTTTAGGATGCCCACCTGTTTCTCATGCTTGGAAATGCTGCAAGTAAGTGGCTGGGAGGACTGCATGCCGAATATCACATTAATCTCTAAATACAGAGGAGCTTCTTAAGCTTTCTGATTCTCACTGGAAAGATATGTGGCATGAAAACTTAAGAGAGGTTGAAGATTGTTTGAGGATGGTTATCTAACAGCATTTAAATAGCTGTGAGCAAATTATGTCATGACAACACCTCCCGACGCACTTTGTGCAGAAAGTGTCTGGCTGTTAAATGGTCACCCTGCAATGCTGGCTAAAATTGTGGGGGGCTTTCTTCTGGAAAATGAAGTTTCTAGTAAAAACCCCAAGCACTTTGAATAATTGCTAACAATAACCTGGACTATAGTGCTTCAATTGTACAGTTCAGGAACATTAAACCTCTTAACCTTTGAGTTGCCTACTTGATTTTAAATGAATATGATACTCAAGATGATAACAACTGTGCTGCTTCGTTCTTTATTAAGGACACACACGATTTCTCCCCTGCACATTAACGTTCTCATTATAATAATAAAGAATGGCAAAAATACAGGTATCAAAAGATTATTAGTACCTTCTAGACACTGTATTTTCACAGTTCCTGTTTCTAGAACTACACCACTCTAATTAGCCTAACAACTATTACTACATTCAGAGTGTCAACAATAACATTTGATGACACCGAAACCTTGAAGAGACTCATTTCATCTATTGTTCAGTCTGGAGTTTGTTTGAAAAAATCTATTTCGTGTCTGCTCTTCCCCTGTGTTTCCTCTACAGTGTGCAGAGAAAAGCAACAACAATAGCACCCATTTCTGGGGTTAAGGTGAATCGATCTGTACATCATAGGGAAAATCTGCTTTCTTCCAGAACACCACTGCGCAAACATACTGCACGAACAACCGAACCATTCTGTTTGAGGTTAGATGCATTTGCATGCTAAAAGATCTTTTCCACATCAAAATGTAGATGCCACACAAAAGAAAAGACAGGCCAAGAAGAAAAACATGTTTTGCTAACAACAACAAAGGCAGCTCAGCTCTTAGCAATGGATAAGATAAAGTGTTTTGCTCAGATTCAGGTAACTCTTAAGTGTGAAGTGTAACATTCCTAGCACAGTAGATGCTGGCTGCATGAACCAAGACTCAAAGGAACCTTTGAGCAGGATGCCTGCTCAGGTTGGCTGCCCAAAGCCTGGGCCAGATGGGTGGAGAGGAAGCCAGTTGCAGCCACACCAGGAGCTCTCAGGGCAGCCAGGCTCTAGTAGCCCATAAGGTATTAGCAGAGCAGCGCCTACAATGCCATGAGAGGTGAGATGAACAGGGCTGAATGCCCATGAAGTACCACGTCCATCTACATGCCCCGTATCAAACAAGCATGGGAGGCACTGCTTACTGGCCCTCAAATGGGCAGGCTGCTGCCGCCGCCTTTTTCCTATCCAAATCCTGTTGGATAATGCCCAATCTGAAACACAAGGCCATTTTCTCCAAAATAAAATGGTTTTCACTTAAAATGGCTAGAAGTGCTCTTACCACAAGAAAGATCTGAGGAGCAGGGGCAGAGCAGATTAATTAGCCAGCTTGCAACTCAAAGCAAATCTATGCATCAAGGTTGGAGGGAGGCAAGAAGCACTTGTGTTTTTACGTAAACAGGGTGTAAGATTTCAGCCCACCCTCAGGACATGATCCATTCTGCCAGTCGGGTCCTAGCCACCCTTCTCTGTAAGTGAAGGTAAGCTACCAATGCAGAGAGCCTCATTTTTGACAGAGAATTAAATACTGCTGCACAGCCCTCACCAGCTGAGCTCATTAAACGGTGTATTTTCTGTTCCATGACATCTCTCCTGGTTTTATTAGCTTCCTCCTTTTCAAGTCCACACCTCCTTCAGATCACCGTTCCAGCATTTCAGATATTATCCTCATTTACATGCAGTGGATTTGGACTGCATTCACAAAAAGGTTTACTCACCCAGCACCGCTTACCTAACAGTGTACTTCTCAGCACCACCATTTGCATTCCCATTGAGCGCTGCATATGCCCAGAGGTGTCTATTTCCCTGCCAGAAAAATTCCTAAATATCAGCCCAGAACTTGCCAAGGTCTTAAACAGCATGAGCCTCCCAGCGACTAAATCACATCTAAGCTCCTCTGGGCTTTGCAAACAAAGCATTAACCCCCGCTTGCCAGACTTGACCTAACATGTATTTTCAGAGCACACCTTCTAGATCAGGCAACATGCAAAGCTCAGTACGAAAACCAGCGGTGAATCTCCATGGTTCAGCGGTCAGGAACTCGTGCAGTATGTGTGAAATGAGGTTCACCCCCCCTTGAGAGAGGGGAGCCTGTTTGTCTTACAGATTTTAGTCTCAAGTAATTTCTGTGGTTGAAAGTGCACCTGCTATTGAAGATGCCCCTATGGAAGGGCCAACCAGGAAATACTCATTGGGCCAAGAGTGGAGAAAAGCAGAAGAAAAATGAAATGCAGTCAGCATGGATGAACATGCTAGTGGTGGATTTACCAAACTGAAGTTAGAGATATCCTTTTTACCTGTCCATATCCCCTCTGAAAGGGTCTGCGTAGGCATTAACTGTACAAGAGAGGACTTGCTGATGTAGAGACAAGAGATAAGCCATCTACCCACTTGGACAGGGCAGCAAACTCTTTTTGAAGGACAAGGCTATCACCTTTTCATTTCCTTCTGCTTTCTTAGTGTGATCTTTTTTCGGCACAGCAGCCTTAGTACGTTATATAAAGATCCGTAGTTCCAGTAGGCTACACCACCAGAGGCCTTTTGACTTTCCTCTGGAAATCATCCACAGGCCTCAGCTGGTGCATCAGCCAGGCTTGAAGTGTCCAAGAATGGACTTGTGTGTTCCTAGGACACTTCCTTGTCAGGACAGTGTGTTTAGGGATTGTCAGGTCTCCACAACCTGGTTGTTGAGCATCAGAGGATCTTTTGTAACATCGTTCAGGGGAACACAGGGCATCCACTGTTACCTAATAACTCTCATTACTTTGTGCGTACCATCCTTCATCTTTCACTCAAACTCTATCTTAAAAGTACTCGGGATTTTAACTGCCCTATCACCTGTCAGCATATCCTGTCAGGAGAGACATTTTAGGCCTGCCAGCGGGGAGTGCAGCTGTACCAGCACTGGTGGTTTTGCTTGGAGGGTAGAGGCAAGAGAACCAATGCTTAACAGCTGCTGAAGCCTGGCAGAGAACAGAAAGAGACATTTGGCCTCTTGTCAGTTGAGAATGGTGAAAGGGGAAAAAAATGTTGCCTCTGTTCCTTTAGGTTAGTAATGTAGGCTGCTGGGTACTGGCTGAAAGCATCCTCAGTGTCTGAAGGCCAACCTAAATTGAAATCTAAGTGGAATGAAGCAAGTTTCCAGGAACATAAAAACATCACAGGGCAGATGAAAGGGGCCTGTATGCACGTTGCGACTTCCCCACTACTTAAACTGGATAGCTGTCCCACAGCTCCTCTGCTTTATTGGTTAGACTTATTGTGCTGTGTAAGATGTGAGGACAGAGGTCTACAAGAGTAGATCTCTGGAATTAGAGCAGTGATTACTTTGGTATTTCTTTAAAATCATTCCAATCAGTTCCAAACACTTATGGAGCAAGTCTTAGTGTAAAACAAATGTGCACAATCACTATAGCTTCCATAATACCTGATGGACACAACCAACTGAAATAGAAATCATGCTTCCAACTGCATTAAAGATAGTGGCATTTGCAAAATGGTGATGGGTGTCTGATATGGTTGGGGAAGATCCCTGTCGCTGTGTATGTTTGCAGGATGTGAGCTCCCACCCACTGTAGGAGGGAAGCTTTCCCCAAACCATCCTCTACCACCTCTCTACTGAAGTAGAGACCTCCTCTACTTTGTTTCTCATTCTGCTTGCACTAAAGTGAATGAAAAAGCTCTAATTCTCCTGAGAATCACACTCCCCCCCCCCCCCCCCCCCATATCTGGTAGGGACCTCTGGAGATACCCCCAACCAAGGCAGAATGGACTGACACTGTCAGCCAGTCTGACTGAGCTCTTCTTAAAGAGCTCCATAGCTTTCTCAGGCAATGTACTCTGCTGCTTTGCTACCCTTCTTCTTCGTGAATTCTTTCCACTGAAGGCTGAGCCTTTCTTTGTCCCCTACAAAAATGGAGTAAAAATCTTTCCCTTCTTCTTTGCAGCAGCCTTTGATATAGACTTGTTTTGTCATCACTTAGCATTTATTTTTAAAGCTAAGTAACTTTGATGCTTTTGCCCTTCCTTCAGAGATCCTCTTTCCTCCAGCCCTTCTCATAGTTGCTCCATGGAACCTTCCTGGTCATCCTGTGTCTTTCTGGGAATGCGAGACACAGGACTGGAAACAGCGTTTGCAGCACCACGAAGTCCAGCAGCCCAAAGGATGACACCTTGACATATGCCAAGACAGTCAACACTGCCATTTCCTCAATTGTAGAACAGAGATCATTTAAAAAAATAAAAAAATAAAAAGAAAAAGAAGATTCACATTCAGACATCCAATTGTTCAAGAAACTCCTTTGGTCATCTGAAAGCCACATCTCTGTGCAAGGCATGCTTTGCTGGGTGTAAGGCAGAGTGATCCAGCTGGCATCCTATGTCTCACCTGATGTAGCACGATGTGAGTGAAGATGGTGAGGAGAGGGCAGGATGTGAGTTCTGACCAGTGCAACAAGCCAGGCACATACAGCTGTGTGTGGCTGCTATTTGCTTGTCTCTGAGACAGCAAGTGGTGTGGCAGCAGCAGCAGGAGGCAGCTGGGAGGAGGCAGGGCATCTCGGGTTGCTCCTGGGATGTCAGGTCCTTTTTACAATAGAATTTGGAATAAAGGAGGATAAACAAAGGACACAAATTCAACTCCCAGCAGCTGCGATGAATCCAGAGCAGATTGAGTCAATCCACAGGAAGGGCCCTGCATTTCAGAAGTACCCACATGTGGCATGTTATTAAAAATTATTAAATAAAGCAAATATTAATTATTAAAAATAACAACTCAGAAATAGGTATTCTAACTCCAGTCAAAGTCATGTGGTAGAATTTAAAAGTAGCCTAGAAAAGTGGACAGGTGACACCATGTTGCTGGTGAAACCACCACCATCAAAACCTCACCAGCTTCAGCAAGGCTAAAATCTCCCTCTTTATTTTCATGTGGATGCACCCCTGCCATGGACGCCGTGAGAATTTGCAGTCACAGATGATGTGACTGAAAAGACCTGTCAGGTCACTCAGCTTCTTCTCCCAAAAATAAATAATTTGTTCTTTAGTGATACCAGAAAGGAATTACAGCTCATACTGAATTCAATTATCAGCCTAAAAAGACAACGAGAGTCTAAGGACTTGCAAGCAACCTTTATTATCTTATTTATTTCTAAGTGGTTTCCTGAAAGTAGTCACAGCTTGATGCTTTTGTGAGGTCCCATAACTCACTTCTCAGAGAAGGTGTATTTAAAGTAATCACCCATTTATGCCATTTATACCTGGCAGATAACTGAACACTAAGCACCATTTTAGATTTGTCTGATAAAAAAATTTGAGAGAGATTTCTGTGAAAATAGGATTTCAATGATATTTTTGGGAAAACACTCTGCTTGCACTGTTTCTCTAATTTAGATGCTATATCTCTACTAATGGACCATGGAAGAGAGTCACATGCAAGGCTTTAGTGTGCCTGGGGTTCCTTTACATATAGAGGGGGTGTCAGTGAAAAAGAAGCTGTTCTCTCATTTCGCATCCAAGTTCCCGCAGTGCCATGGAAATCAATGGAATTACAGCAGCACAAACGGGAGAGATGCAGTGGTGAATCAGACCCTGAGCTATCAGCCTATTTTAAGTCATGTTCAAACTGTGTTAATTGGCAAAAGATAAAACATCCACACTGTTTGTTTTGCTGCTGTAAGGAGTTTGTGTTGAAAACCGTGACTAAATAATAATTAACAGGCTTTGAGTAATCAATCAATACTATTTCGTGGAAATAAGTTGTAAACTAGAATCTTGGACTCAGCTTTAAAGTTTGATGGTGGGTTGTGTTGTTGGGTTTTTTTGGGATTTTTGTTTAGGTGGGGTTTTTTTCTGTTTTTTCTTTTTTTCTTTTTAGGACAGCAATGATGCAAAGCTGAAACTAAATCCAGGCTTGCACTTGATTAGCAATTCCTTATTGTGGTTTTACAATGTTAAATTTGTACAAACAGATTAAGTGTGTTTTTAAGCTGTTCCTAAATAGCCTGGGAACTAAGAATTAAGTGCAGATTCTGCCCAGCCCCTCAAAACCCAACACACCCTTCTCCAAGCCCAACACCTGCTGTTAAAAATACATCACACAATGGCTCTGATCTTATATACCAGCAGATGTGAAGATGCCCAGAGGTCTCTCAGATGTTTGTGTTCCTGGGTCACGTGAGGGCACCAGGAAGGCAGGAAGGGGAGGGAAAATTATTCTGGAATTCCAGAGGTCACCGTTGGACAAAAATAGTGAAAATTGCACACATGTTGAGAAAAACAAAAGGTTCAGAAATCTGGAAATTTGGCCAAGAAGCTTTACTGAGGTCAGTGTGTCATCCCTGAATTAAAAAGAAAAGAAAGGTGAATATAGAAATGAAATGAAAAAAAAAACATTCACCAGGAGAAAGAAACGACTCTTAGGACAGTCTCCAGCCTGAAGCTGAAAACAATTAAAAAGTTCTAGCCAAAGAAAGAGAATGCAATCCTCTCTTGCAAGGCTTCCCTGGGTGAGCTCTTAAATATTCCTACCTGCAGCTAGTTGATACATTTTCAGTTTATAATTAACAATTAACTTGAATGATTCGCTACACTTTTTTGTATCCAGGAAAATTTTATTCCCAGTGCACCTGACTGGTCTGTATTTGCTTTATCTGTACATTTTTAGCCAAGGAAAGAGAATTTGTCCCAGTGATTTTACTTTTTGCACTCACCCACAGGATAAATCTGGTTTTAGGGAGAGTATTCAGGCCAACAAGTCGTTATTTAAACCAGAGCAAAGCTTTGCAGCTTGCCCCACAGTATTTGTCGTTTTGCTGGTGTTAGCTGTTTGTGGGTCTGCATCCTTTCCCTTGCATGGAAGGAAGGTCTCACACAGTCAAACGCTGTTTGAAAAGCTCTTGTACACATGTGTGGGGGAAATGAAAGCCCAGGCCATGCATGTGCAACACATGGCAGAGTTAACAGTGCTCAGAGCTTCTCAAAATAATCAACTGAGCTGCAGTGACACAGCAAAATACATCATAATCACATCAATTATGCAATCACTATTTTGTGAAAACAAGCCTCTGGGATTTCTTTTTAAGTAATCAAAGAAATATCAGAAGGGAAAACAATGAACCTTCCTATTAAAAATGAGCAAGTCTCCACTGGGGAAGGAGAGAAAAAAAAAGAAAGGAAGAGAGAGCCCCAAACAGCCCATAAAAGTGTCTAACTCTGCCTGCAAGAACATGACCCCCTTGTCAGCCTTGGGAGAGGGCAGAGCTGCTCAGCACTGGCTTGCTTGTGCCCCCTCTCCACTCGTGGGTGCTGCACAGCCCCTTCCTGGGGGTGCCACTGAGGTGAAGCTCGTGTTGGGTTTGGCACAGAGGATGGAGCAGTGCTGAGTTGGTGCCCATCGCTGTGGATTTCACACCCTGCCCTCCTCCACCTGCATGCCTGTTCCACATGAGCATCACCAACTTGTGGTTCCCATCATCTGGCTGGTAAATCCCATCCCAGGAAGAGAGGTGCCTGCAGTCTGCTCCCAGTGTGCCCCTGAAACATGCTGCACTGCCCAGCTCCACCCCAGTCCCCACAGCATCAATGGGCACAATGGTGGGGTTTTGCCACGACCACATGTGTGCCCACAGAGCTGCGTGCACAGAGGCCTCAGAGGCTACCAAGCCCCGCCAGGCTGATGCAAGTGCTCTCAGCCGCTCCTGCTGCCTGCTCCCAGGCCAGGGGTGTGCAGGCCTTGGGGGATGGGTTACAGCTGCTGCAACCGCAGCCTGAATTTGGCAGCAGTGCTTTGGAAGGAACTATAAAGGAACACTTTGCCCTGCAGCTAAAAAGCCTGATAAAAATCTGTAAGCATGTGAATGGTGAGGGGAAAAAAGGGTCAATTCAGTCCTCTCCCTTCCCTCTCTCCTTCCTATTGAATTTTGAGTCCATTCCTCCTGCACCTCGCCACTCAGTGGGGCAGTCTGGTGTCCCTCCTTGTCTCTTGGTCTCAGGGCTGACTACTGTGAGCAGCATGGCCTACGTGACCGGTGAGCCCATGGTGCTCCTGTGTCGCGGCGCTCCCACTTGGCCCACAACCATCACCCCTGGGAGCTCACAGCCTGTGAGGCAGGGTGAGGGACGGCCACTTCTTGACAGCCATTGCCTCCCTTGGAGGCTAATGGAGTGATGTCTTACTGAGACATGGATTGGATGAAGCAAGTGTTGCGTGGGGCTGAGGGTGCTGGTCCTGGGTCCCTGCCTGCCCCGGAACCCTGTGAACCCCACCCTGAAGGGGCCGGTGCACACTGGGGTAATCTGGCCCCTCAGGGAAGGGATCTGGGAGCAGCGGGTAGCAGGGCCCTGCCTTGCTGACATCAAGCGTGAATAATTGGGCTTTAATGTGGCTGAAAGGTGGGAGTGGTGAAGGCGGCAAACATACCACCTTTCCGCCCCGGGCCAGGGCACGGAAAGCTGCCAGTTCCCACCCCTTCCCTCCAGCCCTCCTTTCAACCTGGGTCTGGGGAGGCAGCCCTTCCCCACCCCTGGAAAAATGCTTTGAGCTCAAAGGAGCCTCATACGCCTGTTCCCCCAGCACTCTTTGGGTCTCCCAACCTTAACGTGGCCTCTGCTGCTTCTGCTCAGCAAGGCAGCTGGGCTTCCAGTCCTGGTTACCCCATCCCATCCCAGGGGATACTTTTCTTGGGCTGCATCAAGGTGGGACCCCAAAGGGTTTGAAGTATTCAGATACCCCCTGCCCATTGCATTTCATTGGGGGTTGGTGCTTAAGCCATTTCGATACTTCTGGACAGCCATTCCTGAGAGTTGTCCCATCTCTCTCCTTCTGCTCAGCAGAGGGAAATCCCTATGAAGTTGCTACAGATACTTAGAGCATGTGGTTTCTCTGGTGACATGGGAATGTTTCCCTCTGATGTCCCCTACCATTGCCACCTGCATCACCCCCAGCTTGCTGTCCCCACTGGGGTGCTTTAGTACATGTTCAGCAGGACAAGCTCTTCATGGCAACACCAAAAACCAGACAAGCAAGATGATCCAAGTTTTACAAATATTAGAGGTTGACAGAAAAGTATTTCCTTTCCTTAGCTCAAATCATTTAATTGAGGTGGTGAAAACCTGTTAAATCAGCTTTGCCACCGGAGGAAACTACTCCATGCCTCTACCCTTTCAGTACCAGCTCATTCCCGTAAAAGACAAGGTCAGTAACAAACAGACAAGCTGGTAGTCTGCCTGGCTTCATATTAAACGTCCCACCTGAAAAGTCTTTCAGTTCAAGTGCAAAAAAAAGATCTCATGCTGCATTCCCATGACTGCTTCCTCCGTCTCTCCATCCAGCCTTGCTCTTTCTATTCCTTACTGTCATTCTTGTTTACTCCCTTTCTTCCAACTTGTGTGTTGCCAAGGTTGCTTATCTTCCTTTTCCATAACCCAACTGTACAGATCTGGCTCTGTAGATTCCCATGCTTTAGCGGGCTAGACAAAGGGTGGCAAACCAGTACACAGAAACCCATTTATCTCACAGTTACATCTTTTCTTTACACTTTCCTACAAATCTAATTAGAAAATTGCTCTGCTGTGAAGTCTTTTCGACCTGCCTACATGTCCCCAGCTCTGAAGGATGATGTTGGGGAGCACATGAACAGACCATTGGATTTTCAGTGCTGAGTTTGATTGTATTTGAGTTTCAGGATATTACAGACTTAGTGTGGAGTGAGGGTGCAGGACATCTCCCATTAATTTTCTCTTTAGATAGTGTTTAAATACATCCTGAATACGTAAAGCTTCATTCAGCATGGGAATGGCACTCCGGCTGGGTGCTAAGCAGGGTCTGGTGCTACTGACCTGAGTAGAAAGCTTTGGACACTCAGTCCCGTGCAGGACTGACCCCTAGAAAAGACAACTAATATGGTAAATACAAAACCATGCTAATCATGTACAAAGTAAAGATTAAGATCTAAAGATTTCCTGTAAAAAAGGATCAAACCAGCAAATCAAACACACCTCTGACTAATACCCAATAGCGATTCAGAGCTTTTGAGTTATGGTTTTGAAGCAGAAAAAATGAAAGCTAATTTGACAGAGCAGAGGAGGTACGAGACATTGTATTGTACACAGCACACTCTGTGAAGGCCAGCTAATGAATCCAGATAGCTTGAAATGAAAGGAAAATGAGTGCCTTACGTACAGATGCTTCTCATTGTCATTTCATTTACTCTAATTCTATGTCTATATAGTCATATTTCTTCAGCTTAAATTGATAGTGACTCTAAGGAAACCAGTAATATATTAAGATGCCATTATTAAGAAGAACTGGATTTACAGTCAGTATTTAGTGCTCTCAAATACCTAGATATCCAAAGGAGCAGGGAAGGCAACTATAATAAGCTTAAGGGAATCAGTCTTGAATTGATCTGTCAACTTTCAATTTACCAAAAATTCTGCTTTTGACTTCAATGATAGTAGAAGAGAGACAAATATGGAATGGTTTTGGAGCTTGGATGCTCGTAAAGGAAGCTCTGCCTCCAAACCTGATGAATACTTGCAGAGGCAGGCTGAAGTTGCAGGTAAGGCATTGGACTGAGGCTGAGAAGACCTAGGGGGAACTTCAGCTCCATACCAAACTTCTTCAGTGACAAAGAAACCCTTTAAACCCTCCCAGTCTCACTTCTACATCAGTAACATATTCTGGATCACAAACTGTCAGAGCTGACCTTTCTTTATGAGCAAAACCCTCCATATCAAGGAAGCATCAGTGAGTATCAGCCAGAGCTGTTGGGCAGTAGGGCAAGGATAGACCAGATTATAAATGTTTTGCAGAAATAAAATGCGAGTGCAGAGGTAGAGCATGAAGATGTAGCCGTAGCTTCCATCACACTCTTAGTACGGCACATATACGGTCACATTACGTGACACGCTGCAGCCACCCCTTGCCTCTGATCCAGCCTGGAAAAAGCCCTCTTTTCAGAGAAGGTTTTATGCTGGCTCTTAAAATAGTGCTAATGCTTTAATTTCAAATGTGTAAGGCACAAGGTAGAATCTTAACCAACACCTTGCACACAGGGACGTGCGGGGGGGAATAGAGAGGAGGGAGTACACTTCACAGATTGTCCTGTTTGTTTTTTTCCTTTGGTCTTTTCAGAGAAGAAAAGGGTACTGGAGGGAGAAGGAAAGGTCTGAGTTGAGTAAATGTAAATGTATGAATGAGACACTTCTAAGCGTAGCCAGGTGTCTTGCCAGCTCAATGCAGAGAGGTCACAGAGAAAGAGAATGTCTAATCATTGGAATAAACACAGCTGTGCATACTTACATTTTCCATACCTCTTCTGCTAGTGGGGGGAAAAAATAATCACTCCTCAGAAGATCTTTTCCAGCCACTTCTAGCTTCTTTATATTTTATCCATTTTTTATCCTTAAGAAGTGTGTGAGAGTTATTTTTTTATTTTTTGTGAGGTGAAAAAAAAATAATTATTAAGCTCCATACACTGATTGGTTGCTCCCTTTCAGATGATTTTTAGCATTTGGAATGTTTCTTTGCCTTCCAAACATTTTTGGTATCAAATTGTATGGAAGTGTGTGAAGACAACTTTTTTCGGTATGGAATTTAATACTTGTGAAATTTTAAGGCAGAGAAGAAGGAGACTAAAAGGATTTTTGGATGACAAATGCAAAACTGGAAGATTTTGTTTGGATGGAGCCTATAGGGAAAAAGAATAAAACTAATTCTGCTCAATGCAGGGCACACAAAATTCAGCAGGAACCACCGAGGGTTATAATTAAAAAAAAATAATTCTACAAGCTTGAGAAGGATATTTGAATAACCTTTGAATTAATCATGAATATTTTGAATAGGTATCTTGTTTTGAGATTTTCTACAAACCAAATTCAAGCCAAGAGATCTGGTTGTAAAAAAAAAAAACCCAAACATGCTTTTGGATAAATCAGCTGCTCAAATAACAGATATTAACTCTCCCTGGAAACCTTAGCCACTTGTACTTGCTTTTAAGGAATTCATTGTCGCAGCATTTTGCAAAGAGAATTTATGACAGGGTAGGAAGGCTTCTTGCAAAATTAAGTTGAATAACTCAAAGTACTCTTGTCTTGTGGCCAGAAAGCTGCTTTTAGCACGTCATTTAAAAACAAGGGGCTCAGCCACCAATTACTGCTGCAGTACATACAAGGTATGCACCGATAGAACTGTAGATACCGGTCTGCTGCTGAGGATTATAGCAACTGCTATCTGCATTTCCATAAGAAATCTACATTTTTCTTTGTTTACTTTTCTTTTATAGCTTGACCAAAAATATTGCTTCAAGCTGAAAATGTCTTTTAATTTATAGGACAGGGGGAAAGAGGGCTGCTGTTCTATTAAAATAATCTTGGGTCTCATACACCTCAAAAATAAATTTTGTAAAGTGAGATTCTACCGCTGTTTGAAGAATGTGATACACTGGCTACTTCGGAGGTAGAGCCACAAGCAATTTATAGGGCTTGATGGTTGTCTCAAGTCCCATAATTTTCAGCCTTCCCACATCGCTGCTTCGTCCACAGTGTCCACGCGATCCCCATGCAGGCTGCTTCGCCCTAACAGAGAAGCCACTGAGGAACAGGGGAGACTGGTGAGCTGAGCTCCCCTTGCAGCTGGACCTGCATGACAGAGTTCACCTCTTTGGAGGCAGCAGACATAAATCAAGACACGGCAGGGCTGGATGGGAAGGATTTTGTTGACTCGGCTTTCCATCTCTACTAGTGCCCTTAGCGCTCCTTCCCAGGGCAGACATAGATGTGGCAGAGAGGTGGGTTGGACATGGCATATCTAGGCAGAAAACCCCAAATGAACTTCGCTGATAAATCGATTTTATTTTTTTTTTCTTTTCAGGGAAAAGTAGAAACAAAAGGAAAATTGACAGAGCGAGATCATTATGGCTAATTCTCTTTTAAATATCCAGGCCAATTCAGATAATACGGCAAGAGACACATTGAAGCAATTTTTAAATAACCTTTCCTGCCTGCTTCTGCACAACCTTATCACTGTTTTCCCTACACAGGGAAGTAAAAATCCCACCAAGCCTTCAAACAGTGCACAGGGCTTGCAATGTGCTCCAACAGCAGCTCCCTTCAGCACTCTGGGCAACTGAAGGGCTCAGCTTCACCTTTTAAGGTACAGCTTCATAGTAGTGTGCTACACAGGTTTTAAAAAACATGTTTAAAAACCGCATTGCTGGCAAAAAAACCCACATGAAGTGAAATAATCTCTTTAAAATGTATTTTTAAACAGTTTCCTCACACAGTGCAGCCCATTGAGTGTACAAATAGCTAGTTGTAAATAACTGTGAGACTCAAAGCTGTGGAGCAGATCAAATGCTCACAGGCAGGGGATATCCAAAGCCAAACCTTCATTAGGTGCATTTAAAAACTCTGCTAGTTTGCAAGAACTGGAACCAGCTTTGTCCTTACAATGGCCCAATGCAGCTATTGACTTCTGGAGGTCTGGTTCAAATCTGCTCTGTAGTGAGAACATGTCCGAACACTTCTCCATCATAGCAAGGGGAGGATGAGATGGATGCTGAGCTTCCTGAAGGACTGAGACCTGGGGAGAACTTGGGAGAGCAGCAAGAATGAGACATCTGTGTAACCTCCCATGTGGGAAAAGCCCAAGGGATGGGCAAGTTCAGCCTGGCAAAGAGCTGAGAGGAGTAAGAAAATATCACTGGATACAGAAAGGAAGACAGGGATCAATTAATCTTGTTAATCTACAAGGCCAGAAGAACAAGTAACGGGATTTGAATTACACAAGCATGACAAGAATAAAAACTCTGCAATACCCATACAAGGAGTAAGAAGGGAAAGTGTTGTCAGGGCATGGACCTGAAACGCAAAGGGCTTGATTTGTTTTCTAGCTCTGCAGTAGATTTCCATTGTGTCCTCAGCTTTTTAACTGCTGAAGGAAGCTCCAGGAGGATCAATGAGTTAATATTGATGTATGCAAGTTATAGTAGAAATAATGACTGAACTTATGTCACATCAATTTTACACCCGTGTAACTACAGCTGCATCAGTGTACACGAAAAGAAGATAAACAAAAAGCCTTATAACTTATTTACAGTAAAGGCCATGTAGGTAAGCCATTCCTTCTGTACAGCCTATTCACAAGTCATTCCTAGAAAGAGAACTTCATCTGGAGTTATTACCTCATTTTTGCTTCTCTGATCTAGCCGCCGAAAGAGTAACTGCCTAAGGAACAGCTTAAATGACAGTTTAAAATGTTTCAGTTCTTCTATATGAAAGAAAAAATATTTTGCTTTGCTCAGTATGCAATATTCCTTTTGGTCACTTCTGAGAGAAGCATATAAGACTAAAGTCATGGGGAAGGAGAAGGAGCCAACTTTTTTCGTCCAGTGTCTCCTACTCCGCAGGGGGTTCAATAGTCCTCTTTCCAGGACCCATATCTGGAGGACTCCTTATCTGCCAGGCTCCAGCATCCCGAGGCAGAGGAACCTGTCAGTTTGTCTTCTTGGCACTGTTCCACTTTTTATGCTTATATTTAATTTTTTTCCCTTGAGGTGAGATGTTCCAGCCTCAGGACACATGTCCACCTTCCACCCCATCTGACTAAATGCCATGACAGCATCCCACACCAAGAGCAACAGAAAGGACTGCTGGAGCACCCACCTAGACACACAGCACAGCTGCGTCAGAGCTGTGCCAGGGAATGGCTGGTCAAAACCCTCTCAGACAGATATGCAAATTGAACTTGGGTTCAATTCAACCTGGAATATTGTCCTGGTTGTTGGCTAAAAAGGGAACAACTTTTATCACCCTCTGTCTGGCAGACCTAGGTTTGCTGCTCCAAAGTGTAATTTTAATGAAATTATTCAATGAATGGGAATATCCAGCTGGAATTAGCTAGTCATGTCAGCCCAGCTGAAGTCAGGGATGATAATTTTTTGCCCCACACCTGAAAATCAGCAAAAGTAGGGAATATCACAGTTCATCATCTTTACAGATGGTTATACAAGCAACTTGGAGAAAAGGCTATGGAACAGAAATCGGACTTCTTTTAAGAAGGGTAATTAACCCTTGGATCAGTTTGGATCAGAACGTGGTAGAACCTCAGTAACTTGTAGCCTTTAAGTCATAAGTGCCCATCTTTCTAAAATGCAGGTTATATTTCAAGCAGAAGTTGTAGGCCTGATGCCCAAATTATTAGGTAATATTTGATGACTTGTGTTGTGCAGGTCAGACTATATAACCATGGTGTTCCACTACATCCTTAACGTCCCCAGCAGCAGATGATATGAAAGCCAGGCATACGACTGTGACCGTGACCAGCTTTACTCTTCACATTGCATTTGATGTGTCACACTGAGGGCTACCTGTGCAGAGGAGCTCACTGGAAAAGCTAGTTCTGGTTTCATTTATATACTGAATTAGTTGAGGGTAATTGTGTGATTATTCCTTTTCCATTCATTCTCTGAGCTCTCACTTTTGATTTAACTTGAGTGACTTTGACCGCGCCAGAGCTCCATTGAAACAGCACGGAGATAAGAACATCCACGCACAGGCTCTCTCTTAAATTACAATGTGAATTAAAACCTGGCTTGTTGTTCCACTTCCAGGACAGATGCAAACAAAATCACTTGAGGCACCACAGAGCCCTGAACGGTGTAAGGTTTAATTGCTAATCACCACTGACAGCCTGTTGGCTCGGTAGGCAGGCGACACAATGTGTGAACTGCCAACAAGAAGTGAGTGGGCAATAAATAAAGATACAGACTCCGGGATTCTGGCTGATTCCAGCTAGCCCATGGGGATGACAGGAAGGGGAGTTTTGAAACCTCTGATCTCTTAAGGAGCTGGTTACAGCCAGGCCCAGTGGAAAAGGAACATGGGCCAATTGTTCTGTGCTGTGGCCCCAAACTGAGCTGGTTATTATGAAACGCCACTCTCTGTTGCTGATGTCTCAGAGCATCACTGATCCTGAGTTTACTGGTATGGTCTGGCTGAATTCAATTGCCCCGCAGTCACTCGATCCTGTTTCATGGCTAATTTGCACTATGAGCCTGGTGCACTGCAGAGGCTGTCTTGGACACTTCTCATGGCAGCATCCAGTAGAGATCTGCTGGCCCCAAACTGGAGTGACTCAGTGGAGAAGTTGGTTTTGCACGTGTGAGCCTGAGTCATCTTCTAATTACCGAGGAAATGGTTTTATCCAGGAAATAGCCTACACCATCAAGGCCTTTTCACAAAAGATGCTTTCCTCAGCGTCGTTCCTAGAAAACGATTCAAACACAAGCTCGAAACCAAGACGGGTTAATCTCTTGGAAAGCAAGATTACGGCATTGCATGGAGAGTTTGTGGGCCCAGGAACACACACATCCCAGGGGAGATACTGGGGCTCAGTGGCAGATGAAGATTTGAATCGCAGGCTAACCATCACCTCCAAATGACCAAGCAGAGAAAAACCTTACCACCCTTGACTCTAACCTCTGCCTGTACCACAGCCAGAGGAGAAGGCAGCTCATCCTCCAGTATTCCCGCATCTCCCAGCCTGTGTTTCTGCCACCCTCCTAGCAGGCACACAGCCCCGCTCAGTCCAGGGAACTGCATTTACTGCAGAGCAGAGGGAAAATACAAAACAGAGAAGTTTCTCTAGGGGAAAGGAGTGATCAATGGAACCGCTGCTTCTGCGGTGCAGCTGCTTGATCCTGCGGGATATCGATGAACAGCCCTTTGTGGATTAGTAGAAAGAACCAGCACTGTTGTGTTACCAAGATAAAACTATTCAGGTGTGAATTTCCCATTCCTTTAAGACATAAAACCCCCCTGACAGCAACTTCTGAGCACATCCTATTCTTCTTTCCTCCTCAGAACTGTGGTAGAAAAACAGTTTATTGATCTCTGCTAAGAAATCAAATGTTGTTATAACTCTGAAGGGTGTCCAGTTACAGAGAAAATCGGTGGTAATCGGAAGCTTCGCGCAGACCTCGCGTGACCCTGCTCATTCCGGCACAGAAAACTGTTTTTGTCTAACTTCGAAAGAAACCAGACAAACCCTGAGAGGTTACTTATAATCCTGACACCACTCTCAGAATTGCCATATGCTGGGAACATGCCTCCTTGCCTATCTACAGTATATATCTGAAGGACTTTGTTACAGCCCCGATATTTGGCATATCTTAAGCCTATTTAGAACATCAACACCATCAATCACTTGGTACGGGGCCGAGCAGCTGGATGAACCTTGGCTATCATGTGAAGGCTATTTGTCATCTGGGCAAGTCTGTTTGGCGTATAACGCTCCATTCCCAGAACAATTTTCCCTCTCCAAAAATATTCTCTTTGATTCAGGAAACACGTGATTAATAAGGAACTAGGGCTTAAAGATGGAGGTCAAGGCTGAAGTCTTAACCAAACAAGTGCATTGCTTGCTAACGTTTGCCTCAGCCTTCAGATATTCCCTTGAAGGGCACCGTTGGTGGAGAAACAAAAAACTGTCCCTAAATAGCACGAGATTCAAGAGACCTGCCTGGCCGTAGCCACAATGGAGGTATTCTTCAGTAGTGATGATGCTGTTCTTACAAATCAGTAGCCAGACAACAAATCCCTAACAGCAACCCACATCTGCGATGAACTGTGCCCACGTTACATTCCCATTCTCTTGGAGACAAGTGATACTTGGCACTTCTGACATTTAGGCAATTATCCCTCTCTTTAAACTAAGAAATACTAGCTGAAGTGTCTTAACCATCTGTCTGAGCCAAAACAAGAGCAAGGGAGTTTACATAAACAGTCTTAGCATGCTTAACAAGCATGTAGCTAATGATTTATTTTTTTAAGCCTCAACAATAGAGACTACTGGATATAAGCAAGTACTTCATCATTTGTGTCTCCGTGCTGTTAATGAAAGACTAGTAATTAGTGGGTGACTAAACTTCAAAAGTACATGTTGCTTCAGTACATGGTGTTGTAAAAGACAGATTCTCCCCAGCCATCTACAGAGCCAGAAGGGAAAGGGAGGAGAAAGATGTTTTGAAAGTTTGCCTTATCAATTAAAGTATATTGTTCATATCTTCAGCTGCACTTCTTAACCTCTCTTCATCACTTACCTCTCTCCATCTTCTCCCTTAGACATGGTTGCCTAATCTTGCTCAGAATGGAAATGGGCAGGGACGTTGCGTGTCGCTACTGTATTTTTATAAACAGGCTCCAGCGTAACGCAGTGTGTTCTGACATCTGACTCGCTGCGGGGTTTGCTGGGCACAAGGCACAGGCAGCGCTCGTGGCTACAGGGGCGGCCCTGTTGAGCAACGACAGTGCATGCAACCCCCCAAATTTGTTAGCGCTCGTTGTTTCTAAAGCAGGGTGAGTGACCTTGTCATATTTAACTGCTCTGAGCAGACGCAGCAGTGGAGATCCTGAGGGCAAAAACAGAATTTCCACTGGTGATGTAATAATATACCAGGATAATTAACCCCTTTTCCACTCCTAATGGCTTGAATAACTGCGTAGTCCAACTGGCAAGATCCCGATGCTTGGAACCCGTGCAGCCAGGATTTGTGCAAACAAAAAATCAAAACAAAGTTCATAATCAGTCTGTCTCATCTCCAAACAAGTGCAGCATTCAGAAGGGAACGTGGCTCTGGCCCGGCAGTGGTCACGCTAGCGCGGATGCTACCACCTCCGTCTCCCAGCGCTGCTGGAATTGCAGCAGCAGCCACAAAGGGCACAAGCAATGGCAAGAAGCAAACCAAGGCTGTGGCAGAAGATGCACAGTTTTAAATTCTTCTCAAAGGGAGCCAAAACCCCTTAGGACCAAGGAGTGAAATACCTTGTTTACAGCTAAATTTCTCATCCATGTAACTAAGCAACACAGAGCTATGGCTCCATAAAATGGAAGCAAAGTTAATTTTTTAACAATGCCACATTACCTTTGTACATCTTGTTCCTACTCTCCCTCAGGGTCTTACATGAATGAATCAGAAAATTGCTCCCTGATGTTAGGCTTGTGTCTGCACCTGCATTAAATTCATGTCAGAGAGGGGTGGAGGAGGCAAACGTTAGGAGCACCAATAGGATGGTACCTCCGCATTTCAACTCCCAGACTGTCCAGCATAACAATTGCCTTTAATAGCTTTTTGAGGCACTGCAAGAAACAAGCCTCGCACCAGTGGTGGTCCCTTCAGATTAAAACAAAACAAAACAAAAAAAAAACAAAAAAGAAAAAGAAGAAGAAGAAGAAAAAAGAAGAATAAAACCAGTCTGGGGTCTTGCTTAGTTTAATGCCTGTCTCCCACATGGCTGGGCACCCCCCTGCAAACACTCAGGGAAACAGAGGCCTTGCAAATGGAAATTAATTATGCTTACAGCATTTTTGTAAATAAAAGTAGTTTCCTCGCACCAGACTAATATTTTTGATGGTAGAAAGCTGGAGTTTCAAGCCGTTGAATCTGGGGCCTGCGGGCGTCGGCACTGGATTCCTGGACCGATGCCCGCAGCCCTGGTCTGGCTTTAGGCCAAATCCAGAGCTGAAAGGGCCTGCTCTCTGGTTCTGGTTTTGGATGTCGCTTCCGTGATTTTGGCTCAGGCAGATCGGAACGCAAGCTCAGCCTTCAACCCCAGCATTAGACTAAACCTAATCCGAAGCTTCAGCCTGCTTCACATTATTCCTGCTGGTTAATTCCAGCTGTTAAACTTCTCCCCCCACTACCGAGCCAGAGAGTGTTTTGTTGACAAATTTGCCATGCATTTCAAGGAAAGCAGGATCTGGCCAAGGCTTTGGGGTTATATATTTTTTTTCCACTGCAGGAAATGGAAGTGTTGGCAAAAATATTTGCCGTTGTTTAGGATAAGAGAGTGTTTGGACATATCCAGTTTTAAGCGGTCTGCTTAGTCTGATACTCTTGATATATGAGACAGCAAAGAAATATGTCTAGGAGTCTTGGAATGAGGCATCTTTTTTATAAGATGAGTGAAATACACACGAGGATGAAATATTGCTTGCATATTACCACCAAAGCTGGTTAAAATTCACTCAATTGACTCCAGATGTGGGTTTCTTCAGCAATTTTAAAGTTAGCACTACTGTAACTAGGTGTGAGGCCAAGGCAAACTACTCTAGTGCTTTATAGCACTTGGAAGCTACAGTAGTCAAATCAAAATATGTTACAAGAGAATCAGTTTCTTTAAGCTTAGCAGCAGGAAGGATTTAATATACTGAATACAGCCAACCCATCTTCATTTGAAGGAACATAAAATAAATCCTTACCACATTTGTGACTTATTATTTACATAAAGGACCCAGTTCAAGAAGTAGATCCCTGGCACTGCTCACGCAATCAGGGCCATACAACTCCACAATATTTGTTATTTATTTAATTTTATTTCCATTGAGATTGCAACCATGTTTAGGGTAAGCATGCACCCCCATGCTCTGCTGATTCAGGTCAGTCGTTTGAATATTCAAAGCTGCTTTTCAGCATTTATTAAGTGCTTAATGGAAGATATCAATTCTACTTTTCTACTGTTTTCCTCTGCCTGCTCATTCTTGCAATTAGGAACTCCATGTAAAAAGCTTCACAGAGGAATCCACTGTGGTACTCACCAGCAAAATTTTGACTCATCCCTGTGTATTTTAACTACGTCTTTTAGCATATTAGCTATTCACTAATTGCTTATATTTACACTGGCACAGAACATTTCAGTCACTGCCTTCACTTATTATTTCACTATTAAGCTTTGAGAGTGATCTCATAATGAAAGGTAAGCAGCCTCCTACGTGCTTTTTAACAGTCTATGTCCTCCTGGGCTCCAGCCCAGCGCACTTCCGTGGCTCCAATGGGCAATGCCCATCCTCTGCTGTGCTCAGGGGAGAGAGAGTTTCCATGGTAATAGATGTTCAGACTCATCCTTGACCCACTGACACCTCTACGGTGATAAAATGTCTGCATCTCCCTTGCAGTTCCAACCAGTTTGGCTTTTTCCATGGTAAGGGTAGTAAGATCTTGCTCTTAAAGCCCCAGACCCTGTATCAATGAGGTTGCCACTTTTCCTGAAGTTGATTTTGTCCGTGTTTTTATTCATTTTAAGATAGAGAAGGGCCCTTGGAAACATGACCATAGAGCACACTAAAAAAATATAAGAAACTGGAAGAGAAAATGATTTATTTTAAAGTAAGGACTTGTGTAAACCAGTCTCCTGACTTTTAAACATTTAATGCTGGCAATATTGCAGCCACGCTACGCTGGAATGACAGACATCCTCCACTTCCACCACGGAAAAAAACTTTCCCTGGCTGCAAAGGAAGAAGTAAGATTTGCCACAAAATTGCACAGCAACTTAAGTGTTTAAGACTTTCTCGAAACCACTCAAAACCAGCTCCTTTCTGCCTGACATTTCCAGTGTGGGCATACTGCAAGAGGATAATTTTAATACATAATTTGAGGTGGTCAGGTAAGTCTGTTTTAATATATTTCATACAGTAACGGTTTAGAAAGAAAACCCGAGGTCACTTAGGGGTTCTGAGTGACCTTCCATTGGAATAGTTTTATCAGAAAACTGCCTTAGTAGGTGCTGGTGATGTAAGGGCACATCCTCGGCTGGTAAAATCCATTTTGTAGCTCCGTGCACGGCAGGGGGGCTTTGCCGAGTTACAACAGCCTCATGCAAACACCCCCTGATGATTTCAGAACTCTTTAGTTCTTTAGCAAAACATCGCTCTGCTAAAAGTTTAGAAGAGTACAGAGAAAAGAAAAAAGTGACAATATAAAAGGTGAAAATACCTTACACTTAAGAACCCTTGGCATGCTACACAGCACTATTTGATTAAGTGAAGTTGTAATACAAAGACAAGGATTAATCACACAAAAGAGCAACATAATTAATTGCAAAAGCTAAGGGAGAATTTCAAGAAAGAATGCATCCTTTCATTTAGCTTACAAAAATACAATTAGTAATTATTACTGATTTCCTGGAGAAAGTCCAGAGCAGAATTAAAAATATCTTGTGTCACAGGGAGGTTCATTGGTCTGCGGGGACAGACATGCTGGGCTGCGGGAAGCTTGTATTTGTTCAGCAAACTTCTTGTTTTTAAACTGATCTGTGCTGTGTTACACATCAGGACACCCATGACTGGGTCTGTGCCAGGACCGGGGAACTCTTGATTTTTAAATGCCCATCATCTATTTTAAATAAAAAATAAATTGGATTTCTGACTGAAATTTTTTTTAACAGCTGCTCTTACAAGGAGTATTTAAAGACCACTGTAATTCAGAAAAAATCGTTACAAGCAATCAGAAGAACCGTGAGCGGATCAATTTTGTCTAAATTATTTTAGCTGACGTGGGGCAAATCGACACATTTCAGAGGAACAATATCCGTTAAAAATTTATCTGCCTGGGATCATCTGATCAGCCTTCACATTTGTTCCAGGCTGCATACACCCGAACACCGTTCAGCCACAGGCACCTACACAAAACTTGTAGCTGATGTAACCCACCCAGGGGGTTTGTTCCATTCCTCCCTCCCCGGGACAGCGGCAGCTTCCTCTGCACAGGACCACTGCCTCCTCTGCAGGGATGTGGGAGGATGCCACAAACACAGAATCACCACACACCCCTTTCAGAAAACCCACAGCCACCTCACACAAAAGCGTTTGGCTCTGTATCTCCATGATACAGCCTTGATTTCCACAGGGTCTGCTTGGCAGCCCATAGGCTTGGTAGGAAGTTTCCAGTCGGCTTTGGTAGGCACTGAATCACAGCATAGTGATGTGCATCCTGGGGGTGATCAGCGAAACGCCCAGCCTCACCTCTCGGGTTCATGCAGAGTGCTCAGGATGAGACGTTACTGTCTGTGGAGAGCAGTGGGGAAGAATCAATCGATGCCAGCTGAGAACCTGGTCAGGCACTTTTCAAGAGCGTGCAATACACAAAGAGCTACGGAGACAGATATCTAAGCAGTCAGGCAGGGGATGCCTAGATTGCACTGAAATGAACCTACTTGCCCCAACTTTCAAGTCAAGCTGCATATGTGGTTTGCTTCACATACTGTCTACCTTCAAAGGCATTCCAAGCCAATTCCAGTTTCTAGCGGTACGTCTCTAGTATTAAAAAGGGATGGGTGCCAAATTTGGTCCTAAATTCCCACTGAAGCTTGGCCCATTGGTTACAGTGACTGTGATCTGTGTCTGCGGTGCTCTGTGCTGCTGACTGAGAGCAGCCCACTGCTTCAGAGACCCTTGGAGGGAGCAGAGCCAGCACAGCCAGGCATGTGCCATTGCTGCCCATGCAGTCCAGCAGAAGGGACATGGTAGGGAGAAACGGGTGCAGGAACAAATTCTTCTATGGGCCGTTCCAAGTTGAGAAGAATCTGAACAACCCTAAGGTTGTTCTCACCTACCTTTGGGGTAAAGGTGGCACAGAACAAGCCCTAAAACCTGGAAGCCACAAAATATGCACCTTCCCCACTTAGCTGAGTCCAGTTTGGTGTCATCCAAAATGCTTTGGCTACATTATTTTATTTCACTGTAACCAAACATTTCCCTTTGTGCCACTGTTGAATGCATGAAGAGTTTGTACATCTTCTGTGGTGTGTGAAAGCAAAGGCATTGTATTTAAAACTGTAAAGTAACAGTATGTATTTTAAGTTCCAGGTTCCTCATAGGACCAAAAATCTCTCCAGAAGGACACTGATCTTGAAGAGCAGAATTGATGTGAAGCACAGAGGTGGTTAGTTGTTATAAAGACTTCTTAGCACCTGCCTGTGTGAAGTCACACTGATGAAAACACAAACTCTTGACCAGTGAGCTCCTTCATATAGAAATCTTTGGGTAGATTCCTGTATTTACCGGGAGATGGACTAGATATTCTAATAGGTCTTTTCCTTCTCAGATTTTCATCACTATGATTCATGCTAATTGTTAGTGGGAAATCACTTATTGTCAGTAACAGAGGTGACACATTCATTTCTTTTTAGTCATTGCACATATACTGTATTTGAGGTGAAAGAAAGGGTTTATTTCTCTTCTCCTTTCCCCAGAAGCATATTTGGATTTCATGCATAAATAGTCTTTCTTCCCTTAATCTGATTCACATGACAGTATGCATTTGCATAAAGCTTCTTCTTGGGAAAACCATTCAAACCTTTATCTAGAGACAGTAGACATGTCGCAGAATTATGTCCTGCTTTACAAGACATTTGTGGGCATTTTTTTTCTTTTTTTTCTGATGCATTATTTGTATCATATGCTAATTTATTATAATGGTTATTAAGAGCATCAGGCGTTGCCAGCTTCCCACATTTTCCCAGGCATACCCCAACATTCCTCTCTTTTCAGATGTGCTCATCTTCTCCTGTCAGGAAGTAAAGAACAATTAATACATAGTGCAGATAAAAGTGTTCACACCAACCCACTCGTTATTTGTTGTGGCTACAGCTCCAGTGTGCTTTGTGCTTTCTAGACATCCCAGCTGGATCTGCCCCAGCGAGAACATGAATGGCAACACACCATCAAGCTGCTCACTTTTACACATAACCTGTGTTTGGCCAGAGGGTCAGTACTATAATTTAGCCTAAAAATCATGTTCTGGGTCAGATAAAGATCAGATTCAGACCTGGGACTGTTCTTCCAGTCTCTGCTTCAGAGGTACTCACCAGTTGAAAGGGGATAGGGAGTGAAGTCAGAATAGCAATTGCCCTCATTGGCTTTCTGCCACCATGAGCTAAAATCTTACCCCTAGTAGCTTCACTCAGAAGAATTCCAGCCCTCTGAACCAGGAGTGGAGAACAACCTCCTTTTTCAGTTTAGACACGTCGAGTTCCCTAACCAAGAAGGAAGGTTTCAAACTCCCATGGTATCTCCTTCCTAAATTCCATGTGGAAAAGTTCCTGCCTGTGACGGGGTTCAGATTCTAAGGCTTTAAGCTTTAGAGCAGAATTATTCTTAAGTCAACAGAGTCACACTGGGATGAAGCTAAGCCCTGACTCTATCCCTGGCTTCCACTTTGGCCCCTTTGTGGTTCTTGGATTCATGGAAATCTGAACTCTGACAAAATGTAGTGCATGGGATAACTCATTTTCATGGCTATGTAACCGAAGAAAGAGAGATCCAGTCTACGCAATCTGAGTTTTGAAAAAGCCTATGATTTATAATGTAACAGCAAATCTAGATATATTTTATGGGTTTTAATAAACAATAAAATTGCCCTAGACACTTTTATGAAACCATTTTTTTGTCCCAGTCCTGAAATAAATGTCTGAATAGAGCCAGTATCAATATTTTTCCTCTTGATAAAGTATTATATGTTTTAGAAAGCCAAAATCTATATGAACTTCACTAAAACATTGCTTTTCCATGAAGTCATGATGTCTCAAGTTGATACAATATTTACCATCATAACTGAATTATAGAGTGTCTTCTTGGGAAAGAGAAGTATTGATGAATGTTATATCGACATTGAGCCAATAGGTAGAAAAAGAATAGATTAGCATCCATTCAACAGAGAGCCAGAACTGTGTCAAGGGGTTTGGTGACACCATAAGTCACAAAAGCACAAGTCAATTAGTTTCTCCTATGGGAAGATTTTGTATTTGCAGCTCAGTTGAAGTGGCTCTTGGTGAAATGAAGCAGTGCTAAACATAGCAATGCATCACCGGGTGCATGTTTAGATACCCACATAAAGTAATTTCAAATCAGTCAGAGGGATGCAAGTAAGTACCTTCCAATGAAATGAACGAAGGCAAAATTCGAAATCCAATCGTCTATGTATTAAAATCACAGCTATTTTTACATCAATTATTCCACTGAGATAATTTGTAAGAGTAATGGCTTTCAGAATGGGGCCCCAAATTTCAAAAGGGTAGCAACAGCCCTTAATTATCCAGCTTATTTAATGTGCATGCAAACTATAGAAGGTGAAATTTAAATATTATGTTTAAAATAATTCACTAATCGGGAAATGAATCCTTTAAAGAGACAAAAATGATTCTGTGGGAGGTAAGCATTGTCCTTCCTCTGCTCAGTGCAACCTCTGCATTCCTAATTATTCCATGTTGAGGAATATATTACAAAAAGGATAAAGCATTATGTGTATGCAGAACCAATTCATTTCTTAAGGAAAGAGAAGTAAGGTCAATCTGAGAATCCACCCATTATGAACAAAGAACCACTGAAGGTTTACAGTTCAGAATCACTTTGGTACCCAGCATACTGAAGTCCCAGGGTACATCCAGCTGATGAAGATAACCATTCGCAGGCCAGCTGTCTTATACCCCATGGGTCTTGCACTCTCTGGTGAAAGCGGGGGTTCATTTGAATCCTGCAGGGTATTCTGTCATGCACAGCATATGCAGACTCATGAGATTCTTCCTCAGTAAGAAGGAGTCCACATCCTCACAACCCAGTCAAAACTCACACCGAGTCCCGAAGAGAAATGAAATGAAAGGAAGAGAGGAGAAATTCACCAAAAAGGGGACAAGTCTTCATAAGCACACCTCAGATATATTACTTTGTATCCCCTGTAGCACATCATGTACACAACCCTTAGGTATAAAGAACTCTCTCTTATAATGAGCAAGCAGCTTTCCCAGGAGACATGGGGCTGCTCTAAGGCTCAGGTTGGGTTACACCCCACCTGCTCAAGTTTCTCTCCTGTTGTTGTTGTCGGTACAGCCTGCACAGCTGAGGAAGATGATGTACAGGATAGAGAGAGTGCCAATGAAAGAGGAAGACGATGTACAGGAGAGTGACAATGAAAGGAAGAGTTACCAGAGCTCATCCTTGTTTTTTCCACCAAGCTGAATGTGCAGAAGGTTTGCACAATGTCTGTTTAAGAGGTGTGTGTGTCTACATGTGGTTCCTAGGGTGTCCACAATGAGTATCTCCCAGGGAGATGCTGGGGAATATCCTGTGGCTGGGGGACAGCTAGAACATGCTGACAACACCAAGTTAGCCCTAAGCTTTGATTTCACCCACATGTATCCCTCTCCATCCTTTGTTAATAATTGCCAAATACTGAAAAAATTTACCAACCAAGCAAAGAGAGTCTTGGTCTAAGAGCATAAACCAGTCCCTGAACAGGACTGCAAACATACCACATTGTACAAGGCAGAAAGTCTTACAGAGCAGGGGCACAAGGGTACACACTGGCAAAGGGATGGAGGGACCAGCTTTGGTCTCCTCACTGGTCTGATTTCATTGCTTCAGTTCTCCATGCAAAATCCCTGCCCTAGAAACTATCCTGCTCTTGGTGTGGTGTGGGTAACAGGAGATAACTGTGGCAATGGCAGACACATGCATCTCCAGCTGCCCAAGCTGCTTCCCCACTCTGCTTTCAGATCAATAAAACCCACTCCAGACTGGGTTTTTTCTCTCCTGCCCAGCACATGAAGTCAGCCTGAGTCTCCTTTGCAGGATGGTTTGAGTAACCACTACTCTAAAACATCAAGGGACCAAAAAAACCTGTTAGCTTATCCCCAGAGACAGTCATGGCTATAGAACAATGGCAATACCTTAGCAAGCCCTAAGGATCACTCTTTGCACACATGGGTCTGCCAGACCTGGAGAGTGATATCTATCGAGAGTCCTCATGCTCCAAGAGGCCACTGAGGACACTCAACTTGGGTCTTCCTATCCCTGGAGATCTCCTGTATCTGTAGCTAACAAAAATTACATAAACTTGTGCTAGTGGCCAAAATTAGGAGTCAGGTTTCTGAGGTGAGGAATGGCTGCTTTTTCTCGCTAAGATCAGTAACAGCTGAGGAAATCCAACAATTTTTTATGAGCCCCTCAGAGCTTGTAAAATGGTATTAGCTATTATCATAGTTAATATTGCTTGATGTGGAAATATAAACTTGGGAAAACAAGTACTAAAACATTTGTGTAAATGTAACTCCTGACATTTATATTTATTAATTTGCTTTTGAGCAGTTTTCCATATTAAAAAAAGAGATTGATTACTCTGAATGTGGAAAATACCACGTTGTCACTAATATATTTTATTTGATTACAAAAGCAATAGAAAAAGGTTTTTAATATAATTCTTATGCACAATTCAGTATGCAAGATTTTTTTCAAATCTAACACACACTTGACAAGAAACAGATATGTTGAAAGACATCAATAAATGTACTGATTAAGAGTTTGAGACACTTACTTTAAAAATCTGGAGCAAAGGATGACTATTCTAATTACCTGAGACATGTGAAGTCAATTGTCCTTAATACTTTAAGAATGACAGATTACAAATGAATAGATATTAGGGCTTTCTGCTCTGTTGCTTGCTGAAGAATCTGTTGAAGGACAAGTACTTGGATATGTCACCTTGTGTCTGGGGAGGGGGGAGTGAAGAAGAATGAAAGGATGATGATGGGAAAAGTGAGATTATCTTAGTGTTGCATTCTTTCCTAAATCCAAAGTGGGAACTGATTTTCCAAGAGAAAACAATGCTTTGTGTTTTTTAAGTAGAAATACTTAAAGATATATGCAGCTAAGCTCCAAGCGTTAGGCTCTCTTTGCAGCCCTGAGCAGTCCTAAGAAGCTGCACAGACTGTATTTTCCACATATTAAAAAATGACTTTGTTTTCTCTGGTGCTGGAATAACATGGCTCTCTGGCCAAGTTGTTCGCTGCTTTCAAGAGAAAAAGCTCAAAACAACATCTAAACTTCTGATGATGTTCATACAAATCTTCAGCCAAATAGGAAGTTTTGGTCTTTGTTCTAAGTGAGTCGGTGAGCAGCTTTGCTTTCAAACAGAAAAGCACACCTGGGATCCAGCCCTGCTCCTCTACAGGGCAGGGAGCGCAGGGATTGTGTGGAACATTTCCTTTACCTAAGGATTTGTAGATGCAAACAGACTGGGAGAACTGCAGCGTGAGGCTGGAGTTAGCACAATCATCTAGTTTACACCTCCTGCACAAAATAAGCCATCATTTGCTGCTTCCAGCACATAAGGCTGTTAGGGACCTTTGGCCATCACATTTGTACGTAGCCACAGGAGGCAAAGAAAACCCAGCAGAAGTTACAGAGCTAACACAGCAAGTGCTCTGGTCGAGGAGGTCCTCCTAGCACCGCTAGCACAAACAGCAGCAGCCGATGCCAGGGCATGTGGCGACAGCTTCTCCTGGCAGAGGGTCGCTCCCTGATGGGGCTGGCGTGGACCCAAACAACACAGCCCCATCCTCACCCCTCTGTGACAGACAGAAGCAGTGCATGTTCTCCTGGTGACCAAGGCTTGTGCATTAACGCCTTTCCGCGCCTTTACACAAACCCCATTGAAACCGGTGACCTCGCTACAGAGGTATTTATGACATGTTCATTACCCAGCATCTGAACACCTGGAAGAAAAAAGGCTCTGGACTCAATTACCAGCCCTCTGAGTTGTGCTGTTCTGCTAATTACTTCTAATTCTTATTTATTATAAATAACATAGCTGTGTCTCTGCCCATCTTTCTCTTTTCCACACAAAGTGAGGTGTAGAAGAATTGCATACTCAGATTTATCTAAGTCACCAGCAAGAAAATGAGACTATATTTCTCCTCAAATCCACAAGAAAGAAAATTGCTTCAAGAAAAAATGCTTTATGCATAAAATAATAACGTTTATTTCTATAAAAAGATGCTGGCATCTATTGTCCCCAACACAATTAACATTCCATTTCTGGGGAATATTCCACAGGAAGAGACTGAACCCAAAATGCAGTTCTTGAGAGGCAAGATTTTAACAAACATGCATAGAAATACAGGTACCTCAATACATCCTAATGGGTAAGGGACACAACAGGATCAGTAAATCACCGATAGCCATTACAAATTCAGCAGAAGATCTGTTACCATCGCAGTTTGCTAAACACAAGGGGTATTTACCCTGCCTGGGTTTTAGCAACACAACCTCCCTTGTAGATACAACATGCCAGTTAAACAGAGGGCTTGTTCTTCTGTGGCTTTCCCAGAATTTAACCCAAAATGAACTCTAACTATTACATCCATGCTTCTATCTGGTGTAAATAACCTCTCTGCACATGAGACTGATGGTTAACATTTTTACAGTTTTGGTATTTTTCCCCACCCCCCCCCCCCCGAAAGACTGTTGCCTTTAGTGTGGATAAAGTAAAAATGCAGCAAACAAAAGGCATGCATTTAAAAGTCTTAGCACATGGACTCCTTATTTTTTATCTTGTGATAGGCTTAGAAAAAAAATGCTGGCAGCAGCAGAGCCCGAAATTCATACTACAAATTTTAAATAAGGGTATTTGCTCAGAAATACTTATAAAAAGTAAACAGGACCCAGCAGTATTTGTTGATGCTCTCCTGAAAGCTTATGAGATGAACAGAGAAAGGTGAAATATAAGGCAACAGAACAGCACCTGTCTGCCAGGACCAGATAATAAATTGAAAGCAGTCCTATAAGCCACTTATTTTTAACATGAAATGAGTGAAGAGGTAGAAATTGAACTGGAGAATTGTCTTCTCATCCTCCCACTTTACTCTCTACTTGAGAACAATCATAAAAATTCAAAGTAATTTGGCACTACGGCCCCTTCTCCTGTTAGACTCCTTAATGCATTTCATTTCTTCTAGTTATTCTTAAGAGCTTCATTAGGCAAACAATTATATGATTCATGAACATCTAGGACAGAAAATATTTTACTGAACTATTATAATTCTTGACTCTACATTCTTATGGTCAAAACCACAGGGAGACAAGACAAATTTACCTATATAACCACAGAACTCTTTTCATTTTCCCCGAGGTATAACAACCAGGCTTAATTGTAATTGAATCTTGACTGAAATGAAAATATTTCCATATTAATACTGTCCAGGTGTAACGAACTCTTGTTTCAAGGACTTGGTGAAAAGAGAGTTCCGACACAACTGAAAGACTTTAGGAGACAGAGCATACACAAAGCAAGGCAATCCCCTCCAACAAGAAGTGTCAGGACGTAGATTTTAGGAAAGAAAAAATCCCAGCTTGAAGATGCTCCAGAGGATCTTTGCTCCCACGAGCGCTCGCTAAAAGAAGGAAACTACAAAAGGAAGAATACTGCAAAGGAAGAAAATCCACCTAACTCAAACCATAACCCTTTTCTTGTCCGATAAGTCCAGAGCCAGGTGGCTAGAATAAAAGATTGGTGTTTATCTGTTGGAAGATCAGTGCCGATTCATTCTCATTAGGCTGCGGAGAGCTCACCTGCAAGGCTTTATAGATGCCTTGGGGGGAAAGAGCTCAGCAGGGGTTAACTTCTTGTTGAGGGAGAAGAAAGGAGAGGTGAGATTTGGGGATTAATTGGTGCAAGGGGAAATCCCCTCTCTTTTATATACGTGGTTCAGTGGAAAAACACAGGTAAGAACGGTAATAATAAAAAGTCTTAGGACGAGAGTTTTGCTAAGCGCAATTCTCTAAGCGTTTCCAGGTCAGCTTGGAGGTGGGGGAAGGGAGTTATCATTATAAAAGCTTCCCCTGAGGTTTGGTAAGGAACTTGGTTGTGAGATTTGTAGGAAGCTTTAGGATCCGTGAAATCTGCAAGTTTATTGCTTGAATTAACTCTGAGCTGAGGAATAAAGTATACTTAATGCACTTTTAAAGCACAGTGTTTTACTTCCCCGTTTGTTTCTATAAAAGGATGCTTCCCAAGCTGATCCGTGCAGTATATTTGTCCCTCAGGGTTTTACCTTAATTTCCTTGGTTGATCCAGAACTGAGAGACTCGAATATCTGGTCCCAGAAGTCATTCTTTCACTGGGAGCTACTGCCATTTCTCTCTTGCTTTCCATTTAAGAGACTCCAGCTTGCAAGATTGCAGTTTTCAGTGCTGGAAACTGAAAATGCCAGTGCTTCTCTCTAGTACAGTAACTGCAAAGATAAAAGAAGTCAGTTCAAAACACCAGAAGAGTTGCTTCAGCCCATTTTGCAGGTGATGTGGAGTAAAACACCCGACTGGCTAAAAGAAAGGAAAAAACCCAACCCAACAAAAACCCCCAACTTTTGCATATGGCTCCAAGGCAGTTTATTTTGAACAAAAACCTTCTAAAGTTATTCCAAAAGTACTTGCTTGCAGAGGCAAGGCCTTCCCATAGCAGTGAGCGTGCTTAGATGTGTTGCCCTCTGTGGGGTTAGCAGATCTGCTTGGACCAGCCTCCGCAGCCACCAGCTGCCAAAGGACACCTCAGATGGCTGGTCAGCAGGAGCCAGTGCCAGCTTTCACCCCTTTTATGTAAGGAAAACTCTTCAATGTCCTCCCTGCCTTGAGTTTCTTCACCCCCTGATAAATACTAGAATAATTATATTTCTCTCTCCGGCTGATTTGAACGGGAGACACTTACTGCTGGCAAATAACAATGTTTTATATTTGTGAATTTGTGCTTTTTATTTCCCCCCTGCATCTGGCTCCTTGTTAGGGTAGGCAGCTGCCTACTCTGCCTACCCTTAAAGCTGGCCCTGGCAAATACCCTGTTGTATCCCCACTGAGACTATGAAGTTTACGGAATAACAGGGCTGCTTTAATGTGGCAAATGGAAAGGCCGGAGATAGGCCAAAATTACTTTGACATTTAAAAAATCCAACATCTTTTCCTTTACACTTTCACTTAGTGCTGGAGTTGAGAAACATTTAAAAAAAAAAAAAAGCTTTACAGTTTCCTGTTAAATCTAACTATTTCACACTGTGTAATTAATTGTGCCCTTGGTCTTTCAATCCTCTCAAACTGAAATTAATAGCATTGTGGGAAGCTGTGGCTTTTACAAAGATGTGTAGTTTAAAAACTGTGAAGAAATACTAATTCAAAGAACAAAGCAAGAGGAACATAATAAACATTCTGTCTGGAGGAGGAATGAGTCCGTTTCTTCACTTTTTGTCAGCTGGGGTCTCTGAATTCCCCCACCTCAGCACATCTCACGAAGCGAGGACTTTGAAGTAGAAGAGTGTGGATGTCTAGTACAGTAGTATGGAAATCTTCTGGCTCCCCAGCACTCATGTACTTTCATGTACGTTACGCTCTGTCTGCTGCACACAACGCAACAAAAATTTCCCTGTTTTACCTTTCCATCCCATTTAATATCCAGGATCAACTGAAGATGAACAATTGGGGACCAGAGTTATTTGTCCTTAGTCCACCTATTTGTTTCACAGAGTGGGACAAGTAGCCCCATGCTGTTGGCCTTATTATACTGTAACTGAAAAAGGAAACACTATTGTGTTTTTTCTTACTATTTTCCTGCAGCCTGGCCTGCCCCAAGCCACACCACTGCTGGTGAAGGTGTGAGGGCAAGCAGCCAGATAATGGTCTTGCATCTGACAAATGCTCTTACCGCTGCTTCACAGAAAGGTCCTATTGGTGGCCCCTGTGTCTCTCCTCTGCGGGGGGGGTCCTTTCTGTCTCTGGAGGCACGGACCATCCTGCTGATAAAGGAAACAAAGGGACTTCATTGCTGCAATGCCAGGTCAAAACTAACATGAACCCTAATGGTTAGAATGGTGATGACTCCCCAGAGCTGGCCATGACAACTTTATCACACCATAAAAAGATTGAACAGTGTGATCCTAACTTAAATGCCTGGCCTCTGGTTCTCTTATCCCCTAGTGAAGCAAACAAGAAAATAAAAATAAAGGACCCATGTCAATAAAATACTCAAAGGTCCAAACGTGAATCTTGCAAGAAAAAGTTTGGAAGAAGAAGTCAGGACTTTTGCCACCAAATCTGGTGGGAGCAAGCTGTGTTTGCATTAGGACATGACTAGATGTAGTTGTTTTTAATCCAGGACCAACTAAGCAAGGATGCAGAGTCCTACTAGCTTCTTCCAAGAAGTCTCGGAGCACTGCACCTAATGCTTCCCACCAAGAGGACTGGAAGATGGGCACTGACTTCAGGGAGATGGGCACAGGGTTTTTCATCTCAGCGGCTTCTGTGCTGGAGCCAGTGGATTACTGTGCTGGCTGGAGATGAGACCTCCTGTTGCTACCTTGAGCTCTGCACCCCACGGAAATGTTTTTTCCTGGCGTCTACCTGTGTGTCAGGTCAAACCCTGCTGCTTAAAGTAGAAAAACATAGCTAATAATCAAACAAATCCTTTCAAAGAGATTGGAGGGCAGGAAGAAGGATTAATTGAAATAGCAATAACAAAAAAGGGAAGAAAGGTTTGGCTGGGATCTCCAAATGAGGCTTGGGAGGTATATGCCATGCCTGGCGGTTAAGCATCCTGCTGCCTGCATGAGTTTATTACCCCCCGTTAGGTGCTGAAGATCCATACACAGGGTAAGGGCTTAGTTTCTCAGAAAAATTAAAGCAATTAAAATTAGCTGCTCAGCATCTAGGAATGAGAGTCCTAAAAGCCAGCACTTGAAGGAGGGAGCTGCCCAACACAGTCTACTAAGAAAGGCCAGGATTTCTAACTTGCAAAGAGGATGTGTTGTGTGAGAGCAATTTTCCCTTCTTTCTTCATCTACAGATACACTGGACACGCTCAGACAGATTTGTACGTGTCTGTGGAGATGGGTAGCCTGGATTTAACCAAAGCTGTTCCCAAGCTGCAGGTAAAATGAAATGCAGAAAGAAATGTTGATCTTCCTCCTTGGTTTGTTGTTCTTTAAATGAGGCAGTGAGCCTGCTCCTAATGAGCAACTCCAGAGACAAAAGAACTGGGAGGCAAGAAAACACAAAGCGCTTAGCTTAGGTGGGAACTTCCCAGGAATTCAGGAGCGAAAACCTGTTTTTCAGTGAGGTGAAACTATTTTCTGAATTTTTAGCCGAATACAGTGCAACTCAGACATTAACAGTCTGTATGGCTTAGGGAATCACTTGCTACAGCTCCTGGAGTAATTTATTCCTGAAACATAATATATTTTAGTCTTTTCACTTCTATTTAAAAAAAAAAAAGTTAAGATAGTCAACACATACGCGATGCTAAGGGAATTCTGGTGTGTAACAACAGTAAGAACACAGCAAGATCCAAAGTACTCCAGATGGTAACACAGAGGAACACAAGACCCTCAGATATTTTGATGCTTTGGACAAAAAAGGTAGCTGACACAAATCACTATCCTCCAGCACTGATTAGCTTTGCAGACATCTCCAAATACTTTATGCACCAAGAGAGAGCAAATTCACACTCAACACCAGCTTTTACCGTTTCCATTTCCCCTGCTTTTCAGAGTGATCCCTATTTACCTTAATTCCCACCCTTCTTGTCCAAAAGTCTTTCTGTGGGAATATTCTGGGGCAGGATGTACCTTCTGCTTTGAACCAGGGATTGAATAGACAATGATCCATTGCTGTTTTCTTGGCAATATTTCACTACTGTTACAGAAAGAAAAAAAAAAAAGAAAAAAAAAAGATTTACTGGATGTCTTATAATTATTGCTGGTACTAATGTATTTTTATTGTCAGCTATTCTTGTCTATTTACAGGACCCTGTTCAAATCTTAACGTAGGGAAATGAGTAAAACAAAAACGCATACTGTGACACAGTGCATCTTTCCAGCTTCATTTCTCTTGGTTGTTCTGTACCTACTGGTGGGACACAGCCAAAGGATTGAACGGGGGTAAAAATATATTTTACAGGTGAGAACTTGACCCCATCAGGAGAATTACTTGCCACAGCTGGCTGTAGTAGAAGAAGACAGCTGAACCCCACCAGCTAGGATATCCGAGCAGTTCTCTATTTCAAGCAGACTTACGACTACATCAGCTTCTGACTCAGAGGACACTTACTGGCTCAAATCTGCACACACAGGTTGTTCCAATTGCAGGTGTGAAGCCCGTGCAGAAAGGAGTCATTCTGTACACTGCTGTGCAGCTGCCCTCGCTTCCTGAACATGAGTCAGGAAGGTTCAGGGTAGGCAGGTTCCCACCTCGCTTCTCATGGAAACGAGAAGGCACCAGCTCTCAATCTTTTTTTTTTTTTTTTAAATAATATGTGGAAACCTGAAGGCCCTAGTAGATCAGGCTGAAGCCTACTAACATTAAGCTTTCATTTCATAAGGGTTTCTGCAGAATTCCCTACAGCAGTCCCTTCTCCTTTCAGACTCAGATCATGGGTTGAAAAACATTGTTCTGGAGTTAGTTTCCAAATGACAGTGTAAGGCAATGAAACAGAAATCCACTTGGCAATAGTATATTACAGTAGAATTTTTTAGAACTGCAGGGGAAAAATGATGTTTCACCGAAGAAATCTGTTTCATAGGGACAATTTGTTTCACAGGGGCATAATCTAATATTGACTTCAGAAAAATGTAATTGAGTCATAATCGATTAGACAATTTAAAAGTCTTTAATGAGTTAAAGATGTGATTTCTTTGTGGTTGCATTATGGTTGGACAATCAATTTCTTAGAGACAAGGCAGCAAACAATTAACCTGGGTTACTGTGCTGCGTCCCCCGACAATCCTCAGATGAAATGGAGTTTTGGAAGCAATTTTACTTTTGGCTGTGTTGTTATTTTAGGTGTGAGCATCAAAGCTGCGTGGCCTTAAATTTACAGGTGTGGAGATTAGCTTCTTGTATTCTTCTTTACCCTCATAAACACATAAACCCTCTTTTATTGTGGTACTTTCGTCAACTATCTTGCAGGAAAAGTGTTGGGGGTTGCGAGTGTACTTCGGGGATTTAGACACTTTCTTCCTTCTGTGTCATTGTACAAATAGTTCTGTGGCATCTTGGAGCATAAAAATAATCATCTGTGGATTTGTAATGAGCTGGTTATCTATATTTTCCTTTGTAAATCAAATTAAAGAAACAAACAGGGAAATGTCCTGTTTGGAGGACAGCTGGGTTTTTTTCAGGGATGGCAAACAGACAAAGTAGATAAAAGCTGATATTAACATTCCAACATTTAGTTCCTGTGACTATAGACATTATAGACATTAACCTGCTTAATCTGAATACTGTCTCTATAGCCCTCACAAAATACTTATAGTAGGCTTTATGCTGGTAATAAGAGCTAAACCGCGCTGTATTTCATTTCATTCCCGCTGATAGCATTTATCAGCAAAATCTGGATTTAAAAACCCCCAAAATATGCAATTTAAGCCTCATCATAACTGGACTGCTGAGGAGGAAAGTGAGGGGATTATCTGGAGCCTGGAAGCACAAATGTAAGAGTGTATTGTCAGCATGGGCTATAGGCTTTTTGGCAAACGGTAGTGTAAGCTTCAGCTGACAGGCCTTTTCGCAACTGACAGATGAAAATATGAAGCTTAAATTCTTCATGACAGATAGCTGTGCTGAATGAAGAGGCCAGTGGGACAGTGCTGGGTTGGGGGAGAGAGTGACATATACAGGCCCTGTGTGTGCAGTGCCGGGTGGCTCTTTGTAACTCACACACAATGAATTTTTCCTTAAGACTCTCCCACTTTGCCAAGCAAACTGTTATAGTGGGCTGGGTTCCCCCCTCCCCCTTTTTCTTTCAGATCACCATCTTTTTTTCAGCAGATGAATGCTGAGTCTTAAAAGACAGGGGTGGCAGATTAAATTTAATATGCAGGCATGAAAGATGTTTCCTGGATGCTTCTCCATCAGACCTTTCCACCCAATCTAACACGCTGCTATTGTAGGAAGCTTATACACTGGTTTATGAACTGTGCTTAATCCTCAGTGATGGCAAGCTTTGTCAAAATTCTTTTAAAAATGTATTTAGAAGTGATTGTTCCTTTCTGTCAGTACCCCACCCTTCCAGCCCTGTGCGCTCACAGGGTTGCAAGCCCAACTGGGATGCTCCTTGTTGCAGGATGGGGCTCCTGCTGCAAGATGGAGGTCCTGGGAGCAGAGCCCAGCCCAGCCTCTGCCTCCAGATGTGGTTTCAGGATAGCAAGGAAAGCACAACTTCCATGCCTGTGGCTCTCTGCAGTCAGGCTGACGGGGGCTGTGGCTGTCTTCACTCACCAATCCATCTCCATCCCTGTTGCCCAGCTCTCTCAAGGCTCCACCATGTGTGCTTGCAGCACCCACTCACAGCTGTGCAGCTGTTCCCTGTGGCCAGGCAGCTCCAGCACCCACCTCCTGTCTGCCAGCAGTGTCTCCTAGCTTGCTCTGGCTGAGACACGGCCAGCATGGCCACCAGCCCATGTCCCACCAGGGAAGCTCCTGGCTTGGATTCTTGCAGGGAGACAGCAAAGGTGTCCTTGAGCCTTCGTGTCTATGAAAAAGAAGAAAACACTCAGGCAGGTTTTGTTTGTCTGTTTGCTTCGCCCTTTGCAGAGGGAAGGGCTCTGCTATGGAACCGTTATGATCTCATGCTCAGCATTGTTGCTGTCCTCTAAAATGGGAGATGGGAGCCAAGAAAGACAAGGCACAGTACAGCCACTGGCCAAGCCTGGAGTCATTACCTCTGCGGAGCTCCTGCTGAAGGCAGTGGGCTGTAGGATCCAACCCTTAATATTTGTCTTCTTTTATACAATTTGTAATTATCAATACAAAAAAATAGAAAACCCTAAGGTAATATGTTAATTCTTGCCAGATGTACTGTACGTATCCTTACATGCTAGAAGCCTGGCAGGACTGCAATGTCACAACAGACATTTACTGAAGTACCTGGGGAAATGTAACAAAAAGTGTTAGTAGAAAATGGTCTTTCAGCTAAATTACCTAATATATTTGCTAATGGTATCTGATTTAAAAGCCATAAAAATACTAAGTTAAAAGCACATTAGAAGATGTGGTATATTTATAAGTGTTTGTCACCTTGGCAACAAAAGCGAAATTCCAAATCTAACACTAGCTTTGATGGGCCAAGACCTTTGAAAATTGATAAATACCTGCTCTTTATAGCAATGATCTGCTTTCAGTGAAGAAAACCATGCTGTAAAGGAAGTTCTTCATTGCATAAAAAGGATTTCTGTTAGCTTTCAGCTACGGTTTTGCCCTGTCTGCCCACCGCAGAGAAATTTTTTTAAGTCTTGAAAATGAAAACATCAAGTTTTCAAATGTGGTAAAGCACTGATCTTTGTTGTACTCTTTTCTCTCTTTTTTTTTTTTTTTTTTTTTTTTTTTTTTGTAAAGTCAAGCCTTAATTTCCTGTATGCAAACCAGGTTTGTTAGTGTTGCACTGAGCTCTAAGCTGGCCTTGGTCAGTTTGCAGAGCCATAGCTCGGATCTGATGGCTGTGACCTGGGGCTCTTTTTTCCATACTTAGGACTAGTTGTGCAACAAGCACTTAACTTTATGTGCCATTTTCAGCTGTGTTTTCCTGCATATCATGTAGTCCCATAAAACTGTGCCTTATAAGAAAAGTTATTTACTCACTTGTAGTGCAAATTATCTCAGTATATTCCCTCTGAATACAGCTGGGTATAGATCTTTACTGTGTTAATCCTCCTGACTCCACTGGTTTGCTCATTGGTCACTGACAAAGAACACTGGGACAGATCTACGCAAAGGAATAACAGTAACCAGAAAGATACCAATGCTCTCTAGAAGACCCTTCAACACTGCAAAGCTCTGTTCTTTGTCATGGCAAGGAGCTTCTCTGCGGAGTGGGCAGACAAAGTAACCATTAGAAAGAGTGTCCCCAAGGGTGAGCAGAAGGGTGGGAGGTCATGTGTTTTTAGAGGTATGCAGGCAATGCACTAATAACACCCCTTCCCTGTTGAGGACTGTTTCCACAGATTCCCCTCCTTCCACTCATTTGTCCCCTTCCGAGATGGAGAAGCATTACCTGGACAACTCGTACCCTCATATCTGTTGGAAGTGATTAAACAACTTGGCCACAGAAAGGAAAGCAGAATCTGTCATGAATGGATACGCTCTGAGCAGAGGCCTGTGGCGTGAGTAGTCCAAAATGCTTTCAAAAACTAGAGAAATCTCTAGAGAGTTTTAAGCAGTACTTGGTTAGACACTGCTGTTAGACACTCTTCCTGTTTTGCAGAAGCTTTTGTTTTCCTTCTACTGTCAATTCATGAGGTTGACAATTGGCCGAGAGAGGCAAAGCAGACATGAAGATCAGTGAGAAAGGACATACGAAGGGCAAGGAAGGAGAAGAAAGTAGAAGGACTGGCATGTGGAAGAAGTTTCCACCAGCAAAATTAGGCTGGGACAAGCTCAGAAACATGTTTTGTATGTTGAGCCTGCGAGATGGAAGTACTTAGGTTTTATTTAAGGCACAATAAATGACATCTGAGTTGTCCATGATCTTGAGAGACACTGAGCTGAGCTGCTCAGAAAATCTGTATTTATTTTTCCTTCAAACCAAGTATCTAGGGGAGAGAGGATATGCATCAATATCAATGAAAACTTTGGAGAAGTTTCCTTGGAAGGGAGAACTTTTCATTTCAGAACTGTTCAGGACATCTCAGTATAGGTGTGTAATTCTGATTTTCTGAGTCTAACTTAATTTAATTTTTTTAAATGTTTTATAGAAAATTTAAGAGTGCCTATATCTACTCTGAATTAGATTTTCCAGTGGAAGTGGTGGTGCTTAACTAGTCTTCATCATGAGCATACTTTGCTTTTGTTAAAAATCAATGAGGACCGAGAGTGTCGATCAGGTTGAACCTCCAACCATCTACAGTGTTTCAGTGGATTGAAGACCAAGCTCAGAGCTCTAACTACCTCTAGCGATCCATCCAGTTGTGCCCCAACACCTCCTGCATGAATATCTCCAGTGAACCATAGAACTGACCCTTGTATTTGTGAAATTGCTTTCCAGTGAAATACATGCAATTTATATGGAGCTGATAAAGCGCCTATTAAGACACTGGTTAATAGATGTGGTTGGAGCTATTTTTCAAGTATTGATAATAGGGTGGAAAAAGGGTTTCAATTAACTGAGGTAGCAAAAATCGTATAGATAGACATGTGCTCTTACACTCAAGAGCACAATTTTCACTGATTGATAAACCTAACACAGCACTTGAGACTATATTCTAGTTACATCACTTCACCATTAAACTCTTCATTTACCCTCAAATGAATAGATTAACATTAAGTAAACTCTACTGAAAAATCGTGCAATTCAGTGAAGCTTTAATATAAATTTGTAACAGCCATAAATGAAAATTACAATTTATCATTTGAAAATCGTTATTTATAATGTACAATTCAAGATTTCAATGCAATAACTCTTTCGGATGTGCAAAGCTGCAAAGGACCATCTGCAGCATATATGTAATATAGTATGTATGTATATAACATACCTAATTACCTGTGTGAATAGAAGAAAAAAGTGATTAAATTTTGTTACAATTAGCAGCCACACTGCTTTACCAAATGTGTATTCATAGTTTTTGTTTGTTCTTACATATGCCTCAAACAGATTGGATTTTCCTCCTGTTTAAAATAAACAAGATTATATGATTCTGTCAATCCAATCAGCATGTTATATGCTGAGGAAAAATAACTATATTATAGGGCATTTCTGAAAATGCAGAGAAGGTGGAATCACCTTAAGAAGAGGTGTAAAATGAGTAGGCTGCAGGCCAAAGTTTAAGGAACCTAGAGTTGTTCTGTGAACACCAGATAGGTGAAACCCACTTTGTAGTATCTCAAAGAATTTGGACTTCAGTATGCACGCAGAACTAAAAGCAAACACTACTTGCTTTGTGCTTTTAAGAAAAGATGGTTTTCCATTATAACCAAAAGGTAGCTGTCAGGAGTCCTTGGTGAATATTTGGAGATCCTTAAGTTCGTTAATAGTATGACAAAATATGATGTTTCTAAATAGCCTTGTATATCTTAGTTAAGAATTCCAAGTATCTGACAGCATAGGTGAGATCTGTTGACCACTCTGAAAGAAAGAGAGGTCCCATCAAAACCCCATTTTTCAATTCCCTTTTCAGCTTTGGGTTTAAACTCACACGAATCAAGAGCTCGGCAGATGTATTCAGTTACACTGAGCCAATAACCCATGCGTGTGATAACTGGTTGGGAAATCAAATTCTAAATTTAGTCATATTTATGGGATCTGAGCCATTGCTTCAGTTGCATCTCTCAGATCTGCCTGTGATTGTTTAAATTTATTTTTCCTCGTGGTTTACATGCAGCCTGCATAAACACTCAACCTACAATTTCAAACATTATTGTTTTGGTTTAGTGCAGCCACCTCAAACCACTTCTGAGGGAAGACACGGTGGCAAATACGGACTTTTCCCTACAGATGACAGGGCAATTAAAGACAAAGAACAGATTATTTTTTTTAAATGTGCTTTTTATATGACCTATAAAAATTTGCCATTAGTGTGCAAGAACTTCTATAAAGACGGTGCCATAGCCAGGCAGGATGGTGTAACGGGGAGGATGTAAAAGTCCCAGCGTTGCAGAGACTTCATTTTTTGAAATAATTAATGTTGTCTTAACTTTAAATATATCATCAGTTTCCTGAAAGGAGGGAAACTTTTCTACTTACTAAAGTTATGTATCTCACCAGTCAGCAGAAAACTGTTGCCTTAAAACATAGATATGTGTTCTGAATGGTTTTAATAAAATATGTGCTACTACATGGGGAAAAAATGACTTTGTAGGGTTGCAAGAGCATGAAAACAGGATTATAAAACAATCTTTCAGACCTCAAAGATCTGATCTGCAGAAGTGCTTAGCATTGGCATCTCTGGGTGTTCGGGATCTTTCAAAATCAGGCCCGGAGCCTGAATAAGAATGTCACCACAAGACATTTTCATGCTATTTGCAGATTTTCTTTACAATACCTCCAGCTTTTGATTGTACTAAAGCCTTAAAAGCAAATCAGAGAAAAGACTCCCCTATTGTGTATTACAAAAGATACAGCCAGAAACAGTAAAACTGAGAGCGCTGTTTCCTAATGCACTCCTTCACATGACAATCAGTTTAGATCTTTTACTTTCTTTCTCAGCCAACCTCAATAACAATGTACTCAAATCTAACTTCTCTTTTTGCTGTAATATACTGCTGTAGGTGATCCTACTTTTAATTTACTTTGTACCTGAGAATAATAATTAGCACCACTCTCACAGGAGCCTGCTTAATCGTACAGTTTACCTGTTGTTGTTTAGTAAGTACCGTACACATAAATATATACATTTATGTATGTATACACACTGTGGACAAAAGGATTTTACCTATATACACCCCCTGTAAAAGCACTGGTTTTGCAGGTCGGTTTGACTTCTGCTCACCGTTTACTCTGATGCTGTTTTTATAAGCATTCCAGCTGTCACTGGTGCTATCGCATTTGCTATGGGGCTAAGAATTAAAGTTACAAAAGATTTATGTGCTTTGGAAACCACATCAGGAGCACAGAGAGTCTGTTGTCTGGGGTTTCCTTTAAAATACCATTCAGAATAAACTGCTATCTAACAGAAACAAAAAGGACCATCAGTTTTACGTGGTTGTACGTATGTACAACAGCCCAGAGTCTGCCTTGGGCTCCACTCAAGTGAGAGGGTTGGTTGAATCAAATTAAGATCAAGACTCAACTAGATCTTTCCTTGTGGTTCTGATTTGACATACTGCATCAACTGCACTTGGTAACATAATATAAAAACAGAGTTTGATTAAGCTCTCAAGATTGTCCTCATTTTTTAAAAAATGAACTGACATCTCTGCTAGTGGCATAACATTTCATCATTTGTTTCAGTGGAAAACCACAAGATGGTTCATCAAAGTCTCAACGCAAACTGAAGGAGGCACGACAGGTTAACAGGAGCTCTGAGGAAGAAGGTAGCCTCTGCTTTGCAGGACAGATGAGGAAGAGCTTTGAGGCTCTGTGGGGTTCTGCAAATAAAAAGCAATGCTTTGGGTCACATCACAGGTGCCACGATCTGCTTTTCCAGCCAGAGTGGTGCTGCAGCCCCTGTGCCTGCATGGTGGCTGGCAGTGTGGGAGCTGGGGTAGCCAGTGTGGTGGTCCTGCTCATGCACTGCGCTGGCCCTGCACTGCTGGCACTTGTGCCATATCTCCCAGGAGCTACATCCATGGCTTCAGCATCAACACCTATCTTAGACACCTGACCTTCCTTTCTTGCATAAGTCTGTGTAATAAAATGCATCCATCTCCCTTCTCTGATGTGTTTACAACAAAGACGTGCATGCAAGCTTAGGAAGTAAGCCACCAACCTCCTTCACAGGCCACGGGTAACCCATGCAAAGGAGCAGTGACAAGCAAGGAGCAACAGAGGGCAAGGAGTGAACTGTAAAGGGCAGCAGACAGAAACCACCATGCCTTCATCCCAACCACTTGCGTTGCCCATCACGTCACTGAAGGGACTGGGAGAGAAATTGGGACACGGTGGTGAAAATGAAGGGAGTTGAGGAAGGAGGGAGGAGAGGTGTTTGTCTCAAGGTGAGCCGAGGAAAGGCATTTTCCTGAGTGTCTGTTCAATAGTATATGGTTTCTTCTTTTCCCTCAATACCCAAATCAGTAATTAAAAGTTTGTCTTAATTTACAGTTAATTAAATGAAGTGAAATTCCCTGAGCTGAGACTGTATTGCCTGCAAAAGCACAGAACAGCTGAAAGACAGCCAGGGCTGATGAAAAGCAAGCCCCAGGGGGATAGAAGGGCAGTGAGGATGCTCTGCCTACCAGCATGGAAAAGCCAACATGCAGCAGCAAGCTCTGAGTGACATGTAACTGCCACTGCCAGCTCCCAATGGTGAAGCTCCTGCAGGGAGAGCTGAGCTGATAAGCAAGCTAAACAGATACACTTTGGGCTAAAAGTGGCCTGGAGGAACTTTGCCAGAGGAGAAAATGTGACCAACAAGGGTGACTGCTGTTAGCTGGACTTGTAAGAGATTATTTACATCCCCTGACTTTCAGCACATAATTATGGGGCAAGTCTTCCTAGGCTTCTAATATAGTCAAAGATGAGACAAGTCCCTTCAAATTACATTTCAGGGCTGATATTTAACCCAGGTGCTCTGAACCTCCACCTGGAAGAGCCCATTTATCTCTGTTTTCTGAACTGAGAGTCCAGAGGGGCTGTCTAGCTAAATATGCAACCGAAGGTGAGGGTGGGCTGAAGTTTGGTGGCCTGATTCTGGTCCTTCAAATGGTCTAGGTATCGAGAAGTCCTTCAGCTTGTCAGGACAACTAATGAGGATCAACTCTACGTACCTATCAAAATATCAGAAATAACGCTTGGTAATTCTTTCTAGGCTACAGCATTTTATTTTCTTTGGGTTGAACTTCATCCTTGGCCACACCTTAGCCACTACCTAGATACATAATGGTAGAAGGATATTTTAAATGCGAAAAAAAAGTCTTCCTAATGATTTATACTAACCTGTCCAGTGAATATCTCACATTGAGATCACCACAGTGTAGTAATCTCATTATAGACTTGGCAGAAAGAAACCAAGGCAGTTGTGCAATAGCATGAAAAAGACACTTAAGCACCACCAGCAGCTATTCCAGTGTAGGGTTAAGAGTGCCATTCAGTTGCTTAAACACAGGTGATTGGTACCATTTTGGAAAACCTGCGACATTTTGGCTCATCTCCACCTGCCATCTGAGAAGGGCCAAAGTTTCCCACATTGTATCAGGCAGCCCAGTGTTTTAGAGCAGAGCATCTCAACCCATGTTAGGGACCTTTGTTTAGGCAACTGAATCGTACCCTGAAGGTCTTGATATCTGCAAGGAAATGCAAGTTGTGGTGAACAGTACCTAGTAACTAATGACATTGCGATTACATCTTCTAGCTTCAAAACATCAATACATTTTGCATTGAGGCTCAGTAATACTGATTCTGCTGATACAGCTATGTGGAATATATGGCTGTCTCAGGATTACTTGGCTTTTTAAAATCTGGGCACATCTGCTACTCTTTCAGGATGTAAAGCTGGGAGGACAGAGATCGAGTGGGCAGAAAATGAAAAGGGAACAATATATAGGAAGCTTCTTGCACCCTGTAAGGAGGGAAATTCAAAGGAAAAGAATGGTGAAAATTTGCTATGATGGACTGAGAGGAGAAGAAAGATGATACCAGGAATGGTAAACAAAGACAGGAAATAGCCTGCTGGTGGTGTTAGTTCTTGATTAGGAGCCCGTTAAGTTTTGGCTAGAGGGCTAAACCCAAGGAGACATTTTGTCAGCCCAAATGTGGAGAGAAAACAGAAAGACAATAGAACAATTAGACAGAGGAAGAGAGCAGAAGCGAACAAACATATTGCCCCTATTACAATGACACACAGCTAGAGCTTTGTAGCAATACTGCCCAGCTGCCTTTAGACTAACTGAAAATGAGAAAATAAATCAAACTTTCTTTTGACTGTCAAGGGTAAAGAGAGAACTGTTTCTTTTTCAGCCACTGGTAACCCGATAGCTTGCCACAGTGTATTTCACATAAGGAAGTCTGTAAAGCAACATCTAAGTGTTCCTTGTGATTAATACTCCTTATGATCTCCAGCCACCTAATCGCATCCTGACCTCAGTGAGGGTCAACTGTGAGAAGGGATGGGCTGTGGGAGCAGGGTGGGCTACCAGGAGGTGCTGGTGAATGATGGAGCAGCTGTAGAGAAAAAGAGGACCTCTGCAGACATGAATAAATAAATAGTGGCAAACCAAAGGCACTGACCTCAGAAATAATACCAGGGATCCTGAGCTGCACAGAGCTATTGAAGGAAGCGGGGCAATCCATTCCTAACATCCAGATGCACTGGGTGCAGGATATGCTTTTTTTAAATCCAATTTAATCAAAAAAACTACAGCATGAAATGCTGCACTATCCTGAGACACAGAACGCCGACTCTGAGAGGATTCCCAGGATCCAACCAGTGCTTGGACTGACAGATTTGCTATGTAATGCAGGATAGATATTTTATATTGCATGGTTAATTCTTGCTTTATGAATGAAAAGCATGTGGTAATAAGCTTTCCATGCTTTTTTCTTTTTTTAAGGAACTAGGTGCTTTCCTGGGTATCCAACAACCTGGACTGCAAGGCAGTCCCTCTCCCATCCAGATAAATGGTGTAGGCATCGCTGGTCTGAGCCAAGTGTATCTGAGCTGGTGGTCCATTAGATGTAGAGCCCATGCCCACAGATTTCACAGTATGAGGATGAGGCCAGCTGGATCCAACACATGCAAAGGCAATGTTCTGTGCAGCACAGGCTTTCTCTGGAGAAGCACTGCTTGGTACCCTGGGACCATACAGAACTCCAAACCAACAGGGTGTCTAAAACCCTTAACATGACTCTCAGATTGGTTTTTTTTGGGTTTTTTTTTTTTTTCCTCACCAGGTCAGCTTTTACTGCTTATAAGCAAATCCTTTTCCAATCTGTTCTATTTCCTCTTCTTCTCTTTTCCCCAGAATATGCTTTTAGACATTAAAGTGTCCGAGTTGAAGAAAATGGGTCCAGCCATCGTAATGACAAATAGTTGCCCTAAAAAAAAATCTGGAAATCCAAACTAGTGTACTATATGCATTTTTGTTTCACTTTGAAGAAAAAAAAAGGCTCCAATTCAAAAAAATGCTCTATTTCCATTTTTCATTTATGCAAATTACACTCTGAATAAATAAATCTACATAATCTCACCTCCCTGCCAGACAACTTGCAGTAACATTTGCCAAGAGAAAGACAGGCTTTTCTGATACTAATGCATAAAACATGCTGAATAAAAAAAAATTAAACCAAATCATGTTGAGCAAAGCTGTGCAGCTCTGGAAAGAATAATAGAGGGACTGATGAGTTACTCAGGATTGTCTTGTTCAATTATTTTAAACATGCTACCAGTTAAGGGTGTATTTAAGTTAAGGTTTTAATAGAGATGGTCATATCCTGAATCACTGACTTCTATAGGATTTCTTAAAATTTAATTTCCATGGAAGAGGCATGTAGACCGCTCTGCTGAAGCACCCAATAGTATCAGGCTGTTGGTCCTGGAAGATCAAGCTATTCAGCATGTAGCTGCTGTGCTGTGTGGGGGCTGCAGCTCCAAGAAAGAAGATAATTTACACTATTTTGGGAACGTAGGAACTGATTTCCCTAATTTGATCAAAACTATTCCTTGCTCTGTGTGTCCTCTGTCCACGTGAGATACAGGTTTGGTGACTGCCACCAGCCTTGGGACTGCAACTTGGGAAGCACAAACCCAAAATCAATGGCAGTATGTTCTGATTAGATACCAGTGCCTTTTCCCAATGCTGACAGGCAACTCTTATTCTCGATGGTCCATCTAGAAACCATCAAACTCCAATCACACATAGGGATCAGGCACTCTTCTGCAATTTTTCAAATAACTTTTCACCCTGGAAAATCTGTTCTGGATAACTGAATCCTTATGCACTTTGCTCTAAAGAATTAATGGGGCTGGATCCACCAAAAGGCTTGAGTACTATAAACTGCACCACCAAATTTATAGATACTGTGATGCTTTGTGGAATTTGAAGATGTCTTTTCTCAGCAGAAGAACATAAGTTCCTTATACATGCTTCCTGGGGGCAGTAAGGTATGGGATATACAAAGCCTACAGACCAGGTAGGAAGCTACCTAAGAATGCCAGTAAGAAACCTTAAGAAAACATGATTTAAGACCATGCCTCTGCTAAGAAATCACAGTCACAAGCCTGGCACTAAAATCAGTGCTTTCAAATAGGAGGATAAGGTCATTCTACTTGTTTACTGTACAGTCTGGTGGTTAAGAGCATGCATCTGGGGTATAGTATGTCATCTACATTAACCAGCTCCCAGGAGAATTCCTCTTTGGTAGACTATTTGGTATTGCCGACTGAGTTATTTACTTGCCAAATCTGCTCCACCATGAGTGAAAATACATGCACGTACTTTGGAAGAGAGAAAAAGACCAAGCAAACAGCCTGGTGGCTGTGGCACTTGGCTTTGACATCAGTATTGGACACAGTGGAGATTTGAAGGCAAGCCTGTTGCCATGCTCACTGACCAAGGTCTAGAAGGCTGGCGTGGAGAATTCCTCACAGATCAGCTCCTTCAGGCATCAGAGGACGGGCTTGATGAGAGGAACATGGCATGGCAGATACCTATGCCCTTGTAGACCTTACTAGTAGAGAGGTAAAGAGTTTGAGGAATCACAGTGAGGTCTGCATCCATACATTCATCTGCTAGAAAGCCTAGAGAAGGTAATAAAAATTCCAGGCTTCCAAAACCTGCGGTATGAGATTCAAACCAATGGATTTTATGTTGGGTTTTTTTAAAATCCATTTCTTTAAAACAGTCTTACAAGTAAAATAGCTATATCTGAAATACTTTTTATCAAGCTGATTCATATTTTCAAGCTCATTTTGAATTGGCTTTGCTAGTAACTTACTCTTCTCTGTCTTCAACAAGAAGCTCCTTATTTAACCACAAAACTCCAGAAACCACAAATTTAAGAGAACCAACAAAATTTTTGAGTTTTATAATAAGAGGAAGAGAATTTGACATATAATAAAAGGAAGAGAATTTGACACTATAGATTTTTGTGACAACATAAGATTAAATTTGGCTTACTTGCTGATACAGGAATACGCCGCTCCCCAGATTGGAAATGCAAAGGAGGACTCAGATCCGAGACTGACTGTAGTCAGTCCCTACATAAGACACTTCTTCAGGAGTCCCTGATTTTCCTTGTTTCCCTGTGCAGTGGCTGGCCATATCCCCTAGGGAAGTACAGATTCTTCTCTCCACTGTCATTCAAGAGCTTCATAACCAGCAGCTTGGCAGAGGAGGAGAAGAGGGAGTGGAAAGGACTGCTGTATCTTTTCTCAACAGCAGATATGTAGACAAAGTCACCAAAACAAGTTCAAGCTGCTTTCCACTCCAGAGTTACTTGAAGCTACTTGTCCATAGGAGTTTCCAAGTTACATTTTTTTTTTCTTAGATAATCTAGGTGTAGTTGAGCATCTCTGTATTCCCCAGTGTACTGCAAATTCCATAGTTTAGTTCTAAGCAAGGCAAAAAGCAGAGGACATGAATAAAGGCCTTAGTAACTGAATGATCATGGATCTGTGCAAGCTTCTGCTAAAACAGACCCCTATCCACTTCATGACTTTACCTGTCATTTGTTATTCCAAAATGCATGGCTTGCTAAAAATGCCAACCAAGTTGTAACTAGATTCCACATATTGATTTATTAAACCAGTGTTTTCATAATTTTCACAGTCATCAGTGTCAGTCAGTCCTTCCGTCACCCCTCGATCAGACGTTTCATCTGCCAGAAGGGCTCATTTCCCACCTTGCTTTAACTGTGGCCGTGTGCCAGAACATGCTTATACTGGGCTAAAACTGAGCTATATATGAACTCCCATACCAGGTTTTTGTTCATTGTTTCCCTGACTTTAAATCGAGGATGTGGTATAACCCAGCTGTACTTCTGAATTCACTGTCTTGTGAATCAGCTTCTCGCAGAGTGAGGGAAAAATCCCAACCTCTCCAACAAACCAGCAGTTCTGTTCTAAGCTGATCGCCTAGAGAGAAGCCACTGGAGCCGCCACACGCACAGACTTGTTCAGGCTAGTAAGCTTTGAACCCTGCCTTGGTTTAAATCAGCAGAATCTAGAATTAAGTGAAATATTAAAAAAAAAACCAAACAACTAAGGCATTTCTATTTTTCATGTAAGATCCTAACTCTTGCTGAATAGCCATAACCTCTCCTTCAACCTGCTTCCTTTTTCTCTGATGTGATGGACAAGGAATGTGAAAGAGAGCAACTTAGATGTAGGTTTTGAAACAATGTTGAAATGCCAGAAGTAAAAAAAAACCCCAACACCTCAGCAAACACAGGTTTTAGATCAGCAGGACGGAAGGCCGATACCTGATCTGCCTGAATATAAATCAATAATGAAAGAGTGTAAAGAGAACAGATGTGAGGGTAGCGGTGGTGGCTTGTGTACTTTCGTCTGACGTTGCAGTGGGCAGATTTATTCCCCTCGCAGCACTGAAAACACGTTCCGCACACGGCGTCTTTTCTCAGCTTCGGCCCGTGCGGCACATCAGCCAGCTCCGGGGAGCCCGAGCTCGTTCCGGAGCCATGTAGCTTGCTGCCCAGGGACCCACCAGGCGACCCTCCGGTTTGGCAGCCGCAGGAGCCGCTGCGGAGGGCCGGGAGCACGCACAGGCGACGGCGGGCGCATATCCCGGTTTATGGCCTCTTCTCTCCCCAGCTCCTCGGCACCTGCTCCCTTACCGCGCCCCGTGGGTCGAGGGGGGCCGCGGCACGGCTGCAGCCGGAGCTGCCCAGCGGCGCCGGAATCAGCAGCCGGTGGCTGACTCGGCCGAGCTCTGAGGTAGCGCGGATGCCGGCGGAGGGCCAAGGCGGCCGACCGGCGCCAGGGAGGCCGTCCTGAGGGGACCCGGGCGAGAGGCGGGGAGGCAGCCCGGGGCGGGGCGAGCCGAGCCGAGCCGAGCCGGGCCAGGCCTGCGGGAAGCCTGGAGGAGGCGGGGAGGGAGCGGTGAGCGGTGTGAGGCTGCCCAGCCAGGGACAGACGGGACGGCGGGGGCGGGGCCTCCGTGGGCGGGGCGGTGTGAGGGGGCGGAGTGAGGCAGGAGGCCGAGAGCCGGCAGCCGGCAGGGCGCAGGCGCGGTGGTCGTTGGAATCCCATCAGTCTCCGCGGGCGGCGGGACGCGGTGCTGGGGCGGTGGGCCGAGCATGTCGGAGAAGAAGCAGCCGGTGGACTTGGGGCTCCTGGAGGAGGATGACGAGTTTGAGGAGTTCCCGGCGGAAGGTGCCGTGCGGGATGGGGGCGGGGGAAGAGGCGGCGGGGGTAGCGGCGAGGGTTCCGCGCGTAGGCCGTGGCCTGGGCCGGGCCGGTCGGCTGAGGCGGGGAAGGAGCGCGCGGCCTCCAACGGGCGGCAGCGGGGCGGTGGGGCCGGGGCGCGGCTTGTCAGTGGGCCCCTCGCTCGCAGAGCAGCCCTCTGGGTCTACACGGCGGCGCGATGCGTCTCCGCTTCATCGCCGCTTCAGTGAAGGGTGATGCTTCAGTTTCCCGGTGCCCCGCCGGTTCCTGCCGCCCCGCCCCGGTCATGCGGGGGCTCCGGGCCTGTCGTGAGTCAGGGCCGAGCACGAGCGTGCTGCCTGTGCCCGGCCGTGCTGGTTTCAGGGTGCCGGGCATAGGACGCTCGAGGTGCTGTGTCATTGTGCGAGGCAGCCGGACACAAGTGTAGGGGAAACTTACTGCGCCTCTGCTCTCGACATGGGAATTGCGAGGGATGGGGGGCTGGAAACGGGGTGGAAAAATATGTGGAAAGAAGGTAACGAGCAATGTAGTTACCCTGAGTCTTGCTACCTTTTGAAGCACAAACGTTTCCGTGTTGGTTTGCTTTTCATAGGTGCAGATATATTGAATGAGGAAAGGAAATCTGGACTTCAGTAAGGCTGCTCAGTGGCCTTTTGCAGATACAGTTTTGAAAAGATCCCTGTTCGACATGATTGCTTTCTCTATGCCCTTAACTCTGGGAATTGTCTCAAGCAGTGGAACACGAGCAATTGTATAAAACACAGTGTATGAAAATTCAGGTGTCTGGGGTTTTTTTTCTGTAATGTCCTCATTATACGAGACTTAAGTGGTCTTACAAGCCTTGGGCATGCAGAATCCTTCAGTACCATTAAAACCAGTATCTTTGCACTTAGTGACAGAAAAAGTTATTACCATGGTTGAGATGGTAGCTAAGCTAAAAAGACTGGCTTTTCTTTCCACATGTGCTTCCTAAACAGGCAAAAAAATGTTTATCTTATTTAGTATTCCCAGTAGGGATGAAGGAAGTCTTTGAAACATGCTTCTGAACCTTGGATTGTTCAGAGCACTGAATTGCTGTTACAGAAGGTGAAATTGATTCTACTTGAATTTAGCTGTGCTACTAAAACCAAGTACTGTGCAAACTTCCTGGGTAGAACAGAGAGATTTATTAAGGAGTGACCACAATCAGGCCTCTTGCTGATCAGTCTTGCAGAAACTAAGAACCTCTAGAGTGGACCGTTTAAATCTTCAAGCAAGATGATGGGTTTGAGATGTTATAAAGAACGTTCAGACCACTTGGAATGTTCAGTGCTTAGCAAAGAATCGTAACTGTGTGATCAAACACATGGCAAATTGTTCTTTCAAATTAAAATACCACTTTCTATGCAGTAGAAAAACTGTTCTAAAGGAAATTAGCTAATGTAAATTTATATTGCGGAATAAAAACACTGGCTTTTGGGGATTTTATTTTACTCAAAGTTTTTCTTCATATAATGTTTCAAATCAGATTTATGTATTCAAAGATGATGTGTCCTATTTCTATAGAACACTTTATTTGAAGTCCACCAGAGTATAGTGTGACAGTTTCAAGTATGTGTCAGTTGGTCACTTAAAAAGCTTTTGTATGGTGCATTTCAGAACATAAAATGTCATGTATAAAATTACAGGATTTTGGTTTTTTAATCTCCCTCTTAAGGTAAAAGGTTATTTGGTGTTGGTTTTTTTTAAAGGAGTCCAGCCATGACAAGTTTTTCAAAGTTGATTTTGTAGTTTTGATGTATATTAGTAATATTTAATGGTAGCAGGCTTTCAGATGTTCATAATACTTTCAATCCCAGACAATACTATATATTTTTTAAACTTTTTTATTTAGTCACGGGTAGATAATGTAGCTGGGAACAATAATTTCAGTGTGCAGCTCTGGGGCATAGTGTCAATTTAAAGATGCTGTACAGTCTTGTAGCTGCAGTGATCAGAATATAATTTAGAATTTCTCCCTCTCAGTGTGGGAGATGACATTTGCCTTTTGGGGGTTCTTAGTTCAGTGTGACTTTTTTTTGTAGCATGGTTTTGCAGTCTCCCCAACTTACCTTTTGTGATTGGAGCTGCTGTTTCTTGTGCTGAATATGAGTTACTATAACTCTTCTCAAATTTCTAGATCTGCCTGAGCTAGTTGTACCTTAGTAGGTAGAAAATTTTGACCTTTTTTTTTTTTAAACTGTTTTGAGCTTTGGTTTTCTTTTTCTATCTTTGAAATACAGATAAATAATGTGAGTAGTAAAGCTTTTATATTGACAAAAAGAAATCCACTGCATTTAAGTGGACAAAGATTTTTGTAGGTAGTACTACAATAAAATCTTTCCTCTCGAGCAACTTGCAGAACAACCAAATTAAAATGCTGCTCATTTTATATACTGCATTTTTTGCTTTACCTTTTCTTCCTAGGTCCTTCATTTGCTGTCTTTAGGACCAGTAGGATTTCTGTATGCCTTCATTATATATTTTATTATATATACTCCCATTATATAATTTATTTGAGTAGAGAAGTTTAGTTGTAATGCTGACTACATGTGTGTCTTTAGTTGGTTACAAATGGATTTTCCTGTCCTGGTTAATCTCAAATATTTATTTTGTTGCCTGTCAGTATGGGAAAAAGGAGGAGAAAGTGCAAGGACCAACCTTTATTCTTAGGAATTTAGTTGTTCACAGGGAGTTAGTTTTTAATCTTTCACCCTACTTGAGGCCTTAGTCCTCAAAGCTTTCTCTGGAGGGGTAGCAGATGGATTACTGAATTGTAGGGGGAAGAGCAGTGTTACCGCTTTAAATTTACTACTAGAATTTAAGAAATACAAGGTCATAGGTGTCAAAATCGGCATCCTTCTTATTGTAGTTATGTTAAAAAAAACTTGGTGTCTGTCAGTAGAAGAAAACTGAGAAACTGTGTTCCCCAGTGAAGTATTATTTGACTTGTATAATTTACAAACTGATTCTGAGCCTTCCTGATTCTTCATTTTCATGTTGTCTTTCTAAACTAGGTAGTTAAGTTTGTGGTGTGTTGTTTTTTTTTTTTTCTTAATAATGACACATTAAGTGAGTGATCAGTAATTTGTGAAGGGTGATGTGCCACATTTTTATAGGAAAAATAGAATTTAGGTTAGCAAGCGGAATTTTAGTGTCTTGTCTCTGTAAGGAAACAGCTTCTACTGTTCTGAGGACCCAGAAATAGGGGTTATGGATAAGCAACTGCTGCTTGTGGATGCCTCCCTCAATTTGTTTTTGCTTATGCACGACAGATACGTTTTTGGCATGTATGCATAAACTGTTTGCATCTGATCTGAGTCAACTGAGAATCTGTGTGCATGCTTTGGCAAAGGCATTAGATATATATTTACTTTTGTAATCAGAAGAAATAATTAAAGGCAAAGCTGGAATTGCACGTGTTGTGTTGAGCTTTTAGGAGTCAAGTACTCAGTACTGCTTTCTCTTTATGATGGCGTACCAGTTTGTCTATTTGTATGCAAAATGTCTCTTCTAAATGTGCAATCCTGCAAGCCATGGTGTGAAGTGTGTAATGATTATACTTTTCACCAAGTTGTATTTTCACTGTAATTGAAGAAATTGCGATGGGGGGTATTTTTAGATCTTTCTGTGCTCATAAACATTTAAATGTGATCCCGACTCTTCTGTTAAAGAGAAAAATTTGTTACCAGCAAAAGCCGATCTTGCCCGAGGGCTGAGCTCACCTGTCAGAAAGACACAGGCCCAGAGCAGTGCAGTGTACAGTATTTAGACCTCGTTTGTTTGTTTTGCTTTCAGATTGGACTGGTTTAGATGAAGATGAAGATGCGCATGTCTGGGAGGACAATTGGGATGATGACAATGTAGAAGATGATTTCTCCAATCAGTTAAGGTAACTTTATTTGTAACTTTTTGTTCTAGAAGATGGGTAAAATATTTAGGTATATCTGAAAGCTTGAAATCTGGTTACTTCAAAAAATGGAGATGTGATACTGAAATAAATAAGAGCTCTGCTTTGTACTTTTCTGTCTCAAACCTTTTGGAACCAGATTTAAGGGATTACAGCAGAGACGAGTACTGATGAGCATTTCATCCTTTAATAATTGCACCATGACCCATGAAGTATGCCTAATGTCATAGATGTGTTTAGGCTTCTGCTGTGTTACAGAACTTAAACAGTACAAACACCTCTGTAAATTGTGATACTGTCAGGCTTTTTTGATTTGAAATGAAAAAAAGTCCCTTTCTACATGTGTGTGAAAATCCTGCATTGCACTGCAGGAATCCAAGATGATCACTTCTACACTATGTGGTGTGCAAAGTGTTGTTTTGGAAATTTTTTTCTGTACCTTCAAATACCATAGCTGTTCTTTGTCCAAATGGACAGATCTTCTAGACATCAGTTATATATTAATGTTAAGGTTCCCTTCTGGGGTGTGGTGATCACGCTGTCCATTAGCAAAATAATTGTTCATCACGTGTGTTAAGAAAAGTGACAGCCATTTGGTCCCTCTAATCCAGTTGTTTAATCTTCTTTGTCACTTGCAGTTTCACTTGATCTTTACTGATGCATAGTTATAACTTAAACTGCTTCAAGCATCAACACAAAGTCACATTTTATAATTAATCCCTTGATATGTTAGGTGAGGAGCAAACTATGTGTAATGCTGCTTGGTTGCAGCATGCTTTTATTTCATCTTTAGGAAATGCTGAAGTCCTCCACTTCTAAAGTTATGCTGTTAAGTATGTAAGCTGAAATATTTTTTGAGGTTTGGACAGTTATATCTAGATACACATACGCTGTGGAGATGAAACAGGACATAGTTCTGGCTGGTGTTTTTGCAGTTGCTGACTTGCTGTCTTGGCCACAACTAAGGGGTGCAAAGCAAGTTTTTTTTTCCCCCTCTCAGAATTGTTCCCTGGAAGGTGTGTTGCACCATGATTGAAAAATTGTGCAGTCCAGTTTGTTTTATTTAAAACAAAGAAAAAAAGCTAAGGCTGTTTTGGAAGTACGTGCATTTAAATTGCTCAGATTAGTGAGATAATTTGATTTAAAGGAATTTTAAGAATAACTGCTGTAAGAGAATATTTTGATTTCTCTAATGCATCTGGAGTTGTTACAGGCTCACAGGTGTTGCTTGGTGCCATATAGTTGTAGTCCAGCTGCGGTGGGTCAGAGGACAATAACTGATTCAAACAAGTACTTCAATTTTTTGCTTAGAATTCACCTTTGGTGATCTAAGACATTAAGCTGAAGTTTGGAAACTATTGTGTAAGTGAGGTTAAGGTTATTGGTATGAACCAAAAAGTAGTGTGGTGTTCATATTATTCCTAAAATAATTACATGTTGTGCAGTGTATTTAATTTTTTTTTTAAAACACAAGTGTTGGACAATATTAATTTCTATGTTTTAATATATCTCTCTTTCTGTGCAGAGCTGAATTAGAAAAACATGGATACAAGATGGAAACCTCATAGTTTTTGCCAGATATGGAGTGGTTGAACATTGAACTGTGGATAGACTATATTGGGAAAAGAAGAGAAGGTGGAAAATGAGAAGACACACTTAGTTCATTATCTGCTTGGATTTATTATTGTTTTGTATAAATAATAAAATTTTTAATCTTACCCTGGTCATACATTCAGCCTCTACTAACCTGGTGACTTGTATTTCAGCTCTGAAACGCCTTATGTGACAGAATTCATGGACTTGCCTAGAATGCTACTCATGATCTGTCGGTGGCAGATGGGTATTGCACCAGCTCCCATCATGGGGAAGGAAACAAGCATTAGCAGGATGAAAATCCATGAACATTTCCTTATAGGGGATGTGTCAAAAAGAAATAAAATGCTCATGTGTTTCAATTAAAATGCAGCAGAGGTAAAAAGAAGCTGATTTTGCCTCCAGACTTCTTTTACTCCATAATGACTTGTTTTATTTTTGTTAGTGATTTCACGCGGGTGTCGTGACAGGCTGGGAAGATAAAGCCCACTTTAAAGTGCGCTTTGCAATGGCAGAAATCCAAACTTGTCCTGTCATTTCTCAAACCTCTCTGGAGGTGAAAAGTTCTATTCCCATGCTTATTTAAGCCTAGGAATCGCTGCTGAAATTGACTCCAATTTGCCAGTTACAGCAGTTCATCAGTATCACACAAACGTGCCTGCTGAGAACGGAAATCAAACTCCCAACTCATTTCATGGAGGCCAACAAATAGTTGCCAGATAGATACAGCAGTAGTGACTGGATTCGATTACTCCCTGAACTAGAAAACAGAAGGTGGAAATTACAAACCATATTACCAATTCCATGAATCCTCCCCCAAGGAGCTGTTAAAGCTGGTGTACCCAGACGTGGGGAGATGCAGCGATGGTGCAAGTGTAGGCCCTGATTGCAAGTTTTTATTATTATTTTTTTTTAAAGAAAGGGGCAAATAGAGCAGCGTACTCATGGAGCTTGAATTAGCACTTGCTTTTTTCAGCAGTTCACTGTGAAGAAGCGGAGACAATTGTTACTTAGTGAGCTTTCAGAATAAAAGTTGATGGACATGCAGTAACTGTATTAAATGCTCTAACTTTAACTAAATTAGTATCTTGTGTTATAATTGCATCTATTAATGCAAAAAGCTAGGGAGCTTCCCCTCCCCAAATTCTATAGGTGGTGCTGTATTTATGGTGGAGGTGAGACTTCCTGTGACCCGTACTGCTTTCTGCAGAGAGCTTGGTGATGACTGAGACCTTCCATTGCCATCAGAGCGGTTCACCAAAACAGTATTTCAGCTAGTGTTGGATGTCTTTGGTTTGTCCAGTTCAGTGTTGCTTGGGAAGAGAGAGGGAAGCCATTCCCAGTAGCCTTGCCCTAAGCTCAAGTGAGTTGACTTGTTCAGGTTGAAACATGTGGCTCGTGCAGCCTGACTCGGCAGAATACAAAGTCCTGAGTCCTGGAGTTCCTGCTTTAATGAGTAGCAAACGAGACGTCTGCGTGTTGAGTGGCAAGTAGCACTGTGAGCGTCCTCAAGGTAGCATTGGGAGTTTAAGAACAGAGTATGTTTGGTACAGTTCTGGGATTGTTGGTGTTATTAACATATCGATATTGGGAAGCTGAGTGACAAGACTGACCAAAGACGACAGCAGAAGAGTTGTGGAGATGCCTGGTGTAACCTTGGGATAGCGACAGCTGCTTTCTGTTACAAGGATTCCGGGAGCCTGGCTAAAGCAGCCCTGTCCCATCAATTGCCAGCGGCAGGAGGAAGCTGTGGGGGTGGAAAAGCATCTTTATCTCAAGAAATGTTATTTTTTGCTGAGCTGCAGTTGTGTTAGCATTGTTTTCCACTTCCTCCACAAAAGCAGATTTGGAAGGCCAGCCCCAGCTGAGGTTTTCTGCTGGTGCTGTGCTCGTGCAGTGTTAACCTGCAGCTGGAAAAAAGAACAATCTGCTTGGAAGGTCAGTGGGATGATACAGTTGTGTAATGCTGGCTGCATAAGAGATTCATTACAAAGGAGTAAACAAAAGTTGTGGGAATGTAGCTTACTGTAAAATCAAGCACCGATAGAAGCTGCTGGCCTGTATAATTACCACTAGAGTCTTAATTTTTTTTAATCCTCAAGTTTATTGCATGGTCATATGGATCCTCTTAAGCTTTCTAGTATAAAAATGGCTTGGGAACCAAGCTATTTCAGACTGGCTATTTTATTTTTTTTCTGTTTTTTGTTAAAAAGGCTTATTTTGAGACAAGCTAATGACTTCCCTCTTCACACCCCCACCTGCTTTTTTTTAATCTTTGACAGCTTTGGTCTTCTAGAAGGAAGTTGAGGTGGTTGACCAGGATGTCACCATAACAATTCTCCCTAATTTGCCTGCAATACAATATTAAACGGAACTAATCTTCCCATATGCTTGGAGGCTTGAGGTTTTTAGGCTGGCCATGGTGGGAGAGGCTTTCTTTAGAGATCTCTCCTGATGATGTGCCAGTCAGTGATCCCTGTTGGCTGAGAGATGCACAAAGTGGGGGAGACAGGAGTGCTTTGTCAGTGGGTGATTCAGGTCACCAAGAGGTTGTCATCACCCTGTGTTTGAGGACCTATCCTCACTAGTTTGCTCCTCAGCTGGGCTGTGAGACCTCTGGGTACGGTGTCAGTCCGAGCCATGCTGGGGTACATGGTGTGTGGCTCACAGCTCTACGTGAAAGTTGAGGTGGCGTTTTGCAGTGTGGGGAGGGTTGACTCACTCTGGCCTAGATGCTGAGAAAGTCCTGAGGTAAAGCACTGTTGAGCTAACAAGAAAGCTCTGAAGGGTCCCTGACTGCTAAGGAGTCTGGTGCTCCCACTTTACCTCGCTCCTTAAGAAACTATACGTATGTAAGAAGAGATGCAGAGTCGCAGATAAACACACAAAGCCGTGAGCAGTCCAAATGAAGGCTGCCTGGAAAGCAGGTAAATGAAAGCCTTTAATTTAGCCCCTTTGTCTCTGAAAAGTCCATTGGGCCCTGCCCCTCCACTAGCTTCCACAACAGCATGAACAGCTTCCTTACATACTCCCTGCTCCTGGGTCACAGCGTGTCCTGTTCCCTGCTTATTGCACTGTGTCTATGCTGTGCTGTAAAGAACGAGTAAGTTGGGGTCTCCATACCACTGTGGTCTGTGTTCTTTGCAAATGGTTTCCACCACCCCTGGGAGAGAGAGAGAGAGAGAGAGAGAAGCATTTTCCCCTCTTTGAAGTGTACACTAATTTAAAGTGCTCATTGTGAGACCCCAGGACCTCATGTTTCACTGAATTTGGTAGAATGTAAAATGCTCTGCACGTTTGAATATTTCTTTAGCTTCAGTTACTGCTGTGCATATTCAGCGTTTCTGCCCATCAGGATTTATGGGGTATCAAGTCAGCCACCCAGAAAAGGAGGAACACGCATTACAACCTTTGCAGCTTTTGTAAGGAATGAGGCAAGGACTCCACAAGTTGCTGCCTTCCCCTGCTAGCTTTTTCTTGAACCCTGTTTTTTCTTACCCTGTTTTTTCTTGAACACTAACAAGGACTAATAAGTCCCCTGAGGGAGGGGGTGAGTATAGGAAAATATATGATTGTAAAATTGAAGTCTACAGGAATGCATATGTATGGAAAAAGGAATTTGTATTGCACGGTTACAGTTCCAGCATTTCCTATCTTTTAAGTGTCTGACTTTACAGCCCTAATAATAATCTTTTAATGCAGGTATGATTTTGTGTTTGCATAATAATACAGCTAAATTTGATTTAATTCCAAGACATGCAGGGAAGTAAGAAGATTGATGCCCAGAAAGTTTTTGTGATGGAATTTTACTAAAGAATTAATGTTATGTAACATTTCAAATGCACTGAGATCCTTCAAGATGAAGTGTGTGATATAAATGTAAAATATTTGCAAACTATAATTTAGCAACTGCTTTAAAATCACAGTCAGTATTCCAACCTCTTACATGCGGTGGGTGAGATCCTTTGTCAGCTGAGAGCTAAGGGCAGTGAATGTGAGATTCATTAAGTAATTATATAGGAACATTAATTTCAAATTAATTTCAACAGTTGTCTCAGACATTAGCAGCCAAATTAGGAGACCAAAGGCAAACAGTAATGCAGCTTAATACTTTTAATAAATGAAGGCATTTGAAGTGATTTACATAAATCGGATGATAAGCCCTCATTTAATGGGCTTCCAAACGCTCCCCGCCTCCCCTTCCCATTCACCTTTGCACGTTTCCAGGATGTGGCTGTGCTCCGCATCTCCTCAGTTCTCTCATTACATCGTGTTCTTCTCATATCCTTCCTATGCTGGCTTCATAATAAACCATCAGACTTTCTGGAATTTGTTAGCGTGAGCTGGAACCTTTTAATGCTTCTGACTCCACTGACAAGGCCCCCAGGAAAATAAATGGTGGAGAATAAAAAAAAAGCAGATTAGGCTATTGGGGGATGCTTGCCTACAGGCGGGTCAGTGAGATGAAAACCAGCCCATCAGCAAGTGAATGGGTCACATGAAATGGATAATGACCAGCCCTTTTCATCTTTTCTGCAGTGAGCTCAAGGCTCTTAATGAAAAGGAACAGGCACTGGACTGGATTTACATTGCACCTGATGGAGGCACAGCAGCTCAGTGACTCACTGAGGATGTGCAACCAGCCCTGCTAATAATACTCCAGCCACCGGCTTTGGGTTCCTCCTGCCATGAACAAAATGAAAGCACTTTCTTCCCAAGGGACCCGGTAGTCTGTGAGATGTAAAAAGCAAGTTAGGGCAGCTGGGGAGGGTGGGTGGTGGGCTCTGTTTCCTTTTCTGGTGGTATTGGTTTGCTGTGTCCAGATAGGATGCAGTGGAACTATAAAACATAAGCCTCTAACATCCATAAAGATTAAAAGGACAGATTGTCCCAATCACGGGGCTGTTCAGCCATGCTGTCAAGCTGGCAGCGTTGTTGGGGCCTTGTTTTTCGAAACCTTAGTAATGAACTGATGCTATACAGGCAATTCTCCCTGGGGAGAGCACTGGGGGGCTAGCTGGTACCAGCAAATCCAGAAAACAAAGGTGTAATGATTCCATTCACGCTAGCTCAGTACTGCTTTCTTGCATCAAAGAGAATTGGTTGAGGTCAAAATGTATAAAAAGAGGCAAAAGCTCTAGCAGAAGAGTTTGATCAGTCTGACTCTAAAGTATTTCAGACGTTAGCTTCCCTTCTCCCTTCCCACGCTGTCTGTTGTGCCCTACGTGTGGGGGAGCGTGAGCTGGTGCCTAAACTGGCAGAGCTGAGACCTGAGCATGTGTTCTTGGGCAGCAGTTTGCCACGTAGAAAGATCCTGACAGGATGGTGGGATAAACAGGAGGCTGTGGCAGCAAGGGGCCCTGGAGGTCATCAGATAAAAACCACCCTTTTCCACCTGCAGGTTAAAATGGCAAAGGATGGAAATAATTCTTAAGCAGAAATCAGCGTCTGAGAGGGCATGCCAGCACATCACATGACACAAATGTGGAATCCCTGTAAAGAGACAGGACCTCTAATGCAGCCAGTAGCACAGAGGGGTCTGTTACAAGACTATTGCTTCAGTGGCTTTTAAAAAAAAAATCATTCTGGGTCATGTTAAAAACAGAGGGTGCAGCACAAAGTAGGCCTCACCCCACAGATATGAGCTTATTTCTCAGGCTCTCCCACCGCAGGCCCCATCTCCTGAGCACTCAGTGCTACAACTGGGTGGCTCTGGGCTCTGTTCCGAGCCAGGCTCTGGCTGCAGCCGATCCCTGGTGCTGCAGAGCAGACGGGCTGTGCAGATGTGGCAGCGAGATGGGTGCCCAGTGTTGTGTACTGGGAGCCTTGGCTTCAGCCTAGGGACATGGCTTTCTCACAGCCTCTGACTTGACATTTCACAGATGAAGCATTAGTAGGTGCTAAGAAATTTAAGGGATTTCATGAAAATGTGCGTTGGATTCTGCTCCTTGCTTGGCTACTCTGTGATCAATGTCCATTAGAAAAGAGAGCAAAATACGGTTTCATTGCCTGTGAGCACGGGTGTGATTACCTCGGCACTGTGCATCTTCCCCAGGATGTCATTTCTAGGCATTACTCGGCTGAAGCTTGCCTTGTTAGAGACTGTCTGTTCTCCTTTGTAGGTGCTTGCTGTCTGCACCACAAAGAGGGTCAGAGGGTCTGCCGTGGGGTAAGCCTTAGAGGTATTACAGCAGTTAAAAGACTAGTTATAAAACCGATGGGCAGAGCTGTGATTGCAACCTGATGGAGCCACAGAAGCTGCGTGACTCATCTTAAATAGAATATATATATTACAGTTATAAATAGCCTCCTTTTTTTCTTTTCTTTTTTTTTTTCAGTGGCACTGGCATATTTAGAAATTGCTGTTCTTTTTAAAAATAACTTTGATGTTATACAGGTATTTGGGGCTTGCAGGTTACATTGTTTATTGAGAAAATACACACTTTAGCAAGTAGCTTTCTGTCACACCAGGCAGGCACTGTGCTTTTACAAACACAGCATCAGACATGGCCCCCCTGCCCCGAGACTCTCAGTGAGACAGAAACAACACACAGGATATGCTGCAACAGAAGATGGAGTGGGCTGTGATGGCCATTGGTAAAGCAGCACAAATAATGGATGTTTGGGGGCAGGCAGAGGAAAGGAAAGAAGAGTCTCCTGAGTGAAGAGGTTAGGATGAAGCAAGGGACACTCTAGTTCAGCTTCAGTGGTTAAAATGGACTGGATCCAAGCTGCTGTTGGATTCACAAGGCTGACATGAAATGAGCAGTCTCCCTGGCTTGAAGAACAGCATACATGAAAGGCATTGGGAACTTGGGCAGTTTGTTTTATCCAGGAGACAGTTGAGTGGTGATCTGATCATAGTTCTTGATTTCCTTTATGGAGAAGAAAATTGTCCCATAAGGAGGTGGATTTTTAACCTCACAGTAAAGGCAGAGTATGACAGAGACTAGGAGATCGAGTGGGACAAATTCAGGGTGTACATTTGTACAGCATATTCTGAATTGAACCATCGAAATATTTTTCTCTCAGATGTGGTGGTCTGCCTACCATGGAGCTGGTAACCAAGATTAGGCTTCTTGGTGCTTTGTGATGGCTGAGCAAGAGGGTGTAGGTGTGATGCCAGAATGACAGTATGGAAACACGGACATGTTAAAGGGGATAAGTGCATATGATCACTTCAGTCCTTTCTTATCATGGATTTCCTGCTCTCCTGCTTGGTGCTGCAGTGATTTTTGCTGTGCATTAATAATACACAATGTGAGTTTGTATGGTACCTCCATCTCTAACCTCTTCTGTGACAGAAGGCACTGAATCAGGCAGCCGGCCTGCCAGGTCCTTCTCTTTTGCTTTAGCTTGACTAATGTCAAAGGGCATGTATTGGTTTCACATCGGTGTGGGATCGCAGCTTGGAGCCTGAGAACGTGAAGTAAGAATTATCTGCAGCCATGGGCTTGAGGAAAGCCTGCAGGGTTGTCTGCAGTACATATGGAGCTGCTCCCTGGGCACCCCTGGACTGCTGGCAGTGTTCTGTGTGTAGGACACAGGTCTCCTTTCGCTCCTCCTTCAGAAGACTGCAGAGGGCTTAAATAAAGCAGGGTCTTAAACACAACCTCTTAGATCCAAACTCCTCACAAACTTTTGAAATATCAAGCCAGGTGTATGTATTCCCAAACATTTGGTGTTTCCAAGGGGCACTGGCTGGAGTCCAATGGCTAAAGTCCATCCTGATAGAAACTCTGCCATGAGCTTCAGCTCTATCAATTGGAGACATAGATAGTCATATTAGCAAGAGCACTCAGGGAGCTTCCTCCTGGGCTTTGCTGAAGTCAGTTCTAGTAGGTGGCAGAGTCTTATGCTGGTATCACCTGTGCCACTTCCACAAAAGCTTCAAAGGTGGGAGAAAGGGGCAGGGAAGGACCACAGATTCAAGAGAACATTCCCCATAGCAAGAACTGTAAATATTCTCCTGTTCCACATATTCACAAGGTAGCTCAGAGGAAAGAGTCAAAGTAGAAACTAACCACCTTAATACAGTGAAGCTCTTGTGCAGCTGTAAGGGGTCAGACCAGAGGCTCTATGCTGCTGGGAGGAGCATCCCTACGGCCAAAGCTTCCTGTCAGAGATGTGTCACTGGCATTGACTGTGTGTCCCATTTTGGGTGGGGAAATGGTCATGGAGGAGCATTTTTGCCTTCATGGGAGGATGTATCCATGATGCAAGCTGGTGACTTTTACTGCTACGATGAGCAACAGTGATCATCTGAGGCACTTCAGCATCAGCTCTGTAGTGAGCGCCGTTAATCGTCATCGCTGATTGCTCTCACTGAGACTTCAAGTGATTGGAGAAACTGCCTGACGTTCATGAAAGGAGTTGAATCTCTTCAACCTACTGCTGGAAAATCTTGAGCACAAATATGTGGTTAGTTTGGGAGGGGATGGGTAAGTCAAATATTATATTAGTGGGTTTAGAAAAACATATGAGGAAAGAAAAAATGTAATTGTAGAGACACCAAGATAGATGTGGAAATGCAGAAGACGTTAAAGCCACAACAGCCACTGAGCTGAAGAGGGTAAGAAATAGTGAATTCAGGCTGGGACCACCTCAGAACCAAAGGATCCGGCATTCCTCAGGAAGGTATGTGATGCATGAGGATGAATACTTGTGCCTCATCCCCATGTCTGAGTGCTGAAAGTGTTTTACCAGTGTCCAGTATGCAGAGCTGCACCAGGGCCTGGTGCACTTTACAAAGTGATGGCAAGCTCCCAGGTGGATGTCCTTTGGGCAGAAACTTTCCTCTGGGTAGATAGTTCTCCAGCATGAAGGTGTTCTGGTTTTGCTTACTTTGAACTGTTTCAAAGTCAGCTGCTTTCCCATACTGTGATGAGCTACACATTTCAGATCTGAGATCAGGATAAACACAGAAGAGAGTGGGAGGTTGTACAGGGGTTATTGGCAGCTCCTTACCCCAGGGCAGGGAGCAGCTGCGGGGGCGGACGTCCCCTGCTGCACCTCTACCTGCCACCCACCACAAAAGACCTGTAAGGGTGGCAGCCAGACCCACCAGTGATTTGCCAGACAGGGTCTTTCTCTTGTCACGCAGAGTTTCAGCAGCTCCTGGGTCTGTGGTGAGGAAATGGTAATAAAAAAGCATTCAGTTTTGGCGGGAGTTCCATACCACCTATTCAGGAATATTTCTGCTGTTTTAAGGAGCTCACAGCCTGAGACACTTTTGGTCATTTTTGTCTGGTAAAGTCTGCTGAATTTATAGCAGTGTAGTTCTCACTATTGTCAATTACCCAAGGCCTACGTATCTGCAATTTGTATCTTCTCATAAAAAGTACCTAATTTTTTTGCTTTCCCCTGCAAAACCAGGCTTGCTTAGGTTGCTGGAGCTGCTTTACAGATCTCAGGAGAGCTTTGACCTCAGTACAACCCCTACCCTCCCTGGGACTCGACCCAGATGGGTCTGTATTTTGTTTCACCTCCCATGGACCCTGCATCTTCCAACCTGCCATCTGTCCTTCCACCTCAGTCAGGGGATTTAGTAGATGTGGTTGCCTACAGACCTTTCATTTCGAGTGTGCAGGATTAAAAACTATCTCTTGCTCAGAGATGGGGTGAACTTTGTGGAGGAGTATCGAGCCAGAGGAAGGGGCACAGGGCTCTGTGACACCAAAGTGCAGAGGGGAACTGCAGGCTCCCCTCAGCTGCCGCCTTGGAGGGGGCAAAAGCAGTGGGGTGGGAAGCAGAGTGGACATTGGTTCCTCCGTGGGGTCAGTGCTATGATAACACATTTTCAGTATTCCAATCAGCTACTACCCCTAGCACTCCTATTATTAGCAAATAAGTGTATTACGTTCTATTAACGATCTCTAGAAATTCCCTTAAGACTTTCCTATTAAAGTGGTCTTTCATGTTATCAGAGGCCAATGATAGTCACCCATTGCTTCGATGGCTTTGAAGTTGCATTTCGGTTTCGTTTGAAATAAAGCTGAGCAAAGGCAATATTACAATCACAGGCCTGTGTTTGTTTTCATCGGGAATGCATTAGCATTTCAAGGGAAAAAAGAAAAAAAAAAGGCCTAAAAATCACCGGGCAATCACCAGAGCGATGCTCAAATAAGGTTGTGAAGTGACGAGGTGGAAACCTGCGCTCCCGATAATGAGATGGAAGTTGAGTAACAGCAAAGGGAACGTACATAAAACAGGAGGTGTGCAGAGCTGCATTACTATAAGGGCCATCGAATCACACACACGGTGTCGGGGAGTTGGCACTGCTGATTTTGCTGGAGATTCAGCAATTTAAGTAACCTAATCAAGTGTCATAATTGATTGGAGGTTCATTTCCTCTCTTGGAAATCATTAAGGGTGGTCATTGCTTGCTAAAAGCATTTAATACTCCTCACAATGGAGCGAGGGCGTTTCTCCCCCTTGCCGACAGAAAGCCAGTGCCAGCATGCCTGGGAGCGCGGTGGCCAGCAGCTCCATGCCACCCGCTATTCAGCCCCTAAAAAGGGGTGCAATGTCCGCCCCCGCCCCCTTGCACAGAGGGAGCCCTTCCAGGTGGATGTGGCTTTCACAGCAGCTTTCACCAGCCATGGACAAGCTACACTTGATACCAAGGAGGAATGTGCGTTGGGAAGTGGCGTTATGCAGCATCGCTTCTTTTTTTGTGTGAAGAGCCAAGGCATCAAGACTTTATTATTCAGCTTGTTGAAATTTGCTGATTAAATCCTCCTCCCACCTCCCTCAAGGCCAACAGCCACCTCATCCACCTGACACCTCAGCACAAGGGGTCACAAGGAAGACCTGACTTCTGTCCTCAGCTATGCTCACTGCTGGGACTCTTCAGTCCCTGTGCCTGCTGAAGACCCGCTGGGCACCCCTTCATCTGCTTGCAAGGGAGATCATAGAATCATTGAATCTTAGAATGGTCTGGGTTGGAAGGGACCCACCCCAAGGATCATAGAGTTCCATCCCCCTTCTACAGGCCACGCCACCAACCTCCAGGCATGGTCTAGAAAATGTTGCCCAGGGCCCCATCCAACCTGGCCTTGAACACCTCCAGTGACTGAGCATCCACCACCTCTCTGGGCAGCCTGTTCCAGCACCTCACCACTCTCTCTGTAAAGAATTTCTCCCTACTATCTAATCTAAATCTTCCCTCCTTTAGTTTTAATCCATTCCCCTTGTCCTGCCATTATCTACCCTTTTAAAAAGTTGATTCCCCTGCTGTTTATATGCTCCCTTCAGGTATATGGAGAGGTTGAGCCTGTGAAGCCAGTCCAGCCCCACGTTGGCAATGTCCAATGTCGTGGTTTTACCCCGGCTGAGAGCCGAGATCCACGCAGCTGCCTGCTCCTTAAAGGAAAAGAGCAGGGGAAGAGGGAAGGGGGGGTGAGAGGCAAGGGAAGGGAAAAGGAAGGGGCAAATAACCCCAAAACTAAGAAACTAAGAGGCCCGTGGGTTGGGATAAGGATAGTTTACTAAGATAACAGAAAGATAAACTATAACAATGCTAACAGGACTTTAGAGCAAAAATATATGAAGCTGTTGATACACAATGCAGTTTCTCACCAAACCACACAACTCAGGCCGTGCCACCCAGAGCTGTCCCGGAACCCAACCGTCCCCCAAGAACCGCGCGTCCCAGAGTCGCCCTCGGCCTTCCTCCCGTCAGCCCCCGATATCCTGGGCAGGATGTCATTGGCATGGAATACCCTCTTTGGACAGCTTAGGGCACCTGTCCTGGCTTCTCCCCTCCTTTCTCATGAAGAGCTGAGAAAGTCCTTGACTGTCTGCCAGCAACTAAAAACATCAGGGTGTTATCAGCACTGCTTTCATTTTAACTCCCAAACACAGCATTCCATTCGCTGCTACAAATGAAGTTAACTCCATCCTGACCAAAACCAGGACACTTATACAGATCACAGACAAATTCAGTGGTGTGAAACGCTTCCCATTTTCCATGTAGAGAGCAAAGTGATACTCCTTTATTGTGTTTTGAAACAAACTTTCTTGGATTTAGTTGACACCAGAGATAACAACTGTCTCTTAATATTTGGCAAATGGAATATTTCAGTCTGTAGTAAAAGGATTTTACGATTTTATTTTAAGGATCACTTGAAAAATAGTCAGCTTTATTTGAAAATTAAATGTAAGCAGCGTTAAAAAGCTGCCATCCATGAAAATCAGAATTTCTGACCCCCAAACACACAATATGTTCTGCAGCAAGCAGATTTCTGTGGGCTCTACAGAAGCACTTTCACCAGGTAGCTGTACTATTGTGCCAACTTAGTGTAATCATTGTAATCAGTCAAACCAATTACAGAGTAACAACCTACTATACACATAATATTCTAGGTATATATTAAGGATGTTCTGTTAAAATTGGTAAAAGTCCTCTATTTCAGCAGCAGGAAGAAAAGCCTTCATCACTTTTTCTTTTTTTTTTTAATGCCTCATTTCAGTGAAGACTTAAATATAGTTGCATTTATATTTTGCACCTTGGAAAATATTTGTATTTTAAAATAGCACATTAAAGCTTTGAGCCTGAAAACACTAATGCACAAGAGTAACTTTATTTATACATTAGGAATATTTTAGTCAAATGGTCTAATGTTTGCAGAATCAGATGCTGAAAAATAATGTACTTTTTTTTATGTTGTACCACTATTGGTGCAAAAATTAATGGATGCATTATTTAAATCAGGCATTTAGAGAGAAGCTTTGTGGCTTGACTGTTTTTTGCTATCATATTGTTGGAAGAAACAAGTAAATAAAATCTGAGGGAATGGGAATTGAAAATAGAGAGAATGAAATGAAAACACGTGAAACGTTCAAGATGTGAGGCACACCTGCTTCAGCCTGAAATGTCCCAGATTCAGAGCAAAGGCAATTTTCAACCTTCCCTCCGACCCAGGATTTAGTAAAACTCTTGATCCCTCTTTTCACACCTACAAAATCCTTTCATCATTTTGGTCTCCATCAACCCCAGAGGTTAAAGCTTCCCTTTCAGCCCTGATTTTCGCAGATGTGGCTCTGTGTGAGCGGAGACCCTGGTTTTATCCAGGACTGGCCTTTGCATTCAAACTCAAACGCTTTTTCTTCCAAAACTCACTCACACCAATTTGTATTAAGTACAGTCTTCAGCAAGAGCACCTGGGACTTTGCTGAAGCAAGATCCCTTCTTAAGTAGAAGAACGAATGGTCTATGGCTTCCCAGCCAGGACGATGAGCTGGGCTTGCTCAGGTGCTGGAAGGGAGAAGCTGAGGTCAGCAAGCAATGCTGGTAGAGGAAGCGCAGAAAACCTTTCCCGTGGGAAATGAAATGTTACCTCACACGGGCCAACAACAGAAGTGTTGGGTTAATTAGGCACATGAGCTGTGCCTGATGCTGGATGGTGTCCTACACACAGATGACTGCTTGTTTCAGGGAGTCATACTTGCTAGACCTTTTAATAGACATCTAAGTAGCTGGTGTTAGGAAAATACACCACTTACCTCCATCAAAAGCACTTCTTCACTCCTTTAAGATTAGATTTTGACCCTAAAATTCTGGTGCCCTTTTTATTGCTGTTTCCATCACCCTCAGGTAGCTGCTTTGGTCCTGGTGCCATTGTGGTACCTGTAGGAGGGGTCCCCATGTGGAGCCTGGTTTTGCAGCACGCTGCCCTGGGTGCTGAGGTTTGTGAGCCGTATTTTGGAGCTGATGTGGAGATGCAGTGCTCTTGGGTAGTTAAGTGGTCCCTGCCATCATCTCTATCATTTACTGCTAGCAAAATTAAATCTATATTTAAAAAAAAAAAGTCCCCCACTGAAACACCTGGCTAAACAACCTTCATTTCATCCTGTCATTTTATAGTCATGATCTGCTGTTTCATGCCTGAGCCACCATAGTGTGGAAACCAGCCCTCCTTGCACACTCCTTCGGCAATACTCTGATGTTGCACTCAGAGAGGCACCAGGTTGTTTCCAAAAGCAGCAAAGCTGGTTGTGTGGAGAAGCTAAGAAGTACCAACATGAATGAAATAATGACAGTCACAACCTTTCGCCTAACATAGCGTTTCTGTTGCACAAATTGTGGTATCACAGCAACTCTAACTCCTTCCCAAGCCTGAGGTCTTCACGGAGGTGGAGGAAGGACCTACAAGGACCATTGGATGGGATGTTTTGTGCTCACTGAAATGGGTTATTGCTTTCCTGAGCAAATGCAGTGTGGACTTGTTGAGAAACAGAGCTGAACTATTTAGCTTTCTACATGATGTTCAGTTTTCTATTGCATCATGACCCACAGGAGCTTGGCATCTCCCATGAAGACCTGACCATCTCTGGTTTTGTTCTGCTTTGGTTCTCTGCACCTGTCCAGCTCTGTGTCCTCCTACAAACATTTCTGGGTAGAGCTTGTTTGTACACTTCATGGTGCATGCACACTCCTGAAAGAAAGGCTTTCAAAAACGGTATCTGCCTCTTCTTCCTAAATAGACCGCTTTTACACAATAACTACCTCGCATTTCTGACTGTGAATATGTAAATAGGTGAAAATGAAAATGCATCCACTGTCACACAGAATAACATTGCAGCCTTAAACTTCAGATCCATTCAGGATGATTTGCTAACATTTGGTACTCCAAGCTGAAGTGCCAAAATTGCCTGTCTCGTGCAATTTTCAAACATTCCACCCGCACAGAACGAAGGAAAAATAGCTATCTCCAAGAGAGAGCAAACTCCATTTAACATGTTTTACAAAGTACTAAATAGCTTTCCTATTTCAGGTGAAGAGCAGGGAATATGTCCTTTGTGCTGTACTTACCGAGTACTCGTAGTATCAGGCATTCCAGGTAGTTTCAAAGATGCTGTAACATGCTGCATTACTACAATCATTTATCAAAACCGCAGTCGTGTAACTGTGAGCTCAGTGGGGGAAAAAATTAATTTCTGTTGCTTTTCATCTCCTGAAGAATTGAAATAATTTCCATTAAAATTATTTTCAAAGACCAAAGCTTTCTCTAGTCTGCTTGCTAAGTACAGCTGCAACTATAGGGTGTTTTGGGTATCATTCAACAAAAAGCTAACTATCTGACTGTAGCCAGATATCCTTAATCCTAGGACTGGTACTGTCTTCTGTAGTCTGGGCCTGCTGTCACATCGGGGCTTTTTATATTTCAGGCAATTATTTTTCCGTACGTACAGACATTTACAGAGTGTACTTCATAAAGCAGGACTCCTGCTTAATCTGACAGGTGAAAGGTGACTCCCTGTAAGGTCTATTTATCTGTATAACAACCACATTTTAACAAAGAGAACACAATTTCCAGAAACACAAACTGGGATTACAGAGAAGAGTAAAGGAAAAGCCCATTAAGCCTTAAGGGATGGAGCCCAGGCTCAGTGTGTGTGTGTGTGTGTGTGTGTGTGTGTGTGTGTGCGAGTTTGAAGCCCTACAACAATTATTTATTACTAATAGATATTTTATCTGTCCTTACAGTTCATAGAAACCTAGTTGATGAGCATGGATAACTGCAGAGCATATACATAATTTTGATTTAGGCCACTTTCCTCCAAGAACATTGTTGCTTTATCAGTGTTTTGTGTTACCACCCATGCTTACAAACTTTTGTGAGAAGGACCCATAGTTTCTTAGCATGGGGGAGAATTCAGAAAATGTTGAGATTACTTTATGTTGGGTAAGCTCCATGCTTCCTAAAAACATCTAAATTATTCCCACGCCCTTTAAATTGTTTAAATTGAGCAAATTTCCCCTTAAAATAATTAAAGGTTCCATGCCAAATTGTTACTAATTTGCAATTGATTTGTATGTGATGCAGAGTACCTTGGAACTGGATATAAGGAATTGTTTGGGGTTTTTTTCCGTAGACTTGGTGTGTTGGATCTGCGTCAAAACTTGTAGCCAGGACAACTGACACTGGAAAACATGGACTTTTCTGTGGCAAAAGGAAAGCAGTGTTTTGAATGGGGGATGCTTAATTTGCGAATATGACAAAGTGCAGACTTCCTTGCCATATTTCCAGCATTTTGTCTTGCCCTCCGGGCTTGAACTACCAGGAGAACAATTTGTCTTGTGATTTTTGACATTGCTGCTGCTAATGCCAGAGTAAACCAAGGAGAGAGAAGGCAAGTGGAAATCAAAAAGATGCCGTGTGCAACTCAAATAATAAGGTTAAATTTTAGTCATCTTTCATTTTAGCTCCTCAGTTTTCTAATATCAGACGAGAAATTGGCAATGTGGATCACCTCAGGCTCTGAGTCCATGTAGTCACAGAGCAAGCGCTTGGCACCGGGCCGGTGCGTCCTCCACCAAGCCATGCATGTTCCCACCTGCATGTCCCACCACCTCCCCTGAAGGTCTTGCTATGCTGCTGAGCCAACCCTCCCTCTGAAGAGATGCTGCAGTGGGCCCTGCCATCAGTGCGGGTGCAGGGTGCCCGCTGCCAGCCGGTGAGGTAGGGCTCTTCCAGGGACGGGGACGTCATGCTGGGTGAGAGCCAGGCTTGATGGAAAGCTGCCTTCTAAGATTGAGGCAACAGCGGTATTTCCCTGGTGGGAAGGGAAATCAAAGTGGAATTTTGAGTTATCTGCTTGGCACTTGGCCGCGAATCGGGAGTGACGGCTGGCTGGTGGCCTTGGCAGCTGTTTCAGTCACGGCCTCTCTGGGTTTCCCAGCAGCAGCAGGTGTTGTTGCACAGGCGTGCAGCAGCAGCAAAACCTTCGATCCACGGGAGGTAGATTTGATGGAAGAGAACTGAATAAGGAAGATTACAGCGATGTTAAAAGACACCTGGAAGCTTAAAAAACATTACTGATCTACCAGGACTGAATGAGGGCCAGCAAATCCATCAGCTCAGTGAGAAACAGCGACCACGTGCCCTTCACAGACTTCAGGCTTTCTTGGAGTGGTGCAGGAATCTCCAGCATCATGGCTGGAAAGCCAACGGGGCTTTTGCTCCCAACGTATTGGGCAAACACCTAGACAGGGTCTGCACCATGCAGAGAATGTCTCCCCGATTGCGTCCTGGCAGGTTTGGGAGAGTTCACAGCTAACTGCTCAGGAATAGCGAATGTTTGGCTGCACTTACGGTAATTTCTCACTCTCTGCTCCCTCCATGTCAGAGCTGTTGTGTATATTCTTCAAAGTTGATAAAGTTGCTCAGCTCCGAAGCCAAAAAAACATGTGTTGAAAAGCTGAGGCACATTAAAGGCTCTTTTTTGATTCCAGCCATTTCATACACATTTTCCCTGAGCTGTGTCTGGCTTCCAGCATAGCTGAATCCAAATGTTGCTCCTCTCACGGGCTTGTAGTTCGCATAGGAAATGTGCATGGTACATCTCATCCGAGACTGGGGTTATTTCTTCTCCTTGCAATGCAAAGTTTGTTGCTGACCACCGCTGTGTAGAATGAATCTGGAGGTACCAGCTTGGCTGCTGCACGCGAAAGAAAAAAAATGCTGATCCCTCAATTTTGGGAGTTTTGACATTTTTTATTTGCATTTATTTGCACATCTCTAAGCATTATTCAATTGTCAAACAATCATGTGTTGGTGGAGAGGAGGCAGGTAAGTTATAAAAATGATTTGGCAAGATTCTCATTTGCAGAGAGTAATTTGTCTCCACTGTAATGCATGTATATATTGTCAGGGCGGTAGGAAGGAGCCTTCTCGAGGAATGGGAATCAGATTTATCAGCTCAGTTTCAGAGTTGTGTTTGCTTGCTTTATTTGCATAGAGTAGCAAAGAAAATCCAGATCTCCTGCTGTTTTCCATTTCCCGAGAGCCCCCTTCTCCCCTCTCACCAGCCCTCCCTTTGCTAGTCCCACATAAATAGAAAATGGTGCCAGCATATTTTTCTAGGTAGAAAAAGCAGAGAGGTTGTAACCTTCCCCTTCTGCCAATCAGCACATGTTGTCCAACCTAGCCTGAGAGCTAGGGGGTCTGTATAGCTGCATCATTGCTGGAATGGCATTTCTTCCCGAGGGCACGTGATTGCTGACTCTGTTTCCTGTCTTAGCCATAAAAAGGTGATTCTCTTTTGCTCTGTCTTCTCAAGGCCCCATTTTGGCAAGGGCCACTGAAGAGAGTCTGGTGACAGGGAGGATGAGGTTTTGCGCTGGCTCCTTTTGGGGAACAGCAGTCGTGGGGTGTTTGGCTCGTGGGGTGTTTGGCTTGTGTGAAGAGCAGCCCGTGTCTGGGATATTCAATAGTTATAGGAAACTGAGGTTTCCAGACCATCTGCTTACAGTTGTCTCATTTTTCCCGGTGCACCTGGAGATTCCTTCTTGGTTTTACTCAGATCACAACTTATGCCAGGACTCTACAGCCATAGTATGGCTCTACTAACTCTCCTACTCAGCCGTAGTGTGCTTTTACTGAGTTTGGCTTGTAAAGCCATACTTAGTTAGAATCACAGAATCAGAATCACAGAATTAGTTGGAGAGCTGTCCCTTCATTCATTGCAATGTCTCCATTGCTGCAGCACCTTTTGCATTAAAAATAGATTTGAAGCAATGAGGCTGGCAGCTGTGGAGTTGTCAGTGGGGCACAACAAGGTAGAGCAGGGAGTTGAGCATGGCAGGAGTAAGGCTGGAGATGCTAGGCCACAGGTCTCTGAGGTATTTTCAGAGTAATTTTTCTGGCTTTTATTTTTGGGATCCCTAAAAAAGCTGCAGGACCCTGTCTTTTTCCTGTCTGGGGCATCAGCTCCTCAGCCTCCAGCAGCTGTGCAGCTCCTCCTGTTCCACAGCATGACAAACAACACGTGATATATCACAATTACCCCAAGGGTGGCAGTCTCTCAGGAAAGCTGACAGCGCAGTTCAGATCAGCAGAGACTTTGAGTTATTTTCAGGTAGTTTTAAAGATCATTCCCTTACATATTCTACAGGTTCTGATCAAGATGTTCCTTCTGCAGTTTTCTGAGTCAAGAGCATTAATTGTTCCCTGTTTCCTCTCACAAACAAGAGCAACAGGACTCTGTCCTCCACACACATGATGGCAAGCTAGGAGTTTAGAGCACCAAATTTTAGGACTCCAAAGGGAAGAGATCTGGTCTTTTCCCCCCCCTAGATTCAAAGAGCCACTTCCAATGATTTTGAGCTAGTTTTAGGCATGGTCTCCCTGATTGCTCCTTGGTTTCCTCCTTCCACATCTTTCCTCCCCTTATCCATCCCTCTGCCCATGAGAGGTAAGTGTGTTGGCACAGAGTCTCTTTCTCTCCACATTGGATTAGTCAGCTAATCTATAGCCTGGCAGTGTGGTTGGAGCAAAAAGGACTGGCAAGTAGTTTAGAAAACCCTTCTCTGGCTGTAAGTGATATCTCAAAGTGTGGCATGGCAGAAGAGCTGGAGCCCTTATAGGGTTAGTCACCTCTGCTCTGGATATCTGCTGGCACCCAGCGCCTTCTGGCAGAGCCACACTTCGGGCACCTCAGGCACCTGTGTGATCATGAGTGAGAAACTCAGGTCTCTGCATCCAGTGGGTCAGGATAAGTCCCGGCACAGCTGTGTTTGTGTCCTAACAGAGGCTGGTGGGACAGGGAAAGGGTGATCTGACCCTGCATATGGATTGTGGGGCTGTTCACAGTTAAGATCAACTACTCAGAGGATATGACTGTCAGTAGTCTGCCGGCATCCAATGACTACCATGAGCAGCACCTACCAAAGGTGATGGAGATCTAAACACTGAGAGGCTTCAGATCTAAATATGGGTGTCCTGGTTCTGGTCAGGACAGAGCTAACCTCCCCAAACAGCCAGACCAGGTGAGCTGAGTTAACTGGGGCTGTTTTCCACACCACGTGACATCACTCCCCCATAAAAGGGGCTGGTTGGGGAGGGGTAGTCCTGGCTGCTTCCAGGGCAGTCTAACTGTGGTTGGGCATAGGGTTGGTCCACCAATCTCATTTGGGTAGGTACAGTATTCTGTGTTATGTTGGGTAGATAAGGTACTCTGTCTTAGCACCAGGTGTGAGTGAAATTTGCCATGGGCTGTTATTGTTCCCCTTTCATAGTACTTTTGTCAGTAACTGTTCCTATCCCACCCGCAGAGGCTCTGTCTGTTTCTCCTCTGGGAGTGAGCAAGCGGTGTGCAGAGCTCAGCCACTGCTTGGGGCTGAATCACCACAATGGGACATGATACTGATGATTTTTGCAGCTCCTTGTGATTTCTTGCTCCCAAGAAATTACAGCTGCCACATAGTTACTGTGATTGCTACTAGAAAGCAATTTCTGGGCTTGTGGGAAACCCCCTGATACCAAGAGGATGATTCTCATTGATTCCATCAGGACTTGATTAGATATGTAAACAAACTCAGTGTTGCCAATTTTTATGTATTTGTTGTGGCTGTGGAAATATTCATTCTACTTACAGCTCCTACTGCTCTTGTTATTTCATAACTTTAACTTCTTGTTCTGCCCTTATGGCTGGAGAGAAAAGCTTAAGGCCCAATAGCTTGTGCAAAGGATATGTGTGATAGCCTATGAGTTATCTCCTTGCTTCTAATTTTGGCCAAGCTGAACTGCATTCTTAAACTATATTATCACCTATAGGACTCTTTCTGACTGTTGAATACGGCTGTGAAATCTGTTTTTCTGTTGATGGTGTCCCCATCCTAAGAGCAGTCTGTTTCCATATTGCATTGCTGAATGTTGTCCTCCAGCTGTGCTGACAGGGAAGGGGCTTGGGCACTCCTTAAGTGTGTCTCTGGCAAAGCCAGCTAGCCTCTATAAAAGTCTGAGGGTGCTGATTCGCACTTATGCATTCAGATTTGCTGGTTGAACTCAGAATAACTTGGAGTCTGTTCCACCTGCACACAGCAGGATGGGCACAGCAGACCCAAAAGAGGACTTTGGTATGTGGCCATTGCACCCACTGTATGGAATTCTAGCGTGAAGCTCTTCACGCAGCCACGTCCTTGTCCTCCCTTCACAGCAGGGAGGTGATGTCTGTACTTTCCCCTCTTGGATGCTGTAACAACTTATTCTGGAGAATTTCCTTTCTTGTGCCCAGGAGACCTTTTAGACTCCCTTAGCACTCCATTATAATTTTGCTGCAGAAAGAGGTGGTGAATTCTGCACAGAGCAGGAACCAGATGACAAGTACTGTAGAATGAAGGTAGCAGATAAACACCTTTGCAAAGCTTTAAAAACCATTTTATATTCTCCTTCTACAAAATGCAGGTGTTTCCTCAGTCCATATTGATTGTTCATGGTCACTGATACCTGGCTGGCCAGCAAGCTGCCCAACAGATCTCGTGGCTCACAGCTCTGCTTCCCAGCGACAGCGCTTAACACGTGTTTCGCGTGGGTAACCCGAGGCAGAGAAATCGCCTGGTTAGCATCCCTTTTGCTCACCCCCTGCCACGAAAAAGCACTGCAAAGAAAAGAGAAGGGAAGGGGAGCTCTTGTAGGAGTTTTCACCTGGATACAGTTGCTATAGGAACCACTTACTGAGCATCTCGGCGCCTCCACTGCACAAGGAAATTTGCTCGCTCTTAATAGCTGGTGAAGTGGTTTACCTGCAAGCGTAGACATTGGGCCCCTGCTCACCCCTGGCAGAACCCCAGCTCCTCACCAGCGAAGTGGGCACCACTAGCATCTGCAGTGAGGCAAGGGGCTCCCTTGCCTGATGGGGCAGGATGTGGAAAGACCTGTTCTCTGCATGTGCAAACAGCAGTGCTGACAGTCAGAGGACCGCTGAAGTAAATGGTCAGCGGTGAAGGGCCTGCGGTGGGGAAGGAGCATGAGAAGAAACAAGAGATAGTGACAGAAATCGGGACTGTTTTCTCAGAGGAAGCAGGAATAAGAAAGGGTGTGTAAGCTCTGGAAGAAATGGAGTAGTGGCAAAGGTGAGAAAAGAAATCAGAGATGCAGGAGAGGTGGGTGGCATTACGGTGGAAACCTTGGAGAGGGAAGCAGCATTAGTGGAAAGTGCCTGGCATGGTGTTTGTAATGAGTGCTGGGATCTTTGGATGAAAGGCCTAAGTAGAAGGAGCTATACTGTGTTTTTTAATATAATTTTGATGGCTTTTGCAATAGCTATTAATTTCAGTCCTTGAAACCTCATCTCGATGGAAGCTGCAGAGGTGGCTCTGTGTCATTATCCTGCTGCCAGGTGTACATTTACACTTGATGGTGTAAGACAAGCGTGGAGATTACAGCTACCTGCGAAGGGGCTTGTCATTAGGGGCAACTCTTGACCCTTGGTTTGTGGGGAACAGTGAGAATAGACTGTGGACAACAAGTTAATGACCTTTTCCTACCGGTTCAACAAGAAAAGTAACTGCAAAATTGACATCGCTTGGAAGAGCCTGTATCAGAGAACAGTACCAATCACAGCAAGGCAGTGAGAGAAGGCTGTGAGGCAGGGAAAAGATTAAACCGAATTACACAAAGGACATCCAAGTTCAGCAAAGCACTTAAGTAGCTACCTAATTTTCAACCAGAACTAGTGCAAAGTGTGAGCCAATTTGAAACCATCAAAGGGGGAACAATCTAAGGATGGCTCAACAGAGCAGCATCGCTTAGCTGGGGCTCGAAGCAGAGGGAAACTTTAAAATGGCTCTGAGTAGACAACAAGTAGGCGAGCAGAGGTCAGGTGAAGAAGTGTAACGTGGCAGAGGAGGGAGGTGGCAGCAATAGGAGTAAATTATAAGCTATTATAATAAATGACAAATGGATTATGATAAATCTTCTCAATGGCCTATTTGTAGGCTGCAAATCAACGAGGGTTGGAACCTATTTACCATATGACGCACTTTAACTTCACAAATTAATGGTATAACCTTAAACAACTTCTGCTAAATGCACCACTTCACAAAATTACACAATTTATGTAAAGAAACCCAGATTTTACATGTCAACTGATCTAAATACAATATTGATATATATTTGAAAAAAATACAATTATGCATTAAAAAGAGGAACCTAAAAATTGTAAATTGAGCAAAAGAACACTATGTTAGACTATCATGTGCTGTTTATGCACTGCCAACACAACTTGGATTGAAAATGTTTTTCCTACAGTCAGTTCTGCAAAGGTCTACCACCATGGAGCTCCTTTCTGGACAGGTATTGGTGCATAGGTTTCTCTCAAAAATATTCTGTCTCTGCTGCCAATGTTTTTTGCCTAATGATAGAACGGTCTCAGTTGGAAGAGACCCCAAGGATCCCAACCCCTCTGCCACATGCAGGGCCACCAACCTCCAGACCTGGATTTACACAAGGTTGCCCAGGGCCCCATCCAACTTTGCCTTGAATACTTCCAGGGATGGGGCATCCACCACCTCTCTGGGCAGCCTGTTCCAGCACCTCATTGCTCTCTCTGTAAAGAACTTCCCCCTAATATCAAATCTAAACCTTCCCTCCTTTAGTTTTAGTCCATTTCCCCTTGTCCTGCCATTGTCTACTCTTAAAAAGCTGATTCTCCTCCTGTTTGTATGCTCCCTTCAGGTACTGGAAGGCTGCAATGAGGTCCCCCTGCAGCCTTCTCTTCTCCAGGCTGAACAAGCCCAGCTCCCCCAGCCTCTCTTCGTAGGGGGGGTGCTCCCTATGTGGCCCTTCTCTGGACCCTCTCCAACAATTCACATACTTCTTCAATTGGGGGTCCCAGATCGGGACACAGTACTCCAGATGGGGCCTTATGAGGGCAGAGTAGAGAGGGACAATCATCTCCCTGTCCCTGCTGGCCACCCCTAATCCCACAAAAGAAACTAAGCTGAGCATTTGGTGAAACCCAGGAGCCAATCATACACTGGCATCTGACATGCCTGAGGCTACCTCCTGTGGTGGAGTAGTCTGCTCCCAGTCATCTTCTGTACAGGCAACAAGTTTCCAAAAAGTACTACTTGTGGTCAGTGGATTCCTTGGTTTGGGCTCAGATTTCTCAGAAATCTCCTGATTTCTCCCTTGATGGGCCATACACACATACAGCGATCGGGCTTTGCATTTGATCTCCTGAAAGTCAGGCAGAGAGCGACTGATTTTAAGTACCTGTAACGCATTGAGGGCAGGAATCAAGCAACGAAGCACAATCGGATTATGGGCTTGTGTAGTGGAAGGATGCAATACAAGTAGCAGAGAGAAAAGTGAGGAAAAGCATCTGTGTTGCCAATATTCCAGCTAAAGAAATAAGCTGAACTCTGGATAAGGGAGCGAAAAACTGATTGATTGAAGAGTTTTACTGCTATGCCTCGGAGAAAGGGGTGCTCCAGCCAAAGCAGCAAGCTTATTCCTAAATCTCACTGGCAGAGAAGGTGCTCTTTCACTGCAACAGTGGAGGTAGGAAGGGACAGTGAAGGCAGGACAAGTATTTCAGCATGGAAATATTCCCGAGGGACAGAGGAAAAGGGTAGGATTCGGGAGCTGGGGGAGAGGTAAGCAACAAGAGAGATGCTGCTGCCCCTGTGTGTGGGCCCTGGGGACCCTCCAGCCCAGGGTCTCCTCGGGCAGAGCAGGACAGCTGCTCCTCTGCCAGGCAGGGATTGCCTTCCACAGGCTTCAGAGAACTACTCCTTTGCATTAAGCCTCCTCTGCTCTGCTAATTAACTGCTGACCCGGATTCTCTTCCAAGAAATCTGTTCTGTCTTTGTTGTTATTATCCTCTCCTCTTGTTATTCCGAATGTGTTTCATACCCATAGAAATCGAAGTATCGTAACATCCCTTGGACCTGGCGATGGCAGGGAGCTCTGCACACTGGCTGCACGTTGTGTGGAATAAGCATTTCTGCGTTTTCTAGTTCAATACTCTCCCTTATTAACAAAATTGAAAGTTTTCTTTTTCTGTGTTATTATGAGATGGAGACAGCAGACTTTCCCACTGCAATTTCTCTCATGCAGTCATTCTTCTATTACCTACTTTTCTCATGACTCCTCTTTTTGTCTCTTACTGAAAACTGACCCCCCCCTTTTTTTTTTTCTCTCCCCAGAGGAGAGTTTTGCCAGCCTGATGCAGCAGGCATATCTCATCCAGAAAGATCCCCTGCTCCTCTGAGGAGGAAGCAGAGCTCTGCCCATCCTTGCAGATGGGGCTCTTTACTGCTTTTTACAAAGGCTCTGCAGCATCCTCCATACGACTGAGCCTGCTGTTCCTTGCACAGCAGAGCGGTTCTTTGCTTTTGGGCTGTAGCTGCAGGGCTGTCAGTAGCGGTGCCTGTCTCCCTTTCTCCAGTCTCTAGATTCAGTGTAAACACTGTAGGATGTAAGAGCCACTATTTCCACCTTCCTCACACTCCAATGTGTGTTTTTTTCCTTCTCTGTTACAAAACAATACTATTTATTAATAGCATCACAATCCCACTGGCTTCCTTGTGCATAACAATTAATATTAATACCAGAGTTGAGCAGCGTAATAATATCTTACATGTTTGCTCCATAGTATTTTTATCCTCAAATACGAATTCCTGGCTCCAGTGAAATCCTAATAGATTTCAATAGATTTTTAGGGGTTTGCCCTGACTAATATTTATAATGTCACCTCAAAACTCACAGCAGCTCCAAGAAGGAAAGCAGAGTTCGACTCAGTTTAATGAATCCTCACTGACATGAAATCAGTGCAAAACAGTAAGAGGCTGGGTCAAAAATATTCAGCGTTTCTAGGTTACCCTGCACTAGCTTCCACCTCAGCTAGAAAGTTTTGCAGCGTTGGTAGGGTGGGTCATGGTTTTCAGTTGTGGTGGCTGTGTTTGAGTTCTTTTTCTGAGAATAAAGCCATATAAATATCAATAGATCCAAAAGAATTCATTCCCATAAAGCAAAACCAAAATTTATATCTTTTCTTCCCATGAAATCTACACAGAGAATAATATCCTGATTGGCAAATTATTTTTCCAGTCCTTTCATCACTTGAAACCTGGCTTTCAGGGCTTAGATTCGAGACACCGACTCTTTTTCTTTTTTTTTTTTTTTTTCTGAGGGAGCCTGTCCAAGGAGAGATCTTTGACAGGCTTGAAACACTGCAGCAACCTTTAATTTAGAGAAATTATTTCCAGTAGGGAAAGCGGCTGGTCATGTGCAGGACTCAAATTAGGACCAACAACAACAAACACCCTCCCCCCTCCGCCCAGAAATCAGGATGCATCATGCTATCCAGGCTCAGCTCAGCTCTGAGGCTGATCTGTGCCTCGCCAGCAGCTGTTGAAATAAGGAGCTGCCCCGAGGAAAGATCTGTACAAATGACTGGGTGGGTTTGAGGGGGGGGGGGGGTGTTGGTGTTTTGGTTTGGGTTTTTTTCTTTTCCAGTTCCTTGCCTTTCACCTAAACCCTGAAACAACTAGTTGCCCTCGCGGTGGATGATTATAATAATTATTGGAAAACAATTGAAGTGTGATCAGGCGGGGAAGGGAAGTAATTGAAATATTGACAGGTGGTTGCTTTGTGCCAAATGGTTTTTAAGATCAGCTGTGCTTTGAAGGACTCCCAGCTAGGATGCTTCTGATAAACTCCTTAATTAACTGCGCTATAGATTTTACTACAGGATCTACAGAAAGACCACAGCAAGGCTTTCTAGAACAAGCTGTGAGTCTTGTACAAGTAATTTTCTGTTAAGGAATGCTTTAATACATATGTTGTATCAGTTTTGCCTGATTATTCCATCATCTTGTTTATGCATATGATGTGTGTGAGACCATATAGTTTACCTATCTTCTCTGACGGTTAAATATCATCGACAGATGATATTATCACAACGCATTGACACACAGCAGTATCACAGTTGGGTGATACTAAGGTAATCACATCACGAAGCTGCAAGAGGAAGGGCAGAATTCAATACCCAAGCAACTGTGCCAGTGGTAAGAGGATGACTGATTTTTGAGGAATCAGTAAGTTTATTTGGGGACCGAATGCCTGGACAGCAGATGTTGTGAATTATTGAGAAACTAATGATGTTAAAAAGTATATTTTTGTTCAAGCATTGCTCATAATAGAATAAAATAATAAAAGTGTTTCCAGGATACTAACAAATACATATTCCTCAAAACCTGGTAGGCAAAAATGCTTCCTGAAAGGATGCTAAATATGAACTGCTTCCTAAGGCATTCACTTCTCATTAAAGGTCATTTCATCAATTGCACCCAAGAACTGTACAGAAGATTTTAAACCTAAGTATTGCAGAAGTTTCCACAAATTTGACTTTTTCCTGAAGCATGAGGTCTGAGACAGACGTTGTCCATCACTTGGGACTTTATAAATGAGGTAAGCACTTTTCCGTCAGCTGAGGTGGTATCAGTTCCTCTGCCTGCAGAAAACACATCCCTGAAGAAAAGGCAACCATCAGGTTTCACAAATAAGAAAAACTTGAAGGATGGGGCACGGAACTGCAGTTTAATTCGCATCAGTAAGTGGCTTTTACAAACACACACTCCTGCATCAACTCAAACACCTTTGTTGTTGCAACTGATACTTCTGAGCGAGCTGATTATTTGTAATTTAAGGCTGCTGATCTTCAGTAAACGTTGCAAGTAATTGAACTATCTTTTTTGACTGTCTGCATAACTTCTGCCAGCCCCACGATTAACTAGGCAATTTGGAAGTGTCTCTGCGATAGCATTTATTGGTTCATTTCTAACACTTTCATATTAACTCTGTTAGGAAATTGCAGTATCCTTGCTGAAACCTTGGAAAAACAGCACGAGAAGCTGTTTTCTACTGCAGTTTCCCAGGGGAGTGCACAAACTCAGCCTCCCCAGTTTCTCTCGTGAGCCAAAGGGGCACAGATAATGGGTCTTGCTCCATTTTCCTTCTGTTTTTCATTTGCTTGTGCCATCAAGGACTACATTTTCCAGGGTATATTCTTGGCTGCTGCTTGGGTATCTCGTGGAATGTTTTGAGGGAGGGGCATTAGCTGTGGGTCTGAACCATGAAGACAATTTAAAAGTGCCCCTTATCTCCTCATGTCAAATCAAGCAGATGGGTTGTGTGCTACCAAGGTCTGTGGGAAATGGATGGGAGTGGAAAGTCATCCTTGTGGCCTCTTGCTACTCAGGGTTCATCGTGCAAAGACAGAGCAGGAGTGAGAGTCATCACCTCTTGGGGACACAAGGACTCTGGCTGAGGGACAGGAAGGGAAAAGGGATCTGTACCCCTGCAAGAGTTTTCTACAGTCTCTTTTGCAGAGGTGACTGATGAGATTTTTCAGGTTTTTGATATATTCCCTGAAAACCATACAGCGTTAGGCAAAGGAAAGGCTTTGTAAATTCCATATTAATTCAAGGGGAAATTTCAAACACACCCAGTCATCACACTGTGAGGGAACGATTCCGAAAAGCCAAACCTTTACCTCTATAAATCCTCTGACTTTCTGAAATAAAATGTAACTTTGAGTGTTTAATGCGTTTTGTTTTTCTTCATGTTGATAAAAATACCTGCCTAGGGTTTCAGAAACGACTCACTTCAGGTGGACGGAAACCACACAGATCTCAATGACATTTTTCCTTTTGAAGAACAAATTTTTTTCAAGCTGACTTGGAAAAAAAAAAGGGAATTACAAAAAATTCTGCAAATCTTGCCTCTGGCTGGCAGAGCAGGTTATTTGTGCATACTGGTGTGTGGACAAGAGGAGTGTGCATTGTGGGACACCTGATGTGGGAGAGGCTGTGCTAGCCCACAGCCCTGTCCTCTTCAACACACAATCAACTGTACGGCCAAACATCTTCACGAGCCTCTTCCTGTGCCTGGTGAGCTGGAGCAGACTTGCCTTGTCAGTGCCTGAGGCTTTCTCCTGGTTAGAGATAAAAATTTGATCATCCAGTGTCTTGGTTTTCTTACCCTTCCTTCAATCCTTCTCACAAGTGTTTGACTGGAAGAATACGTGGCGGGGGGGGGGGGGGAAAGCAAAACAGGTCTGCTAATGTTCACACAGACCCATCTTCAGTTTGTTCTTACCTGTTGTGGTGCCAGACACTGAAAAGCACATCTTCAGGAAAATCAGTAACGTAAAGCATTAAAATGGGCAGGCCAAGGTTTCAAAGCTGGGCCATCTCGAGAGGTGCTTTTGCTCATCTTTACTCCAACTCATAACTAGTTTTCAGAGAGGCTGCATTTTTGATTTGACAGGAGTAGCAGAAACTTTGGATATTTGTTTGGGTTGCTGAGCCCTGATGCTCTCTGATGCTCTCTTTCAGTGGAGAGCACGTGTTTTATGCTGCAAGTTAAATGCTCAGTTTGTCCCCAAACAGCTGATCAGCCTTCTCTCCTGTTTGAGGCAGTCAGTGATTCACGTCGCTCCGGCACCTTTCTCTCAAGTGTTCCAAAAATGTACAGTGCTAAGATGACCAAACAAGATGAAGGTTGTGGTGAATGTGGTTTGTTTCTTTTTTAGTGGGGAGCAAATTGTATCACTGCGTAATTGAACCATCAGACACAAGGACGCATATCAGCTGCACTTATCAAAGACAGAGAGCTCTAGCTTCCCAGGCCATGTGCATACATCCACATCCAGAGTTGTGGAAAGGAAAGGAAGATTTCCAAATAATCTAGAAGGAACAAGACAAGAACTCTGAGACTTAGAAACCTTTTTACTGATTAGATTCTCTGAAGAAAGTTAAATGTGTTGGAAAATGAATGTAATCAAAGATAACCAGAAAAGAATGCAATACCAAACTGAGGTCCTTGTGTTCATTCTGGAGGGAGTCCCACCGTGCTGCATTGATTATTTCGAGCTGTGTCCAACCTCATGGCTGGTCATGGATGTAAAAGATAATCCTAGTTTGTACTGATACAAGAAGGGGAAGCTTCTAGACATCTTGTAAATGTTGCCTCTTTATAACCAAGTGGATTTCTCTTTTTAATCTACCTATTTAATGAAGAATAAAAAGGCAGGACATAGATGGAAATAATTTTGATCAGTGCTTATTTGAACAGGACTGGTAATGATGTGGGCTTTTTTAAACAAACAGCTCACAGCCTGGGAATAGAGATAGACACAGGAAGCCCTGATCTAAACAGGGACAAGGGGGACAAACACCCCCAGCATTATGTGGCCTGGGATGCACCACATCAGCCTTGTTGTGGGGAAAAGGCTACCAGGGTTGAGGACAAGGGAAGGCAAATCTCCCCTTCCCATCTGCTTCCTGCCCCCAAATCCAGAAAAGCAGCATCCTACTAATTCCTCTTTGCATTCTGGAAAACTGAGCTGAATCCCGTTGCCTGCTGGCACCGAACACATTGCTCTCTGCAGCACCATCACAGTGTCGCAGGGGTCAGAGCATAACAATCAGCACCCTCAAGAATGACCACAGAGACCTGCCCTGCTAATGATGTTGGTGGTGTCCTGCACCATTTTAGCTCTGCTGGTCCCGGTGGCCAGTAGCCGCCGGCTTTGTTTCTCCATTGGTGGAACTGCCTTTCTGGTCTTTGTGTAATCGCCCGATTCAGTGATGTCGCGGGAGCTGCTGAAAAATGCATTCTCTGTACTGAGGAAGAACCTGTATAAATATTCTCAATAAATAAATAACAGTTGTCATTTTCAAAATATGACAATCTCCAGTTGCCTGTGCTTAAATTGAATGACATGTCATTTATCCTAATAGATGTGAATGCATGTATAGTACATATGAGTGAGTCACCTAATTCTTATTCACCTCAGCCTTGGTCTCAGTTGGGGGCAAGTGCCTCTAACAGGGTTTGGATGGATCAAATCACAAGCAGAAAAATCTTGGTCAATTATAGACGCCTGAGGCTAAAAGGGAGGTGTCTTTTTCTCCTTTTTTTTTTTCCTTTTTTTTTTTCCCTACCTTAATCTCACCGTACACAGAATGCCCCTCCTATCCACAGGCTTACGGAAGAAGCAAGTCAATCTCCGATCTGTGGAATTTCTGGGAATATCTCTTCCCCCTGTAATTTAACGTGACTCAATTCTCCATCCTGATAATGCAAGTGGTGAGAAAAGCTCCTAATCCTATTGGCATACCCTCTTGTCAGCACCTCTTTATTTCACTGCTTTAAAGGCTCAACATGTTTTGATTTACAATAAGCACTAAGATAACTGCAGGTGCCCTCTCTAAAAGCAAGGTTAACTCACCTGAGATGAATTCTTTTATTGTAAACAAAAGCAACACATGAGCAGGAAATACAATTAATACAGGTGCTTCCCTGAAACTTAGCAAATGCCATTTGTCTTGAAATGACATAAATCCCCATTATATAAACAGGCCCCAGAGGCTTGATTTGTATTATTTCTGGAGAGGAAGGATTTAAGCAAAAGATAAATGGAGTGGTGATGGTGGGGGGAAAGAAATCCTTGTACTTACAAGGTATTTATTTGACAGTAAAACTACTGGTGTGCTATTTTGTGATTGTATTTAAAAATATGCAAATGCCTTAATAGCCTTCCCCTCCCCCAAAAAAAGCCCAGTCGAGATGGGATTTCCAAGTTAACTGATTTCTGATGATGATGTGTAATATCCTGTGTATTTGCAACAGCGCTGAATCTGACACACAAATCTCTTAATGATTTGCTGTTTGGTTATATTAAAGTCTGATCCTTCAGGGTGTGAAACATTGCCAGACCCTGGGCGCCTTGGGTCTCCATGGCAGCAGAAGGATGCTCCTTCCCAGCTCTCTCTGAGCTCCTGCTACCAGTGGAACCCTTTGCTCTACCAGGAGCGCAGCTCCAACCCTCCAGGAGATAGGGAGCAGGGGCAGATCCACAGAACTACCTTTACACCCACCATCTGCAAGGCTGCTGGTGACCCTGCGGATGCTGGAGCTGGGATGTCTGGTGAGTCCATCCTGCTGCCACAGAGCTAGAGAATTGGTCACCTCCTGGAGAAAAGGTAATATGGATGTTTGGTTTTTGGCTGGCAGCAGGTGCCACGTTCATAAGCTTGCTAGAAATATGTCAACAAGGAAGGCAAGAGGGAGGGCAGCAGCCTGCTAGATCAGGTACTACACCAAAGTGCTCTGTTCTCTGTACAGTTCTGCTTCTCAGATAGGCTGAGCAACTTCAGAAAACCACCCCACCTCTCTGAGACTCTTCATGCCCCTCTTCCCTGCTAGTTTTGTCTAGCTGGTCTTTCACCACAGGTAGACAATGGGGCCCCAGGTTTTTTAGATCTAACAGCCTTTGTGCAATGGACAACAGTCTCTATTGCATGATTTTCTGAGAGACAGATATTGTTTTCTTGATACCATGTACCTCTCTTGCTTTTGCAGTTAACAGTATGAACCCTTAGTGTTTCTAAACGGGTAGGAGGAATGTGTAAGGCTATCATAGCTGCTTACAGTCTAAAAAGCCAGTTCAAAATGGTATTTAGATTATAATTTCTCTTACCTATTTCCTTTATAATTCATATATAACTGCTTAAAAAACACACTCCAAAATTACCTAAAACAAAAAAAAGGGAAAAATAAATTGTAACACTTTAATAGGATCATCAGACAAACAACTGCAATTATGTTGACAAGTATATTACACTGTTTTAGATACTCAGCTGTATCATCACCAAATCCAGTACCCTCTCTTTCTTTACTCAAAAGATGCACTTTGTCTGATGAATGTTCCTGATCCTTGGTTTTTAACAACTGAGGTGCTGACTTTTACAAGCAGTCCTGCTCGGTGGGATCTCTGCAGCCCCATGGAAACTATTGTCTTCAGGTTAACTGTGACCCCTTCAAGAGTCACCATGCAGAAATCCAATGACATCAACAAGGCTGAAATACTGAGTTGGGCCAGTCTGCTTTCCCTTCCCTATATCCTAATAAACTGATAACTTCCAGCATCAAGAAATCACACATCCCCAGGCTTGAATCTGTTGCACATCCTAAAATGTCCTCCATTATCCATTGGATCTTGAGGTGTCAGAAAAATGCCACATCGGTCCCTTTCCCATGAAAATTCAGGATTTATTCAGACAGCTACAGCAACATTTACCAACCCCAGTCTGCAGACACTACCTACTCCAGGAGTGACAAGTTGACGTGGTTGTATGCTCAATTAAACCTGCTCTTCCTTTTTAAACAAGTGCATTAGACTACTAAATTATGTGCAAGTTTTCTCATACACTTTGACTACATTATAGTTAAGATGCCAAACTTGGGCTGGAAACCCTAACTTGGTTATTTGGAGAAGAAAGACTTAGCACTGCTTTTTTGACAGATAGTGAAGTAAAATAAAAATTGTTTTACAGTTTTTTTCCATTTTATAGAAAACATGCAGCCTCACCAGGAAAGAATTCTTAAATGTGTAGAACAAAGTGTGAAGGCCCTACTTTCCAGAAGTCTCAGGAACAAGCAAGCCCGCCTGATATTGCAGATGGAGAACCATTACCTGAAAATCTAGTTCCACAAAACCACCTTTGAAAACTTCACCAGCGATTCAAGTCTATACTCAGATGGCAGGTGCAGTATTTTCGCTTTAGAGCCCTTTTCTTACAATTAGTCTCCTATGAATGGGCACTTTCCTTCCTATAGAACCCCACTGAGGTCAGCAAAGGATTTGTGTCTTAAAATAGAGGTAAGTGTAACAATTTGATAAAATTATATTCCGGGCTGGCTGACTGGCTGTTGGATGTAAATGTCCTTTGGGGGAAATGGGACATTTTATAAGAAAAGCTTTTTCCGCTGAAATTCTTTAGGGTTTTTGTTGTCAGATAAATGAATGAAAACTTAACACAGCAGAAGCAGCAAGTTTCTTCTGGTGTTACTATCTCTTTCTAGGGTGTTCATAACTCTTTCTTTAACAGAAGGAAGAGTCGAGCAAGCATCTCTTTCTCCAAAAATAATTCTGATTTTCTCTTAAATGGGTGGTCAAACTTGTTGTTTCTGTGGAATAAAAGGTGTCTGAGGCTCTTTCAGAAACTGAAGGTCATCACCAATTCCTTATTTGACAGATTCAGCTTCCAGAAAGACCACCTTCCACACACTGAACCTCCCAAGCAGAACTAGAGGTAGATAGCCTACCTGCCCTTCTCACTGCCGTAAGCATCTTCAGAGGGACACATCATGTCCATCGCTCCCACCATGGGTTGGGCCTGTTACCTTGCTGCAGTTCAGCCTCCAAAGTTGGAGGCTCCAAACTCTCCTCTGCTTCATGAAGTTGTTTTCAGCTCCGCTTACTGTAACTGTAAAGGTCAGTGGGAGGCATTTGTGCCTGAGATACCAAGTGCTGAATGGAAAAGGCTGGTGTAGGACTAGCACCACTGAGCTGAAGTGCTTCAAATGTGCCAGCCTTTACTGTGGGCATCGGTCACACTCCTTGGTCTTCCCACCCTACCTGAGAAGGGAGGACAAGCCGCTTCATTCATGGGCGTTTCGTTGGTCTGAATTGACTCTTAACCAGACGTAGCTGGCAGTGCAACAAACACCAGTGGGGGAACTGAACTACAAAGGGATGAAAACATTGTAACTGACAGAAGATGAATGGGAACTGATTCCTGCGTCTGGGATTGTTGGCCCATCAGGGCTAGAGGAGTAACCAGACCTGCTTTGTTACAAACTGCTCAAGGCATGGTTCCCATGTGTTGGGATGTATTTGGGGTGCTGAACTACCTCTCCCTTTTGCTGGCTTGCAGAGTGCAGCCTGATGCTGCTGTGACACTCCCTGGGCTGGTTCCTGGCAGTGGCTCACATGAAGAGTCCTGTGCCACGAGACAATAATAAACGGGCACAGGCAGTGGGAGGCAGCAGTGACCATCAGAAATGTGACAGACATGCATGTCAGGGCATGGCACCTGGTAAGTCTCACTCATCCTTTGCAGGGAAAAGGGACAGTTGTCCTACCCTTGGCACCTGAGCCAACCCAAAGCGGGGAGTGGGCACTCATTTCTGGCATTAGGAGAAGGTGCACTCTCCAATAATGTGTGACACATCCACCAATCCTGCGAAGACTCAAGAAAAAACTCCTCAAGAGTGAAGAACAGGAAGTCATCCCAGTCCATCCCAACCATTCTTCTGTAGTTGTTGACATGGTTTGCAGCCACTGGCTTTAAACAATGTAAAGAGAATCAGAGAAGATGAGGATACAGCTGGAGCATAATTTTCTGTGGTCTCTGGGTATCTCTTCCTAGGAAATACCCTCAAAGTCTGTGGATTCAGAAGAAATAGCAGCAGAGGAAGGTTTCCATCCAGAAAACACAGAAACTGAAGAGGTCTCTTGCAAGATCATTCTTCTCAGTGGGGCCAGAGGGTAAAACCCTCAAGCCCATGCAGCAGAAACACAAACCTTTCACTAACATTTACAAAAGTCTGTGGTGAGCCAGAAGCAGAGCAACACTGTCCTCCTGCCAAAAGTGATAGGAAGGGCTCTGTCTCCTAAACCAGGAGTGCTCAGGGTTGGCTCCAAAGGAACCTCTCAACCCCAAGAGTGATACCAAGTAAGCCCGTGGGATCCACCACGAGGGATGTCTGTGTACAACTGATAACTTTTAGCTGCTAAAGACCAACTAGATCTTAAATATAATCTTACACCCTCGGCCCTCAAAAAAGAAATAATGGGGAAAATGGAAAAAAATCCTCAACCTCTGAATCATGACCTAAACAATGATAATATTTTGAATATCAGTGTTGTGATTTGCAATGTTTGCACCTGAAATAACCAATGTGATTCCTACCCTTTCCCCAAAACTTTGTGTGGGCTTTTGCTAATTTTAAGCCAGAGAATTCACAGTCCAGACACACAAACATTTAACAGTGCTGTGTTTAGAGAGCACCACCACATTCACCGAAATGGATCTGAGGAATGAGAGCAGTATTTCCATTTGGACGTAGATAGAAGACTGCAAACTCTGCTGTGGGGAAGGGAAAGAACTGCATGGTCACAACAAAACCCTGAAAGAGCGACAAGAGCTGAAAAGATGGAGAACCAGAGGGAAACAGGGCTTTGGACAAGGCTTTTAGCGAATGGGTCTGGTGGTATCAAAACAAGTTATATGATCGCTAAGGAGGGAGTGGGAGTTACGGATATTTCATGCAGGAGAGGTCCTTGGCCATAAGACTGGAGCTGATCAGATGGAGTAAAGGCAAAGGAAAAGAAGGAGTTGGAAAACCACCTTTGATTTTCTCAGGATTACCATTCTGCAGCTTGAATGTGCCAAATAAGTATATCTCGGGCATGATATGAAACTTATCTACTGACTATTTGTGAAGAATTTAGCATGAGAAGAACTATTATGTCAATAAAAAAAAATACAATTTGCATCTTCAAAAAGGCCCTGTTATTTCTGGATATTATGTTCAGATGTGCCTGATCCCTGGATAGTATTGCTCTCAGCCAAGTCAAAAGGAGTTTTACTATAAAATGTTGACGATTTTTGAAAATCACACCTAATGGTCTCTCAGAAGTTATAAGGGAAGTTACTTTAAATCTCAGGAAATGCAGTATGTGCAATACAAATCAGCAGGATTGGATATAAATGCCGTACGTGCAGACAGAGAGACATGAGCGCTCATTTACAAACAGACTGAGACAGCCGTAACCAGGCGCTGGTGCTATTGAGCTGCTGTGGTAGATTTGGCATTCTTATCTCATTCTTGCTTCAAAGTCCAATTGTGCTTGCAATTGTTGTTCTGATTATTTAGCTAAGCACAAAAGTAACATTGTTCTCCATGTTGCTATACTAAGAGATGTTTCTTATGCAGGAGATAAACACATTTCCTTCTTTTTTAAACACCATCTTCTCCCTTTGTCTCCACCTATATGTATATTAAAAAGGTTTTTGTCCCCCAGTTTCTTTAGTTTAAAGGACTGTGTATTGTGATAGACCTTCTACCCTGCTTTGATTCCTATGCCAACATCACGTCGTACACTACGCAAGCAGAAAATACACGGCAGTCTTCTGCTGGGGATTTTTCCTGCATGGCAGACTTCCTGAGCATGCAGAAGGAGCCTGCCTGGTGCCCATCTTACTGCCTTCACTGCCACCGGTGTGGAACTGGGACGTGGCAGAGGGGTTGGGGTTTCTCAACCACTGCTCAGGTGAGCTGCAGCATCCCAGAGCTATGGGGAAACAGGAGGTTAGGTTTCCTCCCAGACCCTGTGGTCTCACTGGGCTTGTCTTCAAAACAAAGACCCCTGCCTGGCCTGAAATAGGTTGGGGATTTTGAAGGTGAACACAATTGCCAGCTCTGTAAGCTCTGTTTCATGTGTGGGATGAACGCAGGCCGGAGCCGCTGCCAAATTTCCAGTGTCTTCTGTGAATGACACTGAAGTGATAGACACCATACGAAAGAACAGACAACTGGAATGTGTCCTGAATTCAGAGTGTGCAGAGAAAGAGTGGAGAGAGGTAGTAGCTAGCTGGCACTATTTTCATAATTATAAGTAAATAGGCTTTTAGCATCAGCAAAGCCCCCATAATCTAATACTAGTAATCTAATCAAAGAGCTTGTGAAAAACAGATTCTATATCCATATGATGATGTGATGACCTATAAAATGATGATAGATGTTCCTAGCTGGCATCAGTAACTAGGAGAGAAAACCAGGTTTATTTTGTGCATTATCTGAAAATGTAAATAACATAGTTATACGCTGATCTGTTTGCAGAACTCTGCAGTTCCAGTTGGTAAGTCTGCCGATGGGTTGGGGGGAGATACATAAACTAGGAAATAAAAAGGCATTATAAAACAGAAGATAGGATAGGATAGGATAGGATAGGATAGGATAGGATAGGATAGGGTAGGATACGGTAGAACAGAAAATAGAATAAAATAGAATAGAAAATAACTGAAGTATTTCAGTTGGAAGAACCAAGAATAATCATCTCCGTGACTGCTCCAGAGCTGACCAAAAGTTAAAGCATGCTATTAAGGGCATTGTCCATATACATCTTAAACACTGGCAGGCTGAGGGCATCGATCACCTCTCTAGAAAGCCTGTTTCAGCATTTGACCACTCTCTTTCCAAACCTTTTATGACATCATTGCTGAAGGCCTATGCTAACAGAAACAACCCCTCTCCCACCTATTTTCTCAGCAACAAACAATATCAGCAAAATAAATTTGCACCGTAGCCAGCAGAAATCAACCCTGCCTAGTCCATGGGAAGCAAGGGGAGATTGGCAGAAATAAAGGACCAGTATCTCAGGTGTTATCTTTTACTGCAGAGATAGGACACCTTTTAACCAGGTCTTCTTCAAACTAAATGTATTTTAGCATGGAACATTAAATCCAGAATCGGTATTACCGGACAAGACATGCTTTGTGTACACTTCTGTGTCATACGGCGAGTGGTTGTTACACGACTTCATGCATTATTCTAAGATGCCAGATACTGCAGTGATCTGTAACTAGGAAACTATTAACGAATTACCTCCACAGAGATTTCAAAAAATGAAATAACATATTGAAACAATAATGAAAAATAAATTACAGGATTAACAGACTTACCTCAAAGTCAGCTGGGGTTCAGATTAAGGAAGGATGGATTTCATCCATGTGAAATGTGTAAGAAGCAACTGCAGGTCTTGCTTCTTTTAAGTATGGAGTACATATGTAGACGCACCAAATATTTCAGTATTTGTGTTAAATCCTCTTCACTTCTATATTTCATAGCCACATTCTTTCTGTTTTCCATTAAAAAAAAAAGATTTAAAAAAAAGAGAAACTTTTAAGTTTAGGAAGAAATCCCTGCTATCCAGCACCATGCAATTAGCATATATGAATAGGAAATGAGTTCCTGCTGCTCTGGACCATTGTTAATCCATATTGATGGGGTAGAAAACATGACATCAACTGTAAAAATCCAGGAACATTCCTTAAAATATTCAAATGATGTGTCTGGCCCTGTATTCATTCTGCATCTCAAATTCTCATTGACTTTGTGGGTGCCTGGAATGCGGGAGGAATGCAGGATTAGGTACAGGGCTATGTATGGTATGCCTACCTTGACAGCAAAAACTGTTTTCGATTCCGTCTGAAATTCTCCGAGACAAATACTCAGGTCAAAGGAACTGTACAGAAAAATACACACAAATTCTGTACAGCTGTTATTTGTTCTGGGCCAGATGCCGCCATGAGCTGGATGGGGCTCTGTTTAAGCTGCTGCTGAAGGGATACATGGATGCTGCACTATGCAGTGCTGGAGGAGCTAGGCACCCTTTGAGCTCTCAGGCTAACCCACACCTGCTTGTTCTTCCAACCACTCTTGTTTCTTACAACCTGTACACAAACCAGCATCGTTACAAATAGGTCTTTATTTGATCACTTGTAAGGGTGGGAGAATAATATAATTAAGCTGGAGATGGCTGAGATACTGAATAATTCTGTATTTTCTGGGAAGTTCTTAAGAATTAACCCTGAGGAAGCACCCTGGGAAGTGCTGAATAAAAAAGACTCAGAATCCATCTCAAACGGTGTGTATTAGAGCAGCCACGAGGCTGATCTTAAATGCAGCCAAAGACAAGATTAGTGCCTGTAGCACTAGGGATAGAAGCAGTGTATGGGTTACAATCACATTCATTTTCACTCATCTTTTTTTGGTCTTCTGTGCAGCCAGAAGGGTCCCCTTTCAAGCCAACAAATTGTGCCTGTGTGTGTCTTAGTCTCTGTTAAAAAATACTCATAGAAATACTGTAAACCATAAGAAGATGCACCTCTGAGTTCAAATTTGTCTGTGAGAAAATATCTGAGTATGCCTAGAGTTTCCAAAGAAATGTATCTGTATACCTAATGTCAGCCCGCCATGGTGTTGGCTGGCTCAAAGGTTTTCTCTCAAACTCCATTTACTTAAATCATGGCTCACAAATTGTTGACCTTCTCGACTTTAATGACATCTTCTGAACCATCATTATCGATAGGGGAAGTGTGAGAGCCATTTCCCACCCAACAAATAAAGGTTCAAAAGTTTCGAGCACAAGCGAGCCCTTTACTTTTCAGACCAATCTCTCTACCCCAAAAAGTCAAAGCCATTAGTCCATTTTAGGATTTGCAGGCTGTGAAATGTCATTCTAAAAAGAACATCCATTTTTGAGTTATTGGAGTACAAAAGCTGCCTTATAAAGGTATCACAGTACCATTGATAATGGCTTTGGCAAAGACATTTCAGGTCATCCAGTCCGAAGCCCAGTAAGGAACAGTTACACTAACCTTTTGTGTAAGCCCTGTTTTGAACACCACAAAACCAATACAACCCTGTGACCAAAGGGTTTGTTCCAGCACTGATTTCCTTCTCCTGTAATCCACTTAAACCTGTCTTTTCCTTTCTTTAGAGTTAGGCCCCTCAGTCTCCATTTATTAACTTCAGCAGCACAAAATGTTTCTTTTCTGAATTCTTGTCAATTTTTACCTTGGGTGAGTGGACGGTGTAGTTTGGATAGGCAGCTGGTGAACTCATGGGTTCTTCACCCTTTACAGGGCTGTTTTCACTTCCTTATCATTTTACCAGGCCTAAACAATTTGGGCTGATGTTTTCATGTCTGTAGCTGATTTCTCTGAGGGTGCAGAACTTAAGCTGAAGCATCCAACTGTTTCCAAAACAAACAGTGAGAAGAAACACCATGTTAAGATATTTGGGTGGCATTTTGGCTCCTAAAATATGGGAGGGACTGCAGAAAAATACACCTTTTTTTTTTCCTTTTTTTTAAATCAGCACAGACACCTCTTCATCATTCATGTTATTGGGTCTGGAAAACCTGCAAGGAGAAAGGAGTAGGCTGGAACAGGTAACCTGTCAAATCAATACAGACCATGTGAAAAAAGGGGCAGTCTTTGGGCAGTAAGAAATGGGAAATGCTGGGAAATGCAGTAGAATGTCGTCACTTGGCTCCAGGATAAACCGAGCTTAGTAGTTCTCACTGGCTTTGGTAGCATATCAGACCAAGTCTCAAAGAACTGCTGTGGGACAGCAAAAAGAAAGTGTCAAAGCATTTCCAGGGCAGAAGTAAAAGCTCTAACTAGGAGTCTTCATTATTAGTGTGGTTTATTTTTATGTAGCCCAGTGAAGAAAGTATAGTGATGGCATTGGATTACACTTTTACAACAACTGGAGAGCTTGCTGCTACCATCACATTTACCAATCAACTAATTCCTCCTGAATCACAGCTGAAATCTCAGAAGAATCTGTTTTCTTATAATATTTCGGTGTTTCTTTTCTTCTGCATCAGCCATGAAGTGGTGAAACACCAAGTTTGGACCTACTGAAGAAGAGGTTGGAACACCTCTGAACAACGGGATTCAGGGCTGTCCATGCGCAGAGGACACACAGGTCAACAGAGGTGGGGTCTCTCACCTGCCAGATGTTGAGTCCTGCTTCCCCCCCATGACCCCCCAGGCACCCTCTCCTACATCCTCTGTGCAGGCAGGCAGGCAGAGGCAGGCATGTGCTGTTGATTTCCATCTGCCTATTTCCTTGTTGCTACGACAACCTACCAGAAAGTACATCAATACCTATATCATCAGACCTCACAGACCCAGTGACAGGAGGTGTCTGTCACGGGAGCCTTCATCTCTGGCAGCATGTGCTGGCAGTGCTACCCTGCTCCCTCTGCACCAGGGCAGTAACACACAGCAGACATCCTCGCTCAAAGCCATGGTGTGCTAGTATGTTGCAGATGCAGTAGCTGGTTCCTTGTGTCCTGAGCTGTTAGCATTAAAATCCCTTCACAAGGATTTCTTTTCTGCTCTTCCTATCCGACCTTGGGATGAAGTCTATGTAAAACAGGTCATTTTATCACTTAATTCCTCACTCCTTCCTTGGGCTAGCATAGCCCTTCATTCTCGGTGTTACCGTCAGCATCCTTCCTTTTTTGAAAACACATGTGAAATTGAATTATTTTTTCAAACTCCTACCAAGTTTCTGTCTAAACTTGGTGCCTTTATCACATACTGCACTCCTTGCCTTGTGTGCTTGGCTGCATTTAGGAAGTGAAAGCAGAGCCTACCTGTATTTATCAGTACAATGAAAAGATCAAAGCACCACAGAAGCTGCGTCACATGGTGTGTTTTGCCCCAGTATGTGTTATTAATTTTGTTCTTCCCAGCAAAGTGGTGTTGTTTCAATTCAGGAGAGGAAGGGGTAGTTTCTCCCTTATACACAAGTAGGGGGACAATGCTGCTGTTGGTGTATTAGGCAACCAGTGAGTTTATCCCACCCAACCTTTGGGTAAAACTGCGGAAATGAAAGCCTCTATAGTCATGGCCGGGTATCAGCTCCTAATTTTAGCCACCCAGCAGTATTTCTGAGGTAGATGATTGCTTTGAAAGGCCCTCGTGGTGTTTCCTCAGCCATTCAAAAGCAATGTATTATTTTTAACTTCGGGCATTTTACCTCCTTCTTGCTCACCAGCCTGCCTGGATTTCTCCCTTATTAAACTCCTACACTGGAAACATTTGATTCTCTCATTATTTGAAAAGTAGAAGTTACCAAAGGTATATAAATAATTCATGAGCAGGCATGCCTGCCATGTGTGGGAATAAATTGTATGTGTGTGAGAGGAAGAGTTCAGGGGGTAAAAAAAAATTGGAACAAATGAGTGCAAAAGACAAGAAAACCAGACTGGATTTGTGGTTAATTTCTACCAGGCCAATAAAACGTGAGGGAGAAAAAGCAGGGGAAACAGGCTAGAAGCAGCGACCTAACCTGGAAGCAATTTGGGGCCAGGACAGCATGTTACATGTGTGTACACCATCTGAGTACATGCTCTGCGTAGAAGGGGAGTGCAAACCCTTGTGTATATACGTACCGTGATACAGCCACCCACACTCCTGCTCACTACTCATGAAAAACAGTCAGAAGTATCACAGAATCACAGAACCATTAAGGTTGGAAAAGACCTCCAAGATCATCTCGTCCAACCGTCCCCCTACCACCTATGTTACTGTACCTGTTACCTCCCTCACCATAAAAGGGATTGCACAAGAGGGAGAGAAGGACATTGATGGTGAAAGGTGTCCTCATTTCAATAAAAATGAAAACACCAAATCAGCTACTTTGATTTGAATCCCAGTTTTAGGTACAAGTTTGGGAGCTGCCAGGTGCTGTCTCCCAGTGACCAGCCACCAGCCAGGCTATAGTGACAGTGGCCTCGAGGTGTATTTGGGAGATCTATGGGTACTCCTGCTCCTTCTCCTTCACTCAGCAGCTTCACCCTGAGGTCAGGGAGATGCGCCTTGAATCCTACAGGTGTATCAGGCCCCTGCTGCCTTCAGTGACTAGAAGGACAAATGTTGAGATGATGATACGTCTGAATGGGATGGAGAACCACCTTTGCCCCCTTGGCACTGCCCTTGGCATGGGGCTTTTCCCGTGAGTATGTGGTGGAGGGATTTAGGTGGATTTAGGTGGAGGGAAAACTGATTTATGGCTCCAGTAGGAGGGATGTGCCATGGGGTCCAAGCTGAGAAGGAAAGGTGTGGTTCACGGGTTTAACTTCAGCTTGCCAAGGCTAGGTGTTTTTGTTATTACCTGTCTTGGCCTCTGATGTAGCCAATGGAGATAAATGGAATAAAACACCCCAGACAGACACCCGTTTCTTTCCACTGACTACTGGTATTGCTTAGACGACTTTCCACAACTACATGGGACTTCTGGTTACTTCCAGGTGGCTAAAATTAAACCAGCTGGATCCTGTTCTGGGTACCTGAAAGCAAAAGTCAAGCAAGGAGGCACTGAGGCATTTCTCACCTATTTTAGGAGTCAAGCAGCCCTGGAAACAAGCCTTTTTTTCTCACACACTTTGGTTTAAAGCAACTCTGTCCCAGCTACCTCTTGTTTCAAGCAAGGCTGCTGCTGCACTGACTCCATGAGGGGGGGTCAGGAAGAACAGATAAAGCAAAGCAAATGCCCAACATTTGGCCCACTGAGTTTCAAAACAGAGAAAGGTCTTAAACAGCACGTGAACTCCAGTGCGGAAGCATGTGCAGTGCAGGGCCAAGATAAGCTTAGCATTTTCCTGTTATCAGTATGTACATCATCTTTGACATTGCTTGACAAAAACATGTTTTATAAAACAGGCACGTTCCTTCTCCACAGCTCATAGAGATACAGAAACCGAAATCATATTTTATGAATGGAAAATGAAATTAGCCTGAAATTACAGTGATAAATGTAGCTTTAGAAAATCTTAATTCACTTCAGTCAAGTGATTAACTTCTGCCACTCCACAGTGCTCAGTTATAGCAAAGTCATTTGGTGACATTAAACAATTAAACTTTAGACCTGGGAATAATTTTGCAAATCTTTATAGAACCATAAAGTTCATTATTGTTTTACATGCTTGCGATGAAATATGGTGCGTAACTCCAGCTGTTTACTCTAGCATAAAGCCAGCCTCTGGATAGAAAATGATAAGCTCTGGGCAAGCTACCAACTCTCCATCAGTCCAGCTCTCCTGAACGGCTTTTCTCTGCAGGGCAGAGATTTTCTTTGTTTCTCAGAGCGAAAAGTTTCTCGAAAATAGTTTCTACTGTAATGGCTGGACCAGAATGATGACTGCTGGCAGCGGTGGTCAGAAACAATCCCAGGGGCGAACGGGCTCTTCTGGGGCCAGCTCCATCGCTGCTGGCGAGCACTGGTTATCCGTGAGGTGTTTCAGAGGCTGCAATTCACCTCACCCGGCATTCAAAGCACCGGGAACGCAGGCGTTTCAACTTCGCTGCGCCGCATTCAGCCTGGTGCCTTTCTTCGTGTCATTATTCCACCGCAACAGGAACGTTTTCATTGTAAATAGCCCTATTTCTGAGGAAGAAAACTGGGGCCCTTTAGGAGGAAAATTGTTGTTTTACTGAAAACACATGTGAAATGTCATGATTTCTCATTTTTTCACCACCAAATTACCATTTTGTGTGACACGCAACAAAACCAGAACATATGTATGGGTGTGAAAACGGGTAATAACACAGCAGAAAAAATGTAGTGAATGTTCTCAGTGATTTTTCAAGACCCTGCTCTTTCTAACGGAGTAGCTCTAGTACACATTAAACTAATAAGCAATATGTATTTGATTTCTGTAACGTCCTTGTTGACAGTAAAGGCAGCTAATTAGCGTAATTGATATTTGTATTTACTTCTCTGCTGTTTTCTCGTGCAGTTTTGGAGAGAGGCGGCTCGTGCTTGCTACAAGGGCTGTATATGGGGAACAACCATGTCACAGGCACAAGGGGTTTTAGGGATGAGCGTGGACCACAGTAGGTTTCAGCGAGCCCACAAAACCCCAGTCTGCCGCAGTAGTGACCGGGGCTTGGCCAAAACCTCCCAGAGCATGCACCCCACTACCATCCCCACCTGGCCCTTCTTCATTCCCAGGGACACCTTGCAGGGTCTGCAGCTTGGAAACTAATTTTTGAAGCATGGAAAAGCTAATTTCTAAGCAAAAGTGTTTTGTTGGGGTTTTTTTTTGTTTTTTTTTTCCCCCTCCCCACCACGTTCTGGCTACCAAATGTTATTCATAATAAGCTGCAAGACTCCAGAGGTGATACCAGTGCAGCAACAAATCGCTGCATGACAATACTACTTACTGTAGCAAGAAACAGCTTTTCTCTGTGACCGCATTTCTAATTGGGCTGTAAGAAATAGCATTAGAGCAGTGGTGTATAAGCAAGAATCATATTTGTATGAGGCTCATGGCTCGCTGTGGCTCATCCAGATACCACTTTACAACTTCAGTCATCAAATCAGCAGAACCACAACAGGCTCTGGTACAAGCCAAAGGGGAAAGTGCCATTGTAAAACTGAATACAGCTGCTTCCATAATAGAACTAATTGCATATTGCATCGCAGAGCTAAATTAGTAGTGAAAACAGTTATAAAACCAACAGACAGTGAAACATGACTCACCGAGGAATTGCTGCCAGTTCGGCGAATTCTCATTGGCCCCAGTTCAACAGCCCACACCTGCATTTTCTGAATAGTAAATATATAATAAGGCATAATTACTAGAAAAATACGCAGCACTCCAAATGTGACAACACGCTACTTGTTTATTGGGATAGTGAATAGTATATAATAAGTTTGACCCCAAGTACTTCTGAGCCACCTGGGGTCACAACGCAGAGGGGAGACGGACAGCACAGCCCCAAACGAACCCGCGAGAGGTTATCTGTAACGTAGCTGACGGCTGCTTCCAATTGACATGCTGAAGTGATACAAACCTCCCCACACTAGTAAATCAAAGGAGAGTAAATAGGAAGAAAGCATAAACAATAATCACTGTTAGAAAAAAAAAATAAATCAGATATTTATAGCCTGGCTTAAATATTCAAGCTGCAATGACTTGGGATGTCTCAGCTGACTTTGCTTGCAGTAATAGCTCCCTCAATAAAAAACAGATGTAGAAAGCAAACTTCATCTGCTCCTTGTGCTTATGGTCCCTTTCTCCCCTCTCTTTCCTGAGGAGTTTTGTGATTGTGGTGCCCGCAGGCCCTGTGGGATAGGTGGAAATCAGGCCCAGGAGTGCACGCGTGGGGTTCACTGTCCCCACTGCAGCCCTCGGAGCTGGTGCTGGCTGCTGGAGCCAAACCCTGGCCCAGGCTCTGAGCATGGCAGTGCCTGGACTCTGCTCTGGGCCCAGCAATGATCCCCGGTTCAAACAGGAATTTTGAAGGACATTCACATGCCTGGGTCTATTTTTCCCATAAAATTCCTTTCTCGCTCATTTCTGCAGAGAGTAGGTAGGAAAACTTTTCATCTCCCACACCTTTGTCAGCCCAAAGACACTGCAATACTCCTCCTGCTTCTTTCAAAGTCTACTGTTATGTCTGTCTCTGGACATGACTGGGGACACAGCTGTAGAAAAGGCACCGTTCTCGCCTGGCCTCCAGTGCAGCAGCTTTCACTGACCAAGAAATTCAGACATTTAAGTTCATTTGGCATTTCCACTGGTGCTTCTGCATGTAGTTCACAGAAATGATTTCCCTCCGCTCAGCTCTCAGAGGTGCTGGGGTTGCTGCTGTGAGCCTCTTCAAACTCGAGAGCAGTCTGACTGAGCTCAGGTAGTTTGATGGCGCAGGTCACAGAGATGAGCAGCTGGCAGGATTGACCTCAGAAGGAAAAAAATGAATTTGGGTGCCTTCACGAAACAGCTCTCCCCACTTCCAGCACTCTGATACGGTGTCACTGCCTGAGACAAACCTGTATTCCTGTTTTCTGCTCCCATGAGCAGCATTACTTGAAACCATTCATCGGGCAGTGAAAAATCCTCATCATTTCAAGGTTATTCCCCTTAGTAGAAAGGAAGAGAAGCTTTACCTGTGCTTCTGGGGCAGTAAGTGCTACAGCTGAAACAGCTGAATGTTGCCAGGGTCAGTAGAGCAACCCAATGCCACCATGCTCTGGGTCTCAGTGCAAAGTATTCTCTGTATGGTTCCTTCCTTTGCCTGTTCTGGGCTTTGGAGCCTCATAATGCCTCTTACCACATTGCTTTTGGGAAACAACAAGAGGCATAGGTGGGGCATCCCTTAAATTGGGCATGGTTGGTGCTGCTTCACTCCATACTTCTGTGGTCTTGAGGACCAGCTGGATTCAGGGGGGGTTCATTTACCTGGCAGGGTACACAGGTACATTTTGCCATGCTTTACATTTCTGCCATGAATTTTAAAAAAATGTGCTCAAATCAGAAGCAGGTACAGGGTGGAAGGCTCTCTGTCTTCCACAAGACAGTGCTGAGCTATATGAAGGTGCAGTTCTATACATCTGGACTTTCCAAGCATCTCCTCCTTTTCTATCCAGAGCTTTTGTCTGGGCAAGCTTTTGGAATTGCCCGTGTCTACCTGGGATTTCCAGATATCTGGGAGTGCTGTCAGACTGGCAAGCCATGCTGAGTCGGATGCACTTTGCACATACGAGCTGTGTGCAGTCTGGAAATGCCATAGATGGATAAGGTAGATCGATTCCTGTATGGAATAAAGGAGCTGAATGAAACAACAGGACCTTTATTACCGACATGACACCCCACATTTCAACAAAACATTTTAAGAAGAAAGATTTTGTTCATGATAGTACAGTTAGGGGGATTACTGAGTACAGTAGTGATTTACTTCTGGAAATCCAGGTTCAAATTCATGTTGTAGGACTAAAGATCTTGTTCTGGTCCCACCTACATATATATTCTTTGCGTTTCCACAGACACAATTTTTGAGGGGCATAATGTCTGCCCTGGAGAGCTCAGACCAGAGTGAGAAGAGATGCCACAGTTCAAGGCTGAAAAGCATCAGGAGCTTTTCAGAGCTGTGTAGAGAGAGTTGCTTGCCTTAAATTTTAAGCTGGCAAGTCGCAGAAGCCTCACACAAAGTTAGAAATGGAAAAGATCTTAGTGCAAAATTAAAACTGTACTACAAGGAAGGAAGGGAAGGAGAAGAGCATCATGCTCCAAGTTCTCCCTTGGTTTAAGACACTGACAAATAGCTAAAACCGAAGCATGGGGCAACCGGGAGCCTAAATCCAACTGAGGTGTTAAGCCATTTGTGTGCTACAGGGTGGGGGGTGGATGGAGGAAATTAAGAGTGCAAACTAGAAACATTTTTCCTATTGTTTACGCTCAATCTGCACATGTTAAACATATTTTCTTGGTTCATTGTCAGTTTTCCTCCTCCTATGCATGCATACACAGGCTTGAGGAGTGCTTGCATATATTTAAACCCACTTTTCCCTGGTAAACTTTTAAGAGCTTAAGTGTAAAATATTAAGCAAGCAAGTATTTCTGTGGAGCTTTGGAAGATATTCAGAAAGTCTTGTTATCAGCTTCTTGTTGGCAGGCTCATGGTATTGCTTAAAACCTGGTGCCAGCCAGCATTAACAAACAACCTTTTATTCCTCCACCACATCAGTTCCTCAGTGCTGAATATTTCTACTCATATGGCAATATTTTAGCAAGCTGTTGAGTTTTGCTCCAGTGTAACTTCAGGGACCAAAGAGCTGCTCTTTTTCAAAGTTTCAGAGGAATGGAATAAATTTAGGTTAAGTAACGATGATTATTCTAGGCAAAGATTTCCTTCATTTAATCTTCCCATAACCAAAAAATGCAAGCTGCATTACCACTCATTAAAAAAAAAACTAATGAATTTCCAAGGGAAATTAGAGAATCAGTCCTAAAGTATTTGGATTAGGGAATCTAATTCTGCAGCCTCTTTGCATATGAAGCAAAGGCAGAGTGGATGAGAGCCACATGCTATGCAGTTTCTCAGCCTGGCAGATTTATTTTTCACCCCCCACCCTCTGGCCAGAGTCTCTGTTTCATTCTCAGCACCCTTCTTTCTCCAATAAGGCCTCACCTTCAGCAAGGAGCTGGGTGTTTGGTCACCAGCAGTGAGTCCTGGGTGCACCTCCAGCAAGGAAGCAATGGCTGCTCTGCTGCCTAGAGATGTTTACGTGCCTACAAAACACACCGTGAACGCCATCTTTCAAAAATTTCCCCATCTCCTTTCGATTTTGAAGCATTCCCAAGGAAAGTCAATAAACCAAGACCAGATGTATCTCCCCCAGCAGCGCCAGGGGGGCCTGCCCAAGTTCTGAAATCGCTGTGGTTTTTAATTGCCTTACAATGGGGCAGCACCCAGGAATGTGGGGTGCAGTGATGGGCTCCAGCACCCTCCCGGCAGGAATGGCGGTGTGGTGGCTCCCCAGGATGCTGTCCCAGAAGCAGGGCTCCATATTTCTTGCATCTTCACAACACAGTTGCTTAGTTTAAAATGTAAACCTTTTTTGTGTCTCTGGCTTTCAGTCACACAGACTTCAGTGTACAGTAGGAAAAGGGTGACTGATAGTTTTTAACAGCTATTTGCCTGCAGAACAGTACACCTACCCCCAGGTGCCTCTTTGTTTTCATATAGCACCTCTGCAGCAAGTCCATCCTACTCTGCTTGCACAATCTCTAAACCATGCAGCTGTGTCCAAGTCATCAATATTTCGGTCCTGCTGCTGAGCCAGTCAGTCTTTCCTCAGCTACAGGTCAGTTTGACTCTAGAGAGCTTTCAGGCAGTGAGGAGCATAGAACATGGGAGGAAGGATCCTCTCCCATGTTCAGGAACCAGCCATCTTCCCACTCCCATAAAAATTATCTCAGGATCAGAAAATAACTCACCCTGCAGAGAGAGAGGGCAAGGGAAGGAGGAGGTTCTTGTGGCTGTGTTACTGGAGAAGGTCTCAGAGATCTGGGTTTTGTTCATCTCTGGACCTTGGGTTGCCTGGGTGTTGTTTACAGTTTTCTCTAGAACCTTTCCACCAGTTCGCCCGTGCTGCCTCAGCTCCCAGCTAGCCATGCAACCCTACTCCCCCACCCCTGAGCCCCTGTGCCACCTTGTCTATTCAAATCATAGGAAGGTTGAGAGAAAATACAGTTTGGGGAGGAATAGTGTACTGAATTTTTGTATGTGACATGGGACACACGGGGTCTTCAACATGTATTGTGGTCCTGCACTGATCTTAGAGACGGGTGGTGATGGGAGCGAGGATGAGGAGGCAGGGACCTTAGGGAACTCCCTACTACCGAGGAAACTGTGCCTGAATCATATTTATAATGTTGTTTCAAAGTGATGGTCAGATCCTCAGAAATGTTTGTCTCTTCAGGGACATTTTCCAGGCAAGGGAACATGGCAGCATCCTTCTATTAAATTGTTCCTGCAAATGGTTTGCCCAGCTCCTGCTTGTGTGCGTGTGCGTGTTGGGCACTGCTGTGGAGGTCTCTTTAAGGGGTATCTCAGGCTGTTCTCAAAGGCTTAAAATATGATGGTGAAAGAAATTCTGCAAACCAGGGTAAAACCAGAAATGGGTGCAAACACAATTAGAATGTATGGTGTGCCGTCTGCATCTTTAATAAATGTTTGTCTGCAATGAAATACAATTAACGTGTAAGATAATGCAGTTTACCTCATTTAGCTCTTCACTGGGTTTATAAACAAATTCTGCCAGTTAACTGTCCTTGTTAAGCAGATGCACTCACCATACATGAGCTAAAACACACCGCAGATCGCAAACTGGAACAGGTGCAGGGATTATAATGGGATGATGAATTTGTCAATTTACCAGCTCTACATGTTGACAACCATGAATGCATTTTATTTAAAACACTCGACACTGAAAAGCAGGGGTTTTTTTCAGTCTAGGGAGACCAAGGTGAGGGGAAATAATGCCATCAAACTTTGTGATGCATGCTAACTTCTGATTTTAAATGCTGGTGCAGAAGATGCCCTGATAATATTTCAGATAAATTCTATGTAGCAATTAGGAAGGCCATTCATTGTGAAATGGAGGGATTACCGGAAGAAAACATGAGAGCTTCTGATTCCTCTAAGGAGGTCCTGTGATCAAAGATGCTATGGCAGAGAGGGAGCCATGTAGGGAGAGCTGTCGAAGGAGAAGGCTGCACATAGCACAAGATGAATTCCAGACTGACTGCTTATGTTGATATTTTATTCACATCACAGTTGATCCCAATGCTGCTTTTGTGCTTATCTGAATTGCCATAAAGGCTGATTTCCCCAGGCATTGCATGGCTGAATGATGCTCGTAGGCATCTCTCCAATTCAGAGACACCAAGAAAAGCAACAGCCCTTAGCCAAGCGCCAATCTATATCTTGGGGCACCTAAATTCGTTGAAATCTGGGCTCTGGTGCCCAGATCCCCACTCAGGATGAATGCTTCATGCTCAGCCTTGCCCAGAAGCATGCTGAAGGATTGGCATCTCTCTCCAAGGACATCTTCTTGAACGCCTTTGCTTTGTGAAGTTAGCATCTAGCAGAGCATACTAATTGCTATTAGTTGTTTCATCAGTCTCTATGACTCCACTTAGTTCTCCAAGAACAAGTCAGCTTAGGTGAAATTTCTTTGTCTTTGCTTTTCAGCTAGTGCTGGGTCCTCACCCAGCATAAATCAAGGTACTTCCATTGTAGTCAAAGGAGCTAAGCCAACGTACGTTACTAGGGAACATTGTACCTATAGTGTGAATAACAGCTGAAACGTTACTATTCTCAGCTGATTTTTCAAATAAATTATGCTAGGTTTAAGTGTAGATAATGAAAGCCTGGAATCAACCTCGGTGTAAATGGGTATAACTCTGCTGACAGCAGGAACGTTGCGTTTGGTTACCCCACAGCTGAATTTAGCCCAGTCAGTTCAGCTTGGCATTATCAGTGGGAAGATGTGGCTGTGAGTTCATGAAATGTCACAGTCTTTTAGCTATAAAGGTGACACTTTAAATTGTCTTAAAAAGTAAGTGTGCATTTAATTTACATTTAACAAGATGGTTACTGTATATCATTTAAATACTAAATCAGTCGAAGGTTTAATACGTGCGCTAAGGTTTAAGAGTTACAGGAGTTGAGGAGAATGGGACAAACTCACCACTAATAAAAGGGTGGAGCTCCAAAAGGGAAAGTTTTGTCCCCTTTTTGTTTTGTTTAGTTTTGTTTTCAGAATCTTTCAGCACAGAACATAGAAGAAGCTTGAGACAAACTAAACGCTTTCTTGCTCGTGTTTTCATCTACTTAGGAAACCTGAAGAAAGATTAGTGTTACCAAAGGCTGCGTTTTCTACTGCTGACACAGTTGGTTGCCCCCAAAAAATTTGCAGATTTATCTTCAACCACTTTTCAAGTGCCTTTTAAAACTCCATATCTAGGTCCTAGAGGCATGTGATAAGTAGCCAGATAAACAGGGGGGGGGGGGGGATGTTCTTTGGGGAGGGTGGGGGTATGAAGCCAGATTTTTAATTCTGGGGTGAAATGTCAACATGTAAAAATGTGATCATTCCAGAGCATTTCTCAGAAGTGGAAATTCAGAGTTGATAGGTGTGTTTGGGTTTTTTTTTTAAACCATTAAACCTATTTTGTTATAATATGCAATGAAGATTTTGTAATAAAAAGTCATCTTTCTGGGAAATCAAAATGCTGAGTTCTAAGAGGGTAGAAAGATTTCTTTTTTCTGTTTCGAAACAGATCTCATCAAAGGTCAGAAATTTTTGCAAAATATTTTTGCCTTTGACAGTTTCAGGCAGGGAGACAGTCTGTGTGTAAGGCTGCTGCTAGCTTTAGCAAGCAGAGCAGTATCAAGAGTACAGAAGCTAATTGCCTACGTACACACAGAGGATGGATGTTTGAAAGTAATTGTGCCTGCAGGTACTTTAACACAGTGCTGGAATTTCTGTCCTATGCAGAAACACTCTCCAGCTTCCCTTTATCTTCCTCTCTGCAAGATTTCCAATATTGCTGGATATTAAGGGAGAAAATTTGAGAGGGAGGGAAAAACATTCTTCTCTCCTTTTAAAGGTGAGTGTCACGGCTCTGTATCTGAATTATTTTTTTCTTTCAGGAATTTAAGGCTGGGAATTACTCCCTGCCAGAGCAGGAGTTGTTCTAACCCAATTGGATGATGTTAGGGGAAAAACAAACAAATGAACAAACAAACAAACAAATGGGTTGTTGCATGTTTTTAAAGCTTCTACCAAAATCTCAAGCACAAGAATGTAACAGAGGGATCTTCAATCTACAGGAGGGAAACAGAGACTTCTCAGTGCCTGAACATGGGTGAAACAACCTAATTTGAGACTACCATCTTCTTCTGTTCCTTTTCTTTTTACATCATTAGACAGAGCATATCAGATGAGGTGCAATGTGCTCCGTAAATCTGAACTTAGCTTTGGTGCCCACATTTATGGCTGTATGTGGCGGAGTGTGGATCAGCAAACAGGCTCAAACTCCTGGCTTTGAAGTGAAAGTTGTTAACTGAAAGTAGGTTAGAGGCATTATGACCAGAATGTGTTTATACCTTTGGGTTTATAGGGGGTAGTCATATTTCTGCAAGCTGCTGATATGAAGCATGTCTGTGTTTTAAGGTTTAAGGTTGAGGAAGACATTGGATGGGCAGGGTCTGCTAAAGCCACTGAGAAAACACACACCTTCACTTCACTGGGACCAAAGTTTCATCTGGGGCTTGGTTCAGACCGATCTCTAACACTATGTCTCCTGGCGCAGCTTGACAAGTAAGGCTGGGATTTTCCTATTTATAGGATAAAGCCTAAAGTAAAAGCACTTACTGCATGTAGCATTGGGAGGTCATACATTAAACAGAAAGGTTGGGGATTTTTAAACTCTTTTGGCCTTGAATGATGCTGGAAAGTTTTGGCAAACAGTGTGTTTACATCCAAGATGACATTTTTTTGGTATCCTCTGGGGATTTAAGATCCAAGGGTCATATTTGATTTACCAACAAGGTAAACAACACTGTCATTACTGTAAGTGACATTAAGTCACTCCTGATCTGCAGTGTGTGCCACTCTCATGCTTTTACTTTATGGTATGTGTGAAGTATTTTAAAGGGGTTTACCTTTGCTGGATTGATTGCCTTCACTTATATATATACACGAATATATATATGAATACATATATGAATACATAAATAAATAAGATTTCAAATATTTTCTCTTAATGAACCCTGAGAACCCGTGGGGTTGCCTAAGAATCAACAGGCACTTGGCTGTGCATGGTGAACGTTTTTTCCTCAGCACAGTCTGGAGATCATTGACCTTTGATGAACCCAGATGGTTTTTGGCAACTCACCCTGTGCTCAGCTCTTGGTCTGTGAATCTCACAGCACTTCCCAAGTAATAATTGTTCATTAGGCGGCACCTCACCTCTGCAAGGCAGGTAACTGCTGCGGAAAGTCCTTGGCAGAGGGTTCAAGTGCCTTGTTTGCAGCGGCAGATGGAGGCAATGTCCTGATTGAAGCCCAGGGCTTTCCCACCTTGTTCCTACCTTCAGTCCTTAGACTTCACAATGCCAGGAAAAAGGATGAACAGTGCTGTAAACGTCTTCCTCTACAGCTTATTTTGAATTTTTGAGCTTGTGTATCGTGGTAAGTGGCTGTCAAATTAAACAAACTAGGAGTGGAGGAGGAAGCATTAGATGTCAGAGCCCAACTTAGTCTGCTTCCATTTAGTCTAGTTCATGCACTGACATTTTCAAACAATGCATTCAATTTTTTTATACTAGAAATGAAAAAGCATATTTTCCTCTTTCAGCCTGTGACCTCGTCTTTCACTGATGACTTCAGTCATTGTTTGTAATAGTCAAACCCCTGGGGCAGAGAACAGAGTGATTCATTTGTACTTGGGACACTTGGATTTATAGACCACTAAACAGACTGAAATTATTCTTACTTGAAACTTGCATGAGACAGTCTTCAAAACTGGAAATGGTGCCAAACTGAAGCCCTATACCCAGATGCGGATTTCGGTGGGCAGCGTAACCTGTTTCCGCAGCGGGCCGAGCATCTGTACCAAACTTTTGGAAAGATCTCTGTTTTGATTATTCAAATTTATGAGCATTCGTTTTATGAAGGAGCCCACCTGTATTTACACAGTACTCAGCTTTACTGACTGCTAAGGTAAAGCAGGGAGTAAATCTCTGTCAGCATATCTGTGCTAGGCAGAACATAAATTACTACTAAAAAACCAGTTCTGGTTTAAGATGTTGCAGTGTCCCCTGCCAGTAGCTCCTGGTGGCAGCTTATCTGGACTCCCCCACTTCATGTGCCATCAGCAGTTTTGCTTATCTGGGTCCTGTATATGCTGGGCACAAGTGAAGGCTTCAATAAAGGATACAGTTTGACAAGTCACAGTGTGACCTCCCAACAGTGGAGTGGGTAAAACAGGCCAACACGACTGCAAAGGTGCCAGGGGCATCATCTTGTCTTTGAAATGCTGCCTTCTGGGCAGTACCAACTAACTTGTTAATGAGAGAAAGCTAAGCCAGGATTATATACTCAGCTTCACCCAAATCTGCGACAGTGCTGGTTTTCATTTTGCAAACCAGGACCTGACAGGTGGGGATTTGCAAATCCAAATCTCCTTTGATTTTTGTCTTTAATAGAGACAGGTCAAAATGCAGAACTTATTGCTAACTCTGAGGAAAATTTTGAATTAAATCAGAATTGGCCTGACCTCCCTTCTGGATTCGACTTTGCAAAACCAAGCTCTGACAGACAAGCTCCTGTGAAACCCAAAAAATCTCCAGTTTGGTCATCTCTGCTTTGCATATTTCAATAGCTCCTTGCCAGCTCCAATGCTTATGATAATAAGAATAACAGAAACCAAAATGAAACCACAAGTTAAGCTGCTTATTATATAATTTAATTAGACTCCACTGCACTTTCTCTTCCAATTCCCAACTTACAAGGATTGAATTGTTAGGTACATTTTTCACATTGGGATTCTGAAGAGTTTATTTTGACCTGGCAAATGATTTTAAGTCTGAGGAAAAGCAGGTCGAGCAGTGGTGAAATAAAATAGGAAGTATGCAGTTTCTTCTCACCAAGCCTGGTATCTGCACGACTCCAGCACACAAAGAGCTGGTGTGAATTTCAGGTCCCGTGCCTGCCTTAAATCAAGGCATTTGCAGAAATTAGTCGTGACACGGTTTACCCAGTGGTCTTTGCTAACGGAGCATTTTTGGGGGGAACTTCTACATCAGTTGCTCATAACTCATTGGCCTCATGAGGTCACATGTGCCACTGAGTTAGGAAGGAAGGAAAAAACATGTTGCTATTAGTGAGCCCCTCACCTCCGTCCCCCCACCTCCCTCCCTCCCTTTATCCCTCTTGCATGAGCTGTTTCCCCTGCACCATCTGCTAAACCTGCACAGGCACAACAAAACGGTCCCTCTTCCTTCTGCGATGCAAGGCCCAGAGTGTCCTTTCTGCGTGCACGTACGGTGATTTAAGACCCCTCTGAGCCGACTGACTGATCGTCCCATAACACACCATTTAACTTCCGTGTCGCCAGGACATTCGCCGTCTCCCCTTCATTCTTCTTCCCGCCCCCTCTTTGGCTTTAAAGGCCACATTTTCCAAGAGGGAGACAATCATGAGAAATAATGTTTTTTTGAAAAGGGAGTGATTGTCGCTGAAACCGATAGGCCTGAGCGATAACAAAAACTGTCATTGCCTCGCATGGAACATGTGCCCTGGGGACTGGGGGGAACAAAGAGATCCTTAGAGAGGAGCAGCGAGCCATGTGCGTCCTCTCATCTCTGTGGCACCAGGCAGAGCCCACAAGCCATTTTTCTCATACGCCACTGGGACAGATAAATGAAGGAAGCATTTGAATGGTTTCCGTGTAAGGAAGGAGTTAAATAGTTGAGTCATTCTTTTCGGCTGTATTATTCCTCCTGCGGTTTTAGAGGCACCCTAGAGGTTCTAGAGGAAGGACCAGGGAGAAGTTGTCTCTTCCAAAAGTTGGGGCTGATCCTGCAGTTTCTCCCTGTAGCAATGGAAATATCAGCTAGGGAATCTAGCCTTTTTTCCCGTCCTCCTTCTAAATGTCACCTCATCAGCTCTCTGGAGGGAAACCTGTCACCTTCTCCTTGTGTTCGCTTTTTAGCAGACCAAAGGGATAAAAAGTACTCTTGTTTTTCCTGAAGCACTTCTTAGGGAACAGATGAGAGCAATATACCGAGTTTCTGGATGGCAAACACCAAGCTTTCTGCTGTCTGTTTAATCAACTGATCTGCTGCTATCTGCCAGATATTAGTTGTTGTTAATTCGCTTTATTGCGTCAACTGCGCAGTGTCACCGCTCACGCCTGTTGTGTCGCTTCCTTCGATTAGTATGAGATGCCGAATGAATAAGTTGCAAAACAGTAACTGCAATCACATCTGAAAATGGGCCCTAAATAAAATTAAATAACATTAGCTGTGATGATCAATGATCACTATTAAGGCTGCACAATAAAGGGAAACGCAGCTCAGCTCTACTTGGAGAGAATAGGACTCTGTGGGCCACTCGGGGCTCTCTAATGTTTCCCTCTGATGGACCCTGTAGGCATTCATTCACACAGACTTCTTTTCCCCTGGCTTAAATGACAGTAACAAACGGGGCTTTTATTACCGACAGTAGCACACGGTCAAGCTCATGGACCAAGATGCTCAAGCTCTGTCTGCAGAAGCTTTGCATGCCAAAGCAGGGATGCTGAGGGAACAGGGATGTAGGGCTGGCCTGTCTAACCTGAGCTGGAGATACAGAATTGAGGTGATGCTTGGGTAGGTCCCAGGTTCCCATACCTCAGTAAGCGTATCATGGTACTGAGGTACAGATACCATCAGAGGCTTGTCGGCTGTTTTAAACAGAGAGTACCTGTTGCCACCGCTGCTGTGATATTTCTGCCACTGCTGACGGTGTTCCTGGCCAAAAAAGAAAATAAAAAGGTTTGGGAACTAATGAAGACAATTTTTTTTTAATTTGTGCCCCTGGTTTTGTGCTTCTTACAGCTGATCCTTCAGCACTGTAGGACACAAAATTAACTATTGTACCGACAGTGGGTTAAATGCTCAAAGTTTTAAAAAATTATTTAAATTTTTAAATATTATTCATGGACTGTGACTTTCAGCTGGCTTCGATGTTTCTGAGAAGGATCTGCAAGCCTGACACCTTTGAGAATCGTGACTAAATGAGTATAATCAGGTGTGAAGAAGTAATTCAATATTGACACATAAGGGGAAAGACTTTTTCATTCAAACTTGTTGCCTGTCTTATTTTCTCATATGGCAAAATCTCCGAGAGGCTATTATGGTTCATTATAAGATTGTATATAAAATGAAACATAATCCTGCACTTCTTATTTCTACATTCCAAGCCCCAAAGTTAAATTATTATAATATTCAGCAGCAGCACTTGCTTACTATTGACAAAAAGCATAGAACAGTAAGGAATGTTTTTTGCTGAGAATGATGCAAGAAATTATATCTATGTAGGGGGTTAAGCTGAGGGAGCTTAAAGATGGACACTGGGAGACAAGGACAGCATGGAAGGCATTTGCACCTTTGCTTGTACAGAGAGCTGGAAAGTGTTCATCTAGGACAGTTGTTTGGACTCACAGAAAACCTTCTTAAAGGGCAACCCACAATAAAATAGAATTAATAAAATCAAATAGGGCATGTTCATCTAGCACTGTCCTGTTGCTTTGGGCCACAGCTGCAGAGGTTGTAGGGAATCTGTAACTTCCAGAGGTGCCAACAGTGCTTGCACGGCCATACTGGGGCCATACTGGGGCTGCCTAGAGCTGACAGACTGGAGCTCTTGACTCTCTCTGCAATGCTGCCGAACAACAGACCATTATTCCCAGAATTTCCATGTTATAGACAGAAAAACAACAACAACCACACAAGTGAACGGCCATCAAGAGCAATTAGAGCCACAGCGCACACACGATGCACTATTGATTTAATCTGTTTCTCTTTTAAAATTGCTTCAGACTGCGTTTGTTTACAATCTGTTTTATCAGATTCAGGCAATGCTAATTATAAAGCAGAGGCAGCAGAAGTGTGCTCCCCACGAGGGCTCTCGAGGGGCTCGCGAGATCTCCCACCCTCTTCCCAAAAGCCCCGAGCCCTCAGTGGGCGTCATGTACCTGGGAGCTGTGCTGGAGCTGGGGTGCAGGCTGGGATGGGGAAACCACCAAGGATGTTAAGTGAATGGGAATCAGACGTATTTTGCTCTCTTTAAATCCAAGTGGGTGAATCATATATAGCATTAATGCTCACTGGTGAATAGTTTTGCAACACCGTAAATGTAACATTTGTTGCAGGGTGTGCAAATCCAGCTTGCAAGTAAATAAGGCAAACTAGGCTTTGCTCTGTCCAGATACTTATGGAGAAGAGGGAATGAAGTCAGCTGTTCAGCATGGCTGTAGCATGTACATCTCTCCCATGGCAGGGCTCGCTGGTTAATAAGTGCACAAGCCCAGGCAGGGAGCAGGTCACGGGACTGCACCATCACTGAGGTCCCAGCACCAGACCTCTGGGAGATGTCACCAGCTGTAGCATGCAGGTTGTGGGTGCACACTGGCCAAAACAGCAGTCTTTGCTCTGAGGGACTCATGGCATCAGAGTTTTAAAGCAGACACAAGCCATGCCAAAAAATCACACGGCAAAGAGCTCAAAGCCCTTAGACTGCTGAAGGCAGCGTCCTGGGGAGTGCATGGTCCTGTTCCCACCCCACTGAATTGTTTCCCTGAGAGTCCAAGGTGAGCCAGAGGAAGGTCAGGTGTACCAAAACCAGACTTTATCCTCCTACACTCATTTATTTCAAAATGTACACCTATTAAACAAAGATGTAAAGCCCCAAAGCATCTGCCTGGCCATTACTAACCACAAGTTGACCAACTTGTCTCTTAGATGCACTTCTGCTCATGTACTTCACCTTAAAAATCCAGCACCAGGCCTGGCATTACAAGTTACCCTATACGTTTTGTCTTATTACCTGGGGATACTGGCTATCACAGCCTGTCAAAAAGCTTCATGTTGAATTACTCGCAGGGGAAGACGCCTGTGCCAGCCTTGCTGCATTACCATTTCTGAATGACGGTGTGTGTGTACAAGAACCATCCCTCTGAACCATGCAGCTTGTGTATCTTGTAAAAATTACTTCTAAATCTCACATTTCCTTTGCAGCTCATCTATTATTTGTGGGGAAAGCAGAAAGTTTCTTTTTATTCTTGTCTGTCTTCCATTAAAGTGAAGAACTCTATAAATCAATAATAACCTTTTAGAGATGAACCTCTTTGTAATTATGTCTGCAAAGCCAGGTAATTGTTTGCATATTTTTATAGAGAAATAAAGAGGGAAAACATGTGTTCGGTGTGATTGAACTGGGGGAAAAAGAAAGAAAAGAAAAAAGGAAAAAGAATTGAAACTGGTTATCAGCATTCATTACATTCACACTTTTCATCAACATTTTCTATTACTCGTAGCCAATTAATTTATTTTGCACAAGACTCAAATCACTCAATCAGACAACAGTACATGCACCGGAGAGGGGAAAGTACAGTCTCTCAATTGGGATCTGATTTGGATTTTATTACAATATGGTCTTTATTAAGGATAATAATCTACAACCTCTGAGTTAAGGGAATGGTTGATTTCAGTCAAATCAATCTCAGTGTATCTCTCTGATGCCTCGGTGACATTTCCCAACAGGAAGGGACTAAGAGCCCAAACGGGAGTGAGCTCCGATTAAGAAATAACACAGACATCTTGAAGGCACTTGGTTTGTAGAATAAGATGACAGCAACCAGAGCACCCTGGGGCACTTTTCCAGGATGCCTACTCCCTGTGTGCCAGCCATCTGGGTTCATTTAAAGTCCCTGCCTGCCTCTGCATGTGAGTGTGTGTGTGTGTGTGTGTGTGTGTGTGTGTCTGTGCGTGTGCACACGCGTGTGTGCGAGTGGAAGGTGGGGAGCGCCGGTGGAGGGGAGGGGGTTTGTCTCAGGTTGCAGGCTTCAGTGTGGGCCACGCTGGGGGCTAAACCCTCCCGCCTGGACCTTCTCAAATCCTCCAACATCATCTGCTGGTCCCTCCAGAGGAGCAATTTTGGCAGGACCAGCTGCAGGGGGGGATGTTTAGCGTATTCTTTATTCAAAGTGAAAGATGTTAAGCAGGAAATTTCAGGAGCCCTCTTGTTCAGAGAAAGAGAAAGGAGGATCGAGGCAGGGGGAAGAAAATAGAAACTGGGAAACATCCATGAAATTAGTCCCAAATCATTGCCTATCCCTAGCATTTCCTGACAAGCTGCCTGTCACATATTTGCAGCAGGTTATGCAAAAGTCGTCTTTGCCAGTAGCATATCCACATGACTAACACAAAACCTCAGCTACCAGCACTTCAGGAACTGCATTTACTGATGTTTTTTATTTGGAATTAATTTTTGAAAGGAATGTGATTTTTTGTGGAGGCAGAACTCATGCAGGACACGGCCGGCAAACAGCTCCAAGCCATACATTCCGTCCATACATCCCCTCTCCGTGATACCACCAGAACTAAAAAAAGACAAGTGTATCAGAATGAACAGACATGCTGCCCCCGTCCCCCACCTTTCAGGCAGCTCGGACAGGGCAAATAAGCTCTGACATGGCTGAGGCAGTCCCCTGAGAGGTGCAGAACTGAACTCTGTGTCCCACAGGGATGGAAAATAGGCAGAAAATCAGTAATTCTGTCAATTCTGAAGACACAAAGCCTGTAAAACTCCTCAGGGGAAAAAAACCCAAGTGGATTCACCTCCTGCCAGACTGAGTGGCACGACACCAGAGCTAAAGAAGGCCCACCTGGAAAACACACTGAACATGCAGGACTGAATATATAACAGAAAAAGATGATAAATTCATTTTTCTTTGTGCTTTTATGCATTAAATTGTAATGGAAATTGAATAAATTACGCAATTTTTAGAGCAAATTTTTTTCATTTTAAAACTTCCAAATTACTTCCAGAGCTGTTATACCAGTTTCATTAAATTTAGTGAATTTATTCAATGGTCTTCACCAGTCACAGTCTACAGACCTAATTTGAAAAAGAACAGGCAGGAGGTAGTGATGTGACGCCAGCCCTAGCCACAGAGAGCTGTGCACAAAAGGAGTGACCCATCTTCATTCAAGAGCAGCTCAACTAGACCTTTTGCATCCCAACCGACAAAGGCAGGAGGAAGCACTTACAGAGAAAGGATGGGGCTGCCCCTCTTCACTGAAAGGGAGGGTGTTTTTTGGTTAATATTTTTATCCCCTCTCTTATGATGTCACTAGGTACCAGATTTTTCTGTTTCAGGTGAAATCCACAGCAGCCGGCAATGATTTCACTGGCGGGTCCATGCTTCTGGCTGGGTCGCCAGCACACCTCCTTGGCATGTTCTGCAGGCCAAGTGAATACAAAAGACCACCCAACTCCTGCCTCCTTTTCCCAGTCTGGCTAATGGGGAGAGCCATGGGTCTTGCGGTCTCACTACATCTTCAGAGGTGCAGAGAGACCTCTCCTCCCACAGCTCAGGTCTCAGCAGCCATCTCCTAATGGAGCCTCAGCTCGCCAAATTGCTCATTGCTCTTAAGCAGCTGTATTATCTACCGGCTCCCAGGAGTGTATGATCAAAGAGAGTGGTAGCACATAAGTAATGCCCTCCTGGGGCTTCACAGGAAGGTTAGATTTGTGTATTCAGGTTTATATGTGTACATTTTCTGTCTGAGCCAAAAGGAAAAATGAATGAGGGAGGATTTAGCCAGATGGGACTTTGCCATGCCTGCCAAGGTGTGTCCAACTTTTTAAAGCAGGAAAGCAAAACCAGAATAAAATCATGGAATTACCTACTGGTTTCATCTGTATTGCCTGATGGTTTGTTGTGATAGATGTGAAGAAGGGACAGCTGCCTCAACCTCAGCAAAACCCAACCCAGGAGGGAAGACTGGACTAATTCTGCTGACCATTCCTCAGGTTACATTGTTACCTTTTCAAAGAACCAGCATTGTCTTGCAGGTTTTTTACACGATTAGTTTTAGAAGTCTTGAAGGAAGCAAAATAGTGGTAAGAAAGAGCTCCTGCTCCCCAAAAAGTGTGTGGAGCAAATGGCTATACATTAGAAATAGTAATTGCAAAAGAGGCACAAAGGAAGAACCAGAAACAATCTACAGGACTTTGCAGTCCCATTTCTGCGTTGTATCAGCTGGTTCATATTGAATAGCCCATGAAAAAATAATTATGCTTGTAATTAAGTGGCATTAAGAGAAAAATTGCAAATTCGTTCCCTGAGCAGCTCCTCTGAAGCTGATGGAGTTGCCCTAGGGATGAATTTGGTCCAGTATATGTCTACCTTTGCCAAATGAGCAAATATACACACACCATTTATTGCTGGTTCTGTTGGTTTAAGAGGTGCTCTGTATTTCAAAGCTAACATTTGTACCACTTGTTGCTGTGGTTGTCTCTTATTAACACAGCAAATAGCTAATGAAAATCTATGGCCTTGGAAAAACCCAGCTCATAAGTTAGGACTTTAAATTAGTCTGCCTGTCATATACACACAGCATGGTACCCCACTACTTTTTGTCTCATTCAGACAGCCCATTTATAAGGACACAAAATCACCGGGTACAAAGGTTGCAAGGAAAAATTTTTCCAGGAGGAAACAAGCCTGGCTCAACTGCAAACAGCTCATGCACTATTTAAAAGTCAGGCAGTATTCATTTCTCGTGCCAGAGAACCCGATTCACCCAGGGCGTTACTCCACAAACACCAGCAAAGTTCCACCAGAGACTAATTTAGTCCAAAGTGCTTTAAAATCCTGCTTAATTTATTCATGCTTCAGTTTGGCTTTAAAGCCATCAGTCCAGGTGCCACTGCAGCACATAGAGCACAGAGGAGATACTTGAAAGCTATCTCCAACCCATTCCTCTTCTGGGGGGAATGTGACACCAGCCTGGCTATGACAACAACCTGACGTGTCCAGCAGGAAAGTGTCTCCAGTTTTGGGTGAGATTTTCTCATTTTCTGAGATTACACTTCAAGAAAGCCACGTTTGCTTTGAATAGCCAGGTGATGGCTCTTACATATGTCCATTTAGCACAGCTTTTCATTGCTGCACATGCAAGGATGTGTTTGCATATAGCAAAAATAAGCTGTGGCACGTTCATCTCAGCAGTATCTCCCTGGCCCACATCAGAGACAAACTAAACCCACAGCACTTAAACAACATCAGAAACGTGGGATTGTCTGAAGTCGCCTTTAGCTTCATCTAAACTTGACTGTACCACCCATCTCTTAACAGGACATTGGATTTGTGAATGTCCACCCTGAAGTTGCTGTTAACACCTGGCGTGGAAGCGAGATTGCATCCAGGCAGTAATCACCAGACTTTCCCTAATGGGAGCTGTGTGCAGGTCGTGGGTTTGCAGAAGCTCATCCTGGGATAATTAAAGCACTGAGCTGTTAGGATTTTTTTTAAACAAGGTTTCTGGCCCTTTACAAAACATGTGTGCTATATATCCTTAAACATGACATGTTTTCCTCAAGGAGTTCCTTGTCAAGAATCTTTGTATTTAATAGTGGGTGATGATGAGAATATGCCCTAAATGAAACGTAATTGAAAATGAGATTATGTAACTTTACTTCCTCCATAAGTAGACTTTCCCTTGACATATTGAAGTCAGGTTTTGCATTGAAGTCTTTAGTGTTAAGCAAACTGACAAATACAAGACTTCTTTGAGAAATGAGAAAAACAAAACCCCACCGTGATCTGATTTACATCTGCTGGTCTTCTGTAGCAGGAGGAAGCAGAGCTGTGTTCCACAGGAACATACTTGAAAGAATAAAATCCAGTGGGTGAGGAATTATAAAAAAAGTTAGTTTAGAGTGAAAATCCCGCTGTCACTCAAGTAAATCAGACACCAAAACAAACAAGCTTTAATTTACTAATTACCCTATTGGTTGTCAAATAAAATTTTAGTCACTATTAGTACAGCTGCATATGCTCCTTTGCAACAGCTCTTGAGGAAAACAGACTGGGGTTTTGTTTGATTATAGACAGTCAAATTGAATGATTTTTTTTTTTTTTACAACCAGGCTTGAGAACACGAGTCGATATTTTGCTTGAAAGTTTTCATACCCTCAGCAGGCAAAACATGGAGTCTGATTAACTGATTCTCAGTGAGACCTCAATCGGCATTTGGCTGACAATTGCTACTCAAACCCAAAAAATAAGTGTTAATACACAATTTTGAATAACAACAGTGCCTCCATTTTAAATGTCCACGTGCTGTCAAAACAATAACAGAGTCTGTTGCTTACAAAATACCAACTTCCAAAACCACTATAGAGAAAAAAAAATGGTGCAGTACTCTTTTGCAATGGGCTTGATTATTAAACTTGGTCTGTGATTCTACAAGTGATACTATTTCTGGAAAATATTGTGACTAGGGAGGTCCCTTTTTAATTTTTTTTTTTTTTTAACTTGCAATTTGCACTGCTGAGGGACTGTGACAGCAAAACTTATCCTTTCCTCTCCACAAAACTGATAGGAGTTAATAATGATGAATAGTTTTACTCACCATGTTTACCATAAACATGCAGCAGGAGGATCTGGTGAAATTCAGTCAGAGGTCCTGGCTTGCTGGGTTTAGTTGGAACAGTCTAGGTTTTCCTTGTACAGCTTCTTTCTGGAAATGATGCTGATACTTGCTCTGCCTTCCCTGTCTTCACCAGGAAAATAGTTCTTCTATCTTGGAGTGCAGACCACATGAGAATGAAATGATCAGTATCAAAGGGAGCTCAGCTTTTGTCAATAGTGCTGCTCCCATCTCAATCTTCTGGTAAACTGAAACACTTCATAAAGTGCCTTGGGAAGAGGTTTAGGCATCTGATATTCAGATTAGAAAGATCTTCTTGCTCTGTGTGGTCCCCTCTGGCCATGTATTTAAGATATATCCACGTGGAAGGAGATGCAACTTTGGGTAGAATAATTGCTCCTGCTGTGCTGTGGAAGTTGCGATAATGCACTCACGGGAATCGCAGCCGTAGCAGCTCAGCAGTGGTTGAGTGACCAAGGAAAGGACAGAAATGAAACAGCTGTTGATCTCTGAGCCAAACAAACAGCACTAAAATTATGCTGCTACAGCTTGCTGACTCAAGTTCTGCACCTGAGAAGCTGCAATAAGTTGGTCAAGTCTGTGTAAGAGGGAACTGGGTCCGGAACTGAACACAGCTGCACGTGCAAGTAAGAGGCAGTCCCAGAAAAGAGTCACTGCCTTACTGACCTGTCTGTGGGGCAGGTAAAGGTGGGATAAAAGTTCTTTCTGGTAAGGTAGTTTTGTACATCTGCATCTCTGAACACTGCAAAAGATGAGTAGAATCACAGAAAGTCACAGAATTGCATAACTTCAGGAGTTGGAAGGGACCTCAAAAAATCACTTAGTCCAACACTAAATCACTTAGTCCAGAGCAGGATCACCCAGACTAGATCACACAGGAATGCATCCAGGCAGGTTTTGAATGTCTCCAGAGAAGGAGACTCAAAGGACCTTTATGTTGAGAGACGGTTTCTTATTTTACACTTTCTTCTACCTAGGTACATTAGTTGATCAGAGTTGGGCTGCGATTTGGGACAGTCAAAACCCCTGCACTTTCTTTGTATGAGAACTAAAGAGCACCTCTGCCAAATATTTATTGGCAAACTGGTAATTCCACCAGTCTATACCCTTTCTTACATTTCACATGAGAAATTATAATTTCCCTTGTCTACTGCAGGTGCATTTCAGTTTCTTAAAAAGTTGTGCCTGAGGCTTTGCAGTGAAGCAGGGCACAAAGAGCAGCCAAAGGCAGCTGGAGCAGCCACAGCTCTGTGTTCCTGGCTGGGTGATCCCCAGACACCTCACTGAGACTCTCCATATGCAAAACACGTTTCATGTTTTTGCAGCGGTAAATATGTGTGTGTGAGAGTGGGACTGCAAGTGCCCTCAAGCATTAACGGAGTGGGGAGCTGGTACCTGTTACTGAGGAGCTGGGGGCTTCCTGGGACCTCCTGGCACCAGTTTTGACTCTTGATGTCCCAATTGGTGGTAAATAGGACACCACCGTGACAGTTCAAGTAACTCGAAACTCAGCAGGAGCTGAGTTTTAGCTTCATCCTGTCTATGGAGGGCAAGGGGCAGTGGCTGGGGACCTATGGTCAATGTGCCCAGGGCTGTTCTGGCCCGGAGGCAGGCTGGCATGGGATGGCCTGTGTCTGTGCTATTAAACTGTCCATCCTCCCACGCAATTTAAAGGGATGAATGATTGATTTCTAGGGCCTGGAAACATTCTTCAGTGCTATTTAATTTATTAGTATGGACAGAGTCAATGTCAACTGACTAATAACCAAGTCCAGACAAGGAGCTGCAGTCCAGCTGTGGAGGAGGAGCATCAGCAGCCACCCACAGCCAGGAGGCAAGGATAAGGAGGTCAGAAGGATTGCTCCAATTTACTACCATATTGCTGTTTTTCAGTCTTTGCTGTCCCCTATGCCAGGAAAATTTTGATTTCTTCTCCTTCTGGACTCACTAGTTGTGAGTGGAGAAATATTGCCACCTGTGAGCACTCAGCCATGTCATCAGGTTTCTGGGTTTCTTTCACTGGGTAGAGATTGAGCCTATAATACTTAAGTAGATGCTTATAGCCACACACCCACACTTTCAAGCACTAGATTATTGTTGCATAGATTTTGGAATAAATCCATGTGACATGAGAGATTTGGATTTTTCCATTTCAGTTACTAATCACTTTAACAACGTGGAAAACCCACTTGTCCCCAGCCATATATTAATTTTTCAGCATGCAGTTCTGATTGATACATGTTTTAACCTACAGAAGGGGGAATGTATGATGATGGGGTGCAGTTTAGCAACAAACTATTGATGACAGTGGCGTCAAACCCTAGTATACACCTACCCCCATCAGGAAATCGTTTTCTCAGCAGCCCCAGTGGAGTCCTCCAACCTTCCCACTGAAGCTAACACCCTAATTTTTCTTTTATTTGGGCTGATCCATTTCTTGGACTCTTCCTATCATGCACATATGTAATTTTCTAGCCTTGTTCTCCCTTGTAGTACTCAGCTGGAAGCTCTTCCATCCAAGCCACCACCTACAGGCATAGTGAAAGTGGGCCACAAAGCAGCCAGGGTCAGACAAACCATAGGAAGCATTTGAAGAGCAACTGCAAAGAGGTAGGGATAATTCTGGCTGAGACCAGGGAGAAAGTTTTGCTATCTCTTTCCGTCCAGGCTCTTGTCTGGTGTTTGCTCTATTTTTCATCTTATCCCCCACACTGCTTTGTCCTTGCATCCCCAGGATCTCTTTATTTCTGTCAATGCCTGAATGTCCTGTCCCAGTCTGCACAGTATATTCTTTGCTTTTCTGCTTCCCCTGTGCTTACCAATCCTCATGTAGCTTTACAGCTCAGAGAAATGGATGTAAAATTCTTTTTCTTTTACATGTGGCTCATTTTCTTTCTATGACTGCTGCATTTTCTACTTCTTATCTGTATTTGTATGTAAATATCATTTCAAATTCCCTTTATACAAAAGAGGGGCAGCTAGCACAAATGGCCAGCAGAGCTATTGAAAAGCCACCACAGGACATACATCTATATGAAAGAATACACTGCTTTTTGATACCAGTAGTTGCAAGGTCATTAATGGCAGGAATAGGAGACAAACGGTGTTAATAATAGGCTAGCAGGGAACTGAAGGGGCTTCACGCTTCCCATGAAAGCTTTTAGGATTTTATTCAAATCCTTTCCTGACAGAAAAGGGATGAGAGGACTGGGAGATTTCTTCCACCCTAGTCATTTCTTTGGTATACCATAGCCAAAGCAGAATGCCATAAGAATGAGTGTTTCCTAACTAGTTGGGCTGATGAATATGTTGTAGTTTGACCATGGAGGTTGTGGAGCCACCTTTATCTGCCCTCTTCTACCTGCAGCCCTCTGATTTCATAGAGGATTTATATTATGTCTTTCAGGGTAACTGTATAGATCCTCACTTGATGGGGGACACAGATAAAGAGAGATGGAAGAAGGTGACAGAGGAAGTCTGTTTCCTTTGATATGTTCCATATCATGTCTTCATACTCTCAAGACTCATCCACCTGGATGGAGGTGGCTCGTTCTCATGTGACTGTGTACTAGTATTCAGCTCAATGACATAACTGCTTTTGCAGCTTGGGAGTAGAATTTTCTTCAACAATAGTTCAATTAAGAAAATCAACTAGTTGGGGTCTGGCTTTCATTTCTGCTGTTTACAAGTTTAATTTAGGTTGGGTTAGACCCCAATGAACTTCAAAACCAGCAATTGTGATCAGCTGTTCACTGACCAGCTGATCGCTTGGTTAATTAAGGAAGAAGAGTAATTAGCTTGTCAACATTTGAGCCCCAGAAGTCTGTAGCGAGAGGCTACATGGAAGGATTCCTATCACCGTATTTATTGACCTTTAAACCCCTCAACTCTTCTGTCATTGATGTTTAATCGACTCACTTAGGCTGTCAGGCTAAATAACTAAGATAATGAAGTAGTCTAGGACCTTGGTTTACTACTTTGTTATTCTAATGCTAATTTTAGAATGCTAAAAATAGGTTCACTAAAAATAAGACATTGTGGGTGGGTTTTTCTCCTAAAACAATCGAGCTTCTGTTACTTCCCTCTCAAAACTATTAAGATGTTATTAAATTTCAAAGAGGTTCTTTTGTAGTAAAAGCTAATCATCTTTTTTTAGTGAAGGGCTTCATAAGCCAACTTCATGTGGTGATTATGGTTGAGGAATAAAGAAAGATGGGATTTGCTACTTGTTTGCAAATCTGCGTTTCTAAACATGAAGGGAAAATAATGATTATGGCAGAGTAAGGTGCCAGGAAGGTGAGCCTTCTGTTTTGGTTTGGGTTTTTTTTTCTTTTTGAAGGACATTATTGTAATAAATCAAAGTCATCGAAGCAGGACCAATCACTACTAAAATGTTTTAATATTATGCTGATTGCACAGGGTGTCTGTAAGGACAATTCAGGTTCTTTAGATGTTTACTTTAGTTTTGTTTTTTTTTTAACCTTGAGTTGTTCAAATTTATTTTTAAGTGTGATTTTATTTAGTACTTTTCTATTGGCACAATAATTGGGCTTGAGATAATGTTGATATAGCTGCAATTTCTTTATTTATCCTTAGGTTACTAATAAATATTTTTAAATGTACAGCCATTCTAATATATAAGTGTATTTCTGCACAGCTAGTAATGTATAGACAAAGGCAGTGTGTGACTTTGCAGGAGAAAGCACGCTCCTAGAATCAAATTCTGAAGAGAAATAGAAAGCATCTAAGTATGTTTTTAAAAATACTTGCTTGACACGTATTTTTAGCAAATCACTTTCTTAGAAAACCTTCCTCTGTTCTGGTTTTATTTGCAGATCTTTTTTCACACAAAAGCCCTGTCTCTTCCGATACTCTTTCATGCCCAGAATGTTGAATCCATTTATGAATTTTTGCTTTTCTTTTAAAATAAAATGCCTTTTCTTCTCCAACTTAGACAATAACATACCCTTAATACATATAAAGACTTCCATGAGATTTTAGGCAATAAAGAACATTAAGGGATGCGTTTATTAGTAAAAAGGAATTGGAGGCTGGTTTATGGATTGGAAAATTGTTTCTATGGGTTTTTACTTAGTGGGAATAAAATAAAATAAATTCCTTATATTTTGGATCCTTTTCCCAAAGTGTTAGCTCTTCTCATTTTAAAATTCTCCATTTACAGCACTACAGCAGTTCGACCTGTCAGGTTTGTAGCCATGAGGGCTCCTGGTTATTCCACTGGGCCAGCAGGCCAGCAATTGTTAATCTTATTTTTTTCCTCCTGTTGAGAAAAATAATTTCCCGAGTTGCCATCTCTTCAGAAGGCATTCTCTGAAATGGAAGTGGTGAGGACAGCTGTAGATGTCCTGTAGCCCGAGACATTTCCTGGATTGCTATTTTGGAGCGCACAGCTGATTGTGCTGGATCGGGGGAATAACGCTCCCGGTACTCACAGAGTCTGCTGAAACCCTTATCTATCCCAGCCCCCTACTGACTTGCGATTTAATGCCGTGTGCTACGTCTAATAAAAAAACTCCTTCAGGCTGAAACCCTATCAGTTTTATTTGTCTGGTAACCACTGTGCACGCATTAAGACACAATACAAACAGCTGCAATGTCTTTGAGACCAGATCCATTATTTACTGAGCTTTCATACGGTGCTTAAACCTGGTGGCAGCTCCAGTGTTAAATAATTCTGAGCACTGCTATGATCTTGCATGGTGGCAGTTTATGCTGTCTTCTGGGTCACATCTTTCTTCTTGTGGATCCCTGGCTCTGAATGAGATGACATTTCGCTTTCAGTGAAAAATCTTTCCTGGAATTTCTTCACTATTACTCTGGGCCAAGCAGGCTGTCAAAGACTTATCTGACCAAGCTAACGCACACTGACCTCTCCCCAGAGGACATCCATACAGTTCCCTGCAACACCCGCACCTCCTGATATTTTGGTTCCCATGCTTCCTCCCAGTATCACCAGCTGTTGAAGCCGGCAGGCAGCATGGACCTTCAGCCCCATGGGATATTTTTCTATTCTTAGTCCCCAGCAATCCTTGTGTTAAACATTCCTGAGTTTCTTGAGTTGCAGTTTTAAGGAATGAGAGGGTTCTGGGTTAGAGAATGGCAAGAATGAGAGATAACTGCATTTCATAGGCATACTGACTCACCCCGTGCTCCTCAGGCATGCTTACTGAACTTGACACTGTATGATGTGATGGCATTTCAGTGCCATTTACAGCTGCTGGCAGAAGGCACAAAGGAGCACACATGCCTGGGGAAGCAGTTTCCACATGTCAATATGCCTGCTGTCCACGGCTACCTCAGGCATGGCTTTGGTGGAATATGTAACAGGGTATTATCCCCAGTGTTTCCAATATGGAGAAAAGGCCTTTTGTGTCATCAAATGTACCACACATTGATCACAGCATTGCTGTAAACAGTGGACTTGGCAGTTGCTATTTCAGAGTAAGACACACTCCTACAGAAATATATATCCATTTCTATGCTGAGAGAATAACATTATTCCCATAATTTGCAAGAGTACTCTGGTATTCCATGAATGACAAATATTGCTTTTTTTGGAAAATTTTTTCTTCTGCAGAAATGTTACATTAAGTCCGTATTTTACCTGCATCTCCAAGTTATTCCTCTGACGAGCATTCTCTCTACTCACTAATTGCACTTCTGAATTTGTCCTTGACAGCTACATGCTAATGTCTCCGTTCTCATTGCTTGGGAAACAGCTGCTGTGCTTTACTTTGGATTTCTTTCTTCTCTAAGAGGTCATAGAATCATAGAATCATAGGGATTGGAAGGGACCTCGAGAGATCATCGGGTCCAACCTCCCTGCCAAAGCAGCTCCCCAGCTCATATTGCACAGATAGGTGTCCAGATGAGTCTTGAATATCTCCAGAGATGGAGACTCCACCACCTCCCTGGGCAGCCTGTCCCAGGGCTCTGTCACCCTCATTGTGAAAAAGTTCTTCCGCATGTTGGTGCGGAACTTCCTGTGCTCCAACTTGCAGCCATTGCCCCTTGTCCTGTCTCCACAGACCACTGAAAAGGGGCTGGCCATTTCCCCCTGCATCCCATACTTAAGATAATTATAAACATTAATAAGGTCCCCCCTTAGTCTTCTTTTCTCTAGGCTGAACAGTCCCAGCTCACTCAGCCTTTCCTCATCGGGAAGATGCTCCAGGCCCTTAATCATCTTCATAGCCCTTCTCTGGACTCTCTCAAGGAGACCCCTGTCTTTTTCATACCAGGGAGCCCAGAACTGGACACAATACTCCAGGTGGGGCCTGACCAGGGCAGAGTAGAGGGGGAGGATCACCTCCTTTGACCTGCTGGCTATACTCCTCTGGATGCACCCCAGGATCCCATTGGCTCTCTTAGCCACCAGTGCACACTGCTGGCTCATAGCCAACCTGTCATCAATGAGGACCCCCAGGTCCTTCTCCACAGAGCTCTTCTCCAGCAGGTCATCTCCCAGCCTGTACTGATACAGACGATTATTCCTCCCCAGGTGCGAGACTCTACACTTGCTTTTGTTGAATTTCATTAGGTTTCTCCCTGCCCAGCTCTCCAGCCTGTCCAGGTCTCTCTGGATGGCAGCGCAGTGTTCCTGCGTGTCAGCCACTCCTCCCAGCTTTGTATCATCGGGTACTTGCTGAGGGTGGATGCTACTCCCTCATCAAGGTCATCAATGAAGATATTAAACAGGACTGGACCCAACACTGAGCCCTGGGGAACACCGCTAGTAACAGGCCTCCAGTCAGATTCTGCTCCACTGATCACCACCCTCCGAGCCCGGTCCGACAGCCAGTTCTCAACCCACCTCACTGTCCACTCATCTATCCCATGCTCTCCCAGCTTCTCTATCAGGATGTCATGGGAGACAGTATCAAAAGCCTTGCTGAAGTCAAGGTAGATGACATCCACTGCTCTCCATCCACCCAGCCAGTGATGAGATCATAGAAGGCTATGAGATTGGTCGAGTGTAATCTCCCCTTGGTGAATCCATGCTTGGTCAAAAAACCCAAAGTACCTCTGCCGGCACCAGCCTTTCAGCCACTCGTTCAACTCCTGGTTTCTCCTAACCTGCTCCAAACCCATCATCCCACTAATAGGGATAGAGGAAAATATTATTTGAGCTCCCCCTCCCTCAACAGAGCGCCCCAGGTCCCGGAATTACCTTTTGATAGCTCACAGGCTACACTTTGTGACTGCATCACTGCCTGCTTGAACCATCAATAATGGGTAGTAGTCAGAGGATTTCACCAGCCCTGGGATCCTTCTGGTGACGTCCCTGACCCGGGCTCCAGGGAGGCAACACACCTCCCTGTGTGCAGTGTCAGGTCTACATATGGGGCCCTCTGTCCCCCTGAGGAGGGAATAACCTAGCACAACTACCCTTCTCTCTTGCCTAACAGAGAGGCATGCGGTCGATCGCCTCACTTTAGGTGCCCGCTTCCTCTGAGGCAGAGGGGCTGCATTCGTCTCCTCACTTACTTCCTCCTCAACTTTCAGGACCCCAAACCTATTGCTTAGGGAAACCTGTGAGAGTGGGGTAGGCAGGCAGGGGGAGTGCCTAAGATGGCCTACAACGGCGAGCTGGGACTGTCTTCCAGACGTCCTCAGGGTTCAGGTCACTCCCTTCTGGCTGACCAGGACAGGGCAGGGGGACCACCATCAGTTGTGGGGTGTCTTCCTGGTCATTATCAGGGAACTCACCTGTCCCATCCAAACCTGCCGGCTCTACCAGCTAGCATGAACTAATCAGCACCTCTCTAGACTAAGCTTATACAGGGGCCTAGTTCCAGACCTTGGTGCAGCTGAGAGCTGTTTGTACTACTGATTGCTAGGGAAGGAGGCTTGTGTCTGCAGCCCTGCCATTCTGACCACCCCGCCCCCAGAGCACACTTATGGACATATTCCCCAGTTATGCATCTCCTCAGCCTTAGCAGTGATCATAAAAGCAGCCCCACTTAGACAGAGGCATGGGAGGTATCCACACTGAGTAATGCTCCTTTGCATCATTGCATGCACACTGAGCCTGTAGCACCCACAGATGTTCCCCGATCCCACGGCTGCAAGCCTCCCTGCCCAGAGCCACCTCCAGCCCCACCAGCATGCACCTCCTGTGAGAGCACATCAGATCCTCTGCCTTCATGCCTTAAGTTTTTGCTCCCTGTCACAGCACGCTTCTTTAGTTTCTCTGGTGCAGGCAGAGAGCCCTGTGGATTGATCAGGTAGATGTCCCACCATTTCCACCAGGAAAATGTCTTTCTGCCATCGCAGCATCACTCCCATGCTGGATTCCCAGTGCACCAACAGTTTTTATGCCTGAAAAAACCCCATTTATTTTCATCTCTCACTGATAGTTACCTACTGCAAGATAACGTCTCCTCTGACCCAATAGAAACAAAGATTACTAGTATGAACCTGCTGCAGATTTGCTACATGATGTTCCTTGTCGTAGGCAAATGTATTGACTCCTTTAAGGCGTCTCCCTGGCACTAGGTTTAGGCACCTGGATCCTGCCCTAGATGGCAGTAGTAGGACAAAGAGACACGGAGCATCTGTCTTCAGTGGGTGCCCTACCTTGGAAATGACACTGCAGCGCTGCTTGCACCTGTATTTGACAATGCACATGAACATGAAAACTCGTATAGGTTGTGCTGCCAGCTGCTTGTAGGGACATGAAGATGAAAAACCTCATCATTTCTACTCACAGTCTGCCAGAGTCCATTTCTCAATGTGATTTCTCTTGCTTGTTATCTTCTACAGAACATAATTTTATGAGATCCTTGTTAAGACATAGACTTCAACATCTGGTGTTGCCCCACTCTGGGGTTCCTACAGAAGGCTTAAACTGCCTGCACACTCAGTTGCAAGTAGCACACACTGGTACACCCACAGCCTGGGTTAGTGCTGGTTCAGCACTGCCCCAAGTAACACTGCAGCCACTCATCCACCCTCCTGTATTTGCATTCCTGGGTATTTCAGGAACACATTTGAGTTACATTCTTGACCACAGCCATACTGACTCTGGAAGAGTAATGGTGGCCTTAAAAAAAACCCCAACTCTCTAACTCAGTGATGGGATTTCCAAATAGTAAGCTCTACTTCGTTAGCATCAGAGATACTGAAATTCTCTTTGGCTACTCAAAAATACTTGCATCAGTTGTCTATTTGCTGTGGCCTTATGGGCTGAAAAATCTTCTGCCATGAAAAGCAATTTCAAGCGACTAAGAAATCTGAAGGACACCAGAGGCTTTGTCAGAGATGCCTTTACCCAGTGTCTTTTTATGATATCTGTAGGGGTGTGCTTGTGTATACATACACAAAGATATTTAATTTAGAAGGGTTTTGAATGTATTAATCTGTTCAGTATGGATTCCTTCCTTGCATCTGAACTCACTGTACTTAAAAAGTTTATAAATAAGGTGCTACCAAAAATTATGATGTGGAGTTTTTAATCTCACATGCTTTAAAACTAGCAGCTTCTCCCTTTGTGGGAACACAGTGGCATCCTGCCATCGCCCATGCGCACAGCCGCCTGACTGGGGGATTTGTTAAACAGGCATAGCTGACACACAGCCCAAATGCCTATATTATTTAATGAATTTGACTCGAAGATACGATTACACAAAGAGTGTACGTGCTGCTGATGTGTCACAGGGGGTAAAGGTTTTGCTAGCTACTACGGTAGCGGCTCCACATTTTCCTGACAACAGCATGATGACTGCATTTTTGAATGCTTGAGTAAAGAAAGGGTTTGTATGTGCAGGGAGGGATTGGTTTTCCCTGGAACGGCTGGAAGTCCTGTAGGTGCTGAGCTCAGCTTACATAAGATTTTTCTCAGAAGGCAAGCGGGGAGCTGGCTTTATGTCCACAAGTCAGTATTTGTTCTCTTCTCTGTGCCAAATCCTTCCTGTTCCTGTGTACTGAATTGATCTCTGGTTTATTATTTTGAGTCCATATTTCAGCCAGCAGTTTCTTTATTTTTTTTTTCCTTTCTCTTTTTTCCTCCTGCTCGTAGTTTGCTTCTGTTTGCCTTGCGCGGCGGCTTACTGCATACACGTAAAGCTGGATATATCCCAAACCGGTTAATGATACCCTTCCTACCTCAAATGATTCACCCTTTGCTTCCAAAATGGGCAGTCATTCCTCTTTTCCTCTCCTAAGGACTCTCATACAGTGCTGCTGGAGAAAAACTCTCTTCTATATTTAAGTGGTATGCGTGGCAACATTTCACTGTTTGAACAAGCCCTTCCAGGACTGTTCCAGATGAAAGTACATGGTATTAATTCCTGTTGTTATTAGCCAGAAACACAACTGAAAGCTTTATTACAAAGTGGATGCGGACAGTCCAAAGGATTTTGGTGCCACTTGTCTTCTTCAGCCTCCTGATGGAATGTGAAGCCTGGCTGCAGCATCCTAGAACAGGTTAATTTCCAGAGCACCCTTAAGTCCCCACCAGACACCTTTCAGCCCAGGGCCATGTGGGGCCTACTACCTTGTAGGGCCTTAGGAGGTATCTTTGAGAGAGGACTTTTTGAAGTCCCTTTGCCATGTCCCAGCTCCCAACAGCTGGACCTACAAAATAATTAAACTTTCCAAAGTAGCTAGGACCCTTTTAAGGTGATGCCTGAGGATCACAAGATTTTTCAGAGGAAAATTTCTGGTTAGTAGAAACTGTGGCAGAAAAGTTGTGGGTTTTTTTTTTTTTTTTAAATCTGCTAATCTCAACAATAGGCTCTCATGAATAAGAATAGGCACTTCATTAAGTAGAACCATGGTGCCATGACCCCCAGCTGTGATTTAGCTAGAAATGTTTCAAAAAGTGTCTGTCACTGTAATATCTAAACAGTGTACAGGGATTATAAAAATGCATAGAGAGCCACTCAGAAGGACAGTAGATCAATTCAGTGATGAGAAGTCATATCGTATTTCATCAAATATAATTCTATTCATTTATTCAGTTGTACCCCACTGCCAGCCATTGTAGGAACCAACAAGTGTGGTATGCAGAGGTCTCAAGGCTCCTCCTGGAATAAGTGAATAACACTGGCTCAAACCCCACTGATAATTTCTCCCAGGGGTCCCTCAGAAGACGTGTGCAAGCACAGAGGTTACACACCGAAGGGGGCCCTTCATGGGGGGAATAGCGCTTGGTTTGGGAATGCACACCATGTTGTGTCTGGGGCCACATGCCGGCATCTGTTAAAAGGAACATTCCCATGGACAAGAGCCCCATCATCACACCACATCCTACCAGCTGAAGAGTTTTACAAGCTTGATGTGATTACATTTGGCCTGTGTCCAAGTCCTTGAAAAGTGCAAATTCCTCCTGTTCTGCCAATTCCCTGCCTGAACCGGCCGTGGCAACCTTCTGGTGCATGCATTTGGTTGGTCAGTTCTGCTGCTGTCCTTGTACTGCTCCCCTTCATGAAGGGAAGGAAAGTCCCTGAGACATGTTCTGGAGTTGCTCCACTCCTCCCCTATCAGCCCCACCTTTATACTGAGCATGACATCATTGGTACGATGTCATACCCCCTTTGACCCGTTTGGGTCACCTGTCCTGCCTGTGTCCCCTCCCAGCTCCCTGGGTGCTCCCCTTCCCCCCTTCTCCTTAGCAGCATAGGAATCTGAAAGTCCTTGACTGCTTGGCAACATCTAAAACATCAGTGTGCTATCAGCTCTGCTCTCATCCTAACTCCTAAATACGTCATTCTACCCACTGTTAGAAAGAAATTAACTCTACCCTAGACAAAGCCAGGACACCCCTGCCAGTGTTAGGGGCTTCTTGCTTTGAGGATGACCACATCTCCCTGCATCCCTCCCTGAGCAGGGTTCTTGTGGGAGGTCTGCATTGTCCACCACAACATGGGTTCTTTTCTGCACTCTTTCTTTCGTCCATTCTTCTCAGCCCCTGTGTCAGTTCTGTGTTGTGCAATGCTATTGTTTTGTCTCTTCCCTGGCATTTCTCACTCTGGCTTTCCCTGCGCAGCAGGCTTGTACTGCTGAGTGTTTCCAGCACATGAATTTAGGATTTCTGTCTGATCTAGCTCATCTCATGATTGTCTGTAGGTTTTTGAAAAGAAGCAAAGAGAAATCAGTCCCTGTGGCTGTACAAGATCTTTTTGCATCGTTACCACTGAAAGGAAATCTTACTCATCAGCAATCTACAAATTCATAGAAGTGTTGAGCAAAAACCATGTGCTTATAATGTTCTCTGAAGTTCAGGATCGCTCATGAGGCGTGGAAGAGCAACAGGAGAACCACAGGGCTGAGACCTTTCCCTGCAAAAGCTGCTATCTTGCCTTCTAAGTGGATATCATAGGACAGTCCACAAAAAGCACTTGGAAAGATCTCCCCCACTGTGCTGCAGCATTGGATCAAAGGAAGCATCTCATCAGATCTCATTACAATTCCTGAGGAGGCATGGCAGGTGAAGAAAGCACATGGGACTGCTGGGTCACACCGATAAAAGATATTTGTCTCTTTTCTCAAATCCCAGCAAGGTATCCCAGCATATACCCAAAATACATACAAAGATGTTTAAATTCAAGCTTGGTGTAATCTATGAAAAAGAAAGAGCCGTACTCAGACCTTAAAATGTTCAGAAATGCAAAACTGGGCAGTGGGAGAACTCAAAGCTTGCCTTCTTTCTAGTAGCTTAAATTTTCAATATGTTATATGGAAGCCTTCAAATTAAAAGAGCGCTAATAATGTTGCTAACTCTTGCAATTTTATCACAGATTTTCAAGTACTTAAAAAAGTCAAATGATAACGCAGACCTTCATTTTTTAAAGATGATTCTCAACATCACATCACATAAAAATCGCCTGTTATCTGAGGATTAACTCACTCGCTCACTCTTGGCTGTAGCGGGTTAAACCAGAATATAGTAAGCACATACCTATCTGGAAGCAGCACAGAAATAGCTACTTCTATTACATTGGGTGCAACTACAGAGGTCAAACATCACTCTCCATTCTGGAGGTGAATCAAGATGTAGAGCATTTTAGATCCCATTTATTGCAATGCTTTTTTCTTATTTAATGTGGCAATGAAAGTAATTTCATGGGCTTTAAGCCCTGCCTCCTTGCTTGGATGCAAAGAACACAGAAGTCTCCCTTAACCACCAACATAAATCTGGATAGTCTTCCCACAGAAATCAGCCAGATGAGTGAGGAAAAATGATTAGGCATTTTCATCAGAGGGATTTATGTCTCTTTACTGCTAAATGAAAAACTAACGGGTGTGGACTTTTAGCAGCTGGGATTTGCCAATGTATTCACTCCTGGTTTAATGGTTTTCCTGCAGAAGTTAAGAGGAGTCCTCATTACAGTGACAAGTCTCATTGGCATCGGAGGCAACAGCATTGGCAAAAACTGAATGCTTTTGAAAATCCAATCAACAGTACTTTCAAATCAGACCCAGCTTTATTGGCGAGTTGTGCACTACTGTATACCATAATAGGCACAAATATCTCTTCTGGGACACAAAACTGAAAAGGGGACGTTATTTGCTTTTTGGGATGCTGAAGGACATTTTTCATGTGAGACAGAGTTCTCTGCGCTCTGTTCCCTCCCTCCGCTAAAGCAACATTTACTATTTTGTCCTGCTTTTTCCCATTTCCTCTTGACATCATTACCAAAGCAAAGTTTGTTTTTTTGTCATCATAACATCTCTATCCCGGACAAAAACGTACCCAAATAACCCCCGCGAGTCCGCTGCCAATGCCACTCTGTGGATGAGCTGGCAGCGGGATGCTGGTGGAGGCGTGCAGCCAGGACCTTTCCCAGGATGCTGCACCTTGTGCTCACACTGCCTGTGTGCCCTTGCTCACCTCAGGCCATGGCCTCCCACCTGGACAGTGGCTTTTGGCTTCCAGCAAAACTGAGCACGGGCAAAGATGCCCTTTGGTTACTCAGCCCCATCCACAGGCTGGATCCATCCAGGCATCATCACCCACCAGAGACTGTTTATTTTTTTCATGTCTTTTACTGGCTCCATGGCAAAAGCTGTAAATACTGCCTTTTATCCCTCTTACAACTCAGAAGAAATGTGAATGTTGACTTAGCACATTTGAGACGGAACTCCTCTGAGAGAAAACCAAAACAAGTTTCGCATCCAGTTAGTAAGAGTTTTCTCCAGCATGTGTGAAGGGGCTCTTTATTTTGCAGACACACGAAGTGGAAAAGGCCTGTGGCCCATAGTCCTACTGATGTGGGGTCCTCATACTGTTGCAGTTTTGTAAGGCTGTGCCGCTGAGACAGATTTTTAAGCAGCAGTTACAGTGTTCTGCCAGCCTAAACTATAAACAGTGAGCAATTCAAGGCCAAAGTCGCAGCTAGAGATAATCATAGCGCCTCTGAGAATCACATATAGGAGAAAACAACCCGAAAGCAGCTGCATTTTGCCACTGGAGATGGGAGCGAGAAGGTGTAACAAGCTGTGCAGACACCAAGGCCGGAGAAAGGCGGGGGAGGAGGTGCCCCAGGTGCCGGAGATGCCCCTGCAGCCCGTGGAGAAACCCATGGAAAAGGCCGAGACTCCACCTGCAGCCCATGGAGGGGCTCCACGCTGGATGGAGCAGGTGGAGACATAGAGAAGATGCTGTGACCCTAATGTTGGAACAAACCCCTGCCAGCACTTGCAGCCCATGGAGACACAGAGATGAGTGAGAGAGAGATTTGCGTCGGAACAGGTTTGCTGGGGGAGGCTGGTGACCCTGCAGAGGACTGAGACTGAGAGACATTGTGATTTATGACTGCCTGCCATGGCAGTGACCCACACCAGGCAGCTAGTGAATAGATAAAGCCCTGGGGAAAGGATTCACGTTAGAGAAGCTTGTGGAGGACTGTCTCCTGTGGGTGAGACCCCACAGTGCAGCAGGGGGAGGGTGTGGAATGAATGCCCTCCCTCCACCCCAGCTGAGAAGGAAACCAACTTGCAAGGGACTGACCGAAGCCCCCATCTCCCAGTCCCTGCCCCCTGTGCTGCGATCGGGGGGAAGAAGGGAGTGAAGTCTGCTAAGAAGGGAGTGGGGGGGAGGTTAGAGGTGTTTTAAGATCTGAAAGAGGAAAGCAGCTCATGAAGAAGTAACCGAGAACCCCATTTTTTCCCAGTCCCTGCCCCCTGTACTGCGAGCAGGGGGAAGAAGGGAGCAAGATCATGACTAAAGGGAAGTCTGCTTAGAATGGAGGGGTGGGGGGAAGGTGCTACCAAGAATCCCATCTTCCCCAGTCCCTGCCCCCCCTGTACTGCAAGCTGGAGGGAAGAAGGGAGCAAAATCCTGACTAAAGTCTGCTAAGAAGGGAGTGATGGGGAGAAAGTGTTTTAAGGTCTGGTTACATTTGTTTTAAGATCTGGTTGTGCTCCCAGCTCCGGTTTCTTCACTCTTCTTTGTAGTGTAGTGTAATAAAGTAGGTAGTTTTTCTCTTCTTCACTTTGTGTTGAGTCTGTTTTGCCCACGTTGTTGATGACAGAATGATCTCTCCCTGTCCTTATTTTGACTCCTGGGCCTCTTAATATATATTTTCTCCCCTGTCTAACTAAGAAGGGGAGTAATAGATTGACTTTGGTGGGCATCTGGCCTCCCGCCAGAGCTAAACCACCACACATACCCTCTACTTGGCTCAGAGCAGCAGGAGGGATGTTTGTCAACCTCCTCGGGAACAGACATTTCTGCATCTACAGTATATTTAAATTTCTTCTAATGGAATGACTGAAGATCCAGGTAAAAGGTTTGGGTTCAGCCACCAACAGTACCAGAGAACATGAGAAAAGGGAGCAGGAGTATTACATCCATTGAGGGACCAAGAGGCTGGGTGGGAGAAGCTGGTGCTCTTCAGGTGAGAGGCCAGAACTGCAAAGTGCAGAGCTCAGCTCAATCCTCGTTTTAAGCAGAAAGTTATAAAAAATAATAGAAAAAGCCAACAGAAAATGCTTGGGAGTTTATGGAACTCGGGGTCTGTCCTTTTGGAAGTTCTCTACCCTTTGGGATAGCCAGGGCATGGTTTGCATGAAAAAGCTACTTCTGTGCTCCAGCAGAGTCTTTGCTTTCTCACACTGAATTGGTGCAGCCGTGGCTTAGCAGTGTGTATGTTGGAATTAGAAGAATATATTTCTTCATTTACTCAAACGCAGCCTGGTAACACCAGTTCAAAATATATCCTTCCAGTCTTGTGGTAGGAGAGTCACAGGAAATAATAAGGGTACAGAAATATGCAGTATCATTCTACTATTTTGCTCTTTTATCCCATTTTAATATTTTTCACAGGTTTTCTTGCATGAATTTTGATCTCCAGGGGTCCCCTCCAACGCCTATCATTCTGTGATTCTGTGATTTTCTGCACAGATTTCCTCTCCTTGTTTCTGAAAAGTGACCTTTAGCAGGATCCCCTTTGCTTTACGGTGACTGTCAGCACAAATCATGGCGAAAAGGTGGACTGGGCAGGGATGCTGCTGAGACCCTGGACCGGTGCAACAGCCCCACGCACAGCTCGGGGGGTGATCAGAAACACTGATTTTTCGTTGATTTAGCCCCAGCTGCTCACCTCTGGGAGCCGGACCATGGCTGAAAGTCTCCACAAGTAAGCACTGGGCTGGGGAAAACCTGTTTGGATACTGCAATTGTAGAAGCTTACATGTAAATGCGAGTGATTGTACATGCTTACAATTACTAATTTGTGCTGGTAGGTAAACAGAAATGCCAGCGGTCAGGGAATAAACAGGTTTACACATCCTGTGTGGAAACCTAGGGCTCTGCGCTTCTTCCATTGTTTGCTATTTACATTATGAAAATCAAATTGACAGTTAAGATGCCAGAGGTTAAAAATATTCTGCAAACTTAGGTGAAAAAAACCCAACCGCCAAGAGTTCAGGTAGTTTCTATTTTATTTTATGTGCTGTCAGAAATGCATTCACACTTCAAGAGGCTCTCATATAAATATTTGCTTGCAAATGCCAGCAGAACGGAAAGCTACACAGGGACTCCTGATGCTTTGAATCAGGATCCAAGGCTAAATTGACCAAGTGTTTTAAATGGACTGCCTTGGTAAATGTGCTGCCTCCTTTTCAAACAATCTCATTTACTCTTTATCGTCCAAACATGTGTGGGAAAATGTGTTTACTTCTGACTTTGAATAAGCCCCTATATTTTCAAGCATTATGTGCAATGTTGTGTAGTCAAGAGGGCTGCACCTTCAAATGATGTAAATCAGAATAACTACGGTCACCTTAAGGGAGAGACCACGGTATGAATGAGCTGAAGATCTGGCCAGCCTAACCTATGTGAAGAATTAACTTTTATTTTTAAGCTGTTGGTAAATTAAGTTAAACTGCGATCTAATGGTAGTAATGCAATTGGTAATTGGCTTCTAAGCTTTACCAGATTCTTATCGTAATACCTATTAGGAGGCGAATCAATGGCCTTCACTGATGACTCACAAATACACTCTGTAATATCCTCTTCCCTTTGCCGTGGATGTTCTGAGTTTCAGGGTCTAAAAAATTAACTTTGCCTTCCCTGCGGACTCCTGCCTGAAACCTCAACTGCCTCGAGATCAAAGAAGATCCCTTGTCTGTGTTGTCATTTTGAGTGACAGATCAGCAATGTGTAATTCAGTAGATCAACCCCTACTATGAAAATAATAATACCTCTTCCTTAGTTAGATCGGTAAAATCAAAGTGATGGTCTAACTCAACTTAATTTCATCCTTCAGAATGAAGTCATTCTTGAGCTCACTTTAACTTCAGAAATCTTTTTTTTGTAACTGTTTCCTAATTAACCCTTTCACTGCCCAAGCCTGTGCTTCATTGGTGTTTTATCACTGCACTGCATTTTCTTTTTTCTTTGCTTCTATCCCACCCTTCTTTTGATAGTTAGATTTTTTTAAAAATGAAGCAATTCAGATGGGAATCTATATATGGAGGCCATTGGGAAGCAATGAATATTTGTGGCAGCAGGGCCAGGAACCCCACGTTTCTGTAAAATCTGCCATTAATGTCAGTCAAATTTCGCCTGAATATCTGTGTGTGTCACAGAGTTCCTTCTGGGGTCATAAAAATACATTTTTTATGCATTGCAAGAGATACCTGCTTTGCTAAAGGTCAAAACTGGTAAAGACGAGAAGCCCAAGTAAGCTTTTGAGCTGTCACTGGGAGGCGAGTTGACAAGTAATTTTTGGGGAGACTGCATTTCCATTTACAGGGAGGAAGGTGAGGTACACATCCTCCCTTTGGACAGTGTGATCACCACTTTTCTTGCCAGATCTGCAGTTTCTCCTAGATGCTCACTTTTAGCCATACTCAATTCTCAGCACACCAGAGGCGTGAACATTTGAATACCACCTAGCGCGTGGGCATAGACCATGTAACATTTGCCATTACAATACCTATGGTAGACTGGTCATATGGGATCAACTGGTTTGCTCTGCAGCAGTGACCAGGACTGGCTGCTTCAAAGGAAGACGCACAAATAATTGCCACAAGGTTTTACAGGTAATTTACCTCTCATTTTTACTTATTAAGGATGGCTCATGCAATGGTCATAAAGAGTCAGCAGTTCTGAAGTTCTTGCTACTTAATTTTAAAAAAAATTCATGCTTGTAAGGTTATACAGAAAAAATATCATGCATGTAAATGTCCAAACTTGTTTCTTGTGGTTTTAATCTTGCTAAATTTTTGGCATCAGGCTAACTTCAGTAAAAGGCTCTTAGTTTCCCTGGCACTTTCAGGCAAGAGAAGTTTTGCCTTCTTGCCTGGAGATACAAATTCCCCTTCCAACTCTCACCTTTGCTGGAATGTCTGGCCCTTACTTTTCAGAAGAGGTCTCTACCTCTAATCACACCAGTTCCACCACTCAGTTCATTGTTTGACAAGCACGTGGGACAAGAAAGAAGCAGCCATGGTCAGAAGAACGTGGGATTTTATTTTATTTCAAGGTGTATCCTTTGCACCACCTTGCAGGAAGAAGAGAGAAATATTTATGGAGCATCAGTTAATGGGTGACTCATTCCTTCCCTGCTTTTATTATTTTAGATTTTTTATTTACTTCCTTCCTTTGGCCAATTTTTTTCAATTATGCTTGCCAAAAGCTTGTACGGTCCTTGACCCAAAATGTGAAAGAATTATTTCTGTTTATGTTGAATGGCAGATTCCCTCTGTTTGGTGACACCTATAGTTACTCCCATCCAGAAGGACCTGTCACGTTAGGTTATCTGATGTCTGTCTTGTTACTATTATGTATTTGTGTTGCTGTGATCTTGGACACCTGGCTTAGTCCTAAGGTTAGGTGCCAAGTGCAGCACTGAGACAGTTCTGTTTTGCACTAATGCACTGTACAGTGTGTTAAGAATTTTAAGGCTCCTTAGTATTGCCAGAGTAGTATGGGAAGGTCAGGTTCAGAGTATCTGTGAACTTTGGCACGGAGCTTTTGTTAACTTTCCCCTCTCAAACTAGAAGGCTAGCCGAGGCTGAAGCAGAGGCACTTCTGCTGTCTTAAAGCTAGTTCTCAGAATCTCACTCTGTCCCTTTTCCCTTGCAAGCTGTCCACGTGAACCCCGTCTTTCACCAGCTTTCAAGCTTTCAGCTGCCCCTACCTGTGGCTGGAGGGAGGAGGAGTGGAGGTGTGGCAGATGGAGCCGTGGGGCTTCCTCGGTCTCCTGGGGAAACCTCTTCACATTTGCTCACTCAAGCCATGTACACGCCGTGTCATGATGACATGTCATGTCAGCTGGATAATCGGGTGCCACCAGCAAACATGAGGCAGTGCAATAAGATACTCTCCCCCATTCCTAACTGCCCTGTCCTGCTTTGTATGCGGTGTTTGGGATGCCAGCCTGTACAACATATGAACTGCTGCTCATCTGAAAGCAAGGTGAAGTGAGAACACTTCGTGTGCTATTAATCTATCGGTTTTCTTTACTGATGACATCTTCTCCTGATATCTTTCCATGGGCATAAACTGCTGAGACATTTTCAGACTCCTGCACCTAAAGTACCAGGGTATTAATTTCCATCTGATGAGAACAAGAGATTGTTTCATGCCACAACATTGGATTTGCTCAATTTGCTCAACTGAATGAACGTCAGGATTTTGTTTATGTTAAAAGTTCAGGATGCTTATTAACTTTTGGGAGAAAACACAAAAGCTCTATTATATGCCTTTACTGTATTAAAAAAAATCTTTGATGTGTTCAGTATGCGACTTTTTGAAGTTTTAAATAGTATACCCGGTGAAGCATGGAGCAGAGAGCTTTTGCTTTGCTCCTCAAGTCTATTGACCTGTGATCTCATCCAATAAGAAACTAATGAAGACAAAATTTGGATACGGGAACAGATTTCCTTGTAAAATTAGACTTTATTTACCCTGCAGTGTCACAAGTCAGGTATGTTTGCAATTGTTCTAGCCGTCTCAGAGTCTCAGGAGCCTTGGCATGCTTATAGAAATTAAAACACTTTCAAAGGGAACAGCAAGCTGTACAGTCAGAGAGAAAGAGTTGAAACCCCTTCACGTTCATTAAAATGTATTTGAGGTATGATAAATCTTCCCTGGATGTCAGACAGCCATCTTTTCTGCTTTATTTTAAAAGCTACTTTTGAGAGATCTGAGAGCAAACAAGCAAGTAAGGCTTCTTTAACTGCACCTTTTTTCATTTCCCTCTGCCCCCCCAGTAAAAGAGTGTTTATGGCTTCATACACAGGACTGGAAGTAAAAGATGTAAGATTAAAAGGTATAAAATCCAAAGGCTACATTTAAAGGTTAACTTTAAGAAGCTTTATTTACTAAAGAATATAAGAATAAATTAATTTCCTGGTTTTTTTAAATCAAATGATTGCAGATTTTCTTTTTTTAATTTTAATTCATACAGTTTTATTACTTGGCATCAGCTTTTATCTGAATCTAATGAAGGTTTGGCAAAACCTAAATTGGGTAATGGCACTTGATGCATTAACTGATCATACAGCATCAAGTGATAAGTTTTAGAAACAATTACACACCTATCTAGAAGACTAACCAGTTTTATGCAGATACAGCATTGCAACCAATGAATTCTAATTTCTTGGTGCTAAGTGGGATAGCTAACTGTTTCTACTGTCAGATTTATATCTGTTTTCACAAACACAGATTATTTAGAAAGAGAAGGGAAATCTTCCAGCACTGTAACTGTCACCATTCATTGACCTCATTACGGCAGGAGCAATTTATATCAGCAGAGTCCCCGGCTTTTCTTTTCAACTTGCTTACCCATAAAGACATAAAGTGCCACCTCTGTATTGTCCTCAGTGAAGGACTGTATCATTTATGCATTCTTCACGTACAGCACTAAGAATGCCACACTCATTTAGTTGAAAGGAGACATAAACTACATCTAATATATTTTGTAATTATGGCAAGTGACTTTGCCCATTCTCTGTGTTCAGCCATGCCTCCTGTTTGGGGCAAGGGGAACAATGTTGCTCTATACTCCCTTTGCCATGTGTGCCATGGAAGTCATCATCCGTTTTATTGCTGTCTAGCTCCACAAAGTCCTCTCACCTTCCCTTTAATTCACAGTTGCCACTGTGCTCTGACAGCCGCAGTGAATATCTCATGCTAAGGCATCTTAAATCCATCCCTGATACCACCCGACCTTCCAACTGTCATTTTCATGCAAAGAAAAATGTGCCCTAAATGATCTGGAGTTGTGCATTTTCCTGCTGTCCCTACAGAAAAAGAAAACCAAACCAAAACATTTGGGATGTAAATATCAACCCCTTTTTGAAAGTCATCCTGTATCTGCTCTGAAAATAGGTAGCTTCCTAATAATTTTCTGACATATTTTAGAGGACCTTTAGCATATGAAAACACAAAGCAATTTTTCGGGGGGGGGGGGATATACAGAAGCAAAGCATTGTCTGAGGATGTTACCTAAATTCAATTCCTTCTCTTATAAGTTTTCTGCATGACCTCAGGACATTCTCTTAGGATAAAATTTCCAAGAGGGATTTGGACATTAAGCCTAGATCTAGAAAAGGGCTTATGTGATTAAAATGGAACTTAGGGAGGTTTTAAGTACCTGTGACCAAGTCTGCAATCCTGCCAATTCCTGCTCAAATACAGCTTAACCTCAGAGGCACCTAAGGAACATATGGGCCTGAAGTTTTATTTTTTCTTAAAGTGCTTTAGAGACATTAACTACTGCAAAAGGCATGAAGACACCAGTTCTGAAGCACACAAACATCCTTTTGCAGAGTATATGGAAAATAAATGCCCGATGGTTTGACTACAGGAACTGGGCACTTATGTTTTCCCCTCGTTATGGACTGGTAAGTGCTAATACCAGTCATTTTCAATTAACAAGGTTACGATATTCAGGTATTCCCAGGCCCAATTCCCAACTATTTTAGTAGGAGCTGACAGCTCACACAATTCTGAGATTTGTTCCTCAAGTGCATGACCTGCTTTTGAAGATGTATCTTACAGGTTTTTGGCAATGTTACTTGTTGTATCTCTGGACCTCAGTTATTCATCTGTGAAAGGGGCTTCAAGGTGCTTGCCTGCACAGGATCTCAAAATGGGAATATTCCTTTTCAATCTGACACAGTTGTTTTACTAGGTAAAAAATCATTTTCATTATTTAATAGATTACTTCTTCTCTGTTTATATGCATCTTGTCCAAACCAGTTTAAAATAACTCTTAACAAGGGATCTTTTGGAACTTTTACTTCAAAAATTGTTTCACAATCTCATAGACTTTTCTGCTCGAACCTTAACCCTGTTATTCTTCTCAAAACCATCATTTGTTAAAATAATCACATTAATTTTTAATCCTTGCTACCATTCCCTTCCAAGGCTTTTCAAGGTACCAGGCAGCACTTAATCCAGCTCTCTACCCTCCTCTGCAGTCACTCACACATGCTAGCCATATTAATCTTCACTTGCCCCCCAGCTTTTCTATCCCCAGGTGACCACCAATATCAGAACACTGTGACATGATCTCTGAGCTCAGCTTTGGGCCAGGCAGGTGAGGAAGCCAGTTAACTGCTGCTGGGAGTTGCTGGGGCTACAACTAAGAGAAACCCGGCTCTTCCTGGCCATGGTCGCGAATCCCTGGGGGACACCTCCACCTTGTTCCAACCCCTCCACAGAATTCCTGCTCCATGAACAGGGGGAAAGAAGCAGCATCTTGACAATACCCAATATTTTGCGGAGCAAGTAATTCAGACTACGTCACTGCTGTGCTAAGCCCTGTTTTATCCTAAATAGTTTTGCCTACTTTTCGCTAGCTTAAGTAGCTGCTGCTTGCATGCTCTCCTGTTCAGCAATAGCCTGGCTCTGGCTCCGGGACACTTCTTGGCTCGCTGCACATACTGAGTTGGTTGTTTGGTTTGCAGGGTTTTCCATATCTGAGCTCAGCTGTGTGGTTTGTTTAGTTCTTGGAGACTGGGGTTGGCCATGTGAATTCCTAGGTTCTGTGTGTCTGAAGCGAGCCAGTTTGGTTTTACAAAATTATTCTATGGTATGACAGGCTCTTGAACAGTAATCAGTGTTCAGCAAGGATGACCAACAGCAGTATCCACAGTAACTGGGTAATCAGAGGAGGCTCAAGTAATTGACATGCTAATGGTAAAAAAAATTAACTCATTCTAGGAAAACTAATGGCATGGACTCATGGATGGTACTTCTTTCAAAAAGGTTGCGATGCCAATATCAGTAATTGGCCCTTAGAATATTAGTGTAATGGAAATATTAGCAGTGGCTGTGTCCCTCAGGGAAGAAAACAATCTGTCTGAAGGAAACATAATGGTAAATTAGTTACAGTATAACAAAACCAATATATACTTAAAGCCTTACTGGTATGCTACCATTCCTACAACACCTCTTACTGTATAGTTGCTAGTGACTTAATCACTTGAATTTCAAGCCCTCTCCATAACGGCAAATTCACACCTTTTGAAATGGGAAGTTCTTTGGGGAAAGCACCTCTTTTTGAGATTGGGCATGTGTACTGCATTGCACAAGCCCACCCAAATTTCTGGGCTTAGGGTGACTCAGAAATGTGAGCAGTCATTAAGACCAGACCTCTCAGGCACTCCAGATGAAGAGGGTGGTCTCATCTTCTAAGGCATATTGCAAGGTACGACATTTACACTGTATCAGTTTTCACTCAGTGGTCGTAGCATTGTTTTGCCTTTCGTTTTCTGAAGTCATCATAACATATGTACATTTTTTAAGCACCTGGAAGTTCTGAAATTATATGATTTTTCCACACCTTGCCAGCAGGAAGATAAAAACAAGCAGCTAGATTTAATTTTATGTTGTTTTCTATAAGATAACACTGATTTTAAAAAAAAAGGCTCTGCTAACTCCTACTTCCAGCTTTCTGTAGGAGAGGAGATGCTGGTTTATTCAGGAGTTCTACTTCCTTTGCTATAAGAGTCCTCCGTTACACATAAATTAGTCTGTATAAATATGAACCACGTTTGAGAAAGTTACTCCAAAAACGCTGGTATGCTGATGCCTGACAATCATGCAGCCAGTGGGAGCAAAGATGTATAGAGCGGCTGTTTTTCATACAGGGAACAAAGGGACACGCTAAGTTACTACGTCTCTTCTTTGTTGATATTGGACACCTACTCCGGACAAAGTGATCCAGAGGAAGATAAATAAAAAGACTTTGATTTTTCAAAATAGTGACTTTGAATTGGCCAGAAAAGAAAAATAAAGCAAGCCAGTACCATGTTACCACATGCCAGGAGACAGTGGTAAGTTTTTATTTTTATAGCACATTCTGGAAAACATCAGGGAAGGGGAAAAAAAAATCATAGAATCACATAATTATAATTCTCTATATTAGGAATTAAAATACATTTTTATATCACTTATGTCACATTTTGGAAGCGTTTGTACATTTTAGATAATTCACAATGCTAACAATTAGAGAGATGAATGAAAAAATAGAAAATATGTCTGTGTTTTGATGGAGGGAAAAAAATCAAAGTAAATCTGTCTCAGTTTATGAGCTTGTACCTTCAAAAGTGATCTTTGATGTTTCTGTTGGCTGCAGTGGGCCTCTGGACACATGGAAAGCTCTCCCCGTGCGTCTGCAGGACTGGGACTTCATGTGGTAGGTCTTTGAATGTTCACCACTTTACACAGAAAAGGCTCTGGTCTACCGGTTACCACAGTGTAACCAGTGCAAGTCCTGAAAAAGGGAAAATGGAAGAACTGCATCATTTTCATCCTCCTGTCTAAAATAGTAAGCCCATTAAAATGTCAACTATATAATATACTTTTTGTTAGTGTACAGTGAATCTGGCTTCTGGGCTTTTGTGGAAACCTTCATTCTTTCTTCTGAAGTTTATAAAAAGCTCTGTCACTCCTACATAGAGACTAAATCCTTAATGACCTCTGCAGTCCTCAGCGGACTACATATGTGGGTTCTTCTGGCCGTGCTGGAGACCAACTGGTCATTGCCTTCAAGATCTTACGCGTGAAAAAAGGCTGTCAGTCCTGCCCTGCGAAACCAGTCTGACATTGCAGAGAGCTGAGCACCTTTGAAAACTGAGTGTGCCTTGTAAACAGAGGAAAGCAGGAGCGGAGGCTTCTTGAGGCCAGGGAGGCAACGAGCCCAACGGGGGCCACACAGCCATGTGGCTGCATGTGTGTCCTGTGATGTGATAATAGAAGGGCCAATGCCTGTGTGCCTAAAATGAGTAGCTCCTCATTACTGAACATGGCCTGTGATTACTTATTGACAATTCCATTCAATGAAATCCCTTTTGTATCAGTAGAAAGGTTATTCTTCCACAGCTTGACATACTACCAGGCAGACAGACCCCTGCTTGCTCCAAACTCGCCAACTCAAGCGTCAGAAGCTATACAACCATATTGTCCCATGCTGATGCGAATGGTGCGACACCCCTGTCCCAGCAGCAAGGCTCAAACCCAACCTGGGTGGAACAAAAACTGTGACCAAAGGGACAGACCCTCCATTTATTTCAGAGTGATTTTCAGAGACAAAGGGAACGACAAGCAGATTCTTGTACTCTTCAGAGAAGGTAAAACTTGTAACTTACAAATTAAATTGGTAATTTTGCATTCTATATGCATGGATAAATAAATGTTTTAAGTCCTGTTGATTGATTATAACACATCTAACACAGCGAAGGCCCCATCTCTGCTGGAGTCACTGCTAGTAACATAACATACATGAAGGATAACACCAATAACAAAGAACAGCTAAAGGTCTAGACAAGAGTATTGAAATGCTAGGAATCCATGGGCTTTAGGAAAATGTGAGATGTGCCCAGGCGGTCAGGAAAGACAATGGCATCCTGGCTTGTATCAAAAACAGTGTGGCCAGTAGGTCTAGAGAGGTGATTGTGCCCCTGTACTCGGCCTTGGTGAGGCCACACCTCAAGTACTGTGTCCAGTTCTGGGCTCCTCACCATAAGAAGGACATCAAGGTCCTTGAATGAGCCCTGAGAAGGGCAAAGAGGCTGGTGAAGGGGCTGGAGAACAAACAATGAGGAACAGCTGAGGGAGCTGGGGCTGTCTAGCCTGGAGAAGAGGAGGCTGAAGGGAGACCTTATCACCACCTACAACTGCCTGATGGGAGGTTGTAGAGAGGTGGGTGATGGTCTCTTCAGCCAGGTGACAGGACATAGAACAAGGGGAAATGGCACTAAGCTATGCCAGGGCAGGCTTAGATTAGACATTAGAAAAAAAATTTTTACTGAAATAGTTGTTGGGGCCTGGACCAGGCTGCCTAGGGAGGTGGCTGAGTCACCTTCCCTGGATGTGTTCAAAAAAAGGGTAGATGAGGTACTTAGGGATATGGTTTAGCTTAGGATGGGAAGGGTTGGATTTGATGATCTTAAAGGTCTTTTACAGCCTTGTGATTCTGTAATTCTGTAACATTAAAAGCCCTTGGAATAATGTGAATGTTTGTAATCGAATACAAATCTAAAGAGGTAACTATCTGATGAACAGAGTGTCCAAAAGAGGGGGGAAAATGATCAAGGAATATAAAAAGAGAACTTCCTATTTCAGGATGTACGCATGGCAATAGAGTTTCCATCTCAGGCAATACAGCATTCTTATTACTTAAAAGTAGCCATTCTTTCAAATCACAATAAAAATTACCTATAGAACACAGTTTCAAGTAAAAAAAAAAGTCCAGAAAGAAAAAATCACTGGAGAGAAGTTGCCTGCTGTCGGCTCCAACAGCATTTTCTGAAATTCAAACACAAATTGTGGGCTCAACAGAGTTTTATTCTAGTAAATGTAACAGGATGGGATCCTTAGTATTCATAACAAAAAATAACAATCCTTTTGGACTTTTACTGAGTACCTTAATGCAGCAGCATTTTGAAGTGTTGTGTTCTAAAATGTAATTATGTGTAGTGGAAAAGGGCATCTCTTTTTGCAGTTTTAGATTTATTGCATTTCAATTTCTTTTAAAGCCAGTCTACTCTTGCATTTTTGCTAGAACTGAGACTACCAAGCTCACGTGGTTTGTTTTTTTTTTTTTTTTTTTTTTGGAAACATCCTTTTCTTACAATATAACTACCACATCTTTTGTGAAGCAAACACCTTCAGTTGTTTTCAGTGTCCCCTCAGAGATGCCACATCTTATTCCTGCTTTTCTTTTAATCTCACAGTGTTATACGCCAGCCTGTATGGCAGGAGGAAGTAAACAGACCAGGACTTAAAATACATCCCTCCTGCTCACCATCACTCTTTTTTCCTGTAGACCCAAAGGAGTCAAGTTCTTAAACTTCTGCAGGGATTTCCTCACCGTGCCCTCCATGTGCATGTCCTCTCTCCCCTTGTTGTTCTGCCTTGATGCCAAGTTTCAGCTAGTCATAGGTGGAAACAAGCAAAAGAAATGCAGACATAACCAACCCAAAATTTAGGTGTAATATTATGAAAGCTCTCATAATAGCAGAATTTCTTACCAGTTTCTAAAGAAAATGTTGAAAATGTTGAAATCCCTATCACCTGAATCCATTCCATGTGGACTAGACAAATCACTAAGAAACTGAATAGTATGGTCCTATTCTCCAGATAAAAATGGTTTAAATACTCAGCATAGCATCATAGAATCATAGAATATCTATTTGGAAGGAACCCATAAGGATCACCAAGTCCAACTCCAGTGTAGAGTGGGACAATCACCTCTCTGGACCGGCTGGCAACGCCATCCTTGATGCACCCCAGGATATGGTTGGCCCTCCTGGCTGCCTGGGCACACTGCTGGCTCATTGTTAACTTGCTGTCAACCACTCTCTAGATTTATAACAGACTTCTTTAGACAAGCAGACATGATCCTATATATGAACATGAATCTGTCTCCACAAAGCTCAGAGCAAATCATTGGAGAGATGCTGGAGCTCATGGTTATTCAGTTACCAACTGACTTCTGTAAGTTGGTCCTTGAGTGAGTTATGACTATGGTATGACATGAGTGAGGAAGGAGAGATGTGAGTGAAGGAGGACACTCTTGTGACTGCATTCTCATAGCCAATGATTGACTCCTATCAATGCCATACCATACAGTGTGGGCAAACACCAGCTTTACCTAAGGCTGCACACTGTGTACAGGGTGCAAATCAATGGCTTATTTTTCTTTAGTTTTGTCCACCCCAGAAAATAATTCTGTTGACTTCAGAAGGGTTTTAACTCACATGAATCCAGGCCACTAGATCTGTTCCTGGGCAATGTGATTAGCTGCCTTAACAAAATCTCACTGTGGGTATCCTTAACTGTAATTGAAATTCTAGGACATTTCTTATGCTGTCATACGCCCCTTGGCACCAACTGCCTGCCCCGAGCTTTAAGGAAAATACACATCACAAAACTGTCCCAGCAAGTAAACATGTTTGTGACCTGAATCCACTTTTGCTTTCTAAAGGCTAGTTTGAGAGAATTGCAAAACCTCAGGCTCCACCAGTTCATTCATTGCAATTGTTGTTCATAGTTGTGGTTGTTTTCCTTCGGACGCTCGTTCTCCCTTTCCAGCTCTGTGGCCTGTTTTGCACAGTTCACTCACTTGGGCCACGGAAATAGCTTCCCTTGGAAAACAACACTGGGGATCTGCAGCTTAAAAATGTCATGGCATTGCAGAAAGAATTGCAGAACTTTCAGAAGAAAGAGACTAGTTTTCAGGAACATCCTTCAGCTCAAAAAAGTGGCCTTTTACAATGGGGGATACACTTGTGCTGGTTTTAGCTGGGATAGAGTTAATTTTCTTTACAGTAGCTGGTGTGGGGCTCTGTTTTGGGTTGGTGCTGAAAATTGTGAAAACACAGAAATGTTTCAGATCTGCGCTGATAACACAGAGATGTTTTTGTTACTGCTGAGCAGTTCTTACACAGAGCCAAGGGCTTTTCTGCTTCTCACACCACCCTATCAGTGAGTGGGCTGGGGGTGAACAAGGAGTTAGGAGGGGACACAGCCAGGACAGCTGACCCCAACTGACCACAGGGATATCCCATGCCATATGACATCACACTTAGAATGTAAAGCTGGGGCATGAGAAAGGAGCAGGGGGATGTTTAGAGCGATGGCGTTTGTCTTCCCAAGTCACCATTACGCATGATGGAGCCCTGCTTTCCCGGGGATAGCTGAACACCTGCCTGCCCATGGGAAGTGGGGAATGAATTCCTTGGTTTGCTTTGGTTTGCTTGTGTGTGTGGCTTTTGCTTTCCCTGGTAAAGTGTCTTTATCTCAACACACCAGTTTTCTCACTTTTACTCTTTGGATTCTCTCCCCCATCCTGCTGGGGGGGGAGTGAGCGAGCAGCTACATGGGGCTTAGCTGCTGCCTGGGGTTAAACCACAGCACCACTAAAGATAAACTTAATTTCTCAGAACTACCAATACCTCTCTGCAATGGAAGAATACTGTTTGTATTTACTTTGTATTAATGAGAACTAGAATTTCCACCTAATGACAAAGACTTCAGGCTGAATATGTTCTCCAACAACAGTAGCCTTCAACCATTTGCTTTTTTTTTTTCTGTGCATCTATTTAACATCTCTTCCCTCAATTTCCAGCTAATCCAGCATGACTACTGCAGCCTGAAGTCAGAACTTCCCCCGGGCATCAGACGAAAACAGTCACATATATGTGACTTCCACTCTGGAGATCTGTAAGAATACACTACAGCACGTCAAAACTGCAGTTCCCACTAAAAATGTGGGGTGCATACTGTCTAAAATCTATTTTCCTTGGCTTATTCAGCAAAAGGAGTCTGCAAATACAAAGGTGTGATCTGTGACCCTTATTAACCCTAATTTCTTAATTCAGGAGTGTGACCACTCTCCTCCATGCAACTAGTGCTTTAAGGTACTGCTCATCATGAGGAATGAATTCCCTGAGAAAACCCTGAAGAAATAGTGTCTCTCTACAGAACACTGCTAAACCAAGAGTGCTAAAACAGTATCTGTAACATGTAAGATTCTGGTTTTAAATCTGGGATCAGAACTTTTACATCAGAAGTTGTATGCAAGTAAATATTTTTCCCAGCAGTGTAGAATTGATATTTCTTTCACATTTACAAATATAAAGTTGTAAATCCATTTGCATCCTATATCTACAACTAGTCTTAAATTAAAGAATAGTTACAACAATAAAATTGGATACCAGCTGAAGCAACAAAGAAATCAGGGATTTGCACCAATCCCGTTTCTAGTTGGAATGCTTTCTACTCTTACACGATTGCTTCTACATCTGTGTCAAAAAACATCTAGCTTCAGAAACTTTGGTTCTGTTTTGCCAAAGTAAATATTAATCTGTTCTAATTTTCTGTCGCTCTCTAAGGACACTGTTTGAAGCTTTATAGTGCCTGACCAAGGATTGTTTCAAGGGATGTCAAGCCTGACTATGCAGCCCATTCTGTGCAGTCATTTACCTTTAACCTTTCTCGAAGACTGCAAATACAAAGCATTTTAATTCTGACAAAAAAACATTGGTTTTTTTCCTTTGAGCTATTTTTTGTAACCAGTCCTTTTCTTCAAAGCAAGTGTCATCTCTCATCTAGTATTTTCATACAAGCCATCACGCTTATTTTTCTGATGCCATTCCTTTTCTAACTGTTCCTACTTACATTCTATGTCTCAAAAAAAGGAATGTATTAAAGAAAAAAACCTGGATTATACAAATAACATTCCTCATACAATTGGTGATAACATATGACATTTTTTCAGTGTTTTCCATTGTAAGATCTTATTTTCAATTGCTTACATATTAACCCATCACTCTGGGCCAGAATATTCCATAGTAGCTGGCTGGCTCACAGTGACATTTTTTGGAAAGTTTTAGTAAAACCGATGCAGTCATTTTGAAGAACAAGATGAAAAGAGTGTTTTTAGAATGCTAGAAAAGTTTTCAGAAATTTAGCTGTGGCATCCACCACACTTCAGAACAGATGGATGAAAACTAGTAACAGTTAATGCTTGTACTAGGGATGTGCTTTTTATTACCTCATACCAGTAAAATGATTTAATTTGGACGAGATGAAAACTCTGGAAAAACTGAAATCTGCAGATTCTCAGTAATGGTTTGCTCAGGGTTGGTACCTAAATTCTTCAAATATTTGTTCTACATTAAGCCAGCAGCTGAAGGATGTAGTCTCTCTGCATTTCCATGGAATGACTACTCTCTGCTATTGTTGGCTAATGCAACACTTAAATTAAAATTAGGGAATCTCTTTTTCTGCTTCCAGCGCACAAACGAGGGGAAAATGGCTCACTTAAAGCACAAGACAAACAAGTCAGAGCTGATCTGCTGGGAAACGGCAGCAGAGTTTAAAGTAAGAAAGCTGAGGAAGAGGAGCCACTGAAAAATATAAAAGGGGTTGGCAAAGGGCTTCGGTGCTGGGCTTGAAGAGGGGTGAGGCTGCAAACACCAGGGTGAGAAATGAGAGTGGAGAAGGCTGCTCAGTGGCAGAAAGAATGAAATGAGGACCAAGGAAAGAAAGGCGACTGGTCATGTAAGAAATTTCATGGGGAGCAGCCAAGGACATAGGACAGCTGCGGGGGAAGAGACCAAGGTATGTAAAGGAGGAAGACCCATGTCTCACGACATTATCAGGAGAGTAGCAGATGAAAGGCCAATACCATCCTGTGGCAAACTAAAACCCACACAACCCACACAAGCACTGGACTACAGTCCCTTCAAGAACTGGAATATCTTAATGTGTCCAATGATCCTGAATAATCTTCTGCACCAGAGCAAAGCATGATAGGGAATAATTAAAATCAGAGGTCATCAAGCAACAGGGGGCACTGCCATGCCCTTCTTCATACATTTCTGAAGCTTTCACTGGCTGTCACGTCCCCAGCTGCAAGCCACACTGTGTGAGAGCCTGTTCAGTGCCTGAAGTCCTTGCTGGATCAGGCCTTCTGAGGCAAAGGAATCCCAGTTTCTGTCCCTTAAAACCTCAGCTGAGCTATGAACTAATCTGCTCATGTCTAACAAGAATTGGCCAGGTAAGGACCTGAGTGGAGACATCTCTGTGGGTGCCTACAGGATGGTACAGGGAGCTTTATGTGGGGTTCCAGTGCCAACAGACTCTACTTAAGAAGAAACGCAGCTTTGAGATCACATTCCCAACTATTCCACCATGCTTTCATGGATCTGGCACAGAGAATTTGATATCTCTTCAGGTAGCACTAGCCAGGTTACAAAAAAGACCTGATGAGGCATTTCAGACGCTCTAACGGGCGCTGAATGCAGGTCAGTTATGTAAAAAGAGCTAAAGATACTGACCTCCAAAAAGCTGGCAGGAGTGCTTGGAATCACCTTCTGATATGCAGCAAGTAGCTGACAAGTAATGATTAAACAGATTCTAAATATCAACTTTAGACCATGTAGCTGTGGTCAGAATAAGTGGTTCACGTTAATGATTTACATAAACATTTCAAACTTGGTGGCACAGAGGGGAGTATCTTTCATTTCAACAAGAATGTAGATGATCTGCCTGAAGGGAAACTGAAAGCTCAGCTATTGTGATACTTGACCTAAGTATCTCAAGTTCCTCCCTGAAATACAGAGTGGTACCTTAAACGCCCAGGCTCAGCTTGTTTCTCACTCACGGAAGGTGGTTTTTTTCCTTCAGAGATAATTCTCTGAGTTGGACTAAGAAGTCTCTCAAAGGATCTGATTAACCAAGCTTTTCTTAGTAAGTGCCAATGCAAAATGAGATAGACAATCCCACAAAAACTGACTAGAAATTGCCTCCCCGGTTCTTATGCAAAAACACTGAAGGACGGGATCTGCCACAGGCAGCACAGGTCAGCAAACTCAGGCCTTTCAGAATAAAAATGAGAGTCTCCTACTTGATTCCAAGTACAAGGAAACAGAGAGAAGGCTATTAGTTTGCCTAGGATTTAACGGTAAATAAACCAAGACCAGAATCTCCACTATACAACCAGGAACTCTCTGGGAATCAACACAAGCCTGACAGACTGGGAGATAAGCAATGCATTTTGCAACCACCCAGAGTCAAGAAGTCTGACAGAGGTGTCTCATTCACTACAAGAATTCCAGCTGCTAATTGCTAATCTGTTTGAGTGTCTGAAAAAAGTAACATTGGGAGCAGGCTTTTCTAGGACTCTCTTAAAGATACAATTCCCCAACAAGCCATACTATTAAGTAGACAACAGTATTCTTCTCTTCAGGTTAAGCTTCCGTGCCGACCTTCTCAAACCCAGTCCCAAAGAAACAAAATGAAAGTGACAGAATCCATGCTCAAAGAAAATGCCAGTGCCTTATGGAAGAACAACCTGTAACACTTCAGTACTGATTATCATGTTAGCATCTGAGTTGTGGCTGAGGATACAAGAAAGGTACTATTTTCAAATCTCAGTAGCAAAAGCTGCAGCATTCTCTAAATCAACATACCCCACCTATTTGCATTTTCTGGCTGAACCTAGTAATGAACCTCATGGTGACTGTACATGCTCTGCACTGACAGGGAAATACCAGAAGAAAAGGAAAATACACAGGACTCAGCTGCATTTTGTGACTACTTCTCTCTGATGTTCCTGTAGAAGGCCAGGTTAATGGATTCCCTCACCAGACGATGAACATTTAACAGATGTGCACTTTAAGTCACTCTATATTAATATAAACAAGCAAAGCAGTGCATGACAAAGTTGTTCTCTTCACCTCGTCAGAGATGACAATTTTTTTCCCTTTTGAGAGTCACCGCCGATCATGTAAGTCATTCTGAAATGTCATGCCTGCTCTGAAGCATGAAACCATAGAGGCAGATGGTTTCTTCCCACCTCTCCAAGCCTTGTTCCAATCACACTGAAAACAACAACAACCACAACAAAAAGACGAGAGGAACAATCCACCAAACAAGTGCCTTTGTGAGCAAAGGTATCCAGGAGGACTGATTTCCTCTGGATCCTTCTGGAGTTTAAATTGCTCAATAGCTGGGTTGATGGGGTTTGCCTTTGGATCTCTCTTTGGCTATGGATGCTGTGGAGTATGTTAAGAGATGAGCTTGCAGTGTAGTCTATTCTTCAATAAGAAAACTTTATTCTTTATCAGGCTGCTGTTTTTAACAAAATCTGGAGAAATGTAATACCTCTGAGACCACTGTTTTCCTCTCAGGCCCAGTTTAAACCTACCAACAGCTGACTTTTGACCAGATACATACAAAAGTAATGTGATCTGCTGCTCTTAGTAATCAAATTAAAAACAAGTGCTGCAAATAATCAGAAGTTATCATCTCCCCTAGGTAAACACACTTGCTATCAATGCTTCCAGTCTTGTTAAGTCATTAAAAACCTTTTGAACTTCTGTCTTTATCCAGCTCGTTTTAACAAAACAAATACCAAAAGCTCCAGTCTGCTGATAACAGAGAGCTGTAAATACCCAGGTGGGTGATATTCCTAGAGTCTAAGCAAGGAGCTGAAACTAAGAGAAAAGCCCCAGCTGGCTTCAATGGACTTTGGGCTAGACCATCTTCCTTGAGCTGTGGAAAAAAGACTGGCTCATAGTAGGTCCTCTGGAAACGTGTACTAATAATTAACAAATGTTGTATCTCCACAGAAAATGAAAAATGACAGGTTTTGGCTGGAAAATGAAAGAAAATACTGAGTTTCAAGGTGACCGAATGTTTATATTTTCAAACACACAAGTCAGTTGAAGCTAAGAGAAACTCAGTGCTTTGTATAAAACTTTGCAAAGGTTCTGTAACACTCTTCAAAGTCTTGGCTAATTAAAAACCAGCTGTCCTCTTGCACACAATGTATGTACAGAGTGTGCAGGCATTCACACATAACATTTTATAGACCTACCTACGTTCTATAAAATGATGCCTAGTCTCTTCTGTGAGCAAAGCCTGGTTAAAGCAGCATGGCTATTCAAATATGACCAATAATTTTATTTATTAAAAGATTTCAGTCCGCCTTGCTATGGATAATGCTTTACATTCTAGACATTTTGGTGACTAGGTTAACTTTTATAAATAGCAAATTAATATACTGTGTTGGAAGCCTAATTTACTTTTGCTCTTTATTTTGCAGTGATTGACAGATTTATTATAATTTTTTCCTCTTCACAAATGCTTCAGAACTGAGAAGATCTAATCCATCTTCTGGCATTTTAACTTGGTATTGCAATTTTGTTTACTTAATAAATAAAATTGCAAGAAAAAGAAGGTAATGTACCCCTTGATAAACCTCCACCTCGTTAACTTCTGTGAATAATGGCCAGTGAGCATGCAATGTGGCTGGTACAGATTGGACTTGGTGTAAGCAGAAACAATTCTGATGGTATTGTTAGGAGCTGGCATTTGCACTTATGCAAATTCTTTTTACTGGTTCAGAATAACAATGATTGAATCCAGCAGCACAGTTCAGCACTTGACATGCAAACACAACTGTTGTGTTTTATTTTTTTTTACATTCCCCCTTATAAAAAAAAAACAAAACCCAAGAAAAATATAGGTAACTCCCATATCTGTAGTATTATTTACATTCAGTACTTAGCTTTAAAAATGTGATGCTATTAGTACACAGTATGATAAATATTCTAAGCATACACAACTTGTGCTAGGTGATAAAATATTCTGAGCATGTCCTAAAATGATTCTCTCATCAGAGATGGCTTGTTACCTCCACCATCAGCAGATACTGATAATTAATCAACTGAAATGAATCTTTACAGAATAAACAAATCTGTTATACATGAAGGATGATTATGTTCTTTTGGCTGGGAAGATTTTTCATAACTTATTCATGCCAATGGTGTGCCTGAGTTATGAAGTATTTTTTCGCTTATGAAATAAATATAGCATCCTTTGTTTGTCATATATCCCCTCTATTTTCTGGGCTTTACCAACGTAAATCAGCACAAATCTACCAGCTACGCTGATTTACACCAACAGAAGAATTAACCCTCTATTCATCAGCAGCATCAGTGTTGCCTGGCTTATTTCAGCCCTAGTAAAGCAGTTTCAACTGTTCCATTTTAACAGTAATGTCTGTGTGAATGCCATCATCAGCTGTGAGGCAGAATCCTAGCTGTCTCCTTCTTACTTTGTGAATTCCACTGTCTCCTGGTAGACACAATACACACAGTGGGGGATAGTGTTGTATTTTGAGATGGGAAAGCCATGAAAATATGTTACCATTTGTATGGATTTTAAAATGGATTCATACTTCTATGTGCTGCTTTTATGCTCACTTTTCCTTGAACTATTTAAATGACCGGTTCGTTTTTTCATTGGCAGATAGACTGATGGATGATGAGTTTTAAACATGCACGTGAAAGTATTTGAAAATCTTATGTTCTAAGGAAGAGGAAAGAAGATCATGTTTGGCTGACCTCCCCAGCAACCACAGATAAACACAGGGTTTAAATTACAAATATGTGTGATATATTAAAAAAACACAACAGCAATAAGGAAACTGACAATTGTCAGACAATATTTTAGAACAACTAGATAAACAGCAAATATATTTGAGGAAATCATGATGTGCTGTGAAAATTCTTCAGAGAAGGAAGAATTGTGAATGATTCATTCAGGCTGAGTCATACTTTATTTTACTAGATAAGTTCTCAGGGTTAGGCCTACTGTGTGAGCACAAATTCTTGGCTAAGACTCACTAAAACTGGTGGGCTAATTCATATCCTGTATTTTAAAAAACCCAACAAGCAAAAGACAAAAACACAGAAACAACAACAACAACAACCACCCCCTCCTCAGCAAACCCTTGACCTAAGGAAAGGGATGCTGCTTCATGCCTTTCCTTGAGGCTTCACTAAGGGAGAGGAGTTGATGAAGAGTTTTAAGAACTATTTAAACAAAATCTGCTCGTGAAAACCTTGTGCTCGTTTGTTTTGAACATTCAGTTTTCCCATCAGGAATGAGGTGACTTGTTTATTCCTACTATGAGCTAACTACACAGCAGCTTGGTGCAAGTTTTGTGGGAAGTTAACATACAGCATGCTGTCCATGCTGCTGTATTGCACAGAAGGAGCCACCTGGAAGGCAATTACTGTGTTGTGTATACTGAGGAAAACAGCTCAATAATTTGTGTAGTACCATAGGTCTTGAACACCTTAGGTCAGTCTTTGTGCTACTTCAACCTTTCACCAAGGTGTTCAGTACATCCAGATCTTTCCAGATCCAGCCTTTTCTAGATCTCTCCAGAGGGACTCAGATCTTTCCAAAGCCAAGAAGATATTTTCTTGCCTTTAAGCTACACACTGTAGTGCCTAAATTTAGGTATCTGTCTGCCAGTGCAAAATACAGAACATTGTAAAAGAAATCATAGAAAGAGTAATGAATGACAGAATAAGATCCAAAATAGTTAGCACACTGAGCTCTGCCTTGCACTAGTCAACAGGAAATGTTGATCCTTTATCAGTCCTTTATCAAGTCTAAAAAGCCTATGATCCTCAAGCTATGTCTTCTTTGGGTAATCTTTAATAAGCTCAGCAAACATCATATGTACCTACTAAGATATGGTTGCCCTGCTATACAATACCCTAACAGTTAAATAATGAAGAGTCAAAGACTAATTTCTTAGCTCAAGGACAGTGTCCAGATATGAGGTTGTAGATTATTTTGGAAACAAGCTACAGTTCTTCCTGCAAAACCTGTCCCCATATATAAAAACAACCTCAAGATGCACTGTATCAGAAGAGGGCACAAGAAGGACCTAACCAGGTTGCTTCTCATTGGAGTGGGGAACCCTGGGATGACTGTGTGCTCTGTCTCGTTACATGTCAGACATAAGAAAAAGCCATTGCTGGAGGAGACACAACCTCCTAACTTCTCTATGACATACTTATACGTTTTGTAATGAAAACTGACTCACAATTTTACACTCATCCTATCACATTTTGCCAAACAGAAGAGTCACACTTCCCTCAGTCCAGCTAATCTTGGATTCTCCTCTGCACAATGACACAGCTTCACATGGAGGAATGAAAAATGCTCCTTCTCTATTCCCCAGAGCAGTATATGGCTTTGTGGTTAAAACATACTGAAAGGAATATGACACAGGGGCCTGAATCTAACCTCAGACAATGATGGACTTTGAAAACAAGTTGCTTATCTAGCCAGAGAGAGTGCTGTAATCTACTACAGTCATATCTCATGCCTTTTTAAAAGTGAACATTTGCCTTCACTGCCTTTTCTATGAAGATAAAAAAAGCCTTGGGCCTGTACATGCACATTGGACAGTCAGAGATCTGCCAGGCCAAACCCTTTATGCTACTGCACTCAGGTTTTCCTGTCGGCTAAGCAATGACCTTTCAGCTCTGTTGGGACCAAGGCACCGCTGAAAGCATGCTCAGGACTTGAGGAATCTGGGGCTCTTAAAGGCTAGGAAATGAAGTGGTAGAAGAGCTCAGGTACTGACGTATTTAGGCAGCAGCTGGTCGATGCTTTCCAGGGTCAGTCTTTACTGTTTAACTCTGAATTTTACTGCCAGTCTACTTGAAACACAGGAAGGTTTTTTTATGTTTTTCCTTAGCTGTTGGCTTAAGACCATGAGGTAATATGAGAACTATCACAATTTTCTTAGTAGTCTTAATATGAAAAAAAAGGCCATTGAAGCCTGTTTTCACAAAAATAAAGCTCAATAGGACAGGCTTTGAGTCTCAGATTTAAATATACTGGCTTCTGGATATTGTATTCTGTATATGTTGTATTTATATTCTAAGACAATTGTTATGCTATTTTCTCTCTGTAATTTGTCTTTTCTTAGTGGTATTATTAAAATAATCTGAGATTGTTTTTTGTTGTTTATAAATGGACTGCTATTATCTATTCATTTATGACAAGGTGACAGTATTTACTTATCTCGTTGTTTGCAGATAGGCACTGCATAATCTGTTTTTTGTGTTCATTTGAAAAGGTGTGGTCGAAGGAAGGCTCCAAGCCTGCTTTGCTTTAACTACCGATTTCTAGGTCATGGCAATGCAGCAAGGAGAGAAGAGCTGGGCTGTCTCACAGAACAGCCAAGGAGATGCAGTGGGCACAAAGACGTGGGGCAGGTAGAAAAGGAAGAGAATACAGCAAGTGGGGAGGTTTTACAAGAGGCAGAGACTGGAAGACTGCTGAGAAGTGAAGGAGGTAGATATGCTGCCAGGCCTCACAGGTGACAGAATAGACTTCCGAGGGAGAGAGGAGGCTGTGTATATAATTTGCTGAAAACCAGAAAGTCGTTAGTTTGTTGGACTGATGACAGCCATAAAAAGAACCATCCTGCAAAGATACATAGTGGGAAAATGCAGATGCATTCATGGATCCTTTTAATTTCTCTATCATCTCCCTCTAAGGAAATTAATGACAATTAAATAGTAAATTGTTCTGGCTTATATTGTAATGTATCTGTCTTTGAGATCTTCTGCCTTTTTAGTATCTTTATGAAACTCACTTTAGGAAAAGTGCTGGAAGATCCACCTCAAAGCCATGACTAACTTGAAACCCAACTGCAAAGGCAAAACCTCACCTCTGGGCTAGTCTTGTAAGCAGCCTTCAGCTACATGCCCATGCTAAGCTCCTTGTCTGCACTACCAACCTCAGGACAGCCTAAAATCCCCTCAGGCGCCAGAAGCCCAGAGGCCAACAAGAGCAGGCATTGGCCAGGCTAGTGGTCTCAGCCCTGGTCTCAGCCAGGAGCCTGCATGCCAACTGGTATGCTGCCAAACGTGCCCAGACAGGCTGTCTGTAGACAGTCTGCAAACTGTCTGTGTGGCCAAGGATGCTGTACTTGTGGTCATCCTAAGTACAGCTGTGGGCTCTCATGGGGCTGCTTACGTGTCACGTTCACACTGAGGAACTGAGATGGCATTAACAAAATTTGGTTTAAAGTAGGGTTTGAAGCCTTGGGATACAGCAAGTGAATGAAGCGTCTCTCAAAGAGCAGCCTGACTCGCAGGAGAGCAGGGCTTGCCTAGAGGCGCAACACCAGCAGGGCTGCAGTGAAGGTGCTTGGCATCCTTCCACTGCTTGACCCGTGCCCTCCGAACACACTGGAGGAGTTTCCCGGGGTTCACAGCCGTGATAGTGTGGTCACTCAGGACCCTCTCCCGCGGCCGAAGGGGCTGCAGAGCCCCACGCAGCCCACTGTCCCTCTGAGGCGGTCCAGAGGCTCGTAGGCCATCATCCGTGAGCTGCGGAGAAAGCCTGAGGTAAACCGGTTCCCTGGCAGGCTTGCGGGGTATCCGCACCGATACGCCCGCGGCCCGCTGGTGCCAGAGGCCGCCCCTCCCGCCGCCTCGCCTAACCGAGCACACAGCGTGGACCCGGCACTGCCCGCGGGGCCGGGCCGGTGCGGTGCGGGCCGAGCGATCACGCGGGCTGCAGCCGGGCCGGGCGGGGTGCAGCCAATGGGCTGGCGGCGCCGAGCGCCCCGTCCATGCCTGGGAGAGCGGTGACGGCCGGCGCTGGCGGGCTGGTGCGCAGGCGGGGAAGCTGCCTGCCGCGGTCGGAAGGGAGGGGAGGGGAGGAAGGAAAGGGACGGGAAGGGGGTGGCCGCGCCGGGCACAGCATGGCTGCCAAGGTAAGTCAGTGCCGGCGGCGGGCGGGGAGGTGGCGCGGGCAGGGAGGTGGCGCGGGCGACGGGGTCTCGGCGCGCGCCAGCGCGGCCGTTGGCGGCGGGGAAGGGGCCGCGGCGGGAGGCGAGCGGCCGCCGGCTTTGACCTCGGGCCTGTCCTTGGTGAAACTCGGCGGGTGGCGCCTCCTCCTCCTCTTCGCGGTTCCGCGGCTCCACCGGAGGAAGGGGAGTGGGTTGCGGGGTCGCCGAGCGCCGGCCGTGGAGATGGCTCCCCCGGCCCTGCGGGGTTGGGTGCCGGCGGGTACAGAGGCGGCGCGGCGGGGATCCCCACCTGCCAGCCCCGGGGAGCGGGCCTGCTCTGCGCTTGCAATGCACCATCTGCGTGACACTGCGCCGCCGCCTCCCGGTGCCGGGCAGGTGGGAGGTGGCTGGTCCCGCTGTGCCGGCGCCGCCGCGGCCCGGCGCGGCCCTCACCGGTGCGGCCGGCCTGGCGCTGCGGCCCGCGCACGGCCCCGCCGGCACCCGTGCCCCGGGCCCGGCCGCGGCTCTACCGAGCGCTGTTAGGCCGAGCTGTGCCTCAGTAAGCACCCCGCCATGCACAGTGTACAGAGGCATAAAACCGTACTAACGTACACGTTATATATACACTTAGTGCTGGGGGAGAGAGTGCGGCGAGTCCTTGGGACAACGGCTGCCAGGTCAGGACCTTGTCGGCCTCACCATGCCCAGAGCAAGCACTGATGTTGGCCCTGCCTCCACTTGTAGGCCTTAGCATGGTAGTCTCTTTTTGCTTTTTCTTCCATTTTCTCCCTATACCTGTTTAAGTTTTCACTTTTGGTTCTAATTTCTAATCAATTTTAAATCTCTCTGCTTTCCTCCCAGTTTGATTCCTGTTAGGCTGTTCTGCTGTTTCAGAAGGATAAACCAATTTAAATGCTTCTATCAGTTGTTTAATAACACACTTCCAGCCCAGAAAAAAAAAAAAAAAAAATTAGCCATTATTTTGATCAGGGCCATGCAAAAACAGGTATTCCACTCCCAGTGGCAGATAAATGTATAGGTAGTGTTGGTATTTCAAAACTTACTACTAGGCTTTTGTTAAGTTTCTTTTTTGAATACTAGACTTTAAAAAAAATGGGCCACATCCTGCTTTTTTACGAAGTCAGTAATGAAGTTGGTATCAAGAAAGCATCAGAAAGTAAAACTTCCCCAAACTGCACAAAGCAGCACATGTGCTCAGTCTGGATGGAGTTGTACGCACCTTTATTTCAGGAAGTCCGTGATAGAGCAGCTCCTGTCAACACCTTCCTCATTGAGAACTTAATTATATGAAATGAGTGCTGCTTTAATGGACTGGGCAACATCTGATTCTTTTGCTGGGCTATATGAAATGATCATCTCCAAGTCTTAGTTTTTTTATTTAAATCTTACCTATCCTGTCTAGCTGTTCTTTTTTGGTTGGCCACTGGTCCATACACACAGCTCATCTGTTACATCTTACCAAACTCTTAGCGTTAAAAAGCTGAGAAGACTTCCTTTCACTGAATTTATGAACAGTATACTTACCTTTTCCCTCTAAGCAGCAGTTCTTAATCCACCATGTGTTTGAATCTGTACAACTGGCATACACTTAAAAAATGTGGCATATGCAGTTAGTGTTTGATCCAGTCTGCATGTGTGCTTCATGCCACACATTTACATGGGGCTTGTCTTACTGCACAGTTTTGATCACTGAACTCTTAACAAGTGTATGTTGAAAAGACTCAGCACTGAAGGAGAAGCTGAATTGAATGTAGAATGTTTCTGATTATGTCAGGCTTCACAGAGAAATAGCTGATAAAAAGAATAATGGCTTGTCACTAGTGTCATAAGCATCCTTGGTGCATTGCAAGACAACAGCCCTCAGGTAGCTTCTGCAGGCTTGAAGCTGCTTTGAGATAAGATTTTTTTAAAAAAAAAGAGTTGAGCTGGGAGCAGCTAGGATGGATTAATTATTAAGTTACCTTGTGATACACAGAGGGTTTTTATCTTCTTGAGGTGAATTAGGTGCTGTTAAACACAGATGAATTTCTATTTTTATTGAGGTCGGTGGCAAAATATAAGCATCTTGTATTAACGGTGACGTCTGAGCTCAGGTTCTGCAAGTGCACATATGAATAACTTTGCCACGTGAAGTGCTTCTGGGCCTGAAGTTATTCACCTGTGCTTGCAGGCATGGGCCTTGATTTGTGTTCTAACTTCCTCACTGATGCATCTCAGTAATGTTTGCCTTTTTCACCTCAGCCAAACAATGGACTGGTGAGTCGAATGATTTTTCTAAAATCCCTTCAGTTCCTTTCCCTTGCCAGTGTCCTGCATGACCGCTTCCTTTAATTTTTTAATTACACCCTTTTAGGCGTATGAGTCTTTGGGATTGAATGTAATTGTTGTTTGCTTGCAAGATTTCAAATGTCCACATTTTAAACAGACTCTAGGAATTTAATCTGTCAGAAGGAAGACCCAGGTGGGATACTGTTAAGACTGCTTAGTTAAGCACTCAGGTATCAAGAAATGGGCAAACCTTTTATGGTTTGGCACTGTAATGAACATTAAAGTGCCATTAAAGTGTTCATTACAGGGCCATTTAATTTTCTTCATTGCATTTTACTCGGTGTTTTACAGTTTACACACTGTTTTAAACAACATATATTGCACATCAGTGTCTTTTCTGAGTCTTCGAAAACATTTTCTGAACGTGTTTCATGGAAACACCTTTGTAAATTGTATTTGCAGAAATCGCTGGTAAAGACTACAGGTGAGACGTCCTAATAGACTTTTACCCCACTGGTAACTAAATTACCATCAAGGTACTGTCTGCTCTTTCTGAACTTCACAGAGAACAGGCTATGTGGAAAGTCTGTATTGGTAACACAGGTACAGAAGAATGATGTTTTATATAGTGTGTCATGCTTTATTTCTTCATTTTGAGTGCTTAACCATGCAGTCAGTATGTTCTTTCTCCCCTTTAGCCAAATACTAAGTTATATCATCTAGCCAGTGCCCTTTGCTATTCAGCCAGTGTGTTTTACAGCAGCGTTGGCTGTGCCTGTTGAGTGAATGTAAGCCACCCTTGGTCCATACACTGCTGCACAGTTCTGGGTGCAGCTGTTGTATCCTGCATGTGCAAAGTATGAGTTGCTATCTTTTTAAAGCCCAAATGCTTAGTAAAATCTAAACATGCTGTCAGTGGTAAGTTCAGAGGTACTTCTCCATGAGACCTCTTGCCCTAGCTGGTTTTGCCTTTGCCGCTGCACTACTTTGTCTGTTCAGCAAACGGTTAGAAACTGGTATTTATAATGGGGGCTAGTATATGTAATATTTTTAAACTTTGTATTTCATAACCACTAAGTTATACTCCAAAAAGTTAAAAATTGAGTTAAAGAAAATTCCAAACTTGAATAATTTCAGTAGATAAATTGAAGCTTAGAAACTGTTACACACTCTGGGCTTAGCATGGAAGCACTTGTACCCCATTAAACATGCATCTCTGCATGTGAATAAATTTGGATACTTGTATGAACTGCAAAGTACTGATATGGAAGATTACTTTTTAAAATACTGTGGTATATCTCTTTTTCCAATGTAACTGTTTCTCATTGCATGGGCGCATACTGGATGCCTCCATTACTTAAAATGTATAAGTTATTTAATAATTACTGTCTTACAGTGAACACAAATATCATGTGCTAAAAAAACTAGTTGTAAAATGACTATTCAAGTGAAGGCATGAACCTTCCGTGCGTGCCTGTTGGGACTATGTGCATGCTTCATGTTAAGTGCATGAGTAAGTCTTCTGAAAAACAAGTGCCTGACTGTCAGAAATATATCCAGTAAGGTAACACAAAGAGATTCACTGCTGACTTCACTTACATAACGATATTTAGGATGTTTCTAATGCAAGGTAAAGAAAATCTGGTATGCAGTTTTGTTGTATTTAACATTTTTCTATTCCTTTTCTGCTTGTGTTTTTTTGAAATAGCTATAGAAGCTCTATCCATGGAGTTACATGTTCTTTCTGGTTACTGCCATATTTACCTTTAAAAACATACACCTTGTCATATCAAAAATAGTTAGTCCCCATCACAGGCTCCTTGTATGTCTTGGTGTTAATATTTAGTCAGACATTTCCCACTGAACACCTCAGTCCTGCAAGGTGTGTTGCCTTGACTGAATTAGTTGGGAGTTCTCTGAAGGACTGCTGCTGCTGCTGGCCCTGGCTCTGTTGGCCTTCTTGTGTGCAGAAAGGATCCAATGTCTACCCTGGGTGATGGGAATTAATGATAAGCAATGGCTGAAATACAAACACCATGGCTATACAATTCTAAATGAAGGTGATACAAAATAGTGCTGAAACTATTAGATGCTGGTGCAGCCGTGTCACATTGGGTTTTTTGCTGTTGTGCATACCCAGTGTGTTCCTTTGTGCATCATCCAGCTCCACTGTGCCCCTTCACTCAGCTCCTTTCTCCCATGCTTCTCTCCCCTGTGCTTGCAGTAGGGTGTGATGTGCCTGGGAACAACTGACTGCATTCTTCTTGCCCTTGTTGATGCCATTCTTCCCTTCATCCAGCAGAACAGTAGAAAAGAATTGCATTGTGTTGTGTGTAGATTTGGTAGGCCCTCAGAAAAGAGCAGGTGAGGGATCCCAGCACCACGATGGGCTGCGGTGTCCATGAAAGGAGCAGAGTCCCTTATGGACAGGCTACAGCTACTCAGATCAAAATTACAGGGAGAAAGTGGTGGGTGAGTAAGGAGAGAGGAATCTGTTTCCCTGAAGCATCACGGAGTTTGTGTAATTAGACTTAATAGCGTCGTGCCACACTTCATGGAGTGTGGTAGCACCATGTAAGATCCACGTGGAAAGTCCCATTGCTAGTCTGTACAGATCCAGTGGTGCTTGCTGATGTGCAGTTACATTTTGGAACTGCTCCTAAGTGCGTAAATTCTTAAATACCTTACATATCATGAGACTCTCCACTTTCCTTCTCAGTAAAAAGATGTGCATTTATGCTGCTTATGATTTACTGTTCCATCTAACCTTCTTAAGAGACTGGAATTTGCCTGATAAAGGGACACTGAAATTGTATGAGTGCTGATAACTTCAAACCTTTTCTAAGTACAAAGTTGCATGCAAGATAACTGCTACTGAAACAGGAGAAAGCAAATGATTCACTCCCCTGCCCTCCCCACTGTTGTTTATGTGTTTAGTTTAATTTAATTTCATTTACTCTTTGCTCATCATGTTAACCCTATAGGGGGCTGCTAGAGTCCTAATCCCACAAGATGCACAGCAAGTTATGAGGCCCACTGGCAAGGATAATCTCAGGGAAGACATTTACGGAATGACTCCTTTTTGGAAAAAGTATATACAGCTGTCTTTTGCAGTCAACACCGAGTTACCTTGAAAAGGAGCTGTATTACACTGTTTTTTTTTTTTTTTTTTTTTGTTGTCTTAGTTTAATTTATCTGTTACTCTTTGTACTACTATTTCCCATCCCCACCCTTTCTGTATTGGAGCAAGGTAGGGGTGAGAGGAGGTGGTGAAAGAGGTTGATTTATGTTTTTAGTATGTTAGAGAGGTACTGATGGGATGTTGCATGTGCCATTGGTTTTAACAAGTTTTTGGAACTTGGTCTTTTCCGTTATAGTGTCCCTGTAAGAGGAATTGCAGGGTCACCTTGCTTCGTGTGTAGCTCTGGGAGAGTGTGGCTGGACCCAACAGTGACATGTAGATCCTCACATTCATCTTGTCTGTTTTGATGTCCACGGAAAAGTGTTTTAAGTTATCTGGATTTTATCATATTGGGAAATGAATTCCTCTTTCCACGCAGCTTTGTGTCCCAGGAGGTTAGAGAAGCTCTTCAAGTGTGCTTCAAACAATACATTAAAGGCTTTCCTCCTGATCCTGTAATATAGACAAGCTTACCAGCCCTGAATGATAACAGTGTGTCTTCTGACCAGCTTGTTTAGGCCAGTGTCTATTTTATTTACCTATGTTGCCCAAGGAGTATGACAAGGAGGTATGTGATACCCTATTTCCTAGAAGATGGCATGAATGTGCTGCTTAATTCTACCTTCATTTTGCTTTTGATCTGTAGAGTTGCTGCTGCTTTGGCTATAGAATGGCTGGGCTGTACTGAATAGAGCCTGTATGTTTGTATGGTGCCACACCTGAACTTGCATAAAGCCTCTGGGCACTGCTGTGACTCTGCTAATCGTGCTGTTTTGCTTCAGCTGGGATGCTCTCTTCAGAAACAGAGCAGCTAATGTGTTATGGTGCTAGGTAACCATGGCTAGTACAATGTAAGGTTGCATATTTTCTGGTGCATTCTCTTTCTGGAAAGTATCTGTGTCTCAGTCATTTGCAGGGAGATAAAAAGGTCCTTATAAAAATACTCTATCTTCGATTGCTTTGGAATAAAGCAATTTCAACCGAAGCTTTGTTAAAACACTTAAAGGAACACTGCAAATGCATTTTTCATAACATTTTAAAATAATTTCATGCTATTTACAACACCTTAGAAACGTGCAATTGCAATTAGATTCTTTACCAAAATGTTACTTGGCCTGCACATAACCCAGTGTGTTAAAGGATGAAATTGCTCATAAGGAGTGGGTTGTCAGCATTTTTCTTTTTCTCTAAAGGCAGAAAAAAAGGAAACATTTGAGAGTGGAGAAGTGCCTGCATGTATACCAAACTACATACATTTAGAGAAGAAACAGAAGAAATAGAGCTTGTTGCAAGCTGATCAAGTTCCTCTTGTTGGATACTTTTGACCTTGGCTGCTGGATTTATACGCTTTTGATGCCTTACTAGCCCAGGCAGCCTGCAAGAACTGTTTCTCTGATCATCAATAAGCTCACTTTTGGGGTCTACTTGAAGATCTGCCTTACTCTCTGGCTTACTTTTGGTCATATGAAAACTAGAGCTTGGAATTTAAGCTAAGACTACTTGGTGGTCTGTAGGTAACACCTCCATGCCTGTACTTTATCCACTTGGCTTTGGAAGTAGAATTAGAAAACTTACCTGGGATGTCCAGGAACAGGTATTGCAGCAGCCAGCATGCTGACTAGGGAGCATCTAAGTCATCCAGTGAGTAAGAAAAAGATGGGGATCTCCTAGGAGGATCTTCAAACAAGAAAGCTTCCATCTCTGTTTCAGGGAGGGATACTGGGGGACAGGGGAGTGGGCCCAAACCCAGTGCAGCTTCTGGCACCCAGCTGAGAGGGGGAGATTCAGATTCTCTGTTGCCATTGGAGTTAGTGCATTTTGCATGAGTGATACCTATATCTGCCATGGTTCCAGAGGGTTGCTACACTTAATGCTTAATAGAGTTCTGCTAAGGCACGTCAGATGCGTTGCATGCATGGTTGCTGAGCTGGGGTGGGGAGGCCTGGTCAGTGTGTCTGAAATGTCTGTATGTCCTCAGCCAGGGCTGCTGCAGTTCTGGATGTGCATTTTTGGTGGAAGTTCTGGAATCCTCCTCTTTTGCTTGTAGATGGATTGTTCTTTGCATCATGCTGTGATTGGTAGTGGAGTGTGCTAATGGATCTGACCCTCAGAGGTCCAGCACAGTAGAGTTTACAAATGCACATTTTATTTGTAGGGAGCGCCCTGAGGTTGGCAGCATTATGCCCATCCAAACCTTTTAAAAGTAACTTTCAAATCTTACTATCATCATTACTTTTAGCACAGTTTTTAGGCTGTTGGTTCTTTTTTGGAGTCTTAGACTAGGCTGGATCAGGCCTCTGGGACTCATTCTTTGCCCGCCTGATACTGGACTGACTGTCTCTGCTCTGCTAAGGACTGAAGGCGCATAGCTGTTTTGTTGGTGTGGAGAGGTACCAGGTTTGCTTCCTGAACCAGCAGCTCACTGTGGTTTTAATTCAGTGGTAGCCCTGAAGCTGTGATTCAGCTTGAATGTCACTAAGCATTAAGTAGCACTACTAGGGAATGTAATTGTGCAAGGGTGAATTAGACTTGGCAATTTTTTAAATTATAAACCAATTTTGCTTGCTGAAAGTGAGAGCAGTAGCTTAATACAGTTCACAGCAAAACCAGTATAAAGTTATGTGGATGGCATGCTCTAATGTAACACTGAGCATAGAGATACTGGAAACTTGTGAAGGATTGCCTGTTGTTACAACCATAGGACTGCCTTCCATTTATAGATATTTTTGCATTTTCCACTTTTCAGCAGAGAAATGAGAAGGAATTATTTTTTTAACCAAAATGGAATCTGTGCCATTTTCTGTGTATCTAGGTGGTTCATTCATTGGCAGCCCTTCATGCTTGGTTCAGGATGGAATAACCAGAGAGAAGCTATGTCTTTTTCTCTAAACATAAGAGGCATGGTGCAAGAATGTAGCTATGGGGATGTAACTGTAAGTTTTGTATAGGCAAAACGATGAGTTTTGTCATGGAACTAATTGTTCAGAAGAGGGAAAGTAAAAAATGGATCTGAAACACCAAAAAAAATTTGTCACAGTTTTCCTCTTAAATATTTATACTGAACTCTTTGAAAGTATTTAGTCCCATTTTCTCTGTGTATCCCAGTAACTGGACTGTTAGGAGCATTTCTAAAAGGAAAACTTTGATGTGAATTTTCCATGGATGCATAAAAAAAATCAGACGGCCTTTGCAAATGTTGTCTTGGTTTTAGTTGGCTTATTTATGTACTCAAATGTGAACTGACTTTGCTGTAGAAGGAATAACTGCCCCTTGGTTTAGGCAAGTTTCTGGTTGTATTTGCCTTGATTAGCTAAGCTGGCCCTACATGTTTTTCTAACAGCGTGCTGATAAGTTCCAGCTCAGCACCACGCACAGAAGACTGCAGGCTTAGCCAGGCTCAGACAGCTAGTTAAATCCTAACTCTCTGAGGCTTTTTTCTCCCTCTAGAAATGTGGGACAATACAGAGGAGTGATCTTAGTGGTGAAGATGATGGAACCTTGCATGTCATGCAGTAATCCTTATGTTTTTTTTCCTTGGCTGGGTAGTTTTTGAGTTATTGACAAACGTGTGAATTGTTAAGCACTGTGGCATTTTATGAATGATCAATATGAAAACGTGTAAAGGTCCAAATGAAAAACCTAGCTACAAAAGGGTGTTTAGGTTACTGTTGCCTTTATGACTGTGACCTCCATACCACCTCATTCTTGCTCCCTGTCAGTCCATGTTGGTGCTTTGTTCACCCCTTCAGCAGGAGACCCAATCTCAGAGGCCTTGGATCAGAGCTGAAGGGAGGTTTATATCCCTCTGGGAGCAGGCATCTGGGACCTTTTATGGAAGTCACAATTGTGGGTTTTTTTTTTTTTTAACCCAGGTATCATAGTTGAACTTTGGAGGCAGTCCTTGAAGGGCAAAGGAGTCCAGGAAGGTTGGACATCCTTCACGTAGGAAATCTCAAATGTGGAGAGCAGGCTGTCCCCATGTGCTGAAAGACAGACTGGTAGGGAAGAAGACTAGCATGGCTGAACAGAGAGCTTTGGCTGAAACTTGGGAAAAGGAGGGTTTATGGCCTTTGCAAGAAGGGGCAGGCATTTCATGAGGACTTACAAGGATGTTGTGAGGATATACAGGGAGAAAATGAGAAAGCTCAACTAAAACTCAATCTGACTACTGCTGTAAAAGACAAGAAAAAATGTTTCTATAAATACATTAGCAGCAAAGAGGGCTAAGGAGAATCTCCATCCATTACTGGATGAAGGGGGACAACATAGTGACAAAGGATGAGGAAAAGGCCAAGGCACTTAATTCCTTCTTTGTCTCAGTCTTTAATAGTAAGATCTTCTGGGTACCCAACTCCCTGAGCTGGATGGTTGGGAGCAGATGAAACCCCCATAATTCAAGGAAAAATGATTAGCGACCATTTAGCTACACCACTTAGGCACACACAAATCTATGGTGCCAGATGGAATCCACCCAAGAGTACTGAGGTAGCTGGCAGAAGTGCTCCTCAAGCCCACTGTCCATCATTTATCGGCAGTCTGGGAAGGTCCCAGTGTGACTCTCCTGTGACAAGGTAACGTGGAATGGATGAGGGAAGGGCTGTGCATGTTGTCTACCTGGACTTCAGTAAAGCCTTTGGCACCATTTCCCACAGCATTCTGGAGAAACTGGCTGCTCATGGCTTGGGTGGGTGTGTGCTTTGCTGGGTAAAACACTAACTGGGTAGCTGCTCCCAAAGAGTTGTGGTGAATGGAATTAAATCCAGTTGGTGGCTGATCACAAGTGGTGGGTCCCAGGGCCCAGTATTGGTGCCAGTTCTGTTTCTTATCTTTGTCAGTGATCTGGATGAGGGGATTGAGTGTACCTTCAGTACACAAATTTAGTAAGTTTGTAGACAGCAGCAAGTTGCTTGGGAGTGTTGATCTACTAGAGGGTAGGAAGGCTCTACAGACGTATCTGGACAGGCTGAGTCTGTCTGGTCTCCTTACTCTTTCCACATTTTTGGCATTCTTACTTTAGGTGGCTGCTGTTGCAAGGAATAGGACAGGTAACTGCTGCTGAAACTGTTAATTCTTGCTACACAAACCGTCCTTATGACAGGTGAAGACTTTCCAGCCATATTAGTGCTGTTTGAATTGTTACTACATATTTTACATCAAAAATAGAGTCAAATAGTGAAAAAGGGTGTTAGCACTGCATCTTACCACATGCTGCTACATTAATTAACTGTGATGTAATGTGGAGAGAAATGCACAATCTGTCTTTATTCAGACAGGTAGGATCACCTTTTTTTGGTGAAGTGCAGTGCTTCACAGAAAGCAGGTAAAGAATGTGCTGCTCCAGCACCTCTCTCAGGTGTGCAGGATGGGAATGTCTGACAGCAAAACAGATTGATCAGGGAGGCAAATGGTTAATTATCTGCTGTAAATGGAAGAACCTTTTAGAAGCTGACCTTTTTAAAGCACATTAGATGCTTTCTGACCAGCATATCGTATTTTCTAAAAGCTGTTGGAATACGGAATTAAATTGACCTGGTAAGGTCCAAGATTTGGTAAGCCAGCAATGATGATCCAGAGTGAGAGTTACCTGTAGAACTATCGTTAGGATATATTAAGATTAGCCACAAATTATATAGCTGGAACTGGATTATGTCTTCTGTTCAAAACAGAAATATTAAGTAAATAGTTGTACTTTAAGGGTATTACCATGCAGTCTTTTTTTTACAGTCTTCAGGTCCCACTGTAAATCTATCCCATGTGAAGATAATATACCCTCAAACTCTTAAAGTCTAGTTTTTAAAAAAGTTCTCCTCAGTATAAAAATTTCAAGGCTTTTAAAGGCTATTTTTGCAATTACGGGGACCTATCAGAAGAGTAATATATGTGCTTTTTACAACTATGATTTTTATGTCCTTGATCATTAGGGCAATTGAAGAATTGCAAAGAGCAACCTTAATTCCAAAGTTAGAATACGTGGGAATGTGTTGTGTGGCTAGATGACCATAGTTATTAGTCAACCTTATAAGTAGATGGAAGCAGACTTTTTTTCCCCACCTCCTTCAGATGCCTTTATGTGATTAGTGTTCTGGAGTATTAAAAACTTGGCTGTTGAGCTAAACAGCTGTTGAGCAAATTAGAAACATAACATTTCTGAGCAGTAGTGGAAGTGCACAGGGAGGGAAGTATAGGGTGGTCAAAGTGAATTTTTCTGATATAGCCAAACAATTTTTTTCCTTAAACTGCAAACTTAAGGAAAAGGATGAGGGCAGTGGTGTGATGTATTTGAATTTGATTTGTTATTTCCCCAGTAGAGATTATTCTTTCTCACTTTCCATTTGTGACACTGTCATCTTGTTGGTACTTCCTTTGTAATTGAAATTGATCTACTGGTTTTTTGATCATTGTGTAAAATGTCATTGGCCATGGATTTTTCCAGCTTCATGTGCATGTATTTATCTTTTCACATATTTCAGTTTCTGTAGGTGAATACTACCTGATCTTTATTCACTGAAGGTTTAAAAATGTTCTTCTGGGAGCCGAGCTTCATTTGTATCTGGGAGGATAAGTTTAAACTTATCAGGAAATACAAGGTTCAAAGAAGGTTCTTTGACAGGTTGGAGTCTTTTTTTAGTGCTGGCTTTGCAAGGATATGAGGTGAGAACAACTAGCACTCTCTGTTCTTTGTTTTTCTTCCTGATGTCGTGTACTGGAAAAAATGTCTGTAGATTTCAAAGTATGGAGTCATAGAGGGGCACACATTTTCTACCTTCTTCCTGATCGTGTTTGTATACTGCCTAAAAGTGCACTTAGTCAACCAGGGAGGATGCTTTCACAAGGATGATCCCGAGCTAAATGCCAATCATCCAGCCAGTAGGAGGAAGAAATTCTAATTTTCTTCGTATTTAAGTTGCTGTTTCTTAGCTCGACTTCCCTGAAATCTCGCACTCAGTAGAACCATCACTTGTTTGGGGTTTGGGATTTTTGCCTCAGTTAATGGATATTTAATTCTGGGAAGTTAGCAAATGTGCCCACTTCAAAGAAAAGTCGTAAATTAGAATAGTTTTTTAAAGGAATAAATTAGAGCAAATTATTCAGTGTTGGAGTAGCTTGAGCGGGATCTGACTACACCTTTCATCAAAGACTGATAGGTGTTAATCAAAATGCACCTAACATCTCCAAAACATTAAAGGCCGTCAGCAGGATCATGACACAAAGATTCTACGTCTGTGCACGCAGCTCCTGTGTGGAGGTCTGTATTCAAATGTGTGCACACATGATTACCTACACTGAGAAATGAGACCTCCTGCCTTCATGCTTATTCCTACTTTTGCGTGTTTCTGGCATTGCTTTGCATTTCTTCTGCAGTTCTTTTACACCAGGTGCCCACTACAGCTTCTTAGTGGAGTCTCTGCTCAGGTCTGTGATGTTATGGTGTGGGAGGGAGACTAGGATGTTGTTCTGTATCACTTGCAGGGCGGGAGGCTCCCTACTTAGAGGGCTTAATTGAAAGGTAGGTTCTGCAGTAGCAGTAGAGCATTATCTTCTATCCTTTGTTACATGGCTTTCCTGTCATATCCATCCATCGCCTGACCTGATACATAGGTCTGATTTTAGGATGGAAGAAAAGAGGTCTGGAAATTAGTATTACTGAACAAACAGCAGGCTGTTCGTTATTATTGTCATCTTCCTGTGCCTTGGAAATACGACCAATTTCCACTCTTCCCTAGATGCTCGGCTACTAAAACCTCTTGGTCACGTATTTTATTATTGTAGGTCTTTATCATGTTTGACAACTACTGTTTGATGGAACATCACTGATTTAACAAATCTTTGGCAGAAGAAACCTTTAAGTGAGGCACCGAGTATGAAAAGCCATTAGAAAAAACACGGTATGTAAAAATACTGTGTCTGGCTGATTCCTGCTCTCAGCCCATTGTGCAGTCTGAATCTGACTAGAGAAATCTTCACGTGTTTAGGGGAAGAAATTTTTGAATAATTTCACATTTCCATTAAAATAGTTTTTGTCACTGACATCAAGTCAGCCTTCCTCCTTCCTGTCACTTCACCTGTCTAATGTTGCTTGCCATTGTGTGTCAGTCTAACTGGAAACTACTTTGTAAAGATCATGAATTAGTCCCATGTTGATGCTGTTCAAAAGGAAGAAAAACACGGCAACAACAAACTTTCTGCAATTTCTTTTACTCTGTTCACATGCCCAAATGAGTTCCTTGGTCTGCATCTTTTCTCTCAAGACTGACAGTGGGTTCGCTCTTTTCTGCATTGTGAATGTTGTGCTACAGAAGTTTTGGACTTCTCACAGAAAGTGACTGTAAATCTCTTGCAGTTTGTTGGTGGTGTTCCATTTCATGTAACCTATAGGTTCAATGTCTCATAACTGAGAATAGCCCAAACCAGGATACTTCATTCTCAAGTGTGTAAACACTCAATCCAAATACTGTATAATTAATAGCACTTCTTAGTTCCTTGTTCTGTGTGCCATTGGGAAGGTAATGATAGTAAACCAGCTATTGCCCTTTTTCTTGTGGGTGGGTGGGTGGGGAGTTAAAGAGGGCTCTGAACTTCTGAAAATGATGGAAAGAGCTGAGCAAAGTATGCACCAAAATACTCTCTTAAATACACTAGAAAGTTTTATACAAAGTACATGTCTACAATTCTTCTATGGCTTTTAAAGTTGGGAGTGCTTTGTGTTGTGTGTAACCCACAGTTTGATTAAACAAAAGGATATATAATGAAAATTAACATGAGGTCTCCTGGCTTCTCTGTTCGCTGTTTGAAGACTACTTGGGCTGGCACTGGTTGTAAAAGCTGTGATGAGAAAACACTGATTGATCACCATTGATTTTCATGAGGCAAAGTGTTAATTCTTTGCATTTCAAAGGGCTGGATCAACTGGTCAGCAACACATTCTTTGAATTTTACTGTGTGTTTTACAGGTGATGACAAAAAGGGAGCTGTTTTCAGCATACTGTGGGATGGCAGATGTAGTGCTCTGAATTCATTGGGTTATGTCAGGGTGCTGACATCAACCCAGATGTCCGAGGAATGAAATGGAAGAACTCCTGATTACTGAGCCATTGAGAGAAGAGTGCTAGATGTTTTCTTGTATCTTAAACTCTTCTTCAGGTTAGGTTAATCTGTGAGTCTAGATTGTAGTTTAACTGTAATACCTCCAAGGAAAATGGAAATCCTGTCCCTGGCAAATAAAAATGATTTAATTCTGTTTTCTTCTCTGCTAAGCATGCCTGCCTGAAAATACTTTTAGGATTTCTAAAAAATTTCTGTCGTTACATCGGAATGCTTAGTTGGATGGCATCATAATTTCTTATGCAACCAAATGATCTCATGAAACTATTCTGAGAACTATGAAGCAGAAGTAAATGTAGTGTTTTAATGAAAGTTATTGCTTTATGCAAATATATGTAATAAAATAGGCTCACAGATAAGAAGCCAAAATTATTCAAGCTAAAATCAGAATAGCTTCTAATTAAAATGTATTAAATTGCTGGAAATGTATCCATAGTTTCTTAAGGAGATGAGAAGTTTTTAATTATTGTTGTCAGGTGTCTTACAACTTTTGCAAATTACAGAGAGTTATTGTCAACTCTTTAACAATTTTGACTGTGTTGCGGCAAGTTACTGGCAGATAAACCTTAAGTATCACAGTCACTGCCTCACATAAAGGGTTTAGTTCTTCACTGGGCTGTGAGGGGCTCCCACATGAAACTGTGAATTATTTCCAAGTACCCTCTTTGGTAGCTTCAGCTTTCTGTTCAGGTCCCTAAGGGGCAGGAGTGAACGTCACATCCCCACGCTGTGTAATCTGCTAATATTTAAGCATCAAGCATTTGTTTATTGTTAGTACTGAAGATAAGAAGTGTAAAAGAAAATGTTGAACTGCCTTTACTTTGTAGTTGTCCTGTCTTCAGGGATACAATCTAATAGTTCAAAACGGAAACCCCTGTGGTGGGAGTTGGACAAGTGGTGACACTGTTGCTTGCAGGCAAAAGACAGTGCATTTCCAGACTCATATTTTGGCCTATTTATTTTGAGATGACAAGTACAAATCTTAAGGGAGAGAGAAATATTTTGTTGTTTGAAAATCCAGGTTTTCCATAGTCAGGGGTTGATTAGCATGTTTATCTGGGAAGGGTGGATAGTTGGATAGTTACTGTGACTCTTCAGCTGTCGCAGAGCATGCTCCCCGTGACCCAATACACCACTGTGCTGAATGTTGTACAGACAAAAAAAAAGGAAAAAGAGAACATATGGGGTTTTTTTCTTACTGTTTCAGGTAACACAAAGTTACTATTTGCCCAAGTATGTATTGGAATGCTGCTGTTAATGTTGTTAGCGATGAGGAAGGGTTCCTGACCGCAGGACTTAAAATTCTATTTGAGGCTCATCACTTAGAGCCTTTAATAAGTTTCCTCTGTGTGTGTGATGCTGTTTCCATTGTGCAGTTGTCTTTTGTTCTGTTTAAGGTTGTACAATTGGATCCATGCACACACAGGGATTCATGCCCACTCCCATACCCTTCCCAGTTCTCTGAGCTGCTGAGGTGTAGCATTTTGAATAGAGTTGAATAGATGGATTTGATTATAAATAGGGTCTTGAAAAGTGAACTTCTGTGTTCAAAGAAGAAAACACAACACCGAAACAAAATACATTTACCTGTCAGTTATTCCTACATAATTCCTGTCACGCACTTATTAGTCAAGACATGTCATGTATAGGAACTTTTCTCCAGCACATTTCTTTTACTTGCTCATTCACGAGCATGAAGTCACAAATAACAAGTTACTCTAGCAACAACGTGAGACAGACTTTCCACAAGTTATAAGCACTGATCACACATCCAAATAGTGTATTTTCACTAGTCACAGAATTAGACGCTTTCTAAGAGTAGCTTATTCTGTTACAATACCCCTTATGATACCCCTGCATGGCACTGCCTCAGGTTTCCTTTCCTCAAAGGGCAGGAGGGTTTTTTTATTGCTGCAAACAAACCTGTTCTCTCACCAGGACCTTGTGTTCCAGTATAACTGTGCATTGACATCTGGGAGAGAAAATCATGGAGAAACCTTTTGTAACACTGTTCAGGGTGTCTGTTACTGCTACTGTTTTCTGTCTTGGTTCTGTAATTTATGAAGATGTCAGATAAAGCATGAGACACTTTTTTTTTAGGTTGCTGTGTGTACTGCATAGTGTCAGGTGCAGTGCAGGACTCTCAAGAAGTTCAGTGGCAGTCCAGCATCGTATCTATCACTTGGAATTTTTGATTGTGACTCATGTTGGTAGAAGCACCTGATTACTTAGGCTGTAAAAGCTGCTTTGTTCCATGCCAGGGGCAGGATGAACATTTGGGTGTTGGGGGCTAGAGCTAGGAGCCAGGTGAAACCAGGAGTCATTGACTGTTGAGCTGTTGGAAAACTCGAGCACCATGAACATAGAGACTTTGGGACGGCTTGTTGGTAGTTTGTGTGTTGCAGTCAGCAGCGGCTGTCTCAGATCTCACTGGTGCTCTGCATAGCTGTGAGATGGTGTTTCCTGTGAAATGCTGCCTTGTGAGAACCATGGCCTTTAACAGCCTTCCGTCTTACCTGTGATTTACCCATTGCTTAATCCTGGTCCAGTGTTTCAACCCCATGGCAGGGGGTTGGAACTAGATGATCTGTGAGGTCCTTTTTAACCCAAAGTATTCTATGATTGTATGTTTTTATGCTAATAACATTGGGTGCCAGATAAAAGTTGTGCTACCCTAATAGTCTGCCACTTGTCCCTGGCAATTTCTGAGTGATAACGGGTATGTAATTGTCTTCTGCTTCCTCCAGGAAGTACTTTTAGTCTTGCTGTTATATTGGAGAACATTCCTATCCTGTGCTGCTTTGGGCAAGATGTCGATTTTCATGCCAGATATAAGCCTGCAGTTTAGGTCACCAGGATGACTGCTTTCTGAAGATGAATGTGAGGCAGTTGGTGCCTTGAGTTTATGGTCAGTGGAGTTGTAGAGTAGCACTACTGTAATAGAATAAGCCTTGGAACAGTCAAAAGGGAACATCTATAAACTGGTATGAGGTAGCCACCAGATACATTTTAGCAGATTGACTTTCACAAAGCTTACATATGCCTCTGTTTCTGAAAGGTGTAAGGAAGCAAAAGGGAGAGCAAAGTAAGAGTGTTAGTATCTATTGTCCCATCCATCTGTGGTGAGCAGGAGGCAGGTATTTTTGCAGAATACCCATGAGTTGATGAAAATATTGTTTGCCTGTTCTCATTAGTAGCTCATTTAGAAATAATCTTTTTAATTGAAGGATGCCTAATATATCTTATGTGTCATTATTGCATTTGTTCAAGTGAGTGGTGAACTCTAGTTTGCTGAGATACGTTGAGATGTGTAATACGTAATGGCCACAGCGAAGTACCTTTCTTGTGTATCTTTGGATTGCAGTCCTGAAGATCATCTGAATAAAAACAAGTTATAGAGGAGCTAAGAGGCAATAGTGAGTATTACTTTGAGGAAGAAGATGGACTGATACAGTCAGAGTACCATAGCACTTTATAGTAGGTAGTTAGAGAAAGCGATGGGAGCGCAGAGCTTTTTCTGGTAGCAACATGAAAAGTGAAAGAGAAATTTCTGTTTTTCAGAGAGTTGTTTTTCAGGTTCAGTTTCTTGCTGTAGTGTAGTGCATCATGTTTTTGTGGGAATGACAGCAGTTGCATCCTTGTGCTCGTCTACAGGCTGAGTACAAACTAATAGTCCATTTTGTTGCTAACTGCATCTACTGAGAAGGGCTTAAATTTTGGAGCGGATAGTATTGGTCACAGTATGAGGCTTTTTCCTTTTGTTAAATAATTTTGCTGAGCAATGGCGATGCTTAGCTATTTTTACCTTAGTATTGGGCTAGTTTTGTGGCCCTTATGTTTTCCAGGTCTTTAAGTACAGAAATTGTAGAAGTACATAGTTTAAATGTCCTTTTATAATTAGCTATTCTTCAAAATCCTTTTAGTGGTTTTCCTTCAGATACAGGCTACTCCCACTTTTTGTTGGAAGCATTGAACAAACTGGACTAGCATTTTCCTGTTGTGTCTGTAATTGGTAACTGTGTGTTGGTCCCCAATAAGTTTGCATACAAAAATACTATGGTTTATTGGGAATCTCCTTGTGTGAGAGACATCTTATGAGCAAGCCAGCTGCATTAGCTTTGGGACTTTGAAAGTAGGATCAAAGCTAGCAGGTAATTGCCCAGTAAAGTAGGTCTGTTAGCTTTGATGCACTTGGGGGAAGCAAGGCTTCCCCTTACCACAGTGCAGAAGCAGGACTGGGAATTGCCCAGAGATTTGTAATTGTGACAGAGTGAAGATGGATGTGAATAGTTTTGCTTGAGATTTGCTGTCTCTGTCAGCTAACAAATTTTGTTCCTCCTCACCGTTGTGTGGGGTAGGCTCAGCACAGCTGTGTAGCTTCAGTAGTGGTTATTCTGTAGCTCTGAATCAGCCTGTAGGATCTAAAAAGACGTTGTTGATTAGCTTAGTAGGTGTTACTAGACAAAAGAATGCAATAACTGTTACTCTAGTGTAGGGTTAAACTTTTGTACAATGTAATGTTTAATTCCAAGGATGAGAACTGTTTTTAGAAAATAAGTATTTTTGTCTCAAGGCTGACTCTTCTGACTGATCCAACTGAAGGTAATAGAAATACCTGCTTTGTAGTTACCAGCTTCTCTTACAGTACATCTTACCCTGAGCCTTTGGGTAGGTATGCCAAATGTCATCTGCTTATATTTCCCTAGAAGAAATACTCAGTTTCCTGTTAGGAGGTCTATCGAGAAGGTCTTTTTGATCTGGATCCTGTGCCAGCTTTTCCTCCCGTGTCTGGTTCCTTGCTTGGTGAGCTGTTCCACATCTTGCCTGCAGACTTCCCCAGGAGGCTGAGCTCTGCATAGATGGCTTTCCATTTCAGATCACAGTTGAATTCTTTTTCTTGGATTCTGCTTCTGCTGAGGTAAGAATATGCTGAAGCTTGTTGGGCTAGCAAAATACAGCTATCAGTGCAGCTGAAGCAGGAGGCAGTGCCCTGGACTATGTTAATGGCAAGCACTGTTTTAACTGATGATGCTGTGTGTGATGAGGAAGAGTGGCCAAGACAAGTTGCTAGGTTGGAAGCATTGTGTGTTTGTGGTAGTATTAGTGTAAATGTGGAAGAAGGTGATTCTCATCAATGTAATCAAGTTATTTGTGTTAGAATACAAACTGGAGTGTTGTATTAGCATAATAATTGCAAAGCATTAATTGACTACTGGTCTGAATTCAAATTTGGTCAGTAGCAGCACTTTAACAAGGTTTCTGATATGACAGTCAGTCATTCAAACAAGAACGTAAGGTCCAACCCTGGCTTGATCTCCATTGGAGTCACACTTTTTGAATGTATATGTATATTTTGATCCAGAAGGAAACATTATGATCTATTCTGACCTCTTCCATAAACTGGGCCCACATGTGTTTGAGTCTTACAAGTGGACTCGAAAACTTGTGATGAAACTGAAGAATGCCTCCAGAAGACATGACATTTCAATCCTGTTTGGAGGTCTTTTAGCGGTGCCAAATACATTGCATTCTTTAGCTGTGTTTAAGAAAATAATCTTAATTTACACATGAAGCTTCTATAATGTGTGATAACTTGTTAGATCTTTCATCAAAGATCTTCTGTCTATATGTGCCTGTCGATGTGGTCTCTAGAATTAAACAGGTGAAGCCCACCAGCACCTAGCAGTGAGGCAGTTCTGCCACAGCTCTGGTTCTCTGCTTGGAGAAGGGCTGCTCTCCAGTGTCTTACCTGCTTGATGTCTGGAGTTTTTAAAGGTAACAAGGTGGAGTTGGACATCTTTACCTCCATCAATTTTCTAGTTCACACTTGAGCTGTATTCAGCTTAAACTGTGAGGAAGAAACAGCGATAGAGATGCTTATCTCTTTATCTTTTGTTGGGACTTGTCCCAGTAAACTTCCTGCAATATTGTAGCAGTAACCCAGTGTTCCGGGATCCCCACTACCTTTGTGCTCTGTCTAAATAGTGGCTGCTAAATTGATCTGTACTGTAAAGGTGAGAAGGTCAAACATTTTATGTTTGCCATTAGGTTAATGCTATGTGGGCATTCATTCTGATTTACCTACTGCCCTTTTACCCTCTTGCCCACCCATGTTGTTGTTCTTCACTGAGTGAAGCACATTCATGGTTTTATCAGCCCTTTTGTTCTTTTGATAACCACATACCATCAGACAACTTGTTCCTTTTGCTTTGTGCATGACAAATGCATTAATAGCATTGATTAGAAATGTAGTATAGATTTCTTTGAATCCCAGTGGATTCTGTTTTCTTATGTTGCTGTGCAGTTACATTTTTCTGGGAACAGTCTGTTTGCAATTGTTGTTGAGAGTGGAAGTGAGACTGAAAAAGCATGTCAGTGTAAATAGAGCCTAAGTCAACGAGTAGAAAAGAGCTCTGCTGGAGAAAATGGGCGGAAATTAAGATCAAGGTGCAAGGGAGTCTAGAGATATGGACAGATCCAGTGTGCAAATAACCCTGTGTGTTCCTGTCCCACTTCCAGAGCTTTCCCTTTCTCTGTGCACCCTCTGTCTCCCTTTGCTGAACGTTATTGCTAATGGCAGGGATTTGGTGTTTTGAAATTGAGTTCTTGTATTTCCTGAGATGTGTGGTGCTGGCTGGTTCTTCATATCCAGTATGATGCACCTGTACGCATAGTTACATTGGCTAAAACTTTCAACTGTGTGCATGAGGAATGAAAATACCTGCTGACATTTTCTGTACGTTATCCCAGTCTTTTCTGTAGCATGTCCTGACTTTGATTATAATCCTGCACTTCAGTTTCTGTACTCCATGTTGTCTCCTGTTGTAAAAATAAATGTTCATTGTTGGAGAGCTTTCTTCACTGAACCTTACTTAATAGAAGTTACTGAGGGTTTTTAAGTGTTACTGTCTGTTACAGAGCATCTCTTTGGAAAGAACATTAGCAAATATTGTTTCCCTCAGATCTGCTTTATCGAATACCTCCTGACACAGTTAGAGAGGTATCATGCCTACCAGCTCATGGGTGGTTTTATTTCAGGCTGTTTTATACCTTTATGGAGAGAGAAGATAAGGTGAACTGGAAAAGTCTTTCCAGTAATAAAACACCTCACCTACGCCCAGTGTAGGTGAAAGTCAGTAAATATCACCTGAGTTGACCGCAGGAGAAGCAGCTTGGGTCACTTCTCATCAGGCATGCTACCTGTTGGCTTGCAGGCTTGGCATCAGGTTACCTAGCCCACTTTCAACTGCTAACATAAATGGAAACAATTTTCAGAATCTTACTGAAAGTGATATTTTGACCTTTTCCAGAAGGGGAATCTGCTAGTAACGCCTGTCATCAGGATCAGTTCTTGTGTCTGTCTGTGCAGCTTCAGCTTTGCCCACAGATGGAGATGGATGAAAGGCTGCATTAAACACTTCTCTTAGCACTGGTAGGGCTGCATGAGCAGTCCTCCTGAAGCTGTAACATAATGTAATAGAGGCTCTTTTTCCTTCTTGGGATCAAGTAGACCTTTCAAAATGGAGATTGCTGGGTGACACATGAACAGACCCCCATTATGCAGCACCAACCATCCCTTTCCTCTCCTGTTCCCTGGGAAATGGAAGTGTGGGAACAGACTGTGGGAAATAGACCACTGCAGCTGTGATCTGCAGGTTCTGCTTGTGCTGCTGGTCTGCGGTGCTGCTCAGCCTGTCTTTCCGTATATGGCTTGAAAGAAGCTTGCTGTAAAAAAAGCAAGAAAACAAACAAAAAAACCCCACAACAGAATTCCCCCATAATCAAAGGGGAGTTGAAAACTGGCTGCTGGGCTGTGAGCACATTCCGCTTCTCAAGATGGTTAATGACAGTGAAACCAAAAGAAACTGTGTGGAAGTTCAGCCATGTATTCTTTATTCTTTTCATCCCTGGTTTCTTTACACTTAGATTTCTAGGACAGTATACACTTAAACTTTAAGGCAGATTGAGTGTGATACCGATTATATTTTTAATGGGTACAGATGTTTAAAGTGTCTTTTGCTTGCCTGGATAGTGGCAAGATTTTGCATTGCAGCAGTAGATAAATGTTGGGTTTTCTCTTTCCGCAAAATTCCCAGTTGCTCTAGAGGACCAGATTTTTACAAATGGGGTTCAGGTAAATATCTGCTTACTACACAGTGATTACATTTAGGACAGCTTGTACTTCAGAAAATACACATTTTCAGATTCCCAGCTTCACAATTACACTTTGATTTTTTTTTTTTGCAACTGCCTCCGCACAGACTCCTGTGCAAACACAGAATTGGGACTCCAGCTGTGGACTCTGTCAGAGGAGTCCTAACATAACTTCTTCAGGTGTGGTTTTTTCCCTTTAAAAAAACCCAATGTATAAAATTTTGTTAGAAACCTTATCCATACTTTTTTTTTTCCCCAAATGTATTGGTTTCGGGTGTTTTGTGGGTTTTTAAATTTTGTTTTCCTGTCTTGGTTTTGTTACTAAATGATCCATTTAGGAGGAGGAAGAACTTGCAAAAGATTCTTAATTAAATGTATGTGTGAGCATACAGTGCTGCTGTACAGACTTAGACAAACCCCTACCATTTTCTGCAGCACCCTGGTGCACTACTAGAAATGCACTTACAGTCACATTGGCCTTTACAGTCTACCATTGCTCTCCAGAGTCAGCAAAGCAGGTAGTCAAGGTAATTGTTGCCAATTGTTACCAATTCGGATGTTTAATTCTTAGGTGAGGATAAGGTTTTATGTCTTGCCCTTTGGCTGTTTATTCCGTTACAGAGATGTTTTTGCAAGTTTTTTTGAAAATCCAGGTTTGATTGCAGAGCAACTTTTGTTTTTTAATTAGAAATTGATTGGTATACTGAATTGGCTTTTTGGATGATGTTTATGAGGTTGACAAGCTAGATTTCATCAAAGTATCCTGAAGAAAAAAAGAAAACTCTGTAGCAGACACAGGACAAAGGGGTGAATCCACTAACTGCTGACATAGCATGGTATGCCCACAACTGATGGACTTACCCATAGTGGATATAGAATATTTTCTAATTCAGTGGTTTAAGGAAAAAAATCCCAATTGATTTGTGTTTCTTTTGATAAATATAACTTGAAACTGGCTAATTGTCTGATCTGCAGAAAAATCTGGATATTGTGCTTTCTGAATTTACCTCATCAGGAAGGTGTAGGCTGTAACTTCAAATGGTTTAAAATGTTGGAACCAGAAGGCAGATGTACCAGCAAACCAAATAATTGCATTGGAATTCCATCTTTTAGGGACTTGCTTTTTTGGACAAGTTTGTAAGTCTGAGTATTTTATTCTTGCCGTCTGTCAGTTGGGGTCTGCTCACGGTACTCTGAAGTCCTCAGATGAAATATGCTGGCAGTATAAAAATCTATATGGTAAAGATGGTATCATGAAGAACCCTAGCAGAGAAGTATGGTGAAAAGATCTGATGCTTGAATATCTTTGACTTGTTGATGTGTGCTTGTTTAAGAATTGCAGGTTTATAAGGGAAGCAGTTAAAAATGATGAATGTATTAGTGTAAATATGAAATGAGTAAAATAAGCATGGCCAGCTAAAGCAGTGCCTAACTTATCGAGGGTGAACATTTATTTTCATTGCTTGTTCTGTTGTTTAAATTATTCCTTTTAAAAGACACATTGACATCTTTGGTATAAATTATGCATATTAATGTAATTGTATTTACTTGTAGGTGGCTCTAACCAAGAGAGCTGATCCAGCTGAGTTGAAAACAATATTTTTGAAGGTATGTATAAAGTAAATATTTTACTCTTTCTGCTTAAATTTTTCATATCTTTTGCTCCTTTATTGCAGCATACAACTCTTGATAGTTTTTCCAACCATTAATCATTCACTGTATTATTACCATGTTAGACTTAAATACCATTATCAGAATTGAACAATGCACACCAAGAAGTCAGATACGTTCCTGAGTGATTATTGTATTGACTCAGAAGAAGTATTACTATCTTAGAAAAAACCTGCATTGTTCAGAGAATGGGGTGGGAGTTTCAATATTGTTCCTACACAGGTAAAATGTTCATGTAGACACCTTGCCATTAGACCATTTGGTAAACTGTCTTCTCCCATCCTAACTTGCTTCCTTCCTTCAGGTTTACGTCTTCTCTAATGTGTAGAAGTATCGGGAAGCTCACCTTGGGAAGTGCTGGCAGTATTTATTATTTCAGTAAAATTCCTTCCATGCTTGCATGCTGTAGAAGTACACAAGCAATGAAATGACTCGTGTAGTTGTATACTTGAGAGTTGTGTGCTTTAGTGTTGTGCTGGAATATGGCTTTCTTTGACCCATTTTACTAAATTTAAATGATTACTCCTCACCTTCTTAAGATTTATTAGTACAATTCCTCTATTAATTTGGTAATCTGGTGTGATAAACGAGTACAGAAATCGAGGGTATGGAGAATATATTTGAGGTAGGTTCAGCAGTGCTACAGGGAGCTGTTGCATCTGAATTATTTTTATGGAAGGATTGAGTGCCTAACAGAGCTCATGCCTTTCCAAGTTCCTCCCTCCACCTTCCTTCTCTCCAGCGTCATGCCCCTCTCTCCGTGCACTCCTTAACATGTTTTCCATTGTCCCTTGTGAGCTATTATTAACAATATGTGTGGGCGTCACTATGTATATTACCAGTATTTATAGTTTTATCATATACTGTCAGTATTTATAGCTCTGAAATCAGATTTTCAGTTGAGAAAGCCAGGATTTTTAACTTGTTAAGTCCTGGAACTTGAATCTGTCAGGAGAGCAAAGAAAATGGGATAATGAAATTTTCAGAGGCGGATGCTTGAAGAGCAACTTTTAGCATTTTCAATACATCAACCCCCCAACAAAATGTTTGCAAATCTTACTTAAGATGGGTTTGAATTGGTTAATACTTGACTATCTAAAATGTATGGAAATAAGTTGCCAAAAAGCCATTAAGTACTATTGTATAATATCAAATTCTCTATGGGTATAATTGCCAAAGTGGGGAAAAATACAATTGTATAGAACCATTTTTTTTTAATGTCTCTCCTCCAAAACCAATAGAATTGATGTTTTTCTCTTTTTGTTATGATAATTTCCAAGAGTAACTCTACTTTTTCTAAGTCTTCTACCATAACCCCAAGGAGATTAGATTTTAGTCAAAGTGATCAAGCTGACATTTTCCAAGGTCATTTTCTATATGTAGTATAGAGTACGTGATTGGATTTCAAATACACTTGAGTAAATCACAACGACAAGAAACAGGGGGGACACTGAAACTTTGTGCTGTTTTCTGTTATTGAGTGCCCTAGCAGGGGGTTAGCCTGGAAGAAAAAAAAATGAAATATAGACGCATGGGCTGACTTATTTGATTTGTTTCTCAATAGCAGCTGTGTTAAAAGTTTCTGAGGCTGGGATTCTGAACGATTCAGTCTCCCTGCAAATGATTACATTGAAATCAATTGATCTGCTAGTTCTTATAAAAGTATACAATTGAAAATTCCTTGCAGTGTATCAACTGGAAATCTTGCCTTACAAACAGTGTCTATTGAAACATGAATCCTTAAATGCTAACAAATATATAAATGCCAAAACAAGTTATGTTTTGGTTGGGCTTGCTTTTCAGAAGCCTTGTTTCATGAAGATATTGCTGTACCCGAAGACTGTATTTATATAGCACTAGAAGAAAATAATCTACTTACCATTACACTTTGGCATCCCTCTGGGAGTTGCATGCCTGCAGCAGGTATAACGGTGTTCTGCAGGCACCAGCGTGGCTCTCTGAAACGAAAACTGGCAGTTTCCTTCCCTTAGCCGAGCCATTGCAGTGTAAAACAAAACATGTGTCTTTGAAGCATGCTACAGAACAGCAATAGGCATCCAATTCCTTTATGATTTTAGCATGTATAATGCTCTGTGGGGAGCTGCAACAATGGTTTATCATCCTACCTTATGAAAAAAAAGATAAATTAACAGTTGCTCTCTGGTTCACAATGCATGTTTCTTATCCTGAGACAGACCTGTTTCCCTTAAGGATAATGCATAGTTCTGCAAATGTTACCTTGGATTTCTTTTCCATTAGATTGTTGTCCTTATCCTTTTTGTTTTCTGAAACCCCTCCCCCCCTGTTTTTAGGGTTGATTTCAAGTTTACCCTTCTACAGAAAATGGGGGCTTTAAACTTGGAGGGATGACTAAGGAATCAGAGTAACGGTGGCAACGAAGGCAATTGTATTTATTTATTATCCTACAAATATTTTAATATTGCTTTTTCTTGATATGTAGCATGTTATTAGAGGCTTCCCTTGGGATCAAAGACACTTGGGTCTATCGAGAGCTGTTTTCTGGAGTAGTATGCCAGTAGCTATGGTACAGAGCAGGATTCACGTATGACAGTGGTGTTTGCTAAGATGTCAGACCCTTTTTCTTGTTTCTGCACTGTGACAAAATTCTTGTTTTCTGTTAAATTTCTCTCCAAATGGCATTCTCTGTCCTGCTTTCAGCCATTCAGCCAGGGAGGAGTATCTGTACATTATCTTTCACGGAAGGACCAGATGTGGCTGAAGGTGATGCAGCAGTGGAGTTGCTCCAAAACAGCCTCCCCCAGGTGGACTCTCCTGAGGGGTTATTTGCTCCACTAGCACGGCAGTGTCCTTTCATAGGTGTAAGCCTGCCTTCTCATCCTGAGGTAGAATGGCTACACAAAGGAGTAATTTCAGATAAATAAAACATGCTGGAGTACCCCATTGCTGTTCTCTTTCATTGGGCCTGAGATGCCATATACGTGTTTGCAGATGCATGTCTGCTTCATGGTGTTCTTTAAAAAAACATCCAGTCCTGGAGCATTAACGCTTTCCAGACTACCATGGAGAAATTGTTGATGTGATAAACAAAAAATCGTGTATCGGCCACTCTTCTGGCTGAGAAGCCAAGCTTGTCTTTTCTCTTTGGATGTAGAATGTAGTTCTTCTGAGCAGAACGCTCATCTGCTGTAACATAAGCCTGCTTCTGGTTGGAATCTACATGTGGTGGTAGTAAATGCCCGGAGAAGGATGTATTTGAGGCACTAAACACTGTGTTCATTTAACAGTATGCAAGCGTGCAGAAGAATGGCGAGTTCTTCATGTCTCCTAATGACTTTGTCACACGGTACCTCAAGATAATTGGAGATGGTTTGCCTAATGCAAGCACTGTTCAGCTCCTTGCAGGTGTGGTGGATCAGACAAAGGATGGGTAAGTGATTTTTTGGGTGTGTTGTTCCCCACTCCTCCCCCCCGTTATTAATTTAAAAAATACAAACCCGTTCTTTCAGGATAGTCTGAACCCTGAAGGGTGGTTTTTTGTTTTGTTTTGTTTTCTTTCCTTCTTTTTTTTCCCCCTGCAGATATGTAAAGGAATACAGTGTCTTTTAAGTGGAAAGAGTAGAAACAATGTTTTGGGTTGCATGTACCATTTAGTTGAGCAAACTATTTTCTGTCTACTATGTATTTTTAATTCATTGAAACTTTCATGTTTGTTGGCTGGCTCCCCTAACTCCTCCTTTTCTTCCCCTTCCATGAGTCTTTCTGTCTCTGTTTATTTATGTATCTGTCACAAACACATTCAAATAGCAATCCAAAAAAAGTTCAGAAAAAAGTCCTCTGCTTTGTTTTGCCCCGTAGCCTTGTTAAAGGCTTTTGCCACTGTTTTTTCCGTTAAGGGGAAGGAGGAGCAACTAAGGTATTTAGGGAGCCGCTTTGCAATCTTGGGAAGACAGCGGTAAAGTTGGTTGCACATGGTTTGCATTTGAAAGACTGACTTTGCCAATAGGCAAGATTAGCTACCCCTCCATCTTCCTCCCCCTTCTTTAATGAAATTCTAGCTTTTGCTTTTGGTGCCCAGGCAAGCTGTCTCTTCACCCATATGAATGCATTTTTTGAACCCTGCCTTTAAAGTATCTTTAGAGAAACTTTAGAATCATTGGCTGTGGACTTAAAGTCTGTAGTTGTGGCATTTTTAGAAACCAGAAAACTTCAGGCATGACTCATATCAGTGGTTGCAGAGAGTAAAATGTGAGATAAATAAAGCATGACTAGAGAATGCAGGCTTTGTAGGGAACAGATACAGCCATAACTGAGAACTTTTGCAGTAGTTTCTGTGCTTTCTTCTGCTTGGCCAGTCTCATGTATCTGGCAACCGGGCACCTTAAACCGTGCAGACAAACTGATGTGATGAGTGTTACCCTGGGTAAAAGAACTCTATAAAAGGCTACATTGCCTGCGGCAGTATGGTGGCAGCAAGGAAGAGGTGCCTTCGGGTAGCGCTTGACTGAGCGCGTTAAACACCCCTTAGGTTTCTTCCCTTGCTTTAATGCCGGCAAAATTGGTGTTTTCCAAATTGCATGGCTTCAAATCCATTTTGTAATAAGAAGATTGAGAGTATAATCCATATCTTGTGATTTGGATCTCCCTCACAAGCAGAGGCTGGTGTCAGGAACAGCAAAATGTTAAACTGCAGCCTATACGAACCTGTTGACAAGTCAAGGTTTCGTAACCTGGCGTGATCTCACAGGAGTTTTGCAGTATAGTATCGAGGCCTCTAATTGCTGCTTTCTGCCACGGGTAAGGACTGTTCCTGCAGTCCAAGTTGTGCAGTTGCAGGGGACTGCATGTTCCAAAACTGCATGTTCCTCATGTCTTTGGAGAGTCTTCTGGTGTTCAGGCAGTCTTGTTTAGTTGCTCTTCTGTTGGGTGAAAGAATGTAGAAAGTTCTGAAAGTTGATTAGTATTCATGTCTCTCTAACCGGGCGTTGTAGCATTTTTTGGCCACGTGGCCAGACATTTGTACCTTGTTCCAGTGTATAAAGTAATCTGCACAACGATCATCTGAAGCAAGGGTCACTTGCGTCTTGGTTCCTTGACTGAAATCTCCTAGGGGTGGCAATAGAAGCTACTGATCTTCTCCTGTTGAATTCTTTGCAGGTTGGCAGTGCAGAGCTCCTAGTTATGAAGTGGAGTACAAAACTGCTTTTGTTAGTGCTCACTTTTAATAGGCTGGTCAGTGCTTAGAGACTTACACGTGTTAAGGTCATGAGAGTCTGTTCAATAATTTATCTTTCTTTATAGAATAAAATAGAAGATAGTTTGCAAGAGCAGTGACAACTTGATTTTGTTACCGTGTTGGTGACTTAGAGTAATGCGCATGTGAAAATACTGATGGAGTATTTCTAGAAGCATTTCAGTGTACTATTTGAATACCTTGTATCCTCTGGAAGTATTTGTTGATGACTGGTGAGCAAGACCACTCTTCACCGAAAGGATCTGAGCCCAGGATCACCAAGGTTGTTCCTAGCACTTTATTTAACATTTTTTTACTCCTGATTTTGGTGAGGTTAGGTATAGGTACCAAGTGTTGTTGGTGAGAAAGACTAAAATGGTTAAGTCATAGAGGTGAAAAGCAGGCAGCACAAAGAGCTGAAGAGCTCCTTAGTGCAAAGTGTGAAACCTTTTATGTATGATCTCACTGTGGTTACTACAGCAAAATCTCTCATACAGCTCTAGCACAATTCCGGCGTTGTGAGAGATTAAGTATTTGGGGGTATCCAGAGGAATTGCTGGTGGCACGACAGACGTGTGAGGCGTATTAGAGCGGACTGGTGTTCTGTGTATATCTGTTGCTACTGGAGCAAGTTTTGTGTCCATCTTAAGTCGGTATTTGGAGGTAAGCTTTCCTTCTGTCCTCTTAGAGGCACCTTTTTAAGGTTTCCTTGAAGAAAACAAAATGTTTTTCTTGCTGATGGCCAGAGAAGCCTTTCAAAGTAGTCAGTTAATTATAGAGCTTTTAAAAAATGTGTTATATCACATGGAGGTAGTTGATATGAAACAGGCTTAAGAGCTATTGGCCTTAAGCTTCTCATTCCTAGTTTTAGTTGGGGGTGGGGGGGAATCTTCAGTCGCTTTCAGCTGAATCGGAAACTTCCCCAAAATACAGTGTCTTTATCAAGGCCTATCAGCAACAGGCCAGGCATTTTCAGTCCTGCCTATTGTAACATTGTTTTTCAGTCTTTTGTTGTACTTTTAAACATCTGTCTAACAAAATAAGTATTTACTGCACATCTCTGTTTGGACTGTAGTAACTAACACTTTACTGAGAAATACTATATGCTTTATTTTTAGAAAGGACAAACTATTCAAAAATAACACTTGGAAATGCCAGCATTTTCCATTATTATTGGATATAAATTTATCCTCTAATGCACCAATTTACACTATACTTAGTTTACCTGGGTTACAGCGTAAAATAATAGATGTAGCTTCAATTTGTGTCCCATTATGTTATCATGTTTAAATTGCTGATACAGTAAAAACATATGCATTGATTTTTGAAGAAACCTCTTCATCATTGCATTTGTATGTATTATTACAGTGGGTAATGGCTTTTTTTTTCTCTTTGCATGGCTACATGAGGATTTGCTCTGGTGGGAATGCCTCATGTCTTTGTGGTGCCCAGGTGCCCTAAGTGTGAGCACCGAAAGCAGCGTGCAAGAAAGGAGAGAGTAGGAAATAGCTTTTTTGCTGATACAACCCAGTTGTTGTATTTGCGCTCCTGTGTGTGGATGTTTTTAAAATGCCAGGATTTCGGCCTTCCTGAATAAATTGTGCCACATTGGCGCTGTTACTGGGGACGTGGAGGTGAAGGAAGCCTTTGACCAGTTGGATAGGATATCTTTAAGATGGAAGTAAAATTCTGTAAATGTTTCAGCTTCCTCCCTTTGCACTATTGAAATCGCCAGGCTTTTCTCTGCCTTTGTAACATAAATGACCACTTGTTTAGGTAGATAAAATAACTCCTAAGTAGTATATTGAAGTCCATGTTAATATGTGCTGTTTAATGACACCTAATGATATTCAGTGAAGGGTTATGCTAAACCCAAAAGGGTGATGCTAAACCGGAGAGAAAATGTGTTACCCAGGCAACTACCCTTGTGCAGTATAGAGAAGTGAGCATATGGCTATGTAGTACACATTATTTCAGCATCTTTAAGCATTAAGAATCACACGTGTAATTGACTGTGAAAAATTACTGCTCAGTTACTGTATTGTATGGTCATAATAGAAGTAAATGAATACGTCATTGTTGTTAGAATAGATCTGTTGGGAATCACTTGCAGGCTAGTCTACTTAGGGAGCAAAAATACAATAAGAAGAAAATAGCTGGTTTAATTAACATGTAAAAATTGGGTTAATTTGAATTCAGCTGGCACAGCAGATATTAATGTCTCTTCTTTAGTAGTCTGGCTAGAACCACACAATTTGTACACTTTTAATCTCCCTAGTACTACGAATAATTGTTTTTAAAAATGGATATGGGGTTATTTTAAGCTTCTATCTCTGACTTATTACAGGGATTTATTACATACAAGTACCAACAAAGAATGCTTCTACCAGTATAAAATCTTGTATCACCGTTAATATTTGAAGTTTTCTTCAGATCTGGGCCCAGTAACAGAATATATAGAATGTTACTACCATCATGCTAAGATTCTGCTGGGATAGGTGCTGTATTTCTTTTCCGTGCTCTTTTCCGTTTGGATCAGTTGGTAAGGGCAAAGGCTGGTGGTTGTTTCACACAAAGAGCAGCTTTATCAAAATGGTGTTGGCAGATCTTACACGTTTTTAATTCTAAACAAATCCTATTCTAGTCTTGTTGCCTGCTGTCTGTTTTATTCTTTTTGCGTGGGGGCTTTATAATCCTTGGGACAGAAGAATTCAGTGCTTTGTAACTGGTTGCTGTTGCGGATGTTGTCAGGTATGTAACCATCAATAATGGATAATAATGAGCTTTTGGTGTGTCTCCAGAGGAGGGCCTCAAAGATGACCAGAGGGCTGGAGCACCTCTCCTATGTAGACAGGCTGATGGAGTTGGGCTTGTTCAGCCTGGAGAGGAGAAAGCTCCAGGGAGATCTTAAAGCAGCCTTCCGGTGCCTGAAGAGGCCTACAGGAAAGCTGGAGGGGGGCTGTGTACAAGGGCATGGAGTGACAGGGCGAGGGGTAATGGGTTTAAACTGAAAGAGGGTAGATTTAGCTTAGGTATTAGGAAGAAATTCTTCCCTGTGAGGGTGGTGAGGTGCTGGAACCAGTTGCCCAGAGAAGCTGTGGCTGCCCCCTTCCTGGCAGTGTTCAAGGACAGATTGGATGGGGCTTTGGGCAGCTGGTCTAGTGGAGGGTGTCCTAGATGATTTTTGAAGTTCTTTCCAACCCAAAGCATTCTATGATTTTTTTAACCTATTAAGTCACATAGTAACAATAAATACGCATAAATATGGAGCTTTTTAGGTTGTGATATGTTGGTTTAAAATTGAAGGAAATGTTGGATTTGTAAAAATTTGTCTTAGGAGAGTTAGAAGTTTTCATCCATTTAAAGATGGAGTATCCATGTATTCAGTGTCTAATGTTGGGGAGTACTGAGAGCTCCCAAGGAGCTTAAAACAAACAACTTGATGGCCTTCCCATGTACTAATTTTGTGTGTGTGTGTATGTAGTAAGTCATTGGTGTCTTTGCCAGTAAAGCTTAAGGCATACTTACCGGCATCTTCAGTTGTGAGTTCAACATTGAGAATACCTGAGGAGGTTTCCTTTTATTTATTTATCACACCACATAATAATGTACGGTGGGAAGCTCCTGGAGCTAATTACTTGTTAGACTTACTTTTGCCTCTACATCTGCTTTCTTTTAATTGATGCAAATATGTTGAGAAAGGTAAAACAGAACAGCTTTTTGGCTGCCTTTGTGCCATGCTTTTAAAAAAATGTCCTCTTTAGTTCATCTCGTGTGTCACGTTCTTCACAGAAATCAGCTTCTGTTACCCTGTGGATGTTTTGCTGCTGATGTGCAGCAAGCACACTGCTGTGTGACTTGAAATTAAATCCCTTAAGACAGGGTGACTGGAAATTGCTGTGAAGTCATGGGTCGTCATAACTTGATGGAATGAATGTCTTTTCCAACCTATTCAAACACTTTGTTCTTCACTATGATTGCATGCCAAGTGGAAGTTCTCATTGAACTGGCTGCAGTGTCATTTTGAGTAGAAGTTCTAAGAATGCAGTTAGTTTCTAATAGGAAAATTCTTAATTGTTTAGTTTTGTGTGTCTGTCTTGACATTTGTTATGCTGAATAAATCAGAAATAAATCTTTGTTCCCCAGCTACTGCCATGTGAACCCATTAAAGCTGTGTGCTTGCTACACTGACATAAAACAATCTTAAACCTCCCAGACTGCCAGCAGCCCCTGCAGCCACATATTTGAAGATGATTTTAAACTGTACAACCTAGACATTAAAGAAGTAGGAAAAAAGAAGGGTTGGCCTTTGCCTCTTTAAGAATAGGAGTTTGATCTCCATTTGAACTCTTGGGTGTGACCCAGAGAAATTAGAACTGCTCAAGGTCTTTGCTGTAACAAATCTAGTGATAGAAACAATGCCAAGTTGTCTAATTATGTATTTCTGCTTATTAACTAACTTAAGGAAAGGAACCTCTGCTTTTATCTCTGCTCTGCTACTGCACTCACATAATGGGAATCTGGCTGTAATGATGAATTTGAATAAACTGCTGTTGGGCTGAGGAAAAATGTGCAGACTATGGCTTGAAATGTGTGACTCAACATGCAGGACTGGAGGGCTGAGATGGATGACGAATAAGTTGCTAGCAAACAGATAACACATTCGGACCGGTTCCTTCTGAAGTGAGTGGCAGCATGTAGGTCTGAATGGATTTGCTTTACAAAAGCCGTAAGTACAGAGTCTTGAGGGAAGTTACTCATATCTTTATTGGCACTCTCTCTTGCCAGAGAGGGAGGTAGGCTCCCCCAGAGGGCAGTTCAGTTAGATATTAAAGCTGAGGTGAGTAGCCATGCTGAGCGCTTTGCTTATTTTATGTTCTGTTGCGACTTGCTGGGAGAAGTAGTTTCTTGCTCAACACAGTCATTTCTATCTAGTGATATAAAGGCCTCCTGACAGTGTTGGTGATAGGGCATTTTATGATAAATTTTAATCCCTATTGATTTTGTACACATTTTGGTTGTGAACTTATTTCTTTTGTGAAATGGATGTTATACTGTCATTTTTTCTGCAAGTGGTTTCACAGCTTTTTTTTTTTTCCCTTCATCTTTTAGGTTGATATCCTTTCAAGAGTTTGTGGCATTTGAATCAGTCCTGTGTGCTCCTGATGCACTGTTTATAGTAGCCTTTCAGCTGTTTGACAAGACCGGCAAAGGAGAAGTTACTTTTGGTAAGACTGTTCTTAAATGTACACTCTTAATTTATATAACCCTACTTACACCAAAGTGTGTTTCACCTTCTGTTACTTAGGAAACGCAGGGATTAGTAGTGAAACTGTGCTACTGCCAAGTAACTTTTGGCAGAGTGTTTTTTAATCAATTATATGTACATGATATGAAGTTAAGACCATGGCCATCCTCATGGTTTTCTGTAGAGAACTGTTCACTTCTCTTTTTTTTCTTTCTTCTTTTTTTCTTCCAACATGCTTGTGCAGGTCTTCATTCAGAACAGCCGTGAAAGGTGGCTATAGGAAATGATTGTAAACCACAAGAAAGTTGCCAGAAGACTTGGGTGAATGCTGAGTCTGAAATTACCCTTTGTTTAAATTGGCTTTATTTCAAGCTGACTTCCTTTTAAGTCTTAAAACTTTCTTCTGTGATATTTCACAGTAATAAATCCATTATTACCTGCCTCCCTGCCCCAGCCGTTCAGCTGTGCATTGGAGGTGTGGTGTTTGCACTGACAACATGAGAAATACTTAGGCCAGTATAAAACTTGACTGTGGGGAATATATGTTTCCAGGTACTGTAGAGACAGCTTTAGATACTTGCCACCGCCTAATGATAAGGGCCATTCTCTCTGGAAGAAGGATTGAGAAATTAGCTGTTTTGAATAACTTCAGACATTGCATGGCAGAGTGTATGGGGAATTGTTTTTCTGCTAAGTACCTATGCTGGATAAAATTGCTGTTCCTGGTCTGCTACGTTTGGACATGGTTATACATATGTTTCACGTTTTATTAATTGGCTGTTAAACGGTTCTAAGTAAAAGGAAAGTTGGATGACGACTCTTTGTCTGTCAGAAATGTATGGTTCACATGTCCTTTGTCTTCTGCTGGTATTCCCCACACATCTTGTGCTCAGTTAAAAAAAGCACTTCCCTTTCCCTTAGAACTGACAGCATCCTGTTACTCTTGCTTGGAGCGTCATTGTATTCCTTCTAGCATCTCCAAAAATCTGTATTTGAAGCTGTGGCTGGTGAGAAGTCTTGCTGTCTCTTCTTGTGTCTGTTTTGGTGTTCCATTATTTTGGTTGTCAGTTGAAGTTGTGAAAGATGTGCTGTTGTGTGCAATATTACTTGTTAGAACAGCTTTTTAAAAATTACTACAGGTGCTAAAAGATTTGAAAGAATTCAGGAAAAAGTTCTGCTGATCATAACCTTGATGAAGGAAGTATTTTGTGCATGTGCATGGACAGAAAGGAAACGAGAGGCGGCATGCTTTCAAATCAGGAGGGCGTGCATATTTTGCAGAGGTTTTGTTCCAGCTCAGACAAACCAGGGTTCCTGGAATGCCTGTGATGTGCAGGTTCTTGTCTGCGTCAGAGCCCCCCGGTTGCTTGGAGTGCTCGTTAATAATCTAGGAAGAACTGTAGCCTGATCTGAGTGCTGAATCAGTCCAACTTAACTTTTTAACTCTTGGCATTCTTGTTTGTATTTTTCCTGCTGGCAAATGCTTCCTTTGAGGTTCCACGCAGTGAGTCAAGGGATTTGTTTGGCATTTAAAGTCCATTGAAGTCCCTTCAGTGATGAGAGAAGCTCCTATTTATGCCAGCCTGTATTTAAGGTATTTGAAAGAGGAGACATGCCAACATTGGCAGAACCTCAGATAGCTTCTTTTTTTTTTTTTCCTTAATTCCTTCCTCTCTCCCTCTGAAAGCATAAATGCATTTGTAACTCCTGTATAGTACCTCGTGGCCACCACCCCAGCAAACGCCTGGAGTGAGGAGGATGTGAGAGCTGTCTCAGTGTTGCGCACTCTCAGCAGAAATGTTTGACCTTTAGACAAAGCTGGCTTCTATTTTCTATTTCAAGAAAAAAAAGCTTGTTTCCTTCTATTATGAAAAAAAAACCCTCTTATTTTCACAAATAAATTATTACAATACTATCCTGTAACTTTCCCACTCAGTGCCTCAGTCATACGTCTTTGAGGTTAATTATGAGATCTTTTTCCATTGACTTGAATGAGAGTGGGATCAAGTCCTTATCAAGGTTAGGAGACTTAAATAGGGGTTTTGTATACTGTGGAATTACAGTGTGAAAGGAACAGAAGAAAAGGGAAAGGATCGTTTTTCACTATACTGCTGTTAAGTGTAGTACCTCAAGGATTCCATTATAAGTCTGTATCTCATTTTATTGTTGTAAAGAAACAGCGTGGCTTATCTGTGCAGTCATTGTTTTTCTGTATACTGAGGTAGTGGTATAAATATTTTAGCTTATACTGAACAGAATATTGGGCTTCCCAGCTGTGAACTTCACATTTTCTACTGAGCAAATAATCCAAATCTTATTCTTCTACAGGTGCACTTAGCTTGGCACCTTTGTAAAAACAAATTAATAATGGGCTTTGCGTCAATGAGCTTTTACACTGAATGCCACATCCAGGCTGTGGATATTTAGAGAAATGTTCTGGGTAAAGAAGTTCCAGTATTTAATACTTTGTGTTTACTTTTCTTGAAAAATGCTGCACTATTACCTTGGCTTCTGTGTTGGAAATGCTTTTGCATTTTAGCCATATGGTGACATCTCTACAATTTTAAGCATTTAATTTCTTTCAGGTTACAAATTAACCGCACCTTGTTCTTTGACAGAGCTAGCATCTACTTAAAAAGGCTGATCCTCAAGCACCGTGTGTATGGGGGGTAGGGAGAAGTATTTCTGCTTTATTGCTTTTTTGAGGTGAATAAAATGGCCACTAGTAAATCAGTGGCCAGTGGCTGACTGAGACTACACCTGGCCGTTGCATCATGTCGTAGATTTATCTGCTGCTGAAGTGTCAAAGCTTTGACAGTTTGCAAGGAGTTAAAGCTCTCAGCAGGAAAGTGGGAGGAAGTTTAGCTGGCTTTTAAATTCGAGGCAAAGAGCAAACCATTGCTTCTTACTGTTGAGTGTTGACAGGCACATAAAAGCTGATAATGTAAGTCCAGGGGTTTAAGAGACTTAGTAGAGTTGCTTTTTTTGTCGTATGACTGTATTTTAATGCCTCATTAAAGAAGCAGAGCCCTTTGAAATTCTTTACTAGATGGCGTTTAAAAAAAGCCGAGATGGTTGGGTAAAAATGTCAGTGTTTAAAAACTAAGTCGTCTTAACCTCCATCTCTAATTTTGGATGGCTAAATGAAATGATGGCAGCTAACAGTTCTGAGCTGTGAATAACCCAGCAGTGATATCTAGGGACTGGAATCTTTCCTTTTCTTACACGAGTTCTCCAGCCCTAGTGAAGGGCAAAATAAGCGTTGTCCATGTTGGTTTTGCTCGCAGGGAAAGGAAAGGCACAAAAAGAGATGTGACTGCCCCGGTCTGTGCTGCCAACTGGCCTTGGACCTGGCTCTGAAGGTTTTAATTCTGATTTGTTTTAAAGTAGAATTTTCCACCAGCCGCAAATTCTTGCTCTCATACTTAATGAAATGTAGCTGTGGTATAGTGTGTGTTTTTTCTGGAGGTTGGCTTTTTTTTTTTTAAAGGTCCTCTATTTCAACCTGAAGCTGTTTCAAAATGGATACTGTGCTGTGCTGCTTTGAGAAATAATGAGTATGCTGTAAAGCAACTCAGTCCTTTAATGAAAAACGAAAAAGTAAACAACCCCCCAAACCCAGCAAAAATGCAAAGGGAATGGGGAGACCAAACCCACAAATGTTGCTTGTTTAGCATAACAGCTGTAGAATCGAGCAGTGTATTCTGCTTTTGTCTCAAAACAAAAGTTTATTTACATGTAGGCAGCCGCTATTGTGAGTCCCTGCTTCTGTTATTAATTCTATCAGCGCAGTTCTTAGATAAACACATTAATTAAGGATTCATCTTACTAAGCACTCCTGTTAGCTTATCTGATACTTGAATTGCCTGAATACTTGTTTGTAAACTTTCTAAAAGCACATCCCTCTTAACAGGGGTTTAAATAGCTATACAGCTATTGTGATGAGCTTCAGTTTTTCTTCCTGTGATAACGCTCTGATACTCTTTCAATATGCAAAGAATTCTTACAGCAGTCTCTCAGTTGCTTTCCTGACCAAAGGATTAGGTCCAGACTCTGTGAGTTCGCTCTTGCTTGTGTTACAGCAGATCATTTATTTTATGCTTTGCCCTGTAATTGCCTCTTATGACTTGGGGCTTCTTGTGGGATCTGTAATTTATTATTTTTTTTAATCCCTTACACAGCACCTAGTTTAGTGATACACAGCCTGGTACACTCAAAACCATGTAAAGCAAAGGTAAGCTAAATCTGAACCACCAAAATAAATTGCTGAGGCTATAAGCTCTGATCACTTGATAAATTGTAATATTCAGTATTTCTCAGTGAAATTTCCATTGCTGGTTCAAGTCGGTTAGAAACGATTCGCAGCTAGTGATGTGTTAGCTTACACCTACACATGAAACAGTTGTTGGTTTATAAATGACGGTTGCCTAGATATGCTGATCCCAACAGCAACATTACAAATGCGAAATTTGTTTTGTCTCTGGTATTTTTTGGTGTTTCTGTGCCGGATTTTACACAAGTAACGGTCAGTTTTAATTAATCAAGGTGGTAAAGTAGACTGGTCAGTATATTTATTTTCTTCAAAGCAATATTTGAAATAATATTGTTACTGTTGTTGGAGAATTTTATTTCTAAACATATGTCAGTTTGGCAAGTTTTTCTTGTTTTGTTTTTCAACTAAAATGTTATGTAACTAGGCAAACTTTCATGAAGGCATCTTAAGTAAAACAAAGCCTGTTTAGTCACAAAGTGAATCTTGTAATTTTAAATATTAGGAAAAGCTCCATCCTTTTACACAGTTGTATTTAATTTGGTCTAGAAAATCCAATTGAGTATTCTAAATCATCCAGAACTGAAATTTGGTGTTTTGGTTTGTTCTTTGTTGGTTTTTTCCTTTTCTTTCCTTTTTATTTATTTTTATTTAAATCAAAGTTGCCTACCAATAGACATCAGGCTGAAGGCCAAACATACCTCTTGTTGATTACCAGCACCCAAGGAATGGTCAGAATCATCAGACAGTTTAGGTTTGAAGGTACTGTGGCAACCATCTGGTTCCAACCTTTGCAGAACCGTTAAGACCAGGTTGTCCCGGGGCCACATCCAATCATATTTTTACGTATCTCTGGGGGTGAAGACTCTGCAGCCTCTATGGGCAAGCATCTTCCCAGTCTTTGATCCCTGTAAAAAATGAATTCCTGATGCCTAGCTGGAATTGCCCACGCTCCACCTTGTATCCATTGCCTCTTGTCCTTCTTACTACTGTGCATCTCCATCTTCCCTTCACCCTCCCGTTGGGTAGCTGTGACAGCAGTGAGGTCCTCCTTTAGCCCACCCCTTCCCCAGGCTGAGAAAACCCCATACCATTAGTGTCTTCATGCATGTCATGCACATCAACCCCTAGCTATCTTATAGAGAAAATAAAAGTGGTATTTTTTTTTAGCCAGCCAGCTCATACGGTTTAGCTTGGTGGAAATGATCTTGTTTTTTTATTAATTCTTCTTCAGGGCAAAAGGGGTAAATTCAGTGTTTATGCCCTCACAGGGCCCAGTGCTTTCCAAACCTGTGGTCTTTGGGCTCTGGCAATTTACTCCTCGCTTCTAAGAAGGCCAGGAAAGGTAATAAAGAAATACAAGACTGTTGCCAGTAAACGGAAATTACGGATATCCACAGCTCAAGTAGAAATATTTTTAAGGGATTTCATCTTGGAAAAATCTTGAAAATCTTCTCTGTAAGCTAGTTATGTCATATTCTGTGTAGATAGGTCATATATATAAAGTTATATATATATATTTTTTTTATATATGTTATTTCCCCTTGCATCCAAGGAGGGCAGACGGAGCTGGTAGGCTTGGATCGAGAGTCTTAACTGCTGAAAGACCTGGTAGTCTTGGAAGGCGCCTGTGTTTTGGGATATTAATGATGTTTAGCAGAGTAACAGATGTGCTCAGGTATCTCAGTCAAAAATCATGGCCAGGCTGAATTGGACAGTGTATAGATATGTCATGAAGAAGTGAATTCGTGGTTTTTAGCACTGACAAGAGCACAATCAACCAGAGGAGGGGGAAGGTGAAAGGATTTAAAAGTGAGAACGTTTTCAGCAGAGGGGTGAAAATTGGAGGTTATTGTGGATCTTATGATTGGGAAAAATCATGAAGGCCCAAGCAAGTTCTTGTGATAATGTTTTCATTAACGTAACATTAACCTGTAAGACTGTTCTGCCTTGTTGAAAAGTTCAGATAAGGCTGTGAAGTTACAACCAGATGCATTTTGTTCAGTAGCTAGTGCCTTTCTCCTAAAAGGGAGTGTACACGAACCTTTTTGTTAGGGTTTGTACCAGACTTCATGGTTTGCTGGAGGCTTTTGAGGGATTTTTGGTTATTGTCATCTCTAAAGTCTTTGTGACACCTGAATGACATTTATTTAGCAATACTGGTCTTGATCTCACCTCTGTGTACAACGGGTGTTATATACAGCCTTTGTTGCTTCCTCGAACCACAAGAGAGATGTGGCTCACATCTGAATGGCAGCAGCCACTTGTAGTGAGAGACTCCATCCTCCTGCGATGTCTGCCTCTGAGGGTGCTGGCACTCCACTGGCGCTGCCGCAGTACAGACTCTTCTCTGCTTGGAGCTGTGCCAACTCAACCCATTCATTTTATGAGGGCAACCCAACAAAAACAAAATTTTGCTTTCCATTGATGTGCACCAGATGTTAGGATGTTACCTGGAGGTGAAAAGCCACTGTGAAGGCATCCATTAAGTGCAGAGCTTCATTGCACTTCTTTCAATGATCAGTTCGTACTACAAAAAGAACCACCCTGATTTTTGGAACTCTTTTAATAACTTATAACCAGTATTTTCTGAACAACTGAATGTAGATGCACACCAGTGTCAGATTGGCCTGGAGATTGGTGGCCCTGCCTGTGGCAAGGGGGTTGGAACTCTGTGATCCTTGGGGTCTCTTCCAACCCAGACCATTCTGTGATTCAATGATTGGCATGCATGTGTTGTGTAGTATCTTGTCAGAGATCAGAACAACTGCTCAGAAGCTGTTCCAGTTCAGTGGGTCAAAAATCCACATTTTATGAAAGGCTAACCGTAGATTTGCACGATTGACTATAATGGCTCCAATTTTAAAAGATAGAGGTAACAAAGAGCACTTCCAGTTGGTGGGATAATTCATGCTCAGATGGCTAAAACAATTGTACTTTCTGCTGCTACTTCATGCTACTTAAAAAGAAAAAAAATAGGTGTAGAAAAGGTGAGGGAAAAGCCAATTTGAGAGTAAATTTCAACTATATGAGGTCACTCTTTAGTTAACAGTAAGCTGGGGGTTAGCCATCTTTCGTACAGCTGTATATCCTGTTGGAGGGGGAGAAGGGGAAAGCCCAACATGATTACTAGGCAGTATTTGGGGAGGAACCAAAAACTTCTATACCAGAATGTATTTAAACAGTGGCAGCAGTAGTATACCACTTTAAGGTTGATTTTTATTTTCATAATTTTTCCCCATCCCCTTTTCAAATTGTCCTGGAATTACAGATTAGAAAGTAAAAACTTCAGCAGGTCCTAAGAGCTAGGAAAAGTGGTTTGTTATTACAAATTTTAATACGAAATTTCAGATAGCAAAATACACACACTTTTGCAGTGTGTGTAATTTAGTTTTCTAAATTGGAAAATCTGCTGTTACCTAGCAGTTAATGACTATTTTTTTCCAACATTTGGAATGCAGGACCTGATTTGATAAGCTGATAAAAGAAAACAAAACTGAGAACATGTTGGAAGTGCTCAAAGTGAAAATTACAGTTTAGGTAGGTTTGGGGGTAGATAGTTAGACATTTTAATTGAACTAAAATAGTTTTATACTAATACAGTACTGTTGTGGGAGTACATTTTGTGGTGCATTTGAAATTGAAGTATTTAAGTGGGGGAAAATGTATGTTAATGCTTTGCAAGAAAGTGATTTTTTTTTTATACCATCTATCTAAGCAAAAGAGCTGTTAAAGAAATAGAGCTCTCAAGTCTGTATCGGAGAGTAAAGTTTAGGATAATTTCTTCGAGCCAGGAGTTTGCTTTTATCACTTTGGTTGGTATATTAAACTGCTGTAGGAAACAATCATGTGAATTCTGAAGTAAATACGTATTCCTGGACAACTACAGCAAAGTCAACCCCTGCCAGCCTAAAGAAAGCTGTTGATTCGGTCTAGATTCCGAAAGTCCCAGGTTTTTAGCATCTCTGTGGGTAGAGATAACAGAAAGGAGTCCAGATGATGATTTCAGTTACCCGCATGGAGGCAAGGACACTGAACGTGATACGACAGCTCTGGTAACAGAGAAGCAACGCTGGCTTATGTTAAGCAGAGGAAACCCCTTGTTTGTCCCTTACAGCTCAGTGTTAGTCCTCAGCTGGACTAGCTCCGCATAGTTAAATTGGTTAAAATGACCATTTTTACTATTTGGGGTTAATTTTGGTTTTGGGGATTTTCTCTAAATTTGGAGTAAATAGTCCTATAAAAAGCGAGTTGCCATGTACGTATGTGCCCACACACACACAGAGTTATCAATAGAAGCTAATTATTTGTATTGGCTTTTAGGTGTTTATATGCAAGTGTGTGCATGCAGCCACGTTTTTCAGGTGTGGGTGAAACCATTCTCAGTCAAAATGGATCAGGTGCACTAATGAAGGGTTTTGCACTCTTCCAAATGAATCTGTTTGAAAGGAGAAGCACAGATAAATTGCACTGACCTGAGCTGCTATCTTTTTTTCAAGTCAACCCCCCGCTTCTTGAGTCGTGTAATATAATCCCATTATCTTCAAATTATGTGCTCCATTTCTACTGTGCCATCTTCAGTTTGAGTGTTGTACCAGATACCTTCCTAGTAATATTTTAAGATGAAAAGAACATATTTTATTACTTTTAAATTCAGAATTGCAGAAGAGGTTGTGGTCCATGTTTTTGCAAGGAATTAAGAAGCGGTGAAAATATATCATTAGTGTGTTATTTCAGGGCTTGTAACCTGTGAAACACACTAGCTGTGACAGCCCTTCCTACTCTTAGTGCGTTGTTGAGGAAAGTTGAACAGATGAGTACTGTTCCTTTGAAATCCAAAGTAATCAAGTTATTCTAGTGACTTAATTTACAGCGTGGCCACTATAAAACTATTTCAAAACATTTCCTTGACAAAGCAGCAGGGAGACCAAGAATGTGATTGTAGTGCTTGTGCTTCCAGAGTGTTGTACCTTTTCTGGGTGAATGGGGAATAAATAGACAACCCAACCAAGTACTGGAACTACCTACCTATTGTTCCACATCATAGCTGAGCAGATGTCATATGGATGTATGTTGTCCAAAATAAAAAGTCATCATTATAGAACAGGCCTAGTGCCAGACCAATCATGGATGGAAATAAACACTAATTAGCTGTGCATTATCTATCTGTTCATGACAGTAAATAAAAAACAAAACAAAAAAAAATACCACCCCACCAGCCCAGACCTTGGGGTTGATGTGAACTTTGGATAAACCATGGATAAATGCAAAGAATTCCAGTAAAACAAGTCAAAACAAAATACTATTGATGAGTATTTTTGACATGTATATATGCATTTTTCAGTATAAATATGCTCTTGCACAAGTTTATTGTACTTTATCTATTACCAGGAGTAGCAAGGGCTGGTGGCTTTGCCAGGCAGGTTCAGCTGCAGCTGCAAGAGGGGTGCCTAGAGATTTGTTGTGGGCAGATACCACGCAGCAAGGGATGTAGTCCCACCCTCCCCAAGCAAAGACATCAGAGCAGGTCTGGTGGCAGTGACTGGGGTCAGCCAAGAGTCCAGCTAAAGGCAGAGAAGTGTGCAGGCATGAAGCAGGTTTGAGGTCAGGTTGGGAGGTCAAATTCGGGTCCGGGGTCACTGAAGTGCTTGGGCATTCTGCAAGTGCAGGGTGGTGCGGGAGTGGAGGCGCAAGGATCTGAGATGATACTTCCAGCTCTTACTCCTGTGGCTCTTTGCACAGACCCTGATCCATGTGCTCGTGGGTGGGGCATGGGTAGAGGTTGCAGGACCTGGTGATGCACTCAGGGACATGGATATTATGGAAAAATGTAGTGATGTTTCATGTGGTCAATGAGGAACCATTGTAAAGACAGTGGAAACCTTTCTGTTCTCATCCCCACTAAGCTTTAGGCCAGGTCTTGCACGGCAGCTGGCAAGGTGCTGGGGTTTTTATTTGATGAGACAGTGAAACATCTACTCTCACGGAGAGTTTAATTTGACCAGCTGGACTTTCTTCTTTGCCTTTTCTTCCGTGTAGGATTTATTTTAAATGACTTTGATAAAAAAATGCACTTTTTTATTGCAGCCACTTAAATGAAACTGTTTCCAAATGCATGAACAGAACTACTTAACCATTAACAAAACATGATTTTATAAAGGTATCACCTTTGTCTGAGCAGAATGATGGGGATTTGCATATTCAGCTTAAAAAAAACCCCTCTCTTTATGCTAAAATGTCTGTTCCACACTGTTTGCATTAATTTTGCTTCGTTTAATCCAAGTTGTAACTATAATGCTCGTGTGTTCCTCTTCAAGGACTGAAATATGATGAACATAGGAGCAGTTACTGCCAGAAGTGTTAGAAAATTATGTTGTTGCATGTAGAACTCAACTTAGGATTCATGTTTTAAAATTAGTCTTTTGTTTTCCTCTTTGCAGAAGGTAACCTGCATTCTTTACAGAAGTTGCTATTGGCATTATCATCAGAGTAAATCTCTCTATTTTTAATCAAGGCCCAAGGTTTTGGTACTTCTTTTGGTATTTCTATACCGTGCACAAGTGGCTTAAGTGCACACGACATATATAAAATGTGTATAGCATATAGCTTATATAAAATTAAGAAAATTTGACAACTTTCCTGCAGAGGTGTTGCAGCTATTTTGTAAGGGGAGTGGGATTTTTGTAGATGATAATGAAATTTTTTTCTAGCTGTGCATTGAGATGCTGAGAACTTAATTAGCCCAAATGATGACATTGCATGGAACATTTGGGTACTTGTGCAAATAAATAATAGGTAAGAATTTTAGTTCCTGTACTGTGGCCTGTAAAGATTTTAGTAGCTTGTTCTGTCAAGTAACTAGATGGCATGTACAACTAGTTCTCCCAATAAATGTGGTTAATGTATAGAAGAAACTGAGGATTTCTGAGTTGGTTTTGTAAACGTCAAATACAGTGGGAGAATGGCTTCCCCTTTACTCCTTTTGAAATTGCAAGTTTCAAAATAGGTGATTTTCACTTGGGAAATCTGGTGGTCTTTATTGTGTCATGAGAGTCTGTGGTTGTTCCAAAGCACTCCTACAATTCTTAATCACAGTATGGAAATGTGAGTGTACTTGTAGGTACGGTAAGCATTTAAGCATAGGCATGGCTACACTGGAGAGAAGAAAGTCCTCGGGACCCAAACGACAGAAAACTCCCACTGTAAACCAGCAGACAGTTCACGTGGTGGGAAAACAGAAGATCTTTTTTGTACAATGATCAGAAACAAATGACAAGGCATCTGTTCTTTAATTAGAGGCAGCACAGGGAAATATAATGATTTATTATAGAATTTTGCTATTCATTTTAAAATTGAGTTTCAGAATGTTGGGTGTTTTTTTTTTTTTTAAGATTGACACAAATGACATCATAGATTTCTGAAAATGAATTCAGAATCTTCTTCAACCTTTTATTTATTTTGCTTTCCAACATCTCTGGTTCTAACAATGTGAAACCAGAAGTGGTTGTATCTTCCCAGCCTTAGGTGTTGTGCTCTTACAGCTCCAGACACTGGAGCATTGACACTTTTGTCTTTTTGTCTTTTTAAAACTAAAACAGATAGAGTGTTTTAATACAGGTTTAAAAGCTTCAGATTATGTGATTAAATACCAATCGAGGATCAAACCACAGTTGTGCAGAGAATCTCCATTGTGGAGATATTCAGACCTCAGCTGGACATGGACATGAACAGCCTTAGCTGGTTGGACCTGGTTTGATAGGAGGTTGTACCAGATGACATCCAGGTGCCTTTCCATCTCAAATTGTTCTGACTCTGACACAGGATCCTTCAAAAAAAAGCTCTAGACAAGCAGAGACTCTTGGCTGCTGAAGGTTATTCAGCAACTTGTGGGTAGCTGTGGAACTTCAGCTGCAGGTTTAAGGTGAAACTACATTTTTAAATGGTACATTTTAAAAATTTTTAATCCTGAACATAGATGATTAGGAGATGATACTGTCAGAACTGAACAGCTTGGAACGACGTCTAGTATGTAATTGGTTAGCTTTTGGTGATGAAGTCACAGGCTAAAACAGGATGTGTGCATGGATCCTGCATGGTCTTTAGTGTCTGAATTACACGATCTGACTACAGACAAGATGTGGGTTGGTGATGATGTAGGTGAATAGGTGAGAAGACTAGTGAGGAGAGGGGTGAAATGCTGTCCACTTGGTACATATGGTTTGTGAGCCATAAATAGTTGCAAAAAGCAAGTACAGGGTATGTGTAAAAAGGTAGTGGCAAACAGGATACCATGTCTTATGCCATCAAAGAATCCGTAGAAGCACAGTAGGCAATCTTCCTTCCAGTCAGCAACCTGTACTGTCTCATCCCACATACACTCTGTCACAAAAGCACCTGGTATTAGTTGCCAAGTCATAATGACATCAACATCCAGTATGATTTTGAAAAGATCAAGTAGTGTAGGGAGTTCTCTGATTATTGTACTGACACTAATGTGGTAGTTTGTGTTTTCCAAGTCATAGCAAAAATTAAGTGTACATCTCCTACTTGGACGGTTTGGAGGGATATTTGTAGTGACGTGAACTTCAGAGGTATGTGTGTAGCCTTTAATCTTTAAAGTGCCCTGGGTATATACCTTGCTATATTCCTAGCTTGCTTGATGAGGTTTCAAGTTCTGTTGCTGTGGGTACCTTTGCCATTTATAAGATCAGTAATTTAACAGTGTACTTTGTCTGAAATGACAGGTCTTTTCACTTCTTGATTAATTCTCTTGAGCTGGAATTTTCTTTTGGGTCCCAACTAGAAGTGGGTTTACAAGACACAGAGTTGCAGGAGCAAGATGCATTTTTCCTTCAAGATAGCTAATGTATGTTAACTAATTACAATAAATTTACAGTGGCATAATCAGAGGACACTCTGTAACTTTCATATGTTAACAAGTTGAAGTAAAGGTTGTGAGGAGCTTGGCCCCATCAAAGGAATACGGAACTGGTTTTATGGCAGGTAAGATTTTCCTAAGAAAGCACCTTTTTTTCTCTGACAAAGACAAATCTGGAGTCCAGCCAGAGCTTTTGGTAAACAATGACTTGTTCTTGATCTCATCTAAACACTTACCAGTGTCTTGCTCAGGGGAAATTCAGGAGGCAGGATGAGAGGGAAAGAGCAAATAAACACCTGATTTCTGTACAAGAGACAGGTACCAGCGCTGTTCTGGGAGAATCTTTATTCCTTGGGAAAGGCAGAGTGGTCACTATCAGGAAGAGACCATCTTTGTTTCCTTTGTTTGCAGGCAAGACAGGCTGTCTTCTTAATGCTAGTTCCCTTTGAAGGAAATCTGGCAGAAAGCAGGAACTTATAAAGGTGATTTCCAGTGACATGTGGTAAGGTGCCTCGAGCTGTGTCAGTAGGAAGCATCCTAAATAAAAGACACTCCGTAGTGGGACAGGACCTCATCTGAACCAGTTGGCTTACCCTCCCATTGCCTTGAGAGTGGAATTTTGCTCCTGGAGAATGCTGGTGGACAAGATCCAAGCCGGCTGTGTTGGAGCTTGAAGGCATGAGTGAACAATTGCTGTCCTGGGGCACTGACGTGTCTTGGAGAAAATTCTCATAGGACATTAGGACTTGAAGTTCTGAATTTTAAGAATTTGAGGTTAACTGAGGTCAGTCCTTCTGTTTGTAAGTGAAATCCAACTTGCTCGTTCACCACTGATTCCCTGGGATCAGTGGGTGGCATGTTTTTAAAGATGAAATTACTGACTGTTGAGGGATGGGAAGAGGCCTGCAGTATCATCTCTGCTCTCTCTGTGAAGTCCCCTCGCTTTAGAACAAGCTGTCTTTGTGGGTAAAACCAACTTCACTGCTTTCTGGTCTTTGCAGCGGGACGCCTGCCACTTTCACCTCCTTGGGACCTTTTTTTCCTATGCCTTTATCCTTCATGCACTTGGGTGCTTCCTGACATCTTCCTAGCTCTTGGCCATCCCACCCCACTCTCACTTTTTCTTGCTTCCTTGCCTAAAAGTGGGAATTTCATCCTGGCTGGGTTCCCTCAGATGAGCAGGGCTGCTGTATCTGGCTGGTGTGGGCTGAACCAACACCAGAACCCAATCTGTGCAGGAGACAGGACGTCACAGAGACTCCAAGGAGTCGGCTTCCACCTTTGCTTGTGGCAGAGGTTGGCTCCAGCGAGGTGGCTCCCAGCTTGTTCTGCACACAGGCAGACAGAGAGCTGTGTTGTTTTCCTTGCCCCCAGGCACTAGCCACGCTTGGGAACTGGCTTCCAGCTCTGCACCTCGCAGAGACAGACAGGAGCTCTGAGTTTGGGCTCCTGGTCTTTCTTCCACGAAGTGTGAAGGGAGCAGGAGACCAGCTCCTGGCCTTGCCTGTGGGAAGGGAGTGTCCTTTGGGAACCAGCTCTCTGTGGCCACAGGAGCTTGCAGGAGACAAGAGTTGGCTCTTGGCTGGCATTGCTGGAGGAGTCTTGCAGCAATTAGGAAGGTATATAGCAGTCTGGAATCTCTGGCCTGGAGCTTGTCTTTGGAAGATGTCTTTGCCCTATATTTTTGGCTGAGAAAGACTGTCAGATTGATGTGGGTGCTGTTGTGTGAGGCAAGAACTTCCTCAGGTCTTGTTGCTGTTTTTGTTAATGTATGTACAGTCTTGTTTCAACAACGTGTGGGCCTTATTACCGGTGGTACAGCTTGGTGTGTTTCAAATAGTTTCTTCACCAGAAATGTCGTGTACTACCAGGAAAGTTCTCCAAGTCCATTGTCCAGTTACCACTGCTGAACTGAACTAAACTAAACTGAGAGGCTTGCATTTAGGTGTGATCAAGCAAACTTCACGCTGTCCCCCTTCTTGTAGGAGAGGTCTGGGGTTAAACTCTGCTTAGCACTAGAGGTGGTGGTAAGTTTGTGTTCGTGCCTGCTGTGTCCCTGCTCATGTAAGGTAACTGCAGAAAAGCGGCTCTTTGAAATGCTGGTATTTTTGTAGCTGATTTGTTTGAATGTGGAGAACTCTGGGAATAATACAAAAGCCTGAATTACAGTGACACAAAACTTTCATTGTTAGCAGTTTGAAAAGATTATGCTGAAAACTGGTTAGCTTTAGTCATCTTTTTATAAATTGACTTTGAATTTTAATCTTTTCTTGCTTGACTTTAAAACGTAAAATGTCTGGTTGAGTCTTTTCTAATCAAATGCCATGCGTATAGAACTTCACAAATAAAGATTATTGAAAGATTGCATTTGTGAGGGTGTTTAAAACTTTTCATTTGTTATGATTTTTCTAAAAAAAAATAAACCAGGTTTGCTTTACAGCACGTTGCTGTTTGGAATGAACAGTATTACTTTCCTGTTATAAAATACATTTGCTTTACTGTATAAAAATATGCTTGTATGTATTGTTATTTTATTTTATTATTAAATGAACATTTTTCTTTTCTCCCCAGAGGATGCTAAGCAAGTATTTGGCCAGACCACAATTCATCAGCACATTCCGTTTAACTGGAATTCAGAATTCGTTCAGCTGCATTTTGGAAAGGATAGAAAAAGACACCTCACGTACGCGGAGTTCACCCAGTTTTTACTGGTGAGTCTAATGTAACACAGTTTGTCAAGAGTAATGGGAGGAACGCAAGGATCAAGGTATTTGCAGACTTGCCAAATACCACGCTGGTAGGGTAGCTGGAAGAGAAACCCTGTGTAGGCTTTTACAGTCAGACTGCTGGGTTTTAATAGTGTGTAGATAAATAGGATATGCGTGTGGGGAAATTGTTGATTCAGGCTGTTGGGATTTAGGGTTTTTTCTTCTTTTTTCTTTTCTTTCATTTTTGAGCACTCGTGTGCAGAAGGTGATCTTTTCTACACTGTTGTGTAGACAGACACATGAAATCAAAAACCTAGACCTCAAATTCTGACAACCTCCTGTATATTTAAATCACGAGTCAAAGAATGGTAAATAACAGTACTAACCATTTTGCACCTAGTTGCCAGACTGATATTAAGAAGTACTGCTTGTTAAAACAGCATGTTTGCCAAATTTGTATTTAATTCAGTGCTGATATCTTACATTGTTTTTTCCTGCAAGCCCTTTTGACACTTCTTTGCTTTTGACCTTTTTTGAATTGAGTGGTGTAGGGAAATATGGTATATAAGGAATAAAATACAATCTGTCTTTTGCAAGGAGTCCTTGGCTATTCTCACTTTAGGGTACTTTATTACAGAAAACAAAATATTGTGCTAATAAAAAATAAACAGATTATCTGTATTTCAGCAGTACTGTTAAAAATAGTCTTCAATAGGAAAAGTGATCCTTCAAGTGGTAAAACACGTGAGTTTCTTATTTGTATTCCTTCTGAATACTTAATGCCTGTATTAGTATTTACACTAGAGAGTTTTAAAATGGGAACCTGCTTCAAGACTGCAAGGTTTCTTTTTTTCTTGTTTACACAAGTATGTTAGTTCACAGTAGGAGGTGGTATCATTTTGATGAGGAATAATTAAGATAATGCTATTGAGACAAATGTTTCAAATTGACTTTGTAGAACAGAGCCTAATTAACTTTGTATGAAGAGGACGTCAGGTATCACATGATTAAATCTTATTCCCTTAGGTTTTGTATTGACTGTTGATACTCCTGAGTAGCTAAGACATGGACCAATTTTATGACAGAATAGTGAGCTAGAACCTGGTTTGGCTAAAAAAGCAAACACGTTACTTGAGTAGGAAAAAACATCTCTGGACACATGTTCTGGTGTTCAAGTATCCTGCCTAATTTTGGAGGATTAAAACTAGTTTTAACAAAGTACTGGTCCTGTCTGCCTCATGGATTTGTTTGTATAGAGATCTTAGGGAAACCAGAAGAAACACCCAGAAGAAAGGACTATTTTTAAAAAAAAAGAGGCAGGGTGAAAGGGGGAAAATGTTCAGGGAGGTCAGAGCCACAGGCCTAAAAAAGACATAACCTCATGGCTGAGTATTTGGAAAATCTGAATTCTTTTATGCTTTTTCTTTGTATTATGAAAAACAGGACCTGGGGAGCAAGGCAGGATGAATCCTACCTACTAGGCTTTCTCATCCTGTGGAGGGGTGGGTGTGCCTCTTTCCTTGTCTAATAGGACATTTCTTGGATGTGATCGTGTTCTGTGGAAAATGTTACTTGGTTTTGGTGTGTCTTTTCCCTGCCTCATATTTATTTATTTATTTTAAATTAACTGGCTCTACTGTAAAAGTGAATCTTAGTTGCAGTGCAGAGTAAAAAAGTGTGTTGGAACAAGTCAGTGGTCCTCATGAGCCAGACAGCCTTTTTGATGATGGTCAATATAGGGCAGAAAGAGGACATGGAGAATAAGGATGACAATTCTGTGTGCCCTGTAGAGGGGTGAGATGCATTCAGGAAGGTTCTAAGGCTGCAAATAAAGATGCTCTCAGAATTGGTGCAGACAGCAAGGACTGTCTGTGACTCTGCTGAGGTTGACCCTATCCATACAGTCACTCACAGGAATTGGGTCCATCAGTTCACCCTCTTTCTACAACTGTAAATCTTTGAAACACATACATTTCCTTACTGATTTTTTGCTGTGCAGCATTGTATTATAGATACTGAAGTTTGGGCACGGAAATGACTCTCAGCACAAATCAGAGAGTTAATATTCACAGGCACAGAAATCTTCCTTTAAGCTCTGTAACCTTTGGTACTCAGCCTTTCCTTCTGACATTCTGCCTGTGCATGAGTCAGTCTCCTTGGTCTGATGTCTAGACCTTGGACCTCAGACAGCAGGAGACCACAGTGGGTACCAAATTACCTTTCTGCATTCCTGATGTGTGAATGCTCTTTACATTGCACTTAACATGGACCAGATGGTTCTGTAGGGTGCTTCAGGTACTGCTTTGTAAGTACAATGCAATTTGCATCTTTTAATGAAATAATCCAGCTAGATCCACATTCATTCTTATTGGGTCCTATTATGCCATGTAAAGTTGTTACATATTCATTATCTGTCACAGCATTTGGGCTAATCATTGCTTCTGGCAAAGCTGAAGGTATATGGAAAATGACATTAGTATATTTTATCCATGAGCAAGATGGATCTCTTCTGGCTTTAAATAAGAAGAGTTTATATGGGATTTTGAATATTTACATCCTGCCAGCACTTTTTTTGTCTACAGTAAGAGATATGCCCAAAAGTATAGCCTCCAAACTGCTTGGCTCCAATAGAGTTAACAATCTGTTTGCATCGGTGCGGAGCTCAAGGTGTGTTATTTTACCCTGCTTCTCATTTGGTAGCTTAAAATTAGCTCATATATCTCCACTGTATATCCATCACATCTATATCTGCTTGGATACAGTCATGTTCCATCATCACCTAAGTGGCAAGTCTGCTTCACAAAGAACAACATTGGCCCTTGTTCTCATCATGTAAAATCTATTCCGCAGGATGAATTTTAACATATGCTTCCATGTGGGCCTGGTAAATCCATTTCCACATTGTCTGGGAATTTATTTGTGCCCAGCATATTCGTTGATGAAGTAGTACTCTTTATAATTGAACCCCGGGATCTACTCCAGTGGAAAGAATTGTGCTGTACCTGATGACTTGTAGATCCATTGGGCTGGAATCCAAACATAAATTTCTAAGTGGAAAGTAAAGAAGCTTTTAATGAGCTGTAAGTGAAAGCTGAGGTAAAATCTCAATATAGGAAATAATTTCATGAAAATTCTGGTGCCAGCATGCCTGATAAGATATGCAGATTAAGGTTTTAGATAAAGTCTTCTGCTGCCTGGAAAATCTCTGGATTTCCAGTAGCAATGGAGAAAGTTTATTGTCTAAGTATATCTTGGTTTATAAAAGGTCTAGTCGGAGATGGTTCTCTGCTCTGTGTAATTTGTATTGCAAAGCAAGGGGGATTGTATTTCTTTAAAGAGAAATAGGCGGAACAATAAAAATTAAGGCCTTATCTATAAACATTACAACTTTGCATTATTGTTTTTCAGTTTACTGTAAAGGTGGTGGTTTTTATATTAGCTGCCTATATACAGCACAGGTGACCTTATGAACAGCTCATAAAGATTTCCTTGATAAATTGCTAGTGGAGACCGAACCTCATTTTGAAATGCAGTTAGTCATGCTGTGAGATGGTCTAACCTTTCAGGCTTGGAAACTGAGGGGTTCGATATCCCTTCTTTTGGGTTAAAGACTTTAGGAGTTAATTATGTTGTTACACAATATACAGCGATTAGAGAAGTGACATCTCTCTGGGTTGGCTTTTGTGACAGACTTTATAGGTGAAATTTAGTTTTGAGACTGTATGTGTTACCATGTAGGTGTCTGCATGTTCTTGCGTGCTGTGTTGGTCCCATGGTCACAGTTTAGGAATGCTGCGTAGCTCAGGGTCCCCGTGGGGTTTTTCTGCTCAGTGCAAATGGAAAATTGTAGCACAGCTCAAAATAACCATACCCTAAAAAGACACAACTTTTCTGAGGAAGTGGGATGAATCTTCTGCGTCTATTTGCAGTATGCTTAAACCATTTCATTTCTGAACTAGGGAGGAGGTGTGAATAGGGAGCTCCAGGAGACTGACATCATCCTATTCAGAGTTTTGTCTTGCTGTCCATCAACAGCTAAGTGGCAACTGCCTAGCTGGCAAGAGTACAGGCCAGTGGCAGCACTGAGTCCTTGACCAGTGGGATAATTCTTCTCTCTAGTGGTTCCACACATACCACCTACAAAGAAGATGGAAAGGAATCATGTTAGCAGGGACAGGATGGGGTGTTTTGGCTTGTACTGCACTGTAGTACTAACAGCCTTTTTGCAGTTAGCTGGGTGATGACAAGAAACATGCACTTAATGTATCTCTCTGGAACTTGAGGCCAGCTTTGCTTCTGTGGCCAAGACAGCACTGTCAGCCAGGTCTCATTGATGGTATCCCTACCTCCAAACCCTCTGACGGGTGTAGGCAGCTGGTAACAGACTGGACTTTTGCATACAGCATCCAGGTTTTTCACTGCATTTTACTTCTGGATTCTGCCAGCGCAACACTGCCAGCAGTTTCAGTGGTTAAAACAAATTGAAAGAGTGCAGGAGAAAGCAGCATTCAGAGTTTCCCATGTAATCCATCTGCTAAATTAAATATCTTTTTTCTTTGGTGATGCTGCCACTTAATGACAAACATTTTTGTTCATTTGTTCATACGTTTCCACTTGCCAGGTGGTGACTATTTAGGGATACAAGAGTTATTATACCTAACTCTTCTTCAAAGCTCTGTGCCTCCTGAGTGGCTTGCCTGCCTCAAGCTGACAAAGTTTTTTTGTGTTCTTGTGCTCCTCCCACTGTAAACGTCCCAAAATTGCTTGCTTCCAAATTTCTGTTGAAATTGCAGTCACAATTGGAGTGAAGCAAGAGCTTACACGGCTGCATCCAGCCAGAGTGAATATTATTGCTGAATTGTAACACCTCCACGTAGGGGGCTGCAATGTAAAGGAAACGTGACAGGACTGAAATTGTAACACTTCAAATTATAACCCCCACAAGCATTTCTCATCAAAAGCAGAAATTTCTGAATAATTCTGTGAGTGAAACGCAGTGTTGAAACATTGACCAGCCCTGCCCTTCCTTCCCTCCTTCTGCCTAATATATTAGGAACTTTTCATCCTACCTTTAAGGTACGGTACAGTGTTTTAAATAGAAATTAGGACTAAAATTTGAGATGTTAAGAGGCTGAGATTAAAAGCCAAGCATGGTTTGAGTGGTGGGGTACGTTGGTGGCAGTTCCATGCGCAGAAGGATGGTTGGTGGCTGCAGATCTCTGGCAGGTCCGATGCTATGCAGGCCCATCACACTCTATTTCCTGAAAAGCTGTTGTGAGAAATATTAACTCGTATTCATTCTGAATACATCAAGCTGGTGATTCTTCACAAGTCTTGGCTTAATGCGATTTTTAAGGAATATATTTGTAAATATAATGGAAATAATAGGATAGTGTTATGGTCCACTGCAAGACTTGCTTAGTATTCCGGCTGTACTTTTTCTCTGATTCCATTTTTCTGAATAACTGATTGTGAATATGCATTCAGACTAAACGTCGTATTTCTGGTGAGGAAGCTTTTATAAGCCTTGAAATTTAAAGGGAGGACATGACAATGATTTCTTCTCCTCCATTCAGTCTAACTACATCACCAAAAGATATTTCTGTTTTGGCAAACGTGTAGAACTGAACAGAAAGTTCATCTGTATTATGATGTTGCTGCCTCCAGAATTGTTCCTTTTAAATGGGAAAGAAAAAAAAATAGTCAAACAGTTATGTATGAAGAAAGGGTGAAGGTTACAGTAGGAAAAGATACAATTTTGAGAGATTAGATGCCTTTTTTTCTCCCCTTTTCTCTCAGGGTTACATTTGAATCACAAAATTGAGATTATCAGGTGGTTGCATCAGATAATGCTTTTGATTGATCTGTGGCTGTTACTACTGCTGAAATATTGAGAACTGATCTTTAATCAGTTGCAATACAAGGAGTTCTAAATTAAGCTGCTCCTGTCTTTTGTAGGCAAATAAGTTTGTGTCATAAATGAGGATGCTTTCTGAGGGAATGCTTTCAAGATTAGTGGGTGTCTATGAGGAAATCTCTGATGATTGCATAGTCCTGGTTCAAGGAGTAGCAAACGCTTTTACAGAAAGTATTTTGACCTGCTTTGACACATGCAATAAAGTGGATGATACACATCATGGAACACTTTAATGTTCATGAGTGGGAGATTACCTGGACTGGTGTGTTGATACATGCCCTCCATTTTGCAGTTAAATGAATTGCATGACCTAATATCCAGACAGCAGAGAAATGGTCGTTCTAGATATTGAGCTCAGTGATAAAGACTACTGATGAAAAAGGCTGAAAGTTATACATATAGTATTCAGTTAAGAATAGATTGTATGTAATTGTGTTTTGTTAAGTATGAGGTGTTTCATAGAATTGCATTCTATAAAATCTAACTGTTGAGGTGATGATCTGAAACCTAATTTTTCTTTCCCCCATATCTTTTCAGGAGATCCAGTTGGAACATGCGAAACAAGCTTTTGTGCAGAGAGACAATGCTCAGTCTGGAAGAGTCACAGCTATGGACTTCAGGGACATTATGGTCACCATCCGGCCACACATGCTGACACCATTTGTAGAAGAATGTCTAGTAGCTGTGAGTAGTTGTGGTGTCCCAGCTGGGAAGGGCCTGGGATACAGATGTGGGATTCCCTTTTTATGTACCCTGGCCACTGTATGTGGCACGTAGTCCAGCTTATGGATGCATGTTCTTAAGCTTAGCAGTTTTTATCTACACATACAAAAGTTAACCCTTACTGCAGAACACGTATTTTTCAGTGCTCCTGGTCTCCTGAGACAACAGACAAAGCAGGTGGATGGACCTTAACAGTGGCTTCCAAATGTAGAGAGTATGTGACTATTGCCAGTCATTCTGTTGTAGGAGACTATGTCAGATAAGTCACAATGCCATTGCATCCCACTTAGGAAGTAATTCTCAGGGGACTTGCTTTGTAATGTCAGTTCTAAGCTTCAGACTAATTTTTGAACACCTGGGACAGTGTATGGACTGGAACATCACCCAGGGACATTCACTGTGTATTAACTCATAGTTGTTGGGTGTACACTTTTTTCAGCTTGAAGTGCATAAACCAAATTAAATATTACAATCCCGCAGTTTCACTGAAGAAAGAAAAAGATACATTCACTTTCAACTACAGCTTCTAATTGTAGGAACTTGTAGCACTTCCCAAGTAAGCAGAAGTCTGGCCATACCAGGTGTAATGAAATCTGTTCTCCTTTGACTTGCAATGGAGAATTCCAAGGAGATGTGTGAAGTGATGAGAGCTGCAAACTCTGAGCAGAATATTGGAAGAAGCATACAGCAAAACACACAGCCAGAAGATTTGGGGATTGATGATGAGATCTGATACTTTCTTCCTCATTTCTGTCCCCAGTCTTGTAATCAGTTTTCCTGGGTCATGTACTCTCTCATAAAATACAAGATAAGATTTTTGATTTTCCCGCAAGGTCAATTAAGTTTTGGCAAGCTAATGCATTGTTTTCAGAAATTTGTTTGATCTCAGATCTCCTACTTTAAATAGGGAATTGATCCCATAATTTTTCTGTGTGCAGACCCAACACCACTCTAAAATAAAGGTTTAGACTCAGTTCTCATTTGAGAATGAATAACAGTTCGAACCTTATTGTTCCCATTTTGGTTGACTGCCTGATGTAAGCCTGAGAGCTTACTGCTGGTTTTCCATGACTTGGAATGCCTGTGAATTTAAATGTTTCAGTTGACCTTTTTCAGAGTATGTTTTGATTTTGTTGAGATTTTCTGTACAGTAATATACTTTACATGTAGAAGTAGATTTCCTCATTAGTAGGAATAAGCCAACTTATGAAACATTTCCAACTGAAGCAGTACTGAAACTTGAACTTTGTAAATTACTACTGGTTATGTTGTTATAATCCTGCATATGTATTTGTTTAGGTTTGTAGGGAGGGGAGAATTTTACATTCTGGTCATGATTAGTTTCAGTAACATAAGAATCTTTCATAGGTTTGTTCATTTTGCAGAGGTTTTTTATGAAAGCAATCCCGTGCTACTGTCGCTCTTGTAAAATAACATCGGTTGAAAACCTTCATTTCAAAATTTTTCCTAGTCTTGTAACAGTCTCCTTTCTCTTTTCTTCTTTTACTGTCTCTACTCTAGGCTGCTGGAGGTACCACTTCCCATCAGGTCAGCTTTTCCTATTTTAATGGATTTAATTCTCTCCTTAACAACATGGAGCTCATTAGAAAGATCTACAGTACTCTGGCTGGAAATAGAAAAGACGTGGAAGTCACTAAGGGTTGGTAGAAACGTTTGCAGTCTGGAAGTTTCCTTGGGTGTTCGGTTGGGGCAGGTGGAGGGAAAGACCTCATCTGTATGCTTTTAAATCAATGAGAGGGGGAGAAAATCCTGCCTTGTTAGCATTCCTTGGCGTGCCACTCAGGGCTGTACACTCCTGTTGGAGTCCACCCTCCAGGTTTTTCATTTTGTTTCAATCAGGAAAAGGTCCTAGTAAACTGGTGGTGGGGGCAGGGTGAGGAAAGTATGTGAAGATATTTAAAAGTTTAAAAAACTTCCTAGGACTCCTGCCAAATTGGCAGCCTATTAAAGTGACCTTCAAGGGTAGTTGAAGAATTCCATAAACTTGTATTGGCGGCACAGTAAGCTGATCTACAAGCTTGGAACAAGATGTTATCAGCTATATCTAACCACTTTTATAGAGAATTCCCTGTGCAATGCCAAAGTTTCATTAATGTGGCCTACTGGGACTATGCATGAAAAGTTCCACATCTCTTGACTCCTGGGGTTTTTTTTCCCTGCTTGCCTTTTATTTTATTTTTTCCCCTCTGACCCGCAGCTGATTGATACCGTATGTCACATATCCCAAATCCTGCTGATAGTGCTGAGCTTTAAGACCAGAGAGTTGTACTTACTTACATGAAGGATATACCATTTAAAATGTACATTTATATAGTGGCAGGAATACTTTTGTGGTGGGTAACTTTTATTCCCCTTCTCCTGCCCCCGCCAGTGTCTTCTATGTAATACTAAAATATAAAGCAACTCTGGGGTGCTCTGGATAACTTGTTCTGGTTTGATTAGGTTTTCTTTTCTGTATTTTTATTCTGTTGCAGAGGAGTTTGTTCTGGCAGCTCAGAAATTTGGTCAGGTTACGCCCATGGAAGTTGATATCTTGTTTCAGTTAGCAGATCTGTATGAGCCACGGGGGTAAGTGGAGAGTTATCTATCCTCCTTTCCATTCCTGCTCTTTCCTTCTCAAAAGGAGTGGGAGGTGGTGTAGGGGAACAGGAGAGCGTAGGGTAGTGGTCACATGCAGGTAACGTCTAGTGATCTGAAAACACTTCTCTAAGCAAACACTAAGCTGAATTAATTTCCTCAGGCGCATGACGTTAGCTGACATTGAAAGAATTGCTCCTCTGGAGGAGGGGACATTGCCCTACAACCTCGCTGAGGCTCAGAGGCAGGTAAGAGCAGAAGTCAGTATGACCAGATGCTATTATGTCTTCCAGTGCCAGGTAAGTAGATAGGCAACCTCTGTCTGTGTTGCCAGCTAAGTTGCTTTTCTTTTGTGATCTGTAATATCTGTAAGGAGTAGCTGCTTCTTAGCATTTATTTTTATTCTGTCATGCCCTCTCCATCTTTCCTCTGTGCCCCTTTCTCTTGGGCTGCATTTTGAAAGGCTAAATGTAGTTTGCTTTCAAAAGATAAAATGTACATGAGTGCCATCCAGCCATTCAGTAAATATTAGGTGTATACCTAATTAAGGTGTTTATGTTTTCTGATTCTGTTGCTCTCTGTTCTTTTTAATGAGGAAAGAACACTTCCTGCTTCAAATATGGATGGTAAATTCAGCCTATTAAATGGCAGCCCTTGTTCTGAACACAGATGTGTGTTCCTGGCTTCTCTGTTTTGCCTTTGCTGAATATCAAAATAGAATAGATGTTTTTTGGTTTACCATCACTGTTTTAGTAAAAGCATCCATGTTCTCTGCATTTCCAAAACCAAAAGGATATTGGCTTTCAGTGGTATAACAGCAAATGAACTCCTGTTATGTCTGAGGGGGAAAAAAAGTGTTTTTTAAATGTCAAACCTGTTGATCTTTTAGTTTTGGTATTATTTTAGCATATCTTATATTTTCATTGACACAAGTTTCTGTACAGATAGATTTAAAACTACTTCTCTGTTTCACTCTGGTCTCTATTTTAAGGCAGTCTTAACTTTGTGTCTTGTGAGACCAAGAGGTTTTTTGTTGGGTTTTTTTTCCTGCTCTGGGTCTGTGCAGAGACGCCAGTTTGACCACAATGAGTTGATGCAGGCTACATTTTTAGGACTGCCAGGCCATAAGCCAGCCCTGTGTGTGTGTGTACACACATGCATCTCTTTTGCTTCTCTTTCTTCTTATTCTCCCTCCCTGAGATGTGAACACCCCCACCACTGCTCCAAGACACTGGTGGTTTTCTGTTTGTTTGAGCAGTGACTAAATGTTGACTATGCTGGGATGAATTTAAAAGAGTTGGCTCCCAAAAGCTCACCATCTATTCCTAGAAGACTCCAAAAGGAGTTAAAAGCATTTGCATTGGACTGAACATCAAGTAATGTAATTACAATAGGTGGCAGTAAAATGTAACCAAAAATGCAGTGGTGAAAGTTGTTGCTTTGGGGCCACTCTCTTTTCTTGTATGATTTATGCCATTTTAAGAGGCTAGGGCATCTCAACCTGCTAAAACCTTACATTTCTTCTGCATACATGTCCTACATTTTAATTTTTCCATCCAATTCCTTTTGCCAGTTGCTTGATGCCAAGACTGAGATTTTGAACTGAATTGATACCCTCAGTTTGTTTTCTGGCCATGCTTTGGAATATCAGACAAAATCTAAACATATTTTCAGGAAAAAATATATCCATATTTTAATTTTATCCTTTCACTTTTGGTATGCTAAAAAAAAGTATTAAAAGAAGTGTTAGTGGTCCTGTAGAACTTGTGCTTTCCTAATTCTTTTCTACCAGTTTTAAATCTGGGGCAGTTCTAAAATATGTTCTGAAATTTCTTTTTCATTGGGATGAATGTAACAGTCATAGGCTGTGAGCAAAATGAAATTGTTGGAGAGCTTTGTGAAAGTGTATTTTCCTTTAGCTAGTATGAATGACCAGTGCTTGCATGTTTGTTTTGATAGCTTGAGAAGTAATAAGTGTACCTGGTTTTGCCAGCAGTTGAAAGAAATTCTGAACTGGAGTTGTTGTTAGCTGTAGAAAATGTGTGACTTCAGATGCAATGTGTGCCCTCATATGCACGTTTGGACCATTGATTTTGGAGTTGTATAATTTTGTTGTAGTATCAGTCTGTCCTTTCTTTGCTGTTCCAATCTGAAGAGGCTACATTATATGGCACTTAGAAATCAGTGGAGGAGAAATAATAATTGAAAACAAAATCCTCAGTGTATTGTGGCATTTTCTCCAGGTATCTTTATACTTATATCTGTCTGATCATGAGATGTTCTCTCATGAAATATGATGTTCTGATTATTCTCCTTGTCTTAACTTTTGTTTTAAATGCTGCCTTGACAGAAAGCTCCAGGCGATGTGTCTCGACCTGTTCTCATCCAGATTGCAGAATCAGCGTACAGATTTGCCCTTGGTTCAGTTGCTGGAGGTTAGTCATAGCTGGGCAAAAGAATATTCGTTTTCACGGTTCAGTTTATTTCTAGTTCTGCCCTTCTTCCTCTTCTGCCTTTCATTTAAGTGTGGAAGGCTTCTCAGTCTTTCCATTGGAGCCATGTTTAAGGGATGGGGGTGACTATGAGATTGAAGAAGGAGGTCATCTGGTGTACAAGAGTTTTGGGAATTTACGAGCCATTGCCATTTTCAGGTGGTGTGACTATCTGGTTTGTCACCAAACCAGTCTCAAAAGAATCAGATTAATAATGAGGTAGGGCTAGGAAGTGCTTTTGGTTAGAACTGCAGGAGATAGCTTAATGTATCCAGGATATATATTGTGGAGAGAAAAGATGTTTGAGATGTAAATGTAGAATGTGGCAGTTGCAGACAAACCTGGGAGATGCAAAATCCTGTTTCCTTATAGCTTGATTTCTGTTTGCAGCTGTTGGAGCCACTGCAGTCTACCCGATTGATTTGGTAAAAACTCGAATGCAAAACCAGCGCTCTACAGGCTCTTTTGTGGGAGAATTGATGTATAAAAACAGCTTTGATTGCTTCAAGAAAGTGTTGCGTTATGAAGGTTTCTTTGGGCTTTATAGAGGTAAGTTTAAAAGGTGCCATATACTAATGATAAGATACTAAAAAGAGTTCACTAGAACTCTGGATTTTTAAGCCTGTTTTTCTAAGACTTCAGTTTTGCCTGGTTTGTGCACTTGCTTCTATTCTGTTAAAGGTGAAGAGTTTGCAAACTGCTTGATAATTAAAACCTCACTGTAATAAGAACATTTCTGTAGGACTTCTCTGTCTGTTCCTTATCTGCAGTATGGCAACAGCAGCAATTTCCTACAGCAAAAATACACCGTTACCCAAGTTTTCATTTCCTTAGCAGTCCTTTAGTACTGAGAATATTTCATCCTGTTTGGTAAGAAGTCAGATCATCCATTTTTGGGGGTTTGTTTCAGTGTTCTTTTTTAATCTGTTTTCTTTCTATTTAAAACCGTAAAAACAGTGAGGAAATAATGCTACCTTATTATTAACCAAATCTCTTTTTGTGGTATCTTTTGTGACAGAAAGGTCTCTCTGAACCAGTTGCATGTGTTTCACTCGTCATTTGGAACAGTCATCTTCACTGAGTTTTATGTATCCCTCTTAGCTTTTCACTGTTGAGTCAGACAGAGGGATTAACTGGGTTTCTACCCACTTTGCTTTATCTACATAACCAATACACCCAAGTTATGAAGTTAGTTGTCCCAAGCTCATGTTTTTAGTCAATGAAGAAAGCTCCAAAAGCTCATTTACCCTGTTCAGGATGCAAATCATCCTCACTTTGGCTATTTTAGTAAGTGCCTGCAGTTAGATGGCCTTGTCTCAGTTACGGCATCAGTGGAGTAAGCTCAGGTAACACAGAAGTAGTCATAAAGAATTGTGAACTACTGCATGAGACTGGAGTTTTGTGTCGCACAGATAAAGAAAATGGTATTTCTGGTATCCTAGTTAGTGAGATCTCATATCCCCCTCTGCCATATTCTCCAGGGAGGATTCGAAACCTGCATTACTTGTTTCAGGTTTAGCCAGCTTGCTCAGAATATTTTTTTTTTTTTAACTTCTGAAAATAAGAATACTGTAATGACAGAAATTAATTGCTAGAAGCAGTCAGGAATGAAGAACAGAGGGTTTCAGTAAAATGCTGTTAAGATCTGGCAAAGCTATATGCACCCAGAAAAAGATGTTTATAGGACAGCATGTGAACCACTGTTAGAAGTAAGTGGTGTGATACAGGTGCTGTCTTTAACATATGACCTGAGTTACTGGAGGCTGGCTAAGTAGCTCCTCTGTGAAATCCAGACTTTGTAATTATTTCAGCACAATTGGAGATAGGAAGGCTGTTATTATTGACTGAGTTTGAGGCAATTTTTTTAGTAGGCCTAGTAATTTAATAAAGTGTATTGACATCGTTTCTATTTTGTGAGGATTTATAACAATCAGAATCATAAAAAGTCCCATTTATTGGCTAAAGAACAAAGTGTATTCCCTGTAAATGCATGTCTGCTTCTTCTGGGATTCTGAAAGAATAAACATGCAGAATTCCACTATTACCTGTTTCTGTCATATTAAAACTCTGAAGCACAGTGATTTTTTTTACCTGAAAAAACATTCAGAAATGTCATAAATGCATATTCTTAACTTTGCTTGTCATGTTTTTGGAATTATTTTTGCATTGCCAAATTTGGTTAACTTTAGGAACCTTCATCAGTATAGCTTGCCATTCCATTCCCCATTCAGTCTTTCAAGGAGTACTGAATAGTGAAATCTCAGTTTGGTGGAGCTGAACTTCTAAACCCAGGGCAATAATCTCATTTCTGGATTATATAGTAGAAATTGTGTGATGGCAAAGAACACCATCATTTGAGAGGCAAATTGAGACCTGTGTTTGTACAGATCCTCTACTTAAAGGGCACCCTGCTTTAGCTTCCCTTTTTAAAGAGTTATATAGAGAAAACTCCTTTAAAGTGTGGAGCTTCCTCTGTGCAGTTCTGTAAATTTGGACTCTTGCTTGATTTCGAAGGAGATCACGTTGGAGAAAGTCAAGCAACTGAGTGCAGAATGAACATTTCTGATTAAGGTTGAGAAGACAAGACAACTTGAAAGGAACATTTTGTAGATTTGTATATTCATCCAAGTTAATACAGTGAAGTTGCAGCAAGAATCATCTTGTCTTAAATACTGCACCAGGGAAGATGCGCTACAAACCACGTTACTTCTTGCTGCTTAGTAGTAACTGCTGTTCTTTCTTACACTGCGGTGGGTTCAGAGTTAAGTAAATGTGGGTTTTTTCCCCCGCTGGAGGAGGGAATAGTAATTGGTAGAGTTCTCCTGCTTAGCTGAATAGCAATGCAAAACCTTTTAAAAAAATTACAGTAGAAACATTTGGGGCAGTGGTCTCTTTGTCATGCCGCACTGCAAGAAAGCAAGCAGGAATTGTAAACCCTACTCAAAACTCAGCCATTTCAGATGGTATTTTTAATGCAAGGCACATATCTCCAGCCAGTGAAGTGAACTGATTTTTCTTTTTTCGTACAATTATTTTATTCTAAACTTGAAAAGGGCAAACCCACCATGTTCTAAACCACCATCTCAGATAAGGATAAATTACACCATCTTGTGGATATAAAGAGAGCACTAAATTCTGTTTAATGTGAATTTGGTTCTAAGGCTAATCGGTGTTTCCACTGACAAGGTACTTTGATGTTTTAAAAACCCAACAAACATGATTTAAGCCTCTGTAGAATCTTTGTAATATGCATTATTTGAATGCTGTATTGTTAGATTACTTTTTTAAGACTGTACAACTGAGATAAATTTTTCATGTCTCTCAGCATGGCTGAAAAGAATACTCATCTCATAGACCCGTAATTTGCTGCTGTGCCTACATTTATGTCTGAAAGACATACTCAGAAACTCCCGCGTATTTTGTATATGCAAATACAAGGAAATTTTGGAGGCTGTGATTTGTCAACATCTCTTCCAGCTAATGAGGTCACCTACATTTCTTAATTTCTTAATTTTAATCAGAAGTCCACTTAATGAGTCACAGAATGCTTCATAGTCTTAAGCAGTGCATCTAATAGAGGTTATTTCACTTATACTTGATAGAAATTTGATGGGAAGTTTAAGTACCAGAGATAAAATAGAGCTCAGGAAAATGTTCAGTAGCCGTGCTGTTAATGCCTCTGCTCCTAGAGGATGAAAAAGACAAGAGATGCTGTGGAAGACTGTTATGTGTGATCATTAACTGTTAAAGAACTTATTAGTTTCATTTCTTCCAGTGATGCTTCTAGCACTGCAGTAACTCCAGATGCCTTCCAATCCCAGATTTTAATAATCCAAATTCATTATTACTGGTGGACTCCCATGCTAATGAGACAGCAAGACTGTGGCAGAAGCTTTCCTCCAGAAGCATGCAATGAAGTATCATTTTTGTAGAATGGCAGTACAAGCCTATTCCGATTCCAAAGTTGTGTCAAAGCACAAAATGTTAGAGAAATACCCCATTTCCAGTCTGAGGGAGCTGTGCCTGAATGGCAACCGGTGATAAATTGTCCAATTTATTGTGTGAATCGTGTAGTAGAAAAATTTGGCAGAATTCTGTTACTGCCTTTCTATCAGATGTCCAGATGGTTTCAAATATTTTACCTAGACTGAGCAACAACTCCATCAGTCAGTGGGGGTTTTTTTCTAATATGAAGGGAAAAGCATGTCCATTACCCAGTGTGAAACTGAAGTTTCACTGTTAGATGTCTGAAAAAATCCTTTGACCAAACAAGACTTTTTTACTCGATGCCATCACCGCAGCTGGGCCGGATGAGCTGTTGTGTGTATACTCACAATGAGTGACTTGCTTGATGTCGCAAACCCTGGACGCGGTTCTTGGCTCAGCACCGCTGTAGTGTGTTAAATATGACGAGATTTGTGGTAATCGCTACCAAAGAGCCTGGGTTATGTAAAAATGGGTTGAATAACAGTATACACACAGTATACTGTACTAGCAGGCTACATATGTGCAAAATGCTGTCCTCTGATGTTATGAGAGGCATACATTTTTAAGACAATCAGACATTTCTAAGCCTGTCCTACGTCTGTGCGTGTGTCATACTGCAGATCTGCCAATGACCTGATGAATCAGAACGCGTAGTAACCCTGAAAAATTCCCTGTGTGTCAGGATAACCCAAACAGAAAATGACATTTTTATATGTGTCTCTCAATGTCCTTGCTTTCTTCAAAATCTTACAGTCTTTACTGTGTTCAGAAATCTTTCAACAACCCATCAGAAGGATAAAGAAAACATAATTTAGTTTCGATAGTCATAATGTACACAGTGCAGAGTCACCACTTACAGATAGCTTTATGATGTAAGTATGAGAGTAAATTAAGAGCCCAGCTACATTCCTAAGCTGTTAGAGACAGTGGACCTAGCTGGTACCTGGCAAGGCATAAAATGTATTAAAATTAATGCTGCCTTTTTTAAGAATATTATATGCTGTCTTGCAATAGACATACACAACATTATCTGTAATTAACTTACAAAAACACTTTCATACTATAAAACCATGTGTGAAGTAGAAGAAGAGAAAAATGCTCTTGAGTTTTTGGTTATTCAGTTTTGGGGGTTGGGTTTTTTGAGTAGTAGGGGGTTTTCTTTCTTGGTAACTTCTACTTATTCTATTTAATCTTTCTCTTCTACATTGAAGCTTTATGGAAAGTTTTCAGTCATAACAGTCCCATTCAGATTTGAGTGCAAAAGGAGTGGACCAGATGGGGAAAAAAGTAACTTGTGCCAAGATAAACATGTTTTTCCTGAGATTTTGCAAGTTCCTTTTACAAATGCAAAGACTTAGGAGCTGGGATAAAAAAAAAAAAAAAAAGAAAGAAAGAAGTAAAAATGCCATCTCCAGCTCCTCCAGCTCAGTCTAGTGAGAATTAATTTGTTTTGGTTTTGCTTATGCAGCTTCCAACACTGGAGATTCACACAGATCTCCAGTTGGAGTAATTTTAGAATTTATATCCTAATATTTTAGAGTGTCTTTTTCTGTAACTTACTTGATAAAACATGAAAGTCATGCTGCATGTAGCTTAGGTGAATAATATCTACATCTATGATTTTTAAAATTAATGATCTCCATGTTCAGTGGGAAGTATATATCTGTTTAGGGAGCTGCTCTAGTTCTGTTGGATGAGGCTTGTGTTTGTACTGTTGTTTGCACTTGTACTGTGTTTGTAAAGTACATACAACACCTTTTTAATGTATGAAGATGCAAATTCATTAGCTGTAGTGTCTATACAAAGCCACACATATCCTATAAAAAGATGTAAATTCAGATGAATACCGTGTTGTCTTCATAGTGCTGCAGAAAATGTAATATTTGATTACATAATTCTGACTGTCCTAATGCTTTTTCATTGAATTCTGGATTTGGGTCACCTGAGCAACTAAACCTCATTCAGAAATTCAGATTTTGAAATTTAACTTTCTCTGCAGAATCTCTTTTTTGAGCAGTTCTATATGAACTTACTGTATTCTTTAGTTTGAACTTACTGTTTTCTTTAGTTTGAACTTACTGTATTCTTTAGTTTAAATATTTAGCCATATGATTGTAATTCAGCATAGTTGTCTAGGGTAGACATTGGGTGTGTATACACAATTAATTACTGTTTTTGACACTTGAAAAACAAAAATGTTAATACAAATACAAAATTTAAACCCTTAGTTTATAAATATGGCTGGACCTTCTGGTACCGAGCCAAATGGTGCTGTTCCCTGATGTCTTTTCCTTATTAAGAGCATCAGTAGTAACCAGTAAAGCTGATGGATGGTAGCAGAATGGGAGAATACACTAATCCAGTCCTCATATGTTTTTCTCTTTGTTATTCTAATGTTTTGCTGTTGGAAAAATGCTTTTTGGCAAGTTAGCTTCTAGAGGTGGAAGAGTAATTGTTGTCTTTCCCCAAAAATACAACCATGGGGAGGTGCAAATGTCAGACTGTAGATGGTACCAAGGGTTCTGCCTGAGCTACTAAAATGGGCGGGAACTCTATCCGGGGTGATTTTCTCACATTTCTAATTTTGCTATGCTGATGAATGCTTGCAACACCATTGTAGCCCCAGGCTTGGCTAGTGAGCTCTGCATGGGTTTAGCTTGTGTCATCCAAAAGTTTACAAAATACCGACTGCGCACTGGCAAGGGAAGGCAGCAGTCAGAGATCCTCACTTCCAGTTCTCCAGCTTGCCTCTTCTCACAAAATAAAATGGGAAATCCCATGCCTGAACAGAAAGCAGCATAACTTCCTTTGATTTGAGAACAGGTGACTTAGCTGGGCAAAGTGCTCGAGAATGCAGTCATACACGTTTGGATGTTTTGCATTATTTTGATTCTCACCCCTTTGGGTCCTGCCATCTAATGCCATTGGTTTTGCCAGAAAAAGGTACTGCACTCGTGATTCCTGAAATGCATACATTGTATGTCTCACAAAATTAATTAGAAAGTCTTAATTTTTGTGGGAAGATACTGAAAACAAGTGTGTGAGAAAGTGCTGAAACACAGTTGGCAAATCTGTGTTAGGGTTTAAGTGTAAAGTGAGCTAATACGGATTTTAAAAAAGCTAAAGTAACTACGTATAGGCAGTTCCTCTGATTTGAAGTGGTAGCACAAAGTTTGCTCTCAAAATGGAATGTTTAAGTACTCTCATTAAATATAATAACACAAAATTGCTGTAAAAATTGCCTGTTTCTAGGTGGTGATCTCTACATATATTTGTTGATTTGTTTAGTTAATACCAAGTTACTCGATGCATTGAATTCTCTATTTCCACGTTACAGGTCTGTTACCACAGCTATTAGGAGTAGCACCAGAGAAGGCCATAAAACTTACTGTAAGTTTGCAAACGGGTTGTTTTCAGGTTTCTCCCTGTTGTAAAGTCCCTCTGATTACAATTATCGTGGTAATGACTTTTATCCTTCATGTGTCAGCAATGTGGTAGACTGTATTCCATGCTATGTGCTTGATATAAATTTAATTACAAAAGCACAAAGCAACTGTTTATATCTCTCTTGTGAACAAATCACATGTATGTAGTTATATTTATGTATGTGTGTACATTTAAAGAATTTTATGGAAAACCTTTTTTTGGACTCACTCCAAAATACAAGCAGCTTATTCAACTTGTTCAACTCATCTGCTTGTTTGTAAGTAGCGCAGACCTTTGGTTTTACTTCCTAGAAAAAAAATTAATAATTATTTATTGTGCTTGGAGGACTTTTGTTTTTGTATTTCTTCATGGTTCCTGTCTGTTTAATTCTAGTATGACAGGAGAGAGTCTGAGCATGCAGTGAAGAGTTGATAGGAAAGGAACCTGTCTGCGTGCTTTTCTTTCCCTAAATGTTTGACTTCTGTAGTTTAGCTATTTCTTGAATGATTTTGAGGCACTGAAGAATTTATTATAACCCAATTGTAAGGTATTAGTTATTCACCCAGAAGTTATAGATTTACAGTTAGTATTCATCAAAGCTAGTAGTATGCATTTAAAAAAACCCAAAAAGGTACTTAAAGCTATTAATTGACTTATTGTCTTAAAACTTATTATTGAACGTTCTGAAATTAATTTGAAACTATATTTAAATTTGTGGGCTGAGTGTTTCTAAAATCTTAAAGAATTATGTCATTAATTTTCAAATTATCTTATTTATCTAGTGATTATTATCTTTTTTCATTAATAAATATTTGAATCATCCTGTAGATCTTTGTTAGAAAGCAAAACATAGCTTTGCAATATTTCATATGAAGTCTAAGATTTATTTGATATCTGTTAGTTTGGTGGCCACATGGATGTATTTGCATCATGCAGCCAATGAGTGTTTTCTCCGACCTTTTAATTTATCTGCTTTCATAAATGTGTTTTTTTTTTTTTAAGGTTAATGATTTTGTGAGAGATAAGTTTATGAGTAAAGATGGCTCTGTCCCACTGGCTGCAGAAATTCTTGCTGGTGGCTGCGTAAGTATCTTTTAATTTCCTTCGTATGAGATACACCCTGTGCTTTCATGTGAGATGAACTCTGTGGACTAAGGCTTCTGTTTAACCACAGATCCGGTTCAAGAGCAGACTCTCCTAGAGCACCTCAGTTCTTTCCTAGATAGGCCAGCCGTTCTTGATGAAAGGGTAAACGTTTCTGTGCATTGTGCCTTTTAACTGTGCTGTATAATTCTCACAGCTGAGAATTTGTTTCCTTAATAAAGATTCTGTCTTTATTCGTGTTGGCTGTAGCTTATGGCCTAAAGAGGATTCATGCTAACCTTTCCAGAAGTTAATAATTAGTTACTACTTTGTGGCACCCACTCTGCCACGTCACTGCTTTCCTGATGTGTTATTGCGCCCACTAATTTTCACTTTTTGCAGTGATACTGGCTGTTTGAAATGGCAAAAACTACTCATGCTTCTTTGAGTTCATAGCAGACGTAGGCTGTGTAATGTTAACTCAGTACATAATGCATTCCTGAATGTAGGCTGTATTTAAAACCCACCAAGTTTTTAAGAGTGTTTTGCTTGCACGAAGTAGTACCTTAATGAACAACTGGCACATTTCTGGGTAAATGATAATACTTCACGGTTTGGTCTAGTTCTGTCTGTTCATATTACAGCTTGCTTTATCTGGTATATTGATTTTGTTCAAGCAAATGTAAATACTTTAGGTGAAATGAATAGTTGTTCAAAGACCAGTGCACTTTGCAGATAAAGAACATTGTTTATTTAAACCGGCTTTGATCAGCAGGGCAGAGCAATGTTGGTATATTTTCAATCTATCTTTGTTTCTGCTGTCATAAGACAGATGAGGTCACATTTTCAAGCAGCCTCTACCTGTGTCAAAAACTGCGGTGAGAAACAACTTAAAAACAAATGCTTGTGTCTTAACCTGGGTAGTTGCAGAGATTTGTGCTGTGTGTGCTTGCAGAGAGCGTACTGCGATTATCTGAGCCTCGGGGTGCAGTGGCTCGGTTGCGTTGCAGGCTGAGAAGCCCTGGCTTTCTGTAATTCCCAGGAGATGGGGCAGGATTTGGCTGCTGTCTCACTGCTCCTTCTGTTTGATCACTGACCTGTTGTAGACTGCCAGGTAGGATCCCCTTGTTCTGTAACTTTAGGAGCATTCAGAGGAGAAAAAAAGAAGGGGAGGGAGAGAAGAATGTGGGTCTCTAAAGCCCTAAATAAAAAGCATGCTGTAAATGAAGGAAAAATGCAATAAAGTGCTTGCAGAGTAAAAAGTATTTGCCCCATACACTAATAAAATGTCTTATGAACATAGCAGCCACAGAGAGTTCAGCAAAATTTTCATTTTAAATGTCATTTGATCTCGAGTTTTTATTTTTACAGACTGCTGTGAATTTTTTAATGCAGTACAAAAAGCACTCTTTACAGAGACCTGTCATTCATGAGAAAGCTGCAGCTAGCTTTTTGCCAGTAGTTCATTGTAAACTAAGGATCTGCTTTAAGAGATAGGTGGTTTGAGACCTATTTTAAACCTGCTGTAAATGCTGGCTTGCCCTATTTGGGATTTGAAATATATATTAACAATGAGATGCTGCATAAAGTTGTAGCGGTAGACGTGGGGTGGCAGAATGCCCTGGGTTTTTCTTTTAACTGGAGTGCTCCACTTAAGGGCATAGTCTAGTGCCAGGTAGATAGGTTGCAACTTGTCTTTTCTGCAGGTGGTCTTTGTGGGTTTTTTTGTAATTTTAAACCCAATTCAGACTAGCAACAAAGACTCTCATTACAAGTGGTGCCTAGCTTTTTGGGGTGAGTTTTTCTCTCGTGGTGTAAATATATGCATAAAATATGAAATGCCACAGACAGGCTTTTTCCTCTAGTGTTCAGCCTTGTATTGGCCCAGCTTTTTGTCCCTGATTAAGCCAACGTGAAACCTGCGATTTCACTGTGGAAACAGTAAGGACACTGCTGAATGCTTTTGAAAATTTTCAGTCTTGGATTTTTACCTCGTTTCACAAAGGTGGTAATCGCCTGTGTGGGAGGCAGGAAGACAGGAGCGCATGATGTGTTAGAGCCTAAAAAGGGGCAGCCAACTAAGATGAATTTTATAAAAGACACCTGCCCTGTCACTTTTCCGCTCTCCACATCTAATTCTCAGCTGTGGCTGCGTAGCAGACACACATGTTAAATTTTCCTCCTTCTGTGCCTCTGTTCCCTTGGAGTGTATTAATTCCTTGTGCAAGGACTGTGTGCTGGGATGCGTGCGAGATTTTAATGTTTTAGATACCAACCCTGTGAGTACAGTATAGCATTAATACCTAAGAAAGGGAGAACAGAGCAGACACTTGGATGGTTTGGGCTGTTCAGTAACACAAAGGGCTTTGAAGGGGTCAGTATCACCTGAGTAAGCTCCACTCTGCTGTTTGCCCAGCCATTGCCAGGCGTTGACTTTTAAGTCCCCAAGGAGTTCTCTTTGCATCATAATTACAGAGAATTAGTACACATGGCTGACTTTTGCACTTGTAACTAAAGCTGATTGTTTCATTGAACAAATCTTTTTCTGTTTTGTAAACTGTTTTCTCTCCTGAAAAAAAAAAAAAAGAAGAAGAAGAAAATAGATCTTTTACTTCATGACCTCGTGGCACTTAGTTCAGTTAACAGCCTGTTTCATAGCTTTTTATTATGGGAAGATGAAAGTGATAGTTGGTTGAGATTTATTATTTTTTGACACCTCTTCCCCCCACACCCCCCCCCAATATAATTAAAACTGTAAGCTTTATATGTTTGCATAGAATCTTAAAGGATGATGGTTGTGTAAATTACTAACTAAAGATTTCCATCTCCTTTGTGCATAATGATTTTTCCTAGTGGCTATGGTATTTGTTATCCATAAAAATATATGTAACTTCCCAATTTGCACAGTGCCTGACCCACCATGAAGTCAGGTCTCTGCTGTGCATTTAGGACTCTCATCACTCATGTGAATCCTGTGTAGCCCTTATTGTTATGAGAATAGTTAGAAGTTTCACTTCCAAGAGGTAGTGTAATGATACTGCACAGCCAGGATCTGCTGAGCATCCAAACCGCAAGTCTGACTTAACCTCCTGGAATGAAAAAATGCATAAAGATGCTGGGTTTGATTTCTGCTGGTGCTCTAACTTACCTTCAAGGATTCTTTAATAAAAGGATGATCTTGGGTAAGCTGTAAGTGCAACTTGAACACTTTTTCTTCGGTGACAATAGTCTTGAAGTACCTGTAGGCTTTTTTTCATGGTCTTTCAATTTATTTAATATTTTAACTAAAAAAGAATCACTAGTCCTACAGTTTAGCTGCTTGCTTCTTTTAAACTCTGTTCACGTAAAAGCTTGTTAAAAGTAACCTGATTTTTTTGATATAGGACTGGTCATTATTCTTTTTTTTAATTATTTTTTTAGTTGTAGCAACCAATTAAAAGCTATATAAAAGTGGCATAGATATTATTTGGGGGGGGTTGAGGTGTTGCCTTCTAACACTAGCTTTTAGATGAGAGAGTAACTTTGCATTGTTCCTTAAATAAAGCAGTTCCATGCTTAATTGAAAAATTTATATTGCATGTCTGAAATTAACTGGAAAAGAGATGAAAAGATGCAGAATAGAATCATCATAAAATACACACAAAATCGTAAGAAAAGCAGACAAAGTACTATAGCATGACTAAAAGAAATAGTTCTAGAATACATGGTGCCTTGTCTGCATTTACTAATACACTTATATAGGTAAACCAGAGGCTTAATTTTCAGCAAGAAAAAACATTTTGCTTTATTAACCTTTCCTTCTGCTCTCCCTCCTCTTTCTGAGCACACAGAGTCTTTTCCTTCCCAGCTGCTCAGTGTGTGCTCACCATTAGCCGGTTTAAATCATGTAGCATAGTACAATTACAGACCCCGTACAGATCTGCTTTTATTTAAGTTGTCAAGACAATTTTAGGCATATTTCTACAGACTTTATAGTAATCGTAATAAAGTTAAAACATATTGGACCTGCTTGGACAACCTCAGCGCTGCTTGGAACATAAAAATTAGATACGGTTAAGATGGAGTTCATCTAGAAAGTGCAAAATCCTGTCCAGAATTAATTTTTATAAAGGAACATGATGTGAAATTCCAGATGAGTTGTGCCAAATAACCGATCCAGTGCAAATTAAGCTACTTACAACATGGATTTTATGTTTCTGAGAGTAATAACGGTAAGTCCACAATGGAGCTGCGTTTCCTCTGTAGCATTGCAGTGGAGGTGGAGGCTGTATGGACTGCAATTCCCACACTACTTAGGTCTCTCACTTATAAAAATTCAGACATTTCTGAATTGAAGGCTGAAGGAGACAGAAGGTGTCGTTCTTGCATTAGTTATTCGGAACCCTAAATCTGATAAAATTCTATTCTGTTTGACCAGGGAGGCTGAGCTATGGGTAAAATGAAACTCAGCATTATGTATGCCAGGGGAAAATAAAAAAATAATCTCTGCCTATGTATCTGAAAAAAATAAATCAAACCCAAACAAAAATACCCAACTTCTATTGCACAGAAAAGTTTATTGAGATAGGTAAGTAATGATGGTGGTCTTGGTGATTGCTCATGTTAGCTTTGAAAGCAAGTGGCAGCTCTTGAACTCTTAACAGATTTATTCTCAGAGGTCTGTTCTCCTGTAGTCAGGGAATCTCACTTCCATTACTTTCAAAGGGAGTTCTGCCGGCATGTGTAAAAGCCCAACATTCACATTTCTTGTGTAAGAAAAACTTCAGAAGCTCCTAGTACATTTTTCCCCTCGATTAAATTTAAAGCTGTTTTCTTTTTATAGATAATTTATGTTATTGAATAAATTAATTAAATTTAAAGTCTGTTTAATAATAATATAATGTAACAGAATATACTGTAATTAGTTAGGTATTTTTAAAGTGCAGTTTTCTCCTCTGAACCACTATAATTGTAGTTATTTTCAACAAACTGAAAATAATTTAAACTAACTGTAAACTTTTGGTACAAAAACTCCCAGCTTGACCCGGACTTAAATTTCACTTCATATTTGTATGCTCTGTTTTAATTGTCTCTGATTAATTTTCAGCTAATCTTTGATTCAAACCCTGTAACAAAGTTTGGGAACATACAGTAACATAATAGCCCTTCCAAGAGGTTGTACCAAAGGATGGGGGAGTTCCTGGTGTAGAGTTCCTGCTTTTCTTTGACCTCACCCCATATTTCTCCTTGCAGGTTTGGATGTTTTAAAAAAATAGTTTTCTGAAATTTTCACCCAGTCATACCTGTTTAAACTGGCCTTTCAAGAAAGTAGTAAGGAGTTATGCAGAAAATTATTTCACTCTATTTTGAATTTTCCTTTTTGATTAGTTAATTTATTTTTTTTTTTCACAAAGGTATTTTCTCATAACAAATTAGGATGCTTTCCCCTTTTGTTTCCCCTCTCTCCTTCCTTTTCATTTACCTTCTCCTCTAAAATTAAAAAAAATTAAAAAAGGAAATTTTTCAGACTGTAAAACAAGGAGAGGGATACATAGGTTTTGGTTGAAATGTTTGATTGTAGAGACAAACAATTCTGAAGTCTTAAAAAGCCCATTTTCCCCAGCAAGCGTCTTCATATTACTGCAGTTTGAAACGTATTATTTTTTTTAAACTATATTAAAAATAATGATTGCAAAATTTTATATGAACATACATTACAGTTTAAAAAGTGTATTTGTTTTGAAAATTATATTTTAGTACACATCTCTTTCTCCTATTACTCCTTTTTCTGGCAGTAAAATATTTTAGTGTTTACTAGTGCAGGTTAAGTAAAAAAACAAAACAACAAACCTACCTCAAAATAAAGCCTCAACTTCAAATCAGGAATTATAATCTAGCTTTCTGTGATGAAAAAAAGGAAGATATTTATGATGTCACAGTAATTTATGATGTGACCAAGAAATAATGGGCCACAGTTTTAATACAGTTACCATGCCTTAAGACTTGAAAGGTCTGTAAATCATTAAATGATTCTACAACTAGTCAAAATAGACAAGTAGAGCAGACAGAGCCAAATGTTAACATATTTGACAGGTCTGTAACTTAATTGCTTTTATAATGTCAATCAAGGAGGCTCCACTTTGATTTTTTGGCTAGGCTTCTGAGAACTGCTTTACCTATAAGGTGGAAAATATCAAATCCACAATTTTAATTTATTTTTTTCCCACTGCAGATATGGTCAGTGCTTATAAACAAACCATACTCCTGTTTGTTTCTGTTTAGCCAGCTCAGTAATTTAGTATTGTAGGACAGTCATCAACAACTTCTATTTGAGTCTTGGAAGTCTGTCTGAAGCAGTAACTGGCATGTACTTCTGTGCAGACTAATTGCAATTCTGTTTATGAGCACTTTTACATGAGCACTTGAAGGAGCTTGCTTTACATTTTATGTAATGTGTGGATGTTAACAAGCCTCTGCAATTGTAGCAGCGTTTGCTGTTTGAGCTGCCCAAAATAAAAGCTTAGCCAGACCAAGAGAAGGCTGTCCGGGGAAGACAAGGAAGGTTAGCTGGAGAAAAACACAGTCCTGCCTGAGCAGCATGAAAGCTCTTTCTGTGCTAGCCTGGTCAGGGTAGTGAAAAGCAGATGATTGAAGGCTCAGGAAATCTCCTCGTGATCTGAAGAAAAGGTATTTACTATATGAACTCCCATTGCTAAAGAGCATTATCAGAATCCTGTATAGATAGAACCACAGATGAGAGGACAGAAAATAGCATGAGATGGCTTGTCTGGATTTTTTGAAGCCAGGATTTATCAGAAAAAAAGGTAACAGAGAACCAAGCTTTTGAGAACCCGGTATGCTTTGCCCTTGACATACAGTGCCACGTAATCAAGGTTGTCACCTTTGAAATCTGTAAGAAAAACAGTCACTTTGGACAGATGTCTGTTACTCGGGAGCTCTTCTGGTAACAGGCAAGCCCATAGTGAAATCATCTCTGCAGCAGCTCAACATGATTCATCCGATGCTCTTGGGTTCTTTTGCCATATAAACACCACGACTTTTAGAGGTAGTTTGAAGCACTGCAGTGGCACTCCGTAAATCTGGCTTCTAAGCCTCGTGCTGCTGTAGAGTTAGTATGTGATTTTGTGGTAAATCATTGAATGTTCTGTGCCTTAGTTCCCCTGTATTATACAGTGAAGGTGGCAGTTCTTCCATTCTTGCATCCCTTGAGGGCGTTTTTAATTTAGATTTTTTTTTTCATGACAGGGAAAAATCTTTATTTTTGTGTCTGCGCAGTGCTGAGCGCTTTAGGGACCTTGACTTTAATTAAGATTAATGGATGCTAGCAAATGCCCAGGAAACCAAGCTGCAGCTGGCAAGAAATAAGGGACTGGGACAGGGTATGATCTTCAGTATGACAGAATGGGATAAACGGTTGACTGAAAATTTGGGAACTTGCACGTGCTTGTGTTTTTGTAAAGTGAACAAGTAACCAAGGCATTGTAGATGAGTTCTTTTGCTGAGGTTGATTTTGGATCGTTGTCTAATATGTTGCTTATGTATTTTATTGGTTGCCATTAATTGCCATAATTGCTATCCCTGGGTGATATTGTTGGAAAATATTCACACTCTAATAGCAGTACTAATCCGTGAAACCTTAAAAAGTGATATGTGACAAGCTGGATGCAGAAGAAAGATCTAGGCTGACCCTAAATGCTCTTAGTTGAGAACAGGAAAAAGGCTAGGATTTGAAGTAGGTAATAAGGTTAATTAAAGGCATAAAACAGTTGATGGTCAGTAGTGATGAAAGGAAAGGAATCTAGTACTTTCTTCTGGGATGGAAACCACAGAATTTTCTTCCTGAATTGCAAGCCTTATTCTCTTCAGAACCTATGCCGAAGCTTTCAAATGGAGATGTGAAAGCCCTGGGAGAGGGGTCTGGTGTGCTCGTTTCTTATCTAATCTCATAAGGGCACAGAATGCAGTTACATTAAAAAGACCAGGAATTTCTTGTCTTAGTGTAATGAGAGGGGGGTGAAAAATCTGTTTATTTTCCAGTAAAGTTCATTACAAGGTGATTTGAACATGTGAAGTAGAAAACATTCTGACTTTTTCAAGTGGACTGTTGTTAAGCTGTTCGTTATTAAACCAAAAAAAAAATAATACTTCAACTATTTCTTCTGTTCAGTAAATTAAAGAAGTAGGAGGAGGTATGTGATAGGCAGTACTGTATTACTGTACAAGACTATACTGCCATCGAGAGGTGTTGGGTGATATCATACCAAGTGCAGAGCTGAAGAACAGCAAAAAATTTTTTAAAAGCCCACAAAAACCAAACAAAAAACAACACAGACACCCCCCACCCTCCAACCCCCCACCTCCTCCCAGCTTGTATTCAAATATTCACATGAGCAGGGCTGTGTCGCTACCTGTCCATGTGTTAAATCACACATAACGTACTACAGGCATGCAAATTTTTAGCTATGTGTGTATGAGGAGTTCTTGGATGACAGAGGTATTTCCCTTTTATTTTCTTTCCTCACATCAAACAAGACCATAACTGATTGTGATTAGGTCAAATGTTAAATTCTTTCAGAATAATACAGACCCTTTGTGGGCCCTTACCAAAAATTACCTGTGCAGTACCTCTAGGTATCCACTGCTGTAAATAACTCAAAATTGCCGGTTCTATTTTAATCACGTGATAATAAATGAAATGTAATAGATTTGCTTTTACAGCCTGATATTTATTTCTTTAAAAAATGATTGGAAGAGTTGATAAGGAATTCAGAGTTGAGGGCACATGAGTTTATAACTTCAACATAGAAAATTGGTGTTACAGGGAACTATCGATATTCAACAATTGATGAAGTTGATTTTTTTTGACACTTAGTGAAGAAATTATTAAGCTTGAGCAGCCTGAGCTTAAACTGTGTTTATTTTGGCCAAAACCAGGTTTCAAATTCTGACCTTTGGATTGGGTGTGTATTTTGAAGTTTTAAAATCAGGTACAATTTCAGCTGCAGAAGTCAGCAAACAAGAAGACAACGTTCTTGAGCTTTAGGGCAAATAGAATGAATGAGCCGGGTGATACGACATGCTGACGTTTTGCCTGGTTTTTCCATAACAGTTCATACCAGTACCATGAAGAGACTGGAAAAAAATAAACTGATGAGATTCCTTCCCTTGCATTCACTGTGCAAAACGTCAGAAAGAAGACAGAAGCCACGCTATTGTTCAAACTACTTGATTTGGAGTTCAGGTTATCTGGAGGAGTGGTGTGTGTTTGAGCTAGGGGGATGCGGGATGCCGTCTCTGGGCATACAATTAACACCTTTACCTCAACTCCCCCCCCTTGTAAAACTAGAGTCATTATACTTTCCTCACAGGAACGCTGGGAGGCAATACCATTAATATGTATGGCACACTTGCATACTGTGATGGTGGATAACACAATAGGAGTTACCAGTGCTAGACAAGCAAGAGAACATTTGATTAAAGAGCATATTTGTCGTCTCCAGTTTACTTCCCCGCCCCCCCCCCCCCCCCCCCCCCCCCCCCGCCCTTTTGAAAGTAAGGAGCTGCAGTTACCAGCATGGATTGTTAAATAACAGAGTGATAACAGTTTGCCACCAGGTGACTGTACTTGTTACCACTAGAACTGCCTCTGTACCGGCTGACAAACCAGCCTTCCTCTCCCTCACAAAGCGAGCAGGTGGTAGAATCCCTCCAACTGAGACCCTCTGTCAGGTATTGTCTGGCTCATCACTTTCAGTTATTTGCCATTTGAGTTTTTGGAGTCTTTATCTTTGGTCAAATTCAGAGGTTGATGAGGGACCCCTGGCCAGTACTTGGGCAGTTTTTGGAATTACTTCATTGGACGTTTCCAATGCCTTTCTTCAGACCTGCTTTGTGGGCCTCAATACCAGTAGCCTTTTTAGTAATGCCTGGTGCATGCTGGGCTTGGCCTTTTAAAAATTTGACTGCAACGAGTTTGATTGTGTGAGGTGGGAAATAACAGCATCCTCACTTTGTGATAGTGAGCTGCAGCAGAGGAGGTCTCGTGTGATTTACCCACAGCCACAGGCATCTAACGCTGGAAGTGTTGTGGCAGCCAGGTTGGACATGCGAACATGAAGATTTGTGGGTGCTGGCACCTGAACTACTTCCCTTCGGTTGGAATTCAGAGATTACTTGCCTTTAATCTCCTTTAAAATCAGATTTATATTTACCTTCGCTTTCTTTAGATATGGCATTCACTTATAAACATTTTTTATAGATTTTAAATTAGCTTGGTGTTTTGGTTAATAGTAGTAATATGATTATAATAATGATTATTATTATTATTATTTTGTTATAATGTTTTAAATTGCAATATGGTTTTACCATTGTGAAAATTAAAGGAACACTTCCCATGGAGTCATGGCACAATCAACTGCAAGAATACCATGCTGGGGCAAAGTAGTTTATTTGTGCTAAGATAGATCAGTGGGTTTGAGTGCTGTTTTAGAAGACGTCTGCCCTATGACAAAGTTGAAAATGAACATTATCACCTGCAGTAGGGATTTCATCCTTTTAAGAATAAAAGATGTGTGATAGCATGTTAGAATGCTTAATATTTGTAATACATAGACCAGCATGCTTATTACATAGGGATTTGTAATTCACTGTAAGGACCTTTCCAGGATTATTTTTTTAATCATTTTGAGACTTTGCAAGATGAGTAGACAAGTGAAAGAAACAATTTTTCTGTTGCAAATGTTTACTTCCTTAATATGTTTCAGTTTAAGTGCAAAACTGAAGTCAGCGTATGTGCCAGATAATTTATCTGTCTAATTTCTGATGGCAACAAGAATAGCAGTTTTATACGTAGCAGGATTCTGGTTTGGTAAAAGTAGTTAAATTAAATTATGCCAATTTGAAAGTCAGAACCAGTTGAGTTACACAAGAGCATGCTTTTTCTGGTCAAAATAGGAAACATTTGGGATATTTTGGGGGTTATGTAAAGACTTTAATTTGTAACCACACTGTGTATGCTCAGTCTAAGTGGTAGACAAGAATAGTTGTTCGTGCAATTTGCTGTTTCTTCACATTATTTAAACCATATTACTGCACAATTTTTTTTAAAAAAGTTGAATGATAGCTAATCTGAGCAATGATTAATTCTTTTAACATTTGGATAATTTAGAAAAGATGTGCCCCTAGTGTTTACATACTAGACATGGCTGGATGCAAGTGCTTTTAAATGCAGCTTCTCTTGTTTTAGTCATTACCTTCTAGTAAAACGCCATCCTTCTGTTGTGGGGAGGATGAGGGTTGCCCTCTGCATGGTTTGTGTGATTTCAGAACCTCAAAAAGGACGTGGCTGTTGGGCCACATAATTGCGAAGTTAATAGACGTTAGAATGACACTGTTGAATTTTGGACAGATGGAGTTTGAGTTCTTTCTGAATACACTTAGGTAACCTTCATGTTACCCTTTTTTTTTGATTGTTTCCAATGTTTAACTGTGGATCTGTCGGTGTAGCAGAAAGGTTATGCCCTTATTGCATGTTGGGAATGAGATTAATTCTGTGAGAGCCAGTGGGCAGTCTGAAATACCTGCCACCGATGTGCTTTAACCCAGCTTTCAAAGTCAGTCGAGTGCTGTCTTCCCAACAGATGGAGACTGACATGTGAAAAACATGGCAGCGGTCCTTGGTTAACAGAATCCTTCAGTCTTGGACCCTCTTTTCTCTATTACCTGGTACACAGATAAGGAGGCAGAACTCAGGCTCTTGAATCAAACAGCGTTTAACGATGCTGAAACTGGTAGCTCAGCGGGGCTTTAAGGAAAGCGCGGTGTGTCTGCAGTTCTGGCCTTTGGAATCCAAGTGTTCTTGGTTTGATGAACTCGTGCCAAGATTGAAAAAGCAGCTGCCAGACTTTCACTCTTCAGTAATATGTTTTCACTTTCTGTGTAGTGGCATACACATCTCTTGTTTCTTTACTTAGTTACTAATTCTTCCTTTCACTTCAGTACTTGCTTTACAGCTTCCTTGGCTTGTCAGTGTTGCGTTAATTTGCGTTGGTGAATGTATCCTTGCAGCAAGAATTGAGCTGGTGTCTGTGGGGTGTCCTGCAGTGGCTGACCTACTTGCTCTCTTGCTTTTCCTTCCCTCGAGGGGGGGGGTAGGTTTCTTACCTCCTGAGCTGCAGTTTATTAACTAATACTAAAACTCTTGTCTGGTAATAGCTTAATGGACTGTGGCAGGATTAAAAATGTCTTCTCTTGAATGTAACAGGACTTCACGTTGCAAATGACAAGAGTGGGTTAATGTATTGCCTTCCCCTTTGAATTTCAGGCTGGGGGTTCTCAAGTGATCTTTACCAATCCACTGGAAATTGTCAAGATTCGATTACAGGTGGCTGGAGAAATTACTACTGGTCCACGAGTTAGTGCCCTGACTGTACTACGGGATTTAGGCTTCTTTGGTCTCTACAAGGTATGGATATTTTTTTAATATATACATGAATTAAAATACATTAATTTATATTTCAATTAAGGTGATTCCATTGTTCTTGCTGATTTTCATAAGTGAATGTAATTGTACTTCTAAAAAAATATATCTCCATTTTTCATTTCTAACTAAGGGAAGAAACTGTCTTGTGGATTTGAGCATGTGGCTCTTGTGAATCTTACTGAGATTTCTCACTTCGTCAGGTGTTTCAGTTGTTCATACTCGTTTGTGATTCCTAATGTTCTGCCTGGTGGAAAAAGAAACTTATTTTCATGTGTTTCATGATATAGAGCTTACAGTTTTGGAGCTGTATCCTTACTCTCCTGTGTTTGATTCAGCAACTTTCCCAGATGTCAGTGCTAATTTGGTGGTGGGAATTAATTGCAGCACAACAGTAGTGAAGAAATACAGACAGTGGGATCGCAGCATAAAAATGAACTCCTAAAACAAGCTTTCCCGTAGTACTTTACAAGAACATTGCACAAGTAATACCAAGAGAAGCTGCTTTTATGACTTTATGCTACAAACTCTACAATTCTGATTTCTGCATTACTGCCCTCACACAGATATGTCGGTACAGAGTTAGGTTTAAGTAAAGTTAGGTTTAATGTTAGACTGCAGCAGGATTAGAAGCCTATTTTTACTCTAATAGGATGCATGGCACAAATAAACTGAAGGATTAACATAGTGCCGTCTGCATTTAGATGGGGGGACTAGATATGGAGGAGTGTGAAAGGTCTTGAGTACTTCGAGATCGGCATTGCACATAGTATTGAAACAAAACCTGCCATGGACGCTGTACAGTGCAGAGCAGCTGTGGTGTTTCTGCAGATTCTGCAGCATACTTCTTGGAGAAAGCTTTCACAGTGCCCATTTGTCCCAGCATTTCTGTTTCCTATTTACAGCAGTGCAACTGCAAACTGAAGATACTTCAAAAACCACCACGTGAGCCCTTTTCTTCCTCCTCCATAATATTTAAATTCCATCTCCATTTTTAAGCATCCAGTTCTTTTAAATCGCTCTGTTACCATTACAAAGAGGAAGCCTGCCTGTGAGTAGATGTATATGTGTTTTAGCCTGGAGAGAATTTGCAGGTCTGAATAGGATTTAATGGGGAGTTGTTTTTCCCTTTAAATTGACTTGCTAATTTTTTAGGTGTTTTACTGAAGCTGATGCTATTGTGTAAACTAGCAAATGGCATTATGGTGTTGATCAGGTCAGCATTTACAACTAAAAACATGGATATGGTAAACAGCCTGCATCCCTGAGGCTGTGCTGGAGTGGAGGGCAGCTACTGACTTTTACTTGGGCTAGTAAAAATAAAACGAGGAAGCGTGATGAACTAGATTACTAACTCTAGCTTTTTAAAGTTTCCTTTTCTCTCTGAATACCTGATCTTGGTGGCTGAACAGAATTTGCAACATTTTTCTATTTTAAATGGCATCAACGCCTTGAGTCGGATTGTGGGTTTCTGTTTTCTGAAGTAAGGAATACACCTGAACAGGAGGTGGTTACAGCACCAGGCTGCATTGAAATACAGGCAGTTATTTAATCACAAGCTACATGGTTTCCTCGGTTCATTGCTTAAGTCCGTTTACACACATCCCCCCCCCCCACCCCCTCCAAAAAAAACCCACAGAAGGGTTTTGTTCTGTTTTCTCTCTTGTTGTCTCTGTTGCTGTCTCTCTCCACCCCACCACCCTACTCCTTGTGTTCATGTCCTTTTGTGTGTCCAATTTGGATTCATTGCTTATGAAAACTTAATTGATTTGGCAAAACTAGAGAATCCAACTTGAGAGTTGGAGTCATCCACCCAACAGGGCACAGTCTACATCAGAAGGCTTGTGTCCAAGTGCACCCTTGGTCACTGCTAGCTCTCTCACTGGGCAGGTGCATGTGGTTGTCCACCAAACACTTCAGAACTGTAGCAAAAAAACCCAAAAAGAGGGCAGCCTCCCTCTCCCGTATGCCAGCATCTGTTAGTACAGCCACAGTAATGAACTGGAGTGGGAAACTCATTGAAACTAAAGCCTCCTCCTCCTTACAGCTTAGTTCATTTTGAACCCAGAGCAGCTCACCCTGTAGCTCCTCAGGATGGAGGAGTGGCATGGGCAACTCATCAGTCTCCATCAGAGGAGGTTTAAACTACCTTGAGGGGTTTGTGGAACAGTGGTGTTAGAGGCAAAAGCAGTCCTCTTCTGAATGCTTGTGCTGAAGTTGGCAGTGCTGGTGAGGCCAGGCAGGGATTAATAACTCATTGCATGTAAGTCACCAGCCCCAGAAAGTGCTGCCCAAGAGGCATCAATGGTCTAAACTGAATTTCAGCCAAGACTGAATTTAGTAGGTGCTACCTTCTCTAGTGGTGCTTCTTGTAAATTAATGTAATAAGTATAATGACCAGATGAACATCAAATAATAATAAATGTTCTAAATGCTCCAAAAGTGGTACATTTGGAGTGTTTGTACTCATAAAGAATCTAATTAGCTTTAAAATGATAAGCTGGGAATGAGGATTTTGTGTCTTAGTACTTTTCATGCAGTTCACTCTTAACATGAACAACTCATTCATTTGTACCTTAAGTATTGCTTTAGTTTTGTCTGTTGTGCCTCAAGCCCTGAATGTACTTGTAGTAGATCTAAGTAAGACTTCATACATACTGCTGCAGAAGAACAGGAATAGATACTTGTTCTAGAAAACACTTTTGTGAGTCTTGGAGTTTGTTTATAGGCTTGATGGGCCCTAATATAAGTGTTCCAGCTGTTTAAACATTTGTCTATCTTAAATATGGTTTAGGACCAACTGATTAACTTTCCTTTGCAGATGTTGAAAACAAAAGTCTAGACTTCTCATTTCAGAAATCTTCATTTGAAATTAGTGGATTTTTTTCTGTAAGCTTTTTTAAAAAAAATTTGACAATCCAAAATTTAAATGTAGTATGTAATTTCATAGTTGATAAAATGTTTTCCTTTCTTTCCCATTTGGGCTGTTTTGTTTTTTTTTCTTTTGTGGGCAAGAGAAAGCAAACCCAACAAAAATTAACTTCTCCATCAGTTTTGGTTGAAGACCATAATGTTCCTCCTTTTCCACTTGTTAGAAATTCTTGTAAAACTGCTCTAAGAAGGTTTGACTGCAGCTTCTCTACAGCAGCTTCCTCCACTGACCATCTGCATAATTCACTTCTTTTGTCTGGATTAAGGGATACCAAGTGTAGTGCTGTGTCCTTGGAAAAGGTGAAGATGGCCACTATGTAGATGAGGCCAAGTATGGTGGAACAGTATGGGCAGCTATACAGAGGAACAGCATCCTCTACTGTTTACAGAATTTACCTAAAGGTCTTGCTTTGAGTTGGGAAGAAAAGGAATTCCTTCAACCTGAGGGTTGACTTGTGAAATCCACAGAGAGTGATGATGTGTCTGCACTGCCAACAGTGGAGAAAATGGCCTGGTTATAGTGATAAAGTAAATGGAGGGGTATCACATATTTAACAGGAAGATGGAGCCCAGAAGATGTAGTGTTAACTTGAAACTAACATTACTATAATGATAATTTTTCAAAATAGAAGCACAGATATTTTTAAGTGGCTGGTTTTTGTGTTGAATGAGAACATTACCAGTCAGTCTGCAAGCTCATAGTAGAGCTGGAGTGTTTTCATTGCTCATCAGTGTGAGCTTCCTTCTGTGTTGGTTACAAACCTCTTAAATCAGGACTGGTCACCCAGTCTCCTGCACACTGACTTTCCCGTTTCTCTCCCTCTGCTTTGGTGTTTCGTTGCAAGGACTGCAGTGACAATTCTCTTTTCCCAGTTCAGAAATAAGTCATCTTGAAAGCTGTTCTTGCCACCATAGATCAATCCATCATGCTCTGCTTATTTCCTCTGAATCTTTTATGTTGAAATTCAGATGCAAATCTCTGAGTCCCATAGAGGAGTCAGCAAGGAAGAATGTACTTTCATTAATTTTAACTGCAGCCAGAAGATGTGAAGAATTACGTGTGTCAGTCTTAGCTTCATGAGGTAAACTCCTGCATGTTTCAACAAGATCATCTGCTTGTTGTTGGAATTCTTATATTTTGTATTAATTTCTACCTATAAAGCACATTCTGTGGATTTTAAAATAAAATGCCCACACCCCCTGATACAGGTAATTCCAGTGTTCCTGTCTTGCCTGAACAGAGAAAACCAAGGCACAGACAAATAAATCTTAAGTCTCATGTCAACAAATCAATAAAGAAAATGCCATGTAAATTCTTCTTGCAGCCAGCTGAGTGAATCTTGTATTGATTATGATCACAATTATCCCAGCGTTCCAGTCCAAGTGAATAGCCATTGGAGAACCACTGAGAAGCTGGGTTGCATAATCCTGATGCCCCTCTATATTAGTGATATTAGTGTTCTTTTGGGTCATTAATTGGCATGTTAACGAGGTGCTCTACTATGCTAGTGCCACAAAACAATTCAGAGTAGTACTCTGCTGAGATTTCACTCTGCAGGCTTGATGTTAGAAGGGTTTGTGTTGAAAGCCAGTCTGGAGGTCATCTGGGCAACCTGACACAGTACCTGACCTTTATGGTTTAAAACAAACAAACAAACAAAACCAAAAAAACAGTCAAAACAGTCACATTTTTCCTAACACCTAATTGGAATTGGCTTTGTTCCAGCTCTTGTCCATTGCCTTCAATCCTTCCAAATGTGCACCTTCAAGAAGAGTTGTTTTCCCTGCATCATCCCTAGAAGCAGTTGAAGACAGCAGAAAGGTGTCCCCTAGCCTGCACTTCACAGAGTTGAGAACACTGCAACCCCTGAGCCTGTTCATATACTGTGGGCCACCTGACTGGCACTATCTGTCTTGTACTGGAGAGCCCAGACCTGGACACAGGACTCCAGATGTGGCCTCAGCAGTGATGAATTTAGGGAAATTCCAGAGGTGCACTTCCCTTGCACAGTTGCTACTACAGCCCAGGCTGTGGCTGGCTCTTGTCTCTGCAAAGTGGCGTTGCTGACCCATGCTCAACTTGACCACCAATACCCTCCAGACTTTTCTCCAGAGCTGCTTTCTGGCTACTGAGCCCAAGCCTGCACTACTGCATAGAGCTATTCCAGCTCAGATGTAGGACTTGGCATTTGCTGATTTGAACTCTGTGATGTTCTTGTCAGCCTGTTTCTCCATCCTGTGAGGATGTCTGAATAGCAGCCGTGCCCTACAGCACACTAGCTGGTCTGCCAGTTCAGTATCATCCACTAATCTGCTGAATGTGCAGGTCACGTTCCACCAATTTAGCTGTGAGGATACTGTGGCAGACCATCTCAAAAGCCTTGCTCATAGTCCAGGTGTACAACATCCATTGCTGTCTCATCCACAGGTCTGGTAAGCAGGTTGGCCAGCTGGGATTTGGTAAATCCATGTTGGTTGTTCCCAATCTCTCTCTTGCCCTTTGTATGCTTGGAAATGGCTTTTGAGAGCATTTGCTCCATAAACTTCCTTTGGGCTTCTTCAAGATGGGTGTGATGTTTGTCTTTTTCCAGTCATCAGAACCCCCTTGGCTGACTTGACCTTTTGAAGGTAATAGCAGCCTCAGAAGGACACCAGCCAGCTATCTTGGCACCATTGGAGGTCTCTCTTCTGGTCTCACGGATTACAGGCGTGCAGATGGCTTAAGTGCTCTGCCTGTAGGTAACGCCGTGCTCCTGCAGACTTGTCTGGTAGGCTCATGGAGCAGAGAGGCCTGAGGGCAGGTTTGACTAGTAAAAATAGCAAGGCAAAATTAATTCCTCTACCCTTTCCATGTACTTTGTCACTAGGTTTCCTGCCCCCATTTAGCAACAGCCTCACAATTTATTTAGTTGTACTGTCACTGCTGATGTGTTTATAGAAGCCCTTTTTGCTCTCCCTTCACATCCCATACTAGATCCAACTCTAGCTGACCCTGGGTTTTTCTGTCTCCATTGCTGCATGCCTGAGCAGTGGTTCTGCATTTCTCCTGGGTACCCCATCCCCACCTCTGCTTCCTTTTAATTTTCTGCATGTGAACTCAGTCATGAGTTTCCACTTCATCCATCCCGGCCTTCTGACCATGGTTGTTCAACCTTCTGCGCTGTGAAATTGACAACCTTGGTGCTTTGAGGAGACTGCCCTTGAAGAGCAAGGAGTATTTTTTTGGTGTAACTTTGTAGCTTTTCATCTTGGGGTACCTTTGTAAGTTTTTACTTGAGGGAAGATTTCTATCACAGTGCACAGAGGTCTGGGTCAGATAATCTAGATCTCCTCCTTCTCGTCCCCACCAAAGAACTTAAGACCAGCACGTCTGGAAAAACAGAGTAGGGTTTTTCACTCCAACTAATTGTATGTCATCATAAATACAGCAATTTAAAGTCAGAATCCTCCCAGACTCGCTGGGTTTTCAGATACTGGAAATACTGTAATGATATGCAGCTTAGAAGTAAAATGTACGTGTATTCCAGCAATAAAGCGATTTGACACATAGAGCTCATTAGGCAAACTGCTGGGCTGAACCCCTGTTGCTCTTCAAAGCTAGAAAGCAAATATTTTTTTCTGCCTTTGTCTAAAATTCTGACCTACTTGTGTAAATAAATATTTTAAAACATTGTATTTCTCAAAACCCAGCTGCTTCTTTGGGGAGGCACATGGCAGCACTTCTGCAGAAGGAATTTCTTTCCTCTGTTTTCTTCTTTCTGCCAGTAATTGTTGCTGTGAAAGCACCGGGGCATGGAAGCTTACGACTGTTACATTCTTCTTTACCTATAGATGTTCTGTAGATGACAGCTGTTCTTAAAAATACTGAGACAACATATCCCAGTCAGGGAAAATATCATTTAACCTAACGCAAAATGTCAATTCTGTTGGCAGAAATGGGAAAGGATACATTTCTGGTTTTCAGTATTTTTGATAAGATTTTATTTAATTTCTGGTCATAGTAGAATATTGAAGTGATTGTACAAGATCAGTTAATATATTTTCTGTCTTCTGCCTGTCTTAGCAATATGCATAAAGTCCTGCTATAGCTGAATCTATATTTTGTTGGTTTCAAAAGATGTCTTTAAAGTACTCATGTAAATACACATTGTAAGTACACCTACTTATTTTGTACATCATAGAAACTCATATCTGTATAGTATCTGCCATGGAATGTTTAAAAATATTACTTTTTATAAAAAATTATTCTGAATAGCGATTTACAGCATAACTGAGAGTGCCACTCCATAATTTTGCACAACAAAGTTATTTTGTGATGCCAAGAAGGTGGTAAATCATCCACTAGCGAGTGATTCTTCAAGGCTAGCGTGCGCTGGTTCTTGGTAATGCTTATGATTACAGTTACTAGAAGGTGTTAGGCTCAGGTTTGTGCTTTGGCTGATACTGCCAAACATGATTTGTGTTTCCAAAACCAGTCAGAAAAGCTTCCAAAAGTCTCTTCTTCCATTTTTTGGGGGGCAACCTCATAAACGTGCTTCTGGTGTGTTGACCCAGAAAGTGTAATCTCAGTTGATGGGATGTGTATTAAGCTCCTGCCTGGGACCTTTGGTAACAGCTGAGGTGTTTCACCTCTTCAGGTTGTGGTTTTACAGCAGGATGATATACATACAAACCAGAGTAGTAGCAGTTTTGAGTTACATTAATTTGCATCCACAATGCCTCTTGGGGACTGTCTTCTCCTGTGTGAGATCCTGCTCTTCAAAAATTTCCTTTGAAAATAAGCAAAAAAACCCCAAACCCCACACAAAAAAGGCCCCACACCTTTCCTCCTGATAGGTGCTGCAGTTTTTGTCTGCAGGCAGAATCTGAATTGCTGGTGCAGCATTTGAAATCAGCAGTTTGTTCCTCTAGCTTGTAGCGCTAAATCAGTTTCTTGTATCAGTTGGTATAAATATACGTGACTAAAACCCAACAGTAGCTTTTAAGGCAGTGTCATTGTACACTAGAAAAAGTTCCAGCCCTTAAAAGCAAACGCCGGTGATATTTGACTGACTTTTACCAAACCTGTCAGGGCTCCGATTGAGAAGGGTTAAGTCTGTAGTAAAACCCAAGAAGAATGCAAAATGATCAAGAAATGACATGCTGCCTATTGTTTGTAGCTATAGGATCAAAATAACAATTATACATGCCAAATAAATTCTAAACCTGTAAAGGAGAAAAAGAGGGGGTGGCTGTAAGTACAGGTGCCAGAAGCATTAAATAACCCTCTCAGACAAGGTGCACCACTGTTGTCTTGAATGCTACTAGGTCCCCCCAGTCTGGCATTTTTCCCCCTGCACCAGACAATGTGCATTCACTGCAGGAGACTAGGTTAAGCCTGCGTCTCCCAGACCTGCCGGCTCCTTCTGCCCAACCCGACACAGAGGTGCCTTTGTCAGTATAATTACCCTCCCCTTGTAGTAGGAGTAGTTTGTTTAGAGCCTTATTTGCAGGTAGAGCTGGTATAAGCAGGAATTAGCATTCTAAAGAACCTGCCCCAGCACTGACTTGGGTTTTTTATCCAAATCTTTGACATTCTTCACCCCCCCCACCCCCCCCATTGGTTTATTCAGCGAGATACTATCCGAGATTAAGAGCTTTAAGGTTATTAAAGAGATTGAAGATGGGAGCCAACCGGTGGTTGTGTGAGGCAGGCGCATGTCATGGTGTGTAGGATCTCCCAACAATTTCATGCCTGGCAGGCCTGCACCTTGGCTGCCAGAATAAACTCGGGGTGGATGATCCTTACAGCTTTCTGGGGATTGATTAAAACTCCTTTTGGCTTTCAGCACGTTGTCCACATCAAAAAGGTGCGAGAAGTAAAATAAATGTTTCTTTTGCTTTTCAAGATACTGTGGCCAAGCTCCCTAAGCCGTCCTAATTGGCCTAGGCTGGTTGCGGATGATTAACTTGAAGTTAAATGAGGCCTGCTTTTAAACATGCTTTCCCAGACTTTAAACCCAACGATGGGGGGAAACTTTAGACTGTTGTGATACTGGACCAGAGCCAAGCTGGGGTATTATTAAAGTGGATCCAAGTTTTAATCCAGGATTTGTTTACACTGAGCCAACTAAGTTGATGGACATCCCTCCCTCTCTGCGTACCTGAGTGTATATTATTAGTGATATTAGCAATGTGCCGTTCCTGCCCTATGAAAAAGAGCCTTTTAATGAAGAAGGAGGAATACTAGCGGCACAGGCTGGGCTAGGAACTGGCTGCACTTGGAGCTTATTGATTTCTGTAAGTTATTTTAACTATGTTGAGATATTTCAGAGTATGAAAAAATGCGGAGGGAAAAAATGCACATGGCGTTTAATGACAGCATTGCAAAGAAAATACAAGTAATGTGCCCTGAGGGCAAAGGCAGAGAGGAGATTTGCTCTGAGGAAAAGCATGCCCTAAAAATAAATCTTAGAAGAAACCATGTTGGCATGTCAGTGTTTCCTTAGTGAGTTTCATAATTTTTCTGTGAGGTAAATACGGTGCAGACATTTGATCACCTAAAAATTGTTTCTTCATACAGAGCCTGGTACAACCCATGTCTTTACTTCATATGCGAAGGTTAAAGATGAGCTATAAAATGGGCTTCTGTTGGGTACGAGAGGCCAGTGTTCTTGTGAATACAAAAGATTCACCTTCTCTGTGTCCTCAAGGTGAAATGTATGGGTTTTCCAGGTAATTTTGAGAGGAGAATCCAGCCCAACACAGCTTTGTTTGGTGGCTGACAACCCCATTCATCACAGGCGAACAGCAGAGTGACTGCAGCCAGCACTCCAGGTTCCTTCATGGCGTTTTCCTTAGTGTATCTAGAAAGGCATCACAAGAACCAGTGACTGGCAGCATAAGTCAGTCAAAGCCAGCTGAGCAATGAAGTTCCCTATCTGAAAACATCAAGAAATAAGCTGAGAAAGTGTGGTAGGAAGCAGCCAGGGTTGGAGCAAAGCACCTTGTGCTCACCACCTTCAGTAACTTGAGCTTGTGGCACAAAAAGCCTGACTGGAAGATCTCAGGACTGGTGTTAGAGAGGTGTTCTCCCACTGCAAGCTGCGTTTAGCATGTTCCTGCTGGTCGTAGTCCCAGGCTCTGGTGGCCTCTGGGTCTCCATAGTGAAGAAAGGGAGGCTGCAGGTCCCTTTTGCTATTGGAGCAAGGATATTATTTGGTGGTTTTATTTTGGTTGACCTTCCCAGAGGCTTTTTTGCTTTTCTCTCTGCTTGGAAAACAGTTGATGGCTTGCTGCTACCCCAAAACATCCCTTGCCTCTTTGCTACCCTCTTAGGTTTGAAACCAGCTCTATTACTGGTAAACTCCTTGGCTGTTTTGTCCCACTTACACAAATGGATAGCAAGGCAAATTTAACAGTAAGAGTTAAACCAAACTGTACCCCAGATAACTTGTACTTTAAAAAAAATCACAAGTAAGTCATCCTCACACTGTTCTGCAGAGTTGGTGTTGGTGGCCCTGCTCTTTCCTTCCCTCTTTCCCCCAACGTACATTGCATTATCAGTCACAGTGTCTCCATAGGGGTGCGGACTGGGCTCTGTTTTCCCTGAAGTATTTGTTGTCAGTGGGAATGAGAGGAGACAGACCTGTCCTGAGGCTTGATCTTCTTCATACACACCCAATACTCGTGCTACAGGTGCATGGCTACAGTGTCAAGTACTTAAAATTCTGCAAAAGTGTTATTAGAGTTTACTCCAACACATGACATTTTCTCCATTACAAGCAAATAGCTACAGTACCAGGGAGTGAGGAAGAACAAGTAGACAAGATAAATACAATGACAGAAATTACTGAACCAAGAAACAATGCACAGACACTTCTCAGCAGGGTGGAATACATGGATCTCTCAAAATTCTGAGAGGAAAAATTGCTTTTTCTATGAGCCCTTTGCAACAAAGCAAAACAGAACAAATATGGTGTTGCTCTGTTCTCTGATGCTGGTAGTTAATCATGTTAATTCAGCTCATTCTCAAAACGTGTTCTCTTTCTCAACACAGGGTGCTAAGGCGTGTTTTTTGCGTGACATCCCCTTCTCTGCCATTTACTTCCCCTGCTACGCTCATTTGAAAGCTTCCTTTGCAAACGAGGATGGGAGGGTTAGCCCTGGAAACCTGCTCCTGGCTGGATCCATAGCTGGTAAGTGCCCACATTCTGTTTGCATGGCACTGTGTCACCCCTGCAGCGCCCTCGATGGTTGCGGCAGCCAGAACTTTGGCGAGCTCGGCACAGCTGTAGGCAGCTGTATTCTGCTTTGCAGCCTCCTGCCCAAATAACCGAAAGCTACCACGCTGCAGAGTGAGTTGATGTTAAAAATAAAGGTACTGTAAACTCCTGGTATGATCATTGTGTTCAGGAGGCAAAAGGGACAGATTGAAGTGCTGATGATTTGCTACCAGATATCGTTATTCCTTGTGGAGTTACTGTGCTGGTTTTGATTGGGCCTGAGTGAAGTTTTGTTGAAATGGTTTATAAATAAAATCACAGCATTTGTGAAAGTCTTTATGATCACAGGAACCTTGAGTTGAGGTACATGGAGTCTAAAAGCCATGCTGGCAGTATGGTTGTCCAAACACAGTGACGTAACGCGTGGCAAAAGGATGATGACAGTTACTTGCTATCCACGATATCCCATACAGTTACCTGGTTTCATGAGCTTTATACCTTCATCTTTTTTTTTTTTTAATATTAAAAAAGAAAAGTTTGAAACCATTTCTGCTGTGCTGCAGGTTGCTGATTCCAAGCATACCCAGATATGACAGAGGTGCTGAGTGTTGTCTTGAGCACTTGCTTGTTTTAGTCAGCTGTGTAGCGGACAGAAGAGCCAGATCATGCTTAACTTGTCACAGATGCGTTTCACTTGAGTGTGCCAGATCCTGAGGGAAAAGATCTGAGGCTACAGGCTGCCTTTGAGGCTTTGTAGCCTCATCTTGCCTTTATGTCTGCTGTGTGGCTGGTCCCTGGCACGTCACTCAGGTTCTACACCCAAAGGGGACCACCGTTTGGTAGCTGCCTCCTGGAGCAGGCAACTAGAGAGTCCTGCTGTGGCCACGTTTTTCCCGTCAGGAAACAAATGGGTTTGAAAATTTGTGGAGCAGGACCTTTGGGGCAGCATGTAGCAAGCAGGAGGGCTCACATCAGGTGGGAGGGCTAACAGCAGCAGGTACTTCCATTATGTTCATTGATTGGGGCTGCTAGGTCTCTGTGAGCTGCTGCTGAGTTCTTCCACCAGTGTGGTCCCTGACAGGATGCCGCAACCTTCTGGGTGAGAAAAATGATGGAGTGGCCTGAATCCAGCACAGATCCATGGTTTAGCTATGTTTGCTTGTTTGATTTTAAGCTTGCTTCTCTCTGGGGAAACTGTTCTTGGTCAGGCTTATACACAGGGCTGGGTCTTTTGAGGAGCAGGGGCCTTTTATAGCCAGTGTCTGGGCTTAGGATACAGGTAGTATCAGTTAGGTTGTCTCCTTGAATCATCCAGCTCTGTATTCAATAGCTCCTATTCCAAAGGAATCGACCTGGCACCAGGAAAACCAGCTGTGCTCAAGTGACTGCTGCTTAAAACTCCCCTGTTGCCTTTCCACCCCCACCCCAAACTGGAGCCAGCCTCCAAGCCCCCCAACAGGAGCTTACAGTCAGCTTATTTCTCACCCATTTTAGTGGAACAAAACAATTTTTGAACTTTAGATCATATTTACAGACTTGAAACATAAGCTGGTATTTTTAGGCCAAGTCATTTCTTAGTTTTTCCTATTTTTCTCTTTCTAGCCATTGTCAGGTGATTGCAGACTGAGATAACCGTCCCTTTGAAGTTCAGGCACAGAAGCAGTCTTTATTGTTGCTGATAGGGCTTTCCAAACTAGCTATAATGTGAATTTTATCCAGCAGTTTCTGTGAATCCCATCCTAGGTTAACTCTCAGGAGCAAATTACAGCGGTAAAGATACACCACTCACCGTGCTGTTTACAAAAACAAGGAATTTCTTTTATTGGGTACAAGTAAAATGTGGTGGAGGTGTATGTGTCCACTCTGGGTTGCCATGAGAAAGTCAAGAGTAAGGCAAAACACACACACACCCCCTCCCGAAGCGCTGGGTCTCTGGGCCTGTGCTCCAGCCAGGGATCTCACCTGGTCATTGGACCTCAGACATGTGTGAGCTCTTCTCCGTGGGGAAACTCCAGCTGGCTGTGCTCAGACACCCACCTGTGCCCTTTGCCAGTGGGGGTTGTGTCTGCTGGGTGCTGTCCCTTGTTAGGGACTCATGCAACGTGTGTCATCTGGCTTGATGTGCTTCTGGCTTTGGCCGTTCACCAGATGTCTCAACCTGTTGTGCCACTTTATTTTCTGAGGAGATGATTCTAGTATCAGCTACAGGATCTCTGCTTAATTCACTCCATCTGCTTATTGTCTCCACTAACTTCCTTCTCCTCCCCTTACTCCTTTATCATCAGCTCCTGCTGTGCCATTTGTCTCCTTTCCATTGGAAGCTATGCACAGCAGCACCCTGCAACTGTGTATTTGTCTGTTGAGTTGTACATGTAGCTTCTAAAAGCAGGATTAAACTCATCTTTACCTGCAAAATATACTCAGTAATAAAGAACAAGTAGTAAGGAGGTGGAAGGCACTGGGTAGTAAGGAGCATTGTTCCTAAGTGGGCCCTTTGGTTTTCCTTGAAAACGCTGGTTGGCTTTTCAAGGACAATAGTCTGGCTTTAAATTGTCTTGCCCAGTATCTTGGCGTGGGTGAGTCTAAGCAGAGAGGAGTTTCAGCATTTCTGGAGCTGAGAAGCCTTCCCTGGGTTTGAGCACTTCCCTGCCAGACTGGCCGCTGTGCAAGATCAGTGTGTGCACTCCTTTGGGGGGTCCGAGAGAGAAGGAGGAGGAGTTATTTTGGTGACAGGCATGTGCTTGCATCTCTCGGAGCAGCCTGCAGGACAAAGGGTGCTCTGGTGCTGGAGGCAGTTGCTACAGAAGTATTAAGCCCCCCCCCCCCCCCAAAAAAAAAAAAGCAAAGGAGATTTATGCATCTACATCTGACCGAGGTGGTTTGGAACAGACGCAGAATGGAAAAGTAATAAAACCATAAGAGACAGTGTCTTCTGGGTACAGTCTTGGGGCTTTTTTATGGCTTTATTTTTTAAAATTCCAAACCCAGGCAGCCCCTGTTTGGGTAGAAATGATTTTACAGATACCACCCAATGGTAATCTGGTATTTTTTACTTTTAGTTGATTAACCCCCCAGGGTAAATTTGAGTCTTCCCCCAAGTGCTCTGCCGAGGATGTCACCTGTGGCTTTGCAGCTGAGCACTCCTCATGAGCAGAAGGACCCTTTTTTTAAACCTGAGCTCTCAGGCCTTGCTGAGAGTGCAGATGTTACCTAGTTCAGGACAGTTTGCTGCCTGTGTGTGTGTGTGTGTGTGTATGTGTGTGTGTGTGCAGGCCATTCCAGCGCAGTGTGCAACCAGAATGCCAGGAACCACAGAGAGGCGTGAAAAGGAAAGGGAAAGATCGACCTCACCTCCAAAAACTTTGTGCTTATTAACTATGCAGGTTTCTGGCTAGTGCCAAAAAATCCAGCCCATGCCTCCCAGCTCATCAGGAAGCATCTGGTGTGGTGGTTCCTCTAGGAGAACCTTTCTCTGGGTGAAGGCAGATCCACAAAGGCTGCCTCTTCTTGCTTGTCCTCCTGTCCACCTTACACTTAAATCAGACGTGGCTGGACTCTCCTGATGCAAGAGTGAAAGCCACCCCTCGTTTACATCCCTGGGGAAAGGAGGGATGTGGCAGGCTGGTGAGGTACCCAGCAGCTGATACCTGTGTTGTAGGTATGCCAGCAGCCTCTCTGGTGACCCCTGCGGATGTCATCAAAACAAGGCTACAGGTGGCAGCCCGGGCAGGACAGACCACCTACAGCGGCGTCGTGGACTGTTTCGCAAAGATCCTTCGAGAGGAAGGTCCGAAGGCCCTGTGGAAAGGAGCAGGAGGTGTGTAAAAGGGCTTTGGTTGCTACCTGGTTCCTGACCTTGAGTTGTGTCACTGAGGAACTGTCTTCTCTTTCTAGCCCGTGTGTTTCGATCTTCGCCTCAGTTCGGCGTAACTCTGGTGACGTACGAGCTGCTGCAGAGGTGGTTTTACGTGGACTTTGGGGGAGTGTAAGTATGAGGTGTGGGGATCTGCCCAGGACCCCAGAGCTGCGCTGCCTCCCTGCTTCTCCCTAGGTCAGGGCTGGGGCTTTGCTCTTACATAGGGTGCATTGCAAAGGCTGTGTAAATGCTGTGTAAGCCACGCTACACCCGTGGAGGTTAGGGTGATACTCCAGTACCTGTTTCACAGCAAGATGTTACCATGTTTTATGTCACTGTTCCAAGCTGGGGACCTGCGTTAGTGTAAACAGAGACAGTGCGAGGCTCGGTGATGGGCTGGGGACAGAGCTGTGGGGGGAGTGTCACGCCTGTGGGGCAGGACACGCTCTGCATTAGTCCTCCTTAGTTCCATGGAGGGGCTGTGCCCCTGATGAAGCAGGGCATTTGGCACCCAGAAGAAGTCTACAGGTGTCACCGGATCCAAAATCTACTTGCTGGAGCTTCAGCGCTGCCTCCTGTCGCTGCTGGCAGTACTGATGGATGCGTGTGGCTGTTTAACATCATCCCTGGAGCTGCTGCAGGCCATTTCTGACGCTTTGGAGACAGCAGTTTGAAAGCCACCAGCAAAATGACTTAAACTCTGCAGGGTTCCTGGGTTGGCTGTATGAGCCCCTGCTCCCCCATGCTGTGCTTTTGATAAGGCACTACAAATCTTATCTGGAGTTGTCCATACTCGGGCAACGTGAAGGCTCCTGTTCTGGAAGGTTTTAAACCAGAGTATTTCTCATTATACCATAGCATTTCCCTTAGTTACTTCCTGGGAGGTACACTCAAGCGTGTTCTGCAGCTTGCTTGATGGGGTGGAGGGATGGAGGAGGAGAAGAGGTTTTTGTGAATAGCAGTTTCACTCAGTGGATGTTAATTCGTTATTTTTATTGTTTTGCAGAAAACCGGCTGGATCGGAGCCAGTTCCTAAATCTAGGATCACGCTCCCTGCTCCTAACCCTGACCACGTTGGTGGTTACAAATTGGCAGTCGCCACTTTTGCAGGGATTGAAAACAAGTTTGGACTTTACCTACCTCGGTTTAAGCCATCGCCACCTACCTCAAAGGCTGCTGCAGCAGTAGGACCCTAAGTTTGTTGCTGTAGGATTTTTGCTATTAGTTGGGAAAGAGCCACTTTTTTAATTGGTTAATACTTCGTTCCTTTAGCTTCTCATCATATAACAATTTGGCTTCATTTGAGTTGTAAGGCAATTTTCATCTTAAATGTAATCATTTGTCTTTGTGCTTCCTTAACCAGATCACTGTGAAATTCTTACCAGTTGTTTTAAGTTCGGGACCATGAATGTATTCGTCCGCATCTGACATGCGCTTGTGTTGGGAAGACACTAATTTTAGGTTCCATTCATTGGGGAGGGCTGGGTGAGAGCTCTGAACCAGATCATCTTACAGGCAGCGCTGGGTTGCAGATTACCGGGGCGGATGTCGCAGGTCGTCGCTCAGCGCGGCACGGGCGTGGCGGCACACGTGGGCTGGTCAGACACCGAGCGCGTCCGCGGGGCTCAGCGCCACGACGCCCCGCGCCTGAGGCCGCCAGAGCAGCTTCGGCTTCTTAAACACGCACACGCACAAAGTTCTGTTTCTGGGTTGTATTATGAAGCTTTTATGTGGAACATGTTTTTGTAACGGGAACCACGTTTCTAAATGTTCGGCGGTTGTATTATGTTACCGGTATCAAAACGCTCAGAAGAAAGTGTTATTGTCCATAGTCTTTGCACTTTACGGCAGTACTTTTGGCATTCTACTACACACACGAGGAGATTCCGTGACTGGGTGCCTCTCTTGGGTTGCTGGTGTTTGGAGTTCAGTTTGTATATGCACTTCTATAGTACAACGCTGCTTGTTTAAATAACTGCAATAGAAAATTCATGCACTGTATCGATGGTACCTGCCTTAACCGCTGGCTTGTAATTGGCAAATAGGTGGTTTCAGATTCTTATTTACTTCATTGAGTCAAAAGAGATTAAAATACTCTAAAAGAAAAGATTTTACTTAATTTTTTGGTGCCTTGCACAGTGTTTAGAAAATGATGTATTTATGAAGATAGAAATAAACCTTTCAAAGAGATGCACACATGGTATTCTGTTACGGAAACAGTGTAGCACGTCAGACCTCTTCTTCCACTTCAGTTACAAAGTTAGCTTGAGAGAGTGTTTGGACACTGGCCTGTGAAGCCACCTGCAGCTTGAGAACAAATTGCCTGAGCTCCCCTCTGTAGAAAACACATCTGGGCCATGGATGTCACTGAAAAAAGATGTTTATCCCCAGGCAAAACCCAAGGCTGGAGTCAGCTTTGATATTTTGACCTTTTGAGGGGGAGGTTAATTTGTTACGGACAGCCTGACGGCACTGTCAGTTGGAGGTCCTGTTGGGTGTCTTCTGGGATTCCTCTTCAGACCTGGAAGAATTTGTCTTCTTGGGGTGGGGGGCAGGTGCCATCAACACTGACTGTAACCTGAGGGAATGCGTTGGAGGGGAATGAGTTAGGTATGCAACAGCTTGTGGTTGTATGGTCACTTGTGGAAGGGCTGAAATGGAAATTGCTCTACTGTGGTGTTTGGTCATCATGGAAATTATGTTTTTGGGATTGATTTGCATCTTGGAGTTACCAGTGAAATGGAGCTGTGGCAGCAGTGGCACGAGTGGCACTCCTGCATGTGGAAGCAAGGGGAGAAGATGACATCTGCCTGCAGCTGCATCTTGGAGCCTGGCTACACCAGTGTGCAGGGACTGTGCTGCACTCTGACAGTGCCGGCTGCTGCCCTGGAACCTGTGTATGTGACTGTTCCCACATGACAGCTCCTTCATTTCAGAAATGGGAGGGGGAGGGGGAAGGCTGCCCCTTGCATCACTCCAGAATTAACTGTTAGGAGTTTTGGTTAAGACTTGTCATAAAAGTTAAACTTTTCTCACCGGGAGCTGCCTGTGCTTGACACTGGAGATTCTAGGCACTTTGGGAGCTGGTTTTACGCTTGTGCCTGACTTGCCTTGTCAAGGGTTTATCCAGAAAATGAGGGGCTGGGGGAAGATGTCTGAGTGCTGAGCTGCTCGTTCCCCGGCTCCAGGAGAGGAGATGCCTGGCCACGTGTGGAGTTCTGCCAGCAGCTGCTCCCTCCTGGCACAGCCCGAGGAGGGACACCCCGGCTGCACGGCCAGAGCACGTCCCTCTGCTCCGACACTGAACCCCAGCGCCGCTGGGATGGAAGGGGAGTTGCAGCTGGGGTTTGTAAGACTTGCACAACTCCTTGGCTCATGGGGTGAAGGCCATTGCTTGTGCTTTGCAAAGTGAATCATGGCTGTGCCCCGTTCCCCTGCTGCCCTTTCTGTCCCAGGCCTGGCAGTATTTTTATGACTTCATCCCAGGGACAAAGCTCCCAGCCCAGGGATGAAGCTCAGGCCCAGCTCTCCTGGGTCAGGTCCATCTCAGAAGGCCACAGCCTTCATGAGCAAGGTGGGACTGACGCCACCACCCATGGTGGCCCTTCCCAACCCCATTACTATTCAGAGGCTTGTTCTGCCCTTCCACTGTTCTTTTTGGGACCAGCAGAGGATGGAGGCAGGGGTGGAAGGGTGGAAGAGCCAGTGGCTGGTTCATCAACACGCAGCCCAGTTCAAAGGTCTCAAAGCATCCTACAGCTCTGCCCAGAGATCCTGGGGAAGATCCCTGCCCGCAGCCAGCTTCCTCCAGACACAAAAGGATGCATTCCTGCTCTGAAGAGCTTGCAGGCCAAGGAATTGTCAGACTGCTGTACAAACAAACAAAAGGCCCCGAGGACAGTGTTGAGATGTTTGTCCTCTTGGGTTTCTGGGTGAGTTATGCAAAGTGTGGGAGGAACGGGATAAAATGTAACCTCACTTGCTTCTTGCAGCCCAGCTAACTCCCCGGGGCTGGGCTGCAGAATAAAGGAATGGCCAAATATTGGTGATGTCACCTGTCGAGGGGGGGGGGACACAGACAGACATGTAGGTACCTCTGTTTCAGTTACCCTGTATTTGTGTTTCTTGGTCCAGCAGAAGCTGAGGGATGCTTCTCTGCCTGGTCCCTGGGGAATGAATGGGCTGGGTTTATGCTCAGTTTGCAGGGACGCCTTTGTGAGCAGACGTACCACAGGCTTCAAAAATAACCCGGGCAGGTTGTCCTAAACCTGCTAAAAATGCAAAGCCCGTCAAACCGCCCTGCGTCTTCCTTTGGGGGGGGGGCAGCCTGTGGGGAGCGTCCCTGCCCTACGCTCCGCCGTGTGCGCACAGCGCGCTGCCTCCTGCGGGGCTCCTCGGCTCTGCGGCGCGACCGCGGCAGAGGGACGGGCGGACAGGAACTGTCCCACCTCGCTGTCAGGCTGCCCTGAAATTCAGGCTCCGGGTTGGGGTGAAGGGGTTGCTGTTTTGCCTGCGCTACAAGACAGTGTCCAGAGGTGGGGATCCTTTGTAAGCCGTGTAGCGGTTGGGAATACGGACGGCTGGAGACATTTGTATTTTGAGTGTCTGGAGAGAGAACGGCAAACACGGTGGGTAACGGAGAAGCAGCCTGGGATGAGCAGTTCCTGTACCGGCACGCGCGGTCGGGCAGGGCAGCCTCTCCCAGTGCTGAGCACAAGGACGTCAGCAAGGAGCCTGTTGCCCTGCAGACCGAAATGGCATTTCAAGACAGGCAGTCACCATTTTAACTGCTCCTTGTGTTACTCCTCATCACCCCAAGCAGCAGTTCCATCGCCTGCAAGATTTGTTCCAGCTGTAATGCAAAGGGCTGCGCCTCCCTCTGTGCTCGCTGATGCCTGGGCTGTGCAGCCAGCATGTACCAGGCATGGTGGTGCCACCAGAGAAGTTCTGCTTGTAACTTTGAAGGAGAACCAGTCCTCTGAGCTTCCTGAGGACAGGCTCCATCAACAAGCACCATTAGGCACCGAGTCTTTCACTAGGACTGATGCTGCCCTGGTGATAGCCCAGTGACTCGCTGCTCAGTGGGGACCATCCCACTCTACATGGGATGTCATCCTGCTCGTTGAGGGGTTTTCTGTCTTCCAGACAATTGTCTCTTCCGCAGCCACCTCACAGTCCTCCCCTCCATCCCAAACCCCAACTCAGCCTTGCCCTTCTTAGCCCATGTTGCTCATCCTCACCGTGCTAGAGCATGGAGTGGACTCTTGCTGCTCTTCCTGCTGTTCTCTGGATGTTTGTAGGTAAAGGAGCCTGGAGAAGATGTTTTCTACTTCCTGAAAATAATCATTTCCTTACCAGGCAGGTTCTGAGGACCATCTTGTCGTGCACGACTTTTGGAAAGCCCCAAAAGAGGTGGAGCTATTTACTTAGCTATAGGAAAAAGGATCAAACAAACAAAAGCTGTTGGAGATGCCTGGACGAGCAGCAGCCAGGGCTGGTCACATGACCAGCAGGAAGGGAGGAAATGCCTCTTCTTGCTGTTGGGTTCTCTCCTGGCTGCTTCAGGTGCCTCTTACGGCCCTTTCATGTTGCTCTGTCTGTACAGCCCAGGTCATTCCTCTGGCAGTGTGGGACCTTGTCCCTTCTGTATGCTGCTGAACTCCACCCCCACCCCCCCAAAAATAGAGAGGGGCTCTGCACACAGCAGCAAATGCTGAAGGTCTTCTGAGCCTGCTCGCAAGACAGTTTCCCAAGCCATAATGTAGGGAGAGCTTGGAAGGGGACCAGGGAGCCCCTGCCCAGGTTCTGAAACTCCAGTGGTACCAGGGCAAAAGCAGCAGCAGATTGGCCAGAGGCCTCCACTGTGCCGCGAACGGGAGAGCAGCGATTGCACACCCCCTCCCGTCACGCCGCGACGCACCCACAGTGTCCCCACACTTCTGAGAGGGGAATTTACCTCGCCATGGGGAGGGGGGACTGAAGGGCAGTGAGCTGCCCACCTTCCCCCTGTGGCCCCACGGATGCTGCCGATCTGTGTGTGTTCCTAACCCAGTGACCCACGAAAGGCCAAAGCATGCCCCCACCCCCTCCACTTTGCACTGTACCTGCTTTGGCCACATTGGCACACCCCCCCCCCCCGACCTTGCATAGGCTTGTCCAAAGGGAAACTTGGGGGGGGGGGGTGAACCCTGCAGAGAAGATGCCTGAGCAGCTGCTTTGCAGGTGCCTCAGCTGTGATTTCCGTAGCATTCACCTCTGAGCTACGGAATAGCTGTGAGTGCTCCACAGCCCCTGTGCCCGCTCAAGATCATCAACTTCAACCATCTATCCAGCCCTACTAGGTCCAACACTAGACCATCTCACCAAGTAAGTACAACATCTACTCTTCTTTTAAACACCTCCTGGGATGGTGATGCAACCACCTCCCTGAGCAGCCTATTTCAATAGCTAACAACCCTCTCAGTAAGAAATCCTTTCTAATATCCAACCTAAACTTCCCCTGGCACAACTTCAGACAGTTTCCCCTTGTCCTGTCACTAGCTCCCAGGGACAAGAGACCAACCCCCACCTCACTACAACCACCTTGTACTTGTAGAGAGCAATGAGGTCTCCCCCCTTTTCTCTAGACTAAACACTCCCAGCTCTTTCAGATGCTCCTCATGAGACTTGTCTTCTAAACCCTTCACCAGCTTTGGCAGCCCTTCTCTGGACACCCTCAAGCATCCTGATGATCCTTATGGGTCCCTTCCAACTTGGGATATTCTATGATTCTATGATCTCGATGTCCTTCTTTGAGGGGCCTAAAACAGAACACAGCACCAAGTAGAGGGGAAGGATCACCTCCCTGGTCCGGCTGGCCACGCCCTCCCTGATGCAGGCCAGGATGCCGCTGGCCAACTGGGCACACTGAACATTCATTCTGTTCATTCCCTTTGCCCCTTATCCCAACCTGTCTCTTCTTGAGGCGGTTTGAGGAGGCTTTGTCTTTCCTATTCCTTCTCCTTCTGGTGTGTACAGCTGTGTGGTGCTGCTGTGTGTGCTTACTCGCGCATCCGGGCGCACGCCCCGCGTGCGCCCGGATGCGCGAGTAAGCACACACAGCAAGGGATGGAGGACAAGGAAGTGATGCAGCAATCAAGATGTGGGTTACTGTCTCCATGAGTCGCCCATCTCCTTCCACCCACTCAGGCCAAGCTCTGCAGACCTCACCTCGGGAGCACAGCTGATGCACGGTGATCGCCACGTGGGCTTCAGTGGAGCCTCCGCGGCAGCGCAGGGACAAGGCCGCTCCCTCGTTATGCACATGCTTTGGGATCGTTTATTTTAAATGCTTTCAAATAAATACGTTCCATGCAGCACACCGCAATAAATAAGGAGCAGCGACTTTTCGTATAGTACATCCATTCATAATGTACAAGTCACCATGTGAAACACCACATCTAAAGTCTCTGGCCCAGTCCCATACAGTGAAGCACACCCCACATCTGCACATAATCATATCAGGCTTCATATGGATTCAATAGGACTGCGCCAGAAGGGCAACGCGAGCACAAGTTTAACCAGGGGTTCCTAGCTATTAAATACAGCTACTAAGTAGTTAAAAGGCAACAACTAAACCCATAAAGGGTTGATTTGTCTCTTCTTTCTTACTTTTCAGACAGAAATATAAAGTACGAAAATGCTCTGGATATTCTCAGCCTCGTGGAAAGCGGCGTGATTAATGCGGGATGCTTTCAGCAACACTGGCACGTACACTGGCACCAAAAGCCACAGCAAGACCCACTGGGACACGGAACCCCGGCGTGCTCGGCGGGGAAGGCTGCTGTTCCGGCGACGGCGGGCGCTGCTCCTTCTCCTCCTCTAGGCCGACAGCTCCACCGCCCCTTCCTCTTCGCTGTCGGCTCGGTTGGCGCGGATTTCCACCAGGGTGCGGGCGAAGCGGGTCCACTCATCGCTGTGGGGAACGGCCAGCTGCGGGGGGAACCGACAGGGAGTTCAGCGGCCGCGTGGGGAGGGCGGTTATCTCCCTGGCCCAAAGCGGAGGCACCTCCTCTGAGGAGAGCTCCTGCTGTTACCACCGGTGCAGTTGCCTACTCGGCACCGCCTGGAAGGAGCTTCTGCCATCAGTGGCAGAGGAAAAGAAAAGCGTTTACCTGCTGGAATTGAAGGCAAAGCGTTTTGTTGGAGTGTTCTTGCAAAACCAACCCCTTGGTTAAAGTATTTCAGGTTTTCCCAACCAAAGTGGGGCCTCAATCCCCACAAACAATACACGTGGGGTTAACTGGACACGGGCAAGCTGGCCATCTGAAGGCAGCAGGGCTGTCTGTGCCCAGGCAGGACTGTGTGCAGGACCGAGGTCAGTGTGCACAAGGTAACAGAGCTCTTACAACACTGCACTGAAACTATTCTCCTGAAGTTCATTAAAGCTCCTGATAGTAAATGAAATATATTGTGTTATTTCAGTGGCCCTTCCCCCAGAGAAGAGAAGAGAAGAGAAGAGAAGAGAAGAGAAGAGAAGAGAAGAGAAGAGAAGAGAAGAAGAGAAGAGAAGAGAAGAGAAGAGAAGAGAAGAGAAGAGAAGAGAAGAGAAGAGAAGAGAAGAGAAGAGAAGAGAAGAGAAGAGAAGAGAAGAGAAGAGAAGAGAAGAGAAGAGAAGAGAAGAGAAGAGAAGAGAAGAGAAGAGAAGAGAAGAGAAGAGAAGAGAAGAGAAGAGAAGAGAAGAGAAGAGAAGAGAAGAGAAGAGAAGAGAAGAGAAGAGGAGAAGAGAAGAGAGAAGGAGAGGAGAAGAGAAGAGGAGGAGAAGAGGAAGAGCACCAAGCATTTTACTCAAACTTTGTTTTCATTAACACAAAGCCAGCAACAAGCATCCAAATGAACCATAGGCATTTTTACTGCCCTCCTGAAGCCCTGGGATCACATCCTGGATACAGTAGGAAGAAATAACTGTTTCAAGGCATTACACGGTTCTTGGTACTGACTTGGGCAATTGTTTGGGAACCATGAGGCACTCAAACAACTGCAGGTCACCCTACTGAAGGGATGCCTTCAGACTAGCAAACCTGAGCGAATCCAGCCTGCGGTTCCCAACACCCCCTGTGCTGACCTACTGCTTTTAAACCCCTGCCAGAAGCACCACGGGGCTGGCTGGCTGTGGGGCTGGCTGGCTATGGGGCTGGCTGGCTACCTAAGGCTGCCTGGCACGAGCAGGTGCAGGACGCACGCTGGGGGCCATGCGGTACACTGTAAGGGGATACAGGCAAATCATCCTCCTCTCCTTACATCCCAACAGCAGCACATGCAACCAGAGACCAAGAAGAGTATCTATTACACAAAGCAGCAGGCCCGGGTGGGGCAAGAGCCTGTGTGTGATGCAGGGTTCTGGAGACAAACAGCACGTGTTTTAAAGCTTCCACGTGTAGTGCACGTATCAGCGCCGCTGTGACATTGTGAAGGGCTGGTGCAGAGCAAGGCTGCCTCTTCTCTGTGGAGATGCTGAATACAGAACAGTTCAGCATTTTCCGAGGCTACAGACTGAGAAGTGCACCCTGTGTGAAAGCCACCCCAGCCCTCAGTAACAGCCCCTGCTGCACCCTCTGGGTGTTCCCTGCCATGTCTCCCACACTTTGCATTCTTCACCTTTACTCTTCCCAGGAGCAGAGACCAGACTTGGAGGAGTACAAGCTCAGAGACAGCTGCCTCTCACGCTCACACACGGAGGCGTGGGTCTGTCAGGGTCCGTATTGGGCAGACAGCTCTGTTCTTTCAGAACCCTTCTGTGGAAGGCACCACACAAAGGTGAGTGCACCAACACACAGGTACCTGCAGGGCAGGTTTGCTCACAGTCACACACCTGTACGAGGTACTATCAGGTGAAGGACAGCACAAAGATCCTTCTACCACAGATGCAACCACAACCGGCTGTGAGGCCATCTCTCTGCTACAACCGCCTGTGTCCTGAAAGGTTTGTTTCTTTTGATGGGGGTGGCACTACCATCTATCAGCCTCTTGAATGAAAAGATGAAACGAGTCTCGCTTGCTTCAAGTAGTAACATCGTTAAAGTGGAATCCTAGGCAAGGGACTTAGTGAATTTAATAAAGCCTCATTTCTCCTTGTGTCTTTTAAAGTCCCAGAAGAGCATTACTTTTATTAAATGGCTGAAGAAGAGAATATGTCATTCTAATGACAAAAATTAAATCTATTATTTATGACATTGAGGTAACATCATTGCCTGTACTCTGCAGCATAGCCACGGGCAAATAAAATCAAAGTCCAGACTACTAAGCCTACTCTGTATTGCAGACCTGAGGATGCTCCCCACAAACACCTGCATTGCTGGCAGCTAACAGAGCCAGGCCACTTTTAATGACCCCTTTCACAGTACAGCTAAGGCTCAAGGGAACACCTTCAGCCAGAGGTGGAACGTTCAGTGCCCAAACACAACCTGATTACTCAGAACTTCGTCTGATTTTACCTGATTTAATCTCACGTGCTGCATCAGCGAGGGGCCGATCCTGCTAACGGACTGCTGGGAGAACAGGCCTCTCTGATACAACTTCCTCAGGGATGCAGAGGGAAACCTTGGCAGTACCAAAGCCAAAGGAAAGACTGACTTTTATTGCACCACCACCCCCTGTTTCTCTCTGTGAAGGCCCTGGTATGGAATCACAATAGTTATACAGCAGAAGACCACAAATAAAACCAAAAGTATCCACAAACTCCCATTCAAATTCTTGCCTGAATTCATGGTTCCCCTTCCAGACATTTTCCATTCAGGTTCCTTCAGCTGGGGACACGGACATGGTCTGTCTGGGGAGTCTCCCTTTCAGCTTCCCTGCACAAGATTTTTTCCCCTGAACACCAGGGCAGAGAAGATACTTCATAGGAGGGCAGAGGTTTAGAGCTACTTGGGGATTCCTCACTCATCCAGCATTTTTTGCCATTTTCTGTCACCTTTGGGTTACTACAAAGCAGCAAGCGTGGAGTCCCAGCAGCCTTCTTGATATCAATGCAGGGCAGAAATGTCCACCAAAGCAGAATGACAGCACAAGAACTCATACTGACACTTGGGTCAGAAGGTTATTTGAATGAATGGACACTAAGGTACGGAGCAGAACAAGAAAATAAATGCTATTAAGACTCCTCCTTTGATCCCTTCATGATGGAAGGTAAGTGCTACCCGTGCCTAATTAACAGTATTACTCACACTGCTCTATCTTAAATACCATGGTACATTTAGGTTGCACCTGACAGTAACTCTGATGAGGAAAATTGGTGTTATCAAAGCGCAGCAGTGACTTTAGCCAAACTCTCTCTGTTAAGCTGCTGGATGAGGGGCACTTTTGGGGGGGGGGAATAAATAAAAAATTCAGAGTTTTCTTTATGTCACTCTCAGCTTTTTAAATTCCCTCCCCCAATTCCATAAAATATTCTTCCAAAAGCACTCAGTATCTGTGAGCATCTCTAACTGCTTCCTACATGATCAGTAACATACAGCAAATAACAAAGATATGTAACACACTAAGTATTAGGCACATTTAAGATTTTATCATTTAAAGTAGTTCACAAACAACTTCTTGCCAATACTAAAAAACTGATTCACACGATGCAAACTCTCAGAATCAATTTTTCCACCAGCTCTATCGCTATGGTTTTAGATAAGCAGATTTTAGGTAAGAAGAGTCAACTCCCCAGCACACTGGTCCTGGCTGAACAAATAACATTTTGGGAAAAGTAAAGCCTCCCCAGGCAGCACCTCCAGCCAGCAGCCTTCAGATGCCAAGGCAGAGCGAGCTCAGTTGAGCCCCAGACGGAGACTGGCTGTATGCTGCACGTGAGGGCTGATTCCCAGCTGCCACCACTGGCATTAAGCACCAGGGAGGTGGATTTGGTAACATCAGCAAACCCAGGGAGTACCACTGAACGGACTCCTGCCTACTCCTGTTACAGTTACCTCTTGATTTTATTATAGAGAAATAACATTATACCTATGTGAATCTCTCCCAGCCTGTGCTTCCCTGCTCCACCACATATACGTATACCGAAGGACTGCAACTCTTGATTGGACAGAACAGAATACAAAGGGCCTAGAAAGTGAGATGGTGGGATGCAGCAGCAAAAGGATTGTAAATTATGAGCTGAGATCTCTCTGTCCTCTTGCTCTTCTTCACATCTGCTAGAGGTGGCTGATTCCTGGCTAACTAGAAGCCCCTTGTCTCCAGCATCATTCTCACCCGCTTCTTTTCTTTGGGTGATAATGTCCTAAGCTGTGCTTTCAAGACTGGAAAGGCTCTAAACAACATCTAGATTTGGAAAGAAGGGATTTGTCTAGCTGGGCCACACAGGGCAACCACAGTGGATCTCTCCAGTTCATTTTTCAGAGTCATGGGGTTACAGGTGACTCTGAAGCAACAAGGCTTGTGAAGTTTAAAGGTAAAATTGCTACAACTTGTGCTTATTCTCCAGAATAAAATGACCAGACTCAAAGGAAATGACAGCCAGGCTCTTCCTGATGAGCAGCAGCTGTGCCTTGCCAATGTGTCACAGTTCTATGTGGTCTATGCCATGCACACCAAAACCCTACCTCCTGGTGCCACCACGGAGCCTTTGGAGTTTTGAACCTCCCGAGGCTTCCCTGTGTTTCCTGGGTGATGACTCTACCCAAGCACTCTACTTGAGGTGATCACTCTAGCCAAACACTCCATTTCCCTGTTAACTTTCCAGCCCTGAAGAACAAACACATGGCCTCCCTGACACCAGCACTGACCAGGAGATGGTTTATGTCCCCCCCTCATAAGAGAGTTTCAGAGCCCTCTCCGCTCCAGGCCAGCCCATCTCAGGTGGCAGCACGAATGTGAGCTTCATTCACCAGGAACAGCCTGCTCCATCTCCTCCTCAGGGCAGAGATTCTCCCGGTGTGCAGTGTCCAGTCCACACAGCAGAGACCTTACAAATCCAAACCGCACCTCCCGTGTTGTCCCTTGGGCTGTGCTGTTCAGCAGCTTCACTGGACAGGCCTGCTCTGACAGCTGCCAGAGACAGCTCAGGAGAAGGAGGTGCTCTGGCCCAGACGGCTCTCAAAGCTGCCATTTGCCTCAGCTAGTGCTGGGATCCCCAAGCAACAGCAAAGCAACAAAACCCCAGTGCCTGAAGACACAAACCAACACAGATTTCTTTTCAATTTCAGGTAATTTAACAACTTTTAGCAACATTTGCTTTTTTAAGTTAGGTCACTTAAAAAAAAAAAAAAAAAAAAAAAAGGAATGATTTTGAGACACAAAAACCCCCTCTGGAAATACCTTTTAAAGGACTCTATCCAGAAGGCTGAAATAAGATATTATAACATATTTTGAGATTTTGGTGTATTCCCCTCCTATCCATCTTTTTTATGGCTGGGAGCGTTTCAGCTCAATTTGTCCAAATCTCTGTATAGCTTCGGTTTCCCTGAAAAACCACTTTCCAGCAAATGAATTATTCATTGAGGATATTTCACTTTATTCCTGGCTCCCTGCCCTCTCTGGAGCCTCTAAATCTTTGGGATGGGAGCGGACAACACTTCCTGCCTTCATCTCTCCACGCTCTTGCCCAGCACAGCTCTCCTCTGAGGGCTGAGGACTCTCCTGGGAAGGAGGGAAAACACACCAGCAGTTTCAGCAGCAGCAGCCTCCACTTTGGAGGAAGCAGTGTCCCATACGTTCAAAGGGAGCATGGTTGTCCAGGTTCAACCTCCTGCATTTCCTTTTAATGACTGTACCACACAGGTCAATCTACATGTCGTTGAGACATGATTGGTAACCTACAGCCCTGATGACTGGCTAGAGTATCGTGCAGTCCCAAGCACCAGCTTAATGATCACTTTTTTTTTTCTTTTTCATTTTCATGCAGAGTTCAGACACTTCGAATCACAAAGTAGAGGTGAGAAGAACGACCTCAGTGTTGTCTCTGACTGAGGGGTTGCTCTGACACACACACACACCCCCCCACACCCCGTGGACACAGGTGTAAAAGGAGAATCTGAAAATGAACCGTTACACCACGGCTTGGAAGGATCTGCCAGGGTATGTGGTCTGCAGCCAGCCTGCACCGCACAGCCACACACTGTTTCCAATTAGAGGTCCGCCGACGAGCCTGCACGGTGGTCCGAGATACACTCTGAGGGTGACAGCAGTTCCCAAGTCAAAAATCCGTGACTCCTTCAAACACATTTTGTAGAAGCACAATGCTTTCTTATTTTTGTAAGCAGAAAGCCTTGTTCTGACTGAGGTTGATGGGTTTCCATAGCTAGCCACCATGCTCCCAGGGATCCCAAATGTTCCGATAAACATGCATCCCTTATTAGCTGCCTTTGGGCTTCTTGTTGTTTGGAGGCAAAGGCTGATCCTATTTTAGGCTGCCCTGTTCGCTTCCCTCTGCTTCAGCGTAGCCACATTTGCAAAAAAACTCATATCCAGGAGGGGAAAATAAAAACTAGATGAAAACTAATGTTCCTCTCAGCTCTAAAATATTCTGTTGCTAATGTAACTTTTAAGAAGGGCTGGTTAAACACTCTTTGAAGAGATACCTAATTAAAGCTTAGAAAGTATTCAGATTAATTGGAGTTTGTGGAAAAGGGCAACTCTGGCAAAGCAACTTTAACGACTAAAAGTCTCAGACTTCACACTAAGTTATTTATGTCTGTGGTTTATCACCATTTTTATATTTCAATTTAGTAGCATCATCAAATAAACATAGCTTCAGGCAAGTATCACTCCAGCCCTTTTCTCTAAGCAGAATTTTGTCAACAACCTGTACTGTCCATATCACCCTCCACTGAAGAGGAATCTGCTGCAGATACTTTGTGCAACGGATTTACATCTGAATGCATTTATGACATGATAGGGAAAAATATTTTTAACTGTGATAAAATATAACTACTTCAGCTTGATGTTTTCTCAAAAGTAGAACAGATAATCTCTAATTGTCTGGGTAAAAGAGAGCACTTGTGGGATGAGAATCGTGCTGCTTACGAATGAAACCCAAGAAATATAACTATATGCCTTGAAACAACTGATCCTATCTTCTGAGTTCAACAGATGTTTTATCATTGTCACTGAGGTGAAAACATACATGCAAATGTATATATTAAATACCTTGCTACACACACATAGAGCAGGCAGGCAGGCAGGCATGCACCTATTCTGGCCCCAGTCTTGCCCCCCAGAATCAATTACAGACCGCCTTTGATATTTTTCTCAACCTATATGGATTTTTTTTCCTGAAAAAGCCTGTATTTTTCCAGGCAACACCCTGTGCCACACACATGGATGGAAACAAAGTGGGAGGTAATGTGCAATGGAATGGCCACCAAAGTAACCAAGAGCACCCTTTTCACATAACTCTAGCACCACTGTATTTAACTCTTGGGAGAGCCAAGCATCACTGTTAACAATGGATGAAACCACTGGCAGGAACTCAAACCCCACATACTGCATGCAGATGACTTTAATAAGATACAGTGTTTAGACCACAAAGGATACACTCCAGAGTAGCTCTATATATATTTGTTTACTTAATTGAAGGGGTGGAATACCATAGGAAGCCTAAATACTGCGTTTATTCTACGCACAGCAGTCAGTCTAGTGTCACAGACACAGTATACACCACCCTTCTATGAAGTTAATTACTTAGCCCTCATCTAGATTAATGTCTGTTGTGATTTATTTCTTTGCAAGTCACTAGCAGGGTCTGACTTAACTAGTGCTGCCATAGTAAAAACCCAACAAAATATTAGCTTATATGACCAAAAAAACCCCTTAATCTCAAACAGAAACAGAGTTCATTTTCAGCAAACTTCAACTCTTTCTCCTAAGGAGAACAGTAGCTGCTGAACTGTTACATAGTTGTTGGTAAATTATGTTTTGAATACCAAGAAAACAATGGTGTTATTTTAATAATTTATATGTAATGTGCAAAGATACACTGTCTAAAGGGCCTACACAGGAACTCAAGCATTTGAATGCCCATTAATTCTCTAAATTTAGTCCTCTTTGTCTGCAACAGTCATCTCAATGCCAGTCTAGCAGGAGAACAGACTAAAATATAGTCTATAAATTATACATACATGACACACAAATGCATGTTAACAGAACATTTAGGCTGCAGACTCTAACACTTCAAAGATAGGAAATGTCAGAGTTGAGGCTAACTCCCTCAATTTAGGCAAGTTATTTACTTTGTGTTATGATACTGTCTTTAATCTTTAAAAACAAAGAAAAGTAAGAAGAAAAAAAATATCAAAACCTGTGCTGGAAGCAAACACCGATTATGGAACACTTCAGCCTGAAGGATTAAAACTTGATAGGGCACATAGAAAAGAAAACCAGGAAAGGCAAAGTGTCTTTAATTGTAGACAATGCTACAGTTCCACCTACCATACCAGAGTTGGCTAAGGGTCTCCTAAATTAACCAGAAAGAATGATGTCCAAGCTATCAAACAGATTTTTCTTCCCTCAATTAATGTACCAAAATGCTGCACTTGGTATTGACTATGGAGGATAAAACACTGAGCAATCGCCAATCATCTTGAAAGGGACGACAAAGTTGAAATATAGATTACTTTTGTTTCCTTAGACCACCTCTTATTTTTAAAATGCAAATGTTAAGCAGTAAGCTTATAACCTGTTCTTAAGCACACCAGAGTGCTGTCCCCAGTCATGTGGGAATCCTCTCCTATGGATCTCCTCGAGTGACATTTCAATGGCAAAGGCTATCGGCCTCTTTAAACCCTTGGAAACAAGAGTTTTAATGTAATTAATCAGCTGGGGGACCAGAAGGAGCATCCATACTTCAGGAAAGCTAACACTTTTGTTTTGAAGGAGGCAGTGCCCTAAGCAGCAAGGCTCTTGCACTTTCTGCCTCCCCAACGCTTCTGTAATGCCATCAGTTTACAGGTTGATTAAGGAAAACAGTGACGGTGACGCAGGCTGCTGCCATTCATCTCCCATGGGATCGGAGTCCTCCGCTGATTTCCATTCCTCAAAGTCACGGAAAATGCCTGTAACGTTTTTGTGTGAGTTTCGTGGTAAAGGAGCCTTCAACCTGTTGTCTTTCTCAAGGTCTACGTGGTTTTGTTACCGACAACTACACTGACAGGAAGAACGGCCCCATCATTTGTACCTGACGTACTAGAGCTTCAGCCCACGGGGCAGCTGCGCTGGCAGCGCTGCCTCCCTGGAAGTTCAGCTGAGTGAGGGATCAATCACGGTGTCTTCAGCTCAGCTGGCTGCCTTTCCAAACCAGGTCAGCCACGTCCACGCCACGCCTCACGCCAGGAGAGCGAAGGACTTTTGCCACAGCTTTCTGGCTCCCAGTTGGCAAACAGACGCTCACCAGAAGTAGCTTATGAGCTGTTCAAAGGTTTTGCAGGAAAGTTGCTGCCTTCCCTGAGATTTTGCACACATTCTGTTAGCTGCAAAAGCTCATCCAGGAAATAGCAGGGGGGGTGTTCTGTTTCGGGTTTGGTTTTGGTTTTTTTTCCAGACACCACTCTAGGCACTGGAGGACACATTTCACATTTAAATTAAACCCTGAATATGGAATTTTAGCTGCCGAATACGATGCATTAAGGCCCAGAGTTATCCCCAGCTGTATTTTAGGTTTAACTGTTACTTTCCAAGTCACAAACTAAGTCAAAACACAAACCGTTTCACAAACCATAAAAAAGACTGGAAATGTAGTTAAAAGATTCTCAAAATGAAAACTGCTACTGGATGCAACAGGTTGAAACCACAGAAGCATCACGAAGAAAATTAATTATACAAAGCAGCTCTTGCTTCAGAAGTGTTTTAACACCACAGCACTAACACCTGAATTTCAATGAAATCTGCAAACTGCTGCACACAAACTGAGCTCAAACTGAATTCTGCATTGGGTGCACCCTGTTACTTAAAGCTGTGGGTTTTTTGGTAATACTTCTTTTTACATCAGAAAGGAGGTAAAAACTTTCAGAGATAACATCACACAACAGGCTAACTACAGATTGGAAATACATACTCCATGACACTGTCAGCATGCACTGACTTCAGCTCTGTCCATCACTGGTGTCACAGGACTCAGGGTCACAGAATCACAAGGTTGGACAACACCTTTAAAATCATCAAGTCCAATTGATCCTGTGCTATGCTAAACCATATCCCTAAGTACCTCATCTGCCCTATTTTAAAACACATCCAGGGATGGTGACTCAACCCCCTCCCTGGGCAGCCTGTTCCAGGCCCCAACAACTCTTTCAGTGAAAAATTTTTTCCTACATCTTATCTGAACCTGGGTAAGACTGGGGCAGACCAGCTAAAGCACTCGCTCAGCTTCCACTGCCTCACCAACTACCATGGAAAGTCTGGACCCAGATTCTCTTTTCCACTAAGCCTCCTGAAAGGTTTTTAGGAGAAGCACTAACTGAGGAGCTACTAGTGAAGCCGCCGGTAGCCTGAATGAACTAATCATACAGTGGACAGACTGGTACATCCAACCTGGGGCCTGCCTTTCTCCTTTCTCTCTGCCCCTTTACAGTCTTCCTCAGCTCAGCAGGAAAATGCTGACAGGAAGATTGTCACATACAGCTCTCCCTTCTCCCCCTCCTGCAGGCTTTAGTGTGCAGAAAGGGAATGATCTCTTACAGCTTCTCTTCTGCCGCTCTCATCACTTCGTTATCTGACTGCCTTCTAATAGTGCATTAGGCTACATGATTAACTCCTGTCACATGTGGCTTGTTCCCTCTGATCCTCTCTGCAGGGGGAGGATCTGGGCCTTCGCAAGGGAAAAGGAAACATACTTCAGCTTTAAAAGTAGTGTGCAAATGAATAAAAAGGACTGGAGCCAGATTTTTGTTGGTTGGCTGACTGGTTTTCTTAAGCTTTTTATTTCACGTGATGAGGACTTGAGGAATTCTTATAAAATATATTTGTATCGTACTGGAAGCTCATGGTTTTTTACCTCATGAAATTCTGCAGGGAGCTGGTAAACTATTTCTGGAGAACTACTGAAATACTCCATCATCAGCAACTGGCAGGTGAGGATAAAGAACCAATTTAATTTTTTGGATGACTTTATCCCCCTTCCTGTCTGTTTTCACTAATGCACATTTAATTCCACTGTCTAATCAACAAATGAGAGAAAGGGTAATGTTGGTAAAAATCTGGTACTTCCTCCTTTAGTTTTAACAACTAATATTCTGGTGGTAAAATCAAAGTGGAATTTCATGTTCATTTATGTATATTCATTTATGTATGTGACACAGAAGAGACCTGTCGTTGCCAAGAAGCAGCATACATCACGGCATCGGGCCAGAGAGTAACCCCGTACGCCAGGTGTGACTCACAGCTGTATCCCACACAGGCACATCACAAAATCTGTTGACAGACTCCACCTTGAGAGGCTGTTTGTCCCACCATCCCTACCCATGCAAGCACTTCAACCTTCTCATGGTTGAAAATACTCTTTCCTTTTGTTACTCAAACACATGGCCAGCATGCAGCCACATGCTCTGGTGGCAGTGTGTCCTCAGCTTCACCAGTTCTCCCTTTCTGGCCCCAAGCACTCCTATTTCTGTAAGTACATGAATCATCTATATTGCCACCAGGCTCAGACTTCCTTGGCTAGTGACACAAAGTCCTTCAGCTTCTTTCTACAGGCTACTTTCCTCTCCCAGTACCTCAGACCCACATCTTTCCCTGATAATGTTACAAGCATTCTTTTAAAAAAACCCACATTTTTAAACAGGGGAAATGATTTTGAGATCATCTTTTCAATAACGTGGGTTTTAGGAAGCTGCTTTCTAAGTCAAGAAGCCATGATGAAGGTGACTGAGAGGGGCAGAGAGGCCACATGACATGCAAGAGGTGTCAGTGAAAGGGAAGTGCAAGGCCCTAGCCTGGCACTGGAGATTAACAGCTCCAACCCTCGGCAGATGGCCTTGGGTATGGCATATTAGTTAGATCAGGCTCAGTTTTCCTTCTTGAAAAGTACTTCCCTAATAAAAGTTGTTATTAGGAACCTAAGCCTCTGTTCCAGCTTACTTAAGCACCAAAACAGACTGAAAGAACAAGGTAATTCATATCCTTTTCCATTTCTTATCAGACTAGTACGACTGTACTGACAAACACACAGGCATGAATACGAGTGTACTGTACTCACAGGAAAAAATGTATATATTTCTATGTCTGGATGTAGCCAAGCCTCCCTTGAAACCATAAAAGTATATAAAAGCTTGGTTTTAACTTATGCCCATAACAACATTGTTTTCCTACAGGAGAATAAACCAGCGCTTACATAAAGACCTCAAAGCATTCACAGTAACCTAAAGTAATGAATATTGTAATGAGAAACATAAGTATTTAGGGTGATAATGACTGGACTTTGCTCTACTTAGATCGGCTCACCCCCTATGGAGGCTACCAAAGCCTAAAGATTTTATCACCCTAGTAATCAGCAATGGGTAATGGCCTTCATAAAACACAGTAATTAAATTGACTGATTTCAAACTAGTGCATTTTTTTCATTAGGGAGTTCTTATTTAACCTACTTCAAAAATCCCTTTGTGAATACTGGCTACATCAGTCAAAATTCAAATGATGAGGGATGAAGAGCTTGTTCTGTTCAATATTTCAGATATTATTCAAGTAAAAAGCTGGAGTTCCTGCTAATCTGTCATTCTTCCCCCTACCATTTTTTTTTGCCATCTCTAAGCTCTTCCAGTTTTAAAAGTCTCTCAAGAGTGAACATTATAGAGCTGGGGGTGAAGAGGAAGCAAACCAAACCCCCAGCTCTTCACATTTTCCATCAACTCTTAAGAGATCCCGCTTTGTTAAAACATGCTTTTAAAATCCTCCAAGGCCAGCGCTGCAACCTCCCTAGCAAAAACATCAGTGGTGAAATCCAGGCATTGCCTCACAATCCATTTAATTATCCTTCATGCCTGGATCGTGTGTGTGGTTGTAACTACGGTATCTTCCTTGATCTTTGAAGGCTTTTGAATAAAACTTGGGTTGTAAGCACAACCCCTTATTATTGCTCAAATTTGCCTTCACAATATGCGTGTGAGGCATTTATCTGTGTTCCAACAATACTTGTAACTCAACGCAGGTTTTAAAATAAAACATTTTATGGTGAGTCTCAACTCTGCTTTTGAGGCAGAACCCTCTCCTAACTCGCTATTTGCTCTACAGGAGCTTTACGATGGCAAAAGTAAACCTACTGGAAAATCCACCTGCATAACTACATGACACAAAACCTAGTCTTGCTTTTTCCTCTCTGGGCTACAACAGTTTTTAGCTGCATGGAAGAGACACTGGGTAAGTTTTCTGTATGACATCTAGAGTAAAGCACAGGGATCTCAAGGTGTCAGTATGAAGTACTCCCCGCTCTGCCCAGAAAAAGAAGTGGCTTGACTGTCATGCTGAAATCTGCATTTCCCTCTGTCAGAACCCTAGGAACCTCAGACAGCTGTTAAGGACTGCTGAAATCAGAAGAAGTTATTTCATAGGCACCAGTGCTATATTCCTTACTGTACCACTTCATCCAGTATCTCTGGTAGTTGCCAGCTCCTCCCTCACTGGTGATGTCATTTAAAGTGGCATACAGGATTAACACCCATCGTGGAGCAAACGGGGAAGTACTAACGACCCTAACACAGTGGGTCTGAAAGGGCTTAAGCAGATATTAACTCTGAAACCTAATAAAGTCCAAGAACATCAATATGATTCCGGTTTCACTGCAAAGAAACAAGTACAGGGGCAATGACTGTGTAAAGAATCCCAGGTAACTCCTTTCTTTGGCAGAGCCAGCTTTCTTGAAGGGTCTAGGAAGTCCTTTTCTTACTTTCCTCCAGTTCCACCTGCTGTACTAGTCACCCTTTAAAAGCATGACTAGAATCAACTGTCTGAAAGACCGCCAAACTGATACAATAGTTTGTCCTGTAACTAGTTTTAACAAAATATGTACAGTAATAAGCTCCTTGTGATTACAGTTTCAAACCCGCCAATCCTGGGCTCCAAACTTACTTTATATTTTATTACAATCAAATAACAAATCATTGATTTACAGTTTCTATCTTATTTTTTCACAGTGCAAGCAGAATATGACCTGGAAGAGATTAATGGGGGAAAAAAGAGAAAGAAATGATGGAAGGTGGATGGGAAGCTTCTTTCACAACCAGAGGTGCAAAGAGCATTCTCAATAAGCCAGGTAAGCAACAAACGTGGTTGTTAGAGAATATTTATGACAGCGGCAGCTGTGTAACATCACTGAAGCATGCACAATGGGAGCAAGCTTTCTAGAAAATATATCTACAAGAGAGACATGCAGTTAGGTCTAACTATCAATCATCTGGACATGTGAATAAATCTATAGTCAGTGGTCCATGTTCTGTTAAAATCAACTTCTACCACACAGAAAACTTGCTGCGCAGTAAATAAAGACCATGGAAGCTAAAATACATTATACATACAATGGCAATAATAATATTTCAACCACTAGACCAGTTTGAATATTTAGCCCTTACAGGGAGCAAAGTGTATTTACAATGACTGCTTATATTCTCTGGTTAACTTACAAAGGTTTAAGAGCCCATCACACTGAAACAATCAGATTTTTGTGTGTTTATTTGGGTTTTTATTTCATTTTATAATTAACATTCTTTAAATCAGTGGTTACTGATCCACGAGAGCACATCTATATGGACTATTTAAGTCTCCTCTCCCCTGGAAGTACACGTATAACTCCCATTAATGCTAATGGGCATAAAGCACACGCATTGAGAAGAAAATAGACCCCTCACTGTGAAAATAAATGTGTTCAGTTATTTTCAGACACGATGCCGAAATCAAACAACTAAAAGTACATACTCTAAGGAGATAACGTTATGTAGCCGAACTGCAAATGTCACCATTATTTTTAACTCCCTGGTCACAGACTGCCACGTTCTTCATGGTTTTTTGCAATTTCTTGTGTCATAAAGACTCTGACTGGATAACACTGCACAAAGAGCCAAATCCTGAAGTCTTACACAAGCGAAACAGCCCTGGTCTCACACTCCTTCACAAAGAATGCAAGGTTAGGCCTTGTGTCTTATGTCTTCCATTTTGGCCATGTAATGTTTTCTCTTTACACCATAGAGGTTAAAAGCAGCAGTAAACTTTTCTGTTCTCCAGAACAGTTCTTTAAAATTGTGATGAATCTACCAAAGTAAAAATTCCTATAGCTTTACTTTTTTCCTTAATGATTTGATATCCTGATGTTTTCTGATCAAAATTCGGAGAGTCAATTCTGTCTGTTCAATCAGGTAAGAAAAAATGCTTATACAGGAATGTGAAATTCAAAGACACTGTGCTTTATTATAATACAAATGTAATATTTTTTGCCTGATTAAGCTGATGTTTTATGAATTTACAGCTGGTCTAATGTGAAATTTGGAACTGCTATGAGAAATGAATTTTTTTTTAAAAAGGTGCATGAATGCTTTTGCTGAGCATATTTAGGGTCTTTGTAAAGTGGCCTGCTGACTTTCTAATGCTAGTAATCACACCCATCTTCCCAAATCAGAGATGCACCTTCAATTAAGTGGATGCTACTGAGTTATCAGTGAGGCAGGGACAGGTTTTTCCAGCGATGAGGCCTTTTCAGAAGTCGATGCTGTAGGAGACAGGTAGAGCGCTATGGCTGAAAGGTCACCTGTTGCGGCTTAGTGTCAGGCTTTGCAACACAGCGGGGTCAAACAGGAGCACTAGGTGCTGCCAGGCACTGCACCGTCCAGCTCCCAGCTGCCTGCCCCCACCCTGCCCCATGCTCGCTCATCTGCTCTCACACGGGCTCAGTTTGTGGAGAAAACGTTTACCCCAAGGAAAACAAAACAAAAAATAAACAAATCAATACTTCTGTGTTGACCTAGCTCCCTCTCCACAATGTGGGTGGTGACAGACACTGATATGGGCACAAGAACTGGACAGCGAGGGATATGGCTTAGGAATGGCTGGCTGGCAGGGGCAGAAGGACTGCTGCTGCCCCTTTTAATCGGTCAGACCAGCCCCAGCATATACCAGAATCAAACCTGCATAAAAAGGACAATCAAAGGCGTATCTCAGCTGAACTAAGAACTGGATGATAATCTGCACACTGTAAAAGTAAAGTGGGAGCCTTAAATGCTGCTATATTTCTGCCAGACGCTTCCAAAAGTGCATGTGCGTGCTGTGAATCCCCCGTGCACCATGCCTGAGGACAGCCAAGCACAAAATAACTCATCAGAGAGCTCTTTATGAACTGGCACAAAGGGTTAATGACTGAAGAGGCTGTTATTCGCTGTACAAGCCCTTGGTTCCAGGCTCTTGAGCTTCAAAGCATTTCTGCATCTCACTTACGGCGTTATAGTGAGGACTGTTGTGCTGGAGAATACACAAGCACCCCTCTTTTTTGAGCCAGAAAAGCTACTAACAGCACAGCAGCCCCAGTAACATTTAAAGCTGTTGCAGCTCAAACCACTTCTCCTAAATTTGGTACAGGAACTTCTGCAGAGACTGATACTGCCAAAATGAACCAGGCAACACATTAAGGAGTTAAATGGAAGGAGGGGTGACAAAGGTCCATGAGCTGCCAGCAGCTATGGGGATGGGCATCCATCTGTGTAAGTGCGTATGGAGCTGAGCTGGAGACGCTGGGACTCTACGTGGGCAGGGTATGCAACATCTAACACTGACTGGGACCCACACAAATAAAGGCAGTTGAAACACTCTCTTATCTTTTCCCTTTTCAAGAAATAGAAGCTTCTCTTTCTTTCTGGTCTGAGCCTAGCACTGGGATTCACTTTGCAATTTGAGTTCTGATTGTATCATCAGAGGGAAGGCCAAAAACTGAAATATTACTTCTTCTGCATAGAACAGTAAATCAATTTTTTCCTGGGTGAGCTTGCAGGGATAAATGATCCAATGAATGATCTCGCGTACGACAGGCAAAAAAAGGCATTTCTACAGCACGTCTAGACTCACAGATAAGACCAGACTGCACTGTCAAAGACATTTCCATAGCCTGTGGTATCACTTGGAAGACAAAAACCCCACCTTTCTGCAACAGTCATGCAAAAATGAAAAATAAATAAGAACGGCCTGACCTGCCAGCGTTATGGTGGGAATCTGAACGCAGTAACCTTAGACAATTTAGAAATTACACTAACAATACAGCAAGAAGCTTCAGCAAACATTTGTGGGGAAAGGCAACTCCTGCACAAGTGAAGGCAATCCAAAAACATGAGTCATGCACAAGCAATTTTGCTATGGGCCATAAAATCACTTTATGAGAGTTACAGATAATTCTGTATATATTCTATAATGTTTCCCTACTGTGTAGAGATGGATATCTCAGTATCCTATCACAGATAATGATGGAAAACAAATTCTCTACATAAAAGCTGATTGCTCAGAGATTCACCCTTAAATGTTCCAAGGGATTGTAATGCCGACAGAGCACTTTATACCTTATTCATCAACAAAGAGGTAGATTCCATCAGTGCCAAACACACTGCAGTTTAGATGTTTTTTATAAGATGTAGCAGGGTGAATTGAGAGCAGCCTCAGACACAGAATATGCATCCTGCTGTGTCTCAGCACCTACATACTCTCCATCGCACGTGCACCTACCACCCTCCACAATGACACCTCTTATTTCCTCCTGTTGGTACTTTTGCACATAATCAGACATATTCAGCATTATTCAGTACTAGAAGAACAGATGTATTCTGTGTATGTCCTGCTGAGCAAAATCTACAGCATTAAGCCTGTCATGAAATAAGAGATACTGGAGTATAAAAGGTGAACCCTCCAGGATCAACTTCAGAACAACACAGCATCTTTTCGCACCTCTGTTTCCCTCTTGATGTTGCTTTGTAACTTTTTCCAACTGTAACCATAGAAGCATTAAAAGAAAAAAGAAGTTACAAACATTGAAAAGCTTTTTCTTTAAAAAAGTCTTCTCTCACGAGACTTCAACCAGTTTAATCTTTTGCAAGGTAGCTTTACGACTAACACACTGCTGGCAGCCTAAAATCAACAGGGACTCCACTGAAAGAAATCTGGTTTATTCTTTGGATGAGTCCTACTCATGTGTTACAATATATCACCTTTTCTCAGACTTGGATGTGGTATTCTCCAGGGGCTGGGCTTAAAGAAAAAAACAACAACAAACCCAAACAACAATAATAATACCTCTCCAACATCATAAATCCATATGCGGCCTTCTGAATCACCAACTGCTACCTCCTTCCCAGCCTGGGCCCAGCGGACACGGTTGAGGGCAGAAGCTCCTTCTATGGTGACGCTGGCTGTGGGAACCTGTCAAAACAATAGGAAGAGGAGGGACAATAAAATCACGCTGCCTGCAGACCTGGGGGTCAGTTTTGAATGTCCTGCTTGGCAGGGTGAGTCACAAATCCCTCGGCATTCCTGGAAGAAATATACAACCTTCGTCAGGGGGAGACAAGAAAGGGTTCATTGTTTCTTCTATCACACGTGCTAAAAAGAGGAAAGAGTAACAGGCTGTTTGGAATGAGTAGGGAAGACTTCTCCACAGTGAAGGGCAGTAAGTGAAGCAGTTTTTTTCCCCTTAACCTCAGAGACATGCAAAACCACATCTGCTTCTTTCTCCAAAGTTACTGACTTAGGACCAAGAGCCAGCTGAGGGTAGGACTTGGCTTCAGTCCTGCCCTGGCTGCTGGCCTCTGACTCGGGTCCAGATAACCCAATGGTCAGAAGACACATCCCTGTAATTCATGCTGACACATCCTTTAAATCCATACTCACCTCTGCAGCTAGATGCAGAGGTCGAAACTTGGGTATTACGTCAGAAAAGTCGTGAGCTAATCACTTCAGAGCGAGGACACAACAGAAGTGAGAACAGCTGAGCTGACTCTTAGGAACTCCTACAACCTGTTTACACAATTTTCTCCTACGTCCCCAGGAGACTTCTTCTACTTTAAATACACCTGGACACTGTCTGATTTCCAACTGCCCTCCCCACCTCAAGTCAACCAACTTAACAGGTGATCCACAGGAATACATAAAGATTCTGGTTAATGTGTGGGATTCATAAAGCAACGAACACGATCTCACGAGAAGTATTTGTAATCTATGCTGGAATGAGGGCATCAAAAGATGCTGCAGGAGGCAGGAACTGTGTGGGTGTCTGTCCCAGATAGGGAGATCACTCGGTTGATTTAGGTCACCTCATAAGACAAATGACGGTAACCCGAAAGTCTGCTAATGCTCCACCCAGCTGCCTTTAATAGAAGAACCTGCCTGAGCAAGGAGCCTGTAGCTTGGCGTGACGGCCTTCCAAACAAGGCCTTTTAGCTTTGGTGCTTTTAAGGTCAGCACAGACGGCATAGGATTGCTGCGAGGGCAGCTCCTCCACTGGATCCATCTGTGAGAACAGGTCACGGTCACACGGTGAGGTGGGGACAATGGGGTGTCCTGGGATCTGTAAATGCACACGAAGTTGGAGAGCAGTCCAGGCAAGAAGAGGTAGTTGGGCAGGAACCAGAGTCTGGAGGAATGACAGGTACTCTTTCTGTTCTCTTTGTCAGCACAATGCAGCAGAAGCAGGAAGAAGGCTGCTTGAAGGTGGTACTAAAGCCTGGTCTGAACACCGACAAACTGACAAAATTAACAAAACCAGTATTTTGCTGACTTCATCTTGGTTCTCTGGCTGCAGCTTTACATCACAATTGTGAGACAGGGCCAAAGATCCAGGAGAAAAATAGTTTAAAAACAAACATTGTATAGGTCCGATACCAATCTCCTTCCCCTCAGCTCCTACACAAAATGAGTGACAGTAGGAAGCTGAACCTTCGCAGACTTCCAGACCCTCGTTAGGGCTGCAGTGTGTGCGCAGCCACGCCAGCAGCAGGACAAGGAATGGGGAACGGGGGTGCTTGCCTTGGCCCCTCTCCCCTTGGAGACTCCCCGCTCCACCTCCTCCTCACCAACCCTGATACAAGGCTGCAAAACCAAACCCAGCCTGCCAGACTAACCGGTCACCTCTGCAAAGGACTTCACGGTAACATCCTTGAGCCCCGCATATGAAAAGAGAGGATTTTGTTTGCAGAAGGATGCAGAAATAATGCTGGATAGCAATCAGAAAGCAGATACCACCCACCCCCCCAGAAGTCATTCAAATGCAAATAAGCTACTGGACTCATCTCCCCATTGCGCAAGGCCTAGGTCCTGTCCAAAGCAGTGTTACCCAAAAAAACTGGCATGCTCCAACTCCTCATCCCTAGTCTGCTAATGCTTAGTGGGAAAGAGCCAGTGGCCTAAAATCTGACATGGGGCCACTGATTCATGATAAAAATCACAGTAGGAAACAAGCAAGTTTTACTCCTGTGATCACCGGTTTCTTTAAAAAAAATAAAAAAGAAAAAAAAAAGAGCTATTTTAATTCCAGCCAAAATTAATTTCATAACATTTGGAAATGGGTTTCTTCAAACAACAACTAAATGCCACATTTTTAGATCACTAATCCACTAACCAGTTATGTTTCTCAGAAAAATGTAGATCAAAGATATTTGTTTCATACACAAATATACACAGCATATATTTAGGCACTGAATTTTTTTAAAAAATCATCTTTCATAAAGCTGAAATACATAATTCTGGAGCTGGGTTTTTTTGTTAATACAGCATTCTTCCAGTGTTCCACATAAAAATAAGCAGCGTGCATGCCGCAGACTCAAGACACAACTCATGCTTTTTTTCCAAAACCCAACGGTTTTGTAAAATCCTGTTACTCTTCCTCAAAGCTATCTAACAAAATCAAAAGCAATAATGAAACAGTCCTTAAAATCTAAAAAAAAAAAGTTTCTTTTCTCCAGCGATATGGAGAGAAATGTAGTCGAGCCACAGCACCTTAAAATAGATTTGCCTGCTCTCGGTACTGATAGGTTAAATTACACATGCCTATTTTAGATTTCAGAGATAGGGGGTTATTTTATAATGGTAGCATTATGTTTTTAAAATCACGTTTGAAATACTTTATAAATCCTCTGAAGTTGGTGCTTGTCAGATTTTAAACAATTCTGCTATGAGATTTTAACAGGTAACAGATTAAGAAAGAGGCAGTCAGAAAAACCCACTTGATAAGAATATACCTTTTATTTTTTTTTCTTTTATTGCTTATGCAGTGTCAAAACCTGCTTGCAAATACATCTGTTACCTGTGTCTAGAAATAGACACGATCTGCACTCTTTCAAAGCAAAGGTACAGCACACAAAAAAACCCAACAAACATTTGCATGAGACCTAGCACAGCAGAAATAAAGCAATTTCCTAAGCCTCTTTAATATCACTTCAAAGATAAATGAGACTCATCAGTAGCCTAGAGACCTTTTCCAATCTTGATAAAAAACGGAATGCCACGGACACATAGGTAAAAAATTGGCATTTACTATCCTGAAACTGCTGGCAAACCTCACTATACCGATCCAATAAAATAATACTCAGTTCACAAAACAATGAAGGAGTGGGAAAGGATATTTTGCCTTTAAGGTTTTATATTAATTTATGAAATATGAGATAATACACAATGACTTTCATTGCTATTACAAAAAAACAATTTCTGGTATCCACAGATCCACACGAAGCACACAAATACTCTGGTTACTTTACACTGAGATTTTGAGAATAATTATATCCATTACATCTGTGGTATGGTCAAATGATTTTAGTAATTTTTGATCAGAAAGCATGTAGTTTTGGGGAGAAATGTTTTTAATAAATATGTGGAGTAACACTAGTGGAAACTCTGTTGCAGTTCAAAAATTTGAAGGCAGCAGATTGTAACAAAAACTAGGTATTTTCTTAACTGTTTTACAAAATAATGCCTAAATAGTGAGACTTACTTCAAAAATTAAACAAACCCAGGTCTCATTAATAACAATCACATCTAGTTCTAACAGGAAGAATTTTCTCAATATCTAGCACTTAAACACGTTAATATACCTGTCATTTTCTGCTGTCTTCACAAATACTTTGACATCACAGATCTGACATCTAAAAGTAATAATGATCTAAAAAATAGGTGTTCCGAGATGTCCTATTACAAAGGCAAAAGTGCTGACAAGGGCAAATAGCACTGCAGACTTAAATGGCGTAATCAATTACAGAAATCTTGAAAATTATAAACTAATTATGACGTACCAGACAGAGGGCAAAAGCAAACAACAATCACTTTCAGTTATGATGTTTAAAAGAACTGCTTACAGTTCTTTCAGGGGTACTTTCGCTGCTTCTCCCACATAACTAAACCTCACATCTTTTCAGAATTTGCCAGTTTGTAATTTTTAGATTTTTTTTTTTTAATTTCTTCACTGGTGCTCAGTAAGGAAATCAAATGTTATTTCTGCCTCAAAGATCCAAACTCAGTTCCCATAAAAATACAAAGCTCGGACACCACGGAAATAATTACTGCCTGATCCTTGCATGAGAGCTGATTCTGACCTCTCAGAATGGAAATCATTTGGGAAATCAGGGGTGTCCTTACATGCAGCAGAAAAGCAGGATCAAGCTTGAAATTATTTTTTTGCTGATGTTCCTATGTGTTTATAGGTAAACACACTGAAAATATATCAGCATTTTTTTTATGTACGGCCTTATTATTGATGGGAATGGGATCAAGCGGTCCACACTAGGTTTTTTTTTTAAAAAAAACTATGGTCTCATTGAGTTAAATGGCAAAACATCAGTTGATTTCAAGCAGGGCAGGATTTCAGCCCTGGTATTTGAGGGGAAAGGGTTATACATTATTTTTTTTTTTTTACTTCTTAAAATGCTGGGTTTTATGCTCTGTGTTTAAACCTGCATTAATGAGAACACCTGAAGGATATGTCCCTCCCTTCCCAAAATAAATTCTGAGGAGACTCCTCCTGTATATCCTCCAGCTGTATGAGCTCTAATTAAAAAGGCTGCGCTGCTTCCTGCTCAGAGCACTTCAAAAGGCCTCACTGCTCCCCCTGACAATACAGCGCCCGGTGCTGGTTCCTCTTACCTGTCCGTGCTTATTTATGGCAAGCACCACTCACTGGAAGCCATAAACTGCGCCTGTATTTTACTTTGGCTGAAATGCATAGCATGTTTATGTGAAGGGCATATTAGTGATCAAAATAATCTTTAAAAAGAAAAAATGGTGGTGGTGGGGGGGGAGGTACTGGGGCTTGCTTTTCAGTGGTTGGTTTCTTTTTTAAATAAAAACAAACTGTCAGTTAATGTGTGATATTTTGTTATACTTGGTTCTTACATGGCATTAAGTAAAAATATGCAAGGCTTCAGTTATGGAAAAATATTTTGATTGTCGTGCTCTGAGCACTGATTGCTGGTCAGCTAAGACTGACCTCGAGTGACACGACAGGTTTTCTGAAAACCGTTTCTGGGGGGGAACTCAAATCCAGAAAAAAATAGTGTAAGTCTGCAGCATTTTCTTTTTTAATCTGAAGTAGCAGGAGCAAAACAAGGGAGTTTGTTACATTTAGAAAATTATTTAAAAGACACTATTTGCCATTCTCAATCTCCGCAAAAACCTGATTAATCCTTTCTTGTCTGTGAAATTTAAAGATGCAACATTACCTCTCCCATGGTCCTCGCTAATGAGGTAACAGTGATGGAAAGAAAACCCTTTATTTACCATTTGCCTTTGTGCCTCTAAGTTTCACGGCACATTTTAAGAAGAAAAAAGCGAGGGTACAAAATCCCCCATAAACATGAGAGAGAGAGATGCCCTGTGCTTAAACTCAAGTGTAGCAGCCAGCAACTGCGAAAGGCTGGAGGCGAGGGAAGGTAGAGGGGGTGGCTGGGTTTTTGACACGCTGGAGGCACTGGCAGGGCCTTCCAAGTCAGCATCTCCAGAAGATTTGGAGGTTAAATACGGAGGGAGACGAAGCCTGCCCGCAAACACGGCGCACTGCCCGAGCGCGGGAGGCTGGCGAAGGGCCGCCCGGCGCCTCGGCCCCCGCCGCAGGCGGGAGCGCTGGCGGGCCCGCGGCGGCTGCGGCCGGGCTGCCCAAGGTGTGCCCGCCTCAGCGAGGGCAGGCATCGAAAACCCGGCGTTTGCAGCGCCGGGCAGAAGCGGGACGGTGGTAGGGGAATGTAAAGCCCTGCAAAACGGGCGCAGTTTAAAAGGGCACCTTAAAAATAAAAGGGAGGGGAGGAAGGCTCCATCCCGAGCCGGCACCGCGGCTATTTATTTGTGTTGGCTTTCTGCCGGGGGTGCCGCAGCTGGCCCTCCCCAGCCCTGACAGGTACCCGAGAGCAGCAGTCCCGCCGCGGGGAAGGGAGGGAAGGAAAGAGGGAGGGAGGCGGGGGAAAGGCGGGCGGGGGAGGGGGGGCGGCCGGGCGCCCCCGGCAGCGGGATGTGCCCTCCCCGCCGCGCCACGGGGCGCGGGCGACGGCTGACGCCGAACTAGCTCCCCGCGCCCTGAGGGAGCCCGGCGCCCCCGCAGACCCCCGGCGGGGGCGGGCCAAAGGGTGCTCGGCAGCGCCACGCCGCCGGCCCTCACAGGGTTAAGGTCTCGCCCGGCGCCCCACCGCCCTCCCGCCCTCGCCTTCCCACCGCCGGCCGCCGTCGGGCCGCCGCGCCGCCTCACCTCGGTGTCGTTATTCAGGTTCCACAGATCCAGGCGCCCCATCCCGTCCACGCAGGCGAAGAGCGCGGGATGCACTGGCGACCACATGACATCGTAGACATAGTCGGCATTGTCTTCAAAGGAGTAGAGCGGCTTGTTGTGCTGTAAAGCAGAGAGAAGCATGAAGACTTCGTGGCGCTAGTGCTGCCTGGGGCTGTCTGGCGAGTCTAATTAAAAACTTTGCACATTTACAAAGTGTCATAAAACTTCCCCAGATGAAAGGTCCTCGCGAAGGGTGGGACCGCGCTTTTAATGGGGCAACAACTGTCCGGTGGGATAAATGAGATGCCCGGCGTGAGGGGTGTGGGACGCGCGGGTGACGGGGTGGGGGGAGCGCCCGCGGCCTCTCCTGGCCAGCACCCCGACAGCGGGGGGGGTTGTTGGTGGTGATGGGGGGGGGGGGGGGGGGGGGGGCGGCAGGCAGGCACCGCCGCGCCCGCCCGTCCCAACCGCGCTTGCGGCCGATAAGGATCGTGAGACCGGCGGGGAGCCGCGCGGCGCCCTCCGCGGCCCTCCGCGCACCGCGGGCGGCGCCTGCCACCTAGCGGCGGGCGGGGCGAGCGTCCGCGCAGCCCCTGCCCCGCGTGCCGCCCGAGGGACCGGCTTCCCGCCGCCCGGCCCCCGCTCGCCCCGCGGCGCTGCCCGGGCGCCGTGCCCCACAGCCGTGCCCGGCTCCGGCCGGGAGCGGAGGCTGTCATCTGCAGCAGGCGGGAAGTCGGAGGGAAGTTAGGAAGTACACGGGGAATAAAGTGTAATTGTCCGCCATGAATTATTCATTGCATCTGGCTTGTCTAATTTTTGCATAATGGCTTCGCTAATCCCCGATCAATTAATGGAAAATGAAATTTGAATGATAATGAAAACTCCAGAGATGAAAGAAATTAAGTGTTCTCCTGGCTTGTGACAGGGAGCTAAACAATGGGGCTTCTCCGAGGGTCTCCCTCCCTCGCCGCCAGCTGCCGGCGGCCGCCCCGCCGCCTCCCTGGCAAGCGGGGAGCGGCGAGGACGGGTGGAAACGCGGCCCGGGGGCCCGCAGCCTCGGCCCGGCCCCGAGCACTCCTGCCAGGAATACCGCTTCGCGTAGGGTGCCAGGCAGATGTCCGAGGCTTAGCTATAGGGCGTGTGGGTCCTGGCCCACTAGAATGCACGCACCCCCGCTCACCGTGCAAAGGAGACACCACCGGGAGTGCCTGCAGCACATTGCTGGGCCGTGCGTTCCTCTTCCCAAAAATCCTGAGCGACTGGCCGCAATTACGGCATCGCTTTCCCTTCGTGTCTTACTAATCCTGAACAAGAAAGCAAGCTGTCCCACCTCACCGGCTTTGTTTTCGGTCCTTGGGCCCCACACGGTGCTTCGTTGGGTGTTGGGCCCGTTGGAGTGCAGCACGTGGGCACACGTGTGTCCCTGTAGGACAGGCACTGGCTGTCACAGGGCGCTGTTACGGCGATGCTGCGTTGCAAATAATTTAGAAATATTTCTATTCACCACAGGTATTACGAAAAACTATCAAGAGTATCAGGAGATTTAGTTACGTGGCTTTGTCCTTTGAAAAAAATACTCAAGATACGAAGGGATCAGGCTCTATAGGCCAGTTTTTTTCCTGCACTGGAATTGAAGAAAGACACTTTGAAGGGTTGCAGGATCAGGTCCCAACTTTTCATAGCTGGCCTCATGGTTTTTTTGTGCATTTCCTAAGAACAGCAAACATTTTGGTTTGTGTGACAATAAAATGAAATCGGAGCTTGAGCTTATTACCTCAAATTTACATAACATTTTTATTTCTTTTCCAAAGCCAGAGTTTTGCACAAGAGAAGGGGGGGGGGAGGGGGAAGAGGAATTATTTTGTTACCTAAACAAGGTCTTGCTCTCCAAACATATGTATCTGTTTAGTGTATTATCAGTACTGTTGGAGTTACTTACACGTGTTAAAGGAATTACTTACATGCCTGTGCTGAAATATTTGCAGGGTTGAGGACCAAATGAGGACCAAAAACTAAGGTTCTGAAGTGGCAGAGGGTATTTCAGAGGAAATTTCAAAATTAATCTCCTCAGCTGTGAGCCCTTAAATAGTATTTAGGGTGGGCCATACAGATCCATAATGTATATATCCTGCCACGTTGTGTATTTTCACTGAAAACATCTAATTTAGGTTCAAGTACATCAACCATCTAAATGCTGGAAAAAATGGGCAATAAACACAATAGCATACGAAGGGAAAGGAAACCTGGACAACTCCTGGGTGCCTGATGGTTTTTTTATTTGTGGGTAATGTGCTGCACGTATAGCACTTTAACATTGAGTGTCATGGGAAAAGTAACAAAGCTCCACAGAAATGATATCAATCAATCCAGGGCAGATTTCAGTCAGCATTTCCTTTTTGTCAACATATCGAAACTTGTTTTGATCTTATTTTCAGTGTGACACTTTTATGCCAGTGTGACACTTTTATGCCAGTGTATTTTCTAATTCGTGCCTAAAGACCAAAGCATTAGAAGGAGAGGTCAGGAGCTGTGGTTCTAGTTTGTATATTGCTGTTCACATGCCATACAATCTCTGGTAAATAACTGTGGCTGATGTGCCTCAGTTTCCCTGTTAGCAAAAGAAAATGACTTTCTAGAGTGCTGGTATTTGAGGTGAGCAGCATGGCAGGTATGCAGTGTGTACTGCCTTTACTGTAACAGTGGAAATACGCAGTTGGATAGGAAGTCGGAGGGAAAATCTGGATAACCGGAATAAGGCGGCTTTTGAGAAGGATCTCAGGCATGCGAGGAATGACACACAAATAAATGAGCGGGGATGAATAGGGAGTGGAGCACTGTAAGGAAATAAGAATCTGCAGCCATGCAAGTTGTCCAACCAAAAGGCAAGATCCACTGCAGTGTGGTTGGAGAAATGGGGAGAAAGGCCTGTGATACGGCACCGCCAGGCAGCTGGGCTACAGCCTTCATAGCCCCCCAGTATGTACCTGCCCTCCCAGCTTGCACAGCCTTCCACAGGGAAAAATAAAGCATTTCCCACACTATGTCTTTTTCTCTTGCACCTTTAACTACATCAGGCCAGGCTGGAGGTCCTACTTGCTTGGAGCTCTCCCCATAGTAAGAGCAAGTGACCCTTCTTAAAAGCTGACATTTCATCCTGCTCTGATTTTGCTCGCTGAGAGCAGCTATGTTGATTTCATTGTGAGGACTTGATTTGTAAGGTTAAGCATGTATATAAATGTTTGCAGGACTTCCTTACTGTAGGCCTGTAAACTAAGGGCCCAGGCCTGCAGATTCTTTTAATGTATGGGTTTGTGAGTAAGGGCCGATACCGACCACTTTTAGAAAATGTTGAAATGTGGAACCATGTAAAGGTCACTTTAAAGCAGTTTTAAATTACCAAAACTTCAGACTTACACAATCTATAACTAACATATGGCTATTATTATAAAACAACTGAAATTTAAACTTGATGAGCTTTCATTCTTAAATATCAACCCACTCTGCTATTCAGTAGAACAGAAGAAATAGTTTAAAGCAGTATCTTCAGCCAAACTTGGGCCAAATCTACTTATTACTGACAAAGAGAGCCTGGGTTGAAAATGCATCCCTCCTGAACTGATGGAGTTTTGCCATTGATTTAAAACTGGCCTTTTGAAATAAACTGGATTTGAGCATTTAGTGAAAAAGGCAAAAAAAGCCAATTCCAAGACACGTGGTTTTGTCTCATTTATTTAAGCATGTCGTGAAAATCTACTGTTCGTCCTCAGTGTTTGTATACCGGTATTGTTCAAAAGAACAATGCAGAGTGAATGTTTTAAATACATGGGAGCTGTCTAGGAATTAGCACTTGTCTCTGAAATAAGAAACTCGCCTAAATGAATACTATGTATTTATATAAAAGAGGTTTTTTTATTTTTTCCACATATAAATTTGACCAGTCTATTCCATTTCTTATTTGCATAGAAGAATTTTCTTTAATCCATGAGGCGCCACACATGAAGTAGCTAATTATCCATATAAAGGAATGTGTACATATCCACAGGTTTTAACTAGCATCTGACTTCTGAAAAGCCATGGAAAAGGCTATTGGCTTTGCCCGTTTCATGAAAGGAGCATTTTACGCGTTGGCACAATTTCTGTGGGTGTCAGCTCCACCTAAAGGTACTTCTCTAGACTGTACATTCTTCAGCAAGAACAGATGTTTGGTGGCACCACATACTCTGTGGTCTACCCTTCTTTCTTTTCACTCCATTGTCTTCCAGTCTAAAGACAGTAACCCAAACCTGTACTTCTGGCTCACGCTGTATTTAACAACAGCCATGAGTGTTGTGTGGTCTTGTAAGTTGATTCAAACACATTTGATTTTTCTAGGTGTGCAGCAAGTATGACATATTCATTAGTCCTTGGCATAGAAATGTTCCAAACGAGATGATGTCTTTGTTTAGGCTCAAGCTCCAGCTCTCAGGCACTTGGAAAGAGCAGAGCCAGAGTGGTCTCAAGCTGAGTGGCTGCTCTCGTGTCTGGCTCTTGAACAAACGAGGTAGTTTGGCCCCTGTGGGACCAAATATTGTATAAACAGCCTTTATTTGTAAAGAAGTTTTTAAAAACCCCAAACTAAAATATGATGTCAAAAGAAGACATCTTTGTCACCATAGGTAACACATAGGGATGCAAAACTCTCTAGTCTATTTAAAGTGAGAGTGTTAGGTATCACACAGAGGGATGCTAAAGAAACTAGGATAGGGCACAGCTTGTAGGACTTCCTCTCATGTTAAGATCTGAGCTCTTTCCCTGCTTTATAGACCCTAACTGCTAGGCCCAGTCTTCTCCACATTGAAAGAGACATCCTACTACTTTGCTGAGTCCAGGGCCACCTTTCTCTTTCTGACCCTGCCAGTTAGCCAGGCCAGCCCAAAAGATGCAGACAGCATAAGCAGAAACTAAATGCCACTGGGAATTCTATGGCAAATGCTTCTCACTTCAGCTTTACCCTGGTCTTGACCTTTCCTCCTTCAACAGTCTTCTTCCTGGGTCACCAAATGTTAGATGTTTGGGGTTATTTGTGTGTGCCTCTTGTGGTGGAGAGTAAATCCTCCCCTGCATATAAGGCTCTATTGCTCTTGTAAGCCTTCATGTTCTCCATTTGTATGGAGTCCAGGAGGCCCTGTTTTTCATTCAGACTACTTGATCTCCATGGGAATTTTGCCAGTTCTGGACTGCCATGTTTCTCCCAAATTCACTAATAGTTATGGTAATTTAGGATAATCCAATAGTTCCTACTTTAATACTATACTTATGGGACTTCACTTAGTTCAGCTTATGCTAGCTTTTAAAAACTACAGCAGTCCCAGGAACTGTTACGAGATGCCATAAATCAGAGGCACTAGTTACATCCTTGATGGCTCAGCAAAGCCAGTCTGCATTCTCCCCGAGGGCTATCATTATCCCACAGACCTGATACTATACAGCTCACAACTTGCAGTCTGTTCCACCTTTTCCAGGACCTTCAAGGGTGGCAATGGGAACGCAAAAGGGGGATGTTGATGCTCTTCAGTTTTAGCCACTCAATGTCACTGACTAACTGAGGTGCCCTAAATCGAGTTACATGAGTAATAGCTCCTTTACCTGTCTTTAAATTCCGTCTGGCAGCCAGATTCAGTGCTGAATCACAGATGAGCCTCTGGGCTCAGTGGACATTTCACTGACCTATGTACATACAGTGTCATCTCACTGTCAGATGATTATTAGGTCACCGAGTCAAGTCTAAACTGCATTTTTGAAAAAGAATCTTCACTTTTAGATTCAGTAGCGACAGAAGGGAAAAGGAGTGAGTGTGGAAATGATCCCTACACTATTCACAGTCCTGTTTTGTTTAAGTACTGTACTGTTGTGATGTGGATTGGTTTTTGGCATCCTGAAAGTTGCAGATAGTCAATGCAGAAAACTGCTCACTTTTAGAAAAGATTGCTCTTGCAGAGATCCTGAGACCATTGCCTCTCTTAATTGCCAATAATTCAAGAAAATCCAATATTTTTGCATAAACATGTGGGAATTATTATAGATGGAGGAGGGGACAAGGGTGAGACCGAAAGGAAAGGGGCTGTGAGAGCAGACCAAGTCTGGAGATAACATGATGATTACATTTTTGTGGTTTCCTTCAAGGCAAAGCGTCATGGGTGAGCATACAAGAAGGAAGCAAAGGGAAAAAAGGTTTGATGATTGGCACAGGCGGTTTTAATGAGAACAGATCTTAATGTCTAATACTGTGGCATGGAGGAAAAAAAAATAAAAGAACTTGGGAAGTCAGACATCACCTGACTTTTAGGAGCGTCAGAAAGTCAGACAGCAGAGCTTTCGGGGTCTGTGGAGATAGCCTGGAAGCTATACTGACAGGTAAACTGCTTATTTGGTTAATCCTCCTTAACTGTTTTAAGTTCTCTGCAGAGATGTGACACCTTCAGGCTGTGCTGCTAGACTTGAGTTGTTCGCTTTGGTCTCCCAACCCTCTTACACCCTGCCTTTTCACTTAGTGGAAAAAGACCTTTTTATTTTCTCAGGAAAAAAAAAAAAAAACAAGCCAGAAAGTATGGCATTGCTCTTCACCACTGCATATCAGCCAAGGAGCTGTTTTCAGCGAGTTCAATATAAATGTTTATTACTTGATGTCTAATGTAAATTTAAATGAATCAATGATAAGATACCTGCTTGCCATGGATGAACTTTACAAACATCAAAGGTCTGTAAGGCCTTGAAACTCTAAAAACAGGCTTAAGCAAGATTTTATGAAGAAGCTAATATGCAGACTGGGTTATAGTGAGGCACCAAGGAGGACAGCATTCCCCAGCTCACTTTTCTTCACAGTTCCAACTGGCCAAGCTTGTATATTGCTGGTTTCTGTGGTTTAGATCATCCAGTTTAATTCCCAGTCTGGAGCCCCTCTTATTCTGCACTTAAGAAAGCTGTGCTTAAATGTTTCCACTGCTTCAGGTTTAATACCTACTCGCCCACATCAAGCTGGATGCAGTGTGGATGGCAACAGTGGAGAAGCCTGTACAGGTATTTGCCATTTGTTCTGTATTTCCTCAGACTGCTGACTTCATCGCTAAATGTTAATCAGGTTTTCCACCTTTTATTTGAAACATGCTTTAAGCAAGCCAGCACTTTTCCAGATCCTTCTAACTATGAATTTCAGTCACGAGATTTCTTTAGAAATACTATGATTTTCTTTTGGAATTCCTACCTGCTCCTAAAGGTGGCCAAATTTATTCTTTTAAGAAGCTCAAAACACTACAGAAGATCTTACTGTCCCTGCCTAGCAAACTGATTCACGGTTTCTGTAACTCACACACCTGCCTTTATGCTACTATAGTCCTGGATTTTTTTCAGAGAAGCACTTGGGAGACTTGGTGAGAAATACGAGCCAGGTATGGTTTTGCTAAACTGATGGAAAAATCACCAGATCCTGGTCAGGGGAAACACAGAGCCAAACACTAAAGAAAAGAAGGGTGGATTTGCTCTTCTTCCTCCAGTTCTCACTCCCTGTTTATGTCCCACATCGGTGGGATGAAGAAGCAGAGCTGGCGAGTGAGTAGGATGTTTTGGGAGAAGCTGGATCACGGTGTTAGTGCTCTCTTGTCATGGTGGAGAGGCAGCAGCATTCACTTGGATCCTGAGCCTACTCCTGTTGGAGTCAATGGCGCTGGTTTCCCTGCTTCAGGCCTCAAGTTGTTAAAGACAGGTAGTTTAGCTCAAATTGCGAGGCGAGGAGGGGAGTGGGATTATGTAGCCGTGGTTTAAGGGGGTTGTTTCCCTGTTCTGACAGGAACATTCAGTGCAAGGCTCTTGAAACTGCAGGTTTTCTTTTTAATGGAAAATGCTGCTTTGTCACAAGGTACCCAGCCCGTCATTGCATGTGGACTTGGCAAATTGCCAGGTTTTCACCAGACTTCTGCTGCAGTTCCAGCTGCCAGGAGCATGGGGAACATTGCAGGATGGCTGGCTGACACAGCCTGATGCTACAGCACCGGCTGCTGAACCGTCGAGATTAGTATTTGTAGCTGCTGCCACCAGGATGCCCACAAAGCTTTCATGGGTCAGCAAGCAATGATTTTCAGGCTAATTATTACTGAAGAGAACTTGATCTTGTAGGATTTCGAATGCAGATCCTTTTATTTACTGGTAACAAATGTCTCTCATGTAGCAGAGAATGGATGGCTGCATGAAGCAGGTGGGAGAAAATTTCCAGTGGGCTCTGTATATTGATAATTGTCCTGAAGTGTTTCACTGTTACATGCAAGCCCAGTCCTCTGGTGTAATTCTGCTACAGGGCAGTCAGAGGAAGCTTTGTGTTTTGATTTATGAGGAAGACTTGTTTTGTACAGATTGTATGAGTTCCTGAAATTCAGTTCTGCTTTCCACATGCAAAGAAAGCTTTCACTGGCTGCAGCTGGATTTGTTAGGGTTTTCTGAAATAAAGTTTAGCTATCCCTCATGAAGCATTTCACAAAGAAGCAGCATGGTTTTGTGTAAATGAAGTATGTTGGCCAGCTGAGGAGTATATGCACAGAATCACAGGGTGCTTTTGGCTGGAAGGGACCTTAAAGATCACCTAGTTCCAACCCCCTTGCCATGGGTAGGGACACCCTCCACTAGACCAGCTGTCCAAAGCCCCATCCAACCTGGTCTTGAACACTGCCAGGGAGGGGGCAGCCACAGCTTCTCTGGGCAACCGGTGCCAGGGCCTCACCACCCTCACAGGGAAGAATTTCTTCCTCACATCTAATCTAAATCTCCTCTCTTTTAGTTTAAAGCCATTACCCCTTGTCCTGTCTCTACAGTCCCTGATGAACAGCCCTCCTCCAGCTTTCCTGTAAGCCCCTTCAGGCACTGGAAGGCTGCTCTGAGGTCCCCCTGGAGCCTTATCATCTCCAGGCTGAACAAGCCCAACTCTCTCAGCCTGTCTTCATAGGAGAGATGCTCCAGCCCTCTGGTCATCTTTGTGGCCCTCCTCTGAATTGGCTCCAACAGGTCCACGTACTCCTTATACTGGAGACCCCAGAGATGGATGCAGTACTCCAGTTGGGATCTCACAAGAGCAGGAGTAGAGGGGCAGCATCACCTCCTTTGACTTGCTGGTCCTGCTTCTTGTGATGCAGCCCAAGGTATGGTTGCCTTTTGGGGCTATGAACACACATTGCTGGGCCATGTTGAACTTTTCAAATATGGCTATGCTAAAACCTGAAATCATGAGAAACATTTCATGTGAAGAACTTGGGGCTGACTTCAAGCCACCTGACCTCCCTCTGGTTTTGCTCTTTAAAATTACCTAGAAAATACCATAATCATCTTTTTTGTACAGCTGGATGAGAGCCAGACCTCTGGCTCCAGAGGTAAAGGGCAAAAACTAAAAAAATCCTGTCTGAACAGGCAACTCCACCCTCTTCCCCAAGTCAGCTTGGCCTTTTGACAGAAAGCAAGCTCTGAAGCAAATTCATTCATTGCCTTGTTTTTGGACAAGACTCAAAATTCTGAACTCACACCACAGAGACTATTTCCAGGAAACCCAGCACGCTATTTTATCACCCTTTGTATTTTCCTATAATCAGATAAAATTACTATTTGGACAGTGATTTATCAGATTAATCATTTAAATTGCTTTTGTCAAAGAGAAGAGCTTGCACTGAAAAATGCAGTGTTGTCAGAGGAAGGTAACTGCCTTATAAGCAGTCAGAAGCTCTGTGTTGTGATACAGCAGTGCAGGAGACTGTTGTAGATGGGTATGCAAAATAAGAGGGGTTAAATCATCCCCTGAGCTAGACATTTGAGCCCCACCAAAATCAATGGGAGGGAAGGTTTAGTATAGTGTCCCACAGGGAGAAGAAAATAGGGAGAACTGTCTGTGTTTGGTTCACCTACTCCCAAAATAGACTGAAGTTTTACTCTCCCTCACAGTAAATAGTTTATTTTCCTCTTTTTCTTCTTGATGTTATTTTTCATGCCTCCCTAAATTCTCTGGGGCCTTTTGAGATTACTCACTGTAGCACTAGAGAGAGATGCAGATTGCATCCAGATTCAGAGGGGTGGTAGGTGCAGTAATCCAGAGGTCCTGACACCCCTACAGTTTGATTTAGCATCTGGTCAGAGAACACCCTGGCTTTCTTCTGCTTGTACCTTAACTTTTCTGGCTGCAGAATCAAGATACAGCTCTGTGTGCGTGTGTGTGGTGTTGGATAAAGAAGCTGATTCCTCCCTGGTAATGGTTTGGGAGAAGCCAGAATAAGAACACAGACCCAGGAGCTCAGAAGTGCTGTCACATCTGCTAGTTTAAATGTGACCTGAGGCTCTCCAGATGCAAAAAAGCCATCAAAAGCTATAGCTGATTATCTGCCAGACTTAGGCTCCTGTATGGTCAGTGGTGGGACGTAATGGTGGTACCTCCAAGAGATGCTTAATGGACGCACTGCAATTCCTTCTTTCCAGTGGCTGCATAAGAAACCAAAGTATATAAGCCCTAAACAATAAAGGATCCAGAAGGATCCAACTTCTTATGCAGAAAGAGTCATCTAAAATGCCGCATGTGCTACTGTGAGAAGACTGAATGTGGCCCAGAGGATTTAGGAAAGCTTAGAAATAACAAGAGTGAACAGGTTCAAAAGCAATGATACTTTCCAAATTTCATGAAGTCCAGCTCCCATCTACACTTGAGGGCATGCAAGATAAGGTATGTGAGTAACCTCTGCATTTCACCAGTCCATGTTGCTGTCGGGGACTAGTCTGAGCCTGTTACAAACTGGCTGGCCCCAAGTGGACAAAACTGGTTTTCAGCAGGAAGCATCAGCACATTCAAATCAAAGCTTTGCTCCAAGAAGATTCTACTTCAGTGAAACTGGAGTTGTTCACAGGCACAAGATAGAGCTCAGAGCAAAATGGCAAGATGATCACAGCACTTCCTCCCCTTAGGGAAGACACATGTTCCAGTGTGTCTACTCAGGCAGACCTTTGCAGCGTGGCTCAGTGCCCAAACCACTGGCTTACAGAATACTCTTATGGAGCTCCTACACTTCATAAATAGCTCCATATTCACAGGAATAGGAACATCTTCCATAAGGCAGGAGAATGCTATATACCATTAACCACTAACATCAGTGTCTTTAAACTGTGAGTCACTCTCATCACCTGCTACGGGTCCTCACTAAATCAAGTCATTAACTCCAGCATTTCCAATTACAGTTACAACAATTTTCATGAGAGAGAATCTACTGAGCTGTTGCAATGGGTCACAAAAGTTAACTGTCCTTTTATCATGCAGAGTATTTGACTGCATTTCCGTTTGGATCTTTAACTTCAGACAATGCTATATGTAACACAAGAGGCTCTCTCTCACCCACTTAGTGTGATTAAAATTATACTAGAAAAAAATGGAGCCAGTAAACAGGTATCTTGATACATAATGTAAAAATTGTAACTTCTTAATCTTAAAAAAAGCGATGACCCAACCCTGTTATTTTAGTAAATTTTTCTTGGTGACTAATTCATGCAATCATATAATGCTCTGATTCATTCTCCTACACTGTTTTCTGTCACAGTAAATTCGGTCTATCAAGTTGATCCTATCAGATTGTGGCAGCCAGGCATTTGGGGGAGGGCTTTGGTGGGGTGTAGAAGTGCCTGTCTTTAGCACCACCACCACCACATGCTTCTTTGCACTGTTCTAGTGATAGATTACAGTACAGTAATCTGCCTCTGAGGAGGCACTGTTCATCCTCTAAACCAAATTAAAACCAGTGGAGTTTGAAGTTATATGTTGGTAGGAAGGTATGAAAGTGCAAGGTAAAATTATTTACTCCAAGAGTCAGGAGGACTCGGTCACAGCAAGATAATCAGCAAACAGTTGGACATAAGATATGGAGGGTACAGAAATGCACATGGTGGCACATAGCAGAGAAATGTGAAATTTGTGGCTTAAAATATGGTTTCTTGAAAGGCACAACAGACTGCACACTGCAACAACACAGGACACTGGAAGAGAAGAGCAGCATGTGAAGAGCATAAGAAAGAGGAGACGCGGATGGTGCACGTGCTAGCAGGGCAGAACTGAGAGGGGACACAAAAGCAGGCAGCCTGCCACTGAAGGCACACATGTCCTCTGGCTCCGTTAGTCCTTGCTAATGGTTATGTGGCAATCCTACAACCAGGGCAGTGGCAGGACCGCTCACCTCTGTCCCTCCTTCTGATTATGGCACTCGCCACCATTACTTAAGCATTAGGCAAAGAGGGAGGTAAAAATGGATGGGGATACAGCAATGCTGTCAGGGTTATGCCAGTCTCTCTTCCAGTCAGCTTCCCATCTGAGCATGACTTGGGCGTAGATGCAAGAGCAGAAAAACACAGTCATTAGACCTCCCCTCAATGGAAGGGCAAGACATAAAGGAGACATGTGGAGGATGAAAGAGCTAACAAAATCCAGCTCTCTATCCAGGCTTTTATTAACTCCCTCAGCAGCAAACAAGCCATCTTCTAGGCCTTAGCTGAAACTAGCTTATGTTTTATTATGCTTTAACAATTCCAAGCTAGCTCCTGTCCCTTGACATGATATCTAAAAATTCCCACTCCAAACAGCAATTGCTGTAATAATAACAATACTTACATTTCATTATTTAACCTCATGCTATTTGTTCATGAGGATTAGTACTTAATTAATTAACAACACTTAGCATTTCCACTTAGCGCTTTACCTCTTCAAAGCATCGTTCAGACAATACCTAATTAAGGGCAGAGCTCCACAGACACTTCACATCAGGGACTTCCCTTTGACAGCTCTGCATCCAAGACTTGCTCACATGGTGTAGCATGAATTCAAGTTGAAAGCCCTATTGACTTCATCAGGAACCAGGTAATGCCCTGGTTATCAAGCAACTGTCTTTGCAAATTACTTTTCTTTTCCTCTTGCTTCTGGTTGCTTACTATTCACCCAGGTATCTAATTATTGGCTAATGTGATGGGTGATAATGTGAACCTTATATTAGTGTTATCTATAAAACCTTCATTCTTCCGTTAGTGAAAACCTTATTCTCAGTCACCTGGTTGAACTGCCTTTGGATAGAAAATGTGTTAACCACAGAAACAGATTATGAAGTGTCAAGCCAGAGTTTTTAAGGGAGACAGTGCTTTCAATCCGTCAGTCAAATGCCTGCTCTGAAAGTGCCTTTCTTGTAAGCACCCCAGGGTGCTACGGAACATCAATAGACAATATAAACACAGAGCTTTTATGGTTCACTTTACAATTGGACATTGACACTGAACCCGTGAAACAGAAAGGAATTGAATTTCATGACCAAAGAGGATAATGTGCACAGGATTAAGTAGACAACACTGGTAGAAGCAGGAAAGCAATATGGCATTGGATGCTGATAGCTTAAATTTACCAATAAGAAACCAAAGGAACAGAACAACTCTGAGTAAACACTCATAACCCAGCAGCAGCACTCCATGCTTCGTATCAATCTGCTATTTTTTCAGATAATCAAGCATGCTGATGGGTTTATTCAGAGCCCACTGATTGACCCAACCCCGACTATGGGAACTGAACAAAGAAAGCCCTAAATATGTAACAGCTCCAGCCAAGAGAATTATCCAGATAACATGGAAAGAAACTTCTGTCAAACTGGAAGAAAAAGAAAACATTCATCACAGTTCGAGAACTTGTTTAGTGTCCCAGAGAACACCTTCACAGGGCAGTGGCTGGCAGTGCAGCAGCCTGGGGCTGCTGCTGCTCAAACCTGCCCCAGAAGAAAGCAAGCGATCCAATACAGCAGTGCGGCTTCCAGCTTGGAGTGGTGCTGTGGTGTGTCACCTACACGTCACAGCTCACATCAGCTAGGTCAAACAGCTTTCTCAGGAAGCTCCTCTTGCCAGATGAGCCACAGCTTGACAGATATTAGAAATTTAAATGGTTCAGTTCTTTGAAAAGTGACTGTATTGAACAGAATCTGACCTAACCATTTTGGCACTGAATTATTCCACAAGGATAACTGTGTACAGCTAACTGCAGTGTCTTTGTGCCCAAAATATGCTGTGTTAACTTCTAAAATATGCTAACTTCTAAAATCCCAGGAGTTTAAAATAAAAAACAGGCCTTATTATCCCTTAATATATTTTCTTTTAAGCTGCAGATGGATGAGACCCTTATGCCATATTCAACTTCAAGCTGAGGGTCTGATACTGATCTTAGACTTTTCTGGACATGTATGTTTGGAATTCAGTACCTGCCTTTTGTCTTCTCCTTAATCCCCAGAAATTCTCTTCCCCTTTCTCAGCTTCAACTTCAACCCTCCAGTATTCCCTCACCACCCATTACCACTGTCTGGGACTCCCTTATCTCTGGCACCAAACAGCCTCGCCAGCCCCAAACAGCTATCACCTAAGCTCTCTATCATTCAGTTACCCTGCAGCCCTTTCTAATATTTACCACCTAGGATCCATCCCAGACCCATCCCAGCCTGCCCATCACCATTCCCCTGGACCAATTCTGCATTGGTTAAGGCTTGAGTCCACCGATGTATATGGTTACATGCAAATTAGGTAAATCATGTACATTCCTCATAACGAGCTTCCTAAAATGTAGTACTCAAGACAAAATCGTCAGCTGTGGCCACTGTTGATCCAGAAAAGATACCTGTGAATTATCAGGCACATTGGATCAGGCATTGGGAAGCTACAATGGAGCAGATTCAAGTTATTACCTAGGTAACTATGCTTCTCTTTCCAGCAAAAGGCTGTCGCATGAGCCCTTCTGATCCCTTTGTGTTTACATTTGCTGTGCATCTGTCCTGGCACCTCCACTCCCTGATGTCTTGGAGGAACACACACTGAGATACTTCCTGACTGTGATCAACTTCCAGTACTGGAACTCTGCTGGGTGCACCTCAAGATGTGAACCAAACCCAGGCTTAAAAATATGGTTAGGACAAAAGCCTGGCATTTGGAAGGCAGTTCTCTGCTCTGGTGTATGACAGAAGTAACTGTTTAGATGACTAACATAATTAGGATTTATTTTGCTTCTCATCCTCCTGCTTTAATCAGCCTGTACAATGAAGCAGGTTGGTCTGTTTAGGCTGTCCCACAGTGTTCACTCATGCTGCCATTGCCCCATATTCATAAAGTTCTGCGGGGTGTTGGGGTTTCAAAGCTTCACAGGGTTGTGTATTCATATTCTGTTGTTCACAGTGCCTGTAAGTGGTCATGTGGACATGTCCATGGAGTAGACAGCAACAGATCCACAGTGGCCATGAATGTATGTTCTGGCATGTAATTCCTCCCTGCTTCCAGCCATCAGTGTCTAATGTCATCGGGACAATTTATACTTTCTGGCTATCACATCCTCCTACAGCAATAAATTTCATGAGTGATACTGAGTGCTTTAAGTTGTACGTGTGCTTCCCCTGTGGCTTCAGCAGATGAAAGTGTTCCTGCTGCTGCACCACCATGGTGCACAGTATTCACTTCACCATTTAGTCTGCACTGGGAGTTCTGGATGGCTTATTTGATGACTCGCAGTACAGGACATGTCCTTGCCTAGTGAAACCGCTCTGCACTCAGTTTAATACTGAAGTGCAGGCCAACTGAAGCTGCCTTTAAAGGGCATGGTGTTCTCTGGGGTGAATATGGTTGGCACAGTTACACTAGGTATGTATTTGACTTATAATTTTATCACTATGCCTATTCTAAGCACAGCCTTTCAATAAATTCTTATTGAATTTCAATAAATTCTTATTTGTTCATATTTCTGACAATGGCATTTTCACAGGTAGCATTACCATCCCATCCCAGCTCAGAATTCTCACCTTTGTGGTCCACAACTTGACTGTCCAATCAAACGATGATGTGACAAAGAGATGGGAAAAGTCAATTGGACCCACTGCCATGTGACAATTGATTCCTGTGACGGGTCCTTGGTGGCCTTCAAAAATTTCACCAATGCCAGCTTTACTGCAGGAAGAAGAGACATTTGCATTCAGAGAGTGATTTAACATCTGGTGATTTAACATCATTTTTCGTTACTCCTAGGTTCCATTTTCCTTTTAAAGTTCCCTTTAATCTGTAAATCTCTCCTTTCAGTAAGGCCTTTGCCTGCAGAGGTTTACTGCTGTGGGCACGATTAGTGCTCAGGATCCAGCACAAGGAGACTCCCTTTTACTCCTGAGGATCTGCCTTACTTACTTTTATGTACACTGCCTACTACTGTAGCTTGAAATAACATTTATGTATAATTATAAAATAATTCTGAATTATAATTATACTATAGCTTATGCCTCTGAGTAAGTAATTATCACAAGGAATAACCATTAAAACGAAAATGCAAATATGTTAATGACTTCTCATGAGCAATTCTTTTTCTTTTAAATATCTAAAATAACTTTCCACAGCAGTCAGTCAAGTCATGGGGAAGCAAATGGGTTTTCACAAAAAGTGGAGGAACGGTTCCTGTGCTCAGGTATCATACAGTCATTACTGTGAACCAGGGAGATGCGCGTTTCATCGCCCGAGGCTAGAATAGCTATTAGGGAGGAAAAATACAATGCTGGGTAAGAGAGAATGTGCGCAGTTTTCTTCTTCCTGGAAGCAAATGACGCCAGATCAGTTGTCAGTGCTGTCTCACGGTGTACACAGAAAGGGGAATCATGAAATTACCCTTTTAGGTGCATTATAGAAAAATTGCCAATGGAAGAAAATACATTAATGCTAGCCACAGCTCTGATGAGGCTGCCAGCCTTGCGCCGGCGTGAGTACAGCGCGAATACCCAAAGAGATGAGGAGCTGCTCTGAGGGAAATTAGTTCCTCATATTGTGAGCGTGGTGTCCCCTCACCTCTCTTGCTGACCATGGGAGCATGGCCACCCTTAGGGCCCCTGGCAGCCCTGGCAGCAGGTGCTGGAGCAGGAGCCGAGTTCCGCAGTGCCTCTGCAGCCAGGTGCTCTGCGTGTTTGCCCGCAGTGCTGGCTACAAAGTACATCCCTTATTTCATCCCTGTCTGTCTGCCATGTCATCGGCAGGAGTTCTCATGCAGCGAGAAGCCTTTTTCCAGAATAGCATTTGGCTCTCCACTGTGCTGGGCTGAAGGACAAAAGAGCCTCTGGAAACAAAGTGGGGATGGTAGCAAAAAGCTCTGGGGAAGGCAGGCAAGAGCAGAAAAGGAGTGCGGTCATCAATGGTCAGAAGTTAGCTAAGGAGAGGATCTGGCACCTTCCTACTCTTGTGAAGGACAACCCATGCATCTTTGAAAGATCAGAAGTGAGAAATGCCCTTGGGCATGCTTCATTTATCACAGCAGCCTAAGACTAATTCAAACCATCAGCTGCCACACAGCCTATCATAAAATGCCTAAGTAGACACAATATTGCCATAGTGGCAGCAGTCAGGCTAAAAAAACCCACCAACGATTTAAACATAAAAATATTTTTAATAAATATATGTAAATAAGTACTTGTATTAGGAATGTGTGATAGAAGGCTTACAATCTTAAACTAGCATATCAATGTCTATTTATTCAACAGAATTAATGGAATAAATTAAAAATTAAAACAAATTGAGAGTATATTGTAAACTATTGTAGGTACACATGGTTATTTAAGTACAAAATGTTGAACATCACCTTCCATGACGACAGGCTGTGTAGACTGTTCCCTCTTCACTGCCAACGACAAAGTTATTGACATCTCCGGTTGGGAAAGCCATTCCTGTAACCGCCACTGGTTTGGACTTATTGTACACCAGCTCCATGCTCTCCTACCAAAACAGGTGTATATTAGTATTCTGCAGTCGTCCTTATGTTTGGCTGGGGTCGGGGTTTTTTTGCTAATTCGTTTCTAAATGTTACACAAAGTTGAGGGGACAGGGAGAAGACATAACTTGGCCCAGCCACAGGACTTTGGTTTCTGTGTAAGATGTTGCGAGAAGCTGTAATGTCACAAACTAGGATGCACTGCTCCTGCCATCTCTGCCACTGTCCATCACACGTTTGAAAGCGGCTGGAAGACACTGGTCTCTGCTACATCATCTTAAATCGGGCAGAGATGACAGGTGAGAATTTAAGATCTAATGGTGCGGAAACTGAAGATAATACCTTAATGGTTACATTTGCCAGCCCCAGGCTCTAATAAAACATGCAATACCCTTCTATTTACAAACATTTTTGAACTCAGTTGTTTGTCAGGAAACACGTGTAATATCGTGTGCACCTGGGGCGTTTATCAGACTCTGCCATTTGTCCCTCTGCAGAACAAAATCAAAAAGTTGGGGTCCTGTAATTTCCACCTTTCCCAGCTTTGCTTGTTAGGGATTTTCTGAGGTAACTATGAACACTTCCTCTAGACTCTACCATCAAGCTACAAAACAGCAAGCATATTTTCTTCTTATTTATTTCGTAGCAATATTTCAAAGTAAGTCAGCATGCCCATTTTTGCTATTGCAAGTACAACCAGCATGAGCAGTTTGTGGCCATTGCAAGGTGCATACACTTTGAGCAGATTTTTGGTTGGTCAGCCTAAATAGTGTAACTCAAGAATCCACAAAGGGGCTGAATGATTTAGCAATTTCCATTTTAGTTATTTAAGTGGGTATGTTTTCTGCGTTTAAGATGTCTAAGCTGCTATTCTTCTAGGGCCAGGGCCTGTAGTGTTTTTCTTAGAAGGGCTTTTTGCTGTAGCTAAAGAAAGTGGGCATCCCTCTGAGAGGATAGGGCTGAAAATCCACAGAGAAATACTCTTGCTTGGATTATACTTTTCTTTGAAATACATTTGTTTCTATGAAAAAGGCAATACAAGACCTGGAAAATGCATTGGCAGAGCACCTGTGGACCACATATTTCTGTTTAAATCTTCTGGGCTGAGATCATCATGTATTGTCTTTCTGGAGTTGTAGCCAGGTTATGTGATGGACTCTCTGTTCACGAGCACCCTGGTTCTGCATCTTTGGGAAGTTTCAGACTGATGCAGATCAGTAACGCTCTACTCCTCCCAGTTTAAAGCTATGGAATGTAGCTTGATCCATGTCCTGGGCCTTTCTTTTCTAGATCACCAGAAGTCATGCACCAAACTTCAGTGCAGTGTGGGGTGTGTTCCCATCCTTGTTAAAAGCCAGTTTTGGATCTAGTGGTGAAATACTGGAATGGAGATGATCACAAATACCTGCTTCAACATTTAGTATTCCAGTAAGTGAATACATAAGGGTGGGATTTATCGTCTTGATATTTAAGTGAGAAACTGGGGAAGGGATTCAGGTGCTTAAACATACATATCTGAGCCATTTTAAATGCCTCTGCTTCTATTGCAGAAGCATATTGATTTCTCTGATATTGATTAAGACACAGCTACCAAATCCATACTGTTTCCTCAGAAGGGCATGAGCAGCATGATCTGACTTTGAAGTTGGCCTCACTCAGGGTGGGGGATTAGATGCGATGACTTCCAGAAGCCCATTCCATCCTAAGATTTGACAGTTCTACACCTCAAGATATCCAAAATGGTATTTCACATTGGGATGGGATGAATCATCCTCCAAAAGTGCCCAGTCTCTCTTTACGTTAACTGTAAAGGGAACTCAAGCTTAGGTTTGACACAGACCTAACTTTTAGATGGTTACGGCTAGGGTAGAGGAGTCCTACCTCTTGTGTCAATGCTGAAAAACAAGTAATTTGGTATTAATTGCACATTCATGCATGATTAATGGAATCATTAAAGGGAGTTTCTGCGCAGCATTTTGAAACAAGATCAGATCCTATGATGTTTACCAAAAACTGCAGTATTTTTTCTAAGAAGTGATGCATAAAAATGATAAAAAGTGTATTACTCCAAAAGATAACACTTAAAAGATGCTTTCCATATGCCTTTTATTCAATATCAGATTCTTTGGTTAGCTTCCATTATTGTAATCACTAATGGTTTGCACAATTTTCCTGTATTTCCTTCCACTTCTGATACAAAGAACAGAAGAGAGGGAAAGACAATAGTAACGGACATCCCAGAGGAGGGGAAATTAGTCCCAAAACTTTGGATTTGCACTGGGTTCCTTTGGCTGCTGAAGGCAAGTAAGCTTTCTGATTGCGTGCCTTGGAAACCCGTAGTGCCTAGCGTGTGTGCAGCAGCAGTGCAATCTAGTCCATATTTGTTAAACAATGCTGTAGAGTAAGTACAATTTATACCACAGGCGACTTCTGTAATTACCGTGCTTTAAAATGGATTATTTCATTTTCACTTGAAACTGACCTATGTATTAACGTATTATAATAATTACATGATTTGTGGTAAAGGAAATGGGTTTTGGCTCTTAGCAGAGACTGCTGGAAGCAAGCTGCACTCTTTCAAGTGCATCCATTGGTTTTAGTTTGTATAGGACATGAGGTTTTGGCTTTCAGGAGCGATGTTCCATTAAGCAGGTATCCTGCTCTGCCCAAGGTGCTTTTTTTTCCCCCCATGTATACAGGTGAAAGCAAACCCACCTGTGGAGTTGAGAGCATGTCCAGGCTCCAGGAGCACATTTTGCCATCCGTAGAGACGGTAATGAGATTGTGTGCATTCTGTGTTCCAACTACGTTCACACAATACACAGGATGCTGAAAACACATTAACACTGGAAGTCAGAGAGCCATTCTCACAGCTACACGAACAAATTTCTAGTGTCTCGTATGTTATTTTAAAGAGTGATTAAGTAGGCACATAATGCCTGGAAAATACAGGACTTGGCTTTTGCCAGATAGGAATTGTTCTGGGCTTATTTTAATTTAAATTTTAAGAGGAATGTTACGGAGGTGGAAATGTTTTCAAAGTTTCATTTTCCTCATAATAAAACAACCCAGCTGAGTAATGCTGTGAAAATACTGAATTATGTGGATGAGATTTCACCCACTGGGACATGTACCATTCTACTGATGGCTTCTGACACTGAAAATAATCAGCAGAAAGGCAAATTGTCCAAGTGGAATCAAAATGAAAACTTTATTCAAGAAAACAGATGGGTAAAACTAGAACTTTTCCAGAATTTGGCTTGCATGCTAAATATTTGCAAATGTCCTCCAGTTGAAAAACATGAACAAGTCCATCTGGCATTGGCCAATGGACCTTTTTATATCTGTCATTGTAAATGTGGAGTGACTAAATTTATGGTGTTACACCTGGCTTGCTGCAGTACAGCCATTCCATGGAGGCTGAATTCCAATGCGATATGCATTGCAACGTGCAATAATGAAACTTGGCCTAGTCCTTTTCCAGGGAACCTGGTAACATTTGGAGTCTGAAGTGTCATCTGATACCTGACAGGATGGTTCACATTCAGCAATCACCAGAGTGAAAAATCAGTCAGAATGAACAATAAGATTTAAGTTCCTTTGGCCGGTGCAAGTGATATGGCTGAATGAAGGGCAAGACATAGACACAAGTCAGGCAAAGGAAAACTGTATTTCTTTGCCTCTTTTGCTGATGAATTTAAGACCCGTGTGTCTCCAGGAAGAAAAAATACTTTTCACTAACATGTTCCTCGTTTAAAGAAAAGCAGGACCACCCCTACAGAGCTTCTAAGGCAACTCTGTGTAGGGTTAGAAACCTAGCATTTGCTCCTGCTGCAAGAAAAAGCAGAACCACTCCTTATTTTAGACTGCTTTAAGATTCAGCTGCAGGTTGCCGACCCAGTCAGCAGGGAATGGCAGAAATTTCCTGAGCACTGGCTAGCTCTCGGGTTTGATACCTGAGTGGGCCCAGTGTAATGGCCCTGCCTCTAAGCACAAAAAGGGCAGCATCTGAATGCACACACTGAAGACAAACTCATTAGCAATCGCTGCCGAAATGGTACCTCATGGTCAGAGGCCACCTACACACACCAGTAAGCCTCAAGGGCCATTCTAACACTGATTTTTCTCTTCATCTCAAGATTGTCAGGCACCTGGTTTCCTCCAGATGGCCCCCAGTCTGTCCCCATGCTATTACCCTCATACAATGGACCTTCTTCCTGCTTAGTGGTGAGCTAATGGCCACAGTGCTAAATATGATTAACACATACTGATATGTGAAATAAGGACAGTCCTACTCTTTAATGGCCTCCAGTAGTCCACAAAGGCAAGGACAGAGCATGTGTGAGGAAGCTAAAGCAAGCAGAGAAGTATCTAGAATATTTCAGGAGGGATGGGAGAGACCGAGCTACGTCAATCCAGCAGCACCTCAGTGGGCCAGATCTGGCTTTAATCAGGGTTACCAGCCATCAATTTCACGCACAATAAAACCCACGGCAGAAACAAAAAGATGTAAAGAAAATGGATGACAAAGACAACCAACTGTATGTAACAAAAGTCTAAACAGGCTCCTTCCTTTCAAAGGGTTGCTGCCAGCTTGCTTTTATTTATTTTGGAAATGAAATCATCATGCAAAATGGTTTTGTCTTAATTAAAATTTCCTGTTGTCCCAAATGCAGATGTGTGGTGGGTGTGAAAGGAAATTAGTGAGTAAGCTGCGGGTAGAATTCTTTATCCTGGTGAATCCGGGCGGCAACCAGTGATACTGAGCTGCAGGAGGGTTTAAGTCAGTGATAACAACCCACTCTATATGTTTCCAATAAACAAAGGGAGAGAAAGGAAAGAGAAAAATCCTTTCTTCACATATGGCATTATAAGTTCAAATTAAAAAGTAACTATTCAACTCACGTATCTAGCAATACATAAAGTAACATTGACACAGTAGAGTTGTCTTAATTTAATCTTTTTTCTTTTTTTTCCTTAGCAGCTACGATTCAAGACAGCCTTTTGCAACCAAGACTTTGTTTACAGTTTATGTGATTCCTATATATGAACATAAAGTAAGCACTCTTTTATTGTAAAATCTGATCACTCCTTAAAATCATACCTCCTTGTGTTAGACCGTGTAAACAATTATTTATACCAATCCATGACAGCACATAAAGTGCCCATCCACAACTGAAAGTAATTTATTTATATTTGTTAGAAGTAAAACACCACATATTGTTCTACTGCAATAATAAAACTACTTGAATATATAATTCCAGGAGGTACAATTTTGTCTTAAACGGTTTTTGAGTGTAAACAAATTGCTTCCCATTAATCCTTTCTTTTCCACTAGATTTTGAATCCCAGTTGTTCAATTTTCAGTGATAGTCAGCTTCTTGCCACTAGTTTTCTGGTCTGCTACATCTCTAAATTGCACTTCCAGGAGAGACTTTTTCCTTTCATGCAGATTGAACAACATCATTGGCAACAAAATGAGCAAAAACATTAGGGAAATGAAAAGCAATGTTGAAGTTGCAACCCATGGCACAGATCATTACATTATTACATCAACATTCATGATAGTGGAAATTTAGGGAACAATATTTGTACTGCCTGGCCCACTAAGCGTGTCTGTGCACACCTGTCATTTTTTAATATAAGAGACTTGCCACGGCTATACTGGCCGCACACAGAATCTTTTGTGATAATTCACATGGCACAGCTTCCAGACCTTGTCTTTTAACTCCAGGGATTATGTTGTCACAGTCAACTACAAGTTGAACCTTGATCTGCAAATTCCAAAGATAAGAATCAATGAATTGTAAAAGCTCGAGGTGCAAAAGACCTATCACTTTGTCTGATCCTTCAGTCTGCTAGAACAAGATTATTGTCTTATTTCTCAGAGTGCTTTGTGTAGTTCAGTTTATGTTTCAGGAAATCTACATTTTCCTGCATTCTTATATCATACCATTACACTTTATCTTCCTTTCAGCCTGCATTTTCTGCATCCAACCTAAGAATGGTCTCAAGCCCACTCGCACTCCCAAGATGAGACATATGTGCTATCCACAGAGTACACCTTCCAGCTCTTATGAAGAGGCTGGCTGAGCTCAAACTCTGGAAGAGGAGAGCTCAAGAATATATAGCATCTTAGTGCAGGACTGACTGGAGGTCAGCTCCATAATCAGAGTGAGGACAATTTGGCAGGCAATCTAGGCTTGTCTCTTCCTCTGTCTTGGGCAGAGTTAAAGAGCTACCACTCTGCCTCTGTATCTCCCAGATATCCCCAGAGCCCTGTGCCACCATCACTACTTCTGCAGGTACCTGTGTGTGTTGGCCAAATGCTTTTCCAAGTCATTCTACTGAAACAAACTCCTATGCACTGGGCAAGCTATGCCCAGTGGGCCTCTCTGAAGTAGGAGGCCATGACAAGCATTTATGTGTTACTCCACTGGAAAACAGAAATAAACTGCTCCACTTTCTTCAAGGGTACCGGTGTGTACTTACAGGACTCCACTGAGACCACAATAAGTACCTAATCTGTTTTGAAAGAGAAACTCATGTCCAATAAGACAATAAATGATTCAAATTTCCTCCTATGCTGGACTGACAGACACACAGTCCCAGTAGTGACCTGGATCTCTTTACAGGCAATGGGGAGCAGGAGTCACAGTGCCACTGCGCTGGCAGGCACAAAGAGGACTCACTCAAGTGTTGTAACTGATCCTTACTTTGAACATCTCTTACCTATTTCTTTCCCTTCAGAGACCACACTTATGTTTTCATCTGTGTGGCAACCAGCATTACAGATGCAATGAGACAGCTCCACTTCCCTGCTGACCATTTTCTCTAAGGAATGGAAACGGTGGTTTATATCCTTACCGTGTGAGCAGCAGCAGATAAGGGAGTTCTCTGAACCGGAGTGCGCCTGTGACTGCGATTATCCCACAAGACAATTTGGCCAGAGTATGTTCCACCAACAACCAGGTTTGGGTGAAAGCGGGCAAAACAGACAGACATCACAGAAGACTGGAGTAAAACATGTAAAGAAGAGAGAGGTTACATGGTCAGCTATCTTCAGTTCTCTCCCTAAGGAAGCATATTGAATTAACATTTTGTATTTTAGAAATGGTTGTGTGAGCTTTATTCATATTCCTTGTATACCAATAATTCTGCTGAAGCAAACAGGACATATGCAAAGGGCTAATATTGACCCTAAAATGTGTAGTTCCATTGGTCCTAGGTAAAATACCTACAATAGGATGAGTCTTAACATGATCCTAAAAACCTCAGATAATGTCTCCATGACAGTGATGAGAAAGTGCTTAATTTCGTTTCCAAAAGTGAGAACTTCATGTAATCAGATGCCAGCCCACCTGAGGCTGGCATCCTGGCCCACGTTTTCCCATCAGGGAGAGCTTTCCCCTGATGCTTCTCTAGATTTTAACTCTCAAACAATTTGAGGTGAGTTTGTGAGAACCCCTCCAAAGTGCACCTCAAGGTATGCTGCTTTGAGAGCATCAGCTGACAAGTCACGTCTCATTGTTGGATCAATGAGTGATTTCTCTGCTATGGAGAGGTCCTCTTTAGTGGAGGGAATCACACTTTCCCTTAGACTGTCAGAGCAGAAATGAGTTTTCTCTCATTTTAGTGACAGCCAAGTTGCCACCGTACAGTTTCTTCAGCTGCGCATGCTGAGGAGCCAGACTGGTATAATGGTTACCCTGGCTGTCTGTTAGAGTGCCACACAAACCACTATGGAGATGGGCATCTATCTCAACTACTGCTTTGCTGTCTCTTTAAAATAACATATAACATCTGTAGTCCTCAAGGGAACCATCCCCAGAACCTTCATATGCCAACAAGCTACAGCCAAGAGCAACAAGCTGCAACTCCTTCAAGTCCTCCATCCTCTTTCTAAGGAATTATTTCACATTTCTATATAATTGGTCCTGGGTATTATGTCTTTCTTTTATGCATATTGGAAAGCAGAAGTTAGAGCATCCATACAATTTCCTGAGAATTCACATACAAATAAAGACAGTTTGCAAACAGAAGCAAATGCAATTTTTTTTCATGGGCAGTTTTAGTGATGCTTACAAGCCACAGAGCAAGACTTGAACTGCTGTGGCAATTACAGACAGACAGTTAAATTCACTGTTAGTGGTCACACTCTTAAATTTTCATTTTCTGGCTGTTTCAAATACATTTTAGTAACAAATCTTTGTTACAGTTTAAAGACTGGATATTTTGAAGTGGTGATCTTCCTATGGTTGAACCCATTTTACTCAATGACAAAGGGTTAACTAAACAATGTTATTTCAGTTGCATAAAAAGCATTGCAGTCATCTAAGTAAACTTTGTTGAATTGGGAACATACTGCTGCCAAGCTGAACTAGACCCAGCGTCTACTTAGCTGATAAACCCGTCTGTGACAGTAGCGGACAGAGCTGTAAAAACTTTGACATGACCATATATGTTGTCTTCTTTCCTTACTGCTTCTAGAGACTTGTTTGAACTCTTCCACCAGAGATTTAAACCCCTTCTGATAGGACTAGAATTAATTATGCTAACTCTTGATGTCTATAACTAGGTTAATAAAAATAAAGTAAAATGTGAGGTTTAAATAGTTTTTACTGAATTCATGTGGCTGCCTGGTATCTGTAATTTAAAGCCAGATTATATGCTAAATTAATTTAGTAGACATACTTATAGCATACAGAAGTATATTCAATACTGTTTTTTTAACCTAATAACATCACCAAGACAATGAAATATGCTGGCACTACCTTTTATCTTCCCCATTCTTTCTGGATTCTGGTGGCTGTTCACATCTTTGATCCCTTCCCATGTTGACTAAAGCTTTTTCTCTGATGTTACATAGCCTAGTCTCTAATGACTAGATGATTAGTATACATAATTGCCTGTTTTAGTCTGTATCTATCTAAGAGCTTGAGTGTAACAGTTACAGTACGGTCAGCCATAGCAACAAAAGGTAGCTTCCAGACACCATTTCCAAAGGACCTATTAGCTTTCCAGGTAAGAAAACCCACTGCTAAGTAACAGGACTTTGGTACTGCTAAGAGGGGCTTAAAACTCAGCCACCATGCAGCTGCCATCCGGTTTCCACAGATCCCCCATACATTATAATTAAAAAGCCCCTGCAGCACATGTTCTACATTTTATCTCTTTGTTTAATGGCTTTGTGAGTTGTTTTAATCAACCCCGTTCGTTCCTTATAACTAAGCTGACAGATATTCTTACACGAAGTGAAATAGCCAGATGATTTTAAAATAGTACAGCTCCACCACTGTGTACACCCCGCAGCAGCTACAAGGCTCCACATGTATTTTAAGAAACCCCAATTCAAACAGTCATTCCACAACAAAGTTCTCAGTTTGTCCGAAACAAACTTGGGAGACTCTGAAGCGGGGCAAAGCAGCCAACTGGACAGTGTATTTTTAAATGTTGTGTTTTTATGGTTAGTGTGTTTTTTGAATTCAGAATCCCAGAATACAGTTCAATGGTCAGGATATAAACTGCTAAAGTGTGTTTTTCATAAAGTTCAAAAATAACCTACAGACGTGACACGGACTTAAGGTCTCTGTGCTGCTTCCAGTTTGAGGTATCACTCCAAAGTAACTCGCATTGTTCAACTGATGAAATGTTCACATCCTTTTAATTGTGTCAATATTATTTTCCTACCAAGGAAAAACTTCTGTAGAATATTAGAATTTAACAACTTAAGGACTCCATAGCATTTAATAAAGTGATTATTTTCTTAAAGTTAATGGAGGTAATCAGATGAGTAAAGGCTCCAAGATCCAGCCCATTCATTTAACAACTTTGAAAGCATTCATTTCTTAGCCTTAATGGGAGAGAGTGGCAGACAGGTCTCCAGTCTGTCTGAGCAGCTCCGAGCTCCAGGAGAGCAGCAGAAGCCATTCCTTGGAAGACTCTTCTGCCTCCAGGCTGCCTCTTGTCTGCCCATTCAAGCACCCTTGCTCTTCTAAAACAGAGTTTTGCCAATGACTTCAAAGGGGGAGGAACCAGCACATGATCCGGGTTTTAAAATAACAGCATATCCCTCTTTGCACTTCTGCCACACCTTTCTAGGGAAATCTCACACCACTCTCCAATAATGACCATAAAGCTTCCCAATTTTTCAGTTAGGCACATTTTACCTGCTGTAGGTGCTCAGTTACCTGTTGCAGAGGACAGAAACAGCTAGTGACGTAGTATATGGCAACAGTGTAATGAGCAATCTAAGAAGGATCATGTCAGAAGGCAATTCCACAGACACTTTAGTCTCCAGAGTATAAAAGTGGTGTTTAGAACAGGAAATTCCCAGCATTATCTTTTCTATGGGTGCCACAGACCATCTGCATCTGTAAGCTGTTGGGACCTGCCAAGAAGCAGGCATCCCTCAGTGTTTGGTCACCTTCATTTCTTTGAATTGCTCTGTGCAGAGAATCATTTCATGATTCACTTTAACTTAATGCTGTAGTGTTTGCTCATGCTGTGCTTTTCCTGTCTCTACTCACCCTTCTCAGAAACTCCACTAAAGCACTTTTTGGTACTTTTGACTCTGTGATCTTCCACCCAGATTTTCTACTCCTGTGCGTTCACAGTGGCTTTCTGGTGGGTGCCACTGTGCTGGTGCTGCTACCTCACCTCCTGTGCATGCTCTGCCTGTACATAGATGTGAGCAGCTCTCAGTCAGATGAGCAAGCCTGAATTAGCTCCAGGCAGGAGGGCCGCTGGCCAGGCTGGCAAACCTGAGATTTTTGTCTAGCAAATGGGCAGTCCCGCTCCTTGAATGCTGAAGGTTCTGCTTCTGGCTGTTACAAGAACAAAGAGAGGGCTGGGGTCATAAATAGGAGCGTTGCCCAGTCCTTGGAGAGGCCTGCAGCCGAGGGGATGAGGGCAGCATTCCCCAGCCTGCTTGTTTTGGCAGCGGTCAACCCGTCTCATGCTGAAGGGAGAGAAGCACTACAGGGGCGAGGGGATGGTGACTGCTCAGCCGCCTCTGCCTTCTCCCTCCCTGCTGGTGTGCTCAACTCAAACAGGCCCCGAGCCCTCTTCAAGTGGCTGGCAGAGCTGGTTTTTATTTTAGAAGCTTAATCCAGCCCAGATTTGGATTAATGATGGCATATCCTTTCAACCACAGATACACATGCTCGGGACAGACAGTCATTTGGATTCTCCTTACTGAGAAGCCTGACCTCAGTACCCACATCTGATGTCTGCAAGGCCCCAGAGACTCAGCTGTCTGTGCTTATGTCCGTAGATTCAGATGGCACTCTGCCCAGCCACCAGTTGAACAAGTTCACAAAGACCTGGGTGCTAAACAATAATGACTTTCAATAGGCAACAACTACTGCATTCGGCGAGACCTCTTCTACAGGAAGCCACCCCTGTAGGCAGCGCTGCCATACTGGTGCCATATGCCTACACTTGACACCAGATGGATCTCAAAACTTTGTCAGTGGGAAGAAGCGATCTGAGGAGTTCACAGGCATTTCTAGACTCCAAAATACCAGGTTGTATTGCAGCAGGCACTCAGGAAACTCCTGGGTAGATTTTCACATGTGAAAAAGTACTACAGTCTGTGGCATGCTACTATAGGTCAGTCTCACACAGACAACAGCGGGCAATAAAATTAATTGCAGCTGAGATGAAAAAGCAGATCCTTTTCCATGCTGGAGGGAATTGGCTTAGAGGGAGTGAGAGCAAAGGGACAAAGCTGTGGTACTGCTGCTTAGCTAGAACCACAAAAAGGTGCCAAACTCATGGTCCTTTATGACTATGCTCCTCATGCTTGCATTGCTAAAGAGACTTATATGAGGCCTTGGAACAGAGATAGATGATATACATCAACTGCAAAGGTGGATTAAAGTCATCATCTAGAAACAAAACCAGCAACTGAGTTACTAAATAAAGCCCTTTTTTCCTGCCAGGCCAAGGACTGAGAATCACTGTGGAAAGTAGCGGTATCAGATCTGAACAGCGGTTTGGCTGGTTTAATGCCCACTTACATTCTTTCTGCACCACAAAAGAAGGTGTGAGATACTTTGAAAGAGGTAATTCCAGGGTGACAGTGCCCTGGCTAGTGAGATACCTGGATTTGTACACTGAAGTAGAGACTGTGTTCCTTCCAAGAGTCTTGCTTATTTTTAGTATGAGCTATTATGAATCTGGATATTCCTGTGTTTCACATAAATGTCTAAGTATAATTAATAATAATAAGCAAGTAATAGAGAGGATAGCAACAGAATTACAACTGTTTTTCCCAATTAAATTTGAAAAGGTACCTAAAACACAATTTATGTTGATGGAAACCTGTGACAAAGAGGTTAACTCCTTAATTCTAAAAGCGTTAAATGCCAAGACTTCTGTATTGCTTCCCCCAGTCCAACTCTCTTCCTATTCAACTATGAAATAGCATCTGAAGGATTTTGTATGGGAGATTATTTGTGGTACCATACAAAATTAATCTTCTACTAAAAATAAAGTAAAAGCAGTTGACATCCTTCACGTATTTTAAAAAAAATAAATAAACCAAACACACACTTCTTCAAACCAAATGTCAGAATGCTGTTTAATTAAAAAAGGAAGTTTATACTTGGTTATGGTGTGTGTCGACATCTATCCCTTTGATTTACAAGAGTACGGACTGGAAAGAACAGATTGCTTTATTCAAGAGAAAGAAAGGAGGGAGGGGGGGCCCAGTGTGACAGGAAAGAGTGTAGGCTGTATTAACTTCAGTGCTTGTTAAAACATGAAGGATTAATGGTAGAAAGGGAGGGAAGAATTGTGAATGTCTCCAGTTTAGGATCTTCAAAAATGTTTGGGGATTTTAAGAATGTCTCAGCTGACCACATGAAAGCTGCACAAAGAGACTCAGCCACACGACTGCTCTAAATCCAAAGCTGGTATTGCTCCACTTATACCATCAAACCAATGGAGCTGAAATGTAGCCACAAATTAAATTTATTTTTATTGAAAAAGTACTAAGTCCTTAAAAAGAAGGAAAAGAGTATGTCAGGAAAAGCAGCTCTTTCTTAGCTGAGTTTTAGGGTAGGTAAGTCTGACATCTAACCTCACTGCTGACATCTGAGCACTGCAGCAGAAGGCTCTGCCCAAGTCTACAGAAAGGCAATATCTAGTCTAGACTCACGCCCTCACTGTAAGCAGAGCAGAAGGCTTTGTACTTTCATCCCTGTAACTGCAGGTTCAGTCCGTGTAACTATGGGAATAAAATAACTGGAATAATGTCCACAAGCTGCCTTGCCAAAAGGGAAACTGCACTTCAGCCCTTTTGGAAAGTGTGTTTGCTGGTATTATTCATCTGGTGGTGTTGAGATGACTCAGAAAAGCAGCAAGAATGTTTGCTGCACGGCAAAAGCAGATAAACATGATACTCTCAAATGTGATACAGGGAGATGCTGCCTGCCTTTATCCTTGATTCCAACAGTCAATTTGGTAACCCTGGGTTACGACAGATACATGCAAGCCTAACAATACAACCTTTGCTGAATATCATACTTTGTTAGACTGAGGATAACGGAGTTAAAGCCTGGAGAAATAAGGAGCAATTTCATAACAAGAGCACATCAAAATCAAATTTTCTTTCCACCCAACTGCTTACATACTAAGTACCCAAATTTGTCTGTTTTCTCTGATTAGGGCCTGGCTGCTTATTAAATTGCAGGGTCAAATCCTTATGGTCCATGTGCCTGTGTCTTAGAGAAGCAAGCACATCCTTGGTTTGTCTGTTTTATTGAGCTCAGGATAGTCTAACAGTAATGCAAGACCACTCTTAATTGTTTTAAGTTATTCACAAGCCTGAAGAGGTGGGTCTGCACCACCCTTGCAGACCTGGAGCCTTAGAGCATATGTTTGCAGGTGGAGCAGAGACCTTCTGCTGATCCCCACTCATACAACAAGCTTGCCAAAATTTGGAGCAGACAGTTTGAGCATGGTGCTCTGGATCTCTGCTTTCACACAACTGGGCTCATTAGCCAAAGGCCACCGGAGCAGAGATGCTTTGCATGCAGCCAGCTGAGGACATGGGTAATGGTGTCACCACCTGCCACCACCCATGACTACAGGTGCAAGTTCTCTGGGACAGAGACTGCTTTGTTACAGTGGGTTTGGAAGAAATGTCATTCAAAGGTATCTCGGTCTGGTCTAGAATTGACCAAATACTAACATTATATGAAAAATTTGCTTGTTGCAGTGGTCAGAAATGCCACTGGCTAAACAGTAGTTCTTAAACTGAAGAGTTTTCAGTTGCTTTCTGAAAATAGGGCACTGATGGCAAAATGTCCCTACCAACTACCAGAACTCCTTTAGAAATCAGTCATCACCTACATAGGATACGACAAAACAGAAGTTGTCTGATGTGTTCCTACTGACATGTTTGACTCCGTTAACTGGTGGCTGCTGTTTTCATACAGATGGAAATTCCAAGAGATTTTAGAAGTTAAAATCTTTTGTGAACTCCGACCTAAATAATTTTAGTCATGATACCTCATTAATGTTCTGCCCTTTGACTTCTGGCTTAAAACAGCACCTCAAACACAGAAGGTGTCTATCCACACACCAGCTGATTCGTGAGACAATGGTATTTAAGTGCTGCAAAGTGCACTGGCAAACCCCACTGCATGCTTTTCTCTTCACCATTAGGCATCTAACAATGTAAATCTAGCTCAAAAATCACTGGAAACTAAATGAACACCTTAGCAGTTTTGGTCTGCCAGCAGACAAAACTGAGATTCAGCAGCAAACAATTTCCAGCTGTACTGGATCGATAATTCAGGGCAGGATGCAAGTCTTCCTTTTTCATCTTGCACACTGTTTGCTATGGGGACTGTGTATGGTTTTCCTTTCAACAGCAAGTAATATCTGGTTGCAATAGTCACCCTGTCACCTCGCTTTTTTTTTTTTTTTTTTCCCTTGGTCAGAAAAGGGTTTATTGGAATGGCTAATATTAAAGGGCTGTTTAACACAGACAGTTACCCCAAGTAAAGAACCTCAACCAAAACATGACGTCCATCTTGCTCTACTACGACCAGCCTCCCATGCAAGGGGCCATGCAATCTGCACGTCAGCTTTGTTGTGTTTGGCTTTCATCTGGGCTCAGAAAAGAAATAAGTGACAGTGAATGGTCGCTGTAATTCATGAAGGGACAATGACTGAAGAGAAACAAAAGGTTTTACATTCCCCTTTCTGGATCCACTGAAATGCTTCATTCTCCATTCCCTTTAGACTCTAAAGAAGTATGCTTAAGGACATGGTCCTTGCAGAAATTTAGGACAGTTTAAGACACAGACAACTGTTGTAGCAAATACCCCTAACGCTATGCACACAGTCTTGAAAACTATACCCTATGCACAGTCCACTGTGTATGCATTAAATCTGCTGTAAATACATGCTGATAATATAATAAAGCATGGAAACTGATCCTTCCCTAATGCTTTTTCTTTCTCTTTAGCACTCATTTTGGTGAGCGTGGCAGGGATTGCAGCATTCAGCGCCAGAAGGTCCTGAAAGTATTTAGTTTAGGACAAGTTTTCAAAAGCCATATCCATCTGCATAGCCCTAAAGAACCATTTACATCTTCATGCATTATTATCCACACATGTGGATGGCAGAACAGAGATAACAATATTAGAGTTCATTGCAAAAAACCCCCCAAAAACAACAACAAAAGAAAGGAGGAAGAGTTCAGTTTAGCCTGTTCTGGTCAACTCCAGGCAAAAGCAGCTACAAAGGTGAAACCACTTCTACCTAGCAAATGCTGGGGGGAACTTGGCTGGGAGGGACAAGCCCAGGAGTTCCAGTCACTTCTGAATTACTTACATATATCCTCTGATATTAGCTAATATAAATCACAGTCATCTAAGGACTTAAGCTTCTTGTTGCTGCAAGCTGTTCTCTAGCCAGAGCCTGCTTTCTGATGGAACCATGACCTGGCCTCAAGAACAAGGCTCAGGAGTCCCTACCCAGGTGGGTGGTCCCTATCTAGCTCCATGCAAAAGCAGAAGAGATCCCCCAGAGAGTGAGGTATGGGCTAGGCTTGCCTGGCCTCCTGGTGTCTTGGACTCTTCAGAGAGAAAGCAAACCAGATGATCACTTGATGGCTGTGGTGGTTCAGCCCCAGACAGTGGCTGAGCACCACATGCCACTCATTCACTCCCACAGGAGAGACAGACAGAGCCTCTGTGGGTTGGGATAAGGACAGTTACTGACAAAATCACCATGAATGTAGAATGATAATGGTCAGTTACACTCACACCCAGTGCTAACACAGAGTGCCTTATTGACACGACAATTAGAGAATGCTGCCCGATAGCAAGGGCCAACCGACCCAACACCACAGCCACACTCAGACTGTCCTGGAGACAACAAGCCCTTCCCCAACTAGCTGCTTTTATGGGGAAGTGGCGTCAGGTGGTGTGGAAAACAGCCCAGGCTAACTCAGCACACCCGTGCTTGCTGTTTGAGGAGGTTAACTCTGGCCCGGCCAGAACCAGGACAGTGGCAAGTTCTGGAATACCAGAGGTGAGCTTTACACAGCATATAAAAATAGCAAATTCCAGTCTCAGAATAGAAACACAAGTTGCTCTTGAGCTCTGGTGGTAGCTTTCTATGGCAGCAGTTCCCCAAACCATACTTTTGATCAATTAAACTATGTGAAGCCACAGATGAATTAGAAGCCAGCATGGATGCTGCAGGAACAATTATCTACAGCTCAGCCTATGAATCTGGCCATAGTAGTCAGATCTGCTTATAAGGGAATTGCTGATAAATCTCAAGTGTAGCACTCAGTCCAAAGTCCCACAGTAAATGCACAGGCCATGAGAATCCAGGCACAGAGGACTGAACGTAACAGACCAAGAATACTTTAAGGCCCCACTTGAGGGAAGTACTTATCTATATAAGTAAGTCCATTCTTTTCTCAGAAGTCCATGAAAATTGTAGGTAACTATTCTAAGTTCCCCATGACTTTCAATGACTCAAAAGCCCACTCGCAGACAAATTGTTAAGTGCTTTCTTGAACAGGCAGTTTCTTGATTCAGGATTTCTGAGAGTCCTTTCAGGGAGGAAGGAATGATGTCCTGATGTTCAGCTGGTCCCAGGAAGACTCTTTAGAAGTAGAGACAGTCATGGCCCAGCTGACTTCTGCATAGCCTCAGTGAAAGGGAAGGGAAAAAGAGCATGAAGTGTCACAGGCAGACTCACAGAATTGCCAAGATCAGAAGGTACCTGTGGTGATTGTCTGGGCCAACCCCTTGCTCAGAGCAGGGTCAGCTGGAGCAGATTGCTCATGACACTGTCCACTTGGGTTTTGAGTATCTTCATGGATGGAGACCCCCATGATCTCTCTGGGCAACCTGTGTCAGTACTCAGTCACTCTCATAGTAAAAGAGAGGGGTTTTATGTTTAAATGCTATTTACTATATTTCAGTTTGTGCGCATTGTCTCTTGTCCTGTCACTGGGTGCCATTGAGAAGAGCCTGGCTTCATCCTCTTTACTCTCTCTGTCACGTATTTATACAGAATCACAGAATCACTAGGTTGGAAAAGACCTGTGAGATCATCAAGTCCAACCGTACCTGTCCTCTATTAAACCATATCCCCAAGCACCCATCTTTTAAATACACCCAGGGTCGGTGACTCAACCACCTCCCCAGGCAGCCTGTTCCAATGCCCAGTAACCCTTTCAGCTAAGAATCTTTTTCTTAACATCTAATCTGAACCTGCCCTGGTGCAGCTTGAGCCCATTCCCCCGTCGTCCTATCACCTGTCCCTTGGGCAAAGAGGCCAACACACATCTCTCTATAACCTCATTTCATATAGTTATAGGCAGTGATAAGGTCTCCCCTCAGCCTCCTCTTCTCCAGGCTAAACAACCCCAGATCCCTCAGCTGCTCCTCATAAGTTTTGCTCTCCAGTCCCTTCACCAGCCTGGTTGCCCTTCTCTGGGCACGCTCCAGGACCTCAATGTCTTTATTGCAGTGAGGGGCCCAAAACTGGACACAGTACTCAAGGTGCAGCCTCACCAATGCCAAGTACAGGGGCACAATCACTTCCCTGGACCTACTGGCCACACTATTTCTGACACATGCCAAGATGCCATTAGCCTTCTTGGCCACCTGGGCACACTGCTGGCCTGGCTCGTATTCAGCCTGCTGTCAACCAACACCCTCAGGTCAAATACGTATTGATAAGATCTCACTGGGCCTTCTCTTCACCAGAGTAAGTTGTCCCAGCGCTCTACCTCTCCTCGTATGAGAGTTGGTCCAGTCCCTAAATCATCTTAGAAGCCCTTTGCTGGACTCACTCCAGTATGTCCCAGTCTCTGTTGCACTGGAGAGCCCAGAATTGAATGAATATCTGTTTACTGGACCCCTCTTAACTTATCAAGGACCCAAGAAGTATTTGACTGAGACTGAATGGAGCTCTGCCTGATCCTGGAGATAGCTCACTTGATTTTCCAGGTTAAGGCCATGAGGTGACTTCAGCAGGAAGCAAAGGGACAACAGTATATCTTATTTTACTTGTTTCTAAGCAATTGACATTTTGTGCTCTGTAGTCTGTGTCACTTGGGCAAACTTCTATCAGTTCAGTGTCAAAATAATTACAGTAATCTCTTCTTATCTTTTTGATTTAATTGTACCTTCTGGTGAAGACTGACAGGCTATTATATTTGCCCAAATCCATCACTTTCTCTGATGTATCATTTATAAGTAGTGTCACTACACAATTGGAAATCATTGAAAATTAATTAAACATTACACATAGATAAGAGGATTGAGAAGCTGGGAAGCACAGACAAACAGCTACCTATTGGGAATGCAGGAGTTACTACAGGCAAGCCTGCATGTAAGAATGAGGGCAGGAACTTGAGTTGCCTTCCCACCTTTCATGTCTCCTACAGTAAATCACTGTACAAATTCTGATATGAGTAGCCTGGCTCTGCACCCATAGAGCATTAGGAAGCAGCTAAGGCCACGCAGGAATAGATGACTACTTCCTGTTGTAGACCAAATTTTTAATCCTTCTTTATCCAAATAAACCATAGTTTCCTGAAATTTCAAATCCCACTTTCCCCACCTGCAAAATTCTGCTGGTTTTTTCCCCATGAGTAGTCTTGTAGAGGAGGAAGGAATGAGTTAAGTGTTTTTCCAGTCTTGGGGTCAAAAATCTCGGTTGCCATAAATCAGCATAGTTATGCCAGTTTACATTTGCTGACTCCAAATGGAGTAACAGGAAAGGAGTAACAGAGGACCACGTTTTGCTCAAAACCAGCTCACCTAGGTCATCCGCTCTCAACATTTTGGAATGCATCACTGACCTGCTAAGAAGAACAGATTCACCCCAGACAACTCATGGCAAAGAGCGATTCTTCACAGCTCCTGTACATTATTAAGTCAGAGCTTGGTCTGTTTATTTACCAATGTGAACATGAGATATCAAATGTTAAGCATGTTCTTCTCCACATGAAATGACCGGTGATTCAGTGTATGTTCATGAACGATGCAGAACTGAAGTGGAATCGATATTTATCTTCGCTACAAAGTACTAAACATTGTTGTAAGAGCAATCAAAACGAATTAATCATAGATCCTAATGCACCCTGGCACATTTTGTTGTAGAGAGAATGAAAACACTCTGATCTCTCCAATATGACAGGTTTCTAAAAGCACGTTGCTTCTTGCACGTAGGACATTTGCTTGTCATCTCATGCTAAAATAAATGTACTTTAGCTTTTCTTCCCTGATATTTTTTCATGATGGAGACAATCCTATTTTAATAAAATTTCACCAGATGGATCTGCTCTGTGGAAGTTAAAGCTGTGGTATTTGTCATCATCCATATTCTGTTATTATGGTTATATAACGGATCATGAAATTTTTGCAAAACACTACGAACGACTTCATGTGGGCACTTATTACTAACAAAGGCTCACTTCTTACAGGCGTCGTTATAGTGACAGCAAATATGATCTCACTATGCACAGTAGTGCTCGTACAATAAGAATTACTGGGCAGTCTCTGAGGGGGCTGCCAGAGACTCCCCTTTTTGCCACTTTCCAGAAGACTCCCTGACCCATGGGAAAGGTCTTCCAAGGATATGATCAGCACATCAGCCATCAGCACGTGCTACTGCTTTCCCTTTGTGGGAGCAGAGAGCGTAATCATCATTAAATCAATGTTGCCCATATACAAAAGTTCTTTTCAAGTAAGTGCTTGTCAGTCATCCAGCCGTGGGGGACAGAGGGCTGCAAACTGTTGATTTTAGACCTAAGGCAGGGGACAGTCGTATCCCAGCCTGTAATGATGGATTCTTTGGTTTCTGGGGCCTTTTACAGCACTTTAGAAGAGTAACTGTTTTATATTTTGTGCCAGGTAACACAGAAAGAGGCTTCACTCCTCACACAGAGCTCCCACAGAGACAAAAATCATGAGGTGAAATAATTTTCTCGAATTTAGACCAAATGTACTCTCCATTACAAGTAGCTTGCACTGAGAACAGTTACACAACCCAAACAGAAGAGTCATGCCTATGGCTGTTTATCCATCATCTGCAGTGCAGCTAGGGAATTGCACGGTATTTTATATCCTTTATGGAAGAAAACTCTGTGGAAGGATCCCAGCGACTTATTGATTTCACATCTGATCCCGCATTTCTTGTTCACCCAAAACCCTTTTAGCACTGGGAGTTTCAGATATACAAGAAAAACTGTAAAATGCAATGTTCACATCAACAAAGGAAAGATGCTCTTTTTTCCCTGCCTTCCTCCTTTTTTCTTAAAATATTTTACACTGGTTCATGTTGAAATGCAACCAAATCAACAACTACTAACCTATAAACCACCCTCAGCAACATCTTCAGGATTTGGTGATATTTTTTTTCCTCTGCAATTTTGGGATAGTGTGACAAATATGCTTTTTTTGTTTTTATCAACAGAGTTTTTCAAAATTCTGAGTTGAATGAATAATGTCATGTGTTTGTAAGTATCAATAATCTAAGCCATCTGCAAAGGAATGGTTTTGCAAAGGCATCTCTTTCAGGACACTGTGGATTTTGTCACTGCTTGAGGTTTTGGCAAACCATCAATATCACTATAATTTTCTCTTATGAAATATAGTTTTTGACTGAGATCTTTTATTTTTTTTCCCCTTAGCTAGCTAAAGTTTAAAAATACTGCACGTCTAACTCTGCAAAGTCAAAGGTTAGGTTCTCTCCAAACAGCATTATTTGCACATTGCATATTAGATGCCAGTAATTCAGAAAGGTACAATGCAAGTGACTAGTAAAACAAAGCAGCTTAAATCCCTGTTGTATTGATGACCAACATATTCTTTATATTTGGTCTGAAAGGAAGAATACATGAACTTTAAGAAGAGAAACAGGATCTGATTCATTACAAATCAGTATTTGAACACCTACAAAAAGCACAATGCTATTGCTAGTAGTGACAGCATATCATTTAAGGTATGGTAATCTACCCCCTCCAAAAAAAAGCTAAGAAACAGGAACCGCCTGAAATTTTCTATCCAAGCCAAGCAAATTTTTTTACTTCCTAATTCTTTGATTCATAATTGAAATCTCAGTTTCAAATGAGGAAGATTATCTACATCAAGCATTGCTCTAAGCAAAGGAGCATTCCGTCGCTAGCAGAATTTGTATATATAAAAACACAGCCCTCGCATAATTCAGTGTTAATTATGAGCAGGGAAACTGCACCCACCACTTTCACAGACTGATGGGACATGGCATGCTGCTGCAGTGTTTACATTGGCATTGATGGGTGTGCTGCTCTTCAGGGTTCTGCTCGAGATAGCAGTAGATCCAAGTCGTCATGGAACAAGCAGCTTTGCTAAGGGTTAGGAAAGATACAGGTAAGCCCAAGGGAAGACATACAACTCTGATCCGACTGACATCGCTCCAGCTGGAATAATGCTGCTCAGTTTCTCTCTGGCCTTGCCTGGAAGAAGGTTCCCTTCTCCCACTTCTGCTAGGACAAATATGATTTAATTTTGTGTGGAAATAATGTCATTTTACAGAGGTTTTAGGACTGAAAGGTTATGTAGAAAACACGGCATACTTCTTGACTTGCAGATGCCAGCACGTGGCCCATTAACACCTGGGGTATATCAGCAATAAAGCAGGACTTGAGGCTCACCTGGGGCATTTCACAGTGGCGATTTCAGGACTGTGTAAGACAGTGTAGTGCTCAAGACAGAATACACATTTCCACATTGCCAGTGCCTTTTGTGTCCTCCCCCACTGACACCTTTGAGTTCAGTAGCATCTGGATGACATCAGACTCTACCTCTTGCGTATGTGATCCTCTTTCCTTCCTTCACAAATCTGCTGAAGGAAGCTCCCTCCTCTCACCTCAGAGACTGAAAACCATTTTCCAAACACTACATTCAGCCTTTGGATGTGTGGGTGGAACTTCTACTGACTCATACACACTCTCTCCACAAGTATCGGAGCACTAATTTTAGGCCAAATGATAGTTGTTTTTAATGACCAAAGGCTAGAAGTTGTGTAAACTCCAATAAGAGAACCAAAAAAAGACCACCATTATCAGCTGAGATCAGGAGGAATAATCTAAAGCAAAAGCCTAAGAGACAAGATATGGGCTCTTGTTTACTGAAATCCTCCCAGCACAAACTGTGCTTTGCGTTTCAACGTTCCAGCCTGGACAAACACAACAGGACAGAGGAAAAATGTTTTAAAATAAGAACAGAATGAATATGCATTTCTAACACAAGCCACAGCTGAAACTGTTCTTCTTTCCCAGTAACACAGTTGGAAGTTTCCCCAAATTTTAATTCAAAATGGTGCCCCCATGCATCTGCATGAACTATTGCAGCATGCAAATTACCATGTAGTCACAAATCTAATAGCAACAGGGTGTCCTAAAGAACAGACACAGAAAAGCTCTCTATGCAGTATGTGTTATAGAAATTCTGCCACAAATTTGAATCCCTGGGTACTGGAGCATTTAAAGTACAGGAGCTGCTCCAACATCTTCAGAGGCCCACTTACCAGGTAACTGCTACAAAACCAGGCAGAATCTGATTCATGTCTAGGATCATAGGAAAACAGGACAATTAGGTTGGAAAAGACCACAGGAGTGCTCTAGTCCAGCCTCCTGTTCAAAGCACGGCCATCTGTGAGGTTAAATGAGGTTGCACAGGGCTTCATCCAGCTTGTCTTGAAAAGACAATGATGGAGTCAGCAGTTGTCTGGACAACCTGCTCCAATGCTTGGCTGCCCTCATGGGAAAAAGCCTTTTCCTTCCATGTAGTCTGAACTTTTCTTCTTCCTATTCTCTCTTGTGTACCAAGCATCAGTGGTTGGTACATCAAACTTACTTATCTTCTGTCAACAAGTCCTATTTTAACAAGAAGACACTTTCTGATGAAAAAGCCTTTTCCAAAGCGGGGTGGGGGGGTTTGCTGCTGGTTTTGGGGGGTTTGTTTGTTTTGTTGGTTGGGGTGTTTTTTTAGAAAATTTGCATTTGCAATGTGCTCAGAACCACGTCTTTTGTGTGATCTGCAGCACTTTAAAGATTGACCAGAGGTGCCCCCTCTCTCTAGGAACTGAGGAACTAGACAGGTCAGCTCTGGGACTGGTTCTTTGGACTGATTTTACTTAGAAAATTCTGGGAAGCTGGGAGGGAGTTTGTGGGCTGTCATTTCTTTGGTGGGCCTGAAGAGCTGAATCTGTAATTGAAACTTAGACAGCAAAAAGTGAAGTAGCCTCTGGGCAGGAACACCGATATAATTATCAGAGAAAATCTTCTTTATTTTGTAAGTATTTCAAGCATACTTTCCTGACAATTAAACTTGTTGTAGTACTTCTGTTAAAGTTCTGGAGGGACTGAGCTCTGCTTTGGCTTCCACAGCAAAGGAAACTCAAGGACGAGAGGAAAAAGAAGATATTAGTCATTTATGCAGTTACCTCAGCTTGCTCCTCACACATCTTGTAGATTTGGGTGCTCAGCACCTTTAGAAGGCAGGCTGCTGGAGGAAAAAGCACATCTGAAGGAATTTCTGTTGATTTTGAAAGAGCAGACAGCAACAAAGAAACCAAGTCAGGAAAAAAAGAAAGTGAACCCCAGCCAGTATCAGCCACTAAATATAGCCCTTCATTTACCTCAGTGCATCTAATTCTAAGATATGCATTTCTGACTCCATCCAGTCAGTTGAAAAGAGAAAGACCACACCAGGATAAGCAATGAAGAGTGGTCAAACACATAACTTAATGACGGTGTATAGAAGCCACTACAAAAAAGCTAGGGGAGAATGAAACGTTTTGTGGTGTGGCTGAGTGGCTGATTTCTGTACCCAATCCACCAATATTTTCCAAGCATGGACAGCTTTTCTTGAAATTAAAATAGAAAACACAAGTCCCATATCCCACAAAAACCTGACAGTTTAGTAAAGAGATGGAAGCAACCAAGTAAATCTGACTGCATGGCACTTTAGGAAAAGGACAGAAATAGCTGCAGCTATTAAAAGTGATATACTGCTGAAATCTTTTTGTGATTATGGCAAAAGTCAATCTGACTCCTTGAAAGAAGGCTTAAATGGTTACTGCTTCCTCTAATAAAAGCTACATCACATGTGCTCTCCTTCCTTCAAAATACACTGAATGGAGTTACTTCTAAGCGTGAGATTTGTACTTCTCACAGGCATTGGGAAAAGATTTGTACTTCTCAAGGCATTGGGAAAAGATATAGCTGAGAAAGAGGAAATTAATAGATCAGGAAGTAATCTATAATAAATTAAAATGCAGTCAAGGTAGTATTTTGTTGGGTTTGCTGCTATCATTAGGTGTAGGAAAGCCAAATTCATCAAACTTTCCAAACACAAGAGAGTCCTCCAAATCAGAAAGAAACATTCAGTTTGGTTTATTTGCAGGAAACTAATACCTTTAATTGTTTTCTCCCACCCATCCTCCCCTGAAATGGACATTTGAAGCTGAGACCCAGATACCTCGATGAACTTTAATAACCCTGCTTTAGTTCCAGAATAAAGGAAACTATTTGTAGTATCATAAAATCCCTTAGATCTACTGTATTTCTTTGCTTTGTGTCTTCTGTCTCTGTAGGTCAGCTCTCACCCAAAAGGTATGAGATCTGGTATAAGAGCAGCGCTGTACTCAAGGTACCAGGCCCTGCTGAAAGGAAGGGTATAACAGCCCAGACTTCAGCTAGCCAATTTATTGTGAAGACAGTCTGAGTTCTCCTTTGCCTTGCTCAACCAGATATGTAGGTGCAAAGTTTCATTCTTCTTCAGGTCACTTTGGCTGAGAAAGCTTAGGTCAGACCACCAGAAAACAGGAACACCACCATGGGCATAGATGACCAGTAGTACATAAACAGTGGGCATTGTATTACAAACAATTCTCATAGTTAACAGGTAATGTACATTTAATTTGTTTGCTCAGTGAAAAAAACCACTACAGATACATAAATGTTTTCTGAAAAAAGGGACTAAGACTGAGAAATCTCATTGATGCTACTCTATTAATCAATAGTACAGGAGTGTTCACAGATAAGGCCAGCCCCATGTACTACATAAATCAATACAGGATTGAGCTTGTGTTGAGTTGTATCATCAATAACTGTGCCATACCATTTTCATTTTTGTCACCCCCACCTAAACCAACAGTAGCTGAGAGAAGCAGCGTGAACCACTGCTTAAAATTCTCCCACCAAACCGAGGGAGAGTCAATGTGATTTCCATGTCATTGCTGGAATTCATTCCCTCTCAGGATACTGCCAAACCAACCCAACCAGGGATGACTCATCTGCAGGGCCTCATAAAGTACTTCTGAAAGGTTTGGGTTTTGCCTTTGGAATGCACTGGATTACACCGAGGGTTTGTGATGCTCCAGTGTGGGGAAAGAGGACATCCCTGACTCTTCCCTACAAGGACATTCCCAGCCTGCACTCTGCAGTAGGAACTGCATGCTCAATTTATTCCTCACTACCTAAGGAAAGCATTGAGCGCTCATTCTTTTGGCAAATGATATCACCCTTCCACTTTGATTTTGCTTCTGAGACAACATTTTTTTGCTTGGACTGGAAAACAAATGAACAAATTGCCTGATCCCTCACTCTTCCTTGCTTTCCCATTTCTAACCTTGTGGTAAAAAGATGTATGATGAGCTACAGAGGAAAAAATCTGTGGGAGTCTCAGCTAAAATACTGTCAGCATCTTGCTGGGTAAAGGAGAAATAAAAAATCCCAAAGAAGGGCAAAAATAAAACAAGTGGAAGAAAAAAAATGCCACAGGAGGAGAGAGTAGAAGCCAGTAGGCCTGTTTTTGTTTAAAAAGGATTTGATTGATCACATGGCAGTTCACACAAATTAATGAGTAAACAAGTCAAGTTGGCTGATAGCAATTTTTCCCTTAATGCATAATAAGTAAAATTGAACCCAGTATTTGTAGCACAACATATTGTGGAGCTGTGAAATTTACTACCACCTACACTGCATTAATGAGCCAACAACCTAATATGACTTTAAATTGGGCGAGAATTTCATAACAGTAAGATCATTAGTAACAACAGCTAAGATACACATTTACAGAACACATCATCCCTCACACTTGAGGACCAAAATCAAATGTTTTGTTGATTGTAGTTAGGAAAGAACATCATCACTGGTAGATTTGTGCATCATTGTCTGCCATAGGTGACAGACAACTTTAGGTGAAGCCTCTAGGATCTGGCAACTTTCAGCAAAATGGACTGGGAAAGCCTATTGTTCTGATTATGACTATTTCAACGATCCTATGTAAGATTACAAAAAGTCATAGAAAGAAGTAAAGAAAATTAAGAAATTCCTTGGTAATCATGTAACTTAAATCTGTACAATAAGCCAGAAAGGACAGAAAAAAAACATTACAGGTCCTGGCTTCGAGAATTCACCAGATGTGCACAAGAAGTTATCTAATGTTCTACATGCTGAAGTTCATCTAGCTCTTTAGCCGTCCAGAGAAGTTTTACATATCTATTTCTATTGATGTTACCAGAACTCCTGAGGTGGGATTTCTCAGAAGTTCCACAGAAATGGCTTCATAAACCTACTTATTGATTTGGCTCCTCAGAAGTGGCTTGCATGCGTTCCTCAACTGTCACAGCTGAAATGAGTTTCTACTTGCTTGCATCTTGCTCTATGAGCCCAAAAATTGAAAGGCAAAAGGTATATTAGTCAGCACCATATAGTATTTATTAAGACCATGTTTTTATAGAAATTCGTTGGAAAGGAAAATAGAGGTCTATTGGCAAAATATGCTCCAAGTACTGTGCCTGTCATATCTGGGCAACCTAGCTGTAATGATAAGGTGTGTGTTCATCTCCAGCTCCTGGGCTGGACTGTTATAAGGTCATGTATTGTGGAAGAAAAATTGGGCCAGTCTCACAGAAGGCCTAGAGAAATGACTGAATCAGGACTGAATAAGGGAATGTTTCCCTTCCAAAATGGTAATATAAATAATATGGGGCTGACTAATAATACAGTTGGTTTCCACTAACTAACAGAATAACATGACCATCTACAGAACTGAATTCCACAGTCTGAGCTAATTTTTTTTCTTATTTTCCATCTGAGTCAGAACAAAACCTGTGTTCAGGAGACCAAGTCTCAAGCTTTTAATCTGACATGAATATCCACATCCAATGTGAGATGCAGAAGATATTCCACATGTCAAAAGCCCCATAATGGTGGTTCAAACACAGTTCCAACTCATATCTGACTTATAACGCAAGTTTATCTGTGGACGGTTTGACCAAGAAAATAGATATTTCCACTGGACAGAAGAACTGATTTCATTTAACTGGAAGATGATGAACCCAGGATGCATGTGAAAGCACAATGCCATGTGTGTCTCTCAATTTGCAGGTTTTAAGGTTTCAGTTCTAAAGAGGGGGACATCCAACTTCATGGGAGAATTAGAAGCTCAGCCAGGCCAAACCTCTGGCCACCACTTTGATGTGGGTGTTTTTTTTTCTAATGGAGAGTATAACTTATCTCAATCCTTTCAATTTAGTGAGTCACACCTCTCCTGTTTAAGCGTGCCTACTTTTAAAAGTAGATAGAAATTGTAATTATCAGAGCACGTTGTTACGTCTGTAGCCAATGTCCTCTTTGTGGACTACTCAGGAGGACTACCCTGAATCTGGTTGTTATTTTCTTGCAAAATCAATCTAGTTTAAGAATTGTTCTCCTGAAAACACTCGGGCAATCTCTTCTCTTGAATGATTTTTTTTTTGGCTTTGGGTTTTTTTAAACATTAAGCTGCATGTGCATCCTAGAAGAATTTGAATATGGGATCTGAGTGAAGATCTGAAGCAGTCTGAAAGAACACATCAGTCTGACGAATATGATATTCAGAAAAATGCAAGTTCTCATTTCAAAGGTAATACACACACATACATATATATGTATATAAATCTGTATGGCATATTTGCTGTGCAGGCCTAGACTCTTTGTGAAGTTGTTTTTCGGTGTAGCAAATTAGAAAAACATGCCCAGAATTAAAGGTTACTTAATCGGGTTGAAGCAGTAACTTCAATTCCAGCAACTCCCTCCCACTATGTTACATCTGATAATGTACCCAAGTCCAAACATAAATTTAGTTCAAAAAGATGTTTGGTCCCTGAATGTAAAATGACACTTAGCTTACACAATTAGCCAGGTAATACATATCCTTCCAAGAGAAGCCATTTTTACCGCAGAATAATCTGCATTTTACTAATCTCTGATTGTTCAGTTTTACTTGCTGAAACTTTTCCATATGGCTGTACCGCTGTCCTGTATTTAATTACCACAGAAGGCTATTAATGAAGAGGTTGGAAATTTGGCCCAAGCCCTGGTCCATGGTTTGGACATTTGATGGAGATACAATGAGTAGAACATTTCTGTCAGTACGACGAGGCTGTGCCATTTCACACACAAAGCAGTTGCAAAAGAGGAATAAACACGCCTACAGAAGGCCCAAATATTTTTGAAGTTCCATAAACTTCTAAAATAGAATCACAGAATTATAGAATCTCCTGAGTTGGAAGGGACCCATAAGGATCATCAAGTCCAACTCCTGGCTCCACGCAGGGCCAACCAAGTCAGAGCATGGGACTGAGTGCATCATCCAGACACTTCTTGTCCTCAGTCAAGTTCGGTGCTGTAACCACTTCCCTGGGGAGCCTGTTCCAGTGCCCAACCACCCTCTCAGTAAAGAACCTCTTCCTAATATCCAGCCTAAATAGTATGATTATTAAGTAGCATGGAGTGAAATGAACACCGTTTTGCTAACCTAAAGGACATTCAAACAGGAATTGGTGGAGTAGTCCTTGAAATCAAGGCTGTTTTATCAAGTTGTGAGCGAGACGCATGCCCAGAAATGCAACGTGTGCTTCCCAGTTTTACAGGCAGAGCCTGATTTTGAGCAGAACCGAGGCGAGAGTAGGCAGCACAGAGTGCAGAGGATGTGAGGAAGCTAATGTGGGTGGGAAAGCATATGTTGCTGCCTGGGTGAGGAAGTGGTACACCACAGTTACTTCATAAGTGCAAGGACTTTATAAACTAAATCTCCCAGAGACTGTTTTAAATAGACAAAGAATGACATGCAACCCTGACAGGCTTTCAGTATTGTTTGAGAAGGCTGGTTGCCTTCTAAAAACACTGAACTGCCATTTGTACGTTTTCCAAAAATGCTTATTTTTAACCTCAACCTCTTCACATAAACAGTGGGCAGATGCACCATGTAGTACACTCTGTTGTGTCTAGCAGGAAATTAATGGCTTCCTCAGTCTTACCTGACAATGGAAAACATATTCTGGTGTGGTTTTCTTGAACTTCATGTTCCATACCAAGGCTACACCATCAGGCTCATGTGGAGCATCTTCATTATTGTTATAAGATGCAACCATCAACTCTGGGTACTAGAAAGAAAAAGAAAAAGCAAATGAAGTAAGGTGGATGATGAAGAACCTAGGCGAAATCAGATGAGACCGAAATAATCTCACACTAAATGTGCAATATCTTGTTTTAATTACAATACCCACTAGTCCAATCATAGTATTCAGCTTCATTTTGGTTTTATATTTTACTCATCCCTGCCATCCTTAAAGCCCCTGCTCCTTGCTCTCTTTCAGTTATTCTCAGGTACCACAAAGGCAGTGTTATTTTCTGCAGGTAATTCTCAGAAAAGACAACTGACAGCATTTTCAAAGCAAGGAAGAAGAAAAATCTGCAAGTTTGAGGAATTCTGATCTATTTATTTAACCATTTCTGCAGGGACAAACCATTTTCTTAATTAATTTTGATAATGAAAACACTGTGACCATAGCATTGACTTGCTTTTATTCAGAAATTCACTTTTCTCCCCCAGCATTCCTCAAAACTATTCTTTCTTATTTCATTGTGTACTCTTCCTATTCACTTATGCATAGAATCATCTTGAAAGCTCTTCCTGGTGATTCAAATAGCAAACAAAACATTTTCTTCACAGAAGCTCAATTTTGCAAGATGCTGAGGTCATCCTGTAAAGCACAGGGTGACCTTGAATTCCACTGACTCAGTAAGATTGATGCAATGAGCACTCTAAAATCAGATCCATATTTTCTTGTACAACCTTTATGCACTGATGTATAGAAGTAGATAAGCAACACACATGTATTTGCTTTGTTTATACACACACACACATACGCACTCAAATATCATGTATGAAAAGCCAGATTTTCACATTGTGTTGATGGCCTTGTATCATTTCAATTTGTCCACAAAATGTCAATTTCTGCCTATAAAACAGCACCCAGTTCTCCACTCTCACATGTCTGACAGGAGGTACCACTGATAACCTCTGTCTTTCCTTCTAAATAGTCAAAATAAAGCATTAGACCCTAAAATCACAGGACGGTTCGGGTTGGAAAGAACCTCAAAGATTACCTAGTTCCAACCATGGGCAGGGACACCCTCCACTAGACCAGGATGCCCAAAACCCCATCCAACCTGACTTTGAACACTGCCAGGGAGGGGGCAGCCACAGATTCTCTGGGCAACCTGTGCCAGTGCCTCAGCACCCTCACAGGGAAGAATCTGGTGGCTAGAGTCTAATCTAAATCTCTTTTAGTTTAAAGCCATTATCCCTTGCACTATCACTACCTGGCCTTAGAAACAGTCCCTCCCTGGCATGTCCAGAGAAAAGAATGTGGCTTCTGCAGACCAGTGTGCCAGCACCTCAAGCTCTGCAGGACCCACACCCTCCTCTTGTAAACTAGGAATGCTTTCCCAAAAAATTTCTCAATGATCTCCACAAATCATTGTCCCTTTTTGTCATACCCAGGTACATACCTGCCAATGCACTCATTGCTTTATAGGGGAACAGTGCAGCTGGCAGATGTAAAGGAAATGGGACAAATAAACGGCCAATAGTGCTATTTGGAGCTGTGAATTTGGTTCACGCCAGGCATTTAAAAAATAAATTAAAAAAAAAAGAAAACCACCACCTTTTATATCATTATTATTTGGGTTTGAACCTCTCAGTTCTCAAAATCTATTTCAAAGACATAATGCAGACAGCTATAACTTTTGCCGTCAGCAGCTGTCCTTTCCCACTTTGTGTACACTTCTGTGGACAATTCATCATGGAGCTGATGATTTTTCTATTCAAGTTCATTGTTCCAAATGAGCCTGGACCCACGTGTGGGAGAACCAACAGCAACACGTGGCCACCATAGGCATCTCTTTCCCATTCCGGGGAGGCTCTGACTGAGCCTCCACTCCCCTATCCCCCTTCGCTCTCTCTCCTGAGACAGAGATTACAACCACTTCTGAACAGCGAGCTCAGCTTCTCAGCTTCTCCTTTGAACCTTTTCATCCCACCTTGGCCCGGGTCCAAGTAAACAGGGTGCACAGCAGGCTCTTGCCAGGGCACCTTGTTTTTGGCTGAACAGGTTAGGTACCATTCGCGCAAGCAGCTGAACCCGCAGTCGTGCAGGGGCAGATACCTTGGCAGGCAGAAGCGACAAGCCCTTCCACCAGCATGGCAGCAGCCAGCTAGGGCATGTGACCAGGCCTGAAGCACCAGTTTAGAGGCACTCTGGGCTTGGTTCATGCTCCTGGAAAGTCTGGCGAGCATGTTCTAGTTGGCAGCATGTCTGGCCATAAACAAACAGGCTCTAATCTTGCTGGTCTATACATAGGTTTTGCAATCACAGTTTATGCATCTGACTGGAAATGCAGTTTGAAGTTTACACAGACACTGGGGTCATACCCGGCTGGACACCACATTATGGGGCTTTTTCAGTCAAAAAAATCCAGACCAAAGTGCAGTACCATAAATCCACACTTGCCACTTCATTCAATCTACTTGCATTTACCGAATTTCAGTCCTCACCAGGTTCCCAGCTGACCTGTGACCACAGCTGAAAATGTCAAGGAAATGGTGGGAAACAGCTTTTGGGGCTGCCGCATGGGACTCAAGAAAGACACAGCCATATCCCCTGGACTGAGCTTTTCTTGGCCTTAGATGAGCTAAGTTACCTTTTCAGGGACAGAGCAAGGTAATCCCACCCTCTATGTTTACCCTGTTGGGCCCTTCCCTTAGATCCTTGATGAAGCATCTAAGCTGTTTCCCCTTTGCTCTGCAAAAGAATCAAGGGGCTAGTGGGTTAGCTTTAATGGTATGAATGATCCCACATGTTTGGGACCGTATTTTACATGTGACTGGGAACAGAATAACTTGTTTAATCAATGCATCAAGGTCCTTTGTTTGATTAAGCTTCTATTTGGCTCCGGGCTGTTTTGCAGCAACAGTTTTATCACAGAAAATTGAGCAATGTGTTCTGCAGTTCCCATGATTATTCCAGCTATCCTTTGGCATACTGGACACTGCCATGTCCTGGAGCATGGGTGAGAAGCAGAGCAGCTAGCGGTGAGGTGAAATACCTCCATCTGGCTCCAGCTCATGCTGCACGATACACCTCAAAGCAGGGAAGAGAGGAGGTAAATCCCTCCTCCCAGGCCAGCTAGGGCAGCACACAGAGGCCCCCCTCCAGCATGCAGAAGATGTTGAAGTGGAGGAGCCTCAGCTGGGGTGCCAGGTTGCTGAGCATGAGGAGTTAACGGAGGGGAAGGCAGGAGGGGCCACCCTGGAACAAAGAGGTGGGAAGCAGAACATGCCTGCGAGCCCCAGGGGCTGAGCAATTACATTTGGCAGTGCTCTTCTGAGGCAGCTTTTTTTCTTGCTGCCCTGGGAATACAGTAAGAGCTGCCTGTTAGGAAAATATCAGATAAGAATTCCATGTAATTTCCAGCCCCTGAACAAGTGAACAACCTAAGATAAGTGTTTCCTCAGGCTTATATTTGATTTCTGTGGAAATCCATATGTGCTTAAAGGCCACCCACGTCACAGCGGTGCATACCTGTTGTTAAGCTGGTATTTTGTATGAAAGCAAAGGGATAAATCCTTCATTTCACACACAGGCATGAGCTGGATATTACAAGAAGCCTCTCTGCAGCTGGCTGTTGTGCACCACAGCTGGTGGGACAGCCAGACCTGCAGAGCCTACCGGTGGTGCTTGGTGAGACCCTCCAACTCCTCCCCGCTGCTGCCATTTTCCTGTGCAGTCAGCTGCCGCCTTACCTGAGAAGTACCCAGAGGGGTGGAAGCAGCACTGCTGCCATTTTGAGAGGAAGGAGAGAAGGATGGATGTGAGAGTCACTGTGCTCCTTACCCACTGCCTCTCTCCAGCCTGCATGCACCATTTACGTACTTGGCCTTAAACATGTGCTGCCTCCATGTGCAACAATGAACACGGTGTGGAAAGAGCAGCTACTGCTAAGGTTAGGCTAAGCAAAGCTTAGGTCCATAATACAGATATGATGAAACTGCTCCTGGACCTTGGAGCACTTTCTGCCTGGTTTCCTCCACGGGGAAGGAAGCTACTTTGCTCCAGGCTGGAACCTGAGCACAGGCTAACAGGGAAGAGGAAGAGAGGATGAGGGGGGCTAGAGTGAAACTGGGACGGAATGAGTTTGACAGGACCTGTAGTGATGTCTGCGTGTGTGCTAGCCCCAGCTCTCCAACTGAGCAGCTAATTAACCTGGTTTCTGTGCTTTGCTGATGCAGCTGTATTGGTTTTGGGAAGCTTAAGCAGTTCTATCGCCAGTTTTATTTTGCAATATGACAATGCTTTGTGGTACACAGAAATTGGGTACGTTCCAGACACTCTGCTTTAGCATGCCCCCTGGCCAGCTGCAGCCTCCTCTTCCACTGGTTAAAGACAGGACCCAGCGTTTTTAGATAAAACATCTTTTCAATCTTTTCAAGTTGTTCAGATTCACAGTTTGAGTTTTAGTGTATTAGAAAAATAAATTTTCTTCCTCACCACTCTTAGTTTTTATTTTATACACTATTTTGCCTAACTATTTATTAAATCAATTGCTACATATTTAGTAAATTATTTCTAATTGGTTTGTCCTAAAAAATTTTCCATGTGCTGAGGGAGTGAAGAGGGGAGAAGTTAGAGACTCCTTCATCTTAGCAGGTTTGCTTGTTAACCTGTGGTTTTAATACAACATCCTGGTTTTGAAGACAAAGCAACATGCTCCAAAAGCTGTCTGCTTCATTATTGTCCACTACTCTTCCTTACAGAGAAGCATGCATTTGCTCATTCAAGGTCTTGATGTTAGATAAAAAGTAACATCACAGTTTGCAGAACAAAGGGACAAACTGAGGCTGGCTGTATTATTTTGGGAGAATTTGGAAAGGGTATGGAAACACAGCTCCCAGCTTCACATCTTACCTGAAGAGACCAATCCATACAGGTGACGACACGATGCTTTGACCAGTGCTCATCATAAAACTGACGGTTAAAAGAAAGGTTGGCTCCTGCTTGAACGTCTCTGTGAATTCAAAGTGACATTTTGAAGTGACAGCATTTAAATGCTGTGAAAATCAATGAGAAAGTTTCTGACTACTACTTCTCAGACCTCTGCCCAGCCTGGGGAAGTCTGCCACCTTGACTTAATTGCTCTCATTGACTATCTTGCTGATAACAAATCTGCACCGAGGAACAGATTTTACACCTGTTTCACAAAACTACATTTCTTAATTTCCCACTGCCTTGCTGACACCTCTGCCTCACCCTGGGCCACCTCTGCCACCTTTGTCTCTCAGCACCACACCTGACTCTGGCACTCAGCTCCCCCCTTTCTGAATCTTTATGTCCAGGCTGCAGTGTTTTTAAAGGTACAGTGATGGAGATGGTGCATGCCTTCTGGCACCATTAGGATGGTTCAGTGCTGGTCCAATGCTACCACACCAATGCATTTAGCTAGTCACAGGGGCGATACTCTAGAGTAACCTCCAGTAAGTAACTTCAGTGCAACACGGGCACTGATTTGCCATGAGGCTTCATCAGATAGGCAGCTGTTGAAATCTAAATACTTCCTCTTCTACTAACAAGCTTTGCTGCTTGTGCTCCCCTATCAATTGCAGAATACACAACCTGTCACCTCTTCTCTTACGTGTTTAGATTGCAAACACTTTGGGAGATCATCATTTTCATCCACACACTGCATAGCACAGCAGGATCCATTACACAAAAGCAATTTGAATTTGCAAAAATATCACGATACAAGCACATCTACATATACATGTGTGAACACATATGTGTCTATTTCAGTTATTATAATTTTTCTTCCGGATTTCATTTAAAACCCAAAAATCCCCCAACAGTTAAACCACCTGCGTAACAAATTAAAAAACCCCAGAGCAATAAAGCATGGAGGTATTTTACAAAATAATTTAGGCTAACCAAGTGACCCAGGGCTTCATGGAGAGGTTTTTAAACTTTTCTTAACTATAAAAATGTTTTGCTTCGTTTTAAAATTGAGGCTTCCTGGCACTGGAATTCTTCTTATACAGATTGTTTTACAAAAGCAAATAAGCTCCAAACTGACCCATCTTTCTCTTCTACATCTCTGCCGCTGTAGTCAAAGAAGATGTCTGAATCTTCAGCCAAAGCTCGCTCAATTACACGTATTGTCCGGTCAAAAAATATCAGGAATTCTTCTGAGTGGAGAACTTGCTGTTTTTCTTCTTCTGTCAGTTCTCTAGGAGGAGCTTGGAAAATGAAAAAAATGTAGTCAAGAGTATGCAATTTCACTCCTTTCCCAATGAATCGACATGTTCAGTGGATTTCTTTTGACATGAAAGCTAGCTGTAGCAATCTCAGGGCAAAAATCAAAGCTTTAGTCTCAAAATCATGACTAAGAACATTTTAGTATATCTAAATATACTCCTGTATATTCCTAGAATGTAGCATTTACATAGAAGAGATCCTATATCTTTTATATTTATTATTCTGAAGTGGAAAATACTTAAGCCCCCCTAAATTAAATAAACTCAGTGTTCCCATTTCAGGAAATAGCCATGGCTGACGTTTAAGCAATACCTAACTCGAAAAAGTAGAACACTTATGTAACAGGGGACCTGTCAGTGGAGCCAAAGATAATATAATCTTCTTAACTTATACTGCAGTTCTTTGTGTTAAAAGGGCACACATAATCTCTCTCTTCACTCCTTCCCAGTTCTCCTTGGTGTCACTGATAAATTCTGTCTCTGCTTTAGAGAGCTTTTGTGAAGCGATGAAGTAAATAACCAAAGATATTCTCTGAAGCAGCAAAATCGAAAGCAACTGACCAAAGATCAGTTTCTTTAAGGCAGTTTTATTCCTTGAAGAGGAATCCTAAGAGCCAGAACAATGGATGCCACCGAGTTGTGTCCAGAGCCGCCCTGGGAAGGGGTAAGAGCTGGATAGCCTGGCCAGGATAGCCTGGCCCCTACAAGACACAATTGCTTTTTTACACATACACAGAGATGCTAAACCTTTATTTCCAAACCAGTATTTCCAGTGTGATCCTTCATTTGAAAAATGCTATCTTTACAGGATGTACTGGTGCTGTATCTCCATCTGTTTAATGACCTGTTGTTAAATTCCAACTCAAATGTCAGCATCAGAGGGGAAGGAAATTGTGATGCTGCTACTGCCGTGGTGCAAATTTCTGTTCTCAATTACACTATCATATTGATAACGTGGCAATGTTGTATACCAATTATGCCTTTGCCCACAAGTGCTTTTAAACTGTCGTTTTAGTTATATTTCAGAATTACTTGTATTTCAAAAAACGCTGTTGATGTCTTCGCGGTTACATCAAACCAGCCTTGCAACTAGCTTAATTCCCAGCGTGAAAAGCTCTGTTGACATCACAGGACTCATGCTAACAGAGAATTTTGTTCCAAATTTATAATGAGGTACAGAAACAAGTATCATAACCAGATTTATTGCAAAATTAGAAAGACTATTCCTTCGAGTTTAACTGTTGATCAAAGGTCTCCTGCATGGGCTTTACGCTGGAGATTTGAGGTGTTTACTTGTGAAAATGACCATGAAGTCTCCCTAGGCCATATTGGGTTAAAACACCAGCAGCCCAAAAAATAATTCAGCACGGTGCCTCAGAGAACACCCAGCAGACATCAAAGTTTAACTCCCATCCCTGTCATGCATATCTTAATGTTTAACGAAATGACGAGTGGCACAGTTTAAAGTTGCAGTTTGGAATTATTTTCCAGTTGCTGTGCCATGCCCCACAGCTCCTTTTGGCTCTGAGGGAGATGCGGCCCTTGCCCGCTGCTTGATTTTCCCATAGATCACACTAGACCCATGAGCTGTGGTGCCCAAGTTATGACGCCACCGCCACCAGCCCCAGGGGCAAGGATGGATTGAAAGGCACAGCAGCAAAGAGGAGTAGTGACACGGTCAGCATTACTGTAGTAACGCAGCTTCCCCAGCTTTCAGTGCACTTGCTTTCAAAGCACTCCATGTTGTAGGGAGAGGCTGTTACCACCACACTTAGGTTTGTTCAACTGGCCAGAGCGTTAGCGCTGAAAGACAAAATCTCTGCACTATACCTGGGCTAAATATAGAGGGCAGGAAAAATGCAAAAGGTGGAGAAGCAATTTGGCCCTCAGGAGACAGAGCGGCTAAGAAGTTGGAAACTTTAGCCTTTGATGATCTCCTATGGACCTGGCCCTCTGCCTCCTACCACCAGGTTAGTGGTCCCTGTGGAGCTCCACACATCCAGAGAATATTTACGTCCCCCCGCGTGGTACCCTTGAGTAGCAGAGCGACAATTACCAAGGCAGGAGCACAATTTACCTCTAAGTGCTTTAGACAGAAGCAATGCATGTGAAAAAAAAAGAATGACTAGCAAAAAGTACAGGTTGACCTATTGCAGCATCCACTGCTGAATAGTAATTGGCACTAAGGGAACTCATCTGGCAAGGAAGCCTGTAATGAGGCAATATCCCACTGTCACCACTAAAGCATCGCTTTCCGAGAATCAAAGACAACAAACATGACAATGCAGTAAAACGGCATAAAAGGGGAGAAAATAACTGCAAAGGCAACTGGAAAACTCATTTTAAACTGCCCCAAATGGTAAAAATTATTTGCTAAATCAAATCCTCTCTACAGCTTGGAAATATAAATTTATTACTCTGCCATTTGCCGACTGTAACTGGCAAACAAAACACAACCCAAAATCAATAGAAAGGAAAAAGGCAAAAAATAAACAGCTTGGGAGCTGTGGAGTGTTCACAGGCAATGGAGACACACGACTGCAGTTCTACCTCAGCAAAATCTCTCTTGCAGTTCGCACTGATCTGTGGGAGGCCGGCAGTCTATTAAACCCTCTTCGGCATCAGGAACACCTTGGCTAAAGTTTGTAGGGCATAAATCATCTTACCTCATTCATCTGACTGACACACCAGATGCCCCCTGGCGATATTAAGCTTCATATTTTAACCTTATTTTCTTCTTTCATTCGGCTGCCTCTGAAGTTTTATTTGAGGCAATCTCTTCTTACAAGAATGTTAACATCATTACTTTTTCCAGTGTAAAACATTGCTGTAACTACTGCAAATACATGAAGTGTAAGCAAAAAACCCAAAGGAGACGGGCTTGTTCTTTCAAAGATGAAGATTTTCTAACCATTTATCTTTCAGAGCCGCTTCCATTTTCCCCTTGTTCCTTCTCCCTGCCTCTCCATTACCTTGAATAAAATAAAAAGAACCTATGTCATTTTCTGCAATTTTTCTTCCTACCTGGGAGCTTACAGTTACTTTGATCTCAGCTTTCAAGAGACACCGGCTCTCTTCAAGGAAAACTCTGAGAAACGTAAGGAGCTGATCAAAGTATCTTTTGTTTTATTTTGTCACAGAGACCTACGTGATGTGACAATATCTTCAGAAATTCCCTGGATGAATACAGCATTTGCCTTCAAGTATCTTGCTCTTCCTGGCGTAAAAAAAGGGAACCAACCACATCTAACCTCCTGTGTCTAACAAAGCCTAGCGCGACGCTTAGCTTACCAGTGCTAAAAGTTACGTGCTTATTGCCTGGAGTGCAATGAAAGCTCCTGCAAATGAAGACTCATCCTTTGCTCTTGTTTGTATACTGTAGCTTCCTAATGAACTGTTGTGCCCTGCTTCCCACCCGGAGGAGCTGAACCCACGTACAGCCCAGTACAGCTCATGGCAGGAGGACCCATGGTGCAAGTTCTGCCTTCCAGGGCCACTGGGCATCCGGTTCATCCACTGAGACATTGATGGGGTCCCTACGCACAAGTGGAGTGTTGTCTGTGTGGCTCTGGGCTTACGGGATCAACAAGATGTATCAAAGAACCCCTGTACTCTTGTTAATGTATAATATTGCACAAAATTATATGGAATTTACTTTTAAAATGAAAATACTGTGCCATTATATATGCACAGGGGAAGAAAATGCCGGGCATATCCGCAATGAAAAACATGGCATGATCGAAAAGCTCTAGGATATTTAACAAAAGTTGAACACCACATGAAAACAACACTTATTCAACACTTACTTCTGAAAAAAAAGAGCATTTTTTTATTTCACATGTGATTTAACATGTTCCTCAGAAATGCCATAATCCTCATCAGGTCTTTTGCCCATAAATCTCTTTGTTCGAAACAGGAAAAAACCCTTAAATATAAAGCACTTCCTTGGATCTTTAGGAACTACGATAAAAAAGTGCTGCAGACTTGTTCTTATGTGGCAGAAGCAGTTTTGTAATAAATATAAATAGTTGTGATAACAGTTCAGCACAAGTTCAACAAAGAGTCTTCTCCCAAGGGAGCCAAAAAAGTATTTTAAAAAAAACCCCAACAAAAAAAGCCAGAGAAGAGACTCACCTTTAAATAACAGAATATGAAAAATATCCTCCTGAAACCTAAGCAATTGTAAAAACCTGACAACAGAAATTAAGTCCATTAAAGATAAAAAAGAAAACAGGAACAGAGAGAGTATGTGAATGAAAGAAAGGGCGAGCTAATAAAAACAGTAGAGCAGGAAGCAGCCTTGTTATGAGCCCAGAGATATAACGAGAGACAGAAGGAGATTAGCAAAACCCTTTTAAGAGCTGTATTATTTCTTTCAGAGTGTATTTAAATCCAATGTAAACTTTAGATGTGCTGACGACCAAGGATGGTCAAAATGTACAGTGTGAGAACTGCAAGGTGCCAAGGGGCTCTCAGCAGCTTTTACTCCTTGGCTGCTGATAGCCTGTGATCTTCTTGTTTTTCTTGTGCTTCTCACGTTCATATCAGGCCTGATACGGGCCGTATCCCGGTTTGATACAGGCCGTATCCTGGTTGTGTTGGGTTTAAAACGCAAGTCACTGCACAGCATGATTGCTGAACACATAAAGGGAGATTGTGAGGTGCGTGTAGGGCTTTTTGAGTTCTGGAGTAACAGGGACCAGAGCCTTAAATTCAAAACTGTGACCCGCAGGACTGTTCCCACTGATGGTGCTCTCCAGGGGCTGTGCTGAGCACCATCCCTGAGCACAACTGAGACAGGCTATCAGGACGGGTCAGCACCCCCAAGCTTGCCATGGTGTCAGTGGCACTGAAACTGTGGCGTTACAGGCTATTACAAACCTCAAATTGCTCACAGGGGCAAAGCCAGCAACCTTGTCCTGCTTCCCTCATACTGAGGCCTGAGTGTCCCCACCACGGCCTGCTGCATGGCGCTATGCACAGGTCCCAGGTGAGACAGGGGCACAGCAGTATGCTGAAGCTGCAGATCCCAGCCTCCCCCGTCATGGAGGTTTCTGAGGATATATCCCCAGCTTCAGATAAATGCAGGTTGAAGCTCACTTTGAAGATGCAGCCCAGCCCACTGTTGATGGGGTTTTTACTGACACAAAGAGGCACCTTAGGTGGAGCTTCAGAGCTCTCTGCTGGTGGAAAGCCCCAATTTACTTGACGCCACAGTTTGGGACCAGTTTTTTGATTTCATGGCCAGGAGAGGCTGGGAACAGGCAGAGCCCAGCCCAGTTCTCTGGCAGGCATCCCATACCTGGCTCTTCCAAGGAGGGTGGCGACACCATGCACCTGAGATATGGGTGACAACAGGCAGCCCCATGGAAAAAACACAGTGGGGGCATCCAAAGGCTTCATATCATTCAAACAATCAAGAAGCCAGATCTTCAGCTCCCACTGTAGAGACACTTATGGGGGCCTGAGCTTGTCCTCTGCACTGAGTACCTCCATGGCACTGAAGTGGTGCAAGTGGTGTTGTGCCAGGCAGGCTGCCCTACAGCAGGTGCACTGTGTGCCTTAAGGTGATAGATACCAAGACAGGTCCAAAACTAGAGTCAGACCCTGCAAACAGCCGTGCTGAATAATCCCAACGAACCCCACAGAGCAACTCAAGGGCATGCGGGGGGAAGATGAGGAAATTAAGCATGCAATAAATGTCTGAAGAATTAAATTGGATTACCTATAAATCACAGAGAAAAAAAATCACATTTCCTCTTAAAATATCATTATAAAAATAGAGCACTTCTCTCCTCTTGGCTTGGGGAGAGGGAGAGTGAACAGACTGGATGCAAGCTTTATTTTTAATCCTGACCTATTATTGAGTGATATTGGTGAAAAAATTGTCTGCTTTTCTCTCCTCACACTTCTCTCTCCCATGGTTTTTTTCCTTACACTCCTATAACTCAAAAAAGGCCATGCTGACTTTTTTTAATCTGTTAAAAAATGTGCTCCCTGAGCTGAAACCAAATTTCAGCCCAGAGCAAATTTTTATGGCTGGGTTATAAATCCCTGAAAAACAGGATTCATAATGGAAGTGCTGACACAGCCTTAACTACTATATAGCAGTGTGAATGGCGCCACTATAATATCTATTAGAGATTCTTTAAAAAGTTTGCAAAATATTGTCTTGCCTTGCAGAGAAAAAGAAGCCAGAGTACTTAATGCCAACATAAACATGCTTTTAACCCATTATGTGCTAATTTGCAGAAAAGCTATTAATTCTGAGTAGGCACACAGAGCACAGCACCGACAGGAAATGTTCTTCTAAACTCCTGTTTGACTTGTAACATGGTTTTAATCACTTCCATGAAACACAAACGACGGCTTCAGACTCTGAATGTTGCTCAGAACATGAGAAGGGTGATTACAACAGAGAGGAAAACAGGATTTCATTGGCAAAAAGGGCTAAAGCCAACAGGGAGAGAACGACACCAAATGCTTAGAGTGTGACTCCATTCCTGTCAATTCGGGGACGACTGCTTCATTTGATTCACAGCATTTAATGCCAGTCATCAGCACGCCACTACTTTATCCGTCACAACACGTACCACGGGTCAAGTTCACTTTCTATCAGGCAATGAGCATGTTTTCTTCTTTCTTGAACCCAGTCAAGTGTTAGCACCTCACAAAGCCGGTTCTGCTGAAACAAGCTGTGCCTTGCTTTTACAGCCTGCAGTTTGTGTGTCGGAGACACACAACTGAGCTAGCCTGGTTGATCTACCCTTCCGGGGGGGGTGGGGGGGGGATGGGGGTCGGTGAGAGAAGGGGAGCACTGCCCCGAGACTAAAACACAACAGACAAAAGACGTTGGCTGTGGTGCATGGTCAGCTAAGCAGCAAAAGGCTAACTGGAAAGGCCACAGAACAAGTGGCATAAATCAGTTCAGGGATGTGTTTAGGGCTTTTTTCTTCTCTTCACGCAGGAGTTTGGGCTTTCTCCCCAGGTATAAGTGCTAGTGCTAGTTTTAAGTAGGAAGTAAATGGGGGTGGGATCAGCTGTAAGCTGAATACCAGAGGGATGTGTAGCGACTCAGGACAGTGTGTAACTGCAGGTTTTTATGATTTTCTCTTGTCATCAGTGAGAGAGATACTGTGGTAGGTTCAGTGACTGCTACAGCCTACATGTGAGTTGATCCTACAGTTTTGCAGGAAGAGTAGTATTTAGAAAAAAGTAAGTTTTCCTGTGTTGCCATGTTTCTTGCTCGTGTTCTGCCTTTGCAGACTCGTGTCATTCCAGCTCCTGCAGTGACCGCTGCTCCCCTCTGCCCATGGCAGCAGTGCCTGGGGGCAGAGGGAGAAGCAGAAGGATGAGGAATGGGAGGAGTGGGTTCCCCTCCTCCATGTTTCTACAGGGACCTAATGAGCAACGGACACTGCAGGATTTATGGCATAGGTGATTTCTGTGATGCTTTTAGGAGGGAAGGAAGATCAACTTATAATCAAAACAGCATGGCTGGTATTGCAACTCACTTCATTGTGTGAGGATAGGGAATGTGGGCACTGTACACCAGATGCAGGACTTTTGGATGCTGATATAAATCATGCCCTGGATGAGAAAGGCACATCCACTGCTGTATTAATAATTTCATGGGCTTCTCTGTAAAATAATTCCATACTTTTCTCCTTGCGAGACAATCTTGTGGGGGGAAAAAAAAAAAAAGCCAAGGTCACAGAATTATCCCAGTAATGACCACCACAGCACCAAGTGACAGGCCCTACCTGAAGAATTAAGTTGCTTTTCAAGAGGGTAAACAGCATTGCAAACAGTCCTGGCAATGCAGAGCTAAGAACACTGAAGAAGAAACTCATTTCCTCTCACACTGGAGCTGTTGGTATTTCAGCTCTTTTTCCCCACACAGAGGCAAGTGCTGGCTGACTGTTCAAGAATAGTCAATACTGAACTAAATTCCCAGATGAGGAAGACCAGATTTCACACCCCCCTTCCAATTACAAAAGCTAGAGCAGGTCCAAGAGAAGCAAACAAGAGACACCCAGTGTATCTACTGCGTCCAGTGCTGACATGCACCACTTTGAGATGTTTCTCTTGTCTGCACCAGAAAGAAGTTATCACCTGATTCTTTGTCTCTTGTGACCCTGGAGAATGTCTCAATCCAGAGGACCGGATAGAAGGGTTGGACCTGACTGGGTTTGACCTTAAGTTCCCTTGGGGCATCTCCTACAAAAAATTTTTACAGTCAGCATTTTCCAGTGAAACGGCTTTCTTCTGGAGGATTCCTGACCAGTACTCAGTTTAAGTCTGTCCCTCTCAAGCAGGCAGGCAGTTATGGGCTCAAAGCACCTCTGAAGACCAACCAACTTTATGGAGCCGCTGGAATGCCTGGCATTCGCATTTTAAAACTTTCATGTAAGCAGGCTGTTTGAGCCAGAGGACAAGTAAGCACCAGTCCTGGAATCCAAGAATCTCTACTTTGTTCCCAAATTATGAGGACATGTTGTTCTTCTAAACAGCCAAAGTCTTGTGCTTTTCACAAGCTTCTCAGACCTACCTGCTGGGTCGCTGGGATAACATTTTCTGCTTTTATGCCACTCATGTTGTTCTGAATCAATAAAACTGGTGACTATTTTGATTTTGCAGTGTTCTTCATAATAGAAACTACCCATGAGAATAATTACTTGCAGGATTCAGTCCTTTAAAGCTTCAACAAAATCCTTTTCCTTTTTCAAAGTACCTTCTTTCACCTCCTGTTTCTGGTCTTGATTTTCCGTCTCCAAGTCATCTTGTGCTTTTGGCTCCACCATCTCTTCATCATCTTCATCCTCTACAAAAAAACAAAGAAAAAGATTTGTGAGATTCTCCCCTTTAAGTGGGATGGATTACAACTGCAAACTGTTGGTAAACACAGGTAAAGCAAAGCGTACAAAAAATAGAAACATCTGCATTTATCAGAATGACGTTCCCAGACATTTCCCCCTGCAACTGCAAGATAATCTGCTAACACAGGGCACCTGCCACTGTGCTCCCTGTGGCAACTTCCCATCTCAGATGTCTGCTGAATATCTTCCTGACCTCAGAGATGACTTCTTGGATGGCATAAGAACAGATGCAAACATGTTTCAGCCTGGCAGCTATTCCATGGCTGGGACACCTGCTATCCAGACACCTCATTTCCAATTCAATTCTCACCAGATCAATTTGTCTTTTGACCTACAGGAAGGGGTTAAATAGCAATCTGACCTGAGGTCAGATGCCACTAGCAAGCAAACAAGCATGGTACAGTTCTGAAAAGTCATCACCATCAACTAGGGGAACACAGCAACCGAAAGCGGCATTTGGAGCTTAAGAACCATTCTTGCATTAATACAAATTTAACGAACACTAAAATTTGACACATGTCAGTTACTACTGCCAGATGTTTTAATGACCCTTCCTGACCTATGCAAATGCCTCTCTCCCTTCCCCTCTCTCCCTACATTCACATGTTCTCATTTTAACCAGGAGGGCAAACCGTTCATTCCTTTCCATGATGTCTGTCTGAAGTTACAAGAGTTCCGATTGTCCAGACCAAAACATAATACAGCAGAGCTGGAAAGATGGTGATGCACCAAAATGGCTCAAACCCTCACTGCTTATTCCCAGCTACCACAACATGATTCACTCTCCACTGCCCAGGGCTGGCACCCAAACCACTCACACTCATGAGAGGGGAGAGGACGCTCAGCCTTCTAGATTCAGTGAGCTATGGAAGCTGAAAATAGACCTGCTCCTAAAAGTGAGTTACAGTAATCAACAATTAGAGTGAGCAAATCTGTGGCCTATGGAGGAATTATTCTGGAGCTTGACATAACATCAAGGCATAGCAAGGACCACTGGTGCCCTGGGTCGGTCCATTGCATAAGAGAATGCCTGTTGTCCCAGCCCTGGGGCACTCAGCTGTCAGCAAAACCGCTGCAGTTCCTTCGGGGCTTTCTGAGCAATCCGCCTGTCACCACACAGATCCTTGTGACATGGCACTTCTCCAGGCACGCTCCCTGCTCTGACACCGGCACGTTAACATGGCCTGGAAGTGGGCAACATCTCATGCTTCTCCAGCTGCTCAGCTACTGGCACCTTTTCCTGTGCAGGCTGGCTGCAATCAGTCCTGGCTTCCTGGGGACATGTTGGTGCTGACAGTTTGCATTCAGCCAACAGTAACACGCATCTGTATTTTGTTTTCAGTAACGTAACAGGCACTATACTATTCCCACCACGTTGCCTACCCTAGCACTTCTTCCCCCAAAAGCCCAGAGAATGCATGTTGCTAGCTGACAGGGATTGGACTTGATGATCCCTATGGGTCCCTTCCAACTCAGGGTATTCTGTGATTCTATGATCTGGGCTGAAGAGAGCATGGCTTAGCCACATAGGTAAGGAAGGGTCTCAGCATGGACAGACAGACTTTTCCCTCTTGGGGAAAAGAGGAAATCTCAGTATAAGATCTGCTTCTGTTACTGCTAGTGACTGCAGCGAGGAGAGGGAAAGCTTGGCTCCCCATTCATCAGCAAGGAGGAAGGGGGAAGGAAACCAGCAGAGATGGGGAAGCATTTCCAGAATTAAAATCACTACTAACTAACGCCACCCTTTCATCAGGGATCCTTCAGACCATGAGAGGAAACAGTCACTTGCAGTGGGGCAAAGGTAGGGTACTTACAATGCCTCCCATGGCAGTTACATACCCCTAGGTATCCTATATACAAGGGCTATAGAGAAGAGCTTTTAGAGAGCAAGCCAGGGTGTTTCAGTTTGGCAGGGTGAATGCCAAATTCCAATGCTTTGTCCACTGAAAGGTAGATAACATCTGATGCCATCAGCAGAGTCAGGGAGAAAAGCTCACCCGCTTTATGCATGCAAGAGGGGTAAATAAAAAGGCCCCTCCACCATCGGTTTGTGGCACTAGTGGAGATGGGGATGCATGAAAGAGGGAGGCACTCCCAGTTTCAAAGAACAGATGAGAAGTGTGAGAAGAGAGAGGAGTGACCGGCGCAGCAGGGAGTGAATACCGTGCTAACCTCAGGTCCATATGCACACGCAAGATAGGATCACAACGCTGTACAGATATATGCACACAGGCACGCTTATGGTAGATACCTAATTAAGTCAACTCCCACAAGAGTTTTGTGAGTCTTGCATTACAAGTTTTCATTCCCTAGAGCGCCAGCTCTTGGAGCCAGCTGTTTACATATGGATTTCAGCTTCCATTTTTAACCTGTTTCCAACCTGCCTGCTCGTGCAGGGAAGTTTCAAAAAGGGAATGGTTTCAGAAAACTCGCAGGAAGCTAACCAAAAAATAAGCCAGCATTTAATCGAGAATCTTGGGATTTTTAAGGCATCGTGCTATGCTTCTTAATGCCTGAGTTGCTAACGGATAGAGGCAACGTAGCAAATGTAACGCTTGAGATTTAGTGGGGAGTTTTCAGACTGAACTAAATTTGTCCCTGTCCCCTAGAAGTCCTTGATGCCTCAGATTTTGGGTGCCAAGTTGTTTGCCTGCCTATTGCCTGTTCCTGCTTCTAAAACAGGGAAGGAATGAATGGCTGAGGCACGTTGGAGCAGAAGGGTGTGTTGATACTTCAGTATCTATTAAGGTAGATCTTCTTTACTTCCCTCCTTCTTCTGGGAACAGTCAAAACCAAGCTTCCCTAGCTTTCCCCAGATTTAATTGCAGCAGGAAAAATAAGTAAAGATGATTACAACACATGCCATGCTTCTTTTTCCAAGGTACACATATCAATAAATTAGTTTTACTGGGAAGGCAGTGCAAGAGTTTTTAACAGGTTAGACACAGTTCAGATGTCCTTATTTATTTACGGAGAAATGTATCTACATGGATAGAAAAAATCATCTGAAAAAGCGATATGGTTGTGAGCCAAAGGCTAAAATGTTAGCAAATGCCAGAATTTGGATTGCCTGGGCACGATTAGCTACCTTCCCTGCCCCCTCCCCCCCTGCAGCCCCCCCCTGTGTAGGCATGATGACATCATTCTGGAATTTCCTCCCTCTTGAGTGCTTGGCCTCATTTTCTGGGTGCTCAACAAGAGACACCTGGGGCCTGCCATGCAGAAGTGCTGAGAGCTGAAGTCAACTGGGCCTGTGCTTGGAGTGGAGAAAGCATGAGGGAAATGCTACGCGTGCAGAAACTCCCACATCTCTCTTTCAGCACTGGCTGAAAGCTGTCATTCCAACATTTTTGTCCTTTTCCTCCCAGTGCTTCAGTGTTTCTGCGTGATAGCGATAATACTATGACGATAATAATACTCTCACCCTGCACAGATGTGTTGCAGAGGTTTGGGATTTGGGGCACATTAAGATACTGTCTTGGGGGCAGCAGAGAAACAAAAGCTTGGAAAGTGATTCCTGTGTTCAGTGTAATGCATAGAATGTGTGCATTAACTTGAGACCTGAGGTCAGAGCACCGCATAGAAGAAGCTAAAATCCAGAAGGGTTAAAAAAAATGACTCCTCATTGGCTGCCTGAAACAGGGACCTCTTAGGGAAAAAAACCCCAGACGTCATCATGTAATTAAAACTGTATCATCATACATATTCAAAATGGCTAATTTAGGATGTCCAGGAAACCTGCATTCTGGCATAGCCAATGTTACCTGGCTTAATGACCTGAATGTTTATTTGCTGCAGTTAACTTTTTTTATACCGTGCCCATGTCTGCATACTTACACGTATTCATAGTACATAAGTTTGGTGCTGTGCTGAAGCATGGCTATACACGTGTACATCATACTGTGCACATACACATACATTACAGAACAATGGGGAATGCTTCAGCATTCATTTTCTTGTGTTTTACTTAAATGTGAAAAAAAGCCCATGAATTGTACATTTATTGAAGAATCTGTGAGTATCTACATGGTTACTTGCTTCACATGTGCCTACTCATCATGGATGTGCCATCACGGTGACTGTCCAGGGAGATGAAGACACTCCTGTAGTTCCCAAACACACATAGCCTTTCCCTATTTTAGAGCCTATCTGACACTGAGAAGTTTGGAGATTTAACTTTTTAATTGTTAACATCATAGAAATAGGAGTCTTCTAGTCACGTCGGCTAACACAGTTGCTACTAGCACCAGTAGTATTACACCCTGTTCAGAAGATTTCAATCAGAACACAAATGTCTATTAAAGGAACCACATGAAAACAAGCTACTAATGAAGAAGTGTATAGCTTCTGTGCAACACTGGTCCTTTGTAGATCTGAAAGGACTTTGCAAGGAGATCAGTTTCATTCCCATTTACCATGCAGAAGCTGATGGACATAGGCCCACTTATTGTAGATCAATCAGTAGACCAGCAGCTGAGTGAAGAATAGAGGGTTGGCTGCAGAGTTTCAGCCTTGAGTCCTGCCCACTAAGGACACCCTGCCTTCTACTGTAAATAAACAGTTTCTCAATGGAAATGGTCATTAAATGCTTAGGTTAACAATGTTTGTCTGCTGAAGCTGGTGGAGCCAGGTGTATAGACTGACATAGCTGGATCAAATACCGATTCTTCTTAACTCACAAGTTTGCTGACTCTCCTGGCTCTAGGAGGTGGCCAATCAGTCCTATCAGTGCTTTAACACGATGAAGTAAAAGCAGAGCTTGTACTGAGCTTTGAGCAACCCTGCTTCTCTTCCAGACCAGAAGGGATCTTGTCTGTCTCAAAGCTTGCCTTCTTTCTCAAACTACAGTAGTTGCTCTAACAAAAAGCATGATCTCTCCCTACAAACCTGGTTTTGTTCAGTCTGTGTGTAAATTGCTAACTTATGACCGCTGCCTAAGTACTAGCTCCAGTGAGCCTGCTCTGTGCCCGGCCTTGCCTTGGCATCCACGAGGATGGATCACCGCTCTGCAATCGCATTAAATGGAGGGGGAAGCCCTGTAACCACGTGGCTGAGCCCCTGGCACTTGCAGGACAAATGTCCAGATGTGCTGAATTGGATGAAATGTTCAGTGAGAGCACAGATGACCTCAGAAAGTCAGACCCCACATTTCTACAGAGCTGGACTATTTATTACCTACTTGGACTTTCCAGAGTTATGAATCACTGTATTTATTTTTACGGCATGGAAAAACATACCGGGCACATTCAGTACAAACTAGAATACAATAATTACATCTGAGAGGACTGCACATGACACTGGCTTAGGGTTTTAATTCTTGAGATGAATACTGTTTTGCTTGGGTAAACATTTTCTTTGTTGGCTGAGTTTTGGATCGACAGTTTTAAGCAGTTAGCACTGGTACTGCTCAAACAGTTTCTAAGCAGCTAATTTTTTTGAAGATTTATGTAATTAAAGGCCTCTGCTCCACTAATACATGTACCACCAGTTAAACAGCATGCAGCGTGTTGTGCATTCATCTTGGGTGGAGGATTTACACCTCCTCAGACCTGCACCTCTGAGACTAGCTAAGAAGTTGCAGCTTCTGCGTATTGTTCTAAGTATTGACAGTTATACAGCATTAGACTGACAGTTCTGTTTTTAATGCTGGGTAGCTACCAACAATCCCTTTATTAAAGACATATCTTTAAAATAGCAGTTCAATTAGCATCACAATTATATATTTCATTGCCTGAGTCACTGATACATGAGAAGCCAACGGATTATTATATAGGGCTTTATATCAGCATTGACATTCCTTTAGTGCACGAGAAGGATCAGCCGTGCATGTGATGTATTCAATAAGTGTCTTCACAAGAGGCAGACCTGATATTTGACACTGTGAAATACCAGAAACTGTTGCATCACTTTTACATGTACAACAGTTCAAATGAATTCTGCTGTTTCTGTTACGGCAGAATTACAAACTGGGCAAAGGGAGATGCATCGTGTGATACTGACATAAACCTGGATTAAACAAGTTAAATATTGTTGGCATTGTCCTGAGAAGGAGTTAAAACACTATCCTTTTTGAATATATCTTTCCATCACTAGCAAAATATGCAACAAGCAAGGAAACACATACTTCTTCAAATGGGACCATTTGACATGTCACATTTTTGAAAATCTGTGATTTGTAATCTGGCTGGATGACCTATTTTTCATATAATGTAATTTTTTGAAATATGTCCAGTTTTTCACTTTCATCTTTTGACTTCCCTTTGAAGCAAGAAGAGAATTAATTCATCAGTAGATTTTGTTTGTAGAGTGGGATGTGAGACTAGACATACACTGGGCACATGTTAGTCATCCCAGATGGAAATATTCTTGCATGCGGGCTCTTCTTGGCAATAGGCAGCTGCCTCCTAAAATGTCTTTCAGTTAGCCAAAGCAGGGAAGACTGCTCACTGCTGAATGCTGAAAAAACCAGAAGTGAACAGACCTTGTCCAAAGCCCTGTGCTGCAGGCAACAAATTTCAGATGAGAATTTCACGTGAGTGAGCCTGAGCTTGCAAGCATATTTGCATGCAAGAGTCATACGAGTGCAAGGTATCTCTACCCCCTACCCAGAAAGATACTCAACTATCCATTGCAAGAACATAAAAAAGTTCCAGGTCATCCTTCTGAAGTTCCCCATCCCTGATATGGCATGTTCCAAACACATCATCTTGTCCTTATGACCTAGTAACAAAGAAGTCATGCTTTGTAAAGGCTGTCAGATAAAAAGGGAACATTAGGAAAATAAAGGGTAAAATTTGATGAATGAATGTCTGGAACTATTAAATGGCTGATGGGACTTGAACAGGAGCATGAGACATTCTTCCTCCAGTTCCCATTACACCTTTTTTAATCATCTGAAAAATAATGGTCTGCCTGTATCTTTGCAGTTCCGCAAGGGCAAGAATAAATCACAGCATTATGAGCGTGGAGTGGCCAGCATCTTCAAACTCCCTTGGCTTTTTTTGTTATCTTGAAGTGCTGTGTTGCTCTTTTGTAATTGTAAAAGAGAGGCTTCACACAGTGATAAAATATAGGCTGTATGAGTCACATTATGTTTACGAGACTCAAGTATATCGACTGAACCTTTTTGAAGGAAATATTGTTTTAAAATTTAATCATGAAATAATATAGATAATGTTTGGCACTTAGGTATCATTTTAATCCAGAAGATTGCAGGGCATTTTTCCCTGGGATTAACATATTTAGCCTAACACCTTCCACAGTGAGCAGACCAGTGAAAAATATACCAGTTTTAAAAGTGCAGGGCTGAGAGGAAAAAACCCTTCAATTTCCTTTTTTCTTGCAATATGAAATAATACTCATGTATTGTCAGATCCCAAAAAGGCTTTCTGATCCTAAACCTTGTTCTGCAGTGTAAATATCTGCAGTTCACCCCTCATCCCACAATGAGCAGGTGGTATTGCTGGGCATTTCAACCAGATCCCTAGAGTCCCCCTCTCAGGCTTCAGCCATCCTTGTACCAGTGGCAAGGAACGAAATCCATATTTCACCCTGAAAACAAACACTGTAGCCTGACTGACTGAGAGGAGTCATTTAGTTCAGAAAATTTATTTTGCCTACAGCATAGGCAATGCCTGTACTATTGCCACTTAAAAATTTGTCCTGAAATTTACTACACTTCCCTCTTAAAACAAGCACCCCGTAAGTAATTTTTACTCAACATTTCTTTTTAAAGCTCTCCTTAACAATTACCACATTCAATTACTCCTGGTTGAGGGATTCTCAGGTCTCCTGGTATATGATTTATCATAACCATCTCCTGTTCTAAGGTTTCACCACTCAGCTCCAGTCTCTATGCCTCTTCCTGACTGGTGTTTGCAGTCAGACTTCTTTCTGGTACATTATGAAGACAGATTTTATTTTTCCATTTTGTGACAAATGATAGACTATCACAGCCAAATGGCAGGATAATGTCACAAAAAAAAAAAAAATAAGAAGTTTTACTGTTGCATTTCACTAAGCTCCATATGAAATTACCCAAAGGTCTTCACAGCCCTGATTGCAAACCTTTGCATTGGTTCAAGTGTTAGACTCAACGCTTCAGAATATAGTAATTTCTTTACCAATTAAAATGGAAAGCTGCCTCTGATTCTTCAGGGAAGCATTTCTCTAACCCAAGAAACTGATTTTCCAGTTACTTGGCCTGAGCACAGTTTTCAGTTGTGGTGAGAGTCTCAGAATTCAAAGTGTCCCTTGTTTTTAGTTTCTGGTCGGTCTAGACCAGACATGGATTTTTCTCTCCTCTTTTGGACTGTTGCAACATCACACTGGTTGAAAGCATTTTTCATTCCCCAGAGAACTAAACTGCAGAGTACCCCATTGGAGCCATCATCTCTTCTAGCCTATTCCCTTTTCTCCTCTTCCTCCCTCCCCAGAGCTCATGTTCAATTCTATTGTGCTTGAAAATATTCCAGTTGGAAGATGCAACACGAAAAGAAAAATACAGAAGTTTCCTTTTCTTGGCCATGGTTGGGCCTTCAAATAAAAATGCCAACATGAAATAATGGTCCAACAGCAGAAGCCTTACAGCAGCATTTACAGAGCTCCAGCTCCAAAACCAAACAGCATAAATTTAAAATACCCTGCTACAGCATAACTGTGGTGGTGTAACCCTTGAGGAATAAAGTGACGGAGACCCTTCATTTCTGTGGATGAAGAAAGGGTTGCTAAACCATGCAGGTTTTCACAGCCTCTGAAATGTGTAAAGATTTCTTCCTGCTGTGCTGCTGGAAGGAATCACGTTGTGCCAGCAGTGTGAAACGACTCTCGTGCTAGGAAAGGGCACTGAGACACGTGGCAGACTGTGGATTGGGCCTGCTCAAGTAATTTTCAAATACTCAGATCATGTATTAGTGTTAAATCACAAAAGCGTAAGTATGTTAATGAAAACCAGTCCCCACAACCTATGGCACTAGGAGCAATTGTAAAACAAAAGCTGCTTTCATATTAAATGCACACACACACACAGATGATCTATCTGGCATTTACACGGTGCCTGATTTGGAGGTCAGTCACAGAAGACCGTTCCCTCAGCTGGGCACTAGGTACTTAAAACCTTAAGTACATTGTAGACCCAGTCTGTGGGATTTTTCCTGCTGACATATAGGGGCTGGGACTTCACTTGTAGACTCATTTATTCCAAGCACAAATGGCTTTATACTCCACAGGCCACCTCTCCTATTTTCCACCGCGTTTTTGCTTGAGTAAAATTACAAAACCTTGCTATTGTGGAACAATTCTCCATTTCCAAACTGTGTCTCCATCAGTGAAGCCACACTAGTATGTTTTAGGTCCTGACTCTGGCCTTAGCTTCTCCTGGAGACATGAGCATCAGCTTTGGCCCTTCAGAGTTTCTCCTTTGTTTTTTTGGATATGATACAACGTTTCACTCCAAGGCCCTGAAATGTATGGGCACACAGTTGTTTGAATGACCATGGTTTAACTTTTAAGGCTATTTTTTTCCCACATATCTCCCTCTCTCTCTTTCCTGTGGCAGTTTATGAATAGAGATCAATGCTTAAGATGCAGCATATACTTTTGTAACTGAAATATCTGAGAGCACAAAGCCCCACATTTATGCACAAACCTCATCAGAGAGAAGTGGAGACAAGACTGCTGATGTATTACAGGGATAATTGGAAAAAACAACTATATTCATAAACAATTACCACAGTAAATACACAAAGGCTCCCTCTCTTTGTCTCCCTGACACACACATGCATATACTTCGCTCAGCACTTTAAAAATAATTAGTCATATAGCAAATGCATTTTACATGAGCAAAGGTTCATTTCAACATTTGCCTTTAAAAAAGCAGGCAAAAAATTGTTTTATTAAAAAATTAAACTAGAGAAGAATAGCTGGGTCAGGGCCCTACGAATGTGTGCTTATTACTTATCCGGGCACCAAACAGACCCCACTTAATTTGTTTCCCACTGACGCCAGTTCACCTTAGTCACTGGCATTAGCCCTGATTTGCATCAGTGCATGTGAAAAAGGAATTCCCTCTGACAGTTTTGAACTTGCCATATTTTAATTTCACTGGTTTTGTCCTAGTGCACTGGGAAAGGAGAAGCTTCCTCTTCTAGTCACTCAGTTTTTGGGGTATCGAGGTGAGCAATGCCTTTTGGTGTTGGGGAAACCAAGGCACAAGCACATCATCTGCTTGCCCAAAGTCACTCCTGAGGACCTGCAGATGATGGTATAAAACTGGTCTCCTGATTCCTAGGCTGATGCTTCAGCTGCTTCTTGCCCCTGGGGCATGTGATCATGGCTCAGCCTTCATTATGTCAAACCAGCTGTTAGACAACAGGGCCGTTTTCCCCCAACTGCTCGTTTCAACCTGCCTGGTGAGCACCCTGCTCCAGGCACCGCTGTCCCTGCACTGGGAGCCTCCCTGTCCACACGCCCTCCTCCCTGACCCCTGCCTTCCCATGCCTTCCTCCACAGCCCTGCACCCCACTGCCCACTCCGCCTGCCCCCCCTCTCCACTCTCACAGTTCCCACCCCGGTTCTGCTCGGGGTCATGCTTCAAAGTCTCCCGCCCTCCCAGGAAGGCCTCTTCCTTCCTCCTGGCCGCTCTCCAGCCTCCCTGGCATCGGTCTTCCTGAAGCAGATATCAAAAATCCCCTACTTGCAATCTGGGGGTTTATGCACGCCGAGAGCCATACCCACCTGCAGATACCTGTTTGACACAGAAATGCCCTCTGATTTGGATTCTCAGGTGAACACTTCAAGGTTTTTCTGAGAACTGGGGTTATAAGACACTAATTTAAAAAACCCACCAGCCTAAAACCAGCTCCTGCTCCCCAAGTTCCCCACTGCTATGGTTAAAACCCAGCTTACCCACTGCAGCTCAGAGGATCAGTTCTGTCTTTCTGTGCTTAAGCTCAACAGACTTCAGCAGCTTCAGATGTCTAAACAGTCAGACTGCATCCACATTTGGGGTACCCAGGAAGACCAAACCTCACTGCAGCCTCTCACAGGAACGTGCTTCCCTTTCCCCACCTCACAGTTCAGACTCATCAGGAAGGTAATTTCTGTGGCTACTTCTTATCTGTCACACTTTGGAAAGTGGATGCTTTGAAGTACTGTACAACAGGCTGCCTGTAAATCAAAATCCCCCCTTTTCTCCCAAAACACTGTAAGACACTCTCTTCAGCCAGCTTTCAGGAGATGTCTGCCATACACACAGAGGCATTAAGTCAAGAAAACCTTGGGAAAACAGAGCTAAAATAAACTGGGCTATGCTCCCTCACAGTCCTTCACCTGGAGAAGCATCTCTGCATGGACTTTTGGTTTTTCTTAGAGGAAACCAAAAGAAAGAAGCTGCTGGCTTCAGCCCCTACATCCTTCTGGTTGCAACACAGCTCACAGCTGCGAAGTTTACACGTGTTAACTTGGGATGCCACAAGCCAGCCAGCAATGAGGCTGTCACCCTGATCTGAGGAAGCACAATGTGCATACATGCCAATGATTTTACCGCAAGCGAAGCGTTTTGCCGAGATAATTCAAAGCACATTGTGTTTCATCAGTTGACTGTTCCATCTACAGCCAGTCACAAAAGCCGGCAACGCTGGAGCCATATCCCATCAGAAAGGTGCAGCTCTATAAAATACCAGTCCTTTGTGGAAGTGGGGAAGATTAAAAGAAGGAAGATGAAGAGGCAGTTCTGGCAATATAAACACGGCTTGTTTTCACATTTTCTGAATGGATTTTTGGGGGCTTTCCATAAAAAAAGTACTTGTATTTTTTTTACTTTTAGACTAATTTAAAATTTGAGGTGAAGCAAATGAAAGGTAAATATTTAAGTGTTGTTAAAACATATATGTGTTGAATGACTAGACTGGAAAATAAAGCAAAATTATACTTAAGGTGGTGTTTCAGTACATTCGAGTCTTCTTTCAACCTGGAACAAAACTGTATTTTGAAATCTGAAATTCCACAGCACTGCATGAAGAAGGGATTCCTTCAGGGCCTGACAAATGCTGCCACTGCCTTAGGGATGCAGTTTTGGTTGAGTGAGGATTTAAAAGTCTGTTATTAATGCAACACAGAAGCACACACTGGGCTGGGGGTAAGGATGTGTTTCATCACAGAAATGACAAGATCACTTTTCCTGTGTTCTGAGATTCCCTCTCCTGTGAATTCAGGCTAAGAATTTCTTTTAGATGGGACAAACAACTTAAAAGTCATCCTTCTAGTACTGAATGCCTGAAGACAAATTTCACATCCATGTCCTGAGAACAAGGTAACAGACACCAGTGGCCAATCTATTTGGTGCATGTTTGGAAGACAGCCCAGTACACCAGACAGTGCCAGATTGAGGAGGAAGTATGCAAACAGGCATTTATCGCTTTTGAGGCCTGATCCTGACTTTTTGTTTTTGCATGCAGAACTCCAAATGAATGGGACAAATGCATCATGGGGCCAGCAAAGTACTGCCAATCTATCTGGATGGCCCCTGCATGGAGAAAGAACTGACCAAGCAAGTCTGATGAGCTTAGAAACAATTGTCTTAGTCGCCTGTACTGTCATGTAGTTAGATAAAAAAAGGAAAAAATCACCACAACAGAGGTGTTTGCTTTGGGGGTGAGCGCTGGGGGTAGGGCTAAATTCAGCAGCCACAGCAGAACAAATAGAAACTGTGAGCTTTTCCACCACATTAATGAAACTTCATTCAAAAGGTGAAGTGTAATGTTCTTCAAGATGGATAATTCACATAAGCTGTGTGATTCAAACACTCGTGTTTCCACACCAGCTCCACACCACCTCGGGATTTATGTTTTATTTCGGTTTTCATCGGACTGCTCAGGAATGACCAACGACAAAAGAGCATGTGTGCATTTTTCCTTTTCATGGGTCCCTGTTAATGAGGACTCTGTTGCATTAAGACAGTCAAGACTGTCTCTGGCAAAACGTGTTGAACCAAGGTGTTTGTGCCTGCATAAAATTAAGCCACAAGTAAAGCACTTATTTCTGACAGCAGATTTATAATAGGAAAATCCCAGCAGGAATGAAGAGTTAGAAACCCCCGTTGTAGCCTTTTTCATAAACTTCACCGTGATTTAGTATCTCAAACAAGTAGCAGGAAAGGCTAACAGCAGAGGTAATCCTATCATCTTTTCTCCGACAGCACCATTCCATCTTTTTGACTTCCTCATGCTGCTAACATGAATTCAAATCATCTGTGTTTAAAGTTAAATGCAGTGATTGACAGATCTTTGTAGTCTCAGTCCATACTGAAGATTATTCTAGATACCTATCAGTTATTACTACAAGCCCTGTCTGATATTCAATACCTACAGGGAAAATTGTTTTTAACGGTGTAATGTCTGATCTATTTTGAAAGCTATTTTAAAATAAGAAACTAACTATAACCAGGTGGCCAAAATCCTGACAGGTTTTTTTATGGGTTGATTTTTGGGGGGAGAAGGTGGAAGATAACAGCAGAACTCTGTTATGCTGCAGTAACAACCATGATTTAGAGCAAAACACAGACAAAAAAGAAGCATTTTGTTTTGATTCCATGACATCAATTTCTGTAAAAACACTTATTCTGATAACACAGGATAGAGGAGAGTTTCAAGGTTTGCTCCTGGCTCTTGGTACAGACTTATGACAGCATATGCTGCTATGGAGTAATTGCTAGCTTTCATGAACACAATCACTTCAAAGCTCACTTCCTATGCTAGAAAACTGGGATGCTGAAAGAGACCTCTGGGTGTACCACATCTCTTACGGTGGACACAAAAGTAAAATGAAATAGTAAGTGCAGTGGTCACACCATCCACTGTGCTTGAGGGCCAGTAGTGCAGAAAGCCTGATGGATGTCCTCTTTAATTAAAAGCCCCTGAGCTCAGCCCTGCCAATGCCACTGCTGTGATGCAGCTACAGCCTTGCTGCTCCTGATTACTGCATTACAGAACAGGTTGGCCTTTAGGCACAAGCAGATCAGCCAGGTGGGTTGTAGTGCGCCTCAGCCAACCTTTAGGGGAGGGAAGTAGAAGCCATCTTGCATGGGCAGCCCAGAGAAGGGGGAAGGTGGAGGTGTAATGGTCAGGCAATGCCATCTGGTGCCTGTCTGTGATTCCCTGAGCTGGTGACTCTACCCTGAGGATGGGTCTTTCCTGAGCTTGCCCCATCCTGCCCCACCAGTTATTTTTGCCACTGAAACATTCTGAATCTGTTCTGGCTGACAGCCTCACGCCATCAGTGCTTTTCCCCACAGCACTGAAATGTAATCGCGGGGAAAGAAGTACCAGAGAAGCAGCATGGCACAGACAGCAGGCAGGACATTGCCTTCAAATGCCACCACTTTTTAGAGCTCATCACATGACTGAGATCACACCCAGACCTTTGTGAAACCTGATTAACTCTGTGCTCACAGCTAAATGAATCTGAAACTGTTTGACAAGGACTTAACAGCACTGTTCAGTTCAGGAAAAGTCTTTCCTGGTTTTGCGACTGGGATATAAGGAGCAAGCACGGCCAGTGTGTTTTGGCTGTAAATCATGGTCGGAAAAGAATAAACAAGGCTGGGGAATGGAGCTTGTGTGTCTTGGGTTAGATGGGATGGTTCGGGCTGCTGAATTCTTAGTGACTTTTTCAAGATTTCATTTATCCCTGCTTGTTTCTCTGTATGCTTAGCAATGAAAAAAGAAGTACAAAAGATGGAAATACAGATGTTATAAAGCCAGACTTGGGCCCCTAAAGTAAAAAGCAGTGAAGGCATCGGTAAATGCATCAGGAGTTTGGCCAAAATGGAAAGTCATGAAGACGGGCAAATTCCATTAGCAGAATGACAGCTAAAAATAACCTCACAGGGAAATGTGCACGGAAATTTGTTTTTCACACACTGGGCAAATAAAATCCAATCGGGTTTTGCATTCTCAATATTACCCCATTACATTACATGGAAGCCTGAAAGAAGACGATGATTTAAATAAAAAGATCCTCCCCTGTTTGTCAAGTTGTCATTTTTCCATCTGCAAATAATGAAACATAAACTACTCTGAAAGGGAGAGAGATGGAAGGGAATGTGTTCCACGGATCTGTGGAGAACCACATAGAAACATATACAAAAAAAGAAGCTGCAGCACAGAGCACTTCCTGACCTCCTCTTGGCTACAAGTCTAAAAGAAGTCTCCAAGGCAAGAAGCATGAAAGAGCTTAAACAAGAAACCCTTCAGAAGTACAGCTCTTTGCTGCATGAATACCACAACACAGGGAAAATCTGCTGTGTAGGAGTACAGTCCTCCCACTTGAAAAGGGCTGGTAATGCCATCGTGTCACGGAAAGATTTTCTTCATGGCTTTTGTGCATTGAAGGCATTAGCAAAGTGGGAAAAGTGCGAGCTGACAATTGTGCGGAAAAAAGGTTTCTTAATTATATTGTAAAGCATGTCTCATTTAAACATGCAGCAGAATTAATGTTAAAAATACATGTCTTCCCATACAAATGGATGCAAAATCAGTGTAGGTTAATCTAGAAGATAGTGTGCTCCAGACATCTTTACAAATATTAAGGAGATAAGCTTCATCAACAGCACATAAATATTACTGTCACCCCAGATTCCTCCTGTAGTGTTTGCTGCTGCAGTAACACAGGCTGGACCCTGTTATGTGTCGGTCCGTGCCTTTGCATTTAGCCGAATGCTTTGTCCATCCTCTCTCTTCATCTTTTCCTGCTTCACAAGCCCCCAGCAGTTCAGGATGTGTAGACCCCTCCTCCCTATTTAGCCCTGTCTGAATCTCTGCTGACGTTCCTGGCTTCATGGAGCTTCAACCAGTTACATTCATCCTGCTTGTGGAGGTGAGAGGTGAGCTCTGATCAGCATCATGATGTGTTCCCACCCAGCTGAGTTTCTCCCCCTTGGACATCACAGCTGGCTCACAGTTGTGCTAGACAACAAGTCAACAGGCAGTATGGAGCATCAAGGCATTCAGACTTGAGCAGAGGCTCAAACTGTGAACCCTCGTGACAGGAAAGATATAGCCCGAGTGTCAGAAACAAGAATTGAAGGCAAGGCTCCATATTTTGATCTGATACCCTACATGGGAGGCTGTGAGCACCTCATGAGCTCACAGCACCTCATGAGCTCACCTTTCACCTCCTTTCACCTTTCACCTCCACAGGAATACAAGTAAGATCTGCCAGGTTTTGAACCTCTACTGCTGCCTGAAGACTACAGCAGGACAATGGTGGCTTTGCTGTTAATGCCATGCTTCCTGGGTGTGCTGAATATGAACATGCTTATTCATATTATGTGCTTTTGATACATGTTGGTGAATAGCAGCCTTCACCTCTGTGCATGTCATTCCTCTCGTTTCAGCTGGTGTATCAGTCACCCTGCTGAGCCTGCTTAATGCTGTACGGACCACGTTAGTGACACAGACCGCTCAGGGAGTGCAAAATCCTTACATGAAATAATTACCAGAGATACACTTCCCTCCCTGTCCTACTCATGGAATTCAGAATTAAAGGCCAAACTTGCTTTCTTTCCTTACCCTTGGGAAACTCTAAATAGCATTATTCTCTTTTTCGCTCACCGATTGTTCAAATGACATTTTCTTCTACTAACACACTTGCTAGTGAAAGAAACTTTGTTTTTTCCCTTTTCCTTCATTTGCCTTCAAAGTCCACTGTGTTGTATACACAAGCTTGGGCTTTGGCTCTTGCAATACCCCTGCACAATGGCTAATGTGCACGTGCAGGCTTACACATGCACGTTCAAGCAGATGGTGCTGACATGCACCGGTGCAGCTCCGTACCTCACCTTGCTCTGGGCTATGCTTTAACAGAACAGGCATCGGGGCCTTGAAGCATAGCAGTAACGAGCTGCTCCAAACACGCTTTTTCCGAGGAGGTGTGGTGGGGGCACAATGGATACTTAATCATAAAAATGCTGAATATTTAAGCCCTTTCCCCTTCCACCACCCATTTAAATCAGCAATGCAGTTGGAATGAAATACAACTCGGCTTTCAAACATTTTCGTATTTAATTCAATTTACTTCTAGATTGATAGCTAAACTCAAAACAGATTTTACTCCTTTTCTCCTGGATGGGGAAAGAGAGATGACCAAGTTCCCTTTGAACTTGGTTTAGAATGTTTCTGTTTTTTCCTATTAACTAAAGACAAACACACAACAGAAAACAATTACTAAAGTGGTCCATAATCTATTTCCAGTAGAGGATTGCAATGAAATGGGGTGAAGAGCTGAGTCTCTTTCAAAGCCTAAGGGTCAGGTGCTCCCAGTGGTTGACACGAGTTGACTGTCTCAGAAAAAAAGGAAAAGATCTTGTATTAGCCTTTTATTTTTAGAAGCAAGCTTTCTCTACAGAAGTTAAGGTGGATCTGTGAAGTACTTTGGGTGATAGGAACTGTGATTTTTTTGGGCAGGTGGTTCTGAGAGACACCAAGATACAGAAGGAGAAGCAACCATGGGCATAGAATCATAGAATGGCATGGGTTGGAAGGGACCCCAAGGATCATAGAGCTCCAACTCCCCTGCCACAGGCAGGGCCACCAACCTCCAGGCCTGGATCTACACAAGGTTGCCCAGGGCCCCATCCAACCTGGCCTTGAACACCTCCAGGGACGGGGCATCCACCACCTCTCTGGGCAGACTGTTCTAGCACCTCACCACTCTTTCTGTAAAAAACTTCCCCCTAATATCTAATCTAAACATTCCTTCCTTTAGTTTTAATCCATTCCCCCTTGTCCTGCCATTGTCTACCCTTTTAAAAAGTTGAATCCCCACCTGCTTATAAGCTCCCTTCAGGTACTGGAAGGCTGCAATGATGTCCCCCCGCAGCCTTCTCTTCTCCAGGCTGAACAAGCCTCTCTTCATAGGGGATGTGCTCCAGCCCTCTAATCATCTTCATGGCCCCCCTCTGAACCCTCTCCAACAGTTCCACATCTTTCTTGTATTGGGGGCCCCAGATCTGGACACAGTACTCCAGATGGGGCCTCACGAGGGCCAAGTAGAGAGGGACAATCACTTCCCTGCCCCTGATGGCCACCCCTCTTCTAATGGAGCCCAGGATACCATTGGCCTTGCGAGCTGCAAGAGCACACCGCTGGCTCATGTTAAGTTTCTCATCCACCAGAATGTGATCACAAGAAGTCAGACTGAGAGGTGAAACTACCCAACTATTGTGTACATTCTGCCAGTTGACTTCAGGGAAGAATGACACCAAAATAATACCCCATCACCTATTTTGGGAAAGGCATGAGTAAAGGGCAATGGATACTGATAACAAATTCACCATTTCCATTGATGTAAATGATAAAATTCACCAGATAGACAGATAGACACTTCTAACACCATAAACAGGGAACACTGAGACTCTTTCTGAGTGATCCTCCAGCAGAACAGAAGAATTAAAAAGTTGTGGACAGTGGGCACACAGTTCAATTGAGGAAAAGCACCATCTCATCCCAGCCCTTACTGAACCCATGCCACCAATAACTCTGTTCTTAAGCAGAGATGTTTGATCTCCACAGATGTCAATCTCTTCTCTTTCATAAACATTCATTGCATTTTAATACTCTTTTTTATTTTTTCTAAGTCTGGTTTTGGCAACTATCCCAGAGTTCAGATGTTTCTCCAAAGTTTAGAGGACTTCATTCCAACATCTTTTTTTCATGAAAGTACACTGAAAACTCACAAGAAAATCTCTTTTCTCCCAGTCTCCACATCATTCAGGTTTCATCCAGGCCAGAGACAGTATTTTGCAGCCTTGCTCACATTTTAGTTTCACAGGTTCACTCAAGCACGAAAGGTAACAGAGGAAAATGATGAGGAGATGATGTCCCTACCAGCCTTGACCATTCTATGATTCTATGAAAACTAAAACCTAAGTTAACCGAGTCTTCAAAAATATGAGTTGTTTGAATTTTGGGCAGAAGATTAATGTGTGGGATTTTTTTATTTGAATGTTCCTATTGCCAGCACATACTAATAAAATGCTAAATACATCTCTGAACAAATAACTACCCTTACAACTACCCTTACAGCTGAGGTCTCTGCTTCACCCTTTCTGATAGCCCGAGACCAGCATTCTCTCACTGGAGTTGCAGTTCCCCGTATCTAGTAGGAGAAGAATGGAAGGGGCTGTTCTTTTACTTCTGCAAATCTTCCAGAGCCTACAGTAATGAAACACATCTAGCACCTCCTCCTACATTTGATTTCCATTCAGAGGCCTATTTTACACACCACAAGCACAGCTCGATTTCACACCTCTCTCATAATTTCAGTGAGTGAAAGTCCAGGCACGAAGCCAGCCCTGCTTCTGAAGGACTCAGCCCAGCAAAGTCTGTTCACGCTCAGTTCTCCTCTGATGTTTAAAAGGGCCCAGCCTCCCTTCAGAAGTACTTTGCAATTCAAAAGTGAGGGTGAACTGTTTTCTGTTTGGAAAACTTTGCTCTGGCCTTGCTAGCAGACCCTCACTTTCCATGTGCACAGGAATGCAATAAATATACTGGGAGAAAAAGATCTGTGAGGAAAATCAGTTAGAAATCAAAGGGTCATAATATACCACTTAAAGTATTTTGTGGATTAAATTACTGAATAATAATGAAAGATGAGTGATTAATGGCAACCTGGTCCGAAGCCCTCTATTTATACCCAGCCCAAATAAAATGGTAGGCAGGTGCACTGTATCCCTGACTCTATAGGAGACTTCTGTCTGCCCCTCACTTTTCAATCCCACTACAGTTATTATACAAGCTTTTGTAAAAAGGCAAAAAAATCTCCCAGAGTTAACAACAAGTTTATTTTATCTTTAGCATTTACCTCCATCAACTACATTTTTTGGCATTATTATAAAACAATGCAGGGTAGAAAAATCTCAACCCATTCTAAGCAAAGTTCCCTCCAAAATTACTTTCATCTTTGTTTAGAGGAAATCCAGACAATCTATTAAAATATCCCTTTTTTTTTTCTTCCTGCCACTAATAATCATCTGAGAAATTTTTACTCTTTCAAGAATTTCAGGAATTTTTATTTTGTTCTCTGTTTTGCCACTGCAGTGCCATCACAAAACTGCCAGAAGAGAAAACTCTAATGCAACAGCAGATCATTTCTACTCAAAATAAAACATATATTTCCTGCCCCCAAAGAGTTGTTTTAAAGTTCATCCATAAATAAAGCCATATTAATGCCTTCTATAGCTCCTATTCCAAAAGCTCTTCCACAACATTTTTTGTGCACATTTGCACTTTGTTATGCTACTTGTTCTGTAACAAATAGAAAAGCCTGAACAAACCAATTTTCTGGCAACAAGTTTGCTCACTTGTGAAGTCTTTTAAAAATGGGGAAAAAGATGCTTTGTTAGAAATTTATGGCATCAGATACTTATTTTATTTCCCATAAGTTAAAATTCTTTGTGATAAAGAACCACACCAAATAGTACCAAAATAGACTTTCTAAGCTACATCTTAAACAACAGAACATTTACTGTGGTGCTCAAGTTATAAGGAAGAGTAATGATGGGGGAGAAAAATGAGACAAAGAAATGATCTTGAGGAACTTTCACTTCTATGGGTCAAACTCTGTCTAATGGCATTCCTAACTGGAAGCTGTTCACCAGAGTACGTGAACTAAGGTGATCTTAGTCTAATTCCTAAAAGACAAATACCAAAGGCATAGGACAGCTACAAGCTATATTTTGAAGCATGACAAGATCAGTATAGCAGCAAAGATTTAGCTAAAGGTGGGGGTGTCAAAGAATTTTGCTGAAATTAAGCTTTTGGTACAGAAAGGGCATCCTGTTCTGGCAATTGCAGAGTACCTGCAATTTCAAACTCTGCATGCAAGGTATTTTAGTGATTTACTTTGCAAGCGATATATAGGTAATGCAGAAGACACAACTGCAAGGTGACGCTCTATTGAGAGGAACACAGTTTAAACCACTAAAAAGTGGAGGAGGAAAGGGAAGAATGGGAGCTTAGCTCTATAGGCCTTTTTTTTAGGCCAAACCCTAGACAATCAACCAGAGAGGTTGAGTGCTCAGCTTTTTGGATAAACAGACTATTTGTTTAAGTGCCCGTATACAGATTTATAAGCCAAAGTTCTATCTCTTTATAAATCCTAAAGTGGAAAGTCAGAAGGTCAATATTTCGTAAGTGCTCAGTTCTTAATTACATTTTTAAAAGATTAGGAGCAAATCTACATAGTGGAGATTTTCAGAAGACCTCAATACCAAACTACTCCCAGTATGGCCACTTTGAGGCATGTAGAGAATCAGTTACAAAGCCCACTTACCCTAGACCTAACTAAGGCCTAGGGTATTTACAGGCATGACTCAGGACTCTGCACTAAAACAGTTCATTTCTGTGCCTACTGCTATTAGATTCACTGTGTAAGAGTCACCCCGTATCTGAGGCCTCAGCTCTGCCCCTTCATCTCCAGTGAATTTCTCTACCAAGTGATGTTTTAAAATTCTTATTTTATTGCAAAATCTCCATCGTTATGTGAGGGCAGGGAGGGCTGCAGAAGACATGGGGGAATCAGAGGTGACCTGGATGAGTTGCTGCTCCCCAGACCTTCCACTCGTCCATCAGACCACCCTTTCTGTTTTTAGCACATTCCCAAATAAGGGCCAAGTTCGAAATGTGTGGTGCTGCTCACACGGCACGTCTGAGAGGAGACCGTATCACCATTTTCCTAAGGACCCCTGCTTTCTAAACAAATACACTTCTGAAAGAAATCTTGAGGAGAGGGGTGGAGAAAGGAACTGAGGGGGAAAAAAAAGATGAGGGGAATTGACTAAAACCAACCTAAGGAATATTTTTCTTATTCCAGCATGAAATGTTGACAGAATTAAATGTGGGATTAAAAAAAACAACCTTCTAACGCACAGTTTCATGTTACCTCCGCAAGAGTTTTGATTCCACTTATGAGACTTCCCGAATGAAAATGCTGGCTGTGTGCCTGCCTCAAAAATACGTTTTTTCCTCAGCAGAGTGGATTTGCCAGTTGTCAATGCCATTTCTTTGCTAGCCAGCAAAATATGTTCGTACTCACAGCAGGCAATTACCATTCTTTTCTCTACTGGTAAGGGGCATGACTTCACTCCTAGGCCTAAGATCCCTGGATCCTTTCCTTATTGCATAGTCTAGTTAGCCAGCGTAATTAACCCTTAAAGCAAATGGAACAATTATTTCCTTTCTTTTTAAAGTGAGTTTAAATGGTTTCATCTGAGAATGGTTTTGTAAACAGGCAAATCTGTTTTACACATTTGCAGCCTGTTCCAAGGGGCATCGATGGCTGAGAACGCCATCGGAGCAAAGCCGCCTCGCACCACCGCTTGAAAACCGTGGTTGCAGTCGGCTCTCCAAAAACAAAAACACCGGGGATCAGATCCAAAACTTCTTGAAGTTAATGGGAGCCTTTTAATTAGTTTCAGTGTCTTTGGGGAAGGCCCCCAGGGCAAATATTCCCTTTTGAAACTTGTTCTCCAACTCGTGAGGCCGGGAGGTGGTATTTTTCATGCATACACAACAGTACTGCAAATCGTCCCAAGCACTCTTATTACAAGCCCCAAACCATACTGGGGGAAACAAACAAAAAAACCACCCCAAAACCAAGAAACACACCCCCCAAAAAAAAGAGTCTCTAGATTATGACTCTGATTTGCTTTCTCTGATAAGAGCAATAATATTCCAGCGAACACTGAATGCAATAGTGCTAATGGATCTGGACACCTCACTCACCTGTGAGCAGAGAGGGCAAATTATTTTTAGTGTCACGCTCTGTGTGAGTAAAGGATAACATGTTAACCACTGAAAGGTGCCACAGTTTTTAAAAAAAACACAACACAACCCCCCAAAAAAACCAGTCAGGATCCTTATATAAAAGCAGTTGTGAATTTGGCTGTATCAAGCAGCTGCTTCAAAATGCTGTGCATAGAGATTTGCTACAAACAGTTAGATAGCACAGCCAGCAAGTCCGGGGACCAAACCACTAGATATCCATGTTTATTTCTGGAATATAAAGGTTATATCTTGCCTTGTCAAACAGAAGCACGGTTTCTCATGTCTGCCACTGTGCAGCACCCCCTCCAAAGCTGTCCTTGTGCTAGAGACAGAAAGACAGACCGTGGCCGCTCTCAGATATTCATTGAACACAACTCTGCTCAAGGGCGCAAAGTTAACTGCTTTACCCCATGTTTACACCACAAAAAAAATGGGACCAGAATCAGCATTGCACTACGTGGGGTACAACTTTCCAGCCCAAATATGGTCCTGTACTGGAGTTATGTAGAACAACCTGTCTTTACCAGAAAATGCAGACAGCTTCTTAAGGGTTACATTTCCTTTTTACATACTTCTACATCAAAACCATATTGCAGCATAGCCTGGGATTCAAACACATCCTACAAAAACAGGCAGCATAACTCCAATATTGAACTCCAGCCCAGTTTTAATTGACTGCCAGCTCTCAGCCACTTCCTAAAGCTCCAGATAGCCAATACCAATGTTGTAATTTCTAAATGTGTGCTTCTCTCAGCTGGAGACCAAATCTAAGGGCTTCAGCTTGCTTTTTGAAATATAAACATGATATCTTAACTACCACAGCAGACCCCCACCTTAGACACCTTTCTGAAGGGGGGCAAAAAAAAATTAAGGACGGTGCCAGGCAGGCAGTCACTTCAGGATATCCCTGAAGTATAAACAACCCAATGTTTTCATCATTCATTGGCAAATAATTTACAGTGCTGTTGGTCAAATCCTTTGGAAACCTCTTCAGGCACTGGCAACCGAGTAGACTGATAAGTATTTTTAATTAATGCCACTGTTATCATGTGTTTCATATACTTATGCTGGTATTTTCATGCCAATTGTTAGTAGAAAAATGGTTTTCGCTGCATGCTACAGTTCCCCAAAGCATGAGTTTAGAAAACTCAGAAGCATCTGTCTTGGGCAAGATAAATGTTTAATTATAGGAATTTAGGTGAACACTATACACTGTACATCACCACGTCCAGGCCTGGCTGGCAGAGCACAAAGGTTTGAACCTAGCTAGGTGTCTAAGAACAGCCTCACCAACATTTCTAGGCTTACTATGCCAGACAGCATTGATGGAGCAAGAAATTTGGGGGCTTATGAGTCCCTCCCTTCTTCAAATAGTTACTCCCCATTTCAAGTGTCTGTATTTTCCCATTTCTGCTGACTTGCTATTGTCTCTGAACACCTTCTGAGAAAACAGTTCCTTAGAAGAACCTTCTCGGGGGAACTGTCAATGACATCTCGTCCTTTCCTTTCAAGTCAGAGTAAATTTTTAGGTAGAGGCCAGGGACTAAGACAGCTGTGCCGAGGTTTGGAGGGCTCTCAGCTGGCTAGCAGTATCCCACAACAAGAAGCAACACTAGTTTTGTTTATTTATAGCATTGGCTGAAAGGTTACAAAAGTGCAGTGAAAAACATTATGTCACTTCCTGAAGCCAGCATAAAGATGCATGAAAACATGTTCTCCAGCCAGCCAGAGAATGCAGTTTTGGTAGCAGTGTAGAGGCCACCTCTGTCACTCTGGGAAATGCACTTAAAAGTTCCAGTCCCAGCTCACAGTGTAAGGGGAGGGGTGATTTAGTAATTATTTCTCTTGTTCATTATAGCATTTCGTGCCTGCAAAGCTTGCAGAATATTGGCACTATCCCAAAATATCTCCAGTGCTGATACAAGATCACAAAGCGCTAGAGTGCAATGATGCATCACCACCTCCCCACACAGCAACATGACATGAACATCACTAAAGAACAAGACAGTGACTTTATCACTGAGTAATTTAATTGATGACTTGAGCTCTAAATAGCCACTTCCCTTCACCTCCTCAGCTGCATCTCTCCTTCTAAAGATGTCATCTACACTAAACTAGCACTTACTGTTGTGATACTGATTGATGTTTCATGGCAGCAAGTACCAGGAAAGAGCTCTAGTGGAAGTTCATTAAGTTTAAGCTAACGCATTTCATGATAAACAACAAACTGAATCACTAGAGGAGGGAGAACAGCTTTGATTAACAGGAGATGATCTGTAAAACATCGGGAATGCCCAAAAGCCAGACAGAACAAAGGGTGAAACGGGAAGACAGAGAATGCTAGAAGAATGGAAGAGAATACCATCTCCGAGCACAGGACTAGTAACACAAAAACTACAAGATGTAGGTTCCCTACGTGCTTATTAGACAAAGTAGGATCTCTGTCCCAACAAATGCCTAAGGTGTTTGTTTATTTCATTCTTTTTCAGAAAAAAAATGTATGGAGTAGCTGAAGGGAGAACTGGATACAAAACCATGTCAATTTATGACTATTTCATATGTCATGACTACAATAGTCTTTGTTGGCCAAGAGCAGTTTCAAGATGACTTGAGTAATTTGGTTTCTGCTTAGATTGCAGAGAAGCTATGAACCCCCACCTCTAGGTTACACCAAACTCCATGGCTGTGTTGGAGGCAGGCCAGAGGTTTCTCCATGAGTGCATACACCGATGGACCTACTCTGCCTTTTCCACCCAGTCCCTTCTCCTTTCTACTCCAAAACCTCTTTATCTACTCATGCCTTGGACCCACTTTGTCACTTTTTGAGTGTATTGTCTACACCCTGAACTCAAACACTTGGTCAAAAGATTCCAGGGGGTGAGGAGAGAAACCAAACTTATGACCCTCTCCATATTTCTCAGCGCAAAACAAGACCGAGGTCTCTTAAATCTCCTGGAGTAGGGGGATGCAGGCGAATCCCCACCGTTAGGCAACCCAGAATTGCACAGGCTTCTAAAATCCCTCCAAATTTCTTCATTCAGTCTCTGAACAGTAGGGATGTGGAACGTGTTGGTACTTGAAGTCAAAACTACCACTTGGTTAATTATATAGCTGATTATGTAGGACTCTGTTGGCTGACTTACACACACAAAAGCTTGGGCATTTCAGTAAAAGAAAAAGGAAAAAAAAAGAAAGAAAAGTAAAATAAATAGAAAGACTTACTGCCACAACGTGGCAGGAGCTAGGAATGATGAGAAACAAGGTCTTCTAGCTTCATGTGTGGCATTTACAATATGGAAAACTCAATGCCACACATGAAGTACAGTAAAAGTAACAGAAACAACAAAGTAGCTCTTGGTTTCCTTATTTAAACACTTCAACTACAGCTGGAAGCTCCCCTTCTGCAAAAGCGACTCAGTCAGCACAAGCCCTCTGAACTTTTTCACCCAAGTTGCCTTGTAGGAAAAACACAGTTCCTTACATATCAGTAACTGAATTTTTTTAAATATGTGTGTATATTTAGCAAGGCTGCTGAATTACGGAAATCAGAGCTACACCCAGCAGATACCCTTTAAAAAAAATAAAAATAAAAGTCTTTTGTACATTTTGATTGGGATGACTGCTAAAAATACTCGGATGCAGCTGTTTAATTTGCTGTAGCTCGAAAGCCAGTTTTATACTTTTAATTGCTACTATACAAAATTCTTTGATTGCATTTGATGAAATTAAGATTTTCAGTGTTTAATGATTAAACCTGGGGAAAAAATGTAACCACACGCTAGTTAAAATGTAAATTGTCTGTGCTGGGAAATCTAGGTAAATCTCAGATAGTTGTCACAGATCTAGTTATACTTAGCTTGATAAACTTCTCAAAAGCTGTCCATTTTATAGTCTCCTAAGGGTCAGAAAAGTATTAGAAAACCTACATCTCACTGCAGTCACATAACCTGTGCACTTATATCCAAGGAAAAAATAAGTCCCTGTCACAGCAAATGTCGTATTTTCAAAGACCCAAGATAGCCTGGTTTAGATACACATAATTTTGTGGGTGCAGCTTTTTACACACTGTCCCTCAGGCATGCCAACACTGGGATTCCCACGGACAACACCGAAACACTGGGAGTGTGCAAATACATATGTGTATAAATAAGAGAGATGTTTACATGAGCACACAGAGCTTAGAGGTCGAGGTGTTTTGTTATGCACACAGAGACACAGGTTTTGAGTTCTTCTGGACTGATGCCCAAAGCCACCTGCAATTAACCACATGTTCTTTTTTGTGCTGTACTTTGAGGACGTTAATGCCATGGCCTGCCAGGGAGAGACTAGAGTCTTCACCTTAGAACATCAGAGCCCTCAACGTACCATCACTGTTCAATCGCTTTTTCCTTGAAAAATATGCGTGCCACAGCCCTTCCCTCCCTAAATTTGAGAGTGCTCTAGATTGTTTAGTCTTACTGTAAAGCTGCTGTAAGGGTAATGCACTTCATGTGACATAGTCTGTATATAGGTGACTGTTGTGTCAACATCTGGCATAATGAGGCTGATGTTCAGATTATCCTCTGGAACCTCAAGTTTATCACCCCAGACAGTGTTACTCAAGCATAGCTCTGGCAGCAAGCTAAATATATATTGTTCTTTTAAACAAGAGCAAGCCATATGAAAGGGAAAGCTGAGGTGCCAAGGAAGAGAAGACAGTGGGTGTTATTAGAAGCACGTACCGCAAGAGCACTTGTTCTCACAATCTTTTTAAGAAATACAGCCAACAACTACAGCATGCTGATACCTACTGTGGACTCTAAGTCTTCATGTAACTGTACCACAACTATTGGACGTCACTGCTAAATAAAAATTGTGCACCTACTGCACAGGCCGCGCAGGAGCACCAGGAGCTTAACAGAAGCCTCTGTTCCCATGCATGTATGCAGTAGGCTGCACTTAATTCAGACACACCATGTTTTTTCTTACACTGTTACATTTTTACCTAGTAATTATATTACAAAGGCATGCAGGCAAAGGACAAGCACACAAAGCACACTATTTCCATTTTCTTCCTCCTTGCAGACAATGCCAGGATTCAATGCCCTCATGGATTCTTACAGTACTAAATTCTACCTTCATTTAGTAATCTAGTATATTTTGCACTATCAAATTTTTAATTAACTTAAAATATTTTAAGTCAGACGTGGCTGATTATGCCTCCTGAACACTATGCACTTTGTTCTACCGTAATGAACCCCTGTCGTACGTATATACAGTACTCCTGCAAAAGCTTTATCTGGTCGCTTCTGATAGCACCCCAGATGAAAGCAGTAGGATATCCCATCTTTGTGTCACTTGTGACCTCCCACAGATTACAGTAAAAGTGGCATATAAGGGTATGGATCTGGGCCTTTTTGGTTTGAGTTTGTTTCAGGATGAGCATCAAAGGAAAAAGGTTCATTAGCTGGGTGTGGAAATAATAGTTTTCTAGCCCAAAAATCTGAATGAGGGGCTGTCACAAAGACGCAGAGCAAGACTGGGGTCCAAACAGAGACGTGCAAATTATGTCTCTGGCAAGGAGTTGATCAAGATATATCTACATAACATATTACTAAGGGTAAGCAGAGGTAAGTGTAGGACAAGAGTTCCTGTGTCTGCCCAAATTCCTGTGCAGCCGTGCACAATCCATGCTGTAATGTGTGCCTGTGTACAACCCCGAACATGGAAGAGGTGCAGCCTGAGCTCCCATAACCCTCTAACACAGCTGCCCTAGACATGTCGCAGGGTGCACAATGCAGATAGTGAGAGCACAGGTCAGAGAGAGCTCTGTGCTTTATAGCTCAGCCCCTGCTCCACGTGCCCACAAATGGCACAGATGCTGCCAGTGTAGCTTCAGACAAGTCTTACTCTCTCTTTGCATTCCTGTCCCTGCTATAGAGCCTAATGGGAAATCTTGACTTTCTGAATGTGTCGCCACAGCTGGAGGATTTTTAGGAAATCACACCAGAAATATCACCCCTCTATGTTAATCAAAAAGACACCTGCATTAGGCAGTAAAGACCCTCATGCTGACTCTGCTCTGGCACTGCTGCATTTACGTCCTTAGGCTCATCATGTCTTAAGTCAGTTCACTCCTATCCTGCTAAATATGTGGTTGCAAAAGTTAAACAAATGTCATTAAGAAAGCTGTGATCTTCCCTCAGTCATCTCAGGCATTTGCTAAATCTGCCCCTTTTCGTGGCGTTTTCTGTGATCATTATGATGCCTGCAGCTCCAGCAGAGGTAGTAACAACAGGAGTGCTTGTTTATACAAGCCACAAAGAGCTGTCTACGTTTGAGTACTGTTCTCTTTTGATCTCTCTCACACATACAGTTTTACCTATTGAGTCCATCTTTCTGACTATGGCCACTTTCCCATCATTTCCAGAAATCTAAACTCATTAAAACTAAAATCACATTTCTTCTGATAGATTGAATTTTAGTGTGTGTGTGTGCCAATGAATACAGAAAAAAAATTACGATTGCATTGATGGCACAGGCTTGTTTTAATGACCAACGGTATTTTTTGGATACAAAACCAAAATAATAATAATCTGAAAAAATCCTCTCTCGTTACCAAAGTCTGAAAACAAGCTTAACTGTAAAGCGTACCCAGTGGAAGCTAGGAAGACAGGGGTCCTCTTTTTGTTTATTGATTTTTACCAGAAATAAAGATTAAGAACTATTCTGGTCTTTTCTTCTAGCTTTTGCATTAAAGATAGAGGCTTACTCAAATTATAGTGAACAGCAAAACCCATCCACTCTGAGGCATGACTCATGTTTTTCTCTTTTGAACTCCCTGTCCAAAAGCAGTGTGCGTGGTAGAAGACATGGGTTCGTTTGCCAACGCACGACATTTTTCATGCTGTCACAATACATCTTGTGCCAGCTAATCAGCCAGCCAAGAGTGGCACCCACCAGCTGCAAAGGACGCTCATCACCTCCATTCCCAGTTGGTGGGAAAGTGCCATGTAGGGAAAAGCTTGGACACATGGAGAAATGCTGTTTCTAATAAGTTATTTGTAAAAAGCAAACAAAAAACAAACCCTTATGACAACGTCGTAAAAGATAATGTAACTGTCACAGAGTCTTTCAGAAACAATTCATTGAACTACTTTAAATATTCTTATGCAAGCTCTGGCACGAAAATACTGCAACGTCTGTACAACCAAAGCAAAAGGCGATGAAAGATCCTGTACAACCTCAATTCCCCCTCCCTATCCCTCCCTCGAATACCAAAGTTGCCAGGGTTTCACAGATGTTTTGAGATCATAACACAGGGTCAGAGGATAACTGGTAAGGTCAGCTGGAAAAGGGGGAATGTAAACACTTTTTTTGGACCTTCATGAATGGGACTCTCAGAATAGGAACTTCAGACTGAAGGAAAAATGAGATGATCTGCCTCCACTGCTCTCCTACACTGTACTTCTGGCTTGGGTTCCCACCGTCTTCTATATGAGTCAAAAGCAGGTTTACCTGCTGACTTGGTGAATGCCACTCCAGAAAGGGTAATGGTAGAGGGATATAAATCCTAACCCAACAAGCACAATTTTATCTTAAGAATAATAAAAGAAGAGACATTTAGGAGGTTTTAGGCAAAGCAACAACTAATGATTTTTTTTGTTGTTTCATCATAAGAGAGCAGCACACTCTACTGGCTGTTTCCTCACAGTTTTCTAGCTAAACCTCTACACATTACTGTAAATCAGTATCTTTTACTGTTCCACTGATGCAATCAGGGACAATATAATCTAGCTGGGAAAAAGCTGAAGGGCGTGAACAGCAAGTCGTGCCCCTGCCACCGGCTCACGCTGCTCAAGGCAAAGCTCTTGACTTGCAGCACTGCAGCTTCGGCATTAAAAGAATAAGGAGAATGATACTGACCATTGCAAAGCACAGTGACAGTCATAGTTTAAAGGCACAGAGAGTATTAGTGATGTTGTTACTATATGAGCAATGAAAAAGCAAGGCAAGAGGTTTAAATTTCATCTTCCATACCAACTCAGTCGTTCAGTATTCTTCCACGTTTCCACACAGCACAGTCTCAGGAGAATGCATGTCTGTATACTTATCAAGATGTTTGTGGTTAAACTCTTTCTGTTCTTTAGCTTTGTGTCTCTGTGCAAATACACGATTTTGCCTGGAAAGTATATAACTGATGAAACTGAAGACTGCTATTTTGCTGATTTTGCATGGAGTACATTACAAAGAGATGTCATTCACCCTGATGAAAAGTCTATCTCAAAGGCACATGCCCTACATGCCAAGTTGTGTGTTAGACCACAAGAAACAGCTAAACTGATGCTCCAGTGTTGTGTGAGGTTTCTGCTGTTAGCACCCGGTACACAGAATCCAGTTTCATGTAACTGATTGGTTTAACGTGTTTTGCCTTTCAAAATACACCAATTCAGTACATTCCAAAAATGTTACTGCTCAAAAAACCAACTTGCATACTTAAATATATCATACACCCCTGAATGTCATATACAGAAAACTCTTCTTTCAGATTAAAATAATCTATTTTAAAATAGATAAACAAATAAATTTCTAGCTCCTAAAGCAAAAACATTGGTTTCACAAACAGCTATCAGCAGTCATTAGTGTACTGCAGTAATTTGAAACAAGTCTGTAACTTTCATTTTATGTAACTTATTTGTAGTATTTCACTAGTCCAGATATCAGTTTCCTTATCACAGCTCTATACCAGTTTCTTGGCAATTCAAAAAGAACATCTTCATTCCCCAGTTACAGCTTTGTGTATGTATAGACTACTTATAACACTGTTATATATAAGAAACTTCCTAACTAGAGACAACAAACTGAGAAGGAAAAAAGTGACAAAACCCCCCTCCAGATTTGTATATATACAAATAATTTTGTTCAGATTTACACAGAAACATTTTTATAAATAACCCATTTCTTTAGCATAAATCCACTTAAAATGATTTTGCCTTTTTTTGCTGCAGATGAAGAAATATAACCAAACTCTCACAGTCTACAAAGGGACAACATGATTGCAAGAGACTTCCAGACTTTTATTCTACAGAGAAAGAGACAATTCCCTGGGGTCACTGAAAGTCAAACCGGCTCTTCTGTGTGTCTGTAATTTTTGGTTTACATGAAAACAAATCAATACCATCTCCACAAAACTCTGACTCTATAATGGCACTGAACTGAACTCCTCTTTATCAAGTTCTCAACAGAATTTCAAGTTTATTTTTCTATGTTTATGAAAGAATACATTCAACCAACTGCACCTATGAATAGTACCTAGGAAACAGGACAAGAACTTGCTTCATGAAACCACTGTGTACAAAAGCATCTATGATCATACACAATATCACAGGGAAACAGGTAAGATAGGTTTTGGAGAATGGCATCTTTGGGGCAGCTGGCACATTTCACACACTTCCTTCTGTCTCACAGTAAAAAAGGGATGAATTTTACCCCTGTCAGAGAAGCTAAATCCTTTTGGTATTATAATTCAACCAGTCAGACTTCAATTCCTTCATCCTTAGGGCTTGATTCAAAACCTTTTGAAGTCAATAGAAAGACTTCCCCTGAGTGCAGTAACTTTGGCTCAGATCCTAAACCATGCTCCTATACCTTTCACTCACCCTTACACCTTCCCTCCCTCCCAAATCTTGGAACCAGTGTGAGTGTTTCATGGCTTGGAGGAGCCTCAGGGCTGCTCTGAATTACTTTAGCTACTATTATCTGCCAAAGAACTAACTGGGGGGGATACAGCATCAATCTATTGTACCTTCTCCTCTGGTGTATCTCCATACTGGGCTCAGAAGAATGGTTGGCTTGAGACTGCTAAGATTTTTAGTGTGCCAAAGGAATTCATATCCAGAAACTAATTCAGCTGTTTTTAGTTTACTGGCAGAAAATAAGGCCAGGTTCTGGCTGAAAACAGCTACAATTCATCTCAGAAAACAACTTTCTCCCAGCCCTGCATTCCTTCCCAGCAAAGGGGACCTACTCAGAGCTGGGTTCTCAGAGCCCTTCACTGCAGGGGAGTGTGCATGGCATAAGGCCCTCTGCATCCCAATGCCACCAATTAAGAGAACAGACACTTATAAATATAATTGTAAGGGTCAGATGCACAAGGACTCTCCTTTTATATGGTGATTACAATCAGTCTAAATTTACAAAGGCAGAATTCACAGCCTGTATTTTAAATGTGTCTGCATCTAGCTGAGTCCTAGCAGGATGCCATCCAGAACCCTGGTTTCCTCTCAGAGAGGTCCTGCCTTTCTATTTTTTTCTTCTATAATCTGCTTCTCCCTGGTACTCTAGCTCAGTCATTATTCAGCAGAGCATTGAGTGGTGTGACTGACATCTGTGAGTCCTCTTTCCCTTCATGGTATCACCAGAAAGATTTGTTTTACACTGTTACCAGGCCCCATGTAATGGTCAAACGGTGCGGACTGCAGGCAGAGCCGCTTGCCAGAAACAGCTCTCCCATGTCAAGTATGTGTGTCAAAGCCATCTGACTATACAAGCATTTCTGGAAATCACACTGCATCTCACTGCTGCTGAAATGAAGGGACATCCCATAGGCCTAAATGAGCAACACAGAAGAGCTGACTGTCGTGCACTCCATAAAAATCCAGTCAATGCTCTTATTATTGATGGTTTACCAACAGAAAAAAACAGGATAAAATAGTACAGAAGGTTTATGAAGAACAGGGATGATGTGATAAGGATCAGACATGTTCAGTTTGTACATCTTGAGAAAAATTAGCATCGCTATTTTATTAATGCCTTCTTCACATCAAGAAGCATGTAACATTATGGTAGACGAGCAGAGCAGCTGAAAGTTCAGCACTGTGCAAAAATACCACTCTCCAAAGCAGAACCCAAAGGGTACAACATGATCAATGTACAAAGCTGTACCACCACCATAGCCACTGTCTTTTTTTTTTTTTTTTGCTAGTTCCTGCTAATTTCCTTCTTTTCTTCTTTCTCCCTTTTCATTTACTTCCTTCCTTCAGGATAATGTGACAGCAGTCTACCAACGTTATATATATGCACACTTACACTTTTCCCATTCTAATTAATGGATTGCCTGAACCAAATAAAAGTGAGACACACAGTCAAAGAATTCCTCTTCAGGACTTTAAGAAACACACCAGTGTAGAGAAGAAATTACCACATCGACTCATTATCATCAAAAACACTCCAACATATCCTTCTAAAATAGATTCAGAACTACATGTTAATGACTGTCTAAAATGCATGGACTTATTTCTGGTTTATTTTTTAAAGCTTGAGGAAACATAAGCACAGCAAAAGAGAAATGTTACAACCTGCAACACTATGAAATAAGTACTCAGAGGGCTATCTAGCATTACTTACATGGTCTGAATATGGAAGAAAACTTTGACAACTGGAAATTGATTACTAAGCAGATAGTCAGCTGCACAGATATGTTCCTTCTCTTTCCTAAAGCATCTTTCAAACAGCTTGCCTGCTGTGGATCTGCCAGACAGCGTGTGATATGTGACTACATGATTGTGTGTGGGGGGGCAGTGAGCACTGCTGAGTTCTCCACAGCTGCTCCCTGCTGATATGGGGTGGGTCTGCTCCTATCTAAATTTAGTCTAGTTTAATCAAGCTATTCTCCTGCCTAAATTTAGTCTAGTTTAGGCAAGCTATTGGGGCTGTTCATGTGGTCAACTGGCTGAAAAAAGGCATGTCCTGAAGACAACTCATTCCACTTTAGATTCTCATGTTGTCGCTCTTTTGAGATGTCCCTGACTATACAGCCAACCCCAGCAAGTAACAGAAACAAGGCATTTCATAGCGACCTGAGTAAGACAGATGCCATATTCAGTGATGAGGCTGCAGCTGGGGTCTTCAAAGGGGATGGCTCAAAGACCAGTAAGTAGGGCATCCCTTGAAGCCTTCACCAGCCGCACCCAGCAAAAGGTTAGGAGAGTACCTTCTAACTAACTACTGATCTGCTGAACACTCCACGCTGAGCACCATCATTTTTCCCTCCTTACAAGTGTTGGGATTTGCTTCTTGCTACTTTCATCTATGTGGATTTGATCTACTGGTGCATACAAGAAAAGCTTATAATACCTGTAGGCCCAGCTGAAAATAAGGGCATGTTTCAGGTACCCACATCAAATACCATTGTGTCTACAGCACAGAGCTGCTAGACTGAAGCTTGCAGTTCCAATTGCACTGTACAGGAACAAGGGAATAGTCTGTGCAACTGAACAGCAACAAATTCAAACTTGAAAGGAGAAATACTTTTGTCAAATACGGTGTAATTGGACCTTGGAGCTCATTATGACAGGATGTTGCTGGGGTTTCAGTCTTAAGAGAGCATAGGCGTGTACTGAAACAGTAGTAATATCCAGGGTTGTAACAGTTAATGCTAAAAGGAAGAGTATGGGAACAAAACCGAAACCTTATGCTTCAGGATTTAAAGCAATCTCAATTTACTAAGAGAGATCTTTCCTGAGCGTGATGAAAAGAGGGAGGAATTATCCACCTCTGCCTGCTCAGAGCTGCTGAAACCTTCCTCTGACATACCTCATGCTGGACAGTGTTGAAAATAAAAGTACTTCAGTGGATGGATCTCAGGCTTGATCCATGCTGCCATTCACGTTACCAAACATCTCCTTGTTGATTATACACTCCAATAAGATAGTTCTGTATGCAACGTGCATTTCTGTAAGGACATGACACTCAGAAGGGCCAATTAACTATTTATTTACTTATTTACTTCAGTGTCAGAGATGTCTTTTCAAGCCACATATATATGCATAAATTCATTTCACATAAAGTGCAATTAGACTTTGGAGCTCATTATCACATGATCTCCCTGGGGTATATGTATGCAAGAAAAAGACTTTGCATTTTTAGCTGTCTCTTGAGGACCCCAGAGATCACAGTTCAGACAGTTTAGGCAAGGATATTCCTCTGGGAAAAGGGTAGGATGTGCTCCACCACTCCTGCTCTGTCTGAACAACTCCCACTGACTCTGGCAGAGACAGCATGTACAAAATGAGGGTACACAGCACAAAAGAAACTTCTGACAACAAGGGAGGGTTCTGCATGCCTGCAGAGAAGGTTTCAGCCATGTTAAAATAAGATGGGTTGTTGTTTGTACGAGGTGAGACTTTTCCCCTTGTCAGTTAATAGAAGGCCTGGAATACAGAACATGCTGACTTACGTATTTTGCTGGGAAAATAATTGGAGATTTGTTTTATTATTATTATTGAAAAGGAGACAAGTGGATTTAAAACATATCATGTTTTTAGATGACTAAGTTTCCTCTGTATGGAAGAAGAGGTATAAATATCGCATTTGAAAAATGTCATGTTGATAAAAAAGCTACAGTTCCACCAATATAAAATATGAATGTAAACAACGTGTCTGTCAGACATGGCTATAACATACTGCTTAACACTGCTAACTTATAATATGTACCTATTATTGTTAGTTCTCTTAATGAAAGAAAGTAAAGACACTGCATAAATTCTTGAACACATGTTTCACTTTTCCAGCTGCCTTGTGCTGTAGAACATCATGCTAACAAGAAGTGATGCTAACAAGAAGCTAAAACCAGTGTAGCAAATGGGGCATTTAAATATATATAAACATACAGACATTCATATATAAATAGAAACTGGCTATTTTGGGGAAATGAATGGATCCCTAGACAGACATATTTCAGTTTAATATTACCTATATTTTCCTACATGGTAACCATTACAGTCCTGCTTAATTAGAAAAAAAAAATGGTTATGCTCACTGCTAAAATGGAAAGTCAATATTCAGCTATCATCTCTTTTAGGTTCAATAAGAAATTTTGTCTGTCAAGCACAGGGAGCAAAAAGAATATGAATCTTGACACTTTTCCCCAGTCACTTCAAATCGAGACTTGACACCTATACCTGCTAGCAAAAGGCATGTGTTCACATACAGAACGTTTCCATACAGACTGCCACCATGCAACATCACTGACAGTGTCAGAAACCTCAAATCTCTTTGCTTTAACATAATTAAAAAGCATATTTCATCACCATCTCCAAATACGCTGCACTTGCACTGTCTCAAAGAGATTATTTTTGTCCTTTCCTGCACCAAAATCTATGTTTTCTGCCATGATTTTCAAACTCTGCTTAAGTACAAAGCATCCACATCATTATTTGCTGAGAACTACAGCTCAGTGTTGCAGCAGGGTGGCATACCTCTATGTAACCACCACATCGTAAAAATGGTATTCGATTCACACGTCACACTAAATACTTACTGCAGAGTCATATGCAAGCATTAAGCTATACTCTCTCTTTTGAAACAAACAAAACCCTAAAATTAATCCAAGGGGACTGCATAAAACAGGTTGAGATGTTAAATACCTCATGACGATTACTAAGAAGTCTGTAGACTTGAGTATCTGATTAAATAGAGAGGGAAAAATGACCCTTTGAACTTATAACCTACTGGGGGTGGTTTCTACTGCAATAACACCCTGTTTAAACCCTATGGCTACAGTACATCTGCGGTTCACTGACTATAATTGCAGCTTTAATACTGTAACTGTAGCAAACAAGTCCCATGGTATATTAGACTAAACACACGAGGCATTCTGTCCTCTTGACTACAGCCTGTTTAATGGCATTTCAGGCTCCAGCACATAAGTCTGCTCTTGGCCATGCACTTCCAAGCAGTTAAAGTTGGCCGGAGCTGGTTCCAGAGGAACAGCGATCCAGCCCAACTGGGCATTGGACAATTACTTGAGAATATCATTTAGGGTTGAAAATGATATTTATCTAGTGATTGAAATCAGTTGGGAACTCAGTTACTGTTGTGTCAGCATTATGTCTTTCCTGGAGCCTTCGGCACTGTTGGTTTGGCTTGTTCCTACACTGGGCATTTACAGCTGGGCTGACGTGGCAGCTGAAGAAGCAGCATACTGAGTGTATTTGTTTGTGTGCTTTATTATACTTCACTCTTTATCCTGGCCTCCCTCCTGGAAAAAAAAAAAAACAAACCAACAAACAAAATACAACACAACCCACATCAGAAGAATTGAACTCACTCTGACTATCCTTTCCCCTCCTTTTCAGAGGTCTGCCCATGTCCCCCCCTCCATTGGCATGAATCACAGACAGGAGTCCAGCCCAGAGCCAAGGACTCGCTTTGAGCCTCATTTGTCAAACACGTTGCCATCTGCAGCCTCCTCTCTGTAGCTGCCCAAACAGAAATTGATATCTATTTAGGGTGAGTAACCTATTGAAACTCTTGAAGTGTGATGTTTTCATCAGCCTTGATCAGATGTCCTGGCTTTATCTCCGCTGTTACAGACTGGCCAGTGGAGCTCCTGCTGCCATGCCTCATGATGTATGTATGTAGACCTCTGAAATGCTCCCTTTCTGTCCTAAGGAACCTGCTTTGGCAGGGGGGTTGGACTCAATCTCCTAAGGTCCCTTCCAAGCCCTACAATTCTGTGATTCTTTAGTGAGAGGTTTTGTCTATCCAGTCCTGCCCAAAAGACCAACCTTTGAACAGCTTGAGCCTTCCTTAAATCTCACACTAAAATGAGTCATTAGCAGTCATTAGTCTAGTCCTGACCCTCAGACTGAGTAAGCTTTTTTTTTTTTCCCCAAACAGGATTTCACTTTTGCTTTCCTTCAGTAACACACAAATATTCCAGTTTTCTGACTGTATCTCTTGGTCAGTGAAACTTCAGTCCTGCTAATGTTCCTGCCTCCCAGAGTTGGACATTTCTCTTCCTGATTTTCTACCTTTATTTTTGGCATCTTCTTTCAAACATATTACTGAGTATTTTCTTCCATATACCAAATTTATATAATGCAGGATGACCCAGAACACAAAGGAGACCTGGTATTTTGTCCAAGATAGGTGCTGATCTTCAAAGCAAAGCCATTCCTTTGCTTCTTCACTGTCCCTCTTTGAACCTCTGTTCCCCTGTAACCCACTCCCTTCCACAGCTCCTATACTGTAGCTGTACACTTCCACCTCCATGAAGCATCTGTATCCCCATTCTCACTTCTTCAGCTGGAAAGCCCAGGGACATTATTCCTGCAGGCACTCCAGAGGCTGGAAGGGGTCATGCTGGCTGCTTGCCCCCGGGTAAAGAGTCCAAGTTCCTGACCTCAAAGAAAACATAATGAATACATGGCAAGTATATTCTTAGGGCAACTATTTGGAAAAGAAAATAAAAATCTCGTTGTTTTTCTAATGTAGAAGAAATGGCAGATTATACAAATGCCCAACAGTAGCTTATACCACCAACTACAGTCTAGTGGGAGCTGTTTCCAACAGCTGCAGGTACAGTGCAAATCGCATATGGACACTTGTCATCTCATACCACAACTACCAGCCAAACAAGTCACGGTGATTTCCTTAAAATATTGGAAGCGCATTTGGCACCCAGTTTGGCCAAGGAAAGGAGACTGCACATGAATATTTAGATTTGCACTACATCCTCAAAATAATATAGGTTAGAACTTTAAAAAGAATGTATTGCCCCTAATGATCATCGTAATGCTTCACAGGGTTGTAAGTACCTTTCAACCTAGGTTATCAAAACACTTTACAAAGGCAGTTAAGTAAGTATCATTATATCTATTCTCCTCTGAGGTGACAATGACTTTGTGTCAGTTATAACTGCAGAACAATCCAATACTTATCCATTATTCAGCTTCCCAAAATAACCTGTAATTCTCCAAGCAACTCTAACAGGAAAACGAAGTTACAAATGGGGCAACTGAATGATTCATCCATCAGTGAATATAACGGCTTCTTCTCCTAACAGGCAAAATTACCACCACATTGCACTCATGCTGCAAGTAATGATGGCTTGCACCTATACAGCATCTTTCAAGCCACATGATCCCAAAGCACTGGACAAACTTGCTGCAGTAACAGCTGAGAACTGCCACACGGCATCATAGCACAGCCACCTCTGGGAAGGCTTGCAGATAGAAGCACAAAATTAAAGAAAAACAACCATACAAACCTTAGCTGTTTTAAAAAGAAAGCTGAAAAAGGGTGTAAATTCTTCTTGGTGTAGAAATGTAGCAGAGCCCTTTTCGGTAGGCGACGCGAAAGTTACAGTGAGACAATCAGTCGAAAAAGTCTGTGGGGTTTCCTAAATAAACACAAAAGCCAAGGCCCCAGCAGGTGGCCAAGTTTGATATTCAAATCATTAACATTTTACATGTGGAGTTTTCATTAGGACAAGGTTACCACATGATGGACAATCTGTATATATTTGCAGATGTGGCATGCAGGGAAGTCAAACCTGGGCAAGGAGCATAATTCACAGCAATCTCTGCCTGAGAATAGCTGAAGGCAATGTCCAATCAAAGTACTGTCAGTGCAGCGCTCAGCGAATAAATGAGTTGCTTTGACAGGAAATTCCAACAGCAATTTTAATTCTGATCAGGCTTCAGGAAGTGGAAAGAATAAAAACACATCAATTATAGTGACAGGAAGTTTTAAATCACATGGCAAGCAGCTGCTGCCAAAGGACATGTCTGCCAGCTTTGTTAAGATGTATGGTATTTTGGTGCGACCAAAATTTTACACCAAAATTTTACGGGCTGACATCAGTCCCTAATTGTATGTTATCCCACTACAAGGGTAAAGAAAATGACACAGTGCAGACAGAACACCCTCATTACAACAAATCAGAGACCGCTTTTTTTTTAAAAAAAAAAAAAAATCCTGACCCAAAACAAGCATATTTATAACAACTCCAGAACACATCACCAACTAATGATACGGGCCTGCATGAAGCCCATGCACATCTGCCTCAATGAAGCAGGAGATCCCAGCAGCAAGACAGAGACACCATCATTTCCCGAGACAGCCTTAGGCTGCACGGCAATCAGCACTTTAATCATTTCACATACATTGACTTTTTGCATTAATCCATGTTGTAAATGGTGACCCCTGAGATAGGTCACGGGAGGAAGCATGGAGAGCTGTTTGATACTAAATTCTTACTGTATGGTGTGGATTCAGAGCCTAGCAAAGAGCTTCCTTCAGTCACAGGGTTAGGTGCTTTTCCACATTCCCTTTGCAATACTCCATCTGACACAAACACATCCTGGGCTAGATTTCTTACAGCAGAGCCTAATTAAGTTGGCCTGGGAACAGGATGGCGGGGCTGAGGTGGGCAGGGAGAGGAGGTCTTGGGTTAAGTTGATGGTTTTTCTCCTATGGCATTATGGTTCAAATGGCTATCACTTCAGGGCAAATAATGCAAATGGGTGCAAATCGTTCTGGCATCGCTTTCAGGAACACTGAAGTGATTTTTATATAGCACTGGAGGACTGGAGAAGGTCCTTAAAGCAAAGGTAAAAGACTAGCCTGACACAACGCTGTAAAGCAGCCTAACTATTCAGCTATTTAGATCCCCCAGGGTAAATCCTTGATCTCACTTTTGTCAATGGAGATTTCATAATTGCTTTCAGCAATTGCTTCTGCCCTAGAGTCCAAGAAAGGAATGGCTATTGCTGGCTCCATGGCACACACCTACAGGATAGTCGGCTGTGGCAATTGCCATTCAATGCAAAGCGACTGAACAAGTGTGCTGAACTCCCAGAACAGTAATTGACTCATATCCTACACAGATAATGGATTTATATCCTCCACAACTGAATTACATCCTCTGCTACACAGCTTCCTGGCCTGAGTAACTCCTGCTGCCCCTTCGCTGAAATGGCTGAGAACGTCAAAGGGTTCAAACCCGCAGACTGTGTTTTTCAGATAGGTGGGTAAGTTCAGGAGAGAGAAAGTCACCCTCAGAAAAGGAGGTGCTCATGAGCTTTGCTAATCACATGGGGACAGATAGGGCAGTATTTTCTAAACTGCAGGAAAAAATACTCAAAAGTGACTGGAGTGTTTATGCAGATTTAGCAAAGGTCACCAAAAAGTGTGTCATTTTGACAATACTGGCAAGCTTTGTATAAAGTTTTGCTTTTCAATGAGAATATTTTTCAATAAAAAGAATACTGGAAGAAAGATTTAAACTAATTCTACATAAAATTTTTCATTATGCCTTTGGAGATGGTGTGAATATTGGATTCCAAAACAAGGAAAAAAAACCTGTCAAGATAAGACATGATACATCTTTTTATTTCATTTTAACTTCTACTTAAATAGTAAATGAAGCTAAAACATAAAAGTGCTCATCGTTTCCTGCATAATTATCCACATTCAAATCTCTCCTCAGGAGAGATTCTGTAGGCTTTGATCCAGGGATTTTCAAGCATTTAAGGAAGATACAGGAGCCAAATCCCTCATTTTTTTTCTGAAGAAAAGATGGTATAATTTCCATGTGCTTTTAAGGACATTCCACACATGGACAATCTGGCCTGAAGGCAGAGACAAAGGAAAATTCAGGCATACTTCTTAAATGCATATTATTTTTGTAAGTCTATTATTTCTGTTATTTTTATCTCTATAAGATTCTCTTTATATTTCAATAGAATCAGTGATTACAATCCAAGAATACATAGAGGGTTTCTAGAGTGTATTTTACTAATTATCCATATTTTTCATCAAAATAACCCTATTTCACCCTAAACCAACATGTATATATATATGTATATATATATGTATGTATACATGTAGATGTATATCTTTTTCAATGATCATGCGATATTTCAACTGCAAAGCTATCAAGCACCAAGAGTCACTTAACACTCATTGCATGCTGCTGCCCTGCAAAAATATATATGGCAGCGACAGAGCGAGTGTGAGAAACTCATCTTTAAAGATAGGGCTGAGTCCTAAGACACTGTAAAAATAAACAAATAAAAAGAAATGGACATTTGTATATACAGACATCTACGTAAAACCCCCTCTGTTGACCGCTAAATCACTTTGTGCTTCAATCACTTCATGCTTTGCCTGTCCCTAAAACAGTCAAAAAAGTGAACAGCACAGATTTCCTGGTTTTGTTTCCCAGGACTGTCCCGCAAACAGACTTGCTTCCAAAATCCAGCACTGGCCCAAATCCTCTACAAGTTTCTCACTCAGGCTATCCGGAAGCGTACCTTGAAGGATGAGCATCTCCTATGGTACATCTTTGGATACATCTTGACTACCTATCACAGTGTTCTTAGCAGAGCCATTTTAGGCAGTTCCCTTGCTCTGCACAAGGACTGTGGCAGGCTGGGGTGTGCTTTATCTGTCAGCTGAACCAAGAACGCTCCCATTTTTCAAGCTAAGCTCATTCTTCAGTCCTTACTGTTGCTGTGGCTGTTTCATGCGCCAATAAAGCCTGCAATAAATCAGACTTTCATGCGTCTTCCTCCTTTGTTAATTAGCCACTTTGTGCAAAGTATCTACAAACCATGGAAATAAATCTTTGGTTTCAGCGGTTTGACTTCTTTCCTGCTGGATTTCTTCTCTCTCTGCTTTTAACAGCTAGTCCACAACCAACACCTGGACTCCAAGACTTTCTTACAGCGCTGCCTTTCTGCTTATACCCACAAAGGACCCACTGGTCCACTGACTAGACTGTCAGTGTTCATGGACTAATGAAATACTAGCCGTGCGTCATGGACATACACAGCTGAAACTCAATCCTTGTAGCCCTAAGCCTTGGTCATTCTCAGGTTTCTTTTACTTTGTTCCCAGCACTGCTTGCCAAAAGTAACTCCAGGAACAAAGGGTACTAGTTGAACATAATATTGGTTTTGAGCTGTAGATTGGAGAAATGTAGACAGGAACACTTGCCAACTTTAACCAGAGGCAAAGAGCAGCACCAATTTACCAGGAGGTGAGTTATAGCGCCTTTGATGTCCTGACTGATGCTGCACACCCCCATATTTCACAATGAAATTACGACCTTATAGCTGTATGATCTCTCCCCCATCTGGCTCTGTCCACCTCCAGAGACAAACTTCCCATGCCAGGATGCACATGGTGGCAGTTTTGAGACTGCCACCCTCATTCCTAGCCTAAATCAGGGTTCTTCTGATTTACAGTGCACAGTATCTAGTCTACCAGCTGATAGCAGACCCCCAAAGGCAGGACATCACCAGACGCCGAGATGCTGGTTCATTTAGTTCATCAGCTCTTTGCAACTCACAGAAGCCTTGCCTTCTCTGAAGGGTATGCTGCAGCTCATCAGACCAAGATTATTTCTCATTTACTCTAACGAGCAAAACTGCAATGGAGACCACAATCAGAGCATCTGGGATCAGGAGCAACGCAACAAGATGACTCATTAGCCTGTGGGCAGACTTCTCCCAGTGCAGGATGTCAGCTCCTCACATCCTTTCCCTCTGCCACCTCCAGCAGCATCCTCTTAATTTCTTAGGAAAATATAAATATGACTTTGTGGTTTTCAGGACTTCCTCTACTTCCTCTTCATTATTTCTTCATTCTTTACAATCTATTATTCATCTGCCTGCTTGTTCTATTCATCTTGATTTCTTGTCCATCCCTATTGTCAGAAGTATTATTCTTTAGCTTCTGATGTTCCTGTATCTCTTCAACTCTTTGTCATTCCACCAAATGTAATCTTTGTCAGTATTTTCTCCAATGCCTTTCTCTGATCTAGCTTATAACTGGTCTTCTCCTGGATCATTTTGTTTCTTCATCAGTTGGGGACTGTTATTACGATTAGCTAATCCTTGGAAAACTCTGTTAAACATCACAGGTGGATTTAAAGACTGAAATCCATCCCATCATGAAAAAGATCTTATCTCCAGAAAACCACTGATTATTGGTTTTCCAGCTGATACATTGAAGGTTCACCTCCTGGAAAGCCTCTCCTCTTAGTCAACTTCCTATGAGGCCATATAAAGGTCTCTCCCCACCTCAATGAGTTGGTCAATGATATAATGCTGGAGCATGGTGATTTTGTAACCACCTATCTGATTCCTCACAACCATCAGAACAAGAGGAATCATTTATGAAGATGGCTTTCAACATTCATCTAAGTTTTTTTAGTCTCTTTAAAACCACTGAAAGTTTGTAGACTCCACTGCTGAGCCTTCTCCAGGGATCACGCTACTCCCTGTAGAGATGCGAGTTCTTCCCAAGTCCTGTTCCTTTGGTCCAAGGCATCTTGCTTCATTCATTCCTTCCCTGGGGAACTTGTTCAAGACTCTTGCACAACTGAGATCTCAGTATCCAAAGAACCACAAAAAGACAGCACTGTGTTTCAGTTTGGCCACACCCAGTTTTTGAAAAGCAAGTGCTTCAAACAAACCAACAGCTTACCTCTTTCAGCAACACAGCTTGCAGGGGAGGCAGACAGGCCATGGCCTTTTTTACAGACCCTGAATGAAAGCCCCACCAGCACAAGAGATTCTGAGGACTAGAATTCCACCAGTAACTCTAACCCACGACAGGAATGACCCAGCTTCCTGCAGGATCGCGACAGGTCTCACAAAACCCACTGAAACATTTGCCAAGAGGACTACCTGCATTTTTATTACAGCGGCGCTTGGAGTGCCAATCAATATTGGGCCTTCTGCCTGGTACAGATGTTACTATTCAGCGTGTTAACTGAAAGGGGACCAGATTATTCAACCTCCTACTCCCAATACAAGCAGTTAAATAAAAAGACCTTTCCATGTCAATGTGCCATTTGTACTGACAAATGCTCAGCAGCACGGGTCATAAAAGCTAGACCACAAAGTCTGTTTCTGGGGGAAAAAAAAGTTTCTTAAACTTATTTTAAGATTCCTATCTATGCATTCATGCATGTGCATTTAACCATATACATAATTCACTTAAGTTTAAGAGACCTGCTTTTAAATACTTCACCACTGTGTCATACCATGGAAACTACCTCAGGGCTACTAGGAAGGGGGTTCAAACATCCCTCATATAAAACACATCATTATGCATTAGAGGAAACTTCATTCACCAGAGAAGAATGGCACACCAGCTGGAGGTGAACACCATAAACCACATAAAGTTTTAATTAAATTCATTAAAAATTCTTTGTCTCTCACTGTGTTTGCAGGCAGATAGAACCCTTTAACAATGGCTAGTGCACAATCAGGTTTGTCAAAACTAATAATAATACAAAAGCATTTGCTCACCCTGGGCATTTTGAAAAAGTTGGAGTAAGTGTATTATTTTTAATATGGGCATTTATAAATTATTGCAAGATGTGGCCGGTCTTGGGGCAGACTTGCTGTTTCTATTGTTCATTGGACTGATAAAAGGTGTTAATAATAAAAGGCATATTTCTAGCAGTTGCAAAGTGAACTGACCTGCAACATAGGAAAGAAGCATATTTTCCCCTTAAACCACACATATATAAGCATTTTCAATGATCAGTATTTCTTTACAGCACGTCTTCTAGATCCCATACTGGTACTTATGATAGACAATTACATTTCCGGCCCTTCGGAGCTCGCAGTCTGTCAGCAAAGCAGGATACAGCAAATGAATGTTACAGTACCAGACCTCCTCCTGCAAACACATACATGCCTAATGTCAGACAATCAAATATGCCAGGGGACTAATCATGAGCATAGAGCATGCATAAATATTTGCAGGATAAAGCCTACTAGCCAGGGTAAAAGAGGCTAGCTATGTGGTTGCTTTGCTCTTATGTAAATGACTTTGTTTTTCAAAGCTTGCAAAATACTTTTATGTTTAATCAAATCCAAATAAAATGATTCTACAATGTACTGAAGGGCTTCACATGATGAGTCACTGACAATGTCAGCTCTTTAGACTCATGGCAAGCACTTAATTTTGGTCCTAGTCCAGGTCCCATTGAAGTCAGTGGGAGTCCTCTCCCTGATTGCAACATGAGCCTTTGTTACTAAATTATCTCAAGCTGATGAACTGTGAAACAGAAAAGTTACTTTTACTAACCATTCCTAATCCAGACTTATTAAAGATAATTGTAAACTGGTACTAACTAATTCAGTAATTAGGCCTGAAAACATACTCACTGCATAGCTAATACATAAGGGTTGGGTATTTATTTTTCATACTTTGTCAAGATGCTCTGACACAAGAAATATCACAAGTCAAACCCTATGTAATATGGTTGAAACTGGGGAAGAGATGACAGAAAGTGTATATTCTGCATCCTACACCATGGCAAACAGATTTGTGGTTTTCTCCATTTCACAGTCACAGTGCTGTAAGTTTTGCTCACTGCTCTTTGGGGCAAGGAATTAAGCAGGCTGTAGATCTACCTTTACTGTCAGGCACATGCCTTGAGCAAAACGTGACAAACAAGCATTTAAGCAACCACACAATACAAAAATTAGTTTGGTGTATCAAAATCAATGTTTACTGCATAAAGTGTAGTATCAAGTCTCCACAAAAAAGTATTTTGCCTGGTATGAAAACACATTTTAATTGAAGAAACAAAATAGTAATTTGTCTATTTTTTCTCTGTCCTGTTGCCTTTAAGTATCAGCTGTAGAAGTGCTGTCCTCAATTACATAGGTTTTTGAGGAAAATAAGATGCCTGCTTTTTCACTTTGCTTTCACACAGGCTCAACAAACAACTTCAAAGGAGAATAGCTAAGAGATGAAGGAGCTGAAGAAAAGCAATAGCAGTAACAACAGTCCCAGAACTGTTTCAGGGTTGACAGAAAAACACTGCACAGTGCATTTGACCATATTCCCACCACAAAATGGTGGAAATCATCTAACCTCAACCATCTAAAGATGAATTTTATAATTGAAATGTAATAGCTAAGTCCTGCAGACAACAAAGAAGGGCACAAGTAGAAGGTAATTCTTTCAGTGTTATGATAAATACAATGGTAGGGTAAACTGCCTTCTGGAAGGGTCTGTCTCACTCTTTTGACCATCAAAAATCTTCACAGGGGCAGACCCCTCAAGGTAGAGCTACTGCACACAATTACACTGAAATATTGAAGTATCTCTACAGAGATGGAACTAGTTAGCTTGGGTGCTAGCATCAGTCATGCTGCCAGATCAAGCAGCTCTGTGATGGCTAAAAATCCTAATTGATCTGGCTGTTTAGTTGACATGTACACTTAGTTCATGTTTAAACTGTTAGTAGTCTCCTCTACAGGCAAATAAAGAGATATATCTATGTCTCTGTGGTGACTGTGACTCAGCCTGTGATTTGATTTGAATTGCACATGGGGATTGTAACAAATATAGGACTCCTGACATCTGCTCCATTGCTTTGTCCCCAAGGCTATCACTTGCCAGGTGGTGAGATCTTGTAGTGGTCACCTTTCTACATGTATCTACAAGTATCTGTAAATCTACAGATATAATATAGATAGATGTAATCTAAACAATATATCTATAGATATCCCTATATGTAAATACTTTTAAACTACAGAAATACTTCTTAAACTTTTAAGCATTTCGGTCCACAGACTAGAGAGACAAAAGGAGAAAAGGGAGACCAGATTAATCTTCTCTTCACTCTTTCTCCATAATGTTATAAACAAGGAATTGCTGGACAAAAAGCTCCCAGACATACAGGATCAGTGGTGCACTCATGCCTGCACACTCAACCTTAACTCTGTCCTAGGCCGCCTTGGAAACTGAAGCTCACTTTGTTCACTGGAAACCTTTTCATGGCTGCATCACTGAGACACAGATGTAAATTTTTTTGTATCTTAGATTACTTAACTCTTACATCCTTAAAATGTATGCAAAGGCTTCAGTGCCAACTCCTAGGAATCCTGTTTGGAAATCTGCAGCCCTGAATCCAAGCTTTCCACATTACCCAAACCAGTGAAAAATAAAATGCAGACAAGAAGACATCGTCACTCCTGATCAGTCCAAACTGTGTGTTCTATCACGCCCAGTTCACATCTGGACCAAATCAAATAGTTCCATCAGCCTAGAAACTTGGGCACAGACTGAAGGGCAGTCTAGGCTAGAGTCCATATCCCATGTCACAAGGCTGTGTTGTGTTCAAGTTTCTTGGCCTCAATCATCCCTTCAAGTGAGAGAGGGGCTGGGTATGTGACCAAAGTCATCCCACCACAACATATGTGCCCTCCAGTTTTCAATGAGTGAAAAGAACAGGTCAAGATGATTCTGAGTCTCCATTCTGGAAGGTTGTTTTGAGCTGTGTTTTCAACCTGCATACTATCTGTGATGCAGCATCAGCCTGTACAGAGTTCTTCACACTGTCAAAGGCAAAATCTTCAGTGCTTCCCATGCCTCATGGCATACAAGTGGTTGTTTTGAGCATGTCGTTGCTGAGTAACTGGTGCCTAGGAGAGGGAGAGTAAGGCCTGAACATCTGGATGGAGAAGGCAAGAAATGAAATACAAAACCACCACCATTAAGAGCTAAGATTTCAAGAATTCCACAGTTGGGGCTAGACCTTCAGAAGAGTTCAGCTCCAAATCAAGGAGTGAGACCTGAGTCCTCAAAACCCAGCAGCTGCTACTGAGACCAGCAGGGTATTTGAATGTGCAGGCATCTGCTTGTGCCGAACTTTGAGGTGCTGGACCCATTTTGAGCTCTGATGTGGGTAACACTGCAAGGCGAGCGGGGTGAGGAAAAAAGGGAGAAGAAGAGTATCCACAGCAACAACATGCAATTATAGACTGGAAATAAGTGTGAAGCTTCATGGCCTGAGAGCCACACATTTTGGAAAAATAATGATTATGCTCCCACTTCCTGTGGGCCAATAATAAGGGCATTAACTTGCAGGAAGACCAAGCACTGGCATAGAGGTTTATAGCTAGCACATACATGTAAATTAATTGCAGCTCAGAATGAATTTATGCTAAGTTTATTTAAAATAAGATCGATGGGCAAGTAGCAGCCAGAGTCTGGTTGAAAAGTGACATTATTTGTGGAGACAGTCTATTGTATTGCAGCAAAAGAGAATTCCATCTTCTATTAATAGTGGCCAGTGGGAATTCATGCTGAGACTTTTACTTCACTGACAGATCCATTTCATTAAAAGTTTCTTCATCCAGATCCTTTCTTCAGTTTTCATAGTAACTCTTGAGAGTGTGTGTGTGAGCGAGCAAAAGGGTTCTCTGGAAAGGATCCAGCTACTACTAATTTTGAGGGAGGGATTCTCAAATACTTCAAATGAGATCTGTAATTTGTCACTATAATAAATATAACATGGCTTTACAGGACCTTGGGAGCAGCTCTGGGGAGAGAGAAGAGGGGTCCAGGGTTGCCATTAGAGGGCTCTGCCCAGGTGGTGGGTTCAGGCTATGAAGATACAGTCTGTGAACAAAGACCCAGCTTGGGGTTCCTCCCCATTCATCCTCAAGGCCAGTAATGACCCTGGCGTGTGGCAAACCCTCTTCATCCCACCTAATCCAGCCACTTGGCTCCCTCTCCAGTTAGTCTGAGGGCAGGCAGCTGACACTCCATCCAAGGCAGGTGGCCTCTCCTATGGAAATGAGCCAATTAAAGGAAACTATAGAGGGGCACAATTGGCCAGCTTCTTAAGCTGTGGCTCCACTATAGAATTGAAGATAGAGAGGTGGTGAACAGGAGAATTTTCAGCTGCATAATTTTTGACCCAGTACATTAGTAGCATGGGTTAAAACAGAGAAGGGGATTTTGGCACGTGAATCTTTTTCCTTTGAGTCACAACTGCCAAGAAACAAATTGAGAAGCAACAGTAGTGGTTATTTTTCTGTACATCTTTTTAACACTACTAATGAAGGGCTTTCCACATTATGGCCTGTGTCTATTTCAGCACTGATTTTGTATCTACTTATGGGATTAGAAAGATTAAGTGCTAATTGGAGCACCAAGGATTAATAACTGCTACTTCTGCAATGCACATTTTTCTTAATCTTGTCTTTAATTCCAGTGGAGATTGGTCCATGTTACAAAGCCAGGGTTTGCCAAAGGTCTCTAAACAAGCAATAGAAGGTGCTGGGTATTAGTTTTCTTGTGTATGCTGAATGGGCATCATCCATTAGACTAAGGGAGGAATTACAGGGATGGTAGGAAAAAGCATACTTTGTTTCTGAAGAAAACAAAAAGCTATGTCTTCATTGTTCTGATGGAAGCACTGTTAACCCAACTTTCCCCTTTTTATATTCCTACCTATAATTTCCAATTTCAGCATTGTAATACATACAACATGTTGTTAATTCACAGTATATTCAAATACTACTGAAATGATATGTGTGGTAGAGAACTAGGAACACGTGAAAATAGCAAATGAGAGAAAAACTGGCCACTGTCTTTTCACTGACTATCAACTAGGGAAATCATCATGCTGTTCATTATGGGATAGTTTCCTTCTGTTCTCATGTTAAAGCTCAGTTGTAACATACTGATAGACATATATTTGCAAATAACTTTAGAAGTATTTGATTGCTTGAGGGGAACACATAACAAATAAGCTCAATACAGCAGTTGTTCATGTGTAAAACATGGCCAGGATCTTTTCCAGAGAGGAAAGAAAGTCTTTGAGGAAGGTTTTTCATTTCCAGCCAACAAAGGATTCAATTTGCATACAGGTGTTACGGGGCTTCTCTCTGAATTCATGGATCACTGCTAGTTTCAGATGTCAGGACACAAAGATGGGTCAAAGGCACTGTGAGCTGGCTTGCAGCTAGTTAAAGGAGTTTGAGGTCACGGCTGCTAACATCAGAGCTCTTGTTTTCCCACCATGTGACACCAGATGTACCAGGATCTCATTCAATTACTCATTTCCCACTGCAACTAATGGAACAGGTTGGATTCTGCACAAGGGACCTGTCTACGATATTTTTTGCTTTACTCTAGGATAGAGTGGCCTCCCATCTCTTGGGTGGAGGATGGGATCCACTTGATTAAAGGCACAGAGCAAGGATCATCTGTTACAATCAAGGACAACGGTCAAGGAAGGGAGGTAGAACATGTTCCCTCTCCATGCTGTCTGCAAAGGCTCTGAAGCAGTATTCCTTCCGTGCACAGTTGCACAATCCTCTCCAAGGATGCCACAACCTCAAAACTGGTTCCTCCCTTCACTGAGAAAGGCAGTTAACCTTCCTGTTTTGTTTCCTATCTTCTGGAGCCTGAATGGTTTAGAGAAGGTACAGACTCAGCCATGACAAGCCTGTTGTTCTATTCCCAGCCTTGTACAGAATTATTAGATGTGCGTCCTGGGCTTTTATTTGCCTTATGCAAGAGAAACCAGGGGCTGCAGATGGCCTGAGCCACTTTGGAGCAGCGAACTCCTGTGTTTGTGGGCCTGGTCTTCAGAAGTCCTTTTCAGGACTTTAAGATTGTGCAGTGAATCAAATTAGTCTGTCCCCACGTGATGAAATGATCGAGGGTGAAGTCTAAGATGCATAAAGAGTTTTCCTTCCTCAGACCTCCTACTGTGCATGACCAGATCCAATCTTCTCTCTGTTAAATCAGTTCTTAGTGGATAATTCCCAGAGATGCTTAATGAATTCCCAGATCTGCCCGTTCAAACAGTTAGGCACTAAGAGGCCTCTCTGCTCAAAACTATCTGAAAACCATCTTGAGTACAAGAAAAACTCTTCTTCAGAAGTCTTTAGAGAGGACATGGGAGGAGAGACAGGGAATGCAGCCATGATCACCAATAAGTATACCAGTAGACTGTAGATGTAACATGCCACCCTTTAGAAATGGAGTGGGATTGCCTCACAGAAATCCTGGTTTAGCCTATGCATGCCATATTTAAGGAAATGAGATATTTCTTATCCACTCCTGTTCACAAACCTACAAACCGTGTGTGACCACAAACTAGAGCCTCTTCATTCTTCTTCCCAGAAGAAACTCTCGTCAGTGTCAAATACATTATTCTGCACAACAAAACTCACAGAAACACGTTTTCCAAAGCCAGGCCCTTATCCTAATTCTACACTACACAAAATCATCACGAGCTGGCTGATAGAAGAGAGCCTTTAGCAGTACACACCTAATGTCTGGAGTGTTAGGAGTGGAACACAGACCCATCACACATGGTACCTGCCTGATATGGCTGTCTTACAGAAAATGTATTTTAAACAAATTGTACTTTACTGATTATACATCAAGAACAAAGGATTGCATCTGATTTCACTAGTGTATTATCCCTCTGGATTTTTGTCATAATACCTATAAATTAATTTTTAAGGCTTCATTTTTACATCTTCCCCCCCAACTTTTTATATAATAGCTTAATAGCTTGTTCTCCTCTCACACTTCTTTTTTTGCCACTTACACTCATACAGCTTTTCAGTCGTTCAACAAACATCTTCTGTTAAATATAATTCTTGCCTCAGAGAAAGAGGAGACGAGCATTTTTCTGGCGCTCACACCAGCATCCCTCCCTCACCTCCAGCATCCCTTCGGCACGACGTGTCGCTTCGTCACTTCACCACGAGAGGGAGCTGCCCGAATGCCTTTCAAAGATTTTTATGCCCAATTTAAATTAAAAAATAATTTCAAAAATTCCATCTTTGAAATCTTGTTATTCAGAAAAGAGGATGCAGTTGTGACGGGCGTGAAGGGGAATTACTGAGACACTTTTGTACAGCGCAATGCCTCGAGTCTTTGCTCTGCTCCGTTCTTGCCTCATTCAATCTTGTACAGTCTGGTACAACAGTACAAAATAAGCTTTGTTGATGTAATCAAACAAAGCAGTCTTGAATTTGGGTGTTTATGTCAGCTACTGAGATCCACAGTATGACTCTGACGGACTGAGGTTTGAGGAGAAAAGGCAAACTAGATTTGAATAGCTAACTAAAAACATGCACTGGTACATGATACTGCCTAGGATAGACCATAATATTGCTTACAAAATTAGTGTCCATCAGTACTAACACTAAGATTCTGTCTCTCTAAAAACAGAACTTCTGCTTTAACACTGATTTATATTTAGGTTGTCTCTTCGTCTTAGTAGTGATTTCTATTCCAGTTGCTCTTTGCTTTCCAGCACTGTATTTTGTTTACAGCAGAGGGCCTCTGCTTCCCCTCCCCACCTCCACCCCAGTTATGGGCAATGCCTTTTCTTCACACATATTTTCACGTATCCTGACATATATGTTGCACGCATGGCAGTGCACAAACATTTATCTGCATATCCCATTAAACAAGGGGTTCAAAGCTACTCTTGGGTCCAAACTTGTCCTTTCCAGACAGGAGCTGAGCTCTAAGATTCTCTGGAAGGGAAAAGCCAAAGTAAGCGCTTTAACTTAACCCAGCATCTGATCCCTGAGCTCTGGACAGATTGGGCATTGGAAAGCTCAAGTATGATCTTGCCAAGCTCTGGGACTGGCTTTTCTTAAGACGAGCATGCATTCACAAGGCTGGAGCTGAGCTGCACTCAAGCACATGAAGGCACAGCCAGCCTGCTGCAGATTTGCTGCACTGGAGGTCTGACACATGCTGTCTTATGGGACCAGCAAAGCCAGAGTTCCTCAGTCTCAGCCCCTGACAATCAGGGTAAAAATAACGTTACCTATGGATTTTATAATGGCAATTCCAGAGGCCTGATTTGTTTTGCACAGCATTGGGGCTTGTCAATCCTAGTCACAGGTAACTCTCTGATTACCAAACGTCTAAGTAGGACACAGCCCTCACACAGCATCAGTGAATGACACTTTTACTCAGTGTACTGAGTAATAAGAAACCTACATCAATACGACTGGATGAAGTGCTCTGCTACCAAGCTAGTCAGCAAAGAACTGGTCAATGCAGTCAGTCATTGCACCCAGAGTTTTGCTTCACCCTACAATGGTAGCATTTGGTATGACACACAGATACTCAAACTCATGTGCCTGTCTCATGGGCCTTAGACTGTGAGCAGAACTCCCCTCGCCTCCCTCAGTACTTTAAAAAAGTGTAACTTTTAAAGTTCACGTAATTAGACAAGAGACACAAAACCCAATCTAGACTCTGGAGTTTCACCTCTATTTTGCCACTTATTCCAGTCTGCTTCCAAATGGAGCAGAGAACTTATTTTTCCTCTTTTCCTAATAGGCAAAATATCCCCATTATTTGAATACATCAGATAAAGTGATGGTGCACAGGCCTGAACTGGGCAAACATCTGTGATGTACGATGAGGTGATCTTGCTCATGAGGTGAGTGTGGGAATACATTTGCTTTCCCCACATGAACAACCACCTGTTGAAGACGAGAAACAGGCAAACTACATAGGACCTGGCTCATTAGAGAGCAGGCTAACAGTAAGCTGGAGCTGAGGGGGGCACCCAGCACAGCTTGAACCTCAGGCTGTTGTCCTATCTGAAAAGGGAGCTTGCAGGTAGACATCCAGACCTCCTTCCACTGCCATGTGGCAGCGAGGAATTAATCCTGGGCAGAGGTCTGGCCACGGCTTTTCTGTTGCTGCTGTCTCCTAGGGATGCCTTCAGCAACGGGCAGCTCCCTGGCACTTCGGAGGGTCCAACCATTGAAGGTTACATGGGGCTGCCATTCTGGGGCAACGTGAGAGTCACTACACAGGGAAGAAATGTGTCCTAGGTACCTCTCAGAAAACATTTGGCATAGCCTAGGTCTTAATCAACTCCAGAGCGGAAAAAGCAGAACAAGTGAAATGTCTCTCACTGCCTGTGAATACCTAAATTCAAGACCAATTATAGAAGGAGGAGGGGAAAAGTTCCCTTTTATCCCCCCTTCAGGTTCCAGAGCCAAGATCTGGCTGTTTTTTAAGTCATCCTACAAGGAGGAAAAGAAAAGTCTGAAGCTTACTGTGACCTAAATAAAGAAAAAGAATTAGGTATTTGTGATCAAAGGGTTGAATGATGCATATACACATCTCCCTAAATAATAGAGTGGGTGGGTGAAATGACATGTCATTATTCCTCTGGAATAAGCAAATTACCTGCTCTGAAAAGAAGAGTTAATCTGTTTTTATACAGTAAAAAATAATGCCACATTATTTCTTCTAAAATTAGCAGCTGACAAGCCGCAACTTCTGTGCTCACAGCATCTGGCACTCTGGCCAGATACGCTTAATCACAATGAAACTTTCCTCTTTTGATTTTATAAGGTTTCATGGGGAATACCTGTTACCACAGAGGCCTACAACGAGCTCCAGAGCAGCAGGAGGTCTAAGGTACCTTACAGTTTATTTCTTTCCAGAGAATCAATGTGCAGAAAACCTGGTAATGACATCTTAAAAAAGCTGCAGAACTTTGAACGGACTCAAAGACCTCTTTTGGTGGCTTACTTGTACAGGAAAGATCTTTCCATCCAGCTGTACCCTTCATTAGCTCTCTTCCAAAGCAGAAGCTAGTGTGCAACAATCTCCACATTTCAACATTTCCAGTGTCCAAGACAGGCAGCAAAAGAGGGAATTCTGAGAGCTGAAGTCAGACTCATCTAAGTAAATAAGGGGTTCCTTTTTTTTCTTTTCTTAAGCTCTGAGGCTTCAGATACTGAATAACCAAGCACATAACCATAGCAATGGCTGAACTATTGAAAAGATAACGGCTATATTTTATCACAGGAATGCATAGGAACAGCATAGAGACTTCTCCTCAAAACTGTTCTCCCAAGGAATTCCCTGGTGCTGTTCATGTTTAGAGTGACAGTGTGAAAGGTTCAGCATTCATAAAGAGGATTGGGAGATTGAAAACCTGAGAAGCCATTTCCATCAGACCTGGGAGTCCAAAATCACAGACCTTATTTACCCCATAGAGAGTTTCCAGTTAAATACCATTTCAGTGGAAAAACCAAAGCTTCCCAGCTCTCCTTTACTGACAGAGCCATATTTACAGACAAGTTATGTGCAGAGAATTCCCTAGCAGCAGATTAGAAAGGAAATATAAATTAAACTTTCTCTCCCCACATGCATCTGAGGGAAGTGATCGGGTGATATTACCTCTGGGTTTACATATTAACACTTCCCTTTTGTTGATGCTGTTTTCCTTGACTGTGATGACACAGAGAATGTGAAAGATAATAAAATCCAGTTGCCAAAACCACTTGTTGCCATTTGACCTTCTCCATCACAGGTTGTGCCCAGGCAGTTGAAAGCCTATCAATTTTTATGTTCACATTTATCTTTCATAAAAGTGAGGAGCAAGAGCTTCCTCTTTGTTGGGAGAACCTGTGGCCCTCTGTGCTTGCTGTTCTGACTTCCAGGCTCCACAGCAGAACGCTGTTGGTTTGTGGGTTGGGCTTGTGGGTTTTTTTTACCTTGAAGTCTAGGAACTATTCCTTTTTCCTACTCAAGAAAAGGATTTTGTAATAGTTGAAGAGCTCCTTGGAAGAGCTTGTTGGAAGAAATTACTTCCTCAAAAGAGGTTGTCCTGTTCAGAAAGGCATGTCAGCTAAATGAGTGCTGGACTTGCAGGTCGGAGAGGTAAACACATCAAAAGCCACGTATTCAGCTCCCTGCATCCATAAGCTCTTGTGCTGGATAAAGGCCCTGTGTCAGAGAGAAAGAGCACTCTCTCCATCCTATCTCACAAGGACTTCAGGGTTGAGCACCTACTGGTGTGGGCAACCACATCTTCCAGAGGCTTCAGCAGCCCTCAGAGAGACAGAGACGAGCTGGATTGAACTAGGGAGGCTTCTGAGACAAAGCTGTCAAGACATGCTGCTCAAGAAGCAGCATCCAAGCAACAGGATTGTCTGTTTGAAGGCATTACTTCAGACAACAGGCGACGTGGGTAAACTTGTGGTTTGGAAAGTAGAATATGAGTATCTAGTGCAGCAGTTTTCATTTCTTAAAGGCCAACCTGGTAACCCAGTTGCAGAAGGCAAGCTGGCTGTGTTTATCACTGTATCTTCTCTGACAGTAACTTATATTTAGATAGGTTTACTCGCACACCTTTTGTGCCCTACTTGAATCTTCTTCTGTATGGAACCTGGTGAAGTTCTACACCATATGCTGCAGGAAAACACGCAGTTGGTCAACTTTTCTCAATCCCTAATTGTTAACAACAACAATTACAGCCAAAACTCTCTTCACTTTTTCTTCTTCTATCTGCTTTGTAATAGGATGTAAATTAGAGCAGTCTAATGTAGAAGTTCTACATGCAGTTTACATGGTTTCAATCGACCTACAATCAGTGCTCTGCAGTACAACACTAGCAAGTGTGTAGTCTAAGGAACAGGTAGACCAGCACTCTCTTACTAACTACTTCACATTCTTACTTATCAACAGGAAAGCCAAAAAGCTAACAAACAGCTCTGTGAGTGCAGATACATCTGTCAGCAGAGTGAAAGCAAGACCATACACATTGAAGTATCTAAATATCATTTTTCAGCACATGGAGCTAAACTGTAACTCCTCCTAAGATTCATCTACTGAAGGGGGACACAATTACACTGACCAATCGGAGGGCAGCTTTTCATTGCTGGCTCTTTACGAAGCACGGAACAAATAATTTCCTTGAAAAAGCAAGAAAAGTGGAATAAGGAATTATTTTTAATTATATTTATAATGATTTATTTGGAAATCTGTTCCCATTAAACTGCTATCTACGCAGAACCCATTGTTAGGCAGCAGTTGTTTGGTTCCACCTGAATTTAAAGTCATTATTATAATTATTCTTACCAGAGCAGCCATTAATCACATAAACAATACCTGGCTTTCAGAAAATACGTGATAAGCTGCAATATTATGAATTACTATTATTTTCCTTGCATTCCTTAACTGTTACTCAAATACTTATATGAAAATAGCTTTTAAAAAAAATTAAAATCTTACCTTCAGATTGATGTGTGGCAAGAGGTGTCTGCGTCTCCTTGGAGTATGATACCACCTCCCGAGGTAAGAAATCAACCTGGGTAATCTTTGATACCCCTAGTTTGTGCAGTCTGCGTCTAAGATGGAATACATTACAACAAAAAGTTAGTCACATTAAGCATAAATCAACAGCAGGAACAAGAGCATTTACTTGTTTAAGAACAGGATAAAAAAAATACTTCTTTTTTTTTTTCTAAGATGAAGTACAACACACTACGCATGAGAAGCACCTAATTGCAATGAAAAAAGTTAACCTGGGAACCACATGCCATAATAAAGTGCAGTTACTGAACCCCTAGATCATGGGGCTGCAAGGGACTGTAAATGGGAGGAAGAAAACCTGCTTCTGCACCTCACAACATGCAAAAGAATTCTTTTTCATACCACCACAACTGTACTGTTCTGCCTACCCAAAAGAGTCAATCCTCAGCCTGAGATATGAGGCACAGTGGGTATAAACCAGGCTAGGTTAGGACTGGCAGATACTTATCTGAGAGCAGTAACAGAACCTTTAATTAGCAAGGTGGGTAATTTCCATAATGATGGAGATTCTCCTTTTCACAGGTGTCATTAGTAGTGGAATTGAGGTTGGTTTATGATTAGTAGAGCCCTAATGCAAGAGCTGAGGGAGAGTTCTGAGATACGGCTAGAAGAGGGTAGGTATAGCTACCTTCTACTACTTCCTTAACTTTAAACCATATTAAGTAAAACAGTAAGACCAACTAACTGTAGGTGGGTAAGGGAGAAAGAGGAGAGGCACCTGAATATGATTGTGAGCACTTTTAGTCATGCAGAGCTCACTCAACAGTGAGGGAAAATAATCAATTTATTTCCTGAATATTATTTGACTGTAGGGAAAGAAGAATAAATAGATATTTACTTCCAAATGTTTTACTGGAAAAAAATGGCACCTTTCTGCAGAGAAAAGAATATGCACATAGTAAACAAATCAACTAAATAAATCTAGCTGCCTACAGCAACAAGGGCAGGCAAGCTTACATACTTATGGGAAATAAACTAATGGCAGTTTCTAAACTGCCACATCATTAGAGAGAGCAATTTGGACAAGCAGAAAACTCATACATATGATCCATATCCTCTCTGTTTCCCAGATTGTCAGAAGAACAGGGGTCAAAGGGGTTTTGATCTAATTAATTTACAAAGGTTTAGGTATTCAGTTAAGATTGATCTGAAAGGAAACAGGAGTCTCAAAAGGAAATCGTCATCATGGGATGACACTGGACTCTTCAGCTGGTTCATGCTACATCAGCTATGTATTTTTCCAATCTGTCTTACTGGCTGAGTTGTTATTAAGCTGAATGCAATTACATTCAGCAGGTAATTAGTATGAATCAGCCGTATCACATAACAAACCACTAAAGCAGAAATAGTTGTTACAGCTCTGAGTCTTTCTTCTTTTCAAAGAGGAAAACTTAACAAGTCCCCCTCCTTACACCATCTGTGACTCTGCTGATATGAACAACAGCTACAATTGTGTGAAATCCTGCATGGGGGCAGAAAAGCTACAGCTTGTGATATGCTTCCACTAACAAAAAATCTATTGGTGTTAGTTTTGTAGCTGCTTTAACAGAGCTCTTGTTTGTGAATTCAAGCTTTAATAAGCGTATCCCACCCCAGCAAAATCTCATGTGCTTTTCCCTCCTTCAGCACCAGATGTGAAATCTCTTACCTACTTGGTCAGATAGACTTTCCTATGCAACCAGTCCTCTGCTGCCCCAGGATACTGGTTCCATTTACTGAGATTCTTAAAGCTTCTGTATTGAAACAGTTTCTTGACTGTGGTCTTGGTTAAGTATAATCTCTAAGTAATTATGTGCCTAATCTGGGCCTAATTAGAACCTCACGTAACTCTAACAAGAGTTTTGCATGAGGTCACTCCATATCTCCTCAACTGCCTGAGGATGGGGTACATTGATCCTAATGGAGAGCTGGATTTAATTGCTAATTGGGTTAGCCTCTTTGTAGACTGCTAACCACGAAGGGAGCTACACCCCAGAGTACTGTGCTCACAGACTGTGTCCTTATTTTTTTTCCTGCCTAAAATATTTCTAGTTTGGGAATTTCTGATACCTGTACAAATGTCTAGTGTCACCTGCATCCTGGAAATTACTGGTGAAGACAGGGTGAGTCTCCCTTCATCCTAAAGAATGTGGTCTCCTAATTCTTTTTTGCCCCTGTTAAGCAATCTGTAATGGGGTTTGGCTAACTAAAAGTTGGCCCAGCCCTTAGTCTCAAGCACTTGGGACAACTAAAGCCTCCTTGCAGTATCCAGACTCTACCCAATGTAATGACTGTAATGTTATAGTCTAGAGCTCTTTTTAGGGCAGCATGGAACTGCCCATTGCTTTCCCATACCCATTTTTCATTATAATTCTTATAGTTTGCCATTTGCTGGCTACTCTTCTTAAAGAGCATGTAAGCTTTGGAGGACTCCTTTCAAAACTGCCTAGGAGATGTCAGTAACTAAAGTCCACGCGTTAAAATTGTCTGTGGGTGCCAGAAAAAAGACGTTTTGCTGCATGCATCATGTAATTGCTGACTTCAGGATTACTTTTGCTTTTTGTTCTGGTTTTCCATCTAGTCTTGTGACATCAGAGGAAAGTTTGTTCCTCTCTCCAGCTCACCATTGGTTTTGATGGTAATTTTCTTTCTGGCAGGGCTTCCCTTACAGAGTATACCTGTGGATTTACTCTTTGGTGTGCTTCTTTTCTGTCTCTGCAGACCACTCATAAAGATTGAAGTCTTGTGGCTATACACAGGATTATCTTTTTGCAAGTCAAATAAAGAAACTTGCCTTGCAGAACCTTCCTTCCTTTAACGATTAAAAGTTCCTTCCTTTGAGGAACTTTTAATCCAAACTTCTTGGAAAGGACAGCTGAGACCTTTATAAAATGTTTCTGATTATTAAAACAACTAAAAACCCTCTATCTTTTGGTAGTTCAGGTGAAGTTGTAGAAGTTTTAAGTTGTATCAATTTGAAGCCATACTCAGGTGGAAATCACAAACATTCCTAGCAGTTCTGGATGTGGAGAAAACATGTTTAGAAAGCTCTCAGGATACTTTCCACTCCTGATCTTTTCTGGTGAATAGCCCTCCCTGACTGCAGTTAGGAGCACTGTCTATCAGTAATTAAACAGAAATAGTTGGTTTTCTTATAGAATAGTGAATTAATTTCATATGAACTAGTAAAAGCATAAAATGCTTGCCTGGAGACTCAGACAGGCAAGCCTGTAAGTTCACAGGCAGAGCAATTTCTTCAACATAAAGATTTGGTTTTGCCTGTGACTCCAGTTCTGAAGAACTTGAGGGACTTTTTAACAGAACAGTTTATCTTAAGTAACTTTGCAGGTGGGCATTTCTAAATTATGTAAATTAACTACTTTTTTTCAGGTACTTGGGGTAGAGAAGTTTCATCCCAACGTGAAAAACAGTAATTGCAGCTCTAGTACAATTTAGAAAAGTTTGATTGGCTTGAACTCAACTAAGATGACAATTACTCTTGGACTGTGATCCTATTTAATGCAGTTATAAGCACATATACAGCTCCTAAGGAAAAGGGGGAAATTGGTAATGCAGGTGGAAACAGCGTAACTATAGCAGACAGGAAGGAGGGAAAAAAGTACCTTGCAAAAGATTCAGAGAGAAAATTCTGAACCAAGAGGTACAAATAAGACCAACGGAACCGTACATGCACAGAAAAGTGCCACAATAATAACATTTCATCTCTAATGAAATAGTTATTACTATTGTGTTTCAGGCAACAGAAATAGCAGCTTATCTTTCCACGAGCTTCTTTAAATAGTTGGTTTTTTCCACAAAGACAGCTTTGCTGAAGCTTCTTATTAATGAAACTTAAAAAAGGAAACTTAATTTATGGACTTTTCAAGTCAACAAAGCAAATGAAAACCACATAAAACCAGCTCAACTGGGAAGCATTTTCAACATAATTCTTGCAAAGAAAGATAAACAAATAACAAAAAGAGCTGACATATACCCAAGTTCAGAGTCAGACTGGAGCTGCAGCACTGAGGGGTCTGTGTCCCATTGCAAGGTCCTAGGGTGGTAACCAGCCGTGCAGCACAAAGGGAGGGGAAAAAAGAACACACAGAATTAACTGAAAGGATGAACATAAACCCCATCTCATTAGTTACATGCTCTAAGTAGTACATTCAGTCTCCAGGTGCGAGGGAAAGCCACAGCATGTCAAACAAGGTTGGTATGTCAAACTGTGACAGGGCAGGCAACTTATTAAACTTATATATTATTGATAAACAAAGCGAATAAGCTGGGTCTCCCTTCTGATACTGGTTAATGAAACATTTTTGTTTTCCTTCAAGATTTCTAACTCTTTAACTATGGCTGGTGCATTCACAATAATCTCTAAAATCTACAGGCACAATTTATTGTAATCATGTTTTTATGGTAAGGTAGACTGAGTGCTTGCATGACCTCCACTGAAGAGCCGAGCTCTTCACACACTCCTGAGCCTGACGATAAGTCATCCTGTGTAACAATGCTCCAGGCATGAACATCACAAAGGGCATATGCCAACAAATGACACGCTGACACCAGCTCTGACATACTCTGGGGCCACCTCGGAGAAATAAACAAATTCTTCTTCTTTTCCTCCCAACAACATTTCTGGGGAAGAGGGCAATGATACACCTGGGGAAATCAGATCCGTGGCAGTCTCTTAATGGCCTGCTCTCATATGGGGCTGTCACCAAACATACGAATGCTCCAGAGGCATAGTCAGAAGTGAAGACGTTGTTCCTTGCACTGCAGTGCAATTTGCCACCTGTAAAGCACTTTGGAAACACAGAGCCTTTATGGAGTCCTGTGAAATACTTATAAACCCCCAATTTAGAAACACAAAAGTTGACATATTGAGGCCGATGTTTTCAAAAGTGCCCACTCATTCCCTGGCTCTTGATTTCACTTTATTTTTCCTTCCTCAGGAAGCCACATCTCACATGCAAGACCACTGCCAGAATTCCTGACAGAATCAGGAATATAAGTTTGGCCCCTGAGCACCTTTTCCTGTAGCATGAAGACTAGATTGTGCACTGTTGTCGCTGGAAGAGGCTAAGGCAAAGGAGAGCACTCCTCAAAATTAAGTCATGCAAACACACTGGATAACAACAGTCCTCAAAATTAAAAACCCTCCTCATTTCTTCTGAACATAAATTTTGAGGATACAGAGAACACAGTATTAAGAGGTTCAGCCAAAACCAGACATGTAACCACCAGTCATGCTCAAGTTACACAAACCTTTCTGCAACAGTTCACCTTACCCATTCTATTACCAATGTTAACTCACTCTCTGGAGAGACAGACAAGGTTGGAGGCACTGCACTCTGGTATACCAGAGTGAAAGATAATCAATCTGAACACCCTGTATGTACACAAAGAATGAAGAATTGTAACACGAAGGTGCCATCCCATGCAGCAGAAAGGCACTTATTGCCTTTAACCTCTTACGACCCATAGTGATGTGTATTGGCATAAAAGTCTTTACAGTGATAGAGAAAGACTTCTCCAAAACTAAACTGTATTCCAGAAGGGTCAGAGACAAAACAACAAACAGATTTATTTTCCTTGTAACTTGACTGTAGCTCAAGTACAGTGGAAAGGAAAGTGGACATAACGATCCAAATGCCTGACGTAAGGCAAAGGCATTAATGACTAATGCATTATAGATCATTAAAAATGCTATCTGTGTGAAAATGACTCTTGTAATGTCACCAAGGTCAGCAGCATATCTCAGGCCTTGCTGTGTAAATGCCAATTTCTAATCTTATGGTTGTCTAGGGGCTACTTATGCACGCATATCCAGATTTTCCAAACACTTAAAAGAAAAGATATATAACACATTTCAGTTGTGGCCTCCCCCTTCCACCCACTTTCAAACCTACAAAATTTCCCAAGGGATAAAGGCTATTCCATCAGAAAGAACTCCATTACCATCTGATTAAAACAAGAGCTTGCAACAGGTCTCTAAAGAAGATCAGCCCCCACATTGCACCTCTAAGTACCCAGACCAAGGTACAAGAGAGGGCACATTTACTTCACACTCAGCTGAATGCCTAAACTAAATTTAGAGATCTCACACGCTCAGGGCAGAACTCAAGTCCCCAAAATATGAGCACAGCAACACCTGTGGTTTGGGGTATCATTTGTTATAGGCAGACCATACATGTGGTGCAGACATGTTCTTCCCTTAAGTACTTAATTTTCTGGACTCGGACATAAAGACTTCACCATTCTTGACAGTGACATGGACTTCTAACAGCAGTTCTCCCACTCCTGATTACACCTGTTTTCAACAGTTTGAGTGCATCTGCAAAACATTTCCTAGATTTGTGCTCCAAATGGTAATTGTTCACTCTGCATCATTGTGTTACTACTTGCAAAGGCTTGAAAAATAGACATGGAAGCAATCTGTTGTGTTGTTCTCTCAAGCTCGGCTGAGCAATGTTATCGCAGAAAACAAGGCTGCAGGTAGCAGACCTTAAGGTTTCAAGTCTCTTGCCCTAGGAGACACAGAATGCAAGTGGCTACACTCACATAGTGGAGGCTGGAGAGCACTGGGAGTGACTAGATGTTTCAAGGTACAATATTGATTTGTCCTTTGCCTTTTCCTGCCACCTGAAGAATGTCTGCAGATCAAAACGAAAGGGAGTGAACAGTAAAGATGTAATCTGGACCTGCACTTTAGCCAGTTGCCATGGCAATAACATTGAAAAAGAAATAAACAATAAAGAAAGAATAATTCTTTGAGGATTAGCAACTTAAAGAAGATGTTGAATAGCCTGTACTGTCATCCAGACTAAGAAATTAAACCAAGTATGTTTGTGATGAGCAGACATAGCGTATGACGATCCTTGAACATTTAGATGAACATCACAATTATGCTTGTTCTCCTGTGGACGGTTCTCAGTGGGGACTGGGGAATGGCATTGTGTCTCAGTGAAAAAAAGCAGTGCAAATCTTTTTCAAATGTAGTGTTTTAGTTCTTTATCCAGCACTTTCTTCATGAAGACAAGGATTAGGTGCCATTCCTCTTTTTTCTTTCCTTTTCTTAAAAGAAAACTGAAATTAGCTTTGGGACTTCCAGTCACCCAAAGACAAGGGAAGTGGTAGTAACATTACAGAGCCCAAAGACAAGTGCATGGCTCAGGAGAACTGCTTGGCCAGTAGGTCAGCACTTGGGTGAAAGTGCTTCCACTCTGGACCCTTTCAGAAAGCTCAAATTGGTGAAATTCCTCCTAAATGCTTTTGGTGAATTTTGGCACAGGTCTATGTAGAAAAGATATAAAACATTTTACCACAACATTTTAATAGGAAAAAGAGACTTCAGCAATAGATCTACTATGGGAAAGTAGTGGTCCCTTGCACCGTCCAGTCCTTCCATAAATCTACTGCAAACATCTGAGCTGAGCCACCTCCTGCAAGTGCACACAGCATGGGAAAGAACCCTGGAAACTCTTTGAGCATTGAGAACCATGAGCAGGACTAAGCCACATCAGGCCATTCCCACCACCCAGACGGCACAGACAGCACCTTCTTCAGAACTATCCAACATTTTTTCAAGGCTGGTTGCTGTATAAGTCTCCCACATAGCAACGAACATAGCCCTGCTATCAATCTACCTTTTACACATTTGATGCACAACAGCTGCCCTTGTCTGAATGTAGGATAAAAAGCTGTAACTATTACCAAATAACAGATTGTTCTAAAGCAGCATGAAGGGAATGAGGGCTTTCAGGTCTTGCACAAAGTGGACAAGGTACAAGTGTTATTACCTCTCTTTTAACTGATCTGCTCTCAGTCTCTTCCTTTAGATAGGCATATTTTAGTATTCTCTATTTGCTCTGTGTTATGAATTCAATTGTCTATTTTTTTTCTCTCACATTTAGGACAGCATTAAAGCTGGTACTGTTCCAGCTCTTAGTACTGAAAAAGTACCAGGTAATTTTGATACAATGCATCTTCTTTTTCTCTGATCAGTAGGGGAATAACCTGCAGAAGCAAACCAACAGGAAGAGACCCAGATGTCAAGCATTTACCAAATGATTGGATGGTAAAGCAACTTGTTACATTTTTCTATTCTGAATTCATGTCCAAAGCATTAGGGAGATACTCAGGGCATGATTTTAAGAGCATAGAGACCACTGCAAAATTTAAGGTTGGAGGTGAAAGGAATTTGAACAGAACCATTTCTTTTTCTGTATTACTATTACTGTGGAAAAACCACACACTCTGCCATCTGGTACAATGCTTCGTGGAACCTGACTTCCAGAAGATTTTATTCTAATTGCATAATGTCAATTATGTAGCTTTGAAAATGTGGAAAAGACTAAAATAAACAAACTAAAAATAAAATAAAATATTTGAACTCTTTTGGAAAGTTCCCAACCTCAGAATGCATTAATGAAGCACGGAGTCTGTCATCTAAAACTGTCTGGAATCCATGAGAACTTCTCAGCTGATTTAAGCAACTCTGGTGTCTGGCCTCAGTGATAGTATATGAAACACTCAAAGTATCAGTGCCAATACTTATACATATTAAATCACCATCATAAAATGAAATTTAATATCTGGAATCATAGTCAGACTGCAGTACAACTTGGCTTTGGTAAGTGCCCCAATCCAACACTTTACATTCAACCAGTGTGAAACATGCTGGCAGCTTCATTCTGACTCTGCTTCCCTGAAGCTAAAATCAAATCCTCCCTCATCTGCTGCTGATGCTGCAGAACATGTGTTCTGCATGACTTCTTTTCTGCCCCCACTCTTCTTTCCCAGGTCAAGAGCAGCCAGGCCTGAAAAGCCAAGCTTTCGAAAAAGGCTACTCCCAGAAATAACAGCGAAGGCTGCTCTCCCCAGGGGCCTCTGGCAAGGCAGAAATCCCTTTTCAGCATTGCAAAGCACACCTTCAAGCAGAACTGGAGGAAAGCAAACAGCATATTCTGGCATCTCCTATTACCATGAGCTGTTGTGCTTTCCAGACCAGGAGAAACCCGCACCGACAGTGTACTGAGTCCCGAGGTTATCTGCTGAACTGAGAGATCCATATGTCCTTGATGAAACACCATTTGATCTGACAGGTTCCAAACCCAGCATCTTCCCTTGCAGCTACAGCAACGTCCTAAAATGACCTGTTGTGTGGAAATAGTTACGCCCTTCTAACCCTAAAATACTGTGAAGGAGTGTGCCATGACACCGCAGATTAAGCTGTGCTGAGTTTTCCAGAGGTCAAAGGCCAATCCCATTAAGCAGAGCATTGGTTGTTACTAAACTGAAGCAGAGAGACCAGAAATGAAAGAGGGATTCACCCACAGCATATGGAGTCACATAAAGCTTGTGGTGTCTCAAAGCAGCTTTGTTACCACAGTAGTGCTTCTAAAATGATATGAATAGGGGTTCTTGACATTACAGGGGTATTTACACTATATTCAGTCATCTTAAATGAGGTGTTCCAGCAATGAAACGTCACTATGGCCTCTCTGCGTACAACAGAAAGACAGGAGACTGCTCCATGCAACAGTTCCAAGCACCCAACCATGAGGAGGTTTTAGAGGCCACCGTCCACAAAGAATCACAAATAACAGCCCAAATAACTTGGGTGGATGACTTGGGAGGGTGAATAAAGAAGAAGGAGCCAGGCTCTGCTTGGTAGTGCCCAGTGACAGGACAAGAGGCAATGGACACAAACTGAAAAAATGAAATTCCACTTAAACACAAGAAAAGCCTTCTTTACCGTGAGGGTAGTCAACACTGGAACAGGCTGGCCAGGGAGTTTGTGGAGCCTCCGTCCTTCCAGAGACTCAAAACACATGTTTAAAAAAAAAAAAAGTGAACAAAAAAGCCTCAAATTGCAAAGAATGTCAGGATTTAAATGCCCTTTTTTATCAGTATGATACTAAATATTGTCACCAAGTAACCATCCAGTATTGTTTGCAAGTTCAAAATGTACTATACCATTTATCTCAACTTCTTGAAGGTCTGTATGTTGCCAGAATGAATTTCAGGCTGCATAATTAACTTAGACATAAAATTTTAAAGAGTCCTACCCACTTTGTTGTGTCAGTTTCTCCAAAGCTCTTGCTTTACTCTTGATTAATTAGAAAATCTGAACTAGGAAACTGTGGTGAGAAGTTCCTGCAGATGCTAATTTATATACATATATGTGCACGTGTATAGGTGAACTGGTTTGGTTTATTCCTTTCATTCTAGGCTTTTATAATTTTAATTTTCTCCAGTATAGTTTTCACTTTCTGATATTTGTCGTCCATGTAAATTGTGTCTCCAAAACAAAATATATCAAGAAAAAGGAGAATCAAAGCTGCTACTCAGAGTTGGAAAAGTACCGCTTGCCTCAATAGATGGTTTAAGCCACTGTTCTGCTGCCATCTGCGCTCTGTTGTGCGGATCTGTTCCACTCTGAAAGGATTGGCAAAAAGAAAGGTACCTTCCTTGTGCTGTTTGTTTTCTGAAGCACATTATAAGCAAGATGGCTATCAGCAGTGAGCAAGGATTTGTGCATCTCAACAAGCCGCTCACTTCTGCTCACAGAGCAGCACAGTCCGACTTCACCGCAGGTTCTTGTGCTCGGAGCTGGGCTGCTCATCGTAAAATGCAATGCCATAAAACATTCAGTGAGCAGGGAGTTTGGCACCACCATTGGAGCACAGCCAGGGACTTGCGTTTGCATTTGCACTTCCAAGCAGGCTGACACCTCTGACTTCCAGTCTTCCCCAGTAAAAAGAGCAACTATGACCTCCCTGAGAGCAGAGCTCTATCCTTCAGCTGCCTAGCAACCATAGCAGCCCTTCTCAGAAGGGCATGAGTTTAAAATATTCTTTTTTCTTTTTTCTTTTTTTTAAGGTATATTTAATAAAAAAATCATGGACAAATAATGTTTAAAAAGTATATTTCAAAATTCTTTTAAAATCAAGGCTATGCTGCTCAACATACTTACTGTTTCTCAAAATGCACTTGACTTTTAAATCTGAATGAACAATTCTGGAACGCCTTTAGCTGTGAGAACATGTAACAGGACCAACACCTTGTTGATTCTCATTTTGCAGAATTCCACTAATTAAATCAGCAGTTAAATTCATCCAATCTGCTGAACTTACTTCATATATTAAAAGCCTGTCCTTTGATTCAGGGCCACATTACAGAGTATAGTCTCCTGGCCATGAAATAGACCTTGTCGTTCTCACAATTTATATGATTTAGCTGCAGAAATCTTAGTCTGCAAATTTATGTTCGTTTAACAGGAAGGTCACTGTGGGCAGCAAGCTGGATCTGTGAGGACAGAGGGTCAAATAGTTAGAAGCTTCTGCTGAGCCTATGAACTGAGGCAGATTTACCATAAGTGCTGGTTAGCATCAACAGTCATTTTGAAAGTGCATTAATAAAAACCCCCCACATATGTTCAGGGGGTGAAGGCACAAGTTGTTTTGTTCTTGCAGCAAACCCAGAAAATTCTTTTCTAAAACAGTATTTTAATCATGGGGTTTTATACCAAGAGTAAGTCTACGTGACAAAACAGAACACAAACCATCACAAATGTAAAGAAAGAACTTGGTAGGAGATGTTTAATATGTTACCAGCTCCTGTGCATGCTCTAAAGGAACTGCAGTACTCACGTCTGGGCACTTTGATCCAGAGGCTGCAGGTTGGCATGTGAGGGAAGTTTGCTCATAAACTTCAAGGGGCTTTGGATACAGTTGCATAAAAAACAAAGTTATATTTATTAGACAAATATAGGAAGGACAACCCATAGTCTTTCAGAGGAGTCAAAGAAGTAACAGGAAGCAAGAGGAACCTACAATTTTTAGGTCTGGTATTATTCAACTGAAGAAAAAGGTGAAAGATTTCAGCAACTTTTCACTTCTGCTTCAGTGCTAAAATCCAGCTGAAAGAAGAGCTGGTGGTTCCCATACCTATGTGTATGAACAGAAATAGCAAAATCATTCCAGAAGGGGATGAGGTTTTTGCTACAAGTAGGTTGAAACAGGAGCTCATGTTATGAGAGTTATCAAAATGTCAAAATTTCTAACATGAATAGTCAAAATTTCTCATGACCCAATTGTCTATTAATAGATCAGCTCAGAAATTTTATTCTGATTTTGAATTATGAAAGTAAATAAGTACAACTAGAATTTCTGAATCCTTTTAACAGGAAAATCAAAATGTTGTAATATGGGATGTTTAGATTGGTCAGAAACTCCTTGAAAAAAAAAAGAAACTGGATCTGGGGATTTACCAGTATCTTTCCAGTAGCAGCAAGTCACATCTTCTGGATTTGAAGAAAATTCATAAAGAAACAGCTGCTGAAATAGCTACTCAGAACCCCTTTTTATTTTTCCAGATTAAAAGTTATGTTGCAAATGTGGATTTTCTGAGGGGCTTCTCAATAGGTTAGCGAAGGAGAAAAGGTCCACATGCACAAGTTGTACCAGTTTAACTACCTTAAACAGTTTAACATAGGAGGTGATCTCACACAATTTAATTAAATCAAGATGAAATTCTGCACAAGAGAAGTGTTTAAGCCGAGCTGGCCTTAGCAAGTAAGTTGTTTTGTTTTAAGAGGATTAGTGTTTTAGTCCCTAAAATCATCTGGCTGTCTGGCTAAATATATGCATGATATGCCTGGAAATATCTACAGAGAAGTAACTACAGCTGGGCTGATAACCCAAATGGTTAAGTGGGGCTTTATACATTAATATTATTTTCTTCTGGGTGCAGCTGGGGCTCAGGTTTCTAAAGCATTTTATGAAGCAACCTGGGAATGGCAATCTTTCCTTCTCCTTTAATTTATAGCATGGAGATGCCTGTTAATGAGAAAAATAATCAAAGATCTGGAGGGCTGAACTCTATCTATCCTTCAGGAATGAAAGCATGAAAATCCTTAATGATGCCACAGGCTCACATGCTAAAAGGATTGCAGATGATTCTAATTAATACAGACCATTCTGACTTGGTAATTGGCACGCACTGAAAAACACTCCCTACTTTCTAGGTCATATATACAGACACTTGAAAGCAACTGCCAAATATCAGTCCCTAAGGTGTCTGCTTATGTTTATAGGCTAAAAAAAAAAAACCAAACCCAAAATTGGCAGAGAGAGGCTTCAGATACCATGGGCTAAGTATACATTCAACATAAAGGAGAAGGACTGTGGTTCTTGTGCAGGCACAAAAGGAGGGAAAAGACTGGAAGAACGCTGTCTTTCTCCAGCCTTTGACACTAACTGATGCAGGACAAGCCATGAGGCGTGCAAGCAGCTCAGTGCAGCTGCTCATATTGAGGAGCCTATGCTCCATGCAAAGAAGGCCTGCCAGCCCTGTTGCTGTCCTGTAAATGGGATGGGAGTGGGAAGCATGAGAGATGTGCAGCATCACTTTAAAAAGCAAAGATAGCTGAGGCAGTCAGGGTTCCCCCAGGCAAGGGGAGGAGGCCAACATTGTCATCACTGCTTCACAGATGCCAGCACCATTCAGTTCAAGGAGGCTTAAGGCACAACTTGGCCTCCAACACTGTTGGAAACTCTAAGATACAACATGTGTGCCGAGAGATCCCGATGATGGTGTCACGGTAAATTATGTGGGGAAAAATTTAACAGCTGGGGTGTCTGTTTCTGCCTTACCGTGTAATCACAACCACCTCATGCCAAACCCTGACCACCAAAACACAGTGGCAACACCAGCATCCCACAGGTTTATCCTGTTTGCCTCTAGTCACCAAGCAAACCCTTCTCTTGACTCTCCACTGCAAAAGACTAATGTCTGCACTACCCAACTGTCCCTGGGGTTACAATCCTCCTCTTGCTGAATAAAGCACCATTCAAGTGAAGGTTGCCGTAAAGTAATCATTTTCCCTTGGTCTTTCATGTAGCTCCTTTAGAGTCTTTATGTTGTTCCGTGCTTCCCTTTGGCTCAGCCCGTTTATGAAACACACATGCCAATAACATAGCCATTGAAAAGCCATTTTGTACATCTAAAGTGATCTTTAAAAAAAAACACCATAAAAAAATAATAATCTGCTACTAGTAACAGTTACGGCTGCTGCTCCTGAGGCAACACAACAGAGGCCCACTTGTACTGGTCACATCTGAAGAAGGATCCCTCTCATTTGTGAACACAGTAACACAATGAAATGCTGGTAATGCAAAGCTGAGCCGCCGCCGCGATGAAACAGCATCATCGCACAGAACCTGTCAAAGGCATTTAGTTAATGATAAAGTGGCTAAGCCCTAGGCGATACGGTTATGCTAGCACTGGTTTTAGCAGATCTTACAGAAACAGGGCTTTGTTAATGTCTACAAGAGATGTTTTCTGTAGCTGAAGAGAAGATAGGAAATATGCTGCATGGACTGCAAAGGCAATCTAGTGCAATAATCCAACCTTCCCATATAAATGAAATAGAGACCAGGATCTACCTCCTTCTTTTTCTCTCTTTATCTCTCTAATTAAACAACAAAGCAGACATTTAGAAGTGAGAATGGCATTCTGATACCCTTTCCTCAGCTTGGTAATGTGTTATATTACTGTACTAGGTAAGGAGCTGTTTAAAAATAAAACAGTGAAAATAAAAGCTGAGTTGCCAAGTCTGATTTTTCAGGCAGAAAGCCTAAAAAGCACAGAACCTAAAGACTTTGGTGACATTTAGATGTACTCATGAGAGATCAAACACTCTTTCTGATTTTAAACACTATATGGCAAGAACATATATATGTAGCATAACAAGATATACCCTTTTTTGACTTGACTGACAGTGAGCAAGATTAAATACAAAACTGTAAAAGGGTAAATACAATAATGACACAGTCTGACCCACTTGCTGCCCAGATGCTCTTTCCTTTGATTGTATATGTGAGAAACAAAAAATGTTTGTGTTTGAGAGACATGGAGCCATGCAGGATTAATACAAGCCTCGTGTGCGTTCAGATGTTGTGTTATAAAGCTAATAGCTGTACAAAAATGAGTAAATAATGTGCTGAGGAGAAAAAGGACTGGAATTATATCAGGCCAATATAAACTGAGACTGAACATCAACACAGTGAAAGAAAGCATATCCAAATGTATTTTTTTTTATACTTTATATATTCTTTCATATAAATGGCTCAAAATGGCTATGGTAGATGGAAGCAACTCAGAATTGCATCACATACATGAATGCAGATTAATAGTGTCAGCAAACTTCAAAAGAGAGAGAAAAAGACATGCCCTTGACTCTTCCATTAAGGACATCGAACCTAATGTAACAGCTGTTACTAAGTTCTCTGGTGTACAACTGGGAACACAGTCAGAGGTCACAGTAAGAGCAAGATGGACTGACACAATAGACAAGAAACTATGCCAACAGCCAAAGCCAAAGCTGATATTGCTTCTCAGAGAAGTCTCACAGCATTACAGACAGCTCTCCTCTTTCTAGGATTGCTCATGTACTGTATTTTATCTAGAAATAAAAATGTGTAGGTATGATGAGGCAATCAGGATCTTGTGGCAATCAGTGGTCTAACTGCTACGGTGTATTACTGCTACAAAAATGGCATAACACAGCTATAAAACCTCATTAACAAATCTGATTTCCCTTTTTTATTTTTTCTTTGCTATCTAATGCTATGCTCAAACTCATTCTCACTGGAACTTTCATTAAATATTTACAGCTTCATCTAAATAAAGACTAACCCTGCTTTACTGCAAGTAAGCATCGCACACTGAAGGAAGAGAACCAATTTTGGTTCATCAAACACATCTCAAAAACTGCAATTTCAATGGAACCACAACATAATTCAGATAAGAACCATTTAAGCTAAGTATCGTGTAATGCCCTAATCCAAGTAAGAACAATTATAGAATGAGTAGCTGTAGCCAGACAAACTCAGCTAAAACAACAGACTGTGAGAGTAGTATAAAATAATCCACCTTGTATGATTTTACCACCGGTGAAACACCTCATTGAAGTAACTGTTTTATGAAAGAAGCTATCAGAAGATGAAGAATGCCTCCTATCATCTTTGTCTTTACAGGACCCCATAAAACAATCAGGTATCCGAATGTATGGGCATCAATACATGCAGGTTAGAAAGTAGAAAGTAGAACAGCACAGATGAAGCTGTTGCAGAAAGAACAGTAACCATTAACCTTTACACACCCACGACAGCTGAGCCTGGTGCAGTTTACTGAGCAGATGGAAGGTGGGAAACCTTATACACAGCCTCATGGGATTCTCGTGTTCCTGTACAAAATGCACACAGGGAAGAGGTGCATGCGTGGCCCCCCACTGCACACATGCACACACTACCCAGCTCAACAGTAAATGGGATGCTACTGTGCAAACCTACCATTGTAGGGTAATAAAGCTAGCTGGGAACATACCCAACTAGTGCAGGATATAGGGGGAAAATGGGCCATGCAGACAAATCACACCTTGGTCCACAAATGCAACTCCTCCAAGAGGCCAGTATGACAGGGTGAACACATGGACACCCTGCAGATAAAACAATACCTACCAATGCAAGATAGTACTAGCACATGAAAGCTACCTAGCCACAGGAGCACATCCTTCCACCACAGATAGATACATTTCTGCTTATCTTACATTGAGCCAGCATGCAAAGCACAGGCCAACTCTAGTGCTCCGGCTCTACCTGTGACTGGGCGCTGGGGCTCTTCCAGAGTGCTGGCTCAGTCCACAAGACCTGGTATTGCACTGCCTGGCTCGGAAGCACTGTACTAAGTTTGTCCTCGTGTGCTCTCCCACAAGTCACAAACATGCAGGTCACGGCTGTGAGCACTGAGATGAGATTTAGGAATGTCTAAGGTATGCTGAGTAGTAAAACACACCTCTCCATGGGTGCTGTTTCATGACAGTTGTACTATAACAAGTACAACTATAGTTGTACTATCTTCTCCGGCACACTTAGGTAGAAAAATTCAGAGTATCTGCCAGGAAAGGCTGAGATGCATATAGTTTTCATGAAGAAGCTCCATATTAATAGCCCCAAAGAGGCAAATTTGTGTTTCACACAATGCTACAGCACAGGAGTCCTTGGCAAATGCTTTTACCTCAGCCCCTTTTTTCACAACATTGAGTCAAATCTTGGTAGCTGAAATCTACATTTTAGTTATGCCTGTATAAGCTGACCATCTACAACAGGACACTGGGCATCAAAAAAATGCTTACAAAATACTAAACAAACAGAATACTTATCCTGAAAGAGCAAAGTATACTCTATTCCAAGGAAAATCTTCATGGGATTCTGCAATATTGTCTTGTGGAAAGTGAGTCATGTCTGAATACGTCGTTGCAGAAAGCCCCATGAACCAACAACCCATCTACCCAGAGACAGGTATTTGTTCAGGCTGCGATGTAATTTTCCTGTCCTATCTGTGTAGCACAAGCAACCACAGCAATCAGAAAAGTGAAGTGGGGTGTGCAAAGCAATGCAGAGGCAGGCAAGTTGCTTGCTGGCTAACACCAGGGCTCTACTGAATTGTTCAGAGCAGCCTGATAACTAAGAACAGCACATACCAAACCTATTCCTTACTCCCACAGCTATGGTAAAATCTTCCAGAATCAACTTAAAACACACCTCTGCCTACACAGAACTGAGCCTCAAGACCAGAAAAAAGACCTGAAAGCATTCAAAGAAAACTGTCCGTAGTTTCCAGCACTGTTACTCATCTAACATCTGCTCTTTCTTACAGTCACTGCCATGGCTCAGGGAGAAGCTGGAACACTCCTGAAACATAGTGCTGTCCCTAGTGAAAAGGTTCTGACAGATAGCAACGTGGTACTAAAGATCAAGGAGCAAAAAACCCCATAGGAACCTGGTCTGCACAGGACAGAAGTGGGTCTGTAATTAATTTAGTGCTATTACACAGTCCACTCCACAGCTCCTCCAAATAAGGTTAATGGCATGAGGGACTGGACAGCGTTGCTCTCTAACTACTGTGGTGGAGAGAATGGACCAGGTAGCAGCACACTAGTCTACAGATTGTATGCACTGCGACCACGCAGCTTTGCTTCCTGTGCAACGCAAAAAGCTGTATGGCTTTTCTGAATGATTCGGTTTTGACAAATTATCTGCCTGTCAGGCAGGCACATCATCCCAAATGAGTAATGTCCAGTGATAGAGGATTTAGATAAGTTTATTAGTGATTAATTTGTCTCATCATTAAAATTCTACAAAGCTTTTCTGATTTTATATTTGCCCGACACCAATTCCAAACAACTTGCTGCTCTTACACATGGCCTGCTGGAGCCCTTTTACTCCCCATTTGCTCCCCTATGACACTTGATGAGGAAGTTACCAGTTATTTTTCATTTTGCAAAGTAACACTGAATGAGACCTGTGATTCCAGGATAACAATTATTTAACAATGTCCAAATTCTCCAACTTGTCAACTGTTCTTCCCAAAAAGTAGACGGCAGAAACCTGGCTTCTCTAAGTCTGACAACTTCCAGAAGTGTCAACAACTCACAGAAGTATGAACCCAACCTAGCTCTGCACCAGAAGCAGCTGCCTCAAATAGGACTGTACAAAGATCTCTTGCACTCTTCAAGGCTTTCAACAGGGCCTCCTTCCCGTAGTGAAGCTAAAGCTATGACTTCAGAGCTTTTGCTTTTTTTAAATATCCATATCTTCCTCTGGAGAGCACTTCAGCAATGAGCAATCAGACTGTACACAGGATTTCTGCCAGCCTGCATGAGCTCCCTATTTCTGCAGTGGTGTTAGCAGCAACAACAGACGAACCGTGATCTCAGAGACCGGGGCATTAGCAGCTTTGGCCCTAATCTGCTCTCCTCTAATGCCTGAGCTCAGTCTACTGTTGTACAGCACATTTGCAGCTGAATGGTTAAAGGGGGAAGATGCTACAGGAGCGAGCAGGGATCCAGCAAAAGTACTCTCTACCACAGAGAGCGAAGTGGAAGTAGACATTAAAATGAAGCAGAGTAACCGTGCTCATAAAAATAGGCATTCATATACGCAGTAGCCAAAATAAATCAGAAATATGGTCTAGGCAGCTCTCAGAGAGGAAACAGTAAAGCTCATTTCATGCTTCTTACCTGCTGTGATGCCAGGTCTACCAACATTTTGCTCTGCAGTTGTGACTCATCACACATGCATGCTTAAGTGTACGCACCTACATAACTACAAATCAAGCGCATCTACCTGCACCCAATGGCAAACCTATTGTCACTCAGAACTATCCACAGATTACAGAGATTCCCTGAGGACCAGAGATCTTCAAATTGCCATTACCACAAGCCAATCACTCCAGGCAAACACCTACAAGTGGCCTTCCTGGCATACACCACAGCTCTTTCAATACCAGAGGATGGTAAGCAAGCTGGTGGACCTCAAACAAAGTCTGGGGATTCCCACTCAACTCATAGTATGGCCACAAGAAGCCAGAAAATGGATCACAAATGAAAGTACAAGATGCAGTATATCATCAGCTTTGAAGAGGAGAACATACTCTGCTCTCCTCTGTGAGGGCACGTGGTCATGTGCTTTCATCACTTGTTGCTGACATAGATCTGAAGTGCTAGCCTAAATCACAGTAAAACAAATTCTTCCTTGGGCATTTCACTATCTCGACATCAAACAAGTGATACCATTAAGGTTAAGAAGGAAAACAGGAATTTAGAGGTCTCCAGACAACATTGTCATATCTGTATGGAAGACTGTGGGAAATGACTTTATCATGAACAGCAAGCTATGCTTTGTTTAGAAACCAATTCTGTTCTGCTCAAAGTACTTTGATTTGCTCAAGAACTTACTGATTAATGCAGTGTTATGCTATTTTCTGTGGTTCTGAAAACTAGGGCTTTCCTATTTAACAGCCTCCATTTCTTCAAGATTTCAGCAGCGGCTGTGCAACCTCCACACCTCAATGGACAGTGCCTGCGTCTGGCTGAAGAGGAATGTGATGTAATGTCATCCTAGAGAAGTGTGATTTTTCTAAATGGAAGGCTGGTGTGGTGTGAAATCAGTGACAGCGTTGATGCCTGCAGGGTTATGGTGCCTACTCCTGACAACGTTTAACTGCAGCGAGCGATCACTATGTTTTCAAGCCATTAACACAGCCTTGGCTCACAGATTCAGATGAGCTGACAGCTCAGATGTTGAATTAGTTTGACAAAAAAAGAGCTATTAGGACCCGTGCTTCACAATTCTCAAAACACACCACATAGTTGCTTGGAACTCTTCTTACTCGAACATACGTTCCTCTGCCAGCAGCATCCTCCTTTCTTTTCTACTCCAGAGCAGGAATTATTTCGGGATTGCCACTTTGTTTCCTATTTCAGCCATACAAAGACAAGAAGGTTGTTCTTCTGCCCACCCCCTACACACACCCCACCACCACTCTCCAATATCCACAGTTTCTATGGCAGAGCTGCCAGTGGGTCCCGGGGTGTTTCAGCCTGATTCTTCCTCTCAATGTCACACGCTGCGATGAGCAGCCAAAGACCCTGGGGGACAGCCTGGCGTTACACCTGGGAGGACTTCAGAGGGGACTGGGTACGTGAACAAGGATAACTCATGTAACAGATTCTACCACTGGATTTTATCACATATCCACACAGAATTCACAGCTTATTATGGACCATTTTAGAAGCACAGCACTCAGCTCTGGCTTCCAATCTAAAGTCTGGGGATCAGGATCATAGCCTAAGATCTGCTTGCCACATGCATACATTTACCTCCCGTCTGAGACCGGTCTTAGTGGATGGTAACACAGGGTGGAAAATGCAGAAACAGAAGCACACGTTAGATACAGCACGTTGGCATTTACAGAAACAAAGGTAAAAAATGGCAAAGTGAAAGCAAAGTGGGGAAAAACCCCACATTTATTCAATGCTACCAGCTCTGTGTCTTACCTGCCTATGGGTCCCAGGTCTCCCGAGTCCTGGCTGCCTGCATCACTGGGTGTGCTCACTGATTTCGAAGAGGGAGACATAGGGGTTGGGACTAAATAATGAAAATAACAGGTATCCCATGTTAACACATGCAGCGACTGCACTGATGAAGAGCAGTGTCAGACAAATCAAAACCGATGGACCAAAATGATAGTGGATGGATGAGTAGGAGAGTTTGAAATGGTGAAAGCAAATAAGGAAGGAAAGAAAAAGAAAAGGAAGAGAGTCAAGTGAATTTTAAGTCTTTTGGAAGTGTTAAAACTGACATGAATTTAGACAGGACTGAAAGCCCAACAGGAATCTACAGCTAATCAATGGAAGAAATATCTGTGGAAATAAAATAGCACTTGTTTTCTTGGGTATAGCTTAAAGTTGAATTGCAGAAGATTTTTTAAAGTATGAAGATATATCAGGGGCTTGTCTTGTCAAAAAACTAAGTGAACTCTTCTGGTAAAGTCAAGTAGGCAATAGAACAAGCATATTTTTTATATTTTGAATTTAAATCAAAAGCCAGTGTCCATTAGATATGGTCCAAGGCTGCAGTGTGAATGACATAAAAAAAAAAGCTAAATAAGGAAATCCAGCTAAGCTAAAATCATTTCCCAAAGATGGTGAGAATATATACTAGTTCGCTCAGCGATCATGTTTTCTTAAGTAATTTAGGTCATATTAATGTTCCATTTTGTGTGGGACATGATTTCAACACTCAAGGAAATTTTTTCCTTGGTTTAGATGCTATTTGCCCAAGATCTAGAAATGATTTTCTCTTTGGCGTGCCAGGGCTTTTGAAGCACAGTTCATGCAAAGGCAGTTTTGTTTCCTGAAACAGGAAAGGAAGTTCATAGCTCAAGGTCAGCCCAAGTTAAAGCTCTTCAGCAAGGAAATCATAAATACAAAAGTAAAAATATCCTGATTTCTTTTTAAATGGTTTCTCAAAAATATTTAAAATGCAGAGATGGCTCCAGTCAAGATTTAATGCAAGTATTCCTCAAAGCAGCCACATTGAATAAAATGCAAAAAGGGGTTTTAATGCAAGAGCAAAGTCACCCATTTGGTTTAAATCATGTGCATTTCCTTTTATAGATTTAACGGAGTAAAACTTTAAACTATTTTGTTATGCTTTATTATGTATAATGACAGACCTGTCAAGAGATTTGGATTTTCCATGTGGTCAAACATTTCATGCAGATTCTCACTAGAGATTGTCACAGAAATGACTGGAGCACGAAAAGTGAACTCATTTTCGTGACAGCCCTCTGGCAGGTTACAGGTATGTCGGGGCTGTTTGTGGATTCTATATTCACAGGGGGATCTGGGTATCGTATGTGCGTGTGAAGGCAGAATTAGTGCCTCCTCTGCATACTGACTGTGAGTGTGGATACAGGGAACGAGAGAGGGCAAAATACTACTGCTTAACTAAAGCAAATCATCTTAGATGTAAATTTTCATGTTCTTTCAATAGTATCAAACAAAAAATAACTAAGAATTTAGGATTTGAAACACGAGGGCTTAGGTGATAACATGGAAAGGACACACATCCTCATTTTTAGATAAAAATTAGTATTATAAATGCTAGAATATTAAAAATTTCTGATTTCATAGCACTATGTAATTTACAAAACCTATTTTATGATACATATAAATAACCTAACCATTACTTGTCAGACAATTGTTCTCAAAAGTGGTATTTAAAAGCATCGGTCACTATATTATAAATTGTAAAAATAATAACTTTTCTCTACAAATGTTGTTTGATGCGAGTTGTGAATTTAAATCCCAATTTAGAATGTCATGATCTACTCGCATATGCACCCAAGCATCTGTCAAGGTGCTTTCCTAAATCAAGGTTTCAACACATTGTTAAATTTGGAGTTTGTCTAAATACTACAGGCAAGAATATCTAGGGCTGAAATCCTAGATTCAGCCCTAATGAATCTAAAGACACGGCTTGGAATCTCTAGAGGAGCCAGTATTTTAGCTAAAATAATGATAACAGTGATTCTGGATTTAAGAGAAGGGAAAGGAAGGGAAGGTAATTAATTTCTTACTTTAGGGCCACCTAGTAAGTGAGACAGAACTTAATCAAGATAACCAAAATTCAGATGCTATAAACTTTGCCATGTGTATTTTTAAACTGAGGACTTCAGATTCTAGACTGAAACATAAATACCAAAAAAGAGGTCATGCATATGAAGCTAGATCTAAAATCTGTAATAATGATTATAAGCTTCCTGTTAGATGTGATTTGTCTTCTCTGGTTTCTTCTCTCTTTCCCCTCTCTAGTTTTGCTTGATTTTAAAAGAAAACAAATGGGAGTTCCCACACAACTATGCTCCTCCTTCCTTAGAAATGCTTAATATTTTGAAACAAAACTTGGGGCTAATGTAGTACAGCATTTATAATATTATTTTGTGGGTCATCTGTTGTGAGACTGGCACAGGCCATCAGAAAAGAAATCACTGCTGGTCTGCAAAACCAACCTGCATTACGTTTACAAAAATTTCCTGAAGAAATGAAACAGATGTCTTTGGCAATGACAAGTACTCAAAATGCCATGAGCTGGTATATGTGAATGGTATGGCAGGCATTCAAACAGAAGAGTTCACTTCACTAATACAGCCAAAAATCAAAAAAGCCAAGCATGCTTTAATAGAAAGAACGCATTCACTGTGGCAGAGCTGAATGCTTTACAGTGTGCTTCTCTTAAATACCTAGGGGTGGTTCTGGGGATATACCAATGCTCTGTAACAGAGCTTCTGTCTCTCTTCTTTTGCGGTCTAGGTCAGAATCTTCCTGAGCTGGCTCCTTCTTCTGCTGAAGATCAGCCTGAGTTAAAACAAAACAAACCAGAAAAGTTTCATCCACATATAATCAGCTCTAGCAAGTAAGCATGTGGAAAGTATTTATATGCCCCACTGCTTAGGTACACTTTGAAATGCACTTAAATACATTCAGATCATTTATAACTGAGTTAATTTATACCCTGTGTATCAGTAACAATACTTCTCCCTGAATGCATGGGGAAAATCTTAGCATTTTATACAGTACATTGATGGGCATCTTCTGCCTCTCACTCATCAGATGCAGCTTATTCAGCTACTATACAAGTGCTCCATAGAATAACAGATATCATTACCCTAAATAAAAATGGCCCTTCCTATTTACTGAAGGGCCAAGAAACAAAATTCCATTGGACTTGAGTGATGTAACTTAAGGGCCTTCATTTGGTCCTGAGCACTTGTTTGCAATATAAATACTTTCTGATAAAGTCGTCATCTAACAGGAGCAAAGGAAAGCACTAACATGTCTAAACCAGGATTTTGGCAGTCCTGGGCACTAACAGCCAAAACTAATGGTCCAAAAGACCCTTCCCTCTTTTCTTAGGTGTCTATATCTACTTTGAGCTCCCACACATTAGCTTCCTTCCCCTCTGGTCTACTGGGACCTAGAAACAGGAGGAGGAACATCTGTGTTAGCTACAACCCTTTACATTTGGCTCATCATCCTTTAATTTAAGAAGGTGAAAGGAAAACACTGATACCCAAGCCTAGTTAGAGAGCTCCCTTGAAAAAAACAGGCTTGAAATCCTTCTCCCAAGCAGATGAGGGAATTGAATCCATGTCCCACTTTTGTAGTCTAGTGCAGTAATCAGCAGTGCAACTGAAACAAAAGGCAAGTGGCAATGTCTATCATTTCATCATGCCTTAAATACAGCTGTCTCAGCAGAGTTCTTACAGAGAATGTATGGTGGCATCTGCCTCTATCCTTTGGATCCTAAGGTTGCTTCTAAACCAACTAATCTTATTTAAACTCCACACAGAGTTTTCCTTTCTGCTGAAACTAGAGTGTGGAGTGCAGGAGTCTTGCACAGTGCCTCAGCCCAGTGTTGATGCAGGCACAACAGAAAACCTTGAAGTTCAGAAGTACCCCCATCTTCCCCAGCTGGGACATGGCCAGTATGCAGAAGAGCACTGCTTTTACAGACAACTACAAATTGGCCTATTCCCATGCTCAGCTCTTCCATGAGCTAACTTGAAGTATCTCAGAGTGCACAGGGTTGTAGACAACTCTTCTGCACCAACTTACATGGCTAAGCACCTCAGTGAACATTAGACTTTACTCCTGGAGGCTGCCAGGCATACCAGTGCACCCCACTGATGATACCACTGTTAGGCACCACAGCATAATTTGTATGGTCAAGTGTCTGGAGCTGTATTTTGCTCCTGGCGCCAATGAAAACTTCCAACCACCCTGAGATCTCTACAAGGCATAAAATTCAAGGCAGTGGACAAAGGAAAGGCCTTAATAGCTTCTTCGAGCCACTAGCTTGGCTCCCTTCCCTCTAATTCATTAACAGGCCAGTAATGAACACTGAAAACGTTAACATTTAAAGTTCTGCTGACAGAGGACTCCCCTAGGATTCCAGAAGCCTCACTGAGGGTGGGGAGTGGGGGTACCGGTAATTGCACAAAAACAGTTCAAATGAAAAAAAGAGATTTAAAAGATTAAAAAGACAGCCAAAACTGGAATGCTGATTTCTTGGATCACATCACATTTCCACAGTAATTCCATGAAATTCATGTACAATATAAAGTGTCAGTTTAAAAGGAAACCAGTTATTAGTAAAGGATAACAGGTGCTTTAAACTATGGTAAGTGTTGACATTTGAAGGAAAGGAAACATAATCACTTAATGCTTCTCTGACTTTGCATGAAAATTAATATCCACTCCCTGTCAATTCTCACCTCTATTCCACTAAGTGACTGAATAAAAAGAAGTACAAATCCCTTAATGAAAAACCTAATGCATATTGTCAAGGACAAATAAACTAATATGTCAATCAAACTTTCACAAAACTGAAAGATGCACCCATGCCAGAAGATGAAAATGCAATTGCAATTATGTTTTACTTTACTGGAGAATAATAATTGTAAATCTGTTACCTTAGCTAGTAATCAAACTAGTCTTCAGAGTACAAAAATACATATTTAGGTTGTAATGGCTTGAAAAAAATGTAAGCCCTCTTTTTGTCTTTCCCCACTCTCCACTCCCTTTCCATTGAAGGCAAGCCCAGGAAAAAGCATTGTGGCAAATCAATTTTTCTTTCTACACACACATATACATCATGTTGTCTAAACTGTTGTCATCTGACAGTGCATCGGTTTTAAAAGCAATTCCCTCACCCCAACTTTCTTGATTAGAAATAAGCATTCTGATTTTAAGGTGAGACTGCTGTGGGTTTGAGGATCTCATTCCACATGACAGATACCTTGGGGTGTACGCAGTACAGGGATGTCAAAACCTCAGCAAGCCCCTTCTGCAAACACGAAGGCACTTTTGCATATTTACCTCTTTCTTCTTTCTTTCTTCCTCCTTCCGTTTCTTTTCTTCTCTTATCTGAGCCAGACGCTGCTTTTTGCGCTCAAGTTCTGCTTTTAAATCGCTTTTGTCTGACATTTTGACTCTGCCGGAAACAAAATTACGGAAAGCAAGGTCAAAACAAAATCAAGTGCTTCTCCCAATTACTGAAAAAAGATACTTAATTACATAAAAAACGCTGCTTCTAAAATGGCTACAAATATTTTTCTATGTAAATGTCAGCCCTTGGGCCACACTGACCTTGTAGCAAGCAGGGTATTTGTTTCACGGCTTTTATTTCAGCAGCTCTGGCAGACTGTAGGACCCAGGTCCACAAAGGGATTGCAGTTTTAAGCACTAGATCTGCCCCAAACTGCCCCATACCTCTGAGACAAATAACAACTGTGATCACAAAAACTGGGAACAAGATAGCTTTTGCTCCTGCATGAACAGCTGCCATTGCAGGGTCCCCTCCCACTCCACTGGTACAGCCCCATGCAGACCACCAGCTCTGTCTCAGTATCCTTCACAAATTCACCTCCACCCCCAGGGAGCACCAGGGAAAGCAGGGCCATTTTCCCAAAAAGCTGCAGACAAGGAACAAAACCAGGCACCCTGGAAAACCCAAGCTTCTCTTTAACAAAGCAGATCATTGCTCCACCAGCAGTCTCATAACTCAAATCATCTTTCCAAGAGGCAGGAGATGCGCCTAATATTCCTGACTTCACTCCAGCCAAACAAGCTTGGCAAAAGCATTTCATCTTAGCTACTAAAAAAACCCTCCTGCCATTTAGTCTTGAGCAGAGTTCTCTGTAGGACAGTGATGTGCAGCCACGCATTCTTTGTGTTCTGAATCTCTCTCAACCTGAGGTACTGTTACAGGAGCCTTGAAAGTAAAGGGTAACAAGATATCATTGTATAGAAAAAGAGCCAGATCTCTAAAAGATAACAGGATACCAATCTTTTTCTACAGTTTTTAAACCCCACCAGTGTCGAACTAATCTGTAACGTAAGTCACAGATAATTTATTTTCTAACATCATCATCATTATGAGCTGTCACCTAACTGTATCAATACTGATTTCTTTTTAGCACTTTATTTCAAAACCAGCCTTGACTGATACAGACATTGATGAAGAGCTAACTATGCCTTTCCTATTAATCCACACATCACTGACCGCATCCACTTCTGCAACCCAGAATCAATCAGATCAATGGCAATGCTATGTATATGCATAAGAAGCCTATTGTTTGCTTCATGCATGGAAAATTTAAATAGCAATTCTCCATTAACAGTAATGAGAACTCCACCCATAATACTGCCTGGGTGGGTAGAGACTAAATCTGTATGCTAAAAATCATATAGTACTTTCTTGACCATAAATTCCTCTGCTGTCATCAGCTTCCTCCTCAAAATGATAAAAGCGTAGTTAGCCCATGATATGGAGGGCATTGCCAACAAAATGCCACCTGCAAATTAAATGCAATCCCATCCCCAAATGTTCTGTTGTCTTTGCAAGCATTTCCCTTTAATGAAACAAAAGAATAAAATGTGGAATCATCAGAGGAAGCCATTCAATGAAAACTGCAGCATGAGGGATGCCAGAGTGGCCAGAACACCTGTATTGGTGTGTGGAGCACAGCACAGGTGCTAATATTGCCCAGTCAAACTACCAGCTGAAGAGTGCCAGCAGGAGTTAAACCAGTCCAGCTCACACCATCACAGATCCTGCACTTCCTTCAGCAGAGCTGCCCATCCTGGCAATGTACCCTGTAGTCCTCTCAACGTCCTGGGACTTCCAGCTCACAGAATCACACAATCACTAGGAAAAGACCTTTGAGATCATCAAGTCCAACTGTTCCTGTCCTCTACTAAACCATATCCCTGAGCACCTCATGTACCCATCTTTTAAATACATCCAGGGCTGGTGACTCAACCACCTCCCTGGGCAGCCTGTTCCAATGCCCAGTAACCCTTTCGGTGAAGAATTTTTTCCTAATGTCTAATCTGAACCTGCCCTGATACAGCTTGAGTCCATTCCCCCTTGTCTTATCACCTGTTGCTTGGGTGAAGAGACCAACACATCTCTCTACAACCTCCTTTCAGGTAATCATAGGCGGTGATAAGGTCTCCCCTCAGCCTCCTCTTCTCCAGGCTAAACAACCCCCATTCCCTCAGCCTTGTCCTTATCCTTTGTCACTAATGTTCCCCCTGCATTCAGTAAGGGCTGAGGATTGTCCTTGGCCCTTCTTTTGCTGTTGATGTATCTGTAGAAAGACTTTTTATTATCTTTCACAGAATCGGCCAATCTGAGTTCTAGTTGGGTTTTAGCCCTTCTGATTTTCTCTCTACAAGATCTTACTTCATCCCGGTAGTCTTCCCAAGATGCCACAACTTCAATCCACAACAACTCACAGTAAATGGTACAGCTAACACAATTGCTAACAAACTGGACCACTGGTTGCACTGGCTGTATGCAGAGGACCATCATTTATTTACTTCTCCATCATTATGGCCCTATTCATGACAATACCATTTTCAATTGGAGAAAGAGAAATCAAAGCTATCTCAAAAATGGCATCTGATATCAAGAAAACTAAGCAGTAGCACCTCAAACAACATTAATCTGTGTGATCAGTTGACGTCAGCAAGCTATTTTGTATATGAGAGATGCCCACAAAAGAAAAGCAGCTTTTTTAATGGCACTGCAGGTAGTATTGTGCCTACCAATCTGCTCAGGATTTGTGGGTCTCTCTCAGATATGGCTGAAATCCCATTTTAAGTCATTTTCCTAATCTGTTGCACACATTTGAATTCTGATTATAAAGTTTCCCCTCAGAGCGCTTCGGACTAGATAGAGTTTTTGCATCCTTTTAGTTCTGCAGTTGGGGAACAGAGAGTGAGCTCCTGTTTCTATGCAAAAAATATGCAAATGCATTTTAAGGCTCATGACAGAAACCCTGAGGGCTTGGCATCCCTTTCAAGCTGTTTGTCAGATATCAATGAAGGGCTTTCTAAAAATTCGTTCCCTTACTGTCAGGGAAGCTAACGAGCTTTTTCCCGATTTGAGCATCACCGGCTTAGTGCCTGGCCCTTTCTGTACAATGCTCCAGTTAGGGTGATCAAATCCTATTATAACTTTGCCCTATTTTTAACAAAACAGATCTCACATACAACAAAGATGATGTATTAAATTTCCTTCAAAGAACATTGCCACAGTTGAGCTACAGAAAGAAAATAATCTTGTTATTTTCATACCCCACATAATATAGTCATGCCTTAACCCCCTCAAAGAGCTTACCGACCTTCAAACTCATTATTTACAATTTCAGCACAAAATGAACACCAAGGGTACGTAACCTGCTGTCTCAGATATCAGTGAGCAATGAGGAGAGCTCACTTGTCATTCTCCTTGGCATTAACCACAGAGTTAACACTCTCTAGTCAGTACTGGAAACAGATTTCTAATATTTGCCATTCTGAGTGCCAAAAGGCATGCCACACTGAGAGAGAGAGAGAGAGAGAGAGGCAAACAGTGAAAAATATTTACTTTTAACATTCTCCATGGTGCAGAACCACAGCCCATGGGCTTATGTATGACCTAATCTTCCCCAGCTTGGTAGAAGGCATTGGTCAGAGGGGAACAGCAAGGAACACAGTGACATAATTAAATCACCTATCTGGGAGAAGGAACACATAGGAACAAACACACTGCATTAAACATAGAAATAGTTCTCACAACAGGGCAGCACTCTACAGCTTCCCTGTTCAAGGAAGGTGCATCATCTTTGGTCAAATTCTATTGTGTTTTGCCCAGTTTACTCTCAGAGTCCTCCCACTCCAGAACAGCTTACACCCAAGTGCTAAGACAGGTTCTTGAGATGTAGCAGATCACACAGATGTGAACCACCTCATACAAAGATCTCTTGCCTGCACTCCCCATACTCTGAGGGAATTCTCCTCCCTGTCAGCTACTGGAGAAAGGAGTCTGCTCCTTTTGTAATGAAACAGATTGATATAGTTAAAGATGCCTGTTTTCCCCATATGAATTAAATATGCCCCAAATTCCTCTCTTGGGCTTGGAAATACCAGCCAATTTCACTTACAAATCAAAGGGTCACCGGACCCAACAGAATGGCAGCCACCTGGGCATATGTTAACACAGTGCCAAGGCTTCTGAAGACTGTGTTCTGGGGCTTCATCATCTCCTGGGCTTTTCTCACTAAATCTGGATGCCACAGATGTAGATGTGGAGGCATCCTAACCATCAAAGCATATAAAGTTAAAAGACCCTGGGTATCCTAGGATTTGATTCCACATTTCCTAAAGCAGATGTCTAAAACCAGCTAAGATTAAGCATACCCCAAAGCCACTGGTTCCTCTCCAATGATGTTAAAGGGCCCTGGATGGTCAGTTAAGTTCTTAAAATCTCCATTGCAAATGTCTCTGAGTGGGTGAGAGGAATCCTGTCCTTAGTATGCTTCCTTTTACCTCCTCAACATATGAAACAAGATCTTTGAAAGACCATTTACATTCATTTTAAAATAATAACATGTTTGCACAAACTTCTCTGCTGTACAGAACATAGATAGAACTACTCCACTGAGCTTATCACACATGAGATGATCTCATGACCATGTCACTAGTGGCAGCAGTAAGCACGTAAGCATGGAAGATGCAAACAAGAGTGTTTTACCCTCAAGTGGATTATGCAAGTACTTTTATAGGTACAAGACAGCAGATGCATTACAGTTTTTATAATAAGTTACAACATCCTTATAGATTATCAGTATCACAATATTTGAGCAGAAGTTTCTTCTAAACCATTTATATGAGCTTTTTACAGCAGAAGCAGCCACAAGCATCTAAAAAAAGGTTTACTACAACTGAAGACCTAATAAACTGGTACTTGCCAGAGTAATAAAACCACAGAGTTACAGAGGTACAGAGTGGCAACGCATGTATATAGCTTGGACTAAAGATAAGAAAAAATAAGCATGAAGGGTCCAATGTATAATGAATAAAATAAAAATAAAGACAAAGAAAATTATGACAATGCACATTTTTTGTAAGTAACATATAATAAATACCTCCTTCCTCTAAATGCCTGTTCTTTATATCTCCTAATTAGCATCTTGGCTGCATGTTATTACCCACATCATCTAAAAAGGAAATCTAAGTTTCCAAATTGGGTAGGAGATTAAAAAGCCTACAGATTTCATTGTTTTTTGGTGTTTGGGGAATTTTTTACTTGCGTAGGTCTATATTCACCACTTCAGGACCCTCAAAGCCTTTCCTGTCTTGTGTCTTCTCATGTTGTCCTTTTCATTATTATCTTCCATTGTAATTACCAAAGGAGTTCCATTAAATACTGTTACATATGGCATTAGTCATCCTATATAACTAATTATAAATAATTGATTCATTAATATACTTTTCTAAAAATAAACAGGCGGCATGTAGTACTTGTAGATGCCGTACATGTATTATTCATAAGTCTTCAAAAAGAGCCAGTTACCCTTGAGTCCAAAACTGCTAAATGTCTTTTAGTTTGAAAGGCAGAGGAAGTTGCACAATAAAATACATTACTCAGTGATATTTGGTTTTAAAGAATGGGTTTGTGGGTGGGAGTACTGTTGCTATTGAAACTATTACATGTGGAGGTTTTTCACGCAAAAACGGATTCATTTCTATTGTGTACCATATTTGTCTCTGGTGTGTACAATCTAACACATTTCCTATGCTTAGGAATATTACACATTTTTACAACAGAAAAAATTCCCATGTGATACACCTATGACTTTCACAAGTGTGAAGTCTGCATGCAAAGTATGGAACTGTACAAGTCAGATAAACATCTTTGATCTGCAAGAAACCAGTGAGAACTGCTACCCCAGCAGAAACACACACTAACCCATGGTATTCCTTTGAAAATGATGATTGAAACACTCTTCAAATGGGCAAGAGGAGCCAGAATCATCTTGAGAGCAATTTTTAAGTAAACATATGACTACCTCTTTTCATCATGCATCAGAATTTGTACTTGACTTCAGTCGAATAACATAAATATTTTTGCTAAACAGACATATCAGTGTACACCAGATCACAACAATGGGCAAATACTTGAAGCTGCAAAAACTTAGCATTTGCAGTATTTTAAGGAATCTCCTCTGCAATGAATTCAGGGAAATTCTAAGTATAATTGGAGAGACTAAGTTGTTTTTTTCTACATAACCCTGAGGCAAAACAGTCAGGCTTTTTTACACTGCATCTGTGTATTTATCTATAAATAAATATGGCCGTTAAGTGTTACATTTCAGGGAATACACCATTTTTATCCTGTAGTTTCTGAACATTTCTAGAAGATGGGCAAAGAAAGGTCTTGTACTTTGTTCTGTAAGGGTTTGCAAATCACAGCATCCAGATTTGTTTCTGTGCTTCCTCCTGGTTGCCACGCAACAGGTCAGTGCATCTCTAGCCTGTTTATTTTGAGGCTGACAGGGTGTAAGATATGTACCTACAACTGCTCAGCTACACATCCCTTACAATCTATTACCATTCAATCTTCTCACTAATGTTCTTCCACAATGGCCCTTCTACAAAATGAACTGTTACAGCAGAATTATAGTGTCCCTATAAAGCAGCATATAAGCAAAGCTCCACCATCGCCCACTCTTCCAGCACCAGGAGTAGCGGCACTGAAACATCACCTGCCCATCATCTGTTCTCTCATGCCCCCTTAGCCTCTTAAATTTACTGCAGGCTTTTTAATTCCCACAAGGATAGTTCTGTGGAAGAGCCACGGCTGAAGCAAACAAGCTGCTGGCAAAACTCGCTGGAAATAAGTAAGAAACACATGATATTCCAGCTAGGATTAGAAGGAATTTAAATACTGCATACTAGCAGGTCACTCCAGCAAAGCTCCTCCACATCTCCCACCAACTATCACCCCTTTTTAATGAGTTCCTCAGAACTGACTGTATGTATCACTTCAAACTACATTGTAAAATAGATCTTTTAAAGTGCCTTAGATTTTCCCTTAATAAGCACTAGTGAGCATGTTATAACTGTACAGTGATGGGAGATGATCCCAAATGATGCAACCAGTGCTGATTTATATCTCCTCAGGATCTGACTCAGGAATCCCGCCCTTCTTACGAAGAGTAGATGCTTTTAACACCATCAACTGCATGCCTGACAACATTTTGATCTTGTGGAAGTGCTGGAGCACCTCTCCTATGAAGACAGGCTGAGAGAGTTGGGTTTGTTCAGCCTGAAGGAGAGAAAGCTCTGGGGAGACCTTAGAGCAGCCTTCCATTACCTAAAAGGAAAGCTGAAGAGGGGCTGTGTACAAGGGAAGGTAGTGATAGAAGTGGTGGATTTAAACAAAAAAAGGCTAGACTTAGGTCAGATATTAGGAAGAAATTCTTCCCTGTGGGGGTTGATGAGGCCCTGGCACAGGTTGCCCAGAGAAGCTGTGGCTGCCCCCTCCCCGCTGGTGTTCAAGGCCAGGTTGGATGGGACTTTGGGCAACCTGGTCCAGTGGAGGGTGTCCTTGCTTATATCAGGGGTCTTGGAACTAGGTGATCTTTGAGGTCCCTTTCAACCCAAACTGTTCTGTGACCCTATGAATACAAGAACTCTGGGTATTCTTGGTGAGTTTCCTCAATACAAGCTTTGGTTTCTCTAACCTTTTACTCTTTGGCTGCAGTAAAATGCAAGGCTCCATATGTGGCTTTGCATATGGCTGGGGATGAACTTAGCATAATTCTGAATCTTCATGACTCTGTTTTTCTCCACACATTGACTGGTCTTACTAGTCGCAGGATTTTATCTCCTGTATATTTCCCAGCTAGCTTCAGAGATAAACTGCAGGACCTATCAGGTTAGTTTTAAAAGGTTTCTAACATTCAAAGAGAACTAACCACAAGCTATAAATTGATAAGATTTTAGAGATGGATAACGTGAGAGAGATGACAGAATCTAATCCTCAAGCTGCAGGTCACTTAAGTGGGGGGGCAAGGGGAGCGCCCTGTATTTCATGTGTCTGATTTAAGTTTCTTTTTTATGTATTTATTATATAAAGCTCAGATATCATTGATATCACCACTTCTTCAAAACCTATACAAAATATCTGGATCATCCTAACAGTACTGGAGTGCCTCCCAGGAGTATATTTAATGACTTAACTAAGACCTAGCATAGAATTTCACTTCAGGATGTCTGCTAGTCTCTCCTGAAATGGAACAAAGACTCATTTTCTCCATTCTGAAAACATTTCAGACATTAAAACATCTACGTTCACTCCTTACTGGGGGTAAAACTGACCTGTCCGACTTCCCTACTCTCCTCCTGAGATAACCCTAGTGGTATATGGCCAGCCAACTGATACTTAAAGCCATTCACCTCAACATGAATAATGCATGCTCCAGCATCTGCTTCTTAACCCAGTTATGACAACTGCCAGATTGACATCAAAGAACAAGCTATGCTGCCAGCATAGAGGTTTTGCTGGAAGACTTACCCAAATATAATTTCTTTCTTAAAACAAAAATATGCTTTTCTTTGTGGCTGATGTTTGTATGGATGCAATTAGGCTAAAAATATTACACATTGATTTCATCTCTGAAGTCGATACACCTAAAGATTTAGAAAGTAAAGAAGAGCCCTGTCTGTAAGAAATATGCAGAATAGCCCACGAGTTCCTTTTTAAGGAAGCAAAGGGGAAGGAACAACACTACCATTCCCTTTGTAGTTCTCAGGGCTTCTCTGGTTGTAGTAACAAAGCAGGAACGCTCAGAGCTAGCCTTAGCAATCATCCCCATTGATCCACATAAGCAGAAAAAAAATCCCAAGATAAAAAGGCAAGATTATAAATGCAGATGTCTAACAGCAGGCTTTAAAGGGCATATGAAGAACTGCAAAGTATTTGAATATGAGCAAGGACCAAGAACCAAGAAGTCTGTGTCTTCTATTTACCTTCTCCGTAGTTAAAGTGTTCCGCCCAAATGGGAGAAACATGTTTTGGGGGGGGGTTGTTTCTTTGCTTGTGTTGTATTTTGGTTTTGGGGGGTTTCAGAGGTTTTCTGTCTTAAAAGCCTGAAACTCACATCCCTAGGGTGACTGTAGGTTAATGGGTGAGAAAAGCTAGAGAAATGGACATTGCATTCCTAACCATTGAAACTATTTTCTATTAAATTCTTTCCAATGAAAGTTCATTGGACCAGAAAAAGCAGAAGCAAGAGAGCGAACATTAGTCCCTAGCTGAGGCCCCTGGGTTCTAGCCTTTGTTTCAGGGTTAGTTTATACTATATGCAGTGACTGTTTATTTTACAAAACAATGCTGTATTTAGTATCTGGAGCCCACGACTCCTGTTTCTTGACAAGTGCTTGAAGCAAGGTGCTGAAGAGTCCTTTCCCATATTCTCTGTCGCACCCAAAGAATCTTTTAATTCCTTGGACTTTACATGGAACAGCTTCAGTGGGAAAGAGTGGGAGGGTGCCTACTGCAGAAGTCACATAGCTTGCTGATTAGAGCATAGATAAAGGTAAGTATCTCTTTAAGCAAAGGCAAAAATTACCTAAGGATCCTTTACCCTAGGTGAGTCCTGTTAAAACCAGGGTGCACTAAGAGAGGGAGCACATGCAGCTGCAGCTCGGCACAGAGCGCACAGTCAGACGTGTGGGCTCAAGAAATGCAAACGAGATGAAGCAGTGTAGGAGAGACAAGACAGTGTATACCCAGGCTGTTGGGTCTGGGGATGAACAGACAGGGTAAGAAAATGTCCAGGAGCAGAACTCTGAGGTGGAAAACGGAGGCTTTAGAGTCTGAATGTGCTTTGAGGACTAGGTGACGGCCAAGCACAGATTTTTGAGGACTATAATTTTGGTTTATGTTTCTGCTTTATCTTGCCAGACTAGATTTATCTGAACTTCCCAGACACCATAATACCTTCAAGTTTGGGGAACTAAGGTACACATAGCAGACAAACAAGTCCCCAGCCTAAATAATGGGGCAACTGGATCTCTGGAGTGCACTACAGAACTCCTCCAGAAGTATGCTTGAGTACATGGCTCACTACACCAGAACCTTGGTTCTAGAATTTGAGGTCAGGACACCAGCTAGATGCCATCAGTTCTCTTCAAAAGAGGAACCCAATGATATAGATATTTTTTGAAAATAAAACAACTTTTGCTAATGGCTCTCAATATATGTGACCACTTGTGGTCCACAAGGCAATCAGAAATGGTCCATGTCTGGTTTCCAGCCACATTAACCTGTAAAATGTATGGACTTATTGGTTCCAACAGAAAGTCTTAAGAATTGAGATGGGAAAATAGTTTAAAAGGTCTACAAATCATTGCAGTATGACAAGAGAGAACTAAGGAAAACACAGGGGTATTCAGGTAAAACAGTCATCCCTTTAGCAAAAATGAAAAAGCACAGCAGTCTTACTGCTTTAAAGATCTACACCGTATTTTAGGAATACAGAAAGTGGGTAGCCATTGACTTTAGTGAGATCAGAAACTTTCTTGGGAAGAATTTGTAACAAAACTTTACGAAGTTTAATTAGAAGTTCACTGAATCAACACCTAGGAGGCATGATCTTCATTTGACAATTTTTAAATCAATAATAATATTGACTAGTATTAGTATTGCATTATGCTGTGATTTCATTTTAAAAACATCATGTTTGTATATTATATGTGGCTGTCAATTTTTTTTTACTTCCCTGTCCTCTGATTCACCAATAAATAAACAATAAAGCCCAGTAAGCGTTACGTACGAAGAGGAAGGGCTGCTATAAAAGGTGTGGAGAACATTGGTAGTAAGTTCACAATAGCTTTTTTTTTCCATTTTAGCCCCTTGCAGAGAATATAATTTACCATCACCTTTTGTGTTCTGTGCATTAAACAAGTAAGAAAAAACCCTAAAGCTCATATAATTTACAGTTATCAGATACAATCAGCACTGAATTTGCACAGGGTATTTTTAAAATATTTGAAGCGGACCACGAATGCTGAGAAACTAGTCTCTCCTCTGTTTTCTTGCTATTAATCAACTTTCAGTGAAAAAAAATATTGTGGGAAATAATAGGACAGTTTTCCCACGGGCTCTTTCAGTACAAACAGAGAATGGCATCACTGTTGTGGGGGGTTTTTTTGTCCCTAGTACAATACCCTCCTATCCCATCAGCACAATTTTTTCTATTATTATTACTACTATGGAGATAGTGAAAGGCAGGAATAGGACATTCACAGGCTTTGCCAAGTGCAGCAGCTTACGCACATGAATAGCTAACTGCACGCTAGGGGGTACGATTTAGGTCAAATTTCTTGTTTCATTCCAAAAGGTTATAGATTTGTAAGCCATTCATTGTTTAACACACCACATAGCTTACACCCATATACAGATATAACATGAACGATATTTTCACTGTTCTTTTCCAGAAGTAATTTGTGTTCCCAAGCAATGAAGACCGGCAGAAGTTGATAGTCTGTAACAAAGCTCTATAAGCAGCCTGAGCTACAAAAGGACAAAGAAAATAAGAATTCATTTAGGGGCAAATTGAGATCTGAAATCCTTCAGGATTATGACATAAACCACTTTCTGGTTCAGCAACTGCTCAAAACACACTGATGGAAAAAGCCACGATGTCACACGACTTTTAATACTGTCGTTAATGAAAACATAGATTCTTTTCTCTTCATTAAAGGGAAGACAAACATGTATTATGAAGCAAGTCACATGAGTTTAGATAGTCCCCCAACTTTGTTTGCACTGTTGAGAATCATAGAAGAAAAATTTTTAAATGCTTGGTCAGTGGAACAGTCCTTAAACCAGGACAGACAGGTTCAAATACACGGAACCATATTAGACGTCAGTCTGGGTTGGTATGGGGGCTATTTTTGGTGGATTTTTGTGTGTGTGACCCTGTTTTGCTAAATATTTTAATTTCTGAAAATATACAATAGCAATCATCTGAAATGTCTTTGCCCCAATTACCAACTGACCTGATAACCGCTCTGATCCTAACAGTGGTGCCCTAATGTGCAGAACACGAAACAGAAGCATGCCTTGAACAGTGTGGATTTAATATCGCTGCCTATGTGCTTTCAAAGCTATGACCTGTGTTAATGGATACAGAGCAGAAGGGATGAACAGTTTAAAGCAAAAGAGACCCATATTTTCCCTGCAAGTGGTCTAGGACCTACAGTGATTAACTTTCAGTACTAACATAGCATAGTTTAGGGGATTCTATCAAATTCAGCTTGGGAGTGTTAGAATCAAGCATTAAAAAAAGGCTGGAGATATGGAGATAAATAGACAAACAACATATCCTCCATGATAGTTATTTATATTTAATCTACTGGGCAGTTTTGTATTTTTGCCTTATTGTAACTCCCCATTGCCTGAATGCTGGACTGAAGTAAAAGATGTGTCTTTCTGCTGGACTGAAATGAAAAATAAGTAACTGAGGAGCGGGATGTGGAATTACTTGTACCACACTGCAGAAGGAGGGGGCAAAGAATGAGGAACTAAAACCAGTTAGGGAAGGGAAGACCAGTTAGGAGTGAATGTGGCATTAAGACCAGTATGGAGGAAGAAAGAAAAGAAGGGTAAACCTCAGAGAATGATAGAAGGAAAAGAACTGCAAAGAAAAGAAAGTATCACCAGAAACAAAAAGCTGTGTCCTTAAAAGATTCCCTCTCTCATTGTTTTCTGCTGAGTGGCAGTAAATGAGCCCTCTTCCTCTGCCGAATTACTCATTAATTATTCTAGGGCCAAGCAGGGACAGCCAGCCAGCACCTGGGAATACACGGGGAGAACTGCACGGGTCCTGAAGGGAGGTTTGCTCCTCAGGACGACACAGCCTGTCTCTCCAGGTCAGACAAGCTGATCTGCATGCGTGGGAGCAGCGTTAAATATGAAAACTGTTCTTCTACTCTAAGATTAACAGACAAGAATCACAAGAGTCATCTGAGCAGTGATTATTCAACGGATAACACAGGTTAACTGCATACAGGTCAAAGCAGCAGTTATGCACAAGCACATCCAATGTCTGTTAAGTCAACACAGATTCTCATCGGCTTCAACAGCTTTTGGAGAGGTCTCATAGCTTTTGAACAAGGTACATAGCTGACTCCTAGCATCGCTCAGAGCTGGATTCACCGCTCACCACCAGAGCAGCCACAGAAAACCTCCTGTTAGTGTCAGCAGCGATGGGGCTGAGGCCTTTGCCCCAGTCCCTGCAGAAACTCCAGTGTGATGTCACGGTGTGCTGCATGCAAGACACTTCCAGAACTGCCATTCCTGCCCCATGCCTTCTCATGCTGTGGTGCACGCCCAGACACTCACCAGAACCCTTTTGCCTCAAAAGGGAAAGCAAAAGGTGCTGAAGAAGTACAGTAAAAATGGGGGGAGAAGGGGTGTGGTACAGTGTTAAGCTCAGGAGATGGGGCGTCACAGAAGATCAGAGATGTCTTGTCTAAGAGATCTAGTGGCTCCCACATCAGTCTGCTCCACAGTGTCCTGCAGCTCCTGCCATCTGCCTGGAAGTAGCCATTTCCCAGAAAAGCTGGCAAGATTATGCCACCTAAAATGAACAGTACTGGGGGAGCAACCTCATGTATACTATGTGCTGCCTTATACTGAGTGGTTGCAGATGGCCAAGAGAACAACAGCTCCCAATGCCATGTCTGACTGAAAAGCACTAGCATGGCTTGAAATGGTTTATTACCAAGTAGCAAAAGGAACATACTGTGTCTACCCGAGATGTAGTCTGAGCCAGGGTCTCAGACTGCCACTGCAGCTTTTCAGACACTTTCTTTTCCCCTAGATTTTCCAAATTTTCTGGTTTTCAAATAATATCATTCTTGCATTACCATTTCTGCTTGCTTATATAGGTCAGCTGAGTGGAAGACCATACGATCCCTCATCTGGAAAGCAAGCCCCCTTATGGACACAGAAATGTGTATTCACCTGTATAACTTGTGTTGCTCAGATGAGCTAAAATAAACTGCACTGGCAAAAGCACAATTTTGCTCATACAAGATGCATCTGTACCAGAGGCATTTTGCCAGCATATTCCATCAGTATTCCTGCTGGAAAATGTCCCTTATACACAGAGATTATATCTATCGTCATTATGGTTTGCATATTTTTTTATTATGAAGAAAATACTAAAATAACAGGTGAATATTGCCCTGAGGCCACAATAGCCAGCTATGGCTGTAGAAAACCTAAGATTATACCTCTGCATTTCCCCCTGCACCTCAGCCAGGATTTTTGTGTTAGCGCCCTCTAACTTCCCTAAAAATTAAAGCCCATGAGTAGGACAGGAGGATCTTAAGACCCCACTACCACCTCTCCAAGTAGCAGCTCCTTTTGGCATAAGTGACTCGGAAAGATTCCTAGTGACTACTTCTGTTGTCAGTCAAACCAAGCCAAAAGAGCTCCCCAGGGCACTCAGGACATAGCACAAGTTCATAAGCCTGAGTGCTCCTAGAGAGAGAGCGTGAACATATTTTAAACCTCTGCGAGAAGTCAAGTTTGAGAAGCTGAAATATACCATATGACTAACTGAATTGCTAGCAGGAGTTGGTGAAGCTCTGAAAAACAGCAATACCTTTCTGTACCCTTATGCTTTTTCTATTTCACTTCCTTTTCTTTCCCCTCCCAGCCCATTTCACTTCGTTGTCTAGATTTCTGCAACAGTGAGACCTCTGCCACAACCCACTGCATCCAGCTCTACCCAGTGTTCCCTCTCTCTCCTCTTCTTGCACATTGGAAAACTGATGGCAGCAAGGAACAATTATTTCAACCTGTCTTCAAAAAAAAAGGGGGGGGGAAGGGGGCTTATCTGCTAATTGATTTGAAAATAAAACAGGATAAAACATGTAAGTTCTTGCCACATCATCTAGAGTACCCACACTAAAGACCTTAGGCTAAAGCAAGGCCTAACAGGAACCAGGAACCTGAAGCTGGAAAAACACAAACTGGAAGGCAAACAAATGCATTTCAATAGTGAAATCACAGTCACTGAATAGTATCCGAAAGGAGGGCAGCACATTGCCCTTCCTCCAATAGAAAGAGCTGGAAGGTCAGCTTCTTAGTTTAAGATCTGCAGGGTACAAAAGAGTATTTGCCTGACTATTCTTTGAGCAGCCAGATTTCCAAATTCCCAGTATCACTGCACACATAGGGTGTGGTTTATTGCTGCTCCTTTAAAGATTCCTCTCTCAAACTGTGGCTAAGGCAGCACAGCAGTTAATGCGTTTTTAGGGTAGACTAATCTGAAGCAGAGGTGTTTAGAGCTGGGAGAAATCTAACTAATCCAGCTCTAAAGAGTCTCTTGGACCTCCACATACCTGGCCCTCAGAAGTCCTTCACATATCAAGGAAGAGTACAGCAAATCCCAATCTTCAGTCCAGTCTGCACAGAGAAGGTGCAGAAGGGGCAACATGTTTTGTATTTTCATGGATTACAAACGTATGGGTTTGGGAAAACAAAATGAAGCAGAGGATGCTTATCAGAGTGTGAGCTCTCCCAGGGCAAAGACCTGGGTGCAGCCCCAAGATTTGTGCTAAGGAAACCCATTCTTGCTGAGCAGTGCTATGCAGAAATTAGAAAAGGAATTTTATCCACCTTCACTAAGTGTGGAGACGACTGCTAGGGATGTCCTCTCAAATGGAAAGAAAGTAAAAAGAGGAACTTAAAAGAACCAGAAAACATGTAACTTCTTCCCATTATCTCAGCAAGAACACATTGAGGCAATTCAGCAAAGCACCTTGGTAGTAACAGAAATGAAATTCCTCAGGTAGCTCTGATAATACCATCTACATGGAGATACATGGTCCTGGGATTTGGATTTCCATTCTGTAGCAGCTTTTTACAGCACTGTGCTTCATGGTATTTGGAGGTAATTTACTGTCCACATGCAGAAGCAAAGAGCTGACAAAACCTCGTATGTCAGGGTAAATTACCAGGTGCTAGTGCCAAAGCCATGTGCCAACTTCATCCCCCTAATAACAGAGAGTCTGCTGAGAATCCTTATTTTATATGTATTTACAGCTGGAATCTGTACTTTCTGTCAATGCCAATACTGACTGAAAAACACACTTTGTTCCTCTCAGCGACACAGGGGCTTTGTCTGGGACTCTCACGGGGCCTTATGCTCTCTGCTGACCCCGGGGGATCCCCGGGGCAATGTAATGGTAACATCCTTCTGGAGATGTATTTCAATGGAGTGCTAGTGGAAAAGGCTCCTCGTTGATTCCCACCTCCTCTGACCCTTTTAAGGATTACCTTAGGAACGGGGAAAGATCTAATTCTCTGTCTGCTGTCACCGTGGACTTGAGTAAACCCGCTCACGCTGGGCAAAGAATTAAAGATGGGTAACTTCCCCCCACCCCCCACCCCCGGCCCGCTTTAACCTGCTCGGCGCTGAGGCACAAGCCGCGGAGCCTGCGGCAGCTCCTCGCGGCGAAGCGGGACGTGCAGGAGCCGGAGCTGGTGCCGGAGCCGGAGCCAGAGCCGGGAGGAGCCCCGGGGATTGGAGCAGGTGCCGCTGAGGCCGGCGGAGCGCACCGCAGCTCTCCTCGCCCGCTCTTTCCCCGGAGACGAGCCGCCGGGGTGGAAAAGCCCACCGCCCCGGCCAGGGCCGGCCGGTTCCTGCGGGGTAGCCAGAGGATGCCCGCTAGCCCAACCGGGGCCGGGTGCCCGGGAAGCGCCTTCGCCGGCCGCGCCACGGCTCCGTGCCCGGCCGCGGCTGATGCGCATCCCCAGGAGCGCCCCCACGCCCGGCCCCGCCGCGGCCAACGCCGGGCCTCCAAGGCAGCACCCCGCTCGCCCCCTCAGGCAGCAGAGCCACGTCCCGGGCCCGCCGCCCCCCGCGGGTGCCGTACTTACCTCCGCCGGCGCCCGGGCGATGCGGTGGGACTCCCGGCGCCGCGCAGCCCTCACCGAGCCCCCGCTGCTGGGGGTGCGGAGGGACGCCCCGCTGTCCGAACGGCTGCTGCAGCCGAGCCGAGCCGTGCTGTGCCGAGCTGTGCCGTGCCGAGCCGTGCTGTGCCGTGCCGTGCCGCCAGCCGCTGCAGTAGGACCGCCGGCGGCGGCTGAATGTGCTGTCTCACGCTGGACAGGCTCCTCCCGAGAGCTGCTGCTGCCGCCTTCCTCCTCCTCTTCCTCCGCCCGCGCCCCCAGCAGCGACACCCCCCGCCGCCGCCCCGCAGCCCAGCAGCGCCCGGAGGGGACGGGGCGGGCGGGGCCGCGGGCAGGTGGCGACGGGGTCTCCGGGGATCGGGGGGGCAAGCGACGCCCCTCAAGGGACTCTACCTGGCCTGGACCTCCGCGTTTGCCCCCCAGCAACTCCTGCCCGAAGTGGGCTCCCCCCGACTGCTGTCACCCCTGGTGTCGCCCCCGCACTGTCGCAGGCTGCCCCCCCTGCGGCAGCCGAGCCGGCAGCTGCATAGCAGCCTGGCTATCAGAATACAGAATCACAAGCTTGGAAGAGACCTTTGAAGATCGAGTCCAACCATTCCCATCCTATGCTAAACCATATCCCTAAGTACCTCATCTACCCTTTTTTTTAACACATCCAGGGAAGGTGACTCAACCCCCTCCCTGGGCAGCCTGTTCCAGGCCCTGACAACTCTTTCAGTAAAAAATGTTTTTCTAATATCCAATCTAAACCTGCCCTGGCACAGCTTCATGCCATTGCCCCTTGTTCTGTCTCCTGTCACCTGGCTGAAGAGATCATCGCCCACCTCTCTACAACCTCCCTTCAGGTAGTTGTAGGTGGTGATAAGGTCTCCCCTCAGCCTCCTCTTCTCCAGACTAGACAGCCCCAGGTCCCTCAGCTGCTCCTCATAGGATTTGCCCTCCAGCCCCTTGCTCAAGGACCTCAATGTCCGTTTTATAGTGGGGAGCCCAGAACTGCACACAGTACTCAAGGGGTGGCTTCACCAGTGCTGAGTACAGGGGCACAGTTACTTTCCTAGACCTATTGGCCACACTGGTTTTGATACAAGCCAAGATGCCATTGGCCTTCTTGGCTGCCCAGGCACACTGCTGGCTGATATTCAGCCTACAGTCAACCAACATCCCCCGGTCCTTCTCTTCCTGACGACTCTCCAGCCAACTTCCCCAAGCCTGTAGCTCTGCATGGGGTTGTTATGTCCCATGTGCAGCACTCTACACTAGGCCATGTTAAACTTCATCCCGTTGGTCTCAGCCCATCGGTCCAGTCTGTTCAGATCCCTCTGAAGAGCCTCCCTACCCTCAGGCAGATCAGCACTTCCTCCTGGTTTAGTGTCATCTGCAAACTTACTGAGGGAAAGTCCCACCACGACTTCACCAGCAGTCCCACAACAGTCTGTGCATCACACACCACCACCTTCAGAGCATCTTTCCTACCATCCCCATGGCAGAAGCCATCAGACCCACAATGGCTTAGCCATTACTCTCAAAGCTGCCTAGATATCACCCCATGTCAGCCTCACTATCACCCCTAATGCAGCCCCACCATCACCCCCATTGCAACCTGGCCATCAGCCCTGTAGCAGCCTGGGCAAGTGCCGTGAGGGCAGCAGGCTCCTGCTGAGGCCCTATTCCTTTGGGGAAGAATGGGGAGAGCTTCAAAGTAGGGGAATGACACCCAGCTTTCATGCCCAAAGGTTTTATTTCCTCACACCACTGCTGTGGGGACAGGTATTGGAGAGGAAAGTCAGACTCTTTCTAGCAGCATACTTGCCCCTCTCCCCACACCAAGATCCACCTCTGGTGTAGATAAGCCACCTTCCCTCTCCCTCTTAGTGCACTCAGATACAATGCCCCACACAGGAAGAAAACGTGCTCTTTGGTACCATGATTTGTTCTTTGAAACCATGATGTCCTGGACATATGACTCACTGTTCTCCAACCCTCTGGTCTGAGACAGCAGGAAAAGTACTCTTCTGAAACCTGCACCTGGAGCCATGTTTGGTTTGTTTTGGTGGGAAGTGCTAACTCCAGCCTCTGCCATTCTAGATCCAGGACCTGTCCTAGGAAGAGTGGAGTATACCCAGACCATCAAGGATTCCCATCACTTCCAGTTTCTGCCAGACTAATCTGGACTGCATCTGGCTCTGAGGAAGAACAATGCCATCCACTGCGAGTCAGGACACAGTGATGGAATAGTGGTTACACAATTTAATTGGAGTTGAATCAGAAAAGATTCATAACTTCTCTCCTGCAAGAGTCCTTAAAAAGTAGCACCTTCTTGTGCAGACTGGGGCATGTGGAAAGCAGCTTGGGGTTTTGAATGTATGATTTGGAAAGTATCAAGTTTCGGGCAATCAGTTTGCAACTCTTTATTAAAATAAAGCCTTCACAAAATCAGACTCAAAATTGGAAGTGCTGTTTGCTTTTGCAAGTGTTGGCCTTAGTCACAACTTTAGCATGAATCCCATGGGGCTTGTTTAGATTTCTTTGGGTTGTGTGTGTCACTTGCAAATTCTTTGCAAGCTCAGTGGATCCATTTAAATTGTTTCTGACTGGTTTCTGAGAGGCCTTTGGGGTCATTTAGCGTTCCCAAATCAACAAACCAGACTGGTTCTATGTGATGCCTGGTGAGGTTCCACTATTGATTACATGCTACAGTGTAACAACACTACCATGGTATCATACACATGCAATGTGGTACCATACACCATACTATGCCATTGCATTGGGATCGGGCCTTTTTTGAATATGGAGGAGCGCAGTGTCTCTGTCCTCTAGCCTGTTGACTATGCAGGTCAAACCCTCCCGATTTTGTATCACTTTCTCAACTATTTATCATGAAGTAGCCATAAATTAAAGCTAACTTTATTTAGGCTGTAATGTACTAATTTTTACGAAACAGGGATAACTTCTTCATATTCCAGGCAGACATGGTTATATCCATTTTAACAAAAGAATTATTATGATCAATAATGTCTTTTTAACAGTATTTAATTAAAAACATCCAGTCCTTTCAGTATACCCTAGGATGTGTACTAATTTTACATTTTCCCATTAAACACAAATCTATAGTATTATCCAACTTGTTATATTCTCCCAGTAGGCATCATCTGATTATGTGTCTCTCTTAATTACCAGGTGGCTGGCTGTGTAGTAGGGCAGAGTTAGGATTATTTTCAGAACTTTAAAGTTCTCTCTCTGTGAATTCACAAGATGGTTGTTGTAGCCTCTGATTGCTTTATTAGATCAACAGAGGGCAAATAGGTCAGGAGTTACACATATCTGACAAGCTGCCAGAAGACGTCAGTTGTACAAGTACACACAGCATCCATGCTGTCATCTATACAGAAATGAAGAATGGGAAAGTTCGGGGCTCATTGCAGCCCATGGATTATGTGGAAAAAAGGCTATTGGTAAAGTTACAAAAAAGTCACTGTTTGCCCGTTGCCCCATTTCTATCCTACAGACACACATGTAAAATGTAGAGGTACCTGTGGACCTTGATAAATGCAATATAAGGTTGATTACTACATGTGAAAAGTTCAAGGGAAAACAATTTGACATAATTTCCTTTTGAAGTTACATTATATAGAGTTGTTTACATGTAACTTATTAATGAAGATTGGCATAACTTGCTCTGACAAACCAATAGCAGTTTATAATTCAACATGAGACAAATAATTAGCAGTGCATTGCATTTCCCTGGCTTAGGCACCAGCAACTTCTACATCACAATGGGCAGTAACCAATGAGCAAACCCTCTTGGAAGTTTGAGCCACTGGAAGATTAAAAACTAATTTCAAAGCAGATATTTCTAAGGCTTAATGAAATGGCAGCACTTTTCAGACACTTTGCATGATAGACTTCACCTGGGCTCTGCAAATAACAGAGGATGTTACAAAATGCCCTCCAGCTTTTCAAAGGTAATGATTTAAACAAAGGATCAAAAGGCAGAATGAAAAATGAAAGCAAGCTTTAGAAAAAGTGTGGGCTATCACTTCCAAAGCCAGGTTTATTGTTATGGCAGTGAAGACAGCATAGGGCATAATGTGACATGGCTTTAGAAATATTTTCTTCACAAATGAATTAGTTTGTTTGTCATGGAAGAAGTACACAGGTGGTTACTTGGTTATCAAAACATTAAGCAGAAAGTACTGGAGAGATTTTCTTAGTCTTTGCTAAGAAAAAGGCAGATCACTGAGTTGAAGTTTCTGCAATATCCAAATAACTACAATAGCTGCAAGAATATAACTTAAGAGTTTAAGTATGTCTGGTACACAGTCACTAATAATTCCTCTGACAATTGGTTTGCTATTAGTAGATAGCCAGTTCCAAGGTTTTTTCACAAACACCTATACAAAGCTAAAAAAGCATGTATCTTAGAAAGGACACACTTTCTCAGAAAGAAACAGCAAAAATAAGAGTTGCAGTATACAAAGAGAAGGTAAGGGGAGATTTGTGGCAGGTGGGTGAGCTCCATGTTGTCTCGGATCTGGGTTACTCTTCTGTTGCAACTGTGTGCTCTTAGAAACAATTATTTTAGTGACAGGCTCTTTTCTAAGCCTCTTTTCTTGCTTTGTCCCTCACTTTCCTACAGCACTGGCACCGAAGGGATTAGTTAGAAGGACAGGAAATAATAGCTTCGACGAAGTTCTGTGGGACCGCGGGTAGGTAACTGAGGGACTTAGAAGATACAAGGTACTGGCTTCAGGATTTGCAAATCTGCCTGATAGCAGTGGCCCAGACAATGCCTGGAGTGTCGAGGGAAGCAATAGCAAGGCTGCAGCAGTGTATTTTATTTTTGCCACTGTTTAGGCAACATAAAGGAAGCTAAGGGGTGCCAAGAACACACTGGTACTCGCAAGCGAGGAAAACTTGTCCGTGTTCAAACAGAGCAGCATTTGACACAACCATTTGGATCTATTGTTTTGTTTGTGGGTTTGGTTTGTTTTTTCCAAGCAAGCCTCAGCTTCACCCCTGCTGTTCATACAACTAGTACTCTGCAGCCCTGATTTGTCTCCTCTGATAGGTTCACTTCACCTTGAATGTTTTCCAAGGTTTTTTGCTTGTGGAGATAGAAAGTTGAAGGGAGGATAATGTCTGCTACCCTAAAAAGCAATCCTAGTCTAGGCTCAGAGAAAGAGGAATAGCAGCATGCTCTCCTTTCCATCCTGCTTTCAAAAAGTAAATGGGCTATGTTTACAGTGTGAACTATACGTTGTGAGTGACGCACCCTCTGTATTTGCTATTTGTATGAGACTAGAAATTCTTCAGTCAATCTATCCATACAGTAGTTAGTAGATTAATGTGTCAGCTGTGATTGATAAAGCTTGGAGAGCTGTAGTATAAATGTTAAATGGTAATAATAAGCATCAACTAAAATAGCAATTAGCTGGGAGGTAGAGCTACAAGTTGATCAAACCTTAGCAAAACAACACTAAGCAGATGACTCTGGATCCAACCTGGTTCTTAAGGTATCCTCATCTTTCCGTAAAAGACGACCATCATTCTCCAAGAGACTCTTTCCCATGTTGCCCTAAAATGCAACAGTCCCGTACATCTGTAACAGGAATCACAAACGATGACTTCAAATTTGAGACTCTGCCTGTTAAAACTCATCATTACACCAGCTTCTGGTTTTGAACTTGTAACTGAGGCATGGAAACAGCATGCCAGAAAGAAAGCCTCTGGAAATACTGTTAACTGCCTTTGTAAATAGCAGGTGCTTGCCACAAAATGCAACTGGTTCCTTTTATTTGAAAAGGTTCAGTGTAGTGGGAAGGGCTTGGAAACATAGCAGGAAGGAACTGGAAGGTTCTGTGAGACACTTTCCAAGCTTCCTGGCAATGGTCTTGCAGACTCAGGGGCCTGCAGACAACTTCAGGCTTGAAGGTTTTTATTGTGCTTTGCTACTGCGCTCGTGTTATGAATTACTGAGGAAGCTGCAGAAAGAGAGCTCCACGGCTTGTGCGGTGGGGCCTGGAAGAGAAACGGGCTCAGGGCAGGACTGGGTGAGTAACTTAGGGAACATAGACTGAAATAGTCTCAAAAGCCAGACTAAATCAGTGTCTCCATTCAGCTCTGTTTTGAGATCCTGGTGATTCAAGAACTTCACTGAAGTAAAAAAAAAAAAAAAAAAAAAAAAGGCTGAATTTGTGCAGAATTACTGGAAATGCTCAGAGGTCTTTGCCATTATTTGGTCCTTTTTACAAAATGCTGTCTCATTTGCCCACACCACCTTTGGCTGAAATCCAATCCTTCATGTTTGATTTGAAACCACAACAATCTACATTTTTACAAACGTTGATAAATGCTACATTTCTTTATTGGATCCCTAAGACCTCCCAGATATTAACTTGAAGCTTAGCTTTACCAGTCAAAGTTAAAATCAGCAGTACATGCAAAGTGATCCACGAATTTAATAAATCATGAAGATGTATTAAAATTTATGAAACCAGCTAAGTGCTATTTTTGACAACAAATTGTACCTTATGGCAGATTATTCGTATGACTGAAAGTAGAAATGCATTATGGAGAGAAGATCCTAAAAGAAAACATTCCTCTAAAATGTCTCTCTGAAAAGTTCCCTTATTTTCCATACAAGACAGCCATCTTTGTCAGTCTGTGCCTTAACCATGGAAGGCTGCACTAATTGATGTAAATTAATAGCAAATTGTGGCCTTATTGTCCTATCTAGAGAAACACCAAAAATAGGTGCTATAATAGATGATCTGGATCTCTTTAGAAGTGGCTATCAATGTGTCAGCACACAATGAAAGTTTCCAAGCAGTGTCCTAGCTCTGAGTTTAAGCTGCCATCTTAGAAAATTACTCACTTGGGATTTCAGACATCCAGCCCTGTCCCTGGCTTCCATTCTTTAACCATCCTCTTCTCATACACACCCACTGCTTGCTCACAAACAGGCCTGCAGTTTTTGCTCTCTCTGCCTCCTTTTTCCTGACTCTAAATCTCCAGATGAGGATAAGCAGCTATGCTTGCCTGAAGGTCTGGATAACACTCACAGGGGGAAGATGAAAGTAGCAACGGAGAAATATAACAGTTTAATCTTCTTAAAAGGGGATAGCTGATAAAACAGTTCTGAGGTGGGGTTTGTTCCACTGCTTTGAATTGCTGCTTGGTTAAGGGAATTTAATTTTGCACATGATTATTTCTGCATTGCTTCTGATCCCAAATAGCTGTCAGTGCCTCGAGTTGTTGAGGGTTATGTTTTTTCTCATAAAAATCTAAAAATAAATAGCAGAAGAGTTAGGGGAATTTACTCCTGACTGTGAAAAGCTTTCAGCCAGAGCACCTATCTTAGTAAGGAAGCCTAAGGGAAAGGTATGGCAGCACAGGCTGTTCAACCAAGACAGTGCAAAATAGAATTCAGCAGAGGAGCAGGCTTCATACCCAGGCTTTGGAAAATCCAGTCACCAAGGCACATCAGGTGAGAGTCAGGAGGCTGCTTCCATGTGGCTATAATGAATAGGACTGCTGAGTATGACTTGAACGGGGCTATCCATCCTCACTTCATGCCTGAACAGAGTGCTGCGTGTCTGTGGCGCACAGAAAGCAAGGTGGTTTGGGATCCCTCAACTCTCAGGACACTGAGATTATGAGTTGGGACTGAAAGTAGGCAGGCATCATCTAGTGCCATTTTAGACATTGGGGTGCATGACAATGATTCATCTTGACTACTTCCCCACAATTTTTTAACACACCCATCTCCTGCATTCAGATGTCTAAGCTTGGTAGGCAGCTCAATTCCAACATTTTTGCTTTGGGGGATGCCTATGTCAGTGTCACATATATACAACTGACACATCTCCTCTAATACTTGCCCTGTGATGTAAGCATTTCATGCCTAGCACCAAGGTCTGCATGGCTGCTCTCTCCAGGCACAACAGAACTATGTCTGCACCAAAAAAGCATCTCTAGAATGAGGTGCCAGAGGCAAGAATAAATCTTTTCCACTGGTAATAAAAACTCCTGTCCTGTTCTGCTTAGCCTAGAGGTTAGTGGAGACCACAGAAGAGATGGATGCAGAAGGCTTGTTTAGGAAATTGTACATTAGGTGAGTATAAAGACAGTGTCAATTAGAGTAAATAGGGATTAGGGAGAGTTAAGGCCTGGGATGAACTTTAGGTCTGGAGGGGTTCAGAACAAGCAGCTCTTGTTCTTGATCGCAAGATACATGTGAGGGTCCAAGAGCAATAGTGATAAGGAGTGAGGAGGATCTGAAAGGGATCACTGTACCTCCCTTGTTCTCCTAGGAGGAACTCTTGGGGAGGGAGGATCTGACAGGAGCTGCAGAGGCTTGAGGTGGTGATAGCTCCAGGGGTAGTTCTTTGAATATAAATGACAGCAGTCATTCACTGAGCAGCGAAGGGAGAAATGGGGATAGTTAAAGATGTTGCTGCGGTGATGTCAAGTTTAGGCATCCCTCTAGCACAGCCCAGATGTGCTGGTGAAATATGGTGTGTCAGCAGAGAAATCTGTCAGTGATGTCTTGACTCTGCTCTACTATTTGCCCAAGGTGCTGCTGTGCACCTCGTGACCCCACTCAATCCCAGCAATCCCCAAGACAAAATGTTTCTTCTCCAGTCCTGTTTAATATCTTTCCAGTCCTGTTTAATATCTTCATTGACGATCTTGATGAGGGTATAGCATCCACCCTCAGCAAGTACGCTGATGATACAAAGCTGGGAGGATTGGCTGACACGCAGGAACACTGCGCTGCCATCCAGCGAGACCTTGACAGGCTGGAGAGCTGGGCTGGGAGAAACCAGATGAGGTTCAACAAGAGCAAGTGTAAAGTCTTGCACCTGGGGAGGAACAACCGACTGTATCAGTACAGGCTGGGGGATGACCTGCTGGAAAGGAGCTCTGTGGAGAAGGACCTGGGGGTCCTGGTTGATGACAGGTTGGCTATGAGCCAGCAGTGCGCACTGGTGGCGAAGAGAGCCAATGGGGTCCTGGGATGCATCAGGAAGAGTATGTCCAGCAGGTCGAAGGAAGTGATCCTCCCCCTCTACTCTGCGTTGGTCAGGCCCCACCTGGAGTACTGTGTCCAGTTCTGGGCTCCATGGTATAAAAAAGACAGGGATCTCCTGGAGAGAGTCCAGAGAAGGGCCACGAAGATGATTAAGGGCCTGGAACATCTCCCATATGAGGAAAGGCTGAGTAAGCTGGGTCTGTTCAGCCTGGAGAAAAGAAGGCTTAGGGGAGACCTAATTAGTGTTTATAAATATCTTAGACTTGGGACGCAGGGGGATTTGGCCAGCCCCTTTTCAGTGGTCTGTGGGGACAGGACTAGGGGCAATGGCTGTAAGCTGGAGCATAGGAAGTTCCGCACCAACATGCGGAAGAACTTTTTCACAGTGAGGGTGACGGAGCAGTGGAATAGGCTGCCCAGGGAGGTGGTTGAGTCTCCTTCTCTGGAGATATTCAAGTCTCGTCTGGATGCCTATCTGTGTAATATGAGATAGGGAGCCTGCTTTGGCAGGGGGGTTGGACCCGATGATCTCTTGAGGTCCCTTCCAACCCCTAAGATTCTGTATTCTGTATTCTGTATTCTTGCCACCCATGTAAGCAGCAGAAGGCAGTGGTGTGCTGAGATGTGGGAACACACATGAAGCTGGAGATCCACTGTCCCTAACAGTGCTACTGCCCTCCATCCCTACAGCAACACCAGAATTTCTGGGACCTCGTGTTACAGAGGGTCTCATCTTTTGGAGACTAGCATGGGCTTTTTGCAAGGGGAGAGCTATGTGTGACAGGTACATGGGGGAGAAGGTGAGGGGCCACTCAGCAGCAGCCTTGGGAAGCCAGTCGGGGATGCTGGAGCACTGCACTGCTCCACCTGCAGCCTTCCATGCCTCTAGGCTATCCCCGAATGAAGAGGGGAGCAGGACACTGCATGGCTGAACACAGGCCTCAGCTCTGGGAGATGCCTGTAGCCTAAATGTGGATGACACCTTTTAGTCAGATGAGCTACACATCGACTATACCCATCCATTGTAAAATGTCATAAAGCTGCACGTTGTGAGATTCACTTGCAGCCACTTCAGTTCTCACAGCTTGCTGCTGTGTAGTCGCAGCAAACGTCACGGCAGAGGTTTTACTGCAGCCTTGGGCCTGCATATTTCATAGGGCAGCCATGACGTGCCCCCAGTTCACAGCAACTCTTCCCATCTCCATGTCAGAGGCTAGTGTTGCCTCTTCTTCCTCAGGTCCACTGCTGCACAGTGTTGTCTGTAACACCTTCCTTTTACATAATTGCCTGCCAGCTGCCTGCAGTCCATATGTGCTGCTGGATCTCACAACTTCCCAGCAGCACAGCTGGCAGGTCTGGCACGTACTCTTAATGCCTCTCCAAAAGCATCCAGAAGTAGTAACTCGTTAGCAGGAATTACAGTTTGAAAATTAACTGTCAGGCTTTGCAGTAAAGTGTAAAGCCCTACTCACCAGGAGCAGCTTTTCTTCATGTCCTATTAATACAACTACAGCAAGGGAAAATGACGACAGCATGGAATTATGTTGAAAGCATTGGAAGTGGTTTAGGAGTAAAAAGTTTACAAAGATGCTGTAATTGTCCCCCAACCTATTACACATCCAAGAAGTCCTGTCCCAGAGCTACAGAGGTAAAAAACATAGATCACATAAAGACTTAGAAGAGCACTGTTGACTTTACACTGTAACTGTGTAATTATAATGTGTTTGTAACCATTAATTAAAACAGATGGATTGATAAAGGCATATTGCTTTTCCCCTCACCCCCCAACCACACCCTACCCCCCCACAGCCCCGTGCAGTATTGCTATATAGGAGATACAGAGTAAAGAGAAAAGTAAACACCCACAAAAATGTCAGACTGTGCAAGAGGAACCCTTACTTATGTCTCATACCCCACACTAGGAAGATGAATCTATCCCCACCTCAGCATGGGCTTCTCACCATGACTATAATGAAAATAAAAATAGTTTAGCGTATGTGTCTAGACAATATTCAACTCTCTCCGGTAAGTGGAAATATCTTTTGGGGGTGTGACCACTCTGCTTTAAACTGGCTCATTCTATATTTGTACTTTTTTATGAATAGCTTAAGACAGACATCTAATGTTCTACTTTTTAGTAAAGCCTTTCATATAATAACTTCCCTGTTTACCTGAAGAATGTCTCTATATATGAACAGGAAACTTCGTTTCAATTAAGTGTGATGCACGCTGAGATAGTCCTGTACTTTTATAGTATGTATTTTGATTTTATGGGTTTTCTTCCTATTTGGAAGGTATTCTGTTCTTCTCCCAAAATCTCTGGCATACACATAGGCTGGAAAACAGACTGCAAAACGTTTCAGTGAGCTCCATGGGACATGTAAATGTGCAACATTGCAGTGACAAGCCCAGGGTTTATGTCTGTGTATAGGAGACAGTGATGATTACACTGAAGTCAGTGCCAAAATCCCTCTTGCTCCGAGTGCATGTAACATGCATTGTGAATAACTTTACACCAAACAGATATATAGCATCACCATCTAGGTGTCATGTTGAAGGAGAAGCTTTAGCATTATGTTCTACTGCCATGCTTCAGCATTTATCTCGGACCACCACCCTTCTTCAAGCTAAGTTACGTACCAAGTGACCCTTGAACTGTGAGATTAGTCTTGGCATGGCCACTCACACAGCAAGAGGGAGACCTGCATTTGGAAACCTCATAAAAGGACCATTACGCTCATGCCATTGATATGAGTCCTGTGTTCTGCTAGCCAGAGCTGCAGCCTCTATCATGTTTTGTGATCTCTCCCCAGTGTAAGTCTTCCACTACAAGTGCTTCTGCTACCTCTGCCTGCATAGCACATTTTCATAATCATCATCTTCTTGAGAGAAGTCAAGATCAATCAAGTTGGCCAGTGGGAATTGCTTGGTTGTCCAGTCTCCAGACAAAGTGTCTGGGATCACAGAATCACAGAACGTTAGAAGACAGAACAGGATCACAGAATAACAGAACAGGGTCACCTAGACTAAATCACATAGGAATACATCCAGATGGGATTTGAATGTCTCCAGAGAAGAAGACTCCACAACCTCTCTGGGCAGTCTGTCCCAGTGCTCCATCACCCTCCAATCTTCCAGAAGAGCAAGCGGCTCCACAACACCAGCTTCTGAAAAGCCAGCATCTCATCCAGTTGATGATCCTGCTCTCCATCATTCAAACCATGAATTCTGTGTATGTGTATTTACATTATTAATACTTCTCTAGCCCATGAACCCACATCTTTTAATTCTTACTCCTTACGGGGGTTTTTTTTGGTCCTTTAATTCCTATAGGCAAAATCATTTCACTACACATTGTGTCATTAACTATCACACTTTTCAGGAAGATATGATGGGTAGATAAGAGGGTATGGCTATATTCCAGAGCATATACATGATATAACAGAGTGATTGGAACAGCCAACATTAATTTTTTTTCTTCATTTAAATTCTTGTTTAAACACCAAGTATTATGGCGAATTTAAGAGATAAGGAAAACAGCCCTAACCGACTTATTACACAACCAGCACTTTTGTATCCTTGTTCTCCTCTGTCTTACGAATCTGTTTAAAAATCGGTGTTTTGATGTGTCTGATGTAAAATACAGTTATTCAGCATTCCTGATCTGTTTATTCCCTCTTCTCATTACATAAAATAGCTTTCACTGAGAATCCAGACAGTGATTGATGCTTTATCTTCCATTAGTACAAAGGGGTTTAATACATAGAATTTTTTTTTAAAGCCTCAGAAAAAGTATGAAAATGGTAATAAAGCTAATATAATGAATAGACTTAATTACTGCTGTCCAGTGCCTTACGGCCACGAGGTGGCAGGGCAGCAATTCACGCCGTCAGGACAACAGGTCAGCAGGCTCAATCCCTACTCACGGCCTCCCGCAGCTTAGTGATACTGTTGTCTCCCCTCTTACACTTCTCGGTTAAGGCTTTAAAACTGTAGTGGCATTGAGCCGATCTTTGATCAGGTCGCTTGTTTGGAAACCCCGCATGCCGGCGCAGTTAGTTCTGCCGCTTGTGTAACCACAGTGAGGGGGTTACAAAGAGAAATTAGAGGCAAAGAATAAAGTATAAAGGCAAGAGGAGATAGTAGATATTGTCTACATGGATTTCAGTAAGGCCTTCAAAACTGTCTCTCATAAAATCCTCATAGATAACCCGGTGAGGTATGGCTTGAACAGGCAGTGAGGTATACCAAACACTGGCTGAACATCTGAGCCCAGAGAGCATGAAGAGATCTGAGGTCAGAGACCAGGAACTAGCAGCGTGCCTTCAGGTGTCAATGCTGGGACTAATCCTGTTCAACACCTGCATAATGATCTGGGTGATGGGGCAGAGTATAACCTACAGGAAGTTTGCAGACAACACAAATCTGGGTTGTGATAACATGCAAGGGGACCTTGACAGAAATGGGTGGACAGGAAGCTTATGAAGTTCAGTAAGGGAAAGAGCAAAGTCCCGAACCTGGGGAGGAACAGGTTCATATGCCAGTATATGTTGGGGAGCACACAGCTGGAAAGGAGCTTTGCAGAAAAGGATCTGGGGTCCTGGTAGATGCAAAGTTGAACATGAGCCAGTGATGTGCCCTTGCAGCAAGGAAAGCTAATGGTATCCTGGGCTTTGTTAGGAGGAGTGTTGACAGCAGGTCAAGTGAGGTGATCCTTCCCCTTTACTCAGCACTGGCTCCCCAGTAGAAGAGAGACACAGACATACTGGAGAGACTCCATAAAGGACTTCATGCCACAGCCTCTGGACCTGGCCATTCAGACAGTTTTCAACCCACCTCACTGCTTATCCAACTCATGTATCAACAGTTTGTCTATAAGCATCTTACAGGAGACAGTTCCAAAGGCCTTACTGAAGTTCAGGTAAACAACATCCACTGCTGTCCTCTCACCTACCAGGCCAGTCATTTCATTGTGGAAGTTTATCAACTTGTTCATGTACGATTTCCCCTTATTGTTAAGTAGTGCTGGTGATTTTCTTGTTGTTCATGTGCCTGGAAGTAGTTTCCAGGCTCCATCAACTTCCCAGTGATCAAGTTGCTGACTGGCCCATAATTCCCCATGTCCTCCTTCTTGGAAGACAGGAGTGATATTTGCTCTCCTGTAGATTACAGGCACTTCTCCCAGTCTCCATGATCAATCCAAGACCATTGGGAGTGGCCTTGCAATGACATCTAGCAGCTGCCTCAGCACTCATGGATGCATCCCACCAGGGCCCAGGGACTTACCTACATCCAGTTTAAGTATTTTCTTACCTGATCATCTTCCACCAAGACTATATCTTCCTTACTCCAACCTTTCCTCCTGGTCTCTGGGACCTGGGATTCCTGAAGACTGGTTTTACTAGTAAAGAGAGAAGCAAAGAACGCATCCAGTACCACAGACTTTTGTCCATATCCTGTGTAACTGGGTCCCCCATCTCACTGAGTAGGACCCACAGAACTATCCCAGATTCCTTTTGTCAAGACACCTGAAGGTCATCTCTTTATGTGTGGGGACTGAACTTGGGACTAGATCCTTTCTAGCATATTTTTAATAATATGTGTGCTGTAACTAAGATTCCCATTTCATTTCAAGCCATCACTGTCACCGCCAGAAATGAGCTGGCCTGCAACTAACAAGGAAAAAAAGTGGACAAAACATTGAGGAAAAAGAAAGTATCTTTTTTCCTAGAATTTGAAATAAAGTAATCTCCAAAGTAATTACAGGCATTGTATGCTCCCTAGGGCTGCCTGTTGGTCATATATTACAAAGTTGTGATGGGTTGTTTTTTGTGTATCTGATGACACAGTGCAGGAATGTAAAAAAGTATAAGTAAGGGACTCTTAAAGCTGCCTAAAGACTTTTCTTGAAAATTTGTTATTTCTGCTCAGAAATCACAACTATGGTTCAAAGAAACAAATAAACAAAATCTTTAGTGAACAGCAAAAGACATTTGAATGACCAACAATAAATACTGAAAACAAATAGAAATAAAAAGTGTAAATAGGAGTCTTAAGTATGACTGAAAGTCACCAGGCAATAGACCAGCTTTATAAGAAGAAAAGAGTTCAGGATCTCAGCAGGCAACAGCCTTGAGCTCAGATAGTTCCACACGGGCATATCTAATCTAGGCTGGGATACCTGTCATGACATCTGTGCTACCACAGAAATCTGCTGGGGTGGGCTCTCGAAGACCCAGCCAGAATTCATCCATTGTAAAAACATTTACTCTCTGTTTCAACACCTTTCTCTCTGTAGACAAAATAACACTGCTTTAAAACAATTTCACTTCTTCTCCATTCATTAGAATACAGTGAACTTGGGGAGTCTGCTAAATTCCAAGCTTGCTTTCTGATTATTTACCAAGAATGGCTATAACGTACGTTGCTTCCAACAGCTACATAAATCATTTTTGCACAGCGCACCCCAAGATTTTCCACTCTCTTCAGGAGTGAACTCTAGTGAAAAGCGCTTTCCAGGAACTTAGCTTTTCTGAGTCAGGAAGAACGAACCTTTATGTTTTGCAGCAGCATCCTTAGGAGGTATTTTCACTATGTGTCATCCGGCATACAGTAGTTTCTGGTTGCTCAGTGTAATACTGGAAGTCAACTTTCAGAAAGAAGGGTCAATTGTCCACTTCAGGTATTGTGAGTTGCACTCCCAGACACTTGGGCATAAAAAAAAAGTGTTTGTCAGTTCTGAAAACACTTCTTTCCACTTTTGCACAAGGAGCATATACAAAGATTTAGCAGCAATACTATGCTCCATTAATTTCTTAGCTGGTATTGATTTAAACCAAACAAGGGTTAATTTAAACCAATAAGGGGACAGACTTCCAGCTAGTATGAACTGGCACAGCTTTGGAACTTGATTGTATAGTATAATTTCAGAAGTATATGCGTGAGTTGCTATGGAAGGTTTAATTTTCAACCCTGCAGCATTTCCCCCCAAAATATTACAGAATTTGTCTTTGTTAAAAGAGAAAATGGATATCAATTGACCAGAAGCCTAGATTAGATCTGACAATGACATGTTTCGAATCCTAAATACTTACTCTATTTCTGTACACCTATATCATGTTTTCCGTTACCATGCCTGCTCAGAGCCAAAGCACAAACCATGCTGCATGTGGATGCTTGGTCACGTGTAGGCAAGCCAAGCTCTCAGACAAACGCAGATGAATCAGGAACTGCTTCTTTCCAAAGTGGGAAAAGGTTTATGTTATGGAAACGTTGACATTCTGCGAATGAGAAAAACAACACGTCTTCAACAAATTCAGGCGTAAGGAGGGGGAGAGGTCTGTAGAATAGTAAACAATATTTCTCATTTTATTGTGCTCAGTCACAAGGTGATATTTAAATACTGTCTCCCAGAGCAAAGTAGGAATGCCAGTTTCTAAAGAATCAGCACCTTCAACTGCCATGCTTCTGACAGAAACTACTTTATCTAAGCTATGTTTATTCCTCTTTCATACCTTTCTTAAAGTAAATTATTTCTCTTTGTGTGAGCTAGTAGCTTCGGTTTTATGTCATGGAGCAGATGTAGTCCAGGCTCTAATTAGGTCTAGACTTGGTTCACAGCCTGTTTGCTTGGAAACTAGGCAGTAATACACTACGTCTCTCAGTGTCCTATCAGAGAATCACAGAATCACAAGGTTGGAAGACCCTGAAGTTCATTAAGTCCAATTGATCCTGCCCTAAGCTAAATCATATCCCTAAGTACATGATCTACACTTTTTTTAAACACGTCCAGGGATGGTGACTCAACCACCTCCCTGGGCAGCCTGTTCCAGGCCCCAACAACTCTTTCAGTGAAACTTTTTTTCCTAACATCTAATCTGAACCTGCCCTGGTGCAGCTTAGTGCCATTTCCCCTTGTCCTATCTCCTGTCACCTGGATGAAGAGACCATCTCCCACCTCTCTAAAACCTCCTTGATACAACTGTCTCCACCGTGTTTTTCTTGCAGAACATCACTGAAAATTCTTGCAGAACTAGGGTCAGTTCTCATCTGTATTCTGTCAAAGAAAAGAACTTACGTGAGTTTATACTTCTGTATTTGGAAAATTGGTATCCTTAGAAATCTTACTGTTGACAGAAGGGACAATGGTACATCTTTACTTAATAGCAGAACACAAGCTGAACTCAGGAAGCCATGCTGTGGCATCAAAGGTTGCTCAGAACCCATAGAAGCTAAAACTTTATAGATTTGGTTCAGACATTCTTCCAGGCACTGCCTGTTATGTTACATGATACAATATTCATACAATGGAGCCTATCTGTTACCCAGGTAGTTCAAATATGATGTAATTTATGAAGAAAAGTCACGTCTCACTAATCAACTTCCTCTCCCTCCACAAAAAAATTTTAATTGTAAGTCTTTCCATATCAGAAAGACAGAGTTTGTCTCCCTGTCCATCAGAAGAACATGACACACCTGAAAAAACAGCCACAAACTGGTGCTGATGCTCAGATTTCTGGGTTGATTTGTTGGGCTTGTTGGTTTGGGGTTGACTGGTTTGGGGGTTTTGTAGAGGTGAATTATAGTGAAACAGTACTGAGTAGTCAATAAAATAGAAAATGGTAAAAAAAAGTACTAAAATATTATCATGTAAAGTTTTATGCAAAAATCATAATTAAGCAGGCTGGTAGATCTGGGCATGAGATACTAGTGCTTCTTGGAAACATCAGGCTGGTAAACCAGCCCCTGTATTTGTGTTGCTAGTCAGACAAACAGCAGATTTTTCCTTTGGTTCCAAAGCAGAACTTCTTCTTTCATTTTCCCTGACTGTAACACTACTCTATTACACAGAATCACAGAACGTTTGGAGTTGGAAGGGACCTCGAAAGATCATCTAGTCCAACCCCCCTGCCAGAGCAGACTAAGTCACACAGGAGTTGGTTGATGGGAAAACTGCTCTGTGTGTCAAGGTCCAGGAAAGGTCTGGAACTGTTGGAGAGTAAATAAACATAGGTGGCAGCACTGCCTCACCCTGGATGTTACATTAGTGCTCAACCCAGCAGCATCTATGCAGGCAACCTTTCACACAGATAATTTTTGTTCCAGAGCTACAGGCACAGGGGACCATAAAATGTGATTCACCATGAGACAGTGAAGTATTCTTGGTGGAATTAAGTGAAACAAACATTATATAAAAAGCACTTTAAGATAAGTTCCCTGACATTCTAGACATATTTTTATAAGTAGAGAGGAAAATGAACAAAAGTAAAAATCATTATTTTCCTTTTTATTAAAAAATGTATCTTTTCTAGCAACAGAAACAAAAATAAAATAAATTAAGTCTTTTTTAAGCTCCATAATTTTTTTAATTTAGGATTCAAAGTATTCAAAAAGACCTCAGTCACTGGACCTGAATTCTTCAATTTACAAAAATTGTACCAAAAGAACATTGTGCTCACTGATAGTGAAGGACAAAAAAGAAAAGAAAAAGGTGGAATAAGGTATAGTAGAAGAGAAGTTAAACAAACCCAAAAGATGTAAGGAAGAACACAGCAGGCAATGTATTTTGACTTCTTCCTTCCATGTTCTTTCTTCCACTCAATTATTTCCTCTTTGCCATCATTTCATTTTTTTTCCTTCAGACATTCTCCCTTCTATCTCTCCAACATTTAAAGAGAATTGAAGGCCATGAGTACCTCCCTTTTATCCCCTTGTTTGCTATCAGAAGTTAAGGCAAAAGTTAATGTGCAAGACATGTATCATCAATATGGGTTTATCAGAGAACTTGTTTCACACATTATTTTCTGAGACAATTCCACCTTTTTCAAAGCAGGTTAGAAGCTTTTTTTGTAGTAATAATTGTAGAAGTTTGTCTGTAATAATGAACTCCATGACCACTATGAAAGGAAAAAAGATGGAACATAAGCACTCCAGCCATCAGTGAAAGGAAGCAGAATAAGCAGACACCATCTCTGAAACGTTCACTGTAACAGCAAGCTCTGGAAGAGCTGACAGAGCAGATCAGTTCAATGCTAAGAGCCAACATTTTTTATTTTGTCCTTTACCATTGGGGAGAAAACTGTATTTAATACTTTCAGCAATGTGAATAGTAAAATTACTTTGATGTCAGTCAGTCCTTGACACAGATGTTTTTGCCCTACCTTCCATCCTGGAACGACAAACTGATTTAATGCAAGACTTGACTGAAAAAGCTAGGCAATACTCTGGGAACAAATAACAGGTGTCAGGACTAACTTTATGCCTGGAAGCATCATGAGATGCTCCTCAGAATAGAACTTGTTGCACTTCATCAATTAAATTTGGATTATGGGCTGCTGGATATGAAAAGTTGTGTAACAAACAGACGTGGGGAGAAAAGTGTGTTTTGGAGGAAGATGACATGAAGTGTGCAAATGATGATTTTTGCAATTATCCTGCCACCCTCCACCAGTTGGCATGCCTTCCAAGGCTTGGGGATCAGGATTATTTCACAAAAGGTTATCCTCCCAGAAGACTCTTTGCTCACTAATGTCAGAGCCTTAACCAAAACAGCACACTCTGCACTGTTTTTTCATGACTATGTCAGTTTGAAAGAGACCTACAGCAAAAAAAAAACCTCAGGATGGGTTCTGTTTTGGCAGTGTTGCCCTCAAAATTCTCAATTAAATATATTGGTGACAACTATTTAAGTCAAAAAAGTTGGAGAAATGTATCTGAAGTACTTCAGGTTCCTTCATACCCAAGCCACCATGAAGAAGATGCCACTTCACTAACAATTCTGTCAAGGTGAAAATTAGAGAGAGAAGCTCTCTGGTTTCCGTAATGGTTGCTATTCATAATCACACCCTGAATCCAAACCATTGCCTTCAATATTCCTTGTGACTGAATTTTCCACTGAAATTAATTATAAATCATTGTTCTGTATGGACACCAACCTTCATCTGAACTCTAAATTATATAGGCAGTACAAAACCACTCTGGGTTTCTTTCATTCCCTAAACATAATTCTGAAATAATCCTTGAAGTAAAAATAGCAAAGTGACCAGTTCCCACAAGAAATGACATGACCTGAGTACATAAATTAAAACGTTGTCTGAGTGCACTATCAACACCAGACCTGTCCATGTCCATGCAGATCACACAGGACATCTAGGGGTTCTTCCAGTTATCCTTTCTTTCTTCCTCTCCTTAGCTGTAACTCTGCCCTAACTGTAACACCGCTCTCTGCCCCAATATAAAATATAGGATATTGGCTCTGAACACAGTGCTGAACACTGCCCACGGACAGTGAGAGCTGGGGCTGAGCATTTAGTGTTCACTTGAGACTCCACTCTTCTCAGAAAGTAGCTATAAGGTGCTGAAGCATAATAGCAACAGCTAATCACAGCCCTTTCTATCATAGTGGTAGGAAGCCTAGAAAGGCCTTGATAGAACAACCAATGGGATATCCGTCCTAGAAGGAGTCTACACTGTACAAACACAGCTGGGATGGCTTAGTGAAGCTCTCTAACATGTCATGCATGCCTAGTCTGAGGAGCTCACAAGAGTGATCGAACAGAATGCAGCAGCCATGGCCTCAACAGCTGACTGAAAATCAGAAGGACGTTCTCTTCACTGAGATCCCGTAGAGAGCAGTGTTCAGTGTGCTACAGATTTCCACACAGAGATCAGTCCTACCTTTCTAATATTTTCTTACTACTTACAGGACATCTGGAGAGAAGACAGGTAGCACTGATGAGTCATTCAGCAGTTCCAGGATTAGGTGTCCCCTGCTTCCCTCCTGATCTCAGAGTACACTCAAATGTTAGTGCTCATGGTAGAGGGAACATCAGTTCATCCTTCTATCCTGCCCCCTGGTTCCTGGCACCAGATCTCATTGCTGGTCTCTTAATTCAGACATGCTGTGCTTCTTTCCTCTGACCATTGATGGACATGACATCTTCACATTTAAAAAACCAAAATATTGCTTATTTTAGCCAGAAAGAACAAAGCACATACAGAAAAGGATTTCAAGATGAGAATATGAATGTCTGATTTATTTTTCCTTGGTGGAAAGGTGGCCTAGGGTACTGTCCTCAAGTTAGACAGTCATAAGAAAAAAAAATTGTCAACTCGTTCAATTAATCTGTATGTAATGTCGGAAGCCAAAGAAGGGGGGGGACACCAGACTCCGAAATACTTTTCTGAGAGTTTTTAAAAACTAATTAAAAATTTAAAATACGAAGCCTAAAACTGAGTTTTCCCTTTCAGTGGGCGTTTTTCCTTCTTGTATCTTACAGAGTTTTGATCCAGTTCCCACTGAAGACTACAGCTGAAACGACTGGAAACACTTAACTGAATGCAGCGAACACTGGGTTAGGACAACTTTTGCCATCTTTCACACACTATCCCATAACTGGAAATAACACATATACAACTTCCCTCTTGCTGAGAAGTTAGCCCATCATTTCAAGGATGTCCCAGTGATCCCCGCTAATATCTCACATCGCAATTTTTATGCATAATACTTAATAATATTTGCCGCTGGCAGGAGGATTTCATACCATCCTGATGAAAACTGTCCACTCTACTTGTACATAAACTTATCAGTTGTTATCTGAACTCTGACGAGTACAGAACATTACAGCAAGCTCCTCAGCAGTGCAGTAGTCAGTGAGCACACTGTCCTTTCCTGTAAACAACTTCTCCTTAACCTATTTTCAGACACACAGCTGTCAGATCCCCAAATACTTTTAAAAAGTCTGGGTTGAACACTGCTGGTGACAGCTCAGTTTCCCAGTCGTTACACAGAATAAATCTGTTCTGTAAGCACAAAATCTTTCTCTTAGGCCATATCAAGGCTACATAGCAAATACACGCAGCAGCTGGTACAGGACAGTCCATGCTCTTCTAACAGAACTGGGAAACACATCATTTTGGCCCTGCCACAAACAGTGTATCAGACATTAAATTAATTTTAAATAAATTGAAAAATTGATAACTTTCCCAACGTAAAAAATTGGAAGAATAAGGTAATTGTATATTTCAAGCACTAGTTGCGTTCCTCGGTGTACTTCTAGAAAACATGATTATCAAAATTAAAGGAGTGGGACAGGACAGGGCCAGACAGGGTCCCTTTCCAAAGGCAGTGATGGAATCATGTCTACTGATGTTGTTATGGGGGAATAGTTAGAGGCTATTAACATCAAGGAAAGCAATGCTTTTCTGACTCTGTCCTGGGCCCCCTTCAGCATTTTCCAGCATCTAGCACACCCAGGCAAAATCTGTGTCATGGGACATACCCAATGGCATGTCACTTCAGTTCTGGTCCCTTAGCAGGATGACAAGTGACACTTGAAATGCCACCCTCAGAATGCTGTGGTAATCAGCATGCTGACTCTGCACAACTTCAAGAGATGCTCCTACGGTGAGTTAAAGGTCACCTGCATAGCTAATGCATTTGAAATGTTACCTGCTATATATTGATGCAATGCCAGGAACTATGATGCTAAAGCACTAACCATACCCTGCAAGCTGATGAATACCAGTATAAATTTGATAATGCTGACAGGAGTTTAGATTACATTAACACAAACAAGAGCAGCCAGAAAGATACTGGGAAGCAGGGAAGATGGCAAGGCACCCAGTACTTATCACAGCACTGAAAAAAGAAGCAGGAGAAAAAGTTTTGGATGATCTGCATCTATGCCTTTATCTATTCCCTTGAAATGCTGGAATGTGTTTCTTTACTGCAAAGGGGAAAGTTAATGGAAGAGGTAGTGAATGGATGGAAACAACCTGAAGTGATTTCTGTTCAGATGAGGGTGGTGAGTCACGAATCCCTCGAGCAGGAGCATTTAGTCTCTGAGGTATATAAATAACATACTTGGAAAACTGCAAGTTGCAGGTTGTAGCCTTGCTTTATTTGGCTGTCCTAACTTTAACTGGGGTTCAATAGATCCAATTTTTCAATTTCAGACCATTAGGGAGAAAAAGAAAAGTAGGTTGTAATTTTTTTGTCTTGTCTACCTCATGATCTTTTCAGCACATAAAGGTCACCTACAGCAGATATCAATAATCACACTCTTTACAGTTTCCTTAAAGTTCATCATTTTAGTGAACCACTTCACAGGTTACTAAACCAAACCAAATTACTGCTCAGCGAGAGTGAATTGGTGCCTTTCCTATATAATTTTATGTGTTCCCTCTGGGTCTTCTCTACTCCAAGGCATTCAAGCATCTGGCACAAAATTTGAAACATGAACTGACTGTAAAGGGCTAGAATTATCTGGATGTTTCAAAAGTGCAATTTTAGATAGATTTCTCCAGGAATGGTTAAACAGGGAACACACACCCTTTTTATTTGAAAGAGAAAATTCTGGGAGCCAAAATGCTATAATTGGTCTCTCTGAGTGACCTGGGGTCGAAATTTATCCCACATTTTCAATAGTACAGTTAAATTCAGGATATTGGTCAGACCTAGTACCTAATTTTTCAAGGTGATATTGGCTCACAACTCTGGCTGAAGTCCCTCAGATCTTCAGAGTCTCACTGCCTTTATTAAGCAGCCAAAACTGCTCATACAAAATTACAGGCTGTTTTCCAAAACATAGTCCACCATTCCTTTGAGTCTTTCTCATGGAAATATCAGATACCATATTCATTTATGCAAGAAGAGTCACAAATGTAATGAAGGTTTGACCAAGACCTTTCAATGGAAAATACGACAGAAATGTCTGCATTGGTTCACTTTGATTTTTCCCAGGGCCTTAAAGAAGGTAATTTTCAGTAAAAATTACATCCCAAGTAGTATTTTGGCATTGATTTGATCGTCTTTTTAACTCAAATGCTTACAATTTAAGACTCTTTGTTTCCATATATGAGAGGAGATTAGCATTTGCATCACTTGATGTGTAAGACAGCCCAAAATGCCCATAAAAATAAATGCAGATATATTTCTTCCCTTCAGTGTAGCAACACCCATGCAATATCAGTTTAAGTATCTTGCTCAGATTATTATCCTATTCTTACCAGAATTACATACACATTTATGAATTCCAGGTTGCTTCTTTGATAACTTCTTTATCGCTGTTTCTTGAGCTTCAGAGAAACTCTGCAGACACCAATGCCAGTGAAGAAGGTGCATGCAGCCCATGTAAAAGGATGAGACCCCACCTGCAGCCCGTGAAGGGGCCCCATGCTGGAGTAGGTGATACAGAAGATGATGTGACGCGCGTTGGAGCAATTTCCTGGCACGACCTGCAGCCCGTGGACAGAGAGGCCCACGCCAGAGCAGGTTTGCTGGCGGGGCTTGTGACCCTGTGGAGGACCAGGCTGGAGTAGCCTGGGCCTGAGAGATTGAGAGACATTCTATGATTTATGAGTGCACCTCATAGCAGTGGCCCATGCTGGGGCAGCTGGTGAAGAGCTGAAGCCCCATGGGAAAGGACTCACATTGGAAAAGTTTGTGGAGGACTGTCTCCCATGGGTGGGACCCCACAGTGCAGCAAGGGAAGGGTGTGAGGAATGCCCACCCCCAGCAAGAAGGAAAAGAACTTGTGAGGAACTGACCAAAACTCCCATCCCTGTCTACCCCTGTGACACCTGCAGAGTAAGGGAGAGAAATCATGACTAAAGTGAAGTCTGCTAAGATGGGAGGGGTGGGGGGTGGTGTTTTAAGAACAGTTTTACTTCTCATTATCTTACTCTGGTTTCACTCTGTGTGTGTGTGTGTGTGTGTGATGCAATAAATTAGATGCTTTTTTTTTTTCTTTTTAGGCCATGTTGAGTCTGTTCTGCCCGTGATGCTGATTGCAGAATGATCGCTCCCTGTCCTTATCTCAACTCCTGAGCCTCTCAATATATATTTTCTCCCCTGTCCAGCTGAAAAGCAGAGTGATAGAGCGACTTTGGTGGGCATCTGGCCTCCAGCTAGGGTGAAACCACCAAACCTGCATATAAACACAACCACTACAGTTCATTTAGAATGTTGGTGGCATGTCAATGAGTGAAATGAAGAAATTTTAAACTAGTGTGGGGTTTTATGTCACTTTAGGTACAATGAAATCTTGGAAACTAAGGATGACCATAGTTCTGATGATTTTATTTTTCAGTTCGGTGAGCATTAGTTGAGCACTACATTGAAAAATTAATTTGAAAGTGTCAATATGGATATTAATATTTTAATAGAATATTAAAAGAATTAGAGTAAAAAAAAGATAACATACTAATACTCCATAGACAAACTGTATATTTTGCTAGTCTAGTACACCATGAGATTAAAACAGTTCCACAATTAATGGATAGCTTCCCTTGTCTCGGCTGTTCTTAATGTTCCATCAACATTGTGTTGATTATTTACCCATAATTAGATACCTGTTAGTCATATGAGACAAACATGATGTTGTACTTACTCAGACCCAATGCCAAACAGTTTTAATTGCACAGTACAACACTTTTTATTGTACAGGTACTTTATCAGGACTATTTTAATATACAAGCTTCATTTTCCTGTTTAATTGCAGCTATTACGACTTAGCCTGTGGTTACACATTTCACCAAATAAGAAAACTCCCCGAGGCTTACTGTAAGGGCATCTTCTGCAGAGTACATTATGGAAAGTCAGTCCTTAGAGATCGACTTATTAATATCTGTGAGTTCACACTTCAGTAGTAATAGTCACAACATTGCAAACAGGAAACAAACTTCCCTTGGGTAAGCCAAGCGCTAGGAGGAAGTGGCATTCCAGTGATACCATAAACTCTGCATCTCTTTCGAAAGGGTGGACAGATAACACCATAGTGAGCCCTTTTCTAGATGTCTCATGTCTTGGCTTAGTATTTCCTAGGCTTAATTTCTCATCCAAGTTCCTATGATGTCAGGCACTAAAAGAAAGTAAATTCTTCCAGATATGATGAAAGAAACACTGTCAGGGAACAACTGGGGAAACAGAGTACTTTCTAAGATCAGCCTCAAACAAAATAACCTGGAGTAAGAGTTCAAGGCTATTGTTCAGAGCAGAAACTCAGGCAGTCACATCCAGTTTACCAAGTGTTCTGCTACAGTCAACAGTATGAAGCACAGCTGATACAAAAGACTTAGCAAAAACATCTCTACTCAGTGGTGCACATTGAAAAAAGAAAAGCAGCATGTTACCAGCTCAAAGCCCATGACTCATGTAAAGGTTACAGCTAGAGCTCCTTCTTCTCAAGATGAGGTGTTTCTTAAAATGTCTAATCCACAGCTTTTAAACTGATCCATCTGTGCCACTAACTCCCTTCTTGTATTCCTACACAAAAATAGAACTGTTTTCTGATTATGCTCAGACATTATTTAGGCCTTGAAAGTCATATTCTTTTGGTAACATTCACCTTTTTTTTTTTTGACTTTTCACAAGTTGTCCAGCCTTTCCCAGGCATCCTGCTCCAGAGCTGGGCTGCTCACGGTGAAGGCAGCCACGGCCCAGCGCAGCAGCTCTCTTGATGATACCTTTCCTTGTTTTTTTCCCCTCCGTGTCAGCAGCCCTCGTAAAGGATGGCACAAGGTCTTCCACAAGAACTGCTAGGGTAGCCAGCTGAGTCTGGAGAAGGACATTTATTCTGTTAGCTATATATTTTAGATCAGCGCCAGCCCACACTGAGAGTTAACCTCTGCTTCCCCAGCGACAGTGTGTACTTGGCTGAAGATTACTATTCTCCTACATAGTAAGCAGCCTCCTGAATTCAGCATGACTTAGTGACAAGCTTGTCAAAGTAAACACTCCTAGGTGATACTTTATCACAGTTTGAGCCCTAACTTTTTTTCCTGAAGGGTACAGCTATACTTCAAAGCAGTATTCTCCCTCTCTGCTATCCCTACACTCCCAGTTTGAAGCACACACAGTTAATCTCACGTGAGCCTCTCGTATTTTTTTTTTGGAAAAGCTATTTGGAAACCAGCAATCCGTTCTCTTTTTTTTTTTTTTCCCCTGATTTTAAAACAATTAACACACAATTTCAGATGCAGGTAGCAGAGGCAGGGAATGAAGCAAAGCGCCGCTGGGTTGCCATGCGCATCCCGCTGTTTACAGCTCCAAGCAGGCTGCGCGCCGGCGGCAGCTCCGGCAGTAAAACGATCCAACTACTGTACTCTTGACTTTTGTAAACTATGAGCCACTTGGGGAGGTTGCGCAAGCGCCGGAGCAGCTGCAGGACCTTTTCCTCACTGAAACCGGCTGGGCACGCCAGCCTGTTTGTTCGCTTCTTCACCTTTCACCTACTTCGGCTATTTCGGTCGCGCGGGGAGCCCTCGGCAGCGCGACATCTCTGGCGGCTGCAGCGCGGGGCGATGGAAAGCTGAGAACGGGAAGATATGACCCTTGTTTGTTATGCTATTTCTGTCCTTTTTTTTTTTTTCTTTCTTTCCATGCAAAGGGCCACATAAATATTTAGCAAACAAACGTGTTAGTGGATTAAAGTATCAATCTAGTGGCATAAATGCAGACCCATCTGCAGGTGGAGGGTGAGAGCTTTGCCCCTGGTGCTGCTGGAAATTCCACACAGTGCTGTGAATGTAGCTCGTACCCTTCAGTCATCTGACCATTCCTTACGCTGGGGTTCAACACTTCCTAGTGCTACCGTTAATTTCCACCCTGACTTACTGCTACTCCTGCGTCATCATTTACCCATCCCTACAAATCCTAAATTAGAAAGTTGCCTTTGTCCCTAATAGAAATTGCTTGTCTAGTTTCCCAAGGGAAAAATCATCAATAATGTTGTTTATTCACCTGCCTTCCAAACCATCCAACTCTCAGCCATTTTAAAAAAACAGGTAATCAACTTCCTACAAACTCTGTGCAAACTGGCAGATGGTTTAAGGACAAGACATTCAAATTTTGGTCCACGTGGAGGAAAAGGCTAAGGAAACTCACCCAAGACTCATCCTACTACAGACCAGCAACCCTGCCGGTGTGCCATGTGTATTCTGGCTGGTCAGGAGAAGGCACCCTCCCCAGCACAGTGCATTGTGGCTCCAACACGTGTTGGCAAGTGGGTTGGGAAGCCTTAACTTTGTGTCCCCATGAAGAAAAAGGTGGGGCAAAATCAGTTGAGGCACCTTCTATTAGACATCAGCAAGACAGCTAGTTATCACATATTCTGGCTAGCTCTGACGTAAGTACAGCATGTTTGTGACTCTTGCAGTGGGGATGACATAAGGAACACCAAGGAGGGGGACAGCTGGTTGCAGTGGATAGCAATTAGGAGACAAACAGGCAGGACTCTGGGCTTTGTCCATTCCACTCTTCTGGACCCAGCTGTTGTGGGAAGAAGTAGAATTTAACACAGCTCCGCGTTATGAAGCACAGTTGGCAAAACACTGCTGTGACTGCGCCACTGAAAGTGCTGTTACTGCCTTTTCAAAACTTGCCCCAGGGCAGTTCAGAAGAGGAAAGGTAAAACATTAAAGAGGCAGAAATGAGACCCCCACCTGATGAATACTGCAGTTCAGCAGCTGGCACAGCTTTTCACCATCAAAATCCTGGTCTGTGACACTGGCACTTACAGCTGTCACATGCACTGAGCCTTCAGTAGGAGGGGTTCAGAGAAATGGTGGTTCACAGAGGAAGTAAAGTGAGAACAAACAGTACCACAGTCCTGATAGGTTGCAGAGTGTTTTGAAGTGGTTATAATTTACACAGCCTAGTCTACTTTCCATGCAGCTTGGCTGCCAATGAATCCTGAGATACTGTTACCTTTGTGCCTAAAACTTAGCTGTCCTGGCCAATATTCAGGACATCCCAGTTAGTTCCCAGATATATCATTTATGTTACATAACAGAACATTGTTCCAAGAATGGAAAATTATATTATTCAGAACTTACTGTAATACTGAGAGTGAGAAGCAACTTTGCATTATGAAGGAGACACATTTCTTCCAGAAGCTCATTGGAATAATAAAACTGTTAGTTGGTCTGCTGCTGATGTGTCACATTCTTGTAGAAGTTTGTTTTGGTTTGAAAAGCATCCAGGTTTGGAGTCACTGAAGCCTTGCCCTTTTAATAATTGGGGAAGGCAACACACTTCCTATATTTCCTGCAACTACACTTGTATTATTTGTTAAAAGCTAAAATGAACATGTAAAATTTTTGTTCATCCCTTACTACATATAACTACCAGGAAAACTATGAGAAAACAAGTTGCTGTAAAGAAAAAGTATGTAAACAACAGGATTTATTCCTAGCAGGCTTTTTCTCTATTCAGAGCAGTGTATAATGTCACTAGTCCCAAAGATAATTCAAGTTACTCATATTAACCAGGGTCAGCACACCAGCAGATTAAAATAAAGTATCTCAATAGGAACAGAAATAGTGACCTTACAAACTAGAGTAACTGCCTAGTGCGAAGGACTTTACTAACTCATATTTTATTGCAAAGTGCTAATCTTGAGATTCTTGCTTCTCATTGATGAGTAGCTTCACGAAGAATGTGAAATAAAACAAAAGCTACCACACACATGCCCCATCATTTAAAAAAAGTTCATTGGATATTTTTACTTCCAGGAGTCATCTGCAACTTGCAGGCAAACAGTTAAAGTCAAAACCAAACCCAAACATCTGTTCTCAAATTTTCAACTTCTGGCAAGTGCAGGAAAAATCAGAATGGTAACGTTTGCAGTTATCCAACGTCTCCATTTTGGTTTGTCTCACATTTCATATGCCCAGTGGTAAACTTCGTCTATCTGGTGGAACAATAACAGAGTAACTCTCCCAGTAAAATGATAAAAGAGGCAGCAATAAAGTACTAAACCAGAAAGTACTGTGGAAGAAGAACAGTAAGCAGGGATAACCCAGACAGTGACTGTGAAGACAAATATGAGCTCCTACCCACCAAGGCAGAGGATGCCAGCGAGGGACTTGCTGGCATTAACCCCACTCTCAATGCGGCATGCACACGCTGCCGGTGGTGAAGCGGACCTGGGGCTCTGGGAAAAAGCCAGGCAGCCCTGGGGAGCACGGTGGGGGAGAGGAAAGGTATGTGGGCTCCTCCCGGCCCTTCGCTGTCCATGGCCAACGCAGTGACCCAGAGCAGTCCTGTCAGTCACCCCTCAGGTCAGCTCTAGAAAGAGTAAATAAGGGTCACACGGCGATTTGGGACCAGCGCGTCACCAGAGCAGCTGTCTTCGGGTATCTGGTCACTATTAATCCAGGTCACAGCGATGACCTACATGTGAAGCACCCCACGGCCAGGATCTCGTTTTGCTCCCCTTGCACTGCCTGCCATTCCCGGCACCGACCCCGGGCTTTGATTCCACCGCTGGCGTCTCCCGCACTTAGCGCAGAGATACCGTCCCCCCTGGTTCCCCCACGAGCCATCAGCGCACCCCTCGGCGCACAGCGCTGCCGCGGCCCGCGGCCCGCCGCCCCCGCCCGGGGAGAGCGGGGAGAGCCCATTGGCTCCCTCTGAAGGCCGGATCCCCCCGAGCAGCCAATGAGTAGCGTGAGGAGCGCGGCGGCCCTGGATGTTGGCAGGCCGCCCCGCCGCTGACATTGGCTAGCCCCGGCCCGGTAAACAAGGTCACGGGAGGCGGTGCCGGGCCAGCACACACCCCCCCTCAGCCCGGCCCCGATGCTTCCCTGTGCTCCTGGCCCTTCCCCCGGGGGGCTGGCGAAGCGCCCGCCGCCCGCGGGGAACGGGAGGCGGCGCGGGAAAGGGAGGTGGGGGGGGGACGGGGATGGAAGGGGGAGCGCCGCCAGCGGCTGTCACGAGCCGCCCGCGCAGGGAACGTTCCGTTAGGGGCGGCGGGGCGTGGCCTGCCGGGGCCCCGCCCCCCGGGGTCGTAAATAGAGGCGGCACGTGAAGCGGCCCTCCACAGGTGAGCGGACAGCCCCAGTCCCGCGGTTACCTACTGACCCTCCCAGCCGAAACCCAGCCACCCTCAGACCGGCTCGCCCGCCACCCACCCACTGACCGACTAACCGCCCGACGCCCCGGGAGCGATGAAGGCCGCCCGGATCGCCCTGCGCACCGCTGCCCCCCTGGCTGGGGCCAGCGCAAGCAGCAGCCGCGGCCAGTTGCCGCGGGAAGTGGAGCAGTTCTCCCGCTTCTCCCCCTCCCCGCTCTCCATCAAGCAGCTGCTGGACTTCGGTGAGAGACAGGGCGAGCAGGGAGGGCCGGGGCGGGGGGGAGATCAGGGATCCGGTCGGCGGGGGGCGGCTGCAAGCCTGTCGCTCGGAGCGGGCTGCGGTGGGAGGGGGCTGTGGGAGCGGGTCTACTCGGGCCAGGGGAGGCTGTCATCTCCGCCTGGAGGGGTCCAGGCTCAGTCGTTGCCCCTTGGCTGACTCCCCGGTGCCAAGGCAGGGATGGGGAGCGACCCCCTCGCGGGTGGGGCAGAGCCCATCTCTGGCACCCGGAGGGGCCCGCTGCGGTGCCGACCCCCGGCCGTGGGCACCCGCCGGCCGGCTGGCCAGGCGCTGGGGACCCGCGACTGCCTCGACCAGAGCTGAAGATGCGCTACAGCTCTGTTTCAGTGGTGGTAATGGGATGGGGAGGGGAGCGGAGTTAAATCAGTTAATGGGTGTTTTCGTGTTCTCGGTACACGTTATCGGGGAGGAGTCATTAGTCCTGTCTAGATGGAGTGAACAAGCTGTACCCAGATCCGATTACCGCTTTGGCAGCGGTGCAGTCTGCGCTCACGTGACACCGCCAGGCGTCACCGCGAAGAGCCGGCCCGTGTTTGCACAGGCTGGAGTGCCTCTTCCAGGGGATTACACCGAAATCCTGCCTTTAAATAGAAAACGTGCGACTGTTCCTCCCGGGAACGTGCTGTGTCTCGCTGTCACGTAAACACCGTTCAGCACGAGCGTGTACGTAACGCTGGGGAGAAGTGGCCGGTGGTGTGATTGCAGAAGGAGTGGAGTCCTGCGGGCTGTGGGGTGGGAGTGGGCTGTGCTTGTATCGTGAAACCTTTCTTCACGAAGTTTTTACCTTGGGTTTACCCGTAGGCTCAACTAACGGATGTGAGAGAACGTCTTTTGCGTTCTTGAGACAAGAACTTCCTGTGAGGTTTGCAAACATACTGAGAGAAATCGAACTTCTCCCTGACAAATTGCTAGGCACTCCTTCAGTACAGCTAGTAAAAAGCTGGTAAGTAAGAGCTGCTTGAATTCAGTCTGTAAAATAACATAGCTCTCCCAGTTTTGTTGGCATAGACTTTTTTTAATAGATGGCAATAACAAACTACACTTGAAACACAGTTCCTTCATCAGTAGCTGACATGCAAGCTGTTGTTACACTCTGTCCCTTTCTAGGATGCTAAAATTAAATTGCAAACCACTATGGCTACACTGTTATTTTTACACTGTGTTATTTTAAACTAACAATTAAAAATAGCTGGTACAGCAAATCTCACTTTTGGAGAGGGAAGAAAGTGTTCTGTTTTCATGTAGCGTTACAGACCATGAGAGCTACACAGCAGTGGAAGAGCAGGCTGTACACTTGAATCTCGTGCCGATGGAATTACTAACAGGGATTCTGTTTCATAGTATATTGCTTTGGCCCATGTACCAAGTGTTTGGAATTCAGTTAACATAATCATTGACAGAGTGATTGAATCTGATTTAACCTTGCTTTACTGGCACAGTTGCAGCTTTTGCAAGGATGCCTGACATAAAGGGTAAAAGTATTAGTGAGATCCAGAGGCTGTTCTTAATCTAGTGAACACTCACGCCTTTACAACATGTGTCAAAGCTGTCAGATGGTAGCAAAAGAGGCTCAAGTGCTTAACTTGTGCCAAAGCTGATCAGACTTAAAAAAACTTTTCTTAGGAGATTTCCTGGTCAGTATTCTCACACGAGTCTTCTTCAAAATGCCTCCCTTTTGAAAAACTGTAAGGAGATCCTCTGTACCTTAAGTGAGGGCTCAGGTTCCTTTCTGCGTGGCAGACTCAATGAAAGACTTATAAAGCTCCTGGGATTTAGTTATGGAAGAAGTGTCTATCTGTGATTCCAGACTTGAGCAGAATTGTGGTATTCCAAGATAATTCAAATTTACTACTTATTTAAGAGGAACGATATGGAGAAGACTGTATTTTTCCTACTCCTAGACTAATACAAAAGTCAAATTAATAGCATATATTTCTTGTGTTCTTTTTTGATAGGTACATCCAAAGCCTAATGGAGCTGGTTGAGTTCCATCAGAAAAGCCCAGAAGACCAAAAAGTCTTATCTGAGTAAGCTTTTCATTTGTTTCTTTGAGCTCTTGATCTCACATTTTGTTTTGCACAAAGTAGTCAGTTCAGAATGGCAGCTGTCATGAGCTGAATTTGATAATCTAGCACGAAGCGCTGTGCATAGAGCAAGGTGGTCTAAATCTCTGATCATGTGTAGTAATGGTTTAAATAAAAAACTGGAGCTTGATTTTGAGGGCATACTGCCCCCTGAACTCCCATGATAGGAAAATACCAGCAGAAAACACCAAACACTCTGTTTCCAAGATGTCAGCTAGGGTTCTCTTTCCCTTCCTGTGTTCTCCTTTGCTCAAACTAGTTTGAATGAGTAACAGGCAATGAATTTGACATGACTAATAACTATACCTTTTATATTAAAAGTATCAGAATCTTCTGGTTTAGGTCAGTAAGGAATTACTTTTAAAAGAACAAGTAAATAGACTGCATTTTAATATTAAGTTGGTTTAGCAGTTATCTGTGCTGCTGCTGGATTAGATAATGGTGTTGCATAAAGTTTGTTGCTATGTGCTTTTAGAATAAAGTTTTAAAAAGATCTCTTTCTGACCTAGCTTTATAGATACGTTAATTAGAGTCCGAAACAGACATCATGATGTGGTTCCTACAATGGCACAAGGAGTAATCGAATACAAAGATACTTTCAAAGTTGATCCTGTCACCAATCAAAACATTCAGTACTTCTTGGATCGCTTTTACATGAGCCGTATTTCCACCCGGATGCTAATGAACCAACACAGTAAGTAAAGGCTTCTACCTGAGGAAAAATGTCAACCTAGTGATAAACATGTTAATGTAAACATTCCTTAAAGCTGTTGGATATCTGCCTCAGATGATTTTTGTCTGACACTGAAAAGTTAGAAACTGAATGTATGATGGAACAGGAAATCTTATTTTCTAGATTACAAGCTGATTATAACAAATCTTGTGTGGGGTATGTAGGGATCTCTTTCTTTACATCTGAAAGACCTTTGGATACTGAACTATAGAAAAGCCAACACTTGCTGGCAGTAGGTAGCATTTTTAACTTGCAAAAAGGCATAAACAGCACTCAGGATTTTATATGATCACACTGTATTAGTCAAATTTAAGGCCTTTTTTATAATACACTATTTGGGATTAAATACACTGTTGTTTTCATCTCAAACAGCACTTCTTTTTGATGATAAATCTGGCTCAGGGCACCCAAGGCACATTGGAAGTATTGATCCTTGCTGTGATGTTGCTGAAGTAGTCAATGGTACGTATTCTCAGATCCCTATCATTTCTCTTCATGATCTGTATTTATATCTACTTGCAAGCAATTTGGGTAACCAACATGTGTTGTATAGGATGCTGGCTGCTTTTCATTGCAGTGGCTGAAAGCAGGCTATCAAAACACAAGCTTTTGTAGAACAGAAGTTAAAATGCAAAGTAACATTTAAAAAGAAAAGTTGGACTAAGGCCTAGCAAATGACAGATGAGGTGGGAGTTCAAGTTGTCTGTAGTGTTGAGATCTAACATTAGGAAAAAAAACTAACGGATGCATGTCTTACAGAATTGTCTCACTGTAGTGAAAATGTGCCCAAGCTGCTCTTATTTATTCCCAGTTTTTAATGCACACAGTGGGCACAAGGTTATTGTTCCCTTTGAAACACAGGCTTAGAGTCTGTAACACCTTAGTGGCTGGTGCAGTTAAGAATCATATTTTTGTTGTGCATTGATAATACATTTCACATACTCTTATTTAAATATTTCTTTCAGATGCTTTTGAAAGTTCTAAGATGTTGTGTGACCAGTATTACTTAACATCTCCAGAACTGAAACTTACTCAAGTGAATGGTAAGATGAGAGCCATTATGTCTGCCTTCAAATCAGTAGCCATACTGCTGCTTTTACTGGGTCAAAAGGCTCCCGTTTCTGTAGCCATGATGGTAGAGGCCAGTTGATTTGTCTCGGGCTAATTCCTGTTCACTCTGTGTTATAAGTACCTCCTTTAATCTCAAATGTCACTGTGTCTTAAACACTTGATTTCCTGAGGTGATGTTTATGAATTTGAGGAAGTAAGACTAGCCCACACTTAAAGTAACGTGATAAAGTTGCTAGAGGGGAGCTCTCTATCGGGTGAGGAAGTGAGGCTGACTGAGAAACACTGGTTCTGGCCCCGGCTTCCTGCATGTGTCTGATCTTGGGCAGTCTGCCTAACATCTAAAATCCTTTATTTATAAAATGGAATTAATACTTGGCTTTTTCAGTTTATTTAAAAGTAAACTGGTTTTAAGCAAGTGCTAGTAGAATACTTAACACTGTTACGTGTAAACTATAAAGCTGTTTGCTCATTGGGGTGAAAGAAACCCAAAAATAAGACCCAGTTTCTTGTTTGCTTTGGCATACAACTTGTTTATTGTAAAACTTGGATGCAATACAGAAATCTCCTCAACTTTTTAAAATGTCATTGTCTCTTTTCCTCTAGGAAAACGTCCAGGAGAGCCAATTAACATCGTATATGTTCCATCTCATCTGTTTCACATGCTATTTGAGCTCTTTAAGGTTTGTTGATACAAACTGTTTCCTCCTCCTTAGTTGGAGCTGGAGTGTCAGTATTGTAAAATGTGCATGAAGTAAAGTTTTCATAGGCCAGTGAGATTTCTAACGCTTTCTTACTTGGGGAAGTAGCTTGCTGCTGGGAAAGGGAAGATTACAGTTTGTAAGACACTTACCTCTATACTTTTGTGTTGAGGTAAATGGGTGGGACACCAGGTTGTGACCACTGCTATCTTTCTGCTTTTAGGGATTAGATCTGTCATGCAGGTTTGCCCTGGGGTGTGTTTTCTGAAGTGGGTGATACATCTTGGAAGTAGAGAACGGGGTGCTAATGTGCTGCCAACATGGGATGCAGAATTCTGACAGCCTAAGAGTGGCTGGTAAACTCTGCTCTTCTCCAGATACTGGGTGCTTTAAGCGAGTTAATTTCTTTAATTTACATGTGTGTTGGGCAAGAACAGTGTAAGATTTGAAGCATGTGACCATGCTTGGTCACTTTTAGGTGAGACCTCCTTTGCTCCTGGTAAGATAAATTACTAAGTGTGTTCCTTGACAACTAGGCATTGATAGGAATGGAGGGTAGGTGTGCTCAGCCTCTGCATAATAGGCACATGATTTTAAGTGCATAGAACCAAGACTTTCTGATAATGGTAACTCTCGTTTCTGTAGAATTCAATGAGAGCAACCGTCGAATTCCAAGAAAACAGTCCTTCCCTTTCTCCAATTGAAGTGACAGTTGTTCTAGGACAAGAAGACCTGGCAATTAAGGTATCTTGTTAGTCTGCTTAATATGGACTTAACATAAGCGTTATGATTGTATATGCTGCTACAAGTTCTGATAGAAGAATTGGCAGCTTCTGACAACAGGTCGAAGAAGGCATTAGCCTTCTGTTAATAGCACTAAGCGGAGACTTCCAGCTAATGGAAGAAAAAGCTGCAAAAAAAAATGTTTGCATTCATTACTGTAGGAAGAGTTTACTCAAAATAGTAATGTTTTTTAAATACCATTCTTAGCACATGATTGCAGTAACTTTATTCTCTTTTAATTTAGATCTCAGACAGAGGAGGCGGTGTTCCAGTAAGGAAAATTGAGCAGCTGTTCAGCTACATGTATTCCACAGCACCAAGGCCGAGGATGGATGATGGTCGAAATACTCCCCTTGTAAGATATTTTCAATTTTCATGTTAGCAATAAGGCTGCTATAAGTGTTGGACAGATTGGTAGGTTGTTAAATTCCAAAACACTGTATTCCTTACTGCTCTCTGGGTATGCAACGCTTATTGCGCCTCATAAATATCATTTAACACTTTCTGAAACAGATTTTTAATGCCTAGCTTAGTGGACTATACTATGCTTTTAAAGGTGCAAAGAAGGACATTCTGTCTTGAATCTAACCCTGCCTGGGTTGTTTTTTTCTGATATTCCTAAACAGCAGTACCTTGCTTAGTCTTCACTCCCACTCAGTCCTCAAACTCATTATAAACTGTTATATCTTTGAGGCAGGCATATCTCCTAGGCTTAGACTATTTGTCTGCCAGTAGCAAACTCCTACTAATCAAACTGTGCTAGCAAAAACGAGGGACATACCTATAAACACCTTCTCTTTCATGGAGATGTCTTTTTCTTGTGGTTTTGTATTTTTAATGGTCAGATTCAAGATCCTGTGTAAAAACTGATTAGAGATTTCTGTTTTCTTTCTTGAGATGAGTAAGTGCAAAGGACTTTCTAACTGTTTTAAACCTCTGAACACTTTCCAGCTATTTAAGTCAGAAGAGCTAGTAAAAAATAAATTATTTTTGTCTTGTGCTTTATTTTTAGGCTGGTTTTGGGTATGGCTTGCCAATTTCTCGTCTGTATGCGAAGTATTTCCAAGGAGACTTAAATCTCTACTCCATATGTGGTTATGGAACAGATGCTATTATTTACTTGAAGGTATGTATTTTAGTTTGGCTAAATAAAAGAGTGTTAACTACCATTAATGCAGTGAGATAACTACTTGATACCTTTTTAAGGTAAACAGATTCTCTGCTCAAGAGTTGAAGAGCTCTTGTTTTTATTAAGAAATGCCAGTAAGATTTGTAACTGGCATCTAGAATTGTAGAGATCACTTGGCTACTAAACTAGTCCACTTAAGTAGACTAGTAAGTAATTAACTACTAATGAGATCCCCCTTAGTTTTCAGATTTCATTAAGATTTTGTTATCTGCTGGTTCTTGGAATGCAGAGCACTGGGAGAAAGTGTAGCAACAGAAACAGAAAAGTTCAAGCAACAAATCTTTATTTACTGCTGTTTCATTGCTCTGAAAGCTAGAAAGTTTGTATAAACTAATCCTTACCTGAATCCCATATATTTGCTATGTGGCCACTGTTGAATAGGACCAGGTACTAGATTCTGTATCCTGAATACCCAGTGTATAATGTGAACTACTGTTTTTATAAATAACCTGGAAAAAAGGCCTACATGTTCTTTTATTCTTTTTGCACTTACTCATGGGGAAAAACTTGCTTTGATGTTCTTCTACTAAACAAAAAACATCATTCTGAGCACATGGAAGCACAGCACAGGGAAACAGTAAAAAAGGAAGAGATGCTACACCTATATGTGTGTCACATTCCTATTCAACTATTTGCTTGTACCATATTAATTATTTTTTTAGCTGCAAAATCAAACTACCTAAGTAGGAAAGGAATGTATTTTAAAGTTCCATTGCAACTTTGTAAATGAAAGTTTGTTTTCCTCATGGTTTCCAGGACTGTCTTGCAAACAGGTTAGAGTAACGCTTATGCTATATAAAATTGCATATATATGATTTGATGTTATTGCATTTATCCTACCAGATTATCCAAAGCAAGCACAGTACTGAACTATCTAGAGACTACTGTAGAAACATTTGTGTCAACTTCAGTTTGTAGTGTCACTGGCTTCACAGTTGAAACATACTGCTTGTTTTCTTGCGAAGTGGCATTATGGAGAGGTAGAAACCAAGTAAACTTTTCTTTCCTTCTTGATTTGTAGGCTCTATCAACAGAATCAGTAGAAAAACTCCCAGTTTTTAACAAATCGGCTTCCAAGCATTACCAGGCTACTTCAGAAGCAGATGACTGGTGTGTCCCAAGTAAAGACCCAAAGAATGTTGCAAAGCAGAGTGCAGCTCTCTGAAGAGAAGTTGGCATCCAGTCACCCAAAGGGATCAAGCTGGCTTCTCGCAAAAGACTGGCGTTTGGAAGTATTCATCTGCCTCCAAACAAGCAAATTCTTCAGTTTCAGAACTGGGAGAAGAGAAAGGAGTCAAGGATGTTATAGCCTAGGCTGTATGCACTGAATGTGAAATCTTGCTATGGACTTCAAGATAAGGAAAATAGGAGCACATATGTCTTAAGATACGTGTGTAGAGGGAAATCAGACTACTTTTTCCTTATGATCAAAGACATGGTGTGGTAGAGGTGTGCAATTTTTGAGTCCTGTTTAATGCTTGAATTCCAAAACTGATAAACGTCAGTCATGCTGGTGTAGATTTTTTCTCCTAGAACAGTTATCAGTGGTTTGTCTTATTACAGAACTTCTCAGAGAGATAACACCTGTACTTTAAAACTGTATTTATAACATCTAGAAAAGATCCACTTAACATTGGCAGTCTTGTAGCAAGATACAAACACCGTTCAAATGCAGCCTGACTGAAAGGGAGGGAGTGCTGGGAGGTAGGGAAAAAGTGTTTTCCATATACAGAAGTCATGTTTTTTAAAAAACAAACCAAAACTGACACCTGTATTCCAGTAATAATTCTTAGGTGATGCCTTGCTCTGTGAGTTAGTTACTAGGCTTTTTTCTGTTAAGCTGTTCATGGAAAAACTAGCCAAGTGAGTCTCCTATACGTAAGGTAACTAAGAAGGAAATTGGGATCTTTTAGAAAGCTAGTGGAAAGAAGTGGAAAGCTATTTGATTATAGCAGCCGTAAGGTTACATCTACCCTACATCCCTGTACTCTATAGAAAGCATGCACCAAGTAAGTAGGTTAGGATTTTCCAACAACTGAAGTCAGAATGCAAGTTGAAAGGAAGGGTTTTTGTGATCTGTATTACATAAGCATGACATGGGAAGGGAAACTGCATGTTTAAACCTTCCTTTGGTCATGCTGTTTGAAGGTTAGTGGCTCAGTACACTAAACCCAATTGTCTTTGTCAGATGTGTACTGGAGCTAGCTCAGAGGTACGTGTGGATTCTACACCATTAAAGCTGTGTTGAGCACTGAAAGTCTTGAAGAGTGACGCTGGAGCTGGGATTCTGTTCTAAGTTGCTCCTTGCAGTGGAAAGGGCTTAGGAAATGAGAAGTTTCAAAATATGAACAGCACTGAAAATCATAGAATAACTTATGAACAGCAGATTAATGGGAAATTGCATCAGGAACAGTGCTAGTGAGAGAGCTGTTGGGGAAAATAGTCCAGTCTCAATAAGCTGCTTCCTTTCCCATCTTCTTTGTGGATGTTTCCCCCAGGTCTTGTAAGCAAGGTAAACTTAAAAGACTGAATAGAAGTTAAACTGGCCAAAGTTAATCAGGGCTGTATAATACTACTTGATTTATTTTTTTACTAATTAGCATATTAAGTGTATCCTTTGCAAGATGTTGCAAGTACAGTATTTAAAGTGTCCTGCTCAGTTTTCTAAAACAATCTGTATTTTTTGGACAGAAAGCCACTCCATACTCTACTGTGAATACCAAATATTTTTTTTAATAGGAATGAGAGAAAGCTGGAACTATCTTTGTGCTACGAAAGTCCTGTTAGGATAGACTTCTCAACTGAAAATAAAATAGTATTTGGATATGCTTAATTTCTTTTAAAAACTTAAGTTTAGAAGTATTGGTGATGGTCACTGAGCACAATGACTTCAGTACTGCATCAAGGCTGTTTTTATCCCAGTGAATAAGCTGCACTCCCTAGGGGTCACCAGGTTGTGTAGCTGAGCTCAGGTCAGTGAATGGAATGGGTAACAAAAACCAGACATCTCTGTCTGGAAGACACAGGTGTGAAAGAGCTGTCTTCACTGCCATAATATACTTGAATATTTGTTGATTTCTTTTGTATTGAGTACAAGGTCACAAAACATACCTAGGTAGTCAGTGTCAAGTAAGCACAATTTACACCCCTCTCTCTGATGCCTGTAATGCTTAAACATGAGTTTTATAATCTCATGATATACTGTACAGCTGTGGCTGCAGCTATGCCAGGTAAGAGCTGTAACTTCTGTCTCAAAGCAGCTGAAGCACGGTGCTGTAAGCATGTCTAATCCTTCATGCAGAGAGAAGCTGCAGACCACGGTCATGATGCAGACAGAGGGGCGTATAGCAGGTGGGGTCTCTGTAGTGTTAGCAATTACTTAAGGGCTATCTACCTAGATAACACAGTACCTTTTTCAACACTTAGCTGAATTTTTATTCCTAAACAGTTGTGGTTCCAAGCCTTTTATGTGGATGTAGATGTTCAAATAATTTTATAATAAATGTTTTCTAAATGGGTGTTGAGTATCTTTATTTTCTTCTAAGAAGTCTAGTGCAACCAAGAGCTTTTTTTAAGGTATCACCAAATAGAGTTGCATACCTTCAGCGAGGTGTGGCCAGGGGAACAATGAATGACAGTCTACTTACATTTAACGGTGCATCTGCTGAAGATGTGCTTACGTATTGCTTAACATCAGTGCACCACCTCACACATCACGTTATCCTTTCAAATTAGGATAGCATTCATCTTCAGAGATCAGAATCTCCCATCAGTGCACATTGTTTGTAGCTGAACAAAAATTGCTATTTTGAGAGTACAAGGTGAAAATCTACCACCACTTTTACATTAAAAGGAAGGTATCCCTCACTGAGTCTATATATAACAAATACCTTTTTCCCCAGACAGACTTGAAAGCCTTTCAGCTCTGAAACAAGGGGACAACTGACTTCCAGTAGCTGGTTTGTAAGAGAGCATCAGCAGGGATGGAACAGCCCTGTAGCCTAGGAATGTCCTGCAATCTCCCTTGAGAAGATAGAGTAACTGTAAAAGCATGCATAGGTGCTTTACCTGGAAGCTGAGTGCTGAAAACCAGCCTCACTCTGAGTGTCTGGCAGTAAATCTAGAAGTGACAGCCTTGGGTGCTGATTTCCCCTTTGTAACGATGTTGTTCTCATTTGCTTCCCTGGAGTTGCAAGTGAAATGTAAACTTTTAAGTGTTTTGCAGTTACAGAAATGTACTGCTCTGACATCTTATCAATATTTATCAGTATGTTGGGTGTGTCGGGAGTAACAGCCCAGATGTGAAGTAGACCAGGGACTTTAATAAGCCACTACAGAAAACAACAAAAACACCCGTTGTGTTTTCTTTTCCCCATCCACCTTTACTGCCTTGCAGCCACTGAAGACAGGACTAGCATTTCCCCCCAGGTTCTTCCAAGCAGAAATACATATACATCCATTCTATACCTCACCCATGGCAGGCTCAGGAGATAGTTGTGCTGTATGTGGGAGATGAGCATGCTGTGGATGCAGCAGGGATGTGCATGGCTTGCTGTGTGGCCCTGTGTAGAGCACACTGCCCAGCAGGGAATGTGGTCTCTCTGCAGCACAAGCTCCTGCAGTCCAGAGGGCACCAGAAATTGAGTATTATTTTTTTTCTCCTTCCCACACACAATCCCAAGTGAGTGACAGAGGCCACGCACCCAGCTCCTGATTCAGCAAAGCACTGGAGGGACTGGGACTGGGACTGGCTTGCTTCTAGCCCACGTCAAAGGTTCACTGACATCAGTGAGTTTACTCACTGCTTAAAGAGCATTCTGGTTTCACGGGAGATAAGCAGATGTTGCACTTTCCCCCCCCTTTGCCCCCTGATCAGGACCTTGCAAAGCCAGGTTCCTGATGTCAATAGAAACTGCACCAAAGCACCCTGTTTTCTCTTCCAGATCGTTAGTTAAAGTGCTTACACTGATTTTGCTGCTGGTACCTTGGGCACACATCCAGATTAATCTCCCTGGAGCCCTGATAAGCAGTTGTTCATTATCATCTTTTTCCTATCACTTAACCAAGCTTTCAAATCCACCAGACTTTGCCCTTAGCGTGCTATAACGTCCTTCCCATGGCATTAGTACAAAACAAGGTTTGCTACCTTTGATAAGAAACACTACTGGACTGGAAAAATAGATTCTCCCCCCTCCCCACTACAGTAGTGATGATGACTTGAGAGGATCAGGTTATAACCCTCAAGAATTGCCTGCCTTTAAATCCTTGAGCAGTTCTGGCAAATGAAGGTAGAACTTGGCAGTTTATGATCCCTCAGCTCAGCTAATTTGAGGGAGTGTGGATAGTGAAGAGGAAGGGGCACACTTCTGGGTTAACATCTTTGGGTTTGCATTCCCTAAAAGGTGATGGCACAGTTTTAAGTGCCTGTCCCCCAGTCCTGCATTGCAGGTCCTGAGGTGACTTTGCAAATCCGTGCTGGCATGCACATTCAAGACAGAACGACTTCCCTAATGCCTGGCCAGATGCTGCTCCTCCTTGCAGCCACCCGAGAGAAAGCAGGACACCCCTGCAGGCATTCCCATTCTGTCCTGCTTCTCTCCACTCACCTTGTAGGGGGGCGGAAAGGGCAGAAAATCCCTGTGGGAACTCTGAATCCTTCCCTGTAATCTCAACTGTTGGATGGCACAGCAAGAAGCTGGAACACAGTCCTGGGTTTTCAGGATATTGTGGGGCCTTTTTATAATGTCATATTTTTATATAAGTAGAAAAATATGTGTGGATTATCAGGAGCTGCTCCTCACCACCTCTCCTTCTGCAGCTATGACAGAAAACCAAACTAGAGCACAAGAAATTGGTGCACATAAAATTTAGCACAGATTTTCCCACGTCACTGCCTTGCTTTGCAGTTCTTAGCAGGGAGAGGCAAGAAAAGAAAGGACCTGCCTGATTTCCTGCTGTGTGAGTGGGACAGCCTCGAGGAACAAGCCTCATGGTGCCTTCCTGGAGTCAAGTCTGGTTGAAAACCCAGACAGCCCTGCAATGTGGGAAACACAGCGATAGGAGTGACCACCATTCCCACCCTTTGGGGCTGCAGACCATCCTCCTGAATGGTGACAGTTTCTAGTTTAGGACGGCTATACTTTTAATTACCTTAATACGATACATCTCAATATGCCCTGTCTGAAAGGCTCAAATAAGAAAACCAATGAAAAAAGATAATTGTTTAAATTATTCTTTATAAGTTGGTTTCTTTGTACTATGCTGCATCAGAGGATTGGGCCCAAAACCAGAGAACTTTGACATGGGATGTGGCCCATCAAATATACCAACTTATCATGATGCAACATATGTGTCTGTATGTATATGCTGAGGTGTGAGTTGCATATCTAAGCTCCATCTCCAGCTGATAGGCCCAGAGAACTGAAGAAAGCTACCAGCTCCTCCTGATGCAGATACCTAATTCTGGCCAGATGAACAGCTCTTCTGCCTTCAACAGCAGAGCTCAACTGACTGTAATGGGACCTAAGACACCTGGGGCACATGTAAGCACCTGCGTTTAGATGGCTTCAGCTCTGAGCTGGCTCCCAGCTAACTCAGTTACCTAAAAATACACACCCGATGTTATATGAGGAACCCTGGAGCACTCTGCCTGTCTCTCATCTGTCACTCCAGAAGAACAGAGGTCTTCCACAGGTCCTTTGTCACGTCTGCCAGTCCCATGCAAATACCTTGTATGGATGCTCTTGGCTTTCTCTGGTATCAGTGAATGTTTATGTTTAGGTACATGACTCAAGTCCCCTTACTAATTCTGGGGGTTGTGGGAGGCTGGAAATACAGAACTTTCCACCGTCACCGCCGTGTCATTGCTGGCCAGGGTGAATAGATAATGGAAAATCCCAGACAGTATTTATCCCACAACTGCCAACAGGACCGTAGCAGAGGAACCCACTGGCTGCTGGCACAAGCTGCGTCAGCCTGGAGCTGCCCCTGTGCAGCTTGTCACTGCTGGCTCCATTTTCCATCGCTGGCGGTCTGGCTGGTTTGGGGCTGGCCACAGTCCGCACAACGGCAGGAGACAGAGTAAGGCTCATCACTCGGGGACCTGAACCCCACAGCACAAGCACCTGAGAGCTGTCTGAGCCACCCTTACTGCTCCCTGGACATTAACTTGCCACCAGAAAATTGGGAGCTAACTGTGACTGACTCCAATTGTTAGACACCATGAGGCACACTGAGAAGCCAGATGCATTGTAAGCTCTTTTCTGATTGTTTAAGCTTGTGGCTTTCCCTTTTCTAGTGGCTTTACTGTCCACAACACTCCTGGTTGATTTTTAACAAATTAACTGGGAAACAGGGTGGCATACCTGGCAGGGATACTTGTCCTTCCCTCAATCGGTGTAGCATGCAGTCCAACGAGTATCATGCATTGCAAAGGGTATTGGTGCCCCCGAGGCACGCCCCTGCTTACAAAGGGCATTACTGGAGGAACTCAACCTTCGTGCTGGGTTGGATCAGTTGGTTTACACCACTCTGGATATTAACAGGCATGTGCCATTGCTTCACAGGCCATAGGAAGCTGTTTGCTCAGGCATAAAACTTGGTTTGTGTTAACAGAGAAGCACTTGTTTGTGCCTGTTATAAAACTCTCTGAAATCACTGGACAACTCTTCCTTGTTTCTAATCAACTCTGCCTCAGGTTTTACACAAACACATGATGGAGAAAGCTTCACTTTCTAACTCTGACTGGGGACACACTTAAGTTTTCATTATTTGTGTTATTGGTGGAGATGACCAGAAGCCTTCTGCTAGTCCAGGTCCCTACATGAGCTTTGCCTCCGTAGCCTTGCACTCCTGTTCTTGTGCCAGGCTGTGCACGCTCTGAGGGTATCTTCTGTAGCTGAAGGATGGGAACAATGTTTCAGAGGCATTTCACACTTCCAAAAGCTTCTAATGATTTTTCAAGGAAAGAAAAATGAAAAAAAAAAAAATCATAGTACCTTCTGCATAATCCCAGGCTTCTGTCTCTTGAGTGACAACATCCATGTCAAAACAGCTGGAGCAATGGCAAAATTACTCACTGGAATACCCAAAATTGATGTAGGCAGACCTTGGAAATTATATTACAGAGATTAGTATTCAGGGCTGACTGAGAGTGTTGCTTTCATCCTTCTCCAAAGAGTTGTCCTTGCCTTCTCCTTTGCTCTGCAGCAGAATGATATTTGCCACCTGTGAGTATTGATGTTAAGGGAGAGGATGTGTCTTGACTTTAAATCTGCACTACTGCAGTCAAACAGAGCAGAGGAGAACTGCGGATCCTCCCATTTCTTCCCAGGAATAAACACAACCACTGCTATAGGAAATGAGAGTTTGGGGGGAGACGGACTATCCTCAACAGCAAGCTCCTTCAGAGGGGCATCACATCATTTCATTAGAACAGAAAAGAAATTCCAGCAAAGCTGTTGACAGTGAAAGGCTAAAATAAATGCTCTTCACTATTTCTTTGAAGTTTATGAAGGTTGCTTTTCTTTGTTTGTTTTTACCTGTAAACATTTCTAGCAGAACAGAAGTAGATAGGAATACATCATTTCAGGCTTTCACATAGAAGATTTTTTAAGATACCAGTTTTCCAGAATCAGATACTTAATTTTTCTAATTTTCATGGGTATAGAATACAGAATACAGGTAGTGGGTCAATAGGTTGTCTATAAGCTGCTCTGAGAACTTTGGCTGATGTAATACCACTTCCTATGGTCAACACTCTTCTTTCCTGTAACATGGGTCTAATGTAAGCCAATCCTTTATTTTCTTTCTCGAGCAATAACAAAGTATAATATAATGTGTGATCAGCATATTAATCAATGTAAATGGTAAACATTAGAACAGTAAGAAATCATTTTTAGACCTTGCACCATGCTCACTGAAGCTTTCTGTTGACACTGTGAATTGTGGAAAATGCCAAAATGTTTTTTTTGCGGCTGGTCAGCAGAAGAGACACATACAGTCCTGAAGGTCTGTAGAAGACAAGAAGTTAATTAATTTTTAACTCCTTCAGAGTACAAGACCGGGCAAGATACTGGCCTCACTTGTGTTAGCTGCCATACAGTCTGTAAGATGGCATGTGTTGTGCTGGAGGAATTTGTGATCAAGTGGCACACTTAGGGGAGGAAGAGAAGTACATGACATACATTTAGACATTCAAGACATGTTGAACAGAACCATGTGCATGTCCACATATGGCCAATTTAAAAGTACTGGACTGGCTGACAACTCTTTCTTCAGCTCCATCGCCTTTCCTCAGCATGGACCTGGGCTCAGGGTGCTCTGCAGCTGGTATAGCAGAATACCTCGAGCTCCAAACACCCCAGATCAGAGGGAGTCAGCTTGCAGCCTTTCTGTTCAAGCCAGGAGAGACCAAAAGCCCATGTCTGTGCTGAGGAAGTCTGGGTGCAGAGCTGCTGCTGGGTCTGAGGAGCAAGTCTGTCCCTGTCTGGCAAAGCGGGCAGTTTGTCCTTGTGTTCCCGGCCATCAAGATCTTGGCTGGGATAAAGGGGCTTTGCCCCACACCTGGAGACAGAGGACAGGACTCCTTTAACAGTGCACAACAGTCACCGGCCACTGCTTGTGCTCATTTCACACAGCTGAGGCTTTTTTAAAAAAGGATTACGAGTGTTCAAGCCTCGAACAATGTGAAGACCTGCTTCAATACGACTGGAAGATTATTCCAGCTGTTTGGGGCTGGAAGCCTAAGAAAACTAAGCTTGCCTCCCATAGGCAGTGGAGCTCCAGATACTTGGCCGTGAATAGCTTGGTTTAAGCACAGGGCAGGCTGGCAGCCAGCGCTAGATAAAAGGACACAAAACAGCATTGTAAATAAGGAGGGAACGATTAGAAACCTTAAAAATACCCTTCAGGAAACACAGGGCTGCTGTTCAGTTGCTAGCTGCTGGCTCTTTTGTTCTACTTCCAGCTTTCCATCTTTTCTTTCTTTCTTTAATATTACTTTTTTAAGGCCACACACCAGCTAAGTGTACATCACGGCCTCCTGTGGTGGGAGCTGGGGGATGCGGGAAGCAGCAGTGCTTGGTGATGTTACGGCAGCCTCGGAGGTGAGAGGAAGGGGGCCCACAGGGACAGCGCGTTCCCCGCTGGCTGCACCAGGAGCTTAAAAACACGCTTATGTTGAGTCAGCGAGAGCCACCTGGGCTGGTCTTGCCACCACTCCCCCTCCCTTTCAAGGCTGCTGGAAGGAGCAGTGTCAAAGTTCAAGCCCACGTTTGAGCCTGTTCCAGATACTGCCTGCAGTTTGCTCCCGCCTGCACAGAGCCACTTCCCCCCAGTCTCACCAGCACACCCAGGTCCTCTGAAAATGAAGGGGAGCCAGGGCTGCCTATCCCCTCATCCCCCCGTCCCACACGGGTGCCAGAGGCCAGGCAGGACTCAATGGCATTTAACAGCAAACACTCCCACACAGCCAGGTGACAGCGCATGCGTGTCCCAGTCAGCTGAAAAGGGAGTCCTCCTTCCTGATCTTCTGGCAGAACCAACCCTCTGTCCAAGCTCTTGAGAGGATGGAAGAGGGGCAAGGACATTAAGGGGATACTGGGAGTGCAGCTTGGGTACACCCCTGGAGCACAGAGATGCGTGGATGCTGCGTGAGATGCCCTGCAAGAGGGGACTGTGACAGCCATAGTGCAGTGTGCCAAGTACCGGTGGAGTTTGAAACAGCTGGAGAGGAAACTAAGAGCATTGGTTACAGAGGCACCCAGCTCCCCATAGCTGTGTCAGGGCCTCTCGTGTCTTCTTCTGTCCAAGGCTTGCTAAAGGCTGTGTGTCTGCCTGGGGTGTGTATTCACCCGTTTGTTTTTGTGTTGTTGAGGTCCCCCTTGAGAGTTCTCAGCTGTCCCTGAGGACAAGTGCAGGAGAAAATGTTTAGCTTTGTCCTGAATTTGCAGCCACTGTGGTGGAAAGGTGCTCTCCACTGAGCAGCCGCAGCCCACAGTTGGTGGCTGGAGTCCTTCAGCCAGGGAGAGAGGCCTTTGGGTGTGCCTGGGAGTAGAGCAGACAGAAATGTTATCTGTGACCAAGTGGAGAGTCCTGTCTTCAAAACAATACTGTCAGCTTCAAGTATCAGCAAGTTCTCAGCATCAGCAGTATCAAGTATCACAGCCAAAGTGAAGTCACAGTTCACAGTGTTTAAAATGCTAATTCCCATCACTAAATAAACAATGCTTAATCTTTTTTCTTTTTGTAGTTTGCTTTTGGACTTCATCTCTGGGTATGTGTGCCCATTCTCCCTGGTTTACTGAGACCCTCATTTTCCACCATGTGAAACCCTGCAACATCACTTCTAACTAATGCCACGTCTCCCCTTTCTCCCCCAGTTCTTCACACACAAACACACACCAGTGACCTCGACTGAGCTCCTGCATCTCCCCTGCACAGTTCCTTCCCACATCTGCCCATTTCCACCCACCCTGATGGCACTGGCTTAGCCAGGACAGGATGCAGCCATCGTCTCAGTGGCACAAAATGCTGCCAGAGATAAATATCTTCATCGACAGCCACTTTGCTGACAAACATCACATATATACAGAGGGTCATGGTGTCATCTGAAGTCCAGGTCTTTGGTTTGTATGTACTTCTACAGCACTGGAGAATATGATTTTGGAGAAAACTGTCCTGTCCACCCCATGTTTCTGATTAAAGGGCATGCTGCAGATTGTGCTTGCCACCTTTGCTGCTACTGCACCCACAGTACAAAGCGCAGCTCCTGGGTGATGGAGCACACCATCAGAGAAACATTGAGATAAAGGGCAAATATTGTAAATTCTTGCAGGAACTAAAGATTCCTGTGCTAACCCCTCCAAATAATTTCTAAAGTAATCTCGCAGAAATAGTAGGGCAGTTTGGTCTCAGTTTTAGACTGGACTTGTTGCATATTCTGCAGGTCACACCAGGCTTGGCGGCATGAGAGACCTATCTGGCTGGGGCATTGCTGTGGTGCATACTGTACTCCTTCTACCCAACACCTGCAAATTACACTACCAGTGTAGTGACATATAAACCCTCCAAATGTTACCTCTAAAGATTCATTACTTCTTTTCTTTTCAGCTGGTTGAAGCTCCTTTAGTTGAGAAGTGTTTAACTTTGTTCATGTCTTTTTACTCTGTGTTTGCAGGTGCCCATGCAACTCATTTCAGATTATTTTTAACTGGGAGAAAATCCCTTCACCCTATCAACAAATTGCCCCAGAAAAAAAGATACCAAAAATTGCTGAAAGGTGGGAAAGAAAGAACTCACTGGAATTCTGTGGATTTATGTTGAAGGCAAGGGCAGGGCTATGGGGAAAATGGGCCGAAATGACAGACTGGGTTCCAGATCCCCAGCAAGGAGTAGTTCAGAGCTGCTGTCAGCAAGGGATGTGCTCACCACAGACGCTGGCAGGCAGCATGCCCAGCCACGCACCTTTTCCCCAGCAGTGAACTTGGAAACAGCAGGACAGACTTGCCCAAGGGTTGGCTCAACTTTGGGAGGCAGATGTAATTCATTGGCCTTTGCTGCAGCTGGCTCTTTAGGGTCAGTTTCACCCTGCATGGTTGTTAAAATACCTATATTACTGTTCACCAGGAAACAGCTTTGCCCTGACTGCAGCACTGTCTCTTTGCCTGTGCTCTCCAGCTCACCGTGCACCTGTAGCCTGCTGGACACTGCCCTGCCCTTCCACTATATGCCTGCGTTGTGGTACTGCATGAGCCCATGATGCCCATATATTTATGGGGTGCACAACTCCATTCCTTCCTTTATAGTTTGTTATTACAGAGTAGGCTTTCTGCTCTTTTATTCCTGTGCCTTTTTCATCACATCTTAAATTTATTTGCAGTCCCTGGCTGACTAGTGGGTTTTGTAAAGTTATCAGGAGTACATAAAGGTCCCGTTTCTTGACCAAGGTTGTCTGCATTCAACCTTCTTTCCCCCCACAAATAGCCAGCAAGCTTACAGCTATACCCACACAGTGCCAGTCCCCCCTGACAGTTACCATTGACATAATCTAACGTAGTGCTAATTACTGTATATACGAATAGCATAAGCAACTGTATGACTTGCACTGTCACAAGGCTAAAACATGGTGGTTTTCTGGCACCAGGCAAAAGGCTGATATCAGCATCCCTAGCAAGCCCCAGCTTGAGAGAACAGAACTGCGCGGTTCATCCGTGGTGTAAAAATCATCACGTGCCCTGCCGTCCTTGTTTCCTTGCCTTAATTGTAATTTAGCAGCACTCCATAGGGTGCCTGTGCAAGGTAAAGGGCAACAAGCAGCTGCCACACGCTATGAAAATGTTAACTGTGTATTAAAATCAAACAGGTCATCGGAATGCGTAATATAACCTCGTCACCTTCCCGCTTTGTGTCTTATGAAGCTTAAGATACATTTGGAGAAATAGCCAGAAACAGATTTCTGAGCAACCAACCAATTTCATCTGACAGTTGCTGTATATAGCAATCTTTTCTGACCCACCCGTCTGCCGTACCAGAGGTCCCTGCCGTTCCTCAAATAGAGACTGTGGTAGATCTTTCCAGTACTTTAATATAATTCTTGGGGAGGTTAAGGTGTCAGATGCTAGCTAGGCTTTGGCATCTCTGCTAATAGCATGTTCTGCACTGTCATTTAGTAGAAGAGTGAACCCAGGGAGCAGAGGGAAATTCTACTGCCATATCCTGAAAGTAAATGGAAATATTGCTGTGTCTGACCCATCTCTATCTTGTAGCATTTCAGAAAAGCAGCAGCAGCCATTCAAAACCTTCCAGCAGACTGAAACGCTGGCATGCCTCTTTGGCTTCTCATAGTTTAATAAAGGTATATAATAGCATAGGCCACCCCAGACTGTTTCAATCTTCCTTCCAATCTTAAAGGCTGAAGTCTCGTATGTTTAATTGAAAGGTACTTGTCCCATGGGCAAAATGTGCTGCCAAAAGCATTAGCGTGTTTTCAAAGGACATTCCTGAAATACGAATGAGCTGAGCCTCTGTGATCATATCTATTGGTCCAGCAGCACTTTACAGCTAAAAGTAAAGCTTGTTGCCTTTCATGGCAGGCCAGACCTTTTTCCCTACCCCCTAATATCTGTGTTTCTGAACTTTTACGAAGAATAGTTGTCAGTCTTGTTCAGGCTGGGAGATTTAGATAAATTAAGGATCGCAGCACTTAATTTGATTCTGTCAAAACTGGTGTATAGGCTGTAAGGTATTGCCCCACAGGAAAAGGAGAAATAGTCCTTCAAGACAGTAAGTGATTTTGAGTAGTAACATTTTATTGATGCCAAAGCACTTAGGGGAATTTATTTGGTTTCAGCTCTGATACCCTGATTTGGGTTGAAAATCTGATCGAAACCAGAGCATAGATTTTGACTGGGATCTCTGTGAAAGTCTCTTCACACATGCTGATGCACACACACACAAAGGGGCACTTCAACACCATTCTGCTTTCCTACAGCCAAGAGTTTCCATCCAAAACCTTTCAAGATGACTCATCATCCTCCACACAACCCTAGGGACAAGATAGTGTAAGATTGTGAAAGGAGGCACAGGCAACCCATTCACTTCCTCTACCAGCATTTCATATGCTAAGGGCAGACAGATCCTGGCTGCCTGGGCCAGGTGGCCCCAAGGCCCTTTATTTATGGTTTGGGGGTTGAGCCCTTTTGCCTTTATAATACAGGCTGGTGCTGAAGGTCCTGAGGCTTGAGCATTGCTGCTTGCTATTTGTCCAAGCAATAGTCTCTTACCATGTAGCTTGTTTTTGGAGTAAGGGTTGGTGATACTGACTTGTGAATGCTGTCTTTAGCTGCCACTAGCGATCGCACTATCATGCTCTAGGACCAGTCACCAGTCAGTATGCGGACAGTTCTCAATAGTCATCCAAAGCTTCCTTCGTAAAGAGAAGATTTACTTATCACATCCCTAAAGCCTTGTGCAACCCGTTGCACGTTGTACACGCAGAAGAATGCAGTTGAGGATATATCCTTGCCTCCCACTGCCAGCAGCGCTGGGAAACTAGCCTGTCTCGAGGGCGAATGGTGAAGGTTTTCAGGGCATGTTGACTGAAGACTGAGAAAGAACTGCTGACCAGGTATTAATAGATATTTAAAGGCTGTTGAAGGAAAATACATTCCTGAACACTGTTAGAATGACTCTGACTTCAGTTTCCCCTACATGGTCTCCATGGAGAAATCACCTGAGTTTTGAGTCAGACTGGAACCAATCAGACATCAGGGCCTAGGTTTAAAATTATTGCAAGGTCACTTTACAAAGATGATGTCCATATTTCCATGAACAGATGAATTAACCCCTCTGCACTGGCCCACAAAAAACACGCAGAGTCTTTACCTTCATAGGTGGGATAACTTCTTCAGTGTATGTGGTTTAAGAACTTGTCTTCCTATATACTCGGAAAAGCACAAGGATCAAAACATGGATGCTCACTGCTATCCATTGAGAAGTCATTAAGAGAGCTGTGCCCATCTGTGCTTTAAATATTCTAATGGGCTGTGAAATCCAGTGGAAATGTCTCAAACATGGCTACATCTCTACTAGGAAGCCGAAGAGTAAAAAGCGACTCATTTCACAGAAGGCACTGAACAACCCTGAAAACAATCTTCTGTCATTTTAGGTCATGACTAGGTTGAAAATTGCAGCATAGTGGTGACAACTTGGTCTCATTATTTTCACCTGCAGCCATCCAATATGTTGCAGTGTTGAAAATATAAAAGCAAGATCAGAAGTTATATGACAGTATGAAATTTCAAGGCATCCACACTAAGTCAGAATAGTAAGAGTGTGCATCCCATACATTGAACAAATGATGAAATTATTATCAGGCACCCCCATGCCTCACGTGAGCAACTCCAGCCAGTCCATGGGAATAAACTACAGTAAGTGAAAAAAAAAAAATGCTAAAAGGTAAAAAATAATAATGTTTGGTCTTTCTATCCCAAACAACAGAAGCAATTAAAGTGCATCAATCAGGTCTTTTTTTTTTCTTTATTTTTTTCCCCATGTGATAGGGATGTTCTCCAGTGTTTTTAACAGCTTGCAAATTCCTATGACTATAATCAGCCTGATCCCACTGAGCTCCCTGTCAGATACCACAATGGCTATAATCTGGCACCTGCTTGGTACAAAGCTTGGAAGTGAGGCTGGGTGCCCACAGAATAAAAATTAAGTATGTTCACTGCAGAGGGGGAGGATCAGAGGGAATTTAGGAACACTAGTGACAGCCTTTTTTCTTCTCTCTCAGCAAGAGAGTCCTGACTACAACAGGTCTAAAACCACTGCTATTGTTCTGCCTTAAACCTCCCTCTTCCAGATGCAGAATTTTGCTTCCAGAAACAGCCAATGCAGGAACGCATTCCCAATAAAATCAGCTACTTCCATCTGTCTCTTCTGGACTACCCAGCTTGCCCCATTTTTCAGACTGTTCAGAAAGAAACAAACATTTTTTTTTTTTGCCTGGACCAGTTTACAAATCCTTGTCCTCATGCCTGACTCACACAGGTATGTCACCCAAAAGCACTGGGCTTAGATAATCTAAACTTTCTCCACCCTTCCAAATTCACTGGTTTGCCTCAGCAGATCCCACCGACCTGGAACTGCCTCAAGTGGACTTTTCTGTAGACAAATTGCCCCAGATGCTGACCACTCTCCCCTGTAAACTACCACAGTGTCTCTGACAGACGTAGCTCTACAACTTCCTTTCATCAGTTTAGTAAAGTACAGGGACCTACATTACAACTTAATTTGTATGAGAAAGCGTTCTCTCCTGGCCTGTGCTGTCTTTGAGAATCTCCACTGGAACTGGGAACTGCTAAATAGCAATCTGTGTTGCTGCCTAGCTAAATATAAACTGACCCATGAACTGGATTCTCTAACACCATACAGGCTTTGATTCATGAAAACTGAGATGAAAAGAAAGCGAAGTGATTTATAACACTAAACAATCTGCCTATTTCTTCCAGTGCCGTTATTGCCGCTTTGCAAGACACAGAGACACTAAACAGCTTGGCCACTCCTGTCTGGCTGGGAAGAGCCTAACCTGCCATGGGCTCTCTTGCAAAGAGATAATGATAATGATTAGGACAGACAGCTTCACAGTCAGAGATGCAAAGAGAAGTCAGGAGCAACTAGGTCCCAGTGTTGGGCATGGCTCACCTCCCATTGAACAGAGCCCAGAGCTGTCAGGGTCTAAACAAAGTAGAACAGCCCAGATGGATTGCATCAGACTACAAAAGGGAAGAAAAATGTGGGTGGTTTTGGGTGGTTGTTTTTCTGTAGATCACACACTTGCTGTCTCTGCAGGGTAGTTGGTGTGTGAACTGCCCCTATGCTGCATTTCATCCTCCTGGACTGCAGGCAGCATTTCTGTCAGGAGTAAAGGCTTCCTGGGAGCAGGGAAACCAGCGCTGGCAGGCCCAAAAGCAGAGGGCCTGAAAATGGTGGTGGTGTGGGGGGAACCTATGGCACAGCCAGGTCTGTAACAGCACAGCCAACACCTCTTCACCTTAGAGACACCTTTCGCTTAAGGTGGGATTCCTCTCACCTGCCAGAAAATAAGGTGCATCATCCACGTTCAAGGCTCGGTTCCATTTATAGTCAATGGAGAGAAGGATTGATATTCTTCCCAGATCCCATCCAACACCATCCTAAGGGATATATGGATGAGCATAAATCCAGCTGTGCAGGTTACAGAGGAAGTCTGTTCTACCTGTATTTCTCAACACCAGGACATGAAAGTATCATCGCAGAAACAGAGATGGCATCTGCTGAAAGCTACCAGGGCATGAATAGCAATGTACAGACATAACAGTGCTGAACATTTCAATATTGTGATTGATAATGGACAAAAATTCTTACAATTAAAAAGGATATTATTATGACAAAGCCTCATAAGATACAGGCAGGTGTAGTGAACAGTGAACTAACATTGAATGGAGAGTCAATCCACAGGAAAATATAGAAACTACTGAAATCCTGCCCATGGTCACAATTCAAAGCAGTTCACCCATTTCTACCTGGGAAAGCACTAATAAATGTCCTCTTTTTAGATGGTATCCTTTCTTTTACTCCCAAAATGACAGCTGAAGAAAAATACAGTGAAACAGTATCAAAGGTGGTTCAGATTGAATCTAATGGTATCTAGCAGGCAGGGGAATAAATACCAAAGGCAGCAGCAGCATCATTTAAGCTAGGCTGAACATGGAAGTATGTGCCCCTCTGTTCGTTTGGGGGGGGGGGGGGGGGCCTTTCCAGCTCTGCCCCCCCCAAATGTGACCTGCAACGTGCAGCTGGAATTCCTCAGTGCCGGGAAACACGGTGGCTCCAAGGAGAGCTTGTAAATCCCAGCTCAGCTTCAGGCTGGCCTGCGACTGCACAAAAGCGAAGGGCTGCATACGGGCTGTGCCTGGATCTCCAGCACCCCGCAGAGGCTCGCCGATCTGGGAAGGGAGAGACCAGGGCCTGCTCTGCTGCGGCTCAGTAGATGATTCCTTCTGGTTCCAGCAGCAAGTACTTCTTCATGGAGGAGGGGATGGAGAGCAAGGGGACACCTTGGTGGCACCTTCCTGACAGTATCGCCCGAATTGCACATCTGCATAAGTGCATGAGTGACCGCGGTGAGTTGCTGCACACAGTGAACAAAGAGTCATAGAAATCCTGGTGCCGCTGTAAGGAAACACAAGCATGGTTTAGGGCAGCAAAGCTTTTTTTCCTTCCCTCCCTTTCCCCTGCCCACATGTAGCCTTTGGCAGAACAAAGCAAGAAGGACAGGCAGCCATCCTGTCCCTCTGGGGGGCAACAGGAACTTGGTGTAACCAAACGCCTGCACAGAATTCTTATGCTCGCCTCAAATATTCACTGTGGAGTTAAAGCCCATGATGGAATCTTTGGGCTCGGCATGCCTTATATCCATCAGTTTAAAGTAGGAGTTCTGCTGCGGTATTAGTCCTGATCTGAGGAGACGCTGCAGCCGGCTCAGGGGCAGCGCATGTGGACGAGTTAATCCCCTAAACCTCACGGCGGGGCAGCGAGGCAGCATAATGGTGGCTCTGCCGATGGCCGGCGCTGCCAACGGCAGAGTACCCCGCGCCTGGCTCTGCGCTCCCGTGGCCTCTCAGAACACACAAAATTGCACCCCCGCCAGAGGGAAAGCGCAGATGCTTACAAATGATGTTGAAATAAAAGAAGCCAGCGGTAAATACATCGACTATGCATGACTTGACCTTTCTTTATGTTCTTACTACTTGACAGGTCTGGTCACACTCCTTTTCACGTGTTCCACATGTGTTGAAAAGTACAGATCAGTTGCAACAACATTTTTCTTCAACTTCATGACAAGTTGGGAAAACATCTTTGGCAACAAATAACAATCTCCACAAGAAATAGAGCAGCTGTAGGCTTTTCCAAATGCGAATGTTTCACTATTTCAATTATAAATTTTGTTTGGAGAAACAGAGTTCATCGTTTTGTTTCTAATCACACTTGTAGCTCAGCAAAGCTCCAATTCTTTTTTTTCTTTCTTTTTTTTTTTTTTGGGTGAAAAAGGCCCTTTAACACTTAATTTTGTGTTTACCCAAAATGGTTTCTTTTAATTGTTTTTCTGAAGTAAGCTGACCTGAAAAAACAGCCTTACCGTTTCTCTGGCTTATATAACTCTGTATTATAATACAGGTGGGGTTCCCTAAACATCACTGATAGTGCACAGCAGACATTGGCACTCCTAACTTCAGCACCGACTTGAAAATTTTGCAAAAGCCCAGTATTTATAAAAATAAAGTGTAATATTAGGACTATGCAGATTTCTGAAGCAAAGGGATAATTATGTCAGAGCATGTAGTTTGTCCTACAGTTTTGCCTTTTGGCATAATCTTTTCCTCTTTGTTCTCTTTTCTGTTTCTCTTCATTTAAATTCTCCCTTGTGTTTGCAGCTAACCAGTCCTGCCCACAGAACCTAAAGGTATATATATATAGCATTCACATGGAACACAGTACTTTTAAAACATTCACTGACTGAATAAAATATAAATATATGCATTGACAGATCTGAAGAGACAAGGATCACAGCCAGAAGCTTTGCACTTGCTGCATGCAGGGACAGCTGAGCAGCTCCCACAGCCCCTGACCAGGGTGCTCCAGAGGGGAATGTCGCAATGAACGTTTCTCAAAAATATGTCATTTGTCAAGTGAGGGATGTTAAATGGGGAAGCCCCAAATCCTCTGAGATGTTCTTCTCTTTCAAAAGCATCCCCACTTTTCTTTGGCCAGATACAGACAATGCAAATACTGATCTCGGATTTTACTCAGTTGCAAGTCATTAAGAGCTTACCTCAAAGACATCATCAGGTATGGCTGCCTTCCACTTAGATGTTGATTTGATGTGTTCATAGGTATTGATGACAACCTCCACGGCTCTGGGGTAGGAATGACAGGCTTGAAGGACCTGCAGGCAGGATGTAGAGAGACCATGAGTACCGCCAAGAATCTGGGGCTAGCTGGGATGCTTGGCACTGTGCAACAGTGTCTGAGACAGACGAAGGATGATGACAGGATCAGGTTGGAGATGCAAAAGACACAAGCCCTGTGTGCACTGCTCCATGCAAGTACAGCAAGAACCTCTCCACTAGCCACCAGTGGAGCCTGTGTACACCCCAGGTTAACACTATATGAAAATACTGGCCTAGGCCTCCAGAGCAGAGTAGGTTGCTGATGTGGGGAGCTTCATCACCTGAATGTGGAAATAACTTGTTCATTGTGAGGCTGAGTGTCTCAACACCAGGGAAAGCCATGCACTAAATCCTTGCTCCAGGTCATGCAGCACAGGAACAGAAAGAAATCCAATCATGTGAATCAAAAAGGTATTGTTACAGAAAAATTTAAAGGAACACTGGGAGACAACACAGCTCAGAAGTAAGGTTTCCAAGTCACACAAGGCTTGGAAACAGCTGCTCTGCCCAGTAACTTTAGCCCAGTAGGAAAAAAAACAAAGTCTACTGTCATTCACATGCACGGAGTAACACTTTGCGTTCACACAGCATCATGCACAAGTTTGTCCCACACAGTGGGTGAGCTTTCACAGACCAAAGTGTGGAACATCCCTCTGGGATAAATATCATCCTACATGTTTTAGAAATGGCACCCAGTGGTTTGGAAGGGAGGTTCACTCCATGTGACAAAGAGAAAAAGCGAAAGCTGGAGGCAGGAAGGGGAGACCTGGCTCTCAAACAGTTTCTAGACCAAGTGTTGTTCTGTTAGGGGCAGGGCCAGCTCATCTTGGGCTCAAGGGGGCACAACCAAAAGTTTGGCATTTTATTCAAAGGCTTCTGGTTGTTTGGCTAGTAACACTTTCTATATACAGTAGAGGAGCTGCAAAATGTTGCTTAGGGCACTGGACAGCAGAGAATAAGACCTGACTGCAGCAAGCTTAATTAGCTGCCTTATTTAAGACATCTGTCAGCTACTTTTGTCAGTGCCTTGGGTTTTGCAGACCTTCAGAAAGTCTTTGGGAGGGATCCTGCAAGTTTTTTTCCTTTCTTTCTTTTCTTTTTTTCCCCTCTGACAGCTATGAGCCCAGGCTCAGCATTTCCCCTTAATTTCTCACATTTCTTGGGAATCAGACAGAGCTTTACTGTGATCCATTTCATTTGAATAGATTTTTAAAGGTCAGAAGCAACAAACCAAGTCAACTGGTCCAATTTCTGATCTTTGGTGGATGCTATGAAATATCCATTTTTTACAACCCAGCTAAACCTGCATGGAGCCAGGTTTGTCAGAGGCTTGTAGGTTTTCTACAATGGGAGAGTGAATCAGCTCTGAAAAATTAGGCATGAGCCAGCATTTAGAGTTTGGGGTTTCAGGTTGATTAAGAGTGAAAATGGGATCTGGGTCTGGTTTCTGGCATTAGCAACTGCAATTTCACTTCAGTTAACACTCTTACAGCAGGTCAAATCACAAGGTTTTGGGCATTCTGGGCCCACAGTTTATTGAGCTCCAGCAAGTCCAGCTACTACCAAACCCTGCAGTTTGGATCTCTCACCCCATTCCTGTTCAAGACATCACCTCTCTCCATATCCCTACTATAGAAACACATCCTTAACCTTGTGGAATTGCAGTGGGTATATCCTGGCGGCTCCATGATTCAGTAGCAGCTGGTAGCAGATGTCAGGCTGGGCAGCTGGCCGCACAGATGTCACTTTTATGATATACTGTAGGGGTGCACAGCCATTGACGTCCATGATGTTTGCTTCTGCTCCTGCCTCCAGCAGCATATTCAGCAGGACGTGATCACAGTTCCAGGCAGCTTTGTGGAGCGGTGACTTGAAATCCTCATCACGGGCATTCACTTCAGCATTATAGTCTAAGAGCATCCGACAGATGAGGTGGTGATCCGGGCTGTATATCTGATCCTTGTAGTGAAGGGCCCAATAGGCTGCACAGGCCAGCGGAGTCTCCATGTAGGCATTGAGAGCATCAACTTGTGCTCCTTGTTCCACATAAAAGGCCACAAGCTCGGGGACACCCAAACGTGCAACGGTGTGCAAAGGAGTCTCTTCATCTTGGTTGTTTGTTTTTATGTTCACATTTGCTCCTGCCAGAGAAAGATGATGGGAAAAAAATGAATGCAACAAAACCCTGGTTTGGCAACCTCTCTGCTTGAGCCCTGGTACCCCAGGAGAAGGTGAGGGTGGGAAGATGGGCTGAGAGACACCCCTGGAAATGCAGGTAGCTGGGGACACGGGAATGCAGGCAGCTGGAGACATGGGAATGCAGGCAACTGGGGACATGGTTTCTGCACTTCTTAAGCCTCCAGGAACTCCTCAGAAACTTCAGGTTCTTGCATCCAGCTTCAGATGAGAGCGCTTGGCCCCGAGCTGGCAGAAGGCCTTGTCTGCACTCTGAGTTGGGGCAGCTCGCAAGTGACATTGAGGTGGGACCCTCAATACAAGAAGGATGTGGAACTGTTGGAGAGGGTTCAGAGGAGGATGATTAGAGGGCTGGAGCACCTGCCCTACAAAGAGAAGCTGAGGGAACTGGGCTTGTTCAGCCTGGAGAAGAGAAGGCTGCGGGGGTCCTCATTGCAGCCTTCCAGTACCTGAAGGGAGCTTATAGGCAGGAGGGGATTCGACTTTTTAAAAGAGCAGATAATGGCAAGACAAGGGGGAATGGACTAAAGCTAAAGGAGGGAAGGTTTAGATTAGATATTAGGGGGAAGTTTTTTACAGAAAGAGTGGTGAGGTGCTGGAACAGGCTGCCCAGAGAGTTAGTGGATTCCCCGTCCCTGGAGGTGTTCAAGGCCAGGTTGGATGGGGCCCTGGGCAGCCTTGTGTAGATCCAGGCCTGAGGTTGGTGGCCCTGTCTGTGACAGGGGGGTTGGAGCTCTATGATCCTTGGGGTCCCTTCCAACCCAGACCAGTCTATGATTCTATGACATGCTGCTCCCTAAAGCTCAGCCTTGCAGGAGCAGGGAGAGCTTCACTCCTGCCCCCGAGCGCAGCTCTGCGCAAGGCTGTGCCCTTAACGGCGAGCCGGGAAGAAAGGACGCTGTTTGCAGGGTCCGCACATGATATTAAATACATATATATATATATTTGTAAACCACCGCCACTGCCGGGTCCCCGGCTGGGGGCTGCATCCCGCCGCCAGGCTGCGAAGGGCTCCGGCGCGGCCGCAGCCGGGGCAACAGCGCCACCTGCCGAGAGGCTGAGGCAGCAACAGCGCAACATGCCGCGCAGCCAAAGCAACAGCGCCGCCTGCCGAGCAGCCGGGGCAACAGCGCCACCTGCCGAACAGCCGAAGCAATAGCGCCACCTGCCGAGCGACCGGGCCCGCACCCCGGCTCCGGCCGGCTGCAGCGGGCGGCCCGGCTGCCTCCCTCCCTCCCTCCCTCCCTCCCTCCCTCCCTCCCGCCTTCCAGCGAGCAGCAGTCACAGAATCGCAGCGGTTGGAAGGGACCGCGAGAGATCATCGGGTCCAACCCCCCTGCCAAAGCGGCTCCCTAGGACAGGTCGCACAGGTGGGCGTCCAGATGGGTCTTGAATATCTGCAGAGAAGGAGACTCCACAGCCCCGAAGTCTCCTTGGAGAAGCGCAGGTGGCCATGGGAACGCTGCTGAACGCTGCGTGTTAAAGAGGGAAGGTTGGCGAGAACAAAGCAGAACCACAGTCACTGTAAAACTGCAGCGGGGCCGGGGGCGGGAGGCTGGAGGGGTGAGGGGCTTCCTCCAGGGACCAAGGGCGCGATACCGGTATGGCAGCTGGGTAGACAAGGGCTCCCTGAACCTGGGGCCTTGGCAAACTGTCCCTAAGGTGCTCCTGGGACAGGGAGGCCACTCATCTTCTCTCCAGGCTCAGGAAAGCCCTTACGTGGTCAAACTTATGCTAAAACCAAGGTGTGGGGACGGAGAGGGAGGGACAGGAGCCAGGATTTACCTCTGGGCTGGAAAACCTGAGTGCTGATGCCAGTAAGCCCTAAGTGTTAGTCACGTAAGGTGTTCATGAGAGTATCAGCAGTTGGCATGTGGAGGCGGTAAGTGAACGCAGGATCAGTTTGGCTTGGTTGGCCAGTTGCCCAAAACAGAAAGTGGCTGAACTGCATTCACCTGAACTGACCCTGTGTGACACCGCTGAGCGGAGAGGGAGGGTACAGGGACATGAAATGAGACCCTGGCTCCAGCTGTCGGGGGTGCTGCTATGTGAATGTCCTCACCTGCCACATCCTGCTCCAGACCTTTCCCATGTCGTTTGGGGTCTCAGTGTTTGGCTCACAGGGAGGTTCAAGCCTATTGAGAGCTCTGGGATGAAGGGTGGCTGCTAAAGTGTTATTATTCTGTGGCTGATGGGTGGGTGGAGAAAGCCTGCAGAACCCATCCTTTCATTTGCATTCATCTTACGCTACATTTTACAAGACTACATTTGACTTTTAAGCCTTTCTGTGGTGGCAAATTCAGCTCCTGCTGTCAGGACTGTTTGCTTGGGGCAGGGCACAACTGGCAGCATTTGTTTTCCTTTCCAACAAACAAAATAATACGTATCTTTCCAGGAGAGGAAAAGCGATGCGGTTATTCATTCGGGACTGCAGATTGCCGTGCCTGCAAAGCACACTTGGGCTCTGCATCTCAAGATAAGCCTTCAATAACAACACGTGTAGCAAAATTAACCCCCAAAGCATTTGTATTTGCCACAGCAGGGTGTAATAAATAGGAGAATCTGTCTCTTTGCACCTTAAGACTTGAACTGACTTTGCTGTACCTTTTTGGGTCTGTTCTTTACTGTACCCTGATTCAGCAACATTGTGTGAAGAAAATAGTGTTCATCACCAATATATTTTTCCAGGAATTATGCCTATCCGTAGCTTCATGTGTTACAGATGACCAGCAGCATCATGTATGCTACTTTGGAGGGAAAAAAAAAAAACAAAAAAACCTTTCCCCCCAATCCCTCTATAGATGCTGCTGACAAGAGACAGTATGAAGAACTGTTTAGTTTTTCAAGGCTGGGTCTTAAAAAAATAAGTTGTTGAAAGGCTTTTACTGACATCAAAACTGCTTCTTCCTATGAGAAACTACATACCATGCCCACCATCTCTGGGCGTGCTGTGAGAGAGCCTCTGGAGCTTAACCTTACCTCTCCAAACCAGCAGCTGGGCACAAGGCACGGAGGTTCGTGTCGTACAGAAGTGCAAGGGCGCCTGCCCACTCATTGAGAAGCAGTTCAGCTTAGCTCCGTGGTTGCAAAGGATCTTGAGACACTCGACATTTGCCATTTCACATGCTATATGGATCGCAGCTTTTCCGTTGGGCCGGCAGTTGATTGTAGCTTTGTGATTGAGCAGCACCGAAAGACTCTCCAGATGTCCATACATGACAGCTAGATGCAGTCCAGTTGCCCAGGATATTTTTAATTTGTAGCTAGGCAGCCAGTACCCTATACAAAGTGAAAATGTGTTACCATCCTTCACAAAGAGTTTTCTTTGGACTATCCACCTACTGAGAATAATTGAGGGGGATGGAGGGGTTGGACTTTGGCTTTAATTTACTGCAATTTCACCAGCTACTGCTTAACTTAGCACACAAAGTTCTCTCAGGCAAAACTTCATTTTCATTAAGCACTGTTACTATGTGTGCTGAACAGCCTGCCTTTTGGAGAGATAATTCCCACACAGATGTACTCTAAAGGCAGCTTTTGTCTTTCTTGTGACCTGTGCAGACCAAATACTAAAAAAACCCCAAACCTTAGAGCATCTGAAATGACACCAGCTAAAAAACTATGGGGAAAATGGGACCTTCAGCCTGCCAATAGCTGAACAAAGATGGCGTTGGAATAAGAGGGCAGCATTTACTCAGGCCAGTGACTCAAGAGATAGCTCATCCTGCTGTTCCTGTGTGGAAGATAGCAGGATCTTGCATGTCAGAAGCTGGATTCAGATGCCCAGGGATGCAATGCACATAGATAGCCTGCAGCAATGTGGCTGAAGCTGTATCACAGACCTCCTGCCAACTACTGCCCCTGAGGAGTGTGGCGTGAGGAATTTGGATGATGTAAACTAGGCTGAAGAGCCAAGTAGAAGCAGTGACACATAAGCATGAAATTTGGCTCCAAAATGTTTGGAATTTTCTCAGAAAATTTCACAACTATTTTTTTTTTAACTTCCAAACAGGTGTAAGACGAAATAACAGTTAAATATTTGTTCCCCAAATTGGACTGCATGCTTAATGACTGCACAGAGACAGTCTTAGAAGTGATTACTATAATCATTTGTTTTTAAAAAGTAAAACACAATGATAATGTGCAGAAGGGCAGAAGTCTGAACCTTCCTCTTTTCTCTTTTCTTTTTAGATACAACAGCTGCGTCTTAGCTAGAATGCGCCTACAACATTTTCTGGCTTTGATGTATCTATTTCTCCTTGGACAAATGCCTGGTTGAATACTGTTATCATGTAGAAGACTCAGAAAAAAATACTAAGGATATATAATGAGGTCAAATTGATGCAGGCCTTCGTTTTTAATCTGTAGTTGCATATAGTTTTCAACCTGAATGCAACATAGATACAGTTTTTGCAGTATTCATGTGTGTTGCATTAGACAGAGGATGGAAAGGAATGCAAGAGGTAGGTAGAAACAAATTGCCGGTGGCAGGGAGAAACTTGGATTAAAGTTCTTCTTCCCTCCCAGTTAAATTGCAAGTGATTGCTGAGATAGATGCCAGTCATGTACATCTCTGAAAAATGCCAGATTTCCACTGAAATGTTGCGCTCATAAAATTGACAGCCGTGGCAGCAGCTGCACCCCCTGCTCTGGCATGGCTGCTCTGGCTTGCTCCTGGCCCATACAAGCATTAATTACTGCCAGTGCGTGAGATGTCAGGGGTGAGAAGCAGCCTGAAAGGTCTGTAAGAAACAGCCTACAGACTATACTCTAGGACTAGGCTTTGGGGACTGACAAACCAGACCCCAAGAAACCCACAGAGTGAATGGCAGCAGCAGGTAGCCCAAAGGCAGCTGAGTGCCCGAGCTGGGCGACGGGCTCCTCTGCAGCTGCTCGGCCCTCTCTCAATCCACTGACTACCCAGGTTATGCTGGCAGCTTCAGTAAGACAACCATTTCATCATGCAGCCCCAAACTGAGCACAAAGCGGGTGGGCTCTGCACCAGAGTCTATGCATGCAGCAGAGCAAATATCTTGCATCAGCCTCCTGTCTGCAGTATTCCCCCTTGTTACTAGGAAGCTGTGGAACACTGCTGACTTCTCCCACACAGAGCATTTATGGCCAAATGTGAGCCAGAAGTGGTATGTGACAGCAGGAAAGGCGTCCTTAAAAGCCAGGTTATCACTTTATATAGCCACAATTTCCCTGCCTGAGACCTCTGTTTATTTCCTTTGCCTGTGCTGCTGTGGGTGAACTGTGCTCAAGCGTTCTGAGGGAGCATCTCCCGTGTCCTCTGCCCAAACCCACAGGCAGCCCTGAGCCCAGAGGGATAGGGACAGGCACTGAGAAGGAAGCAGGTGTGAGCTCCAGGGGAGGCATTGTTCTAGTTCCCTGTTTCTTTGGTTAGAAGCACAAAAAAGCCATGGTGCAAGGTCTGTGGCCTCAGCAGCTCTCAGCCTCTTTGGAAGAGAGGAAGCAAAGCCACCCGTGACATCTTTCCACTTCCATCACTTAGAGCTACGGCAAGCTTCAGGCTGTTTGAATGGTGGGATGGTAGGGCATAGTTTTTCTCCCCTCTCCCTTCTCAGGGAAATCCCATCTCATATCTCAATTATCTGGCATTCAGAATAAAAGTAAAGTTTGCAGGAGAGTTGACAGAGTGCCTCCTGCCTTTCAGACAAAGTGAAAACACTGCCGTGATCTAGGCCATAGGGTGCATTTACCTCTCTGCTTTTCTGAGAAAGGAGAGACGTCTCCAAAAGGGATGGTTAATGCTTGCAGTCAAATGATCTACAGTTAAAAATCTATGCATTAATCCTGTAGTCACAAGCCACAGCCAGAATGCATCTCAGCCTGCTGAGGACAGAAGAAAAGGTACGGTAAGACAGTTTTATCACTGTGGGGGTTAGTTCAGACACTGGCCCAAGGGAAGTACGTCATGACCATGTCATCCTCACGCTAAAAATCAAAATTAAAAAAAAATAATCAAAATTCAGGATCCAATCATTACCTAAGAGGTAAACAGAGAAAAGGAGGAGGGGTGGGATGTTGTCCCTTCTTTACATTACAGAAATGAAAGCTGCTGAGACTGGAGGAGTTTGTCTCCCCGTATGATTAACTTCTGGCAAAGGCTGATCATTACTGTTTTCTAGATACACACAGAGTGTCTGTTAACAGGTAGGCCATGACCTGTGTTGATTTTAGCAGAGACCAAACTTGTTCTATTGCTCTAAGTTTTGGGGAACTCGATGAGTGCCAGGCTTAAAACTGATCTGGGTTCTCTAGACTCCAAACCTGAAGTCTTTTCTGGTTGTGTTTTTCCAGATGATCTATCTGTTTTGATAAACTAACACATCCTCGCTCTCTCTCAGTTTGAAAAATAAATCTCATCCCATGCAGAACCATGCAAGATCTGCAGAATTTCCTTAGATCTCCTGAACTAGGGAGAATCCACTGTACTACTACTGTAAGTTGAAAATGGAAGAGATTTAGTATTTTATATTTCTAAACGGTCTGTATATGTGACTGGGCACATGCAAGAAATGTATAGACCACACTTAGCCTGCATGCATCTATTTTGGGCTTTGCACCCAAGTTCTCTGTGAGGAAAGAGCAAAGGACTCTCGAATCCCCTGAAGCTACAGCAGCTGCCTGGGCAGTACAGAGGCTCAGGCTGGTCCCTGGCTTGCCCTCCACCAAGCCCATAAGCAGGTACAGCCCATAAGCTCCCCTCCTGCAGTGACCTGGGCCTATGAACCTACTGAGAGATTACTGCCTGTGAGTCAGCTTAGGCTGCAGCTTCAGAAGAGACAAAAGGCCACAGTTTCTTGCAAATCACTCAAACCCATCTACTTCCTGGCTGGTGAACACTGCCGCAGTTACCTTGTTTGTAGGATGCCAGAGTCAGGTTTTCATCTTCTACTTCAAACACTGTGTCCACATCTATTTTCTTTTGGCTCAAGAGCTCTTCTAGTGTTTCAAAGTCATTGGACTTCAGGGCTTCAAGGAAAGCCTTCTTCACCAACTTTGCAGCTGCAGCTCGAGTCATTTTCCCCTCCATAATCTCGCCCTCTTTGTATGTCTCCTCCAGATCCATTTCCCAATGTATTTGTTTCTGCTGTGAAGAGGGGTGCACTGAGGTCCCTATAGCACAGTTGCATGCTGAAGTTCCTGAAGACCAGAAGGTAATTTTATCACTTGGTCATGCTGATCTGTTTGTTCTATTTATATGAGGAGCATTTCAGGCATCGAAATGCCACTCTTAGGTATCACCACACTCTTTTTATGAAAGCGAGGGCAGGCACAGTAGCAATAACACCAAAAGAAGGGTTATCTCCATGGGCTTTACACACATTAAGCTTCACTAACCACACAGCTACTCTCTGCTCCTCTCATACATTTGCATTAACAGACACTAATCTCAGGTGTAGTTCCTCAGCAGGAGAAGCACAGTTCCTTTCATCGTTACCCTTGCTGATTTATTGGTTGCAATGGGGTGTGGTGCTCTGTCTGTAGATGCCTTTTCACTGGTGAATTTCAGAAGAACAAATCCCAAATGAACTCTTCATGTGGGACGTAGCACACTCTCCCCCAAGACAGCATTAGGCATGTTGGTTCTGCTTTCCTTTCTCCACAAGACACACCCCAGCCCCGGTCTCACTGACACCCTGATCTGTAAAGCTCCAAGGGATCACTGTGCTGATCCAGCCCGGTCTCCTGCATAATAGCCGAAGCAACAGGATATCTCTAGCTTGCTCAGGGGCTATAAGGAGTGCTCCTAGGAAAGAGAAATGGTGAGATGAGGAGGTTGCAGAGCAGTACAGCATGTTATGGGGTGGGGGATCACACACACTGCAAGGAGCTTACTTGTACTACTCAGGTGCAAGCACAAAAGGCTGCATGGGTCCATAGGTCTTCTCCTTCCACTGCCCACCCTTCATCTAAATTCAGACCTCCTCCCTCACAACCCCATCACACACTGAACACTTCCTCCTCCTCCTCCTGTTTTCCTTCTCTCTTTGCTGGTCCTGTCCCTGCATTGACAGCAGTCTGTGATCATGCAAATCCGCACATGGCCAGCATGAGCTGCTGCCATGGTCACATAAAAGTAGTTCACACCTGCACCCACTTGGGATGCTGGGTGAGACCACAGCTAGAATGAGACCATCCACCATTGATTTAGATCCCCAAGTGGGAGCTGCCACAACCATTAAGAAGAAATGTTCATGTTTATCCTTCCAGGGAGTTTGGCTGCTGAGTGGACTATGGGGAAATGTGGGACAGGTGATACTGGAAGTCAGAGCAACATTTGTGCTTGCTTGTAGGGTCTCCAGGGGCCAGGTTCCTCGGGGAGCCCCGTAAGGATCTGCACACAGCACTGATACGTGGCTGCAATCAACTGCTAACCTCAGATAAGCTTTTTGCTTTGCAAGGGGCTGCTTTGCATCTTTTATAACAGTATTTGATGGTACAAGGGCATTTGATCTAGCTGAAAGGGCTCTGCCAGTACATCTCCGTGCTGTTTTGCTGCTCCAAGGTTGAGATGCACAAGCACGCTGCTGTAACAGATTACTGCACATCTGCTGATCCATCGTGCTTGCTCTTAGTTGACAAGCAAGGTGAAGTAATTTGTGATGGCTTGGCCCACAGTGAGAGAGAAAGCTGATTAAAATTACCTTACATCCATCATGGTCCAAGAGGATGGACAGGGACAGCACCTCAGAGTGGATGAGGCACTACAACTTGCTCACCTTCAGCAATTTGTGTGGTCCTGCACTGACTTTCATGGACTTTTTTCCGAACATTAATGAGCTTAAAAGAGGGAAAGAACACAATTATAGATACCTATAGACATTGTAGCTATTGTTTTCCTGTAAGCTGCATTTGGGTCAAATCTTGGAAAAGCCTACTCAGATGAGTGCGCTGGTGGTTTCATGATAGTTACACACAAGAATAGGGAAATGGCTTTGGTTTTCACTTTGGCAATCACAAAAAGTCAGGTTGATGTTTTAAAGCATAACCTAAGAATTGGTATTGATTTACTTGAAGTAGAGAAAAAAATATATTTAAGAATACAATATTCAAAACTACATAAATGCTGTAAATCACTGGTGGGGCAAAGGGACCGATTTTCACTACGTATCTACATTTTTGCTATCCGTGTAATTTCCTACAGACTTCTCCCCTCTGTACCACAAGGTGGCAGTTTGATTTTTAAAGTTAAAACTGATGTCATCCAAACCCCACGGCTGCCAAATATTCTGAACATCTCACTCTGAAACAATAGCTCATCACTTGCTTAATATAAATAACAGTACTAGTATTTGTGATATTTATATTTTAGTCTTGAGGCCACCGTGATGGGCACTGTGCACTCCCCCCATGGTATCCACTAAGAAAACCTGTTTTCCTCATTTCAGATCAATTGTCTAAACGATCCTGCTAATGTAAAGGTACATTTTTACTGGGGGGACAACTCCTGCCTCCAAATTTTCCTTCTCCTCCACACAACATGCTCCTGAAGGACTGAGGCCCCTGTACTGGCACTTGCTGATGCGCAGCAATGATCTTTTGCCAGCTACATAACTCACAGCAGCGCTGGGAACAGAGCTTTGGAGCTGAAACCTGACATCCTGAACTCTCCACTGGGGCAGGCAGCCAGCCAGCAAAAGGAGAAATCCTGCAAAAGAATGGTGGTGTTGCAACTGGAGCAGTGGAGCTGATCCTAGCTGCAACACAGAGAAGCCAGGCACCACCCCGCTAGCTCCCTGCCCACCAACCCAACCCTGTCCCAAGGGCAGTGCTGGTGGCAGTGGGTACAGAGAGCAGTAATAGATGCAGGGCCACCTACCTGCAGCTTCAGCAGGGTTGTTGCAAACATTCTTCCTCCCCACAACTTACAGAGGGGACCTTGAAACATTGGCTGCAACCTGCCGCTCCAAGCCTTGCGGCAGTGCATCATCACACTCAGACAGTGAGACTTCAGCTCTGCCCTTTCCTCCCCTCAACAGGGAGCTGGCTAGAGCAGGTTGCTCGAGGAGAAGTAACACAGGCTCCATGCCTGCTCTGAAGCCTTACATGCTCAGGAGGGAAATGGACAGAACATCAGATCTGTGGGCCTGAGGCAAAACGCAGATCCTCGAGTTGATCCCACACTTGCATCTCCCCTGAACAGGGGATGCTTGTAAAAATACGGCTGCAGCAGTGACTGCAATCCCCTTGCCTTGCTGTGGCGCCCACGGCACCGCAGCACCAGGCCAAGCCTGCCACACTGCTGCCCACAGCGTTGCCTCATGCATCCCTTGTGCTGCCAAGTATCTCCCTTGCTTCTTCTTGACAGCTCTCAGTTCCCAAGCTGCATTAAGCATGGCCCTCTTGCTTATTCGTGTCACACATCCTTTCACTAATATTAATATTGAATTCTTGTCGCTGCTGTACATCTTTCTGCCTGCTTGAGCCATTGCTATATTTTATCTGATTTTCTTCTTTCAGGGTGCTGACTCTGAGTGTGGAGGTTACATAAATCTTCCCCATGATTCCTGCTTTATTTCTCGGTAGGAAAAAAGCTCTTTAGTGGTGCCAGGTGCAAACAGTTTCCTCCAGGTGCTCAGCTGTGAATTATCTTTTGAGAAAACTTCTCTCTGTAAATTCGTCCCTGTGACTGGTTAACTGAAACTGTCTTAATACCAGCAGTTTGGAATCTTCCTCTTGTTCTTTGTTGTAGTGTTTCAATTTTGTGCTCATTTTGTAGGGCTATTGGAGAAAAACAGTCCTAATCCTCCATGTCATTAGACATAAAACTCCCTGGGAAGTCCAGTCCCTAGGAGCTGGGAACCCACCGATCTCTCAGAGTCTGGGCCTTCTGTTTCCACTTTCAGTGAAGTGAGGATAATTTAGAAATACGGATCAAGCTTGGTGCTTAAGCCCTAGGGTGCGTGTGTGTTATGAAACCAAAGGTTGATGCCAACATTGCTGAATTTTCTTCACTTCTCAAGTGAACTTCATGTCTGAAGACTTCATGGCAAAATCTTACCCCATCTTTCCACAGGTTTCATTTTGGCTTTCGTGCCTGCTTTCTCTTCCTTCAGCTCCAGGGATCTCTTCCCTTCATTTCTGCACATTGTTCCAATGTCTGCCATCCAGACATTTATTAGGATGTCCAGAAGCTCAGTGTTGAACGAGCTATTGATGTTAGGATGTTAGCTGTTGAATTTAGGTTGTTTTAAAATGAGGAATGGTGTCTTAAAAATTATGACAAAGACAATTTAATCGCTTGTTGTCCTATAAAAAGCATACACAAAGTGTACCTATTTTGCAGAACAAATGCCATCTCTACCCAGCTACAACGCTTCTGGGTTCTCTCATTTGAAGGGCATGAAGGCTGTGAACAGGGATGTAAATGAAGGCATGTGCACAGACAGGAATTAAAATCAGGTGGACAGTATTGTCAAGGCATGGGAGAAAAATCTTGCCTATCTATGCTTAGTGGAAAATTCTTCTCGTATTTTTTGCAGCTTGATGTCGTCGTATCTGACAGTGTTTCAAAGGTGGGGTTTTGCAACCAAACTTAAAATGCGAATCTCTTCCTCTTCTCTCCTCCTGACGAAGCGAGGCATGGACTATGGTTTTAAATGCAGCCCGTGGAAAGCAGTTCTTTGAAGACAAATGTTCCTTCACAGCAGCGAGACAAAAATAATTCATTGCCCATAGAAAGATCCCTGCAGGCGCCTGTGTCTCTCCTACCCTCTCTCATGCCCGGCTGTCTGCCGCTTGGCCCTGCTCCCTGGCAGGGCTGGCTGGGGCTGAACTCCAGCAGACAGACTCATCAGGTTCTTCCCAGCAACTTTGGCCTTGCCTGCTGAACTGAAATTGGTGCAGAGCTGAGCTGGTCTGTGGTTCCTTTATATTACATGAGGGTGATTCCCTTATATGAAATTGTTTTCCTATTTATTAAGTATGTATCAAATCAAGTGATGGAGGGTTGTAGGGTAGACAAACAGCCAAAGTGTGAAAGGACATCCCGTTTCTTGACTGCTCTAAAATGACAATCTTTTTGGATCAAAACTCCAAAGGAGTATGACCACATTCCACAGAAGCTGCACTGGGTTTCTCCAAACAGCTGTCAGGCAGCCTAGGAATAAGACTGTTCCTGCTCCAAAGGACTAAATTTGAAGTGATGCTGAAACAAACTATGTGAAAGAATCTGCCAAAAGGACGGAACATGCGGAGACGGGAGATGAGATAGCACAAAATAAGCAGCACCTCACAAGCAAGGCTGGATGCAGTGGTGAGGCAGAGGAGGACAGGGCAGCTCTGTGGCGGCTCTGTAATCATCCCACACCAGTATGGTTGTGTCAGCACTTCTGATCAGTGTTTTCAATCCCTGCTATTGTCCGTGTTTCCCACCCGTCCCTGATAAACCAGTCACGGACAGGCAGTGGCTGTTCGTTATATTTTTTAGCAACACAAGCTGTTAAACTTGGTCCTTCTGAGTGTTGCCATTTACCTTCCCTGGGTGTGACAGACCAAAGTCCTTAGGTGCAGAAGTGACAAGACAGCTATGTCAGTCTAAACCAGAATTGGGTGCTGATTTTATTGGTTCAGTCCTGGATAAATCTTGCTCCAACTGCAGGAATTCCACCTCTGACGGACAGAAATCCAAATTTGTGTGAACAGTGCAAGGCTGGCTTGGCCTCGAAGCCAGTGGGGTGCAGAGCAAAGGGGGTGAGAAATGAATCGCCTCCGTCGGAGTGGAGGCTGTATGAACAAATTCTTAACATCGTGGAATACAGCTCTATGTGTTGATTCACCAACCTGAGTCCATTAGTATAAAAGCCAAGAAAACAAAAGCAAATATTTCTCATTTAAGCTTACGGTTGCCTTGATTTATACCAGTTATTAAACGACTCCCCGAGGAAAGGAAATAACTAATGTTCTCATTTATCTCCTGAGCCTCTAAATGACTGAACCAGTAATGCAGTAAAAACATCAACATCTTCTAGTTATTTATGTTTTGGTTCTCTGTGTATCGGTATTTCTAACATTATATAGAATACCTATTGTAAAATTATATTCACTTTAATGAGGTCTGAGTTAATTTACTAGGTCTGTATAGAAAAATGTGCTTGCAGTATTAAAAGCATTTTATTTCCATTTAAAAATCTGTTGCCATAGTGACCGATCACAACTTTCTCAGTAGCTTTGTCTAGGAATTGGATGTAGGCTTTGTTTTTGCTTTGTTGTATTTTTTCTCCTACGTTCTCTGGGCCAAGTCCTCATTTAACTCATTTCTATTCTTTTTATAGTCTGTCCTTTTCCAACAATGTTCTCAATTAAGCCACTAAGAGTTCTCAGTTTAAAGTGAAGATCCTGACTTGGGCTCTTCCTTTTAAATGAAAATACAATGCAGCACACTGTGGGCTTTCTTTATCATCAACAAGTCACACAGACCTAAGAAGAGAAGGAATCCTGAAGTATCCAAAGCCTTGGGAGTCTGATACCTTTCAGTATCAACATAACAGTCATGTCAGATACGGTGAATTACATCTAAAACTGAAAAGCTCTTGGAAAAAAGCCTTGATATTTCAAGATGGTTCTTTATAACCAAACCTTTAAAAAAAATCAACCCTCTTATCACTCTGTTGCAGCACAAATATTGTCAATAAAATACCTCCTTCTGAGAAATGGTAACTTAAAGTGGTGGTTTTATTCCTACTTGAAATAGATATCTTCTCCAAGAAAAGAACAAGCTGCAGATCCTGCAGCTGTATCCTCTCCTGCTGCGGCTGATGGAAGGTTTTTGCATGGGGAGAGGCAGTGAGAACATTTCTGAAGGAAATAACTTCTGAGGAAGATGCAGTTACTCTTTTTTGCCATCACCTTTCCCAAGACCAGACTTCTGTTTCTTTGATAGGCAAGCAGAGGTGTAAGAAGATCTCTGCAGAAGCAGACACCAGCCGGAGTGAGATAGTTGGAAAGATTATGTGACTCTTGCTCATATCAGACAAGAAAGCTTTTCTCCTCCTTACCCCAAACACAGATGCCTACAGCATAGACATCTGACTCTTGAGCTTGTCACATCATTTCCTGGGAGAGTCTGTGGACATGGCTGTAGGTGCAATTTCACTCCGAAGATGGAAATCAAAACCAGATGAGACATACTCTAGAAATATTAATTTTCCTTCATTAAGTATAAAGTGAGCTAAATATAATCTGGTTCTTTAGGAGAGCACTTTTAAAAGGAAATTATAGACGCTTCTCAAAGGCAGTAATTCAATTGATATTTAGTTTAGTCAGTTCATTTCCAGAACGTGTTTAGTAAAATTATGCAGGAATAAAAGTTGATTAGTAAATAAGATTTGTGCCATGGTGGTATTAGAAACTGCTTTTGAATACTATGAAGAAATAGACCATTATTGCATTTCTTTTAGTGTTTAAATGTATCATTTATCTAACATTCAAATCAGACCTGTGATCCAAACAGCCTTGGTGCTACTCAACAGAGGAAAATGTCTTTCTAAATGCACATCGCTGAGCAGAATGCCAAGTGCACTGAAGGAATTGGTCATCTTGCAAATATGCCTCATTCTTGGAGGACAGGTTTGCAGAAGAAATCAGAGAATTCCCTTCTGAAAAACCAAATCTTGCTACTTTTCCTTCTAGGGACATTTGTATTTGGTCTTTTACAACATGACCTGGTAAGTGGCAAATTTCCTCAAACTCTAATTATATGATTCTGAATTGTTTCCTTACAACTTCGCATATTAAAAGCTCTGAGAAAGTTTTTAATCTCTGCAGAAAGTAAGAGCAAACAGCCAAAGTTCTTGCAATCCAATGAATTCCAGAGGAAATACTTTGGGCAAGATATCTGTGATAACATGCAGGTCTGTGAATTCTGTTTTGTACCCAAGGGAGGGTGGTTTGGAGGGGCCCAAATGTATGGTTTTGACCCAGTTTGGCCATTGATGCTGTGGGACAGAGTGCAGGGGATCCCTGGGGTGGGTGAAGGGTGGAAGGAAGCCCACAGAAACGAAGCCCCAGCCCAAATCCTTCCCTCCCAGCACCCAAAGCCTACCCAAGACCAGCACCCTGGGGGACATACACAGCACTGTGTTGGCAATCTAGTAGCATCTGTGCCGAAAAGTGCCTGGTGTACTCCTAGGGGAAGGTCAGCAGGAATGCAGTCTGCTCTTCCTGAGACAAACCAGTTCCATAAAACACAGGAGACTTTAAGTGGTTTTAGAGCTCAGCAAAACTAGAATCTCAAGATACAACTTCAAAGAAGCAGCAAGAACACCTGGTTGTGTGAGTCTCCCACTCAAGATGCCAGGGATCATAGGTCTCCTTTCTATGCTGGGACAGCCTTGAATGCCCATGGTTGCATCTGACCTGCTTACAGAGAAGCCCCTAGGCCAGCCTGATGCCAGCAGACTCATCTGTCCTTATTTTCTTTTGAGCTTTTCAAAGCACTTACTTGCACCAGTGAAGAAACTTTACACACCTCTTGAAGCCCCACCTAGGTTTTAAGGAAGAGTGCTGAAAGTTTCAACCGTGTGAAATTTTGCTGAATTACAAAATTGTGAAGCTAGGTTGTAATAAAACATTAAACCAACTATTTTTGAGGGTACTAATATAAAAAAGTAGAACACAAACCCACTTGTATGGATAATAGAATTAAAAAGACAAAAATATACATATGGGGATGAGATCTTGGTGGTTGATCACAAGAATGTTTTAACAGGTGATGCTGGGGTACCCTACAGCCTCCCAATCGTTGTATGTAAGATTTCTAAAAGATTAAGGTAAATGAACTGTTTTCTTATTCCTTATGCTGAATTTATAAGTCAAACTAATGTGATAAAAACTTACAATATATGTTCTGCACTGTGTGTACATCCACACTGTTATCAGAAAGTTTAAGCTTCCCTCAAAGATGCTAATGAAAGGTTTAAAATACAGTAATTGCTTCTTTCTTACGATAAAATAAAAAAAAAACCCAAACCCTACCTTTTGCTTTTAGAGTACAAATTTATGTTGATGTTAGAACAAAAGGAGAACCACAGAAAAAATCATGCAATGTCTCCTAAAATGCATGCTGGCAACCAAACCCTAATAGCTCAAGCTGTCTGCCTGCTGGAAAGCCGATGGGACCAGCCACACAGGGTACTCTGAGGAGAGAAGGAGAAATATTGGTGTTTCTGGGTGTGAAGTGTACAACACTCCACTCTGTGCACCTTTGAGCTCTTTTTTTTGGTCTCCTTGTGATGATACTAGACAGAAAAGACAAAGTCTAGTTTCTTTTCTAGAAGGTTCAGCACAGCCTAATGTGATTCTTGTCTCTTCCTACATGGCTACAGCTGAACATGAAGCTGAATTTAGAACAGAACAGAGCAGAACTATTTCAGTTGGAGGGACCTACAAAGATCAGCTAGTCCAACAGCCTGACCACTCCAGAGCTGACCAAAAGTTAAAGCACGGTATTAAGGGCATTTTCCAAATACCTCTTAAATATTGACAGTCTCAGGGCATTGATGACTTCTCCAGGAAACCTGTCCCAGTGTTTGACCACCCTCTTGGTAAAGAAATGCTTCTTGAGGCCCAGTCTAAGCCTCCCCTGGGGCAGCTTTGAGCCATTCCCACATGTCCTGTCACTGGATACCAGGAAGAAGAGCTCAGCACCTCCATCTCTACTTCCCCCTTGCTCTGTAAAGAGCGATGAGATGCTCCTCTGCCTCCTCTTCTCCGAACTAGACAAGCCCAAGGTCCTCAGCTGCTCCTCACAGCACATGAAGTAGCCTGCAGCTCAGTCAGCTCTGTGCACACAGGGTGATCAGGCCAGACTACCCCCATGCACTCCGCAAGGAAGTAAGGATGTTATTTTGGGTCTTTCTGCTGCTTCTGGTTGCCTGAACCCCCATATGTTCTCACCATACATTGCATCTAGTCCAAATCTACTTGTGCAGTTCCAGGCTGTGGCCATCATCCCTCCAACGAAGAAGTATGAAGTGCGTTTCACAGCATCAGAATTGATGATTACTCCACTAGAACAGTCGGTTTTGAATGTCTCCTTACCTTTGTCTCCTGCAAGAACCTCCATAGCCAACATCTACACTCATGTATTTGAAGAAATTCCAGTAATACCAGGACTTGAAGCTGTGAAAAAAGATGACATTAAACATGGTGGTGTTATACTAACTCTACACTGATGTTAGTCGGAAAGTAGACTGGGGTGTGCATGCAGAACAGTCCAAAAAGGGAGAAACCAGGTGTAGGAATCATAGTTGATGAAGAAACGTGCACTTCTGTATTCATGCTACACATCCATTTCCTCCTTTTCTTTGTGCTTCACAGTGCCAAGACAACTTAAGAAAACTGCATTTTATAAGTAAGCTTTAGATATCAAAGCTCTTCAGCACACTTGCATTTTGTTTTAGCACAAAACTTCATAGCATAATGTGTGTAATAGTTTTTCCTTGCTTGCCGCTGTATTTATGACTCAAGGCTATGTTCTCACTTCCTTTGGGTTAAAGTCTTCTGAAAGCTGTTGGAGTTCTAAATGTCACTTTGTATCTTTTCACTGAGATGTTGAGAGATGAAAATCCAGCTTTTGTGGTTTCATTTCTGAGAAATTTCCTTGATATTTGCAGTGCACAAACAAACATGGCTAGTGCCGGAGTAATGCACAGTGAGAAGCTGGGATGGCATCAGCGCCTCATCCCCACCGCAGCAGGCGGTGCAGAGCCTCCTGTGTTGTGAAACTGATGCCACAACTGGAAATCAGTGCTGGATACCTGCTTGTAAGGCTGCGTTGGACTGTGCTTCGCTTTCTACCCCCAGGCACAGCCATGCGCGATGCTCTGCACCAATGCCCACACCGCTGTAGCTCAGCCAGCAGGAGCCGTTGGCAGTGGTTAATATTTGACAGCAGCTCAGCTCTCAGCGTTGAGGATATAGGGGTGTCTTTTCATCTGCAAGGGCACAGCAGTGCACATGGGTTCAGAGTAATTGCACATTGCCTGCGAGTCCCACCCTACAGAAGGGTGATGGCTGAAGCCTCCTGCATTTCATACACCGCTTTAATCTTTTGAGAGCCACACGGCCCTTTGCCTCCTCTGACTGACCGTAATCAGTCACAGTGTTTGAGGAGCTTGCTGCCGGGGGAACAGGGTTTCACCTGCCAGACCTAAGCACCGCATTGCCAAGGCACACTCCTGGCTCAGCGTGCTTCTGCCTGGAAAAAGACGGCAGTTATATGCTTTGTGCTCATGACAAGGCCGAGCTGTGGCAGTCCAATCAAAGCCATCAGTAATATTCTGCACACCCAGCACACTGTCAGCAGCAAAGGGCAGACAGCCTGGGAGGACCTCTCTGACTTTCGATTTAGCCTGGCGTCTCTCCAGTTTAGCAATTCTGCCACCTATAAAATAATTAAAGCAGCTCCCTTCGCTGCTGCTTCCAGATGCAGCAAGAAGCACTGCTGCATAAAAGCCAGCCAACGAGAGCTGGGCTAGGACACAGCCTTGCTTGGGGCTGTTTTTGACAGTGACATGTTCTGACATCTTGTCATCACAAAGAACCTTTGCATTACTTCACACCACCATGAAATAAGAAAAATATGCTCACAAACTTATTTGGACATCCAAATTTATGCAGGTGCCTCTGGGCTGCTTGTGGCTGACAGTGCTGGGGACTTGGGCTAGCTCTGCAAAGGCCAGGTAGAGACCTTTGCTCTCTTTGAAGTAGGACAAGCTTGAAAGACAGATTGTTTCTCCAAGAGTCTTTTCGACAACCTCAGCAACAAATCCATTGATGTCATTTTGACACAGATTTTTCTCAGCAGTGGAGAAAATCAATACACTTTGGTGTCGCTGCAGGAATGGTTTCACCTTTTTCTTTGCAAAAGGCACTATGCATCTATATTCTTGAAGCCCCTGTCTCTTTATTAGGTGATTAGGGTAAACTCCAGTTTTCTAACGAGTTGGTGACGCTGTATTTATGTGCAGTGGTAGGGTGTGAGCAGGGACTTTGCCTTGCCCTGTGGTAGCTTCTTGGCAGCTCTAGAAATCTCTGCTCCCTGCTTTGGAATGGGGAGCTGAGAAGTAGTTTTTAACTCTAGCAGAGCTGAAGCTTGCAAGGTTTAAGAAATTGCTGAGGTCTTTGAGCAAGGACTCTACAATTGCCCTTAATTAAAACAGTGGTTTTAGGCCACAGCCTTTGTAGAGAATCTTGTAAACTCTGTGACTGGCAGCTTTTGAAGCCTTTCCCCTCATTTTTCAGTATGCAACCCACAGGCTTTGCTTGCAATTTCTGCCTAGTTTCGTGGTAAGCAGATTTCTTGCCTGCTAGTTTTTATTTTTACCTGAAGCTGGTGCAGCACCTGCACTCCATCAGCAATCTGATGGATGTGACCTTTCCATTAACCCAGTCCTAAGATCTGCATTACGTTCAGTTTAAGATCTCATTAGCCTCTCTATGAAACTTTCCATACTGTGCTGACATTTCCAGCTTGTTTCTACAGTTAACCGAAAGCAGCATCAAGGATGGTTTCTACTTGCTTCCTCATGTCTGCCTTGTCTTCATGCCTACATGTCCTCCTCTGTCTTTGTTTCTGTATTTGTGAAGCTGATCTGGGTCAGGGAGTGCTGACTCCTCACTGGTCACTGGGCAGATCTGCCAGCAATGCCCCCCATAGCTTGAGTCCCTCAACGCCCTCCACTGTCTGAAGGGTCTAGTTGATATTACCATGTCTGCATTGTAGGCTTCTGTATTTAGTCACATCAGCCCCCCCAGACTGCTTGGGAATAGTACTCTGACCTTTAGTCTTTAGTATAAATCCATTATAAATACTTTGGTAATGCAGATGTTGGTGAATTCACCTCAGATTAATCTAGAGAGAGCAAAATATAGATAAAAGGAGAGTTTTGAAGTTGGTTTCCTAATTCACTGTGTGTCATTAATGACTCAGGCATGATGCATTTTGAAATAGTTTGTTGTGAAATCCAAACCTGTGTGTAGATAGCTTATAAATTTTATCTCTTACAAAAGATGGTGCTATGTGATAGAGCGGCAGAGGTAAAGGACCTGACTTTCACAAGTGAATGATTAAGACTTTGAAAGTATTTGGTAGGAACGATTCCCTTTATCCTTAGCCGTGGAAGCGCTACCTCCTATTCTCTTAGCAAGTTGTCTAACTTTCCTCTGTCGGGAGTGGAGGATGGGCATCTACAGAGCGCTACCTGTCCTGCTTCACCCGTGCTTCTCCTGATGGAATAAATACACCCGTGGACAGACTTACAGAGGGCTGCTTTTCTTCCCTTGCCTGTAGAGCAGCCTAAATGACTAAAATAGAATAAGACTTGCCTTTTCTCCCTGTTCCGTTCACTTCCTGCACTCCCTCTACAGCTGATGATTTGCACAATTCCTGCTCTTAGCCACTATGCTGCATGGCAGCAGGTCACTCCCAGGTCTCTACCTGCACCCAAAGGTAGAGAGCTCAAGGGAATTTCTAACAGACTATATGGCAGGCTTGTGTTCCCGCTGCAGCTACAAGGCCAGTCGCTGGGGTGCTGAGGTGGGCAAGCCAAAGCTGTTGCTGATAGTGCCAAGAGGCAAACCCCAGGCTGTCTGGGATGGTGCTGAGGAGGTAAGCTGCTGAGAAAACCAGGCTCTTTCTTCAGTCAAGGGTGACTTGATGAGCAGAGACTTCAAGGGAGATCCACTCCGTCTACCTTCAGGCACCTACAAAGCGGACTGCTGTACTTGAAACAGTCACTGTAGGTGCCTTTCCAGTGAATGCAGAGAAATGGCCTCTTCTTAGGGAAGATTTCTTGGTCTGTTTTAGGCACATTTCATATGACGTGCTACCTCAGTAATTGTTTTCCTGCCCTGGCTATACAGGGTTCCTAAGTGGCTTGGCATCGGTGAAAAATATGGTAAAAGCACAACTCACTTCCAGGGAAGACAAGAAAGTGCTTGTAAGATAGATCTATTAGGAGTTACTAAACAGTTAAAGCTCATCATACTGAGCTGAAAATAATTAGGAGCTGAGAAAGAACTTGCCCTCCATCTCCTCATTCTTCTGAAGCCTACTGCTTCTATTGGCAGTTGACCTAGATGCACCCTTGGTCTGACACAGTATGGCTACTCTGGCAATCTTATGACCAACTCCGATGTCTCCACATGCCCTGTAGACATTTACATTTTATCAGATGACTTGCAACCACCTTGTGCCAAGATTGAGATCCAGGCAGTAAGCAGTATGTGCTCTTGCAAACTAAACTGTGGTGTAAAGGAAGAAATGAGAAATACCGTGCCAGCGACGCGGTCCTGCAGCAAGCTGAGATAAGAAATCATTCTCATGTAAGTCTTTTCACACTGTTGTGTGATAGATTAAAATTCAGGGACAAAATATTTCGTGATTTCCTTTATGCCACGGAATCTATTTTTGAAAGGTATGTGTGTTCATAGAGAAGGCAAAGTGGATGGTCACAGGAGGATTAAATGCTAGGGTCTAAGTAGTGGCTACTGAACTTTATCATCCCGAATACCCCCAGACTCGAAACACTGCTGCCTACCCATTCTACTGCATACTTCTGGGCTTGAAGCAGACTTCATCAGAGAGATTTGTATGCACAGGCAACCCTCTTCCCCTCTCCCCACAAACCCAAACAACTCTGTCTCCCAAATCCAAAGTAATCAAGCACCAGAAAGAGGAAAAGTGGTATTCCAGAACTGAAGGGAAAAGATATTTCGGAGCACCTCCACCTCCTCAGCACACATGAAGTTTTACTAAGCACGGAGCATCTGCTTAGACAGTAAGGCAGGAAAAGTGGAGGACCATTTCTTAGTGATTTCTCAGTCTTTCAGGGACGTGCAAAGGAATATGAGCCTTGCAGGTGAGAGCATTCACTGTGCAGAAGATATAATGATACCTGCTCAGGGAGGGCATCGACCCGCCAAGGAGTGTTCCCAAAAAAAGCAGACGGCACAGGGAGGCCAGTGCTGCAGCCCATGCAAGAGCAGATCGCTGCACTGAGGAACCCCACAGCCCTGAACGTGGGGGTGGAGGGGTGGGGTAGGGGGGGTTTCTGCAGCTCTTCTCCTGCACCAGGAAGAAAGCTGTTGGTGGGAGCCGGGTGGTGAGAACAAGCATGGTTTTGGGCAAGAAAGATCTGGTATTGGGGCACACGTGCATCTCAGTAGAGAGGCAGAGTGTGTGCACATTGTCCATCACGCCGCCTCTGACACCCGTGTTTTTACACAACCCAACTCTCCGAAGCAGAGTCTGGCCCTCGGCGCCCCGGCCGCCGCGACGCGGAGCCTGCAGAGCGGCACCGACCGGCTCCTCCCGCCCTCCTCACGCTGCCCCGGCACCGGCGGCTCCATGGCCGGGGCAGCGGCTTGACGGAGCCGTGTCTGCACGTAAAGCCACGCGTTTCCCGCCGCCGCTCCGGCCGGGCCGGACCGGGCTGGACCGGGCCGGGCCGCTCCGCCCGGGGCGGGTGGGGGTGCTGCCGGCCGCGTGTGCAGCGCCGGGGGCGGCCCGGGGCGGTGCGACGGGGCGGGACGCGGCGGAGCCGGGAGCGGAGAACTGGGAGCTCGGAGCGGGAACCGGCCATGGGGAAGCTGCTGGCGGTGGCTCTCGTCGGGATAGCGGCAGCTTTGGCGGCGGAGCGGCTGCTGGCCTTTCGGTGAGCCGCCCTGCCGCAGCGGGCCGCGCGGGGCCGCCGGCCGGCGAGCGGCGGGGGCGCGGAGCGGCGCGCAGGGTGCGGGACGGGTCCCAGGCGCACGGGGCGGCCCCAGCGGGGTAAGGCGGCTGCGGGCAGCCGGGGGTAGCGGGGACCCCGGGCGGGATAGGCTGCGGGCTCTTGGGGCTGCGGGCCGGCGGCGTGGGATGGGCCTGAGCCGACCCCGCGGGTGGGGGGTGGCAGCCGGTGCCCGCCGTGGGGCAAGGCCGGGCTGGGCGGCGGCGGGTGCGCCCCAAATCGCTCCGAGCATGGGGGCACCTCGGCCCCTTATCTGGGGCGTAACTTAAGCAGATAGTTGCCCTTGCACAAGCACAGTTCCGGCCAAAGTGGAAGGGTTAATCATCATCACCATCACCACCATCATCATCGCAACATCATCGTCATTATCAAGGGAACCGGTTCTCCCTGGAGGAAAAGTAGTCACCGGCTTGCTCAGCGATGCCCTTCTCATCCTCTGTCAGGGATAAACTAACTTTAGGAGCATTTCTCCAGTGGAAATGTCCTTCGTGATAATGGGGATGTGAAATCATCTCCTGAAGATGCTGGGGTGCAGAGAGCCAAGAGGAGAGGGTGCCTTATAGCGGGGCGGGGACGGGACGGGACGACAGGTACCTGTGTTTTTGCAGAGGCTGCACTTAATAAGGGAGTTCCAAAACCCATTATTTGCACATTTACTTCATCTTCTGCCAGTTAGTCAAACAGTAAGCGAAAACCTGGTTGCCAGAAACTCTTGCATTTATTCTCTACTGATGTTGACCTCTGGATAACGACAGCCCTTGTGTACATGAGATTTCCTCTGAAGGAGCACAGGCTTCCTTGATCATAAATTAGGACCTCGCTCTCTCTGAGCTAAAATACTCCTTTCATACCATGCTTCTTGGTGTACACCTCATTTCATTAAGTATAAACATGAACACTGGTGTTACAGCTGCTTCTGTCCTGGAAGCTACTGAACACACAACTGGCTGTTGCAGGCCAGAAAAGTGATGCTGAATTACTCTGTTGCAAGGCAGCTACATCGTAATTTTGCTCATGTCCACAAGGACTTCAAATGCCTGACTTCAAAGCAATGACATCCCGCTAATTGATCTTTGGTTAGACAGTGAGTGTAGCTAAAAGGAGAGCTATGCTCCCTGGACCCAGGTACCTCATGTAGACGTGTTTGCATCTTGTACTAAATCCTCAGCAAGCATTAGTGATAAGGGCGGTGGCAACAGGACCCTCCTGCCCTGGAGTTGCACAAGCTGGGATGCCAGAGCTGGAAAACACTCCCTGGTTTTAGGTGGAGAGAACTGCTTCATAGCACTGTGAAGAGCAGGACATCCCATGTCTCCTCCGAATCGTATGAACCAATGCAATATCAGGAACCTAGAAAAGCAGAATCTCCTGACAGAAACATGATGTCCCCAGTCTCTGTAGCTCTCTGTGAGTTTTTCCCATGTGCTGATGCAAACTGCATCATAGTAGCGGTCTTAAGACAGCTGCGGGGTTTAGAAACACACAACTTCAGATAACAAAGTACTCTCAAATCATTTAACACAGCCTTGAGAGGAGAAACTGTGGGTACCATTAGCTACGGGCCTCTCTGTTATCCACCACCCTCCTCCCCCTCCCCCTGGCAGGCAGGAATCCAGCAAAGACTTTTTGCTCTTCCTTCCGAGTTTGATGTATTCTGTCTATTTGGTATATTGTACAACACAAGAATCCCTGAAACGCTTATAAGCTAAAGCTTGAAGAATTATTACAAAGTGCTTACAAACTTAATTCTTCTTAAATCAAGCTTGTTTGTGCATCTATTGTACTGTTGACAGCTACCAAATGGACTTGAGTAGGGCTTATGCCTCAGAGAACAGGTGAAGTTCTTCTGTGTTGCCAACTGAAATTACACTGATTCCCCTACCGACATTTTAAATTGCTAAGCCTTCTCTGAAGGCCTGAGCTCATTTGTAAGACTTGAACGGGAATTATACTGTGTTACTGTTTTCCTCAGAACAAGATGCAGGTAGCAGTATTGTTCATATATGTTTATATATTCCTGTATACACACACACGTTACCATTTCATAACACCCTATACTGACGTGGCTGCCAGCTTACATACTGTGTTCAAAACAGCAGCCACCTTCTGAAAGAATCGGGAGCAAAGAATTGGGAGCAAACCCAAAAATAAGCTGTGATTATCAGTCCTGTCAGGAAGAAACCTCAAAGTTCTGAGACTGGCTAAGTCCAGGGAAAAGGAAAAGTGAGAGAGATTTTTGGATGTGTGACAGGTTGCTGCTGAAGGAAAGGGCATGCCTGTGGTCTGTGTCCCATGAAGTGGGACAGGGGGTGGGGGACTGAAACAGGAAAGAGTTAACTGGGTGGGAAAGGTGCCATGCGCTGGGGTGGCACAAAGAAGCAAAGTTCCTGAGTTTTTTTGAAGTTGCATCCCCCACAGTTTGGAAGTGGACGGTGTTTTTAGTACCCCTGGTTAGTTATCTAGGCCATCTGGCTTAGTAGCTGAGGCTGTCTGAGCTAGATAAACTGACACATTTTGGAAAAGCCTCTGTGTGTGCTGCAGGCTTGTGACCAGTGTCCTTTTGAATTACTCTCATACCAGCCCGTGAAGTGTTTCCCTGGGAATGCTGTTGGGATATCATCATCCCTCCTTGGCTGCTGGCTGGGTTCCTGCTGTGCTTTGGGGGCTGGGTGGCTTGCAGGCTGCCCTCGAAAAGCTGATGCAAATTCAGAAGGGAAAAGCCCTAAATGGGCGCCAGTGCAGACTCCGGGTATGATCGCCCTGAGCCAGCCTCTGTGACACGGTGGGTTCAGCTGTGCCAGGATGCTGAGAGTGAGGGGGGAGGCTGATATCCCTCCAGTGCTGCCTGTGGGCTGGGACCCCCTGTTATGTGCTGTCGGGACCCCTGAGCTGGGGGAGAGGGCTTGGGAGAGTTTAACTTGGCTCCTTTCCCTTGCTGTCCTCTGCCCTTTATGTCCTTTTTTCTTCTTCTCCCCTCAGCCTTATGTTAACAACCTGTGTCAATGATACAGCATTGAAGCAATTTATAATTCATAATGAAGTGATTAAAACAGTGCAGGGCTGCTATACCATACAGTGCTCAGCTGCACTGCATATTTTTCATATCATAGACTGATACTGCTGTTTAGTTTATGTCTAAAACTATAACATAAACAGAGCTAGGTTCTGGTATGGGATCACTGCATTCAGAATTTCCTGTGGTTGGAGCAAGCACAGCCTCCACACGCTCCCATGCTGGGCACAGGAGTTTTAACTAACTGCAGTAGTTTAAGAGCTTTCTTTTGGGGAAAGCACATTGATGACATTTTTACATAGGAACACAACATACTTGCTTATGGTACTGCAGACCACCCTGGTCAAACACAGCAGTCCTGGCAGCGAGGTGCCTTTTGAATAGATTTGTAGGGATGGAGGAGGAGAAACAGGAGCTGATGTGTAGGGCCTGTCTGTATCTGCTTCTCCAGTAAAGGATGAGCCAGAGATTGAATTTTTTGGGCATTCCTGCATGAAATAAGCCCTGCTGCAGTGTAATGTTCTGGGTGGGTACCAGGAGAGAAGAGGAAGCGGCAAGGCTAAGTGCTGAAAACTGTACTGCCAAGTCCCACTGGTGTTAGGAGATGGGTTGTCCTGCCTTGCAGCAATGCTATTGCTACCTTTGAACATGGGCTAAGAACAGAGAAAATGCAACTGCTGGTGGCCTGGTCACCAAAAATAATATCCAGTGGGTTGGGGTAGGAGGTTGCCCTCACCTCAACTGAAATGCTGGGCCTAACTGCAGGCTGCTGCTATATTTAGGTGGCTGAAACCTGAAGAAAGTGTGGCCATGTTGTGTTATCGTTTGAGCTGTGGTGGGTCGTGAAAGCTGATGAACCAAGTCAGGTTCCTGAAGACAGTCAGTGTGGGAGAATCACGAAACCCCTGGGCGTGCGTAACCGCCGCGGTGACTTGCAGCAGTTGCCGTTGTCAGTGCTGGGTTTTGCTTATTCAGAATTTTACAGCTGATTTGTTGCTGCAATATGGCACACAATAAAACTAAGATAAACCTGCGCTAGGAATGTGACCTGTTTTAAAACTGGCTGTGTGCTCTTAACCCTCTTTCCTCTTTGCAGGAACAGGCTCAATGCTTCACGGGAAATACCCCCAGTAAGCCTCCCGAACTGCCGGCTCATTAAAGGGATTGGTACGTGCTCGAAATAACTGAACGCACTTGCTTTTGTCTGGTCTTATTCTGCAACTGCTTCTTAAAGCCAGCTTCCAAGCCTGATCCTGAAAACTAAGAGCTAATTTGACTTTCATTTGTTACTTGGACTTCGAGGTAGGGAGAAGCCGCAGGAAGAAAATGACACTGAAAAACTAGCTGGGTTTTGCTCCCGGTGTTTAACGTTTCTGTTCCTTTTCTTGCAAAGGAGTGCCTTGCAAACACTGCTCCTCTGCTCAGCCGATGAGGAAGTTGTTTGTCGTCTAGACAAGGGCGTGCTGGCTCTCCAGGCAGGTATTTACAGGTGGCTGTCAGCCGGTGACATCCTGAAGACAGGACTCGCTGCAGGGGTGGTGGCTTTCGGAGAAGGCCTCAGGCATGTGGCAGAGGAATGGCTGCTAAATGCCAGCCAGGATTGCCTGCTTTAGCGCCTCATTTTGCTGAGATTTAGGAGCGGGCCGGTACTGCACAGTGCAAACAGCAGGCAGGAGCCGGGGAGGGGGGGGTGGGCAGTTGCGCAATTGAGCTGTGTGGTTTCAAAGAGCAAGGGGTTATATTTGTCATCTTAGTCTGGTTTGCAAAGAGGTTTAACAGAGGGGCTGAAACGTTGACTTTGTCCCTTGGGTCATGTGTTTAGCACACAGCAATGCTTCTGTCTTGGGTTTTGGTTGGTTTTTTTCCTATCTCTTTGGGATAACGGGAGTATAAAACGGACAGAGCTACAGTTGGTGGTGGCTTTGTGTCTCTCTTTTCCCCCAAATCATAATTTTAAAATTTAGTACAGGAGGATGGGGGTGGGGGATTGGGGTGTGTTTTTCCTCTGTCTGGAATTCTGTTGAAATTCACCTGGATTTTGCATGTGTAAAATGTCATTGTCACTAGCTGAGCTTTAAGAGTGGCATCTTCCAGCTTGCCAAGTCCCTGTGTTGATTTCATAAATCTCGCTTCTTCCTTCTGTGAGGAATCAAACATCTTTGTAAAGTCAAATTGCTGCCATGAGTAAGTGTGCACAGACTTCCTTTGCCTGAAGTTATGCGCAGAAGAAACTGTGTTTAAAAAGCCTCTCCAGGTCTTATGGATTGAGCCGCACTTTACTTTGAATAAGGCTTGTTTGATAGTGATTCATATAAAGACCATTTCTGAGTAATTCTTGTAGGGGTATCACTATTGCGATCGTTACAAGACTATTTGCAATGTGATTGCTCCGTTGAGGAGAGAGGGAAGGCTGGACTCGCAAATACAGTTGTGTTTAATTTCCAAGCAATATCTCGCTTTTGGTGCCTGACATTTGCATGGAGATGAGGTGAATTCTGAGAACCCTGCTCTGCTCAGAGGCAGCGGCAGATCGGTTTACAGAGCTTCATTTCTGCTTCTCACTCTGCTCCTGTAACACGGCCCCTTCGCGTGGAGCTCTGCACCTCGCTCCGCTCTGCGGTTTGCGGCTCTTCAGAAATATTGACATGCCAGAACGTAACCCAGAGGGTCAGGACTAGAAATAACAAAGGGTTGCTACAAAGTAAGAGTCGCTATGGTCCCACCAACGTCTTCCAGAATTCATTTACTATGACTAGGGTGTGTGTTTATATCCCTCAAGGAGCCCTGACATCTAGATGCTGCCTAGGTAGCGCTCTTCAAAGCAGGGCTTCTGTGGGACTCAGCTCTGTAAGGGTGCTCCTGAAGGCGACCTTCCATATAGACATCTTTCTGCAGGGACATCTTGGTCCTCCTAGGCTTTCTTCCTTTAAAATGCTGTGACAACATTGAATAAACAGTCTGTCTTTATTTAAATACTTAAAATAGTCTTTGTGGCCTCTTAAGTGGGACATAGGTGATGAGCTGGATCAACTCAGAACAGAATAATCTTAAACTTTCCATTCTGTCCATGGAAGAACAGGCAGCTGGCACAGCCTATTGTGATGTAAAAGTAAAGGATGCAAACTCAGAGTGAATGGAAAAATTCTCTAGTGGACCCTTTTCCTTCTGCACGGTTTCATCCTTTGTGTCTCTCACTGTTTTTTTTTAAGACCTTGAACTTTTCAAATCCATCGATTTCAAATATTGTGCAATGTAAGCACAGATGCAAACATTGGACAAACCAGTAAAAAACTGCAGCTTGTTCTACACCTCATTCAAGTAGAAAAGGCTATAGTTGTAAACAGTATCTTCTGGATTATATGAGTGTCTACTCATGTTACTGGTTTATCATAAACTAACCATGTGTCCTGAACTAATTTCTAAAGCTCAAGAAGCTGCCGTAGAAATTACCAGGAGTACTCACATCTTGGAACTATTAATGGGATATAGGTGAAATAGCCCATTTCTTTTGGACATGAAATCCAGGTGGGTTCTTTGTTAGATACACCCAAGGAATTATATCACACCAAGATAAAATAAAGAACAACAAATCCAAAACATTTCTAGGGTAGGGAGTAATTTCTCTCAGTATCTTTAATTAATTAATTTATTCTTTAAATGCTACCTATTCAGATAATCCCTTGGACACGCTGGGCTTGGTGACACAATTAAGCAATACAATGCAGGTAACTGATACCTCATAAATCAGTTCCTAATTCTCCTGTCCACACACATCTGTGGCAACATCCCAGAGCCCTCCCAAAACAGATCCCCGCATGAGAGCCTGGGAGCTCTGTCCATCCCCTCCTTGCCACCTCAGTGGTACCGCCTCACCAGGATCGTGCTGAATCAGCATTTCACTGCTCTTGACAGCTCTTGCTCTCTCTCCTCACATACCAGGACCTGGCTGAGAAGTGGCTGCACTGTGCTTTGCTGGCTGGTCTCTTTCAGAGTAGTTGGGTGCAGTGCTCTCTTCACACTCCTTCCACCAGAAACTTGTACTTTTTAATTATCCGCTCCCAATTAGCCTGCTCATCTCTCTGCTTGGCAGCCTGGCTAATTCAGCAGCAATAAATGATTGCATCTCTGTTCACTCACCAGTGTGCTCTGCCAGCAAAAGCTGTCTGTCCAGCTCACATCACCATGGTAATTGAGCCTCTCCGCATTTATGTGTGGTGTTATCTTTGCAGCAGTCCTGGGTAGTGGGGAATTGCCAGTAACCCTGTCTCATAAATGAGCCCAGACTTGGAGAGACCAAAAGCTGGGACAAAGAAAAGGGCCTGAGCTGAGCTTACCCTACCCTGCCTACCCCCCCCCCCCCCCAAAAAAAAAAACCCAAACAAAAAAAAAACCCCTCCAAATTTAAATTGGAAAACAGGTTCTACATGCTTCTGGGCACATCAGTGCCCATGTCTGCCTCCTGCCTCAGCCCAGTCAAAATGCAGAGCCAAAACCCCCAGGCAGTGGGATAATGGGCTGCCCCTCCTTCTGAGATGTATCTTTAGACCTTTTGCTCTTCAGAAGGTGGGGATGTGTTGCTCACTCATGTAATGGGGTGGAGTCAGGGCTTGCTGAGCCTGAAAACTAGCTGGCCCTGTTTCCATCCGCTGTCCTTCCAGGTGAAGTCCTGCCATTGCATCTCCCCAGGGCTGAGCTGGGGTAGAACTGGCCCGAATGGGTGAGTTTGGAGATCTGGTTCCTCCCCATAAAGGCTGTTTGGCAGCCTCGGGGTAAATTACAGCCCAGAAGAACTAGTGCCGTAATAAATAGGAACTACATAAAATCAAACAATAAAACCAGCTCTAATGTGCTGGTCCTTACCTTAGGGAGGGCAGGCCAGGGATGGTGGGACCCACAGAGGGGCACGTGAGTGGTCTGGGAGTGTGGAGGGATGGGGAAAACTGGGTGCAAAACCCTTGTGTGGGTGGCCCTATTAAATAAAACCTGCAGAACAGTTTCTTCCTTTAAGCAAACCCCCCTTGGTTGGGTTTAATCTAGCCAGCAGCTGGAAAGTGGCTTATGTGGAATGCTGATTGTGCAGGTCATTTGAAGAAGAGAAGGGAGGCTTGTTAGGTGAGCTGTGAAAATGCAGGATGGCAAGTGTATAGATTGAAAGTTCTATAGAGAGTGCATGATAAAAGCCTAAATTTGGTCCAGTGTTCTTACTAAAAGAATATTTTATTTTATTTTATTTTATTTTATTTTATTTTATTTTATTTTATTTTATTTTATTTTATTTTATTTTATTTTATTTTATTTTATTTTTTTATAGAATCACAGAATCATAGAATGCATTAGGTTGGAAGGGACCTGTAAAGGACATCTAGTCCAACCCCCCTGCAGTAAGCAGGGACATCTTCACTAGATCAGGTCACTTAGAGCCCCATCAAATGTGACCTTGAGTATCTTCAGGGATGGGGCCTCTACTACCTCTCTGTGCAACCTGTTTCAGTGATCCACCACCCTCATATTGAAGAATTTTTTCATAATATCCAACCTAAATCTCCCCTTTTCTAGTTGGAAACCATTGCCCCTTGTTCTACTGCTACATGCTCTCGTGAACAGTTCTTCCCTATCTTTCTTATAGGCACCTTTCAGATATTGAAGGCTGCTATAAGGTCCCCCTTGTCCCAAGCTGCACAAGCTTGGACAAGAGAAGCTTGGAGAACAAGCTTCTCTTCTCTTTCTTCTGTTTTCTCTCTTCTCTTCTCTTCTCTTCTCTTCTCTTCTCTTCTCTTCTCTTCTCTTCTCTTCTCTTCTCTTCTCTTCTCTTCTCTTCTCTTCTCTTCTCTTCTCTTCTCTTCTCTTCTCTTCTCTTCTCTTCTCTTCTCTTCTCTTCTCTTCTCTTCTCTTCTCTTCTCTTCTCTTCTCTTCTCTTCTCTTCTCTTCTCTTCTCTTTCTCCTCTTCTCTATTTTATTTTATTACATTCCTAGCAGGGAAAATATTACAGGAAGTGGCAATATTGGAAATTATTACCTGCGGTTACAAATGTGCTCTATTAAAGACTTTAGCTGTTAAAAATATGATAGATTCTCTATCACTTGAGAGCTTTAACAATATTTGGCAATGAAGTGCCCCGGGTCACCAGGAGAATTAGTGTGTGCAGTTCCCAGAGGTGCTTTATGCAGGCGTGCAGCCTGAGTGATGGGTATGGTCTTGCCCTGAGAATCTCGTCATTGGCCCTAACTGCTTGCTGCAAAGCACTCTCTTCAGAAGTGGGTGATTCATCCCATGCTATCCTGGAGTGTGTGGAGTTGGGAGGAGACTGCCAGCCACCACAAGGGCACCCCTAAGCCCCCAGAAAGAGGTGAATCCCAGTACTATTTCCTAACCTGGTGTGCTGCTGCCTTCTGCTACTGATTTGAATGTGACGCAAACGTCTCTGCTGGACTTCACCACGGTCATGCTGGAAAGGAAGGTTCCTGAGAGCTGGAATTGTACAAAACAGGGGGATTTTCAGTGGGGAATATTGAATCTCACCTGAACCCCCCCTGTTTATCTCTGTGTTTCAGAAACTGGTTCAGAAGACATCGACATACTCCCCAATGGACTGGCTTTCATTAGCTCCGTAAGTGCCTGGGTACCCGCCCTGCGCGAGGGCTTGTCTGCTTCCTTATCCACAGAAGCTGTAGGTGAAAACTGGGGGGCAGACTCTTTTTTCTACAAGGCTGGCTGGCTCCTTAGGAACAACCCAGGCTTGTGTCAGCATAGCTGGTGTTTCCTTTTGCTTGAACGAGTGCACTTCTTGACGCTGAAGTGGTGGCGCTGGCTCCGACACCTATCCCGTTGCGCTGGCTTATCTGCCCATGTAACCTGGAATTTTTTACGTGCTGCTTTCTTGAAATGTTGAAGTGTCAAACCTCTCCCCTGATAAGAAGGTGTGTTTATTCCCTGTCTTTTGAAAAAACAATCAGATGTTGTGTGCTGATGCTATTCCTGATTTGCTTTAGCCTTTAGGACAGAGGTTTTCAAGCGTTTCTCTGCCATCAGGAGGGCTAATGATTTTTCTAAAACAAAAGCTGATGTTTTCCTCTCCGTGCTCCAGTGGCACCCAGGGAATGATAGCACTGCAGAGTTCACAGCAGAAATTGTGAGCTGTCACACTGCTGCTGTTCCCTGTGGCTTTACCATATGGATGGCTCTGCTTCCAGTTTGTCCCCCAGCGTGTCTGTCCACGGGCTGGTTTGACACATGGGAGACACTCACACGGGTGGTGGCTGCAGAGGGTGGCAATGGTGCCACCACAGAGGGGGTAGGTGACTTGGGAATGGCTCCTTGTGCCCTCCACATAGCTCTGCGCTGTAGTTAAGGACTCACCAGGGAGATCAGAGCCGGTCCTTCTACCTCTGCCATGGCACAGAGACATCTTCATGTGTGCTTGCAAACCCAAGCATGGCTCCAGTGTTTTCAGCCCTGGGATGCTTCCCTTTATCTTTTATCTGGGAATTATTTTCTTATGTTTCAATTTCACAGGGGCTGAAATACCCAGGAATAAAGAATCCTGCACCAGACAAGCCAGGTGAAATATTTTTGATGGACTTGAATGAAGACAATCCTAGAGCTGTGGAGCTGAGAATCAGCCGAGGGTTTGACCTGGCATCATTTAACCCTCATGGAATCAGCACCTATATAGACAAAGGTAAAGAGATCATGAACTTGAGGTGGTGGCAAATCTCAGCCTCAAGGTCACAGGCAGAAATCCCTTGGCAGCCTCACATTGCACCCCTAATAGTCAGTGCTTCCTGGGAGAGAAAAAGGTTTTTGGGCTTTTTATCTTTGTTGGGCTCTTTTCTAAATGTCAGCTGCTAAAGCAAACACCCTTGCACATAATCTCAGGCTGGCTGGCACAGAAAGATGTCCTGTGTACTGGAAGGAAAGAAAACATCAAAAAAGTCTGAAGAGTTGAAAGCCACACACTTTATTTTACCAATTTACATCTGTCTCACCCTGAGGTCAAGGGATTTGAGGATACACATGCTTCACTGACAAGTAATGACCAGGAGGGAGACTTCTGTGGCTCAACAGTACAAAACCTCTGTAAATTACCAATTACTCTGTGACCAAGCCATGGCCATGTTCTCCTCTCCAAGACATGTTCTACAGCAGGCTCTGACTACCAGTAAAAGACCCTTCATGCACTCCTTCCTCTCTTATGCCTTGTCTTTTCATTGGGGGTTTTATCAGGGTCAGTAGAAGTCTGCAAATATTAAAAGAAAGAGAACCACTGCTGCAGCTTGACCTGTGCCCCCATACAGTCACCCTGTACTCCAGCTCTCACAAGGAGTTGGAAGAATCAGTGGTAGCTAATTCGGGGTCTCACCAGAAGGGCTGGGCAGAGGGACAACAGCCTTACACTGAGTACAGAAGGATGCTCCTTCACACAGCCATTTAAAAAAAGGGGTAGGAAGGAGGACCCTGGAACTACTGCCCTGTCAGCCTCACCTCTGTGCCTGGGTGAGAACAGATTCTCCTAGAAGCTGTGCTGAGGCACATGGTGGACAGGGAGGTGATTTGAGACAGCCAGCAGGGCTTTACTAGGGACAAGTACTGCCTGACCAATCTAATGGCTTTCTACAATGACGTGACTGCATCAGTGGAGGAGGGAAGAGCTATGGATGTCATCTATCTGTCTGGATTTCTGCAAGGCCTTGGACATGGTCCCCCACAACATCCTTCTCTCTAAGTTGGAGAGATATGGATTTGATGGGTGGACTGTTCAGTGAATAAGGAATTGGCTGGATGGTTGCATCCACTTGAAAGCAGCCCTGAGGAAAAGGACTTGGGAGTATTTGTGGATGAGAAGCTGGACATGAGCCACCAATGTGCATCTGCAGCCCAGAAGGCCAGCCGCATCCTGGGCCACATCAAAAGAAGTGTGGCCAGCAGATCAAGGGAAGTGATCCTGCCCCTCTGCTCTGCTCTGGTGAGACCTCACCTGGAGTACTGTGTCCAGCTTTGGAGCCCTCAACACAAGAACATGGACCTGTTGGAGTGTGTCCAGAGGAGGGCCACAAAACTGATCAGAGGTCTGGAGCACTTCTCCTGTGAAGATAAACTGAGAGAGTTGGGCTTGTTCAGCTTGGAGAAGAGAAGGGTCTGGGGGGACCTTATAGCAGCTTTCCAGTACCTGAAAGGTGCCTATAAGAAAACTGAGGAAGAACTGTTCATGAGGGCATGTAGCAGTAGGATGAGGGGTAATTGTTTTCAACTAGAAAAGGGTAGATTTAGGTTGGATATTAGGAAAAGGTTCGTCAATATGAGGGTGGTAGATCACTGGAACAGGTTGCCCAGAGAGGTAATGGAGGCCCCATCCCTGGAGATATTCAGGGTCAGGCTTGATGGGGCTCTGAGCAACCTCATCTAATGAAGATGTCCCTGCTTACTGCAGGGGGGTTGGACTGGATGACCTCTGGAGGTCCCTTCCAACCTTGCACATTCTATGATTCTGGGACTCAGCTTTCTCAGGGTGTGGTAAATAAACCAAAGAGCCCAAACTGTCTGAGTTACAAGATCTCCTTCCTTGCTCACACAATCAGTCATGGTAGTGCATCAGATTGCAAAACCCAGTGGCTTAGGCACAAGGATGAAGCCATGATTTCCGTCTTCCCTGGTAGAAATATCAAAAATATAGCTGACACAGCAGTTCCCTTTTGAGTGATCGATCCTGGAGGTCTGGATCCAGTTGCAGTGGCATCCTGCATTACTTTGGTACTTGTCCTCTGAAGAGCCCTGAGACACATGCACCCAACCCAACATGTGCTCTGTACTAGGGGCTGCTTTGAGCTGTGGGAGCTCAGCCACACAAACTGTTGCAGAGAATTCAGCTCTTTCAATTTCTTTTTTCTTTTTTTAAAGATGACACCGTGTACCTCTTTGTTGTGAACCATCCCCACCAGAAGAGCACGGTAGAACTGTTTAAATTTGTGGAAGATGACAGTTCTCTTGTACACTTGAAGACCATTCAACATGACCTCCTGACAAGGTACTGGAACCCAAACCTGTCTTTCTCCAGAAGGACAGGGTGCTTTGGCAAAATCTAAAGTAGGATGATTTTGGCTTTAGGGCATTGCTAGTATATTTTCTCTTTAGCCACCTTTCCTGTTTCTCTTACTGATTGCTTCCTACCTGCTTATCTCTGTAATCAACAACTGTATTTCTCCCATCTCTTCTGTAAATGAGATTTTTAGTAGTTGTATCACTAAATCTGTCTTAAGAGCCGCTGTGATTGATTCCAGTGAATTAGCCCAGCATGCATTTCTCCTTCTCTCATGTAGCCAGCTCTCAGGTCTTTGCAGATATGAATCTTCAGATAATACATTATTCTGAATTTGCAACAGTGTAAAAATAAACATATTTTTAGATGTTTTTGTTTGCTGCATACAAAATTTTCTTGGTCTGTTCCACTGCAAAATGACTGTAAGATAAACAGATAAAGATGTGTAGATAAAGTTGTCACAGTTCCTACCTGTTCTCTGGTTTCCAGTTGAATGTAATCAAAAGAGAAAAGCATTTCCAGGGACTTAGGACCAGGTAGCCAGATCTCCAGCTGATGCCTTATGGTCCTGTTCAGGTCTCAGCACTGCTCAGTTATGGCTCACATTAAAAAAAAAAAAAGAAAGTAAAAAGGATCTAAATAACTCAGTGCCTTTGTGAAGTACCATCTCTAATTGCTGCCCCTTTGTGTCTGTGGGATGACCATGTCCTGGATGGATTCTGGGCAGTCCCAGAATCTTCATACCTCTCAATTAATTCTTTTATTTATTGTTCTCCTTCTCTTTTTATTTTCTTTTATAGTGTGAATGATATAGTAGCTATGGGACCAGACAGCTTCTATGCTACCAATGACCACTACTTCTACGACTTCATCTTGATGTTCTTGGAGATGTTCTTGGGTTTAACTTGGTCAAATGTTGTTTACTACAGTCCAAAAGAAGTTAAAGAAGTTGCAGCTGGCTTTTATTCAGCCAATGGGATTAACATTTCACCTGACAGCAAGTAAGTTTCTCCTGGCCTTCCATTTGGTTTCATCACACCAGAGAACCCTGAAATCCTAATTTGTACACGCAGTACCTCTGTGGCCAAGAGTCTGAACTGGCTCACATAGGGCAAGGTGCTACCTGTACAGCATAAGTGATACAGAGAGTTTGTAGGACACAAGTCGTGTCTTGGTCTTTAACTGGAGGCAATGTTTGCTACTTTGCCTGGGAGTTCAGATGTAATAAGATCAAAGGTTGCTGCATTTTTAACCAGCCAGTACAGAAGTTTGTGCATATTGCTTGCAGGGATTGATGGGGAAGGATTTCTGTGAGCGGGGAACACTCTACAGTCTTACAAGACTGAATTAATCTGTCCTGTGGTGTAGACAGGTGATCTTAAATTTAAAAAAAAAAAAAAGAAAGAGTTGCATATTTTTGGATCTTGCAATCCAAGACCTGCTTCAGTGTTGTAATGGAAGAACTGGCACAGCCTGAAGCTACATTAGCGTCTCAGCTTCAGTTCAGTGCCCTGTGTGCTGCTTGCGATGTCTGTTGCTGTGTGAGAGCTGCGAGCTGGCATTCCTCATGGGAAGAGCTGGGCTTGCGCAGGAGGAACTGGCTGGTTTTGGTGTCTGTTACTCATACACATTGCTAAGAGGTGCTTTCTTTTGAAGGTACATATATGTTGCAGATATACTTGGTCATAATGTCCATGTTATGGAAAAGCATGCTAATTGGAATTTAACCCATGTGAAGGTAAGGTGCTGCTGTTCCGTAAAAAAGAGGCATGTGGGAATTTTGGACAGATTAGTCCTCATGAACACTTGAGATTTCAGCCTGACCATGTGTGAAGTTCTGGTCCAGATGGCCCCTGCAGTGGGTTTGCAGAGGTGCTGTGTGCCCCATTACCCAGCTTCAGGTCTTCTACCCTCACACCAGCCACCAGAGAGGGGCCCTTGGGTGTGCTGTAGAGCTGCTGTGGAAGTCTGCCTCAGTCAGTGTGGGTCAGAGCACAAAACACTGAAGTAATTAACGCAAGCGTAGGTGTGAATGAGCAGATGGGGAAGTCTCAGTGCAGGGAATTCAGAGGAGGGGATGAAGCATACTGGGGGAAAAGACAAATGGTGCTGGAGGAGAAAACGTTTCTTAAAAAATCAGTCTAAGCAATGTCAGATGAGAGTCTTGGACAAGTTACAGCTTCCTTCCAGGACTTCAATAGCTTTAACTTCTCTCTTTTTCTTCTTTTCCCTCTGTGTTGGACAGACGCTGCAGCTGGACACTCTGGTCGATAACTTGTCTATTGACCCTCACACTGGAGACATCTGGACAGGATGTCATCCCAATGGGATGAAGCTGTTCTACAATGACCCTGAAAATCTGCCTGCTTCTGAGGTGCCTTTTGGGAGACATCACCAGTCTCTTGGCCGTGTCTGTGCCAGAAAGTTGCTCATTTCGATTCACCCTGGTGTAACGTAACTCTGCGCCACACAGAGAAGTGCCCAGCCAGCCTTTGTGAAAGCAAAGGCCGAGCTGGCTTCCAGCTTGGAGCTTCTGCTCGCAAGTGGAAAGCCGAATGGTGTATACTCACTAACAAACACCTATTCACATCCTTAGGAGACAGCTGAATAATTTCCACCCAGTAGCTCAGTCATTCCGCACTCCTCAGGCTGCTCTCTGTGCAGCTGTGGCCGCGCAGTCAGATTTTGATGAACTGCGTTAATTACTGAGCCGGCGCCTCTTTGCCAAACAAAAAAATAATTGACTGAGCACAGTGCATGACCAGAAACATCCACACTGGGATGATTTATTTCCAGGAGTGCGGTCCATCAGTAGGCGACGTCGTAATTCCTCTTTCCTGCCGGAATCGATGAGGGTCTGGCACCGGCGCCAGTGGCCGCGAGTGCAGGTGGCTGCTTGGTGGCCGTTTGATTTCAGCCTTGTCTGAAGCTCCCCATAAGGCACTCTGCTAAATTACTATGTTCAATAGCAGCAGATTTATGATACTAGGCAGTTGGAAAAAACATGAGAATAAGAAGGTATTAAGTAACTCTCAGGCTGGAAAAAATTGTGCACATGCCCAGTGCTGGGGATAACCGCCTGACTCACTGCCTGACCTGGCCTGGCTGTTGCACAACTGCTTCACAAAATTAGCTGTCACAGCCCATGCTTCGCTGAAGCAGAAATCGTGGCCCTATCACAGGAATCACTTGGTTACACGTTGCAGCAGCTGATCGACCTAACAAATTTGTTCAAATTAACATATTGATGCTCCCTCCATCCATGGAGGGTTTTCACCCGCAGCTGTTTCAGTAGCCATATCCCCCTCCTCTGGCAGGTCCTGCGCATCCACAACATCCTCGCAGAGGAACCTGAGGTGACGCGTGTCTACGCCGACGATGGCTCCGTGCTGCAGGGAAGCTCAGTGGCATCCATCTATGAGGGAAAACTGCTCATCGGCACAGTCTTCCACAGAGCTCTCTACTGTGAGCTATAGCTTGTCTTGCGGTTAAGATCTGCTGCAGTGGGAAGGATTTAATTCCTTGGGAACTCACTTAGTTTCTGCTAGATTTGCTAACAAGAAGACTGTTCCAATAAAGGTTAACTTGAGTCATGGAGATGTATGTTAGCTTTCCTCTCTCCAAATGAGAGTTTTACGCCATAGTAAAGGAAATGGAATCGAAGGTGAGAAATTAGAGTTTGTGTAATGTGGAGGACCCCGTGTCAGCAGCAGGGTATCCTTGAAAGTTCAAATTCAGATTACGAATGGTGCAGCTGCCAGACAGTGAATTGCCTGGTGCGACTGGATTTCTGTTTTTCCCCAGGGAATACTGATTTTGTAAGCGCGGGCTCCTGGCTGCCAGCGTGGTGTGCTTGCTTGTCGCCAACCCCTTGGCTTTCCCAGGGACTCTGCAGAGGGTTCATCTTCTGAACCTTCCTGATGGCTTTCCCTAGTGCTTCCGAAGTAATTGGGAGGAGAACGAACGTTACCGAGGTCTCATTTCTTCCCTCTTCCTCCTTGAAGCCATTTCCTAATGTTATTTCAGTTTCATAAATCCTACTTAGAAAAGCAGGGGGCATCGCTTCGGCATGGATTCTTAATGGCTCTTCCAAAGGGAGTTTCAGAAAAGCCTTGATTTTTTTCTTTTCACAAAGCACCCCAGATCTCCTGAGCACCTTCAGTGGAAAGTGCATTAGCGGTTACTGTTGCCAGTGATGGCGAAGGGCACATTTCTGGGCGCTTTGCCACAGTGACTACCTCCAAGCGTGGGTCATGTGCATTCTGCGTTTAACTCCCAGCCTGTCCAGAGCTGATCCCCGCTCTGCCTCTGCGCCGCAGGCACCCACTTCGCTTCACCTCCAGCAGCAGTCCTGGTAACGTCCTGCACTGCTGAAAGACCGATCTGGGTTTCTGTGGATCGGTAATTTTAGAAAGGTGTCAGTTAGCAATCACTTGCAATAAACTCCGTTGGTAGCCCTTTGAAGCTGGGAGTCAGCTGTGTGCTTTCCAGCACGCACAGCAAGACGCTGACCTTGCCTGAGCCCTGCTTTGAAGCCCCGCTTGGTTTCGTGCCTGGGGAGTGAGCTTTTCTTTCATTAGTGTAGATGTTCCTGCTCGCAGAACAGCTTCTGCAGCTGGTTTTGTCCTCTGAGTTCCCACCTCTGATCAACGTTCCAGCTTTGTGAATGATGCTGACATCCAGCTAAAGGCTCTGTGTTCCCCACGGCTGCTCCCCTGCCCGGGCTGCCGCTGTGCTGCCTGTACCTGCCTGCACCTGGCACTTCTCAGCATCTTGGCTGTCCCTCAAAATGGTGTTGCCAGACAGACCTGCCCGGGGCCACCATCTCACCCACATCCTTAAGCCAATGTGGTGGTGTTTCCTTGCTGCTGTTCTCCCACAGCTGTGTGGAGGTGAAAGGCAGGCAGCTTACAAGGTGTGATCTCAGGAGGGGGAAGGGCCAGTCCCTGGGCGCTGGTTGCTCTTCTGGCTTTGCTGCCCCATGCTGCTTCACCACCTGCCACGGCCTTCTCTAAGCCAGGCAGCACGTGGGAAGTTCAGTATTTTGAAACCACAGACCTATAAGACAGAGCAAATATCTGCTGTACAGCAGCTCGGGCGCTGAGGCTGGAGCCAGGGGATGTGCAAGCCATCTGTCCTTGGGCTCTGCCATCAGGCTGGGAGGAAGCATCACTGCAGCCTAAGGTTTGGGTGAGCAGCAGATGTGTGCAGACACTGTCAGGCTCCTGTGCCTTTCCTTTCTTGCACAGATGAGCCTCATGGCTCTCACCCCCTGGTACGAAGGAGTCACTGCTCCTTCTCCAAGGATAGGGGCAGCTCTAATCAGAGGAAGGGGCTGGTGCCAGGGCTTGTGTTGAGGCTGTACTGCTGTATGGGAGGGATGGTGCCATCCCCCTTCCTCTGCACAGCTGCAATGGGCTGTGGGTGTTGCCACATAGCCTGCCTATCCCCAGAGAGCGTCTGCTCCAGCCTGTGCCCCCATCCTGCTGCTGGCACAGACGGTGTGGTGTCAGGCACCTCCTCGGGCACAAGAAGTTAGACAAGGGTGGCCGCTGGCAGCGGCGACACGTCAGCTTGGCTGTGGCACTCTCCCGGATGCGGCAGCTTCCCAGTGCTGTGCCAGACAGCAACAGCGGTTGCTGGTATGTGTGATGCTTCGTGTACCAGCAGCATATGCTGCAGGGGTCTAGTGATGGCTGGGGGGGAGACTCGAGCTTTAACGCTAACCATGGGCTAACTGACCTTGTCTCTTGGGCACGGCACTGCCTGAGAGAGTCTCTGCACAAACCACATTCAGAGCTCCTCTCCCAAATGCCCACAGTTAATCTGGGGACTTGCTTGAGCACTACCCAGCGTTTACCATCTGCTTATGGAGGCCTTGGTGACGTTGGTGTCCAGGTCGTGGTTTCAAGTTTTCTGCTGACTACAATGCACAGATGGCCCTTCACAGAGCAGAGCTAGCCCTGAATGAGGGCAGCTTTTGTCTCATCCCTTTGCTTTTGGCATCAGCCAACTGCACCAAGTGCCCATGAACATAAATTCACTGTAATTCTGGATTTGCCACTCCTTCCTCAGCAACTGTTCCTGCAGGACATTTTCAGCTTCCCTGAGAAGCAGGGTGCTTTCCTATGGGATCTAGTACTCCACTTTCAGCTTTTAGGAATGGACATTATTTCCAGAGACCAAGCAGAAAAAACTGCTCTGAAGGAAGTTCTCATAATAAGGAGAGGTTGGGCTATTAACTTGTGATTAACCATCAATAGTCTGCATTAGCATTTAAAAATAATTATTTTAGGCTTGTGTCACTGTTCTCAAGTAAATGTAGTGCCACCTTCTAAAGAGTTAGCAGCAGGAACACAGCCAAAACACAGTGACACTGAAGTCACTCTGCTGCTCCTGGCTTTGTCCTGTGGTTGTAGAGGTGTAACAGCAAGCATTTCCCTCAGCCCTGGTAGAAGTAACCCATGAAAACATTAATTACAAGTTTTCCAGTAATGTAGAACATCTTCAAACGAGTGAATCTACGTGGTGTTACATCTTGTCAGGCTTCAACTTGTTGGTTTTGGCATTTTGGTAAATAAAGAATGTGTTCAGTCACCACTGGCTTATTTTTTTCCTTAGCTATTCCTGTACTGAGGGTTTTCCCAGCAGCCTGCCCGCAGACAGAATGGGCCTTGTCTCTTCCTACAGCACTTGAGAGGAGAAAGGTTGTAGGTAGGATTTAGTACTGATTCCTAATGGTAAAATGTTTAATTGTAACCTGAGGCAGGGTGGATGAGAAGCCTGCTGCCCTCCTCCTGTAAGGGTGTCCTGGCCTCGCAGTGCAGGCCCACTGTGCCTTACAGTGGTGCTGGGTAGGCCGAGATGGCAGCAGGGGTTCTGCAGCAGAGGCAAGGCTGGTGTACAGCTCAGCCACTGGCAGCTGCAGTGCTAAAACCAGTGGGAGATGGTCCTCAACCCTCGATTCCCAACTTCAAGGTAACCTGCACAGGGAAAATTTGGTTTTGCTTCCCAGAGGAGGACACAACCCATCATCTTTTACAGGCTGTAGAGTCTGGAGCAGTTCTGAGCATTTTGGATATCTGAGGCAATGCACAAACAAGAAGGACGTATGTATAGATGGCTCCAGGCTTTGGAAGCTGCTGAGCAGACACATTTTACACGTTGGTCGTGGATTTACAGCCTGTTAATATACCTATTTTAATTAAGATAGTTATTTTATGGATTGAGGATTCTTTTATCTTCTTGCAGGTGGTGGCCCTATTAGTGGAAAGCGAAATTAATGATTCATCCTCTGGGAAACACAGACTGGGATAGACAGATTACATGCAGAAGTATTTGGCCTAGATTGTGCCAGATGTAAATCCACTGAAATGGCTACACAAATTGGCCAGTCTGTGCCCTCTGCTTTTCCCTAATTTGATGCTTTACTAAAACGAAATGCAGAAAGAATAAAGACATATTAAACACAAAATGCCCGTTATAACTTAAGCTGCACTTGCGTGTAAAATGGTAAAATGTTTATAATCCAGGCTTTTTAAATCGCTGCCCAGCACCAGTGTGTAGGCAGCCTGTTTCCACAGGAGCCTGCAGCAGGATGCTGCACGCCGCATTCCACCTGCACATGAAGAAAAAAGGCCATTCTCTTGCCTCACTCTATTTGGCTTTTTAAAACTTGTTTTTACATAATTACAAATTGTAAATAAGATCCACGCAGAGGCCTGTGAATCATGCCAATTTGTCCCACAGCTGGGATTAAAATAATCTTCAGCACTGAGCAGAAGGAAGGAAAGAACAGGCAGGGCAAGGCTGACCACCCCACCAGTCCAACCCATGCAGCAACATCTGTCCAGTTGTGCTGCCTATTATTCCTTCTGGAATGACCAACAAACGGGCAGGAAAGTGAGGACTCAATACAAATTCTAATAAAGATTCAGGATTTCTCATTTTATTGCATTCGTTGTCTAACAACAATAATACTCATTGGCAAGAAATTTATTTACACTAACAAATTAAACCACAAGGCTTTGCCGTTTGTATTTAAACTGTAAGAAAACAAAGGGCCACCATGATGTCTTGTTTTATGTCTCCCAATAACTAAAGATTAACCAAAGTTATTCTGGGGAAAAACGCAACTATCTAGAGAAGTTCATAGCAACCAAGCACAAGAGAACAAGCTCAGACATGGCACTACCGTGTCTTTCATGCAGATGATCCGACACCGAGATGTACAAACAAAAAGTTCAGGATAACATGCACTTCATATACATTTGACCTCTTAAAAAAAAAAAAAGAAAGAAAATAAAAAGGAAAAAAAAACCTGAAGCACAACCACCTCTTCAACCATATAAAAAGAAACAATGTAAGAAGCCCATTTTTACAGTGAGCACAGTGCATTTTAGTCTTTTAGCTGCCCAGTGTCCTAGCAGTATCTCCTAACACTTGTCAGCGACCAGTGAGCTACCATTGCAACATGACTGGAAAATACGAATGTGGTTGTTCTGACAGCAGATGTGTATGGGAAAGCATGGAGTCAGGAGAGGTTCACTGTGCACTCCCCACGTCCAGATGGGCTGGTTATCCATTGCGTCTGGTGCCCTGGGATCCCCTTTTCCTTCAGATGTTTCTGCACTGGTGCCTGAACCCACTCCCCAGTCCACTTCCACTGCTGTCAGTGACAAAGCTCCTCCCAAAAACCGAGCAGGAGGCTCAGGTTCCTGGGTTACACGGCTTGGACCTTATCTCCTGAGCTGCCAGCCTGCCTCACCTCTCCCCACTGCAGAAGAAGAAACATGCCTAGCTGTGCAGCCCAGGTTTCAGCAGCCCTACAGCCCCATCTTACACAGTCCCACGTCCCAAGGACCCAGGCAGTGCAGGGCACTGCCACCAAACCTCCCAGCAAGACAAGCGTTTTCTCAACAGCAGAAGTACCAGTTAGTACTGCCAGGTAGTAACAAAGCTCATTTTATAATGAGGGGCGGTGGGCTCGCTGTCAGGACCAAGGTGTCACAGCTTTGAAAAACCAGTTTTAGAGGTGGACTGAGTGCAGCGAAACCCACGTGGGAGGTTAAGAAAAGGGGCTGTGCAATCTCCAGACATCCCGCACTCCACTGTGGCGAGTGGGTAAGTCACCTCGGCTGTCACTCAGGATCATCCTCAAAAATCAGTATCTGAAAGCCCTCCAACAGAAAGCAAACTTAGGGTGATCGAGAAGAAGAAGGGTTTCCTTCCCAGGATTCTTTGCACTCCCATAAAGCCATCCTGCTACTGCTCCCCCCCCCGCCCCCAAAACCCAAGCAGAGCACAACACGCAGAAGGGCCTGCAGAGCACCGTTCTGTACATGGTGGTTTTTTAAAAAAACAACCCCAAACATTAAAATTGCCTGATCAGCAAGATGCATAAAACCCCACAAGAAACACGGGGGCAAAGCTGCCAGCTCAGATGGGGCTGAGCAGGAGGGGTAGCGCGTTGCTCCTCCAGCTGGCAGACAGTGCCGGGACCCCCGGCCCACCGTGGGGCCTGCGTGCTTCCGGCCCTGCCACGCGCAGCTGCCCGTGTGCCAGCAGCTACCGGTGCAGTGTGAAGCCCCACGACCCCCCACGTACGTACACACAGAAAACCATACGTGTTTATTGAGAGGCAATCAAGCTGCAAATCAGGTAAACGTTTCTAGAAAGGCTAATTGAGTTCATTGTTTTCGATCACTAAATTAATGAAATTAACAAAAAACCCGTCTAACTGCTCTGTGCACTGTCTGCTTCAGCTGCTAAAGATGTACAACTTCATTAATTAAGTGTGATCTGCTTTTTTCCAAAGCCTGGTTTTTCAGTGTTTCAGACCACGACACACGTGTCCCAAGGTTTTCAAGTGAGGGACAGCACAAAATGAGGGAAGGGCTATTAAAAGGGTCCAGCCCCTCTATCACTCAGTTTGATGATAGCACAGGGAATGAGGCCACACCTTAAGAGAGCAAGATCAGTGTTTTCTCTCTGTAAACACACAGCTAAGAAATCAACATGAGACTTAATTCTTGCAAACCTCCCCTACATGTCCGCACTGAGCAGCAGTACTGACTGCAGTGCAGATGCTGTAAAGAACTCCAGCTGCTGCTGTGCAAACCTCATCTCCTTTTGATTTTCAGTGTTGGCACCTGGAATGGCATTTCTTAAGCATCATTCATTCTCAAACATCACACAATACTGCACACTTACTCGCCAGCATGGGAGCCAGGAGGTGAAGGTAGAACAGCTCAGGAGGACAGACGGCTTTGATGGAAGCAGTGAAGTATGAGGGACCCCAATGCTCAGTGTCAAGCACCTCTGCACGTCACTGAGAGCTGAGGACTGGCAAGCTTCAGGGGAAAGCTGCTCAGTAATTCTAGTAAAAGCTCAATTCTTGTGGTATCCCTGCAGCAGCACAGAGTCACAGCACAGTATGTGCCTTTGCAAAAAGGTTTAAAAAAAAGTGCAAACCCATTTGTATACACTGAGACACAGCTATCACCTCACTCTGCTCAGCATTTTATTACTGCCTTCTGTTCCACTGTGTGAGTCCAGCCTACAGGCTCCACCTACGGAGACCTCCACCAGCCCTGCTCTGAGCAGCAGGTGAAATGAAATGCAAGCAGCAGTGGGCAAATACTCTGTGCATGGCAATGAACAGGTTCCTTCTCTTCCTCACGCCCTGATCCTGATCTGCCTGGGCAGCCTGAAACCAAATTGGGAGTTTTTATGGGGAAGTCGCAGAGCTGAGGCACCCCACAGCAAAATATGAGCTGGAAGCAGGTGATGTCAGTATGTCTGTCTGACTGGGACAGGGCAAGGAACCACCACTCTCTACAATGTCAGTAAAAACACGAGGGTTTTGAGGACTAAAGTAACCTGCAGTGCTGTATCCTGTATTTTCTACTTTTCAGAGTTCCATTTTCTGCTAGCTCTCCTTTCTTCGCCCCTCCAGAGGTTTGATATATTCACACTGCAGCAATGGGCAGAATTAAGAGTTTGCAGAACTGGTCTGCCATCCTAACCAGGGAGCAGTTAACTTTACCAGCCTGTTGTGGTCACCTAACTGTAAAGATGATGCAGATGCACGGTTGGAGGTGTGGAAACACCACACAGCCTGCACAGCAGTTTAGAGGGGGCCAGTCAAGTCAGCATACTCAAAACTGCTTGAGCTCCACAATCAAATACGCAAAAGTAGGCAGCAGTTGCATTTGCAGGGGTGCCAAAAGATAAAAGTCTTTCCAGTCATTTAACATATTTGTTTCTTCTTATTACATCAAAACCCCACATGAGTCTGACGTAGCATTGGTCTACAGGAAGTTTAAGAACGATGAGACATCTGTATCTTTTGTTTCATATATGTCATTACACAATACACAGGAAAAAATGCAACACAACTTTAAAGGTCCTATAGAACAGTAACAGAAGTTGCAAACTGTGCTTTACATCTGTTATCCCGTGACATTTCTGCACGTCCCAACAATGAGTTACCATACCTAATAAAAGGAACCACATACATCTCATCATCACAGAAAGAAGAGCAAAACTCTTGACATTGCTTGGTTTGCTTAATTTTCATGTGTTGATCAGAATGCATTTGATGGCTTTATTTTAAATTTAAGGAGCTAGGTTTTTTACATTAGTTTTTTGTTGGTTTATTTTTTTTTGTCTGAGAATAGCAAAATAACATTACCACAAAGCAGTAACCCCCCTAATACTTAAAGGATTTAAGTCGAATTAGTTACTCTGCAGAATAAGAATCTGATTTACGAAAAGATTAACTAGGCACTGTTCTAAGCAGCAAGAATGAAAGTTCACTGTATAATGCCAAGCAGCCTGCTCAGGTTTCTAAGAAAACAAAGGACGTAAGACAGGGACACCACCTTAGATTACTATATACAACCACTTAAACATTACTACAATGTAAACATAACTTTAAAAGAAAATCATCATTGAATGCATTTATCAACATTGTATTTAAAATATCAAATTTCCAGTTTCTTCCAGATAACTTTGCTTACTCAAATATAAATTGATAACCTCCTAAAAGAACCGACTGCTTATTTTATGAGACTGTTAAACATTTGTGTCATTTTTCTCCAACAAACAAGTGCAGGAAGATTCACTACAATGCGGAGTTTTTCTTTGCAGGTGTATTTCTGTGACGGTGATCTATCCCAAGGAAAACAGCACAAGCCTTTAGAAATATTAGGAGGTATCTTTTACAGCAACTTCATTTTTAGATCTGAATAAAATATACATCAGAATCTTGTAGAAATTAGATTTGGAAGGAAAAACAAAGCTAATGCTAAGTAGATCTGTTGTGCATTAATTTTGAATGAACTAGGCTCTCTCAGTTTACAGACCGTTTTACATGTCAAAGAAATTACCAGGATCAAAAGAAATTTAACTATAAACATTGCACTCCAACTGTTTCAATTCTGAGCTTCAGAGAACTTTACGGACACAAATCTGAACACCATAAAGTACGGAGCAGAAGAGAAGCCAAGCCAAACTAAACAAAACATTTTCCTCAAAAGGACTCAATATTTGCATTTTTTAGGCTGGCAGATTTTCAAGATTCTAACTTTGCATCGACATCTTAAACAATTTATGGGTTGGCACAACTCGATGAAGACTCACTTCCAGGATGCATGAAAGGGAGGTGACATTTCTCAACTATAAATGCCGCTAAGTCATCAGCTTTGACTGTAAAGCCGTAAGCTAATACCTCTAACTTCTTGTTGTGGATATTTGCCTGTTCTCTGTCCATTCTTTTGAAGAAATACTGAGCATTTTAATACTGCTCTTAAGAGGCAGCAACACCATGCAGTGCGAGCTGCACGCTGCTTCTGTCATAGTCAAAACTACACAGCAGGCTTCACCGATGGCCTCATGTAGCAGGAAAACTGAAATCTCTGAAGGATGTAATATGACCACTGCTAAGCTATCAAAATATTCGACAGCCCATGCCCAAAAATTCAGGTTTTGGTGGGGATAGTCTTTAAACACATCAATTGAAACAGTTAATATATGGCAGCTTTGGATTTAGTAACCGTCACCTCCACGGCAGCATTGATCTTAACAGCAGTGTACTGAATCTGATTTTAACCAGAACCCCCCGTCTTCCTCTTCTTAAAGTGCACTTCTGTAAAAACTGAAAATCTTCAGCAGACTCAAGTTTGAGAATTGTTTCCAACAACAGCTTCGTAACAGCACAGCACAAAGCTTATTCTCCCAATGCTCACTGGAGAATGAATCTGAAGATGTGGTGTTTTTCTTGGAAAAAACAAAACAAAACCACAACAAAACAAAACAAGCCCAGTTTCCCGTTCAAAACACATGAAGAAGAAAGCCAAGTGTGCTGTAAGAAAGTTGCCTACACGCTGGGAGCACAATGAAATTTATACAGATCTATATGCTGTGTTCTAGTTAGAAAGTCATCCTTGCTCAGATATCTAAAGGATAAATGTTATCCTCAGATTTCCATGTAAACCCACATAATCATTTAAGGCTTTGCCTCCTTCCTGGATTAACTATTGTACAGTTAACAGAAAGAGTTTCACCTCCTGTCTTTTACCCAGGGGGGATATAGACTCTCCTGTCTTTATCTCCAGTGTATAATAAGAAGTCACTGAACAGCTGTGTTTCCAGAGCAGTGTCGCTTCAAGGTACTGACGCAAGACGAAACTTACTCCAGTAGATGGAACTGAGTATCCAAAGACTGTAAAGAAGCTGACCTTCCAGTTAGAAAGTGTAGCCAACTCTTACCAGACTGAGCACAACTCCTTTTACCCAGCTGAAGAAATGTTCACCAGCCGTTTTGACTGGCCATCCTGTTCAGAAGAGGTGAAGCAGTGGACCATGCTCCTCAGCATCATGCTGGTTACTGAAGTGACCAAACACACACAGCTCAATAGAGAAGAGAAGTTTGGAAGGAAACACTGCCACACAAATATGAAATCTGTTAGCTGTCAACAACAACAAAACAAACCGAGGGGCTGGGGTTGTTTCACATGGCAACGGCAACGAGCGTGAGCTGGGTATGCGGGAGGAGAAAACTACACGATAGAAACGCCCCTATGTCATTCTATGTACAGCCCCCTTTCTCTGTACACACTCTTGTGGAACGAACACAAGAAAGCTGAAGGGGCACCGGAGTGGATATAAGTTTCTCTTCCCTTGAAGTGCCTCCACTTTCCTAACACGGCAGCACTTCTGCTTATCACTGCTCATTAGTGCCCTCTGTTGCATCTGACGTAGACTTGTCTGTTTTCTTCAGTTTCCTCTGCAGTTGCTCTTGTTCCTTCTTCCGAAGCTTTTCCCTTTGCTTTTCCATTTTCTCTTGAGCCTTGCGGGCTTTTTCCAAGGAGGCTTTCATTTCCTTTAGCTTTTTTTTAATGATTGCTCTGTCCTGGGAAGATGTCATACCAAGTGCCTGAGGTAGGGAAAACAATAAAGAAAAAAATATTTCATAGAGTTTATAATTATTTTTTCATAATCTAGTAATAACTATTCTTAGATAGAAGACTACAGCAACTAAGCAAAGTTCAGACAGACTCAGTGTAAGAAATTCACTTGTGTGCTGCTTTCAATGCCTTCCAGAATATTAAAGAATTAGATCTCACTGCCACCACTGACATTGATTTCATTGATCCAGTGAGGCAAATAAAGATTAAATCATTTGCCTGAAGTCATCTAAGTCTACACAGAGCAAGACTTCCCAGTTCTTACTGCTATGCCTTAGTCAAAAGTTCACTTGCTTTCTTCTAAAAGCCCTGGAGTCGGTGAAGCACCAGCAAAAGATTTCAGAAAGGAATCACCAAACTTGGACTTTCAGATCTGCTGAGCTTCCCACAAATCTTTCCTGTAATTATTTTTGACAAAAGTAGGCTCATATTTTCACTACAAGAAACAATGCATGCTTTATACATCAAAACTGTTTAGTTCTAACATCGTACAACTGGTAGCAGCTTATGCCTCTAGTATCCCACTAACGCACTTTTCAGCTGCTGTATGTCTATTTGCTACCTTCTCTGAATCACCCTTTCGCAAAACAGAGCTGGATGAGAAATATGTGCATGCAAATGCCACTTCTACATGCACATTATACACTTGCACATGCAAAAACGGGTACATTATATACACCCAGAGATTTCACAAAGCAAATGCCCTCTGTTTCTGAAGCTTCTGAATCCAAGTGCATATGAGGATTTCTTAAAGTGTTGCCGTGGCTCTGTATTCTGTGGTAATTATTCTAGTCTATCACCACTCCCCACACAGGGATTCACTGCTTTCTGTCCACGTTCTTACTTCCTTTAAGATTATCCAAAGTGACAGCAAATAAAAGAGTTAGGCTGGAAGTCCAACCAGTCAATTACCTTGAGCTTACTCCCATCCAGCTGCAGGAGGTGCTCCCCATTAATGTTTTGGGCACTGAACTCGGAAACGTACTGCTCAAGATTCAGGCTCATTAACCAGTGGGAAACCTGCTGCACACTCCACTCCTGAACAGCACGGCTCTGACACTGACTGTGCTTCGGAGACTGGCCGTCGTCAAGGATCTGTAAGGAAAGCATGCTGCATTATTATTATTATTAAAAAGGTAACATGGACAAGTAACAACAGTTTTCTGTACAGACTGCCAGAGCAGAGGAATCAGTACTATCTTTACACAATAGTGGAAACTGTTTCACACTGCTGTATGACGTCTGTATCTAAGAACTGGTACAAGGCAACCGAAAAGGCTTCTGACTGTAAACAGAAGAAAAAGGAAGTGGCATTCCCTTTACCCCCAACAGGGACTGAAATGGCCAGGTGGCACAATTCAGAACAGGTATGCTCCCAGTCCCTCAGCAGACTTTTATTCTTCAAATTAAAACATTTCCAAAGGATGCAATGAATTCTGCATTCCACTTCCACAGCTCATTCACAGATCTTTACAACATGTTTAAGCTATAAACCAAGAAATTCTGGGGGAAAAATGCTGCAGAAAACCACTCTGAAGTTCAAAGTGATGACATCAAACAGCCAGTGTGACTTACACTCTATGGAGGACTATGACATGATACAGAAGAGCAGTAAACAACACACAGCTGAGACAAGGGAGGTGTAGGCTGGATATCAGGAAGAGATTCTTTACTGAGAGGGCGGTTGGGCACTGGAACACGGCTCCCCAGGGAAGTGGTCGCAGCATTAAGCTTGACTGAGTTCAAGAAGCATCTGGACAATGCACTGAGTCACATGCTCTGACTTGGCTGGTCCTGTGTGGAGGGGTTGGACTTGAGGATCCTTATGGTTCCCTTACAACTCAGGAGATTCTACACTTCTGTGATCCCACAGCCCTGGCCCTGCTTTTGTCGCGTTGTGCTGTGGAGGAGGAAAGCGTGAACACAGCACTGGGAGCAACAGGTGGGGCATTAGCTGCTGGAGCAACCCCGTCTCTGCTCTGCCACTTTATCTCACCCAGGGGTACGCCACCGGGCCCTGAAACAAAAGCTACTCTGTGCCAGCCACGGTCAGCAAAGCAGCTGCTACAGGCCACAGCAGCTGTCTGCTGTTAAGAGCAGCTCTTACACCAGGTTAGACGATGCTGGGAGGTCTCTCAGCTTCTGGCTGTCCAGTTCTCAGGGCTGGGGAAAAGATGGTTTTCCTTTCTCCCATTGCCAGCAGGAGCTCAGTGCAGCTGATGCTTGGCCTGGGGAATCTGCTCTGACACCAGCCCTCCTCTTCCTTCCAGCATACTGCAAAAACTGCAATTTGTTATGGCCTTGAAAACTTAGCAGATAGGGGAGGGGAACCAGCAACATCTGCGTGTTCTGCTCGAGCAAAAGGGTTTGCCGCCCAACGCCGTAAAGCAAGAACTGCAAATCTGCAAACGAGACGATACGTTGCCACGTGATGGTCACACGATTCACCACAACAGCACACTAGTATCTCACCTCATCATCAATCATATCCAGGCTCTGAGTGAGGGAGCAACAAAGAAATGGGAAAGAAAAGCATTATAGAAAGAAAATACAGAACATGTAACAGCATATAGAAGTTCAGGCAAGGGCAGCACTGATATTTGCAAACAGATACAGCTACTCAAAGCCAAAGAGATTTCTTTAAAAAAAAATATTTCCATTAGCAGAGGGGTTATGTTGAAAGCTCAGCACACATGTGATTTGCAGCTAAACCTGAGACTGTGTCAGTGAAACCCCCTTGGAGTTCCTGGTCTTGATACCCTGGAACCGGTGGGACTCTTCCTGATGGTTCCAATTGTCAGAGCAAATGCTCCTCAATTAGAGAAGAACAACCTGCAAAAACCGGGTTCCCACCCATCCTTTCATATTTTTCATCTCCCTCAAACAACCAGGCCAGATCTGCCAGAGAAGCCGGGGCGGGGCAGTGCCTGCAGCAATAAGCTGTGAAAGGCCGGAGAGCAGCGCTGGCCTAGGCCCCTGCAGAGCAGTGCTGGAGGCTTCCGCTGCGGCTCTCCCCGAGCGCCCGGCATGACTCGGGGGCTGCAATTTGGCGTACAGCAGATGATGGAGAAAAAGCATCCATTTTTATAGACCTGTTCAGGCTTGGTGGTTTAGAAACGGTCAAATAGAGAGCTGAACAAGCAAACTGAAAGCATTTTCGGGCTTTTGATTCAATAGCATCAGGAACAGGGCACTGGCACAATAAAATACTTCATATAAGGGAAATGAAACATGTGAAGAGAAAGAAATGTGGTATCAAGATAGTATTAATGCTAAATAAAGTGTAAATGATGAGTTTGTTGTTTTCAGTAATTCACAGAATAGACAGAACTGTCTGCACTCTCCTATGGGTCTCACAAATTTTTGCCCTTTATTACCTGCAGCAAGTAAGCTCTAAACAATGGTTGAGCTTGCAGGCTTGCCTTTTGGCAAATTGGACAGCACAGTACAACTCTCATTCTTTAAACCCATGCAAAGCATGCAGGCACTAACCCAATGCACCAAACTATCATTAAAAGAAGACAGACATAGATAATTCAAATTCCTCTTCTCTAGAACAAAACCGTGGCTCAAACCTCTAATGAAAAGAACAAAGGCACAGGTTTCCTGCATCCACAGGACACATTGTCAGCTACTGCCAAGTTGTGCAACTTCACTGACAACTGAATTAAAAAAACTGGCATTTTAAGGAAAGTATTTTCAATATATTATATTCAGCTCAATTATCTCAACAATTTACAGTGCTGGGAATGCTTTTTCACATTATCATTATTTGAAAAAACTCTGATTTGAAGAGGTTGAACTCAAATCCACTGTGCAAAGCAAGCACAAAGAATGCAAAGTGGTTTAACACATATAAATTCTAATTAATATACATATATTCAAGTACAGTAACACACAATTACTGCATGTACAGGCCATAATTATTTTAATGTATGAGGGTAAAAATTAGTCTAGGTGAAGAGGCTTTACATCTCAACTATATTTACCAAACTATACTGCATGTTTATTTTCTTAAAATTGACTCAATTACGTCTAGTTTAGTGTATGTTTATATGTATCTCTGGGTTCACATGTACATATTTAGAATATAGGAAGAATGTGTTGAAAAGTGTGAGGATACAGTAAGGATACAGCATCTCTTAGGATTCTCTCAGAAAACCAACTGCATTCTGGTTTTTATAGTAATGCCACAGGAACTTTAATGTCGTTATTATACGAACAAGAAAAAACACAAATCTAGAAACCACGATTTTCTTCTCCCATTCTACTGCCTAAAAAATATCCCTTTATTATTGGAGTAATTATCAAGCAAAATGCCAAAAAACTTTTTCCCACCTTAAGCAATTTTGTGAGCATACCTCATCTGATGACAGTGCTAAGGAGTGTGAGAAGCCTGGGGTTTTAGGTTCTGCTCCTAAACCGCTCAAATCAGCTGAACTTGTGCTGCTGGGACTGAAATCATCGTTGAACGTGAAATTCTGTGGAGAAAGAGATGCGTTAGAATGAGCAAACAATGTCATACGTGCATCTGAAAGGGAAATTCGCTTTTTGTCTTCTGAGTTGGCATAGTTCAGGAGTGATTTCAATCATTTACCAAACCAGTTGCAACACACCAGCCTAATTTTTAGTATGGTTAATGCTTATAAAATACACAGTATTTTTACCACTGTGTACCTCAAGACACACCTTTGCCAGCTTAATGCCTCAATGAAGAGCAAAGGGGTCTGAAAGTAAATTCCAGACACCCTCTTAAAACGCTGGCTCTCATCCTGGAGCTAAATTACTGCTTCCGTGGGTTAATCACTAGTATTTTGCTGTCCTCCAAATGCTCAGGACACGCGTAGCACAGGCAGTAGCACAAAGAATAGGACAGAGGATTAATTAGCAGAGAGAAGTGAAAAATGCTATTTCAAGAGCAAGGAGAATATCCCGTGAATCCATTTCTGACTCCCAAATAACCTCCTAGAAAAGTGAAAGGATCCTCCCTCTTTGCCTATATGTTTGGAAAAAAATGGAAGTCAAGAGATGTTTTGATACTGAATGTTATTTGCTCTACTAATAACCGTAAAACAAACCCTGTTTTTTCTTAACAATGCAATGACAGACACCACACCTCACAGCAAAGAACAGCAAAAGCGTGAACGTATTTTCCAGCAATACAGAAAAATTGCCATCAGAAGGAGACAAAAATTAACAAGTATTTCACAGTTGAGTGAGAACCATGAAAAAACCAAAACCTATAAAAAATTAAGGACACCGTGACATTCTATTTAATTTGACTATACAGTTGATGACATGGAAATCTCTAATCTCTACTCTGACATGTAAATGAGTACCAAATTCAATTCACCTTTGACATTCAATTTTAAAAAAACCTGATCCAAACATCAAAACCAAAACCAGCACTAGAAACATTATCCTTTTATTCTCCCATCCTCTCCCCCCCACGATATGGGACCTATCTTTCCTGAAAACAAGTCTTCCAAGAACACCGAATATTGGTCATGTTGCTTTTGCTGGAAATCCAACTAAATGTTGGTATCGAGCTGAGCTTTAAAAACCTGAATAGTAGTAGTACAGGAACTGCTAATTGAAGACCTTGCAAACTTTACAGAGAACATCAAAACGTTTTTGTGATCAGTTTTCTCACACCTATATTTAGCACTCCTGTACTGCTTTTCCCAAGTCTTTACAGAGGAGAAAAAAATCAGAGCAGCTTTCTTAATATGCACTTTTAGCCCCCACAGTGTTCTTAGGCCAGAAGTTCAACAGCTCTACCTCCTGTTCTGTGAAGTGCATCTTTTTCTAAGTACTCTTGATTTTTCTTTCACCTCCATCTTGTGCAAGCTTCGACCTTATAATGAATTACAGTCTTTAAAACTTAATTTTCTATAGGAAAAACATCAGATAGCCAAGACCTGCAAATAATGATGATGGCAGGACAACCCTCCCCCTAGGAAAACCTCAATCTAGTATTAACTGTAAAAGAGGGAGCTTTTTCCCCATTTGAAAATTATTTTTATAAAATGTTTGTTTAAAGGCACAAACAGGAGTTATCAGGTAGTGCCATGACAAAAGGCAATGGCCTTAAGCTGAAAGAGGGTAGATTTAAATTAGATATTAGGAAAAAAATCTTCATGATGAGGGTGATGAGGCGCTGGCACTGGCTGCCCAGAGAAGCTGTGGCTGCCCCCTCCCTGGCAGTGTTCGAGGCCAGGCTGGATGGGGCTCTGTGCAAACTGGGCTGATGAAGGGTGTCCCTGCCCATGGCAGGGGGTTGGAACGAGATGATCTGTGAGGTCCCTTCCAACACAAACCATTCTATGATTCTCTGTCTAATCCTTATCTTTCTTTTTCAAAGGAATCCAGGTAACCAATTAACTTTAATCTTCACATATTTCAACTGTGGTCTTATCTATCAGCCTGATTTGAAATAGTGAGCCTTTCATTGCTCTCCTTACCAGTTAACACAAGCACAGCTATGACTTTGCATAGCTTGGTGCACACCAGTAGTAAGGTATCACCAGCTTTTGGTGCAAAAAAGAGTAAGAAATGCTTGTGGAAACTGCTATTATGTACATGCATGTGTGTGTAAAAGACAGAGAAATTAGATTTCTGATTCATATTCCTGTAAGTTGAGAACTGTATCTGCTTCTTTTTACCACACCAATATAAAAAGTCAACTGCTACGAGTTATAAGGAGATACAGGCAGAGAAATATTTTTCAGAAGTGAAAACAAACATGAAAAAAGCTAAGTATGTTACTGTAACCAAGGGTTATTTAAGGAGTTACCATGCTGAAACATTCATGCACATAGAAAGGAATCACACAGATGTATTAAATTGCAATAGTCCGTATTTACAGTTCAAGCATCATCATATAGAGAATTAAATCCAACATCCAGCATGCATGACAAACAGATTTCATTACTGGGGGAAAAAAAGGCAGATGACTGACGGCATACAGCATTTCTTCACTTGCAAACACCTCATCTGAGCATGGGTAGGTATTCCCACAATCAGTCCTGAAGAATGCAGAGAGTATCTATAACTGAATACACAAAACTAGCATTTGTTCAGTGGATCCAAATGCTAATTTCCTCTGGCACCACTTGCTTTTGTTACGGTACAGCACACCACAGTTAGTTCACTGAATTAATGTACATTGCGACAGAGTAAAAAGGTAGAATGGGAATGGGTACAATGACAGAGATGTTCTGTTTGGATGAGTTTTAACCGTACAATGAACACCATGCACTGTTTATTGTAGTAGTCACATATTGGCCTGTTCTTTTTCCAGAAACATGAAGCCAATTATGCCACTTGACACAGGGAATAAGGTAGTTTTTGTTTTCTACCTTTGACCCTTTTTTAGCAGGACTTATATTTTCAGAGGAAGGCTCAGTTGAGCTGGTAGGTGATGGCAGGTTGCTGGAAGAATTGGATCCCTTGCCACTCTCTCCATACCATGTGAATGGTACACAGTGTGGGAGAGAGGAGGATCGCTCTGTTAAAGATTTAGTGTTTGCTGATTTCTGCAGCATCTCTCTGGCGGTCCTGTTTAAGAGAAAGGAGCAGGAATATGTGTTAGATTATAAAATAAAACAAAATGCTACAGAGACTCTTAACTGTAAACATAGTGACAGTCCCTTTACTGTGACTGAAGAGCTGTGGCAGGCAGCTGGTAGGGGCATGCCTGAAATCTTTCAGCACAAGAAGCAAAAAGTGTGGGGGGGATTGATTCTTTTCCCAACTGAAACTGCCTTAGACAACATACAGCCAGCCAACAGAGACAGACACCAGCTGAAAATGCCCATACTCCCACTTTTTGGATGTGGACCAGCTCCAGCCAAGAAGCCACATATTGTGTTGGTTGATTTATGAGCCCCACTGGGGCTTTGTTACAAAAGCTAAATACTGACAAGAGTATTATTATCTTGACTGTAAAGTTATTGAAAATTAAAAATGCTAATAGAGAAAAAAAAACCAAACACCTATGTGATACTACCAGCTCTCTTTGTAGTAACAAAGATTGCAGTGGATAATGTGATCAAGGCAAATGTAACAGTTACAAAATGAAATGCCTAAATTATTCACTAAATGTATCATGTCAGCAGTACAGTATGTAAATTAAAAATAGCTATGCAAAGTGCTGCCTCAAAGAACTTATGCATGTGTCATATTCCCATATTATTTATATCAGCGTATATATTGCTGTTTCAGAGCATTAAACTTCTACTGCTCTGAGCAGCCACTAGTAAATTGCATGTATGTAAATCTCCCCTCCACTACTACCTTCTGGACAGCTTCTAAATCATTATTAACATAATCACTCGAGCTTTGTGTATTGTGAAGCCTCTTTTCTGTATGGATGAAATGGAGGTTATCTAAGGGCCCCCACCCATGGAAGCAGAAGAAACCTCCCTCCCTTTGGCTCCCTAAATGTAGATGTATCCGACCCAGTCCTGTACTCCTCCCTCATCCTCTAATCTTGCTTGAAAGGAGAAAGGAAAAACAAATTATGTCTCCTGAAACACCCAGCTTCAGGTAGAACGATACATACTTCTTACTTAAATGGGGAATTTTTACGTAACTAACATTATTGGTAGTCTTAGGAAATAATTCAGGATTTTATTTACACATCCTGAGTGCTATTTTTTTTTCAGCAACAACAAAATAATGCATGCAACATCCATCTGACTGCATGATTAATTCTACTTCAATCAGCTGCTGTAATGGACATAATTATAACAGGATGTTCTCTTTTGATCATAATTTTCCTTCTTTCAAAGACCTTATACATCTTTGGACTGCAGAGAAAACATCCTTAAATTTCTTCTGAGGCTTTGGAGTTTGTAACAAAGGAAGTGACAAAGTGTGTTTAAAAAGTCATACTGAAATAGAAACATTCTAGTTTTCAGAAGTACAGTGAGAATTAGAAATGGATTTTGACACTGAAATCAGTATTAAACTTCCCTTTGAGTAACTGTATTCAAACTCAGAAATACTAACAAATAATACAAACAATTGATTTATCAAAGGGTCTAATAAGTAACTCACCTCTCCACACTAAGTTCTGCTTTCTCTGATACCTGTGTGAACTCACAATGTCTCTAACATCCTATGCTGGTTTAAGGAACATACCAAGTTCTTACAGAGAAGTATACACTCATTTCCCCCACCCTGTGGCTTGGTATTTAAAGGCTATGTGATATTTAATACCTTGCTAAGACCTCTAGCTGCCTTACAGCTACACTGTGGTGCACAGAATTTGCTTTAAGAAATCTCTCCCTGTCGCTAGGGAAATCCAGCAGTGAGTATCACTGACTCCAAGTCCCACTGCCAGCAGACACACCAGTGGAACCAACTGGAACGGGTGTTCTGACACCAGGGCAGAGGCAACGACTACTGCCTAAGATCACAGGAGATCCTGCCAGAGATCTGCAGGATACAAATGCACAAATGCACGCTGAGACAGAACGTCACACTTCAGTACAGCATGCCTGAGGGAGTCAGGCAGAAGCCTAAGGCTTCTTTTGCTTTTCTGATTCTATGGAGCTACACAATATACTTGTCACTGGGTCTTCATGTATCAGACTGTCAGCAACATCCCACAAATGGGCACATACTGGTTTTCCACCACAATGATTTTCTGAGTAGCATTCAAAGCTTGCTTTCTTCCAATAGATCTTTTCTCATGTAGGTTTTGTTTTGCCTGTCTTACATGCAGAGTTTCTGTGTCGCTATGTCCTTTCTCAATTTTTGGAATGCATTAAGCTTGCTTTAGCACTCCTGACATTAACTTGTCCTTCATACCTGGAACCAGATATTACACCCTGAACCTGGGACATTGTCAGACTCATCAGTAGGTGAGGAGAGACCTTCAGTAAAAATCTATGCTGGCTTTTGCAGAGAAGATTGCTTCCTGCTGTTCTGTACACTCATTTATTTATTCAGAATCCAGATGCTGGTGATGTGGTCTCATCAGATCTCACAAGGAATTCGTAGTTCCTTCCCTGAGAGCTGGCTATGTGACAAATACAGTCAGCATTTTTCAACTTATAACATCCATCTCCAGGAACAAACCCTTCTGAAAGCACTCGTGATGCAAGTGCCATGAAACTGCAGTGAACAGCTGCTGCCCACCCTCACGTGGGGGGCTTTTTCAAAAAAATCTGTGGAATTGTGTCAGGATTTCTGGTTCATGGGTATTATTAACTTACTGTGTGTGCATCATGTAGGCCAGCTCTGATAACCTATTTCTGCAAATCCCATTAGCAGATGCAACAGTATTAGTGATGCCACGATACTATAAGCTTCCCGGTATTGTTAGATTGTCTGTCTTTCATCAGTTAAGAAACCTGTAAACTCGGGTTGTCTCTAAACATAACGTTTTTTTATATGAAGTCAGTGGGACTGTTAATGTTCCCATCTGCCAGGCTGATTAGCTTTTTCCAATGTTTCTGGCAAACCATTCCTTGCACCCTCAAGCATTTACCCGTACCTACTGCCATAGGTCACCCTAACAGCTTCTTTCTCTTTCCTCTTCTTGCCCTTGTTTGAACTCCTTCTCAAGGGAGCCCTACAAGAATATTGGAAAACATCAGGAAACATCTTTGAAATTTTACTTTTAATCCTTTTAATGAAAAAAAAAGTATTTAAAATAAGGAAATACTTACCCAAGATCTGCAAGTTTTCGCTTTAGTTTTTCTGTATGCCCTATACTAGGGCTAGCTGTTCTTGCTGCCTGAGCACATGGGGCACCATCTAGGATACATTTGTACATGAAGAATGTACATTATTACTTTTAATTCCTACTGATAGCTATTCCACTTTCCATCCAGAACAGTTTGTGTTATCTTTTTGTAATTACATACGCATACATGTCTGTACACATTGTGCGAGTACACAACTTAATCAGGTGAATTCTTCTAATTTTTGAGAAGATGATGTGAAGAGGAATAAAAACAAATAAACACTTTCAGAATTTGAAAATACACATAAAAAAATCTTGTTTTAATTGAAGAAAATGAAAAAGCTAATTTTGGTTGAGTTTTAATAGTTTAAAGTCCAACAGCACAAAAGATTTAGAGGTAAACATTTTGAATACACTTTAAAACTCAGCAGTAGCCACTTAAATCTCCATTTACAGAATTAATTTGGTATGTATGCTATATTTTCAAAATGATTCCTGAAATACTTCCTTGAACCTTGGAGACAAGGGTACCTTTTCTGATGGGCATGCTAGGTAATAGCTATCTGTTTAGCTTGAATGTCTTTATTAAAATAAGGATGTAACTGTAAGTCCAACCAATATGAATTTAAAAAAATAATTAAAAGTAGCTTTGTTAATAAATTTACCCTGAGATTTCTACCAATTTTTGATCTTTTCTACAGACACTGTTAAAGACTAAAGAGGAAACAGCCTGCATTTCCTATAAGCCAAAACAATGAATCACAGTCTGTAAAACATCCTGTGAAATCTACATGGAAGCTAAAAGAAAACACACAGCAGTTGAAAAAGGCCAGGCTGGATGGGGCTTTGGGCAACCTGAGCTAGTGAGAAATGTCCCTGCCTATGGCAGGGGGTTGGAACTAGATGGGCTTTTTAAGGTCCCTTCCAACCGAAACCAGCCTGTGATTTCTCCTCCTGTAGCCCTTAGAATTAACCCCAAACACCATGACACTATCACAGGACAGTCAACTATGTGTATAGAAGTTTGTACGTTGCTTTGTGAATAATATTTGACTAAGTTTTCAGTCAAGTAAAAAATTCAGTGTGCAACTGATTCACAAACCCTGGGAAAAGCAGGAATATAAGCCTCTTGCACACTCTGTAAGTCATACTACTTCTACCAAACCAAGTCCTTACATTAAAAAAAAATTAAGAACAACTGACAAGGAAACTCATGTCAAGAAAAATAAAGAAAAGAAAAAAGAAGAAAAAGGCAAGGTGAAGTCTCTCAGGAAGTTACCTATCCCCCACAAAGGCAGGCCAAGGAGAAGTTTAGGCAGTGCACTTTGCATCAACCCTAATCCGGTCTCCTCTTATGGGTCCTCTTTCTCCTTGAATACATACTTCTCCTTTAACCACTTGCAATACTGCCCCTTTCAAGAATAAAATTCATAATGTTTATTTTCACACCAGCTATTCAGAGGCAAGTGGTGCTCGGGGGCTGCTGGTGGTGGGCTTTCTCAGTGAAAGTAAATGAAACTATCAGGTACACTGCTTTTGTGGTGGACAAATAATGGAAGGAATTTAGTAGCTGGAGGTTTTGCTGCTGTAGTAGAAGAAATAATCTGGAGAGCTCAGCAGAGACATGCAGCAGCTGCCTCCTGCGGCAAATTTCTGTTCTTGTTTCTCTCTGCTCCCACTCAGGTGCAGCTTGGCCCTGCCAGGGCCCTCTCAATAATGACAGCTTGCTGGGGAAAACATTCATGCTGGCTTTGGGATGCAGTGGAAGATGGATGGGCTAGATCCCAAAACCAGCTCCAGTGGCAGAACAGGTTTGAATCTGCAGGGACTTGCACAGATGCAGGTATGCAGTGCCTGTCTGCAGGGCAGGAAGGGACCTTGACCACCCTGGATAGGTGCATTTTCCCTAAGTCCTTGTAGTTCTTCAGATAGGGTGTGGGAGAGTTGGTTCCTCAGAATAAATCACACAGAAGCTGTTTAATCCATCACCTTTAGCCTCAAAGAGACAGTGTAAATAATCTGTGGCTGATGGATGTAAAAGAAGACTAGACCTAACTTTCTTCCCCAGGAAAACAAAACAGTTGTGGGCAGCCTCACAACACTGGAGTACTGCCACAAGACAAAAAAGCAAAATTCCTCATAATTTTGCAATGAAACTCCTCTCGTGCCACTTCAGCTTGTCCCACAACACTGCAGAATCTCTTAAGAACAAGCCCCAAAACAACAGACATGTGTGAGCTTGCTAATGCTCACTGTTGATAATGAGAGATTAAGAATGGACACACATGTGTCCACAGATGTGTTCTCTTTCCACCTCTAAAAAAGCCCTACCTGAACACACAGAACAAACATGCTTTTTATTTTCTGACCTGTAAGAGTTTGACAGCCAAATTAATAATCAATTAAAATAGTATTCCTACAACACTTGTTGCCAAACAACTGCTTGAGGACATTTCTTTTTTGTAGGACTTCCTAAATGCAAATTTTTCATTTGAAATTCGGTTGCTCTGGTTTAATTTTCATGTACTCATCAGAATCCCCATACACCCAAAAGCACTGGTTGTTTACTTAACAGTCACAGTGGGGAAAGCATGACATGAATATTTAGACAGAGATTATTTTTCAAACCAGAACTGGAAAGAGCAACACAGTGGGTGGAATGTAATACCCTATTCCTTACACTACAAGGCTAGTCTCCACTAAATTTTGATCAAGGTATTTTTCACACATCAACTGGAAATGCAGAACTCATGACTTCACCGATAAAGCGATCATGCACTAAAGCTGAAGTACAAGATCAGAAAGTCACATTCTTATGTTCACACCCTTATTTTTACTGGTAAACCTCAAATATTTAATTTAACTTTGATTCATTAACAAGTATACAGTTAGAAACCACACAGTTAGACTAGCATTTTCAGATCCCAGGCAAAAATGCTAGCATGTAATAACCCATCCTAAATTCAACAGACTTCATTATTCTGTCTTTCAGGAACCTGGGTGAAAGCCCTGTATGAAGATGAAGAAATAAGAGGCTGCAAATCAGTGGCAAATCTTTTCAGACACACAAACAGAAATCCTCAACAAATTGCTCTTTTGGGTTACTTTAAGTAAGCCAAAGTCTCTTTGTGAACACAAGGTGCAAGGAACACCGGAGCTGTGTGAAATGCTAGTGGTGACTTCACCAGGCATCTGAAGAGGAGGGCTCACTATTCTGTGCCATATTATGTCATTAACGCGTTTAATCAACTGGTCTCTGAGCCATGTACCTGAGCTAGGGATGACTGCATCATGTTTTATCCAGTTTACACTTAAAGAATCTGAATTTAATAAATATCAATGCGGCAAACTTCCCAAACTAATTACTTGGTGTTTTTTCCCGTAAGTGAAGAGTCTCCAGACATTAACCTCTGGTTCAATCCAGACTCTGCCGCCTCTCGGCAATTAAAAGCTACAATCTGTTATTCTTGCTTTACACTCCTTTCTCCACCCTCCAAAAAAAGCATCTACCACTGCCAAATCACATAATTTGAGTAAGTACACTGTGTTAAGCCTGTTTCTAATACAGAAATGTCCCAAGGTCCAATATTTTTTTTAAACTAAATAGAACATTTTCTTAAAGCCAACTCCCCCCTAGCTTTTTTCAGGGAAATCTAATGAAGAAAAAAAAAACTGAACAGAAAAAAATCAAGGAAGAAGTTCCTGATTTCATTTTAAACTTTGTCCTTTTCTTACACCATCGTACAAGAAAATTTGTAATTTTTTTGACTTCAAGGTAGAGAAAGGAAATTGAGATGATGGCTTTCTAGATGCTAAGGTCCTACTACACAACCAAACTTCATGATGTAGATGTAAGTGATCAAAATGATGCATCAATTTATTGTAAGAAATAGTAATACCTTTATCCTGTAAAATATTCCTGCCAGCTGGGTGATGCAAAGGAGATGCTTCAGAGCTGTGCCCAGATTTTGAAGGAGAGGAAAGTGGAGTGTCTCCCCGAGCATGTGGGGAAAGGACACCTCCTTTGTGGTGCTGTCCTTCTTCTTGGTTTTCAGTTAAGTTGTCAAGTGAGATTGCTGCACTGCTAGCCACGGGGGAGAGGGAGGAAGCACCAGAATCTGATGCTGGTGAGGATGCTCTCATGCATAAGGGCAGTGGTGATTTTGAAATGTGCATGGGACTACTGTAACTGTTTGACGGCTGTTGGTATAAGAGATTATAAAGCAGGTTATACCATTTAATAACCAATCAGAGCAAGGTTTACTTTGAACATGCAATTCTTTAATTCACTATTTAGCCTTCTATTTGTAGGAAACGCTTTAGCAATTCATGCCATTACCTTTTGATACCACACAGAGGGTTGTTTATTGGTATTTGCTTTCAGACAGAAGTCAGAATAGGACAAAACAATGAGTGAATACTGCATCAGCTGTGTTAACAGATTAACAAATAGAGAAATGTACGATTCAAGTTCCTTTCATCTCCTGCGTAAATGAAAGGACCCACTCTACATTATAAAGCACACATAGATCAGAAAGCCCAGGATTCCTGTTAAAAAATAAAAACCACAACACTACCAAAAAACCAGGTGTGCTGACTCAAAGAAGACCCAACTTGCACATCACTCAAGGACACTCATAGCACACTGGCCACAGAGGAATAAATACTACCTGTGCTACAATGAAAGGACAAAGACAGAGGATGAAATGATTTACAGGGGCAATCTAGCGCTCCACAGGAAGCCTGCAAGAGAGGGTAGAGTCCTTCTCACCTTTCGTTCAAGGCTGTCCTCTCCATCAGTTGAGCTGATGCTATCATACAGCCTTGTTCTAGAAGGCCTCTGCCGCTTGTTCTTCACTGAAAGCTGAGCTCGAGTCTTCAGAGCTTTGGAGTCCAGCCTCTCTGTTTCTGGCACTGCTTCGTTGAAATCTGTATGGAAACACAATTTGAAGCTATTTAACAGAAGAATCTTTCACTACTTTTTCCTAAGACAGGACTTGCAATTGCAAGTACATGCACTTTACATGTTTTACTTGTACCTGTGGCTTCATAACTGTTACAGTACACATGCAAAAAAAGTTATTTTCATAACCCATTAGCAAGTTTCTATGCACAGATCCAGAGAGTACACAATGAAGAATCAACAGCAAATACTTAAAAATTGAACAAATGATTCCCACTATTCCATAAAGGCCACACAAAACTAGCTGTGCTAGCCCAGAAAGCACGACTACCTAGAATCCATCAAAGCCACTCGCATTTGCTGGGTTCTCATCCATCAGGGCACAAAGCAAAGGAATTCTCATCTCGCTGCTCTTTGACAGCCATTTCTCCCAACCTGGATGAACATACCAATTCAGACCCAGGGGACCAATTCATTCATCCCCAATCCTGTCCCTGGAAGCCACTTGAGGAAGAGGGACTGGACTGTCATTTTTTCACACAGCTGTTTCACTAAGCTTTTCCCTTTACAGCTTCACCAGCTCTGCAGGCTGCTTGTTGAATTACAGAAGGAACATCTAGGGCAGTCCTCTGGCTGCTTTATCATATCCAGAATGGCTCACACATGTAAAGAACAGGACATGTTCTCTCCTGTACCAAATCTCTCCCAAAATAACTTTGTACAATATGTGCAAATCACGAGCAAGCAATGCCTGCAGTCAGTAGCACACAGAGAGTGATAGAGGCAGTATCCAAATAATCAGATAACCACGGGTGATTGGATTGTTTTACAGGCAGCATTTCACAGGATTATGAAACAACTGTCAAACTCATTCCTTTGCACCTACAGTGAAACAGGTTGCTTACTCGATCACACTGTCCTTCTCAGGAGGGGACAGCAGAGAGGAATCCAAAATTTCCTTTGGATTCTGAAGTCATCTGTTGTTCAAGGTTCTATGTCACAATTCAAATAAGGTACCCCATTTATTCACCCAAAACCTTCTGGAAGCAGCTTTTTATTAGCACAGAATCATAGAGCAGTAAGGGTTGGAATGGACCTTTAGAGATCATCCAGTCCAACCCCCCTGCTAAAGCAGGATCACCTAGAGCAGGTTGCAGGATTGTGTCTGGGCAGGTTTTGAGTATCTTCAGTGAAGGAGACTCCAAGACCTCTCTGGGCAGCCTGTCCCAGTGCTCTGTCACTCTCACAGTGAAGAAGTTCCTCCTCATGTTTAGACAGAAGTTCCTGTGTTCCAGTTTGTGCCCACTGCCCCTTGTCCTGTCACTGGGCACTACTGAGAAGGGACTGGCCCCATCCTCTTGACATCCACCCTTTGAATATGTGTAAGTATTGATCAGATCCCCTCTGACTCTTCTCCAGCCTAAACAGACCCAGCTCAGCCTTCCCTCATACGAGAGGTGCTCCGGTCCCCTGTTCATCTTTGCAGCCCTTTGCGGGAGTCTCTCCAGTAGTTCCCTGTCTTTTCTGAACTAGAGGAGCCCAGAACTGGACACAGTACTCCAGATGTTACACCAGGGCAGAGTAGATGGAGAGGATAACCTCCCTCAACCTGATAGCACCCCAGGACACCACTGGCCTTCCTGGCCATGAAGGCTGACTGATGGTTCCTGGAGAGCTTGTTTTCCACCAGGACTTCCAGGTCCTTCTCCACAGTGCTACTTCCCAGAAGGTCAACCCCTAACCTGTACTGGTGCATGGGGTTATTCCTGCTTTGGTGGAGGACACTATGCTTGTCCTCATTGAATTTAATTTGGCTCCCCTCCTCCCAACTCTCTAGCATGTCTGAGTCTTGCTGACTGGCTACACAGCCTTCTGGTGTGTCAGCCACTCACTCCTCACAGTTTTGTATAGTCAGAAAACTTGCTGAGGGTACATACACTCTGTCCTCTTGTTCAAGTCATTGATGAATACATTGTGTAAGACCGGACCCAGTGCTGACCCCTGAGGCACACCACTGGCTACAGGCCTCCAAACAGACTCTGCGCCACTTACCAGAACCCTCCCCTCTAAGCTATGCCATTCCACTGGTTCTTAGGCCACCTCACTGTCTAACCCACACTTCTGAAACTTGCAATCTCATTTGTTACTTCCTTCCTTGCTGCACTGTCCTCAGAACCACTATCTCCTCTTGTAAATTCTTCTCTTTTATTCACAGCTCTTTCAAACTCCTAACATTTACATCAACTCAGATAAAATTAAGTAAACCACCTCTGTCGGCACCAACCATCGTGGTCCCTCGTACATACAGGTTGTAAGAGTTACCCAACAAACACAAATACAGCCCTGCCTCACTTGCACTTGGAGCACATCAGAAGACACTCTGCCAAGTCCCTTTCCTTAAGCAGGAGTCTAGAGGGTGCAGTCATTACTGCGATTATCACCATCTACTGCAGTTGCCTGGTTTCAGCTTTCCAACAGGAAGACACTTTGGCAGAACCACGAGCAAGGTAGTGTTACAGCTTTGCAGGAAGAACCCGCGAGCGCTGAAATAAATTTTCACTGCAACCAGCTGTCAGTGATGCTGCACAAAGTTTATCATGACAGTGAAAAGGAAACGAAGTTAATCCACCCGGAAGGTCCATGAAAGGCACGCTGAATCACAGCTGCTCAAGGCAGGCATGGGAAGGCCATGATCCCTACAAGAATGAAGGGACTCTAGTTCTCCCCGATTAGAAAAATGACTACATTGTGTGGAGCTGGACATGTAGGTCTGTCATTATCCTGATGTAGTAACTCAAAAGCTCTATGAGTAGTAATGTAGCAGTAATTATCCCAACAAAACCCAACAGTCACCAGAGTATCATGGCAAAATCTGGGAGTTGCAGTCTACTCTCCTACTTCTTAACTCCATGTAGTTGCTGTATTTCTGAATATCTGGGGTTTGTGCAGATGTTCTCTTTTGCCATATGTACCTTAAAATAACAAAATGGACACCACACCCCCCAGCTCCCCAAACTCTAGTGCTGCATTACTTTTATATACCATAGGAAAAGAGCTGCATTCTGTCACTTTCATGTGTACCCACTGATGTCTTTGTACACAATACTTTCTGCTGGAAAAATAATGAAAACTTATTTCTTTAGTTTTGATGGGAAAGCAGTTTGAGATCTTTCCCCTTTCATCTACTGCCCAAACACCATTATGTGATACATGAAAACTGGAGAAATATTTTATATAAAACCAGAATAATCAAACCTTCCTTGGTTCCAAGCCATCCTATTCCTGAATATATCCTGCCATCCTCCCCCAGGATTTGGACTGCAGCTTCCTGATTCAAATGATTGACCCAGCAGAAGCTATCCAATTTTAGTCTGATACTCCAACCTCTTCTCCTCTTAGATCAATTTTCTGTTGTTTCAGTGAATTGGTGTGTGCATCCAAGAGTGTAAGTGCCAGAACAGGGTGATGGAAGAGGCAGAACCAGGCAGCTGGACAAAGGCAGGGATGTCAGAGTCTCCTAACTCAACAGTAATCATCCGTCAGTTCAGCGCAAACTGCCCCTAGAGATCAGAGCCACGTGTTGAGTTAGTATGCTAGTGAACAGCTGAGGGGTAAGACTCATTCAAACTAATGTTTGTTTTTGCAGAATGGCTGCCTCAAAGCACTGCAGAGACTTCCACACCATGTTTTCTTTTTTTTTTCCCTCTTTGTGACAGAGTTGGAACTCTACATACAGATGACACTACAGAATCATTACCATTGTCTGACTTGCAGTTAGCTTGCACCCGAAGTACTCGGTACAATAACTGCATGTTGCCATGACCTGAACTGCTTACATTTGTTCTGTCAGGTGTATGCACTTCCATACACCCCTTCCTTTCACTGCTGAAAGTATGCAAGCTATTGACACAGCAGCGCAAACACTCACTCACTGAAGTGGGCATATCGATCGGCCTTGTTTAAGCAAAATACCACCTGGGCCTGGAGCTCACTGCTCCCTCCAGCTCAGAGCTGGGCTGCTTGCACTCAATGGCAGCTCTCCGTTGTGCTGCAGGTACCTAACCATGGTAACAGAAAGAGCTCACACAACATCCCTGAGGGCTCCTTCCACATCAGAGGTAGCATTCAAGCTGGGCTCCTGCAATCAGCCCATGCACCCTATGCATTTGGCCCTGAGCCAGAACTCAGGGACAGACCTCCTGGCTTGCCCTCAAACCTGCCTCACCACCATGAACTTGCCTATGCTCCCAGCTGAGCCCAGTTTCTGTCACTGGATCTGTCCTGCTCCCCTAACTCGGCTATGGTAAGACTGGGCTATTGTTGGTTGGTCTCTGCCTCGGCCACAACTGATGCCACGTGGCTCAGTCCCAGCTCCCTCTTCTCAGAGAGCCACCAGCCCTTGCTGGTCCCTGGCATAAACACGTACCCCACGTATTTGTCTAGGAATCTCCCAGCTCACTAGGGAGCCTGATAAATCTCTCACATAGAAGTCACAGGAGGTTTTATTTTGCTCTCAGAGATGATGCAATTAGACTTTCTTTCAGGAGGTGCTGCACCACCTGACTCCAATGGGCTTCCATCTGAATTATTTCAGTACCACTGTGCAGCAGGAACACGTTCGCCTGTCCTCCCACTGTTTTTCCATTACACAGGCTGATAGATTTCAAAATCTCCTGTGAACTGATGCGTTCCAGGGTATCTCAAGGCACCCAAAAAGCGGCTTGAATGGGCATCTGCGCTGAGATGAGTAAATACTGTCAAAGACCACATCAGCGCTGCACTGGTTAGATTTTAAACCACTGACTCCTTCCAGTAATCAGTTTGATGCTCTACTGCTGACACAGATCATGACCACTAAACCAGAAATCTACAATGCATTTTATCGATTTTTTTCTGGACTCTCAAGATAAGTCACTGATTTGTAAAAGAAACACAGTCCTCAGGCTTCTAGTATTCCCTGGCAAAGCAAAGGAAGAATTACGTGGGCCATACTGGTTTGGATTTCCTAACCTCCCCTGATGTTTCTGGCAGCCCCTCAAACTCGGTATGAGCTTAGGTTACAGCCTGAGGAGTCGTACAGCCTGGCATGATGCTGAACACAGCTGGAGCACGTGCAATGGCAGGAACAGCTATGTTTGTACATATGGAACCTTCAAATCATGTCCGTTACAGTTCTTCCCAAATCTATTGCCACGCAAGAATGTAATAACCACCTTGGATCACACTGAAGTAAAAAACATTCTTAGCATAATTTTAATTAAAATATATATATTTTTACAAAATCTGATTTTTGGAGGGAAGAGACCTGCAAATTTCAGAATAGAAATTGCAGGATTTGGTTGCTTATACCCAGGCTCACCCCACAAACCTAATGCTGAGGCTTGAGAAGAAGCATGTGCTACATTTGCCAAGTAAAATCCATAAATAGACAGAAGCACTTCCACGAATGTCACAGAGACAGTGTACACAATGCACTGCACCTGGAGGAATTCTGCTTACCCTCTGAAAACATTGTGCAGATGCACATTGGTGGCACAAGTCCACCTTCTCATCAACAAGTACTCCCAAGTCCTTTTCCTCAGGGCTGTTTTCAAGCACATCATCTCCTAACCTGTATGGATAACCGGGATTGTCCTGACCCAGGTGCAGGACCCTGCACTTGGCTTTGTTGAACCTCACGAGGTTCACCTGGGCCCACTTCTCCAGCCTGTCCAGGTCTCTCTGGATGGCATCCCACCCCTCTGGCACATTAACTTCAACACTCAGCTTGATGTCATCAGCAAATTTGCTGATGGTGCACTCAATCCCACTGTCAATATCATTAATAAAGATCTTAAACAGCAGCAGTCCCAGCAAACACCCTTGAGGAACTCCGCTTGTCACTGTCTTCCATCTGGACTTGGAGCCATTGACCAGCACCCTCTGGATGCGACCAACCAGCCAATTCCTTTTCCACTGAACAGTCCAACCATCAAATCCGTATCTCTTTAACTTAGAGAGAAGGATATTGTGGGGGACCATGTCCAAAGCCTTGCAGAAATCCAGACAGATGACATCTGCAGCTCTTACCTTGTCCATTGATGCAGTCACATCCATGGGGTGATTAGCAAATATGCTAATTATTAGTGATTAGTATTACTAATGGCAAGTCCTTAGAAGGTTTACACAAAGCTGATACGGAGACACAGGCTCTTTCTCTGCAGTGCAAGTCTTGCTACACTACTGTCCTGGTCAGATGTCACAGACAGTGCTATGGAATTTATGGACAAAGGTATGTGGAAGTCAAAGAGTGCTGCAGCACGGGTAGGGGTATCTTCATTTTAAAAAAGGGCTTTTCTTTTTCTCTTGTTAAAAACACAAATCCAGCCTGGAAGCTAAGGTCTAACTAAGCTTTTTCTGCTCTCAAAAAAAATCACCGCTGATTATGTATTTTTCCTCGCAAATAATCTGTGTTTGCATTCAGGTGGTTAAACTTGGGCATTTCAATTCACAGATCATCTATCCTAACTCTCAGAGCACTGAACACTGGTAACGTTTCTCCAGGGAAAACGCTTTTGCAATGAGAAACAGCAGCTCTTAAATAATCTAAATTTTCATGCAAATATATCAATTGAAAACTGTAACTTGACAGTAACTCACACACAGGTTTTTAATGTTTTACAAAGAATTTTCAAATTTTTAGAAAGAATTTTAGATTTTTTTTTCCCCCAGTAGAAATTCCAGGATTTTAGCTCTCGAGCCATGGATGTGTCTTGATATTGTTACAACAGTAAGTGTAAATATTATTTTTGTGAGTCAGCTAAAGAAAAGACACTTTCCTCTCCTGATGTGAACTACTGAGAGGGTTTCTGCTGACAGCGTTGCTATGCATAAATATTCTGTAACGCTTACTGAGCCTCCATGACTTAAATACAGACTGTCTTGTCATCCTGAGTGCTTTTCCAAACTTCAGAGATTTCAGTATAGCAATCACTTACTAGAAAGTGAAGATTTGTGCAATCCAATTTCACAAGGTCTGATGATCACTCAAATACCCTGTCAGCAGTACGACTTCTTCCTTACACACATACTTTGTTAAAAAATTAATTTATATTGATTTGTTTGTAGAGCAATACTCAGTTTGGGTCCACACACGAAACAACTTCTGAAATATAAATTTTAATAAAACATCTTTCTGCTTGATGGAAATGAATTTATTTGGTAATGTAAGCCATTATTTTTTCCACCAGAGAAATTAATAATATTATGTTTTATTTAAAATTAAAATCTATATAGGAGCAGAGTCTGGTGCCCCCTTGTCAGAGTCCCAACACCTCTGCCCCCTGATTTCACAGATGTTACTAAACACACAGCAGTTACTGCTCTGGCGACAGACAATTTTGTTCCATGGCTGTAGACCTTTCAATTAAATCTGGTTCAAGCCTTAAACTGGCTTTAATTCTGCATATAATTCAACAGGGAGGAGCTACTTCCAATTACAGAACTTTAGTTAAAGTTATTTGTGTATCTTCACTGGCACAGCCCGAAAAATGCAGATTATCTTTTATATGCAAAACAAGTATAGGTTACAGTTACCATGCTGACAGCATCTATCTAGATATCAGTGTTGCCAAAAATTGTTTTGGCTCTTTGGTAATGTAGAACAAATTCCTACAAGTCTTATCTTATAAATCAAACTGTGCTATATAGCTGAGTAAGATTTTTAATTAATGTGCTAGTAAAGAATTTGCGTTCTATTCACAAAAGGCTCCATCCTGAGAAATGGTGGGTGCCACCTCCACATGGTTCCTTTTGATGTCTCTACCAAGGTGGGTTCAGAACCTGCAGAGATCCATTCAAAATGCTAAATTTAGCTTTTTTTTCCTCATTCTGGTAATTGTGTTACTGTTTGATCTTTGGTGGTTGGGTAAGGACAGATTTAGGAACATAGGAGAAATAATAATTTTCTCCTGTTTTATTAGCAAAATAGAAGTATTGAATTAAAGCCAAATGCTGGTGGCATCCCACTGAAACCTTAATAGAAGCTGGTAACACTCTCTACTTTATCAGTACTCGCTTCCATTTCTTTAAGAATATACATTGTACAGCTATTCTGGGACTCTACTGGCATTATTTGGTATAACTCTGAGATAGCTGCATTAGATACTGCATTTTAGAAAAATAACAACATCTGTGCATTATTAATTGCTTCTTTTAAATCCCAAATGCTAACCATGCTATTTACATACATACTAATAGGAGTTATGGTTTGGTTCAAACAAACCTTGAGTTAAGCCATCCAGGCAGGACACTTGCTTAGTATCTAGATTTTCCACTGGATCTCCTCTAGAAACTTCTCCAAAAGATGTCTGTCTTTCAAAAATGTTGTTGTTATTATTAACCTGGCTCCCGTTTTGCTTCATTAGCCTGAAAACTTCTGCTTCCAAGTCTCGTATCTGAAAGAAATATAACAGTGTTACCCAGAACACACACACACATCTCTAAGATATGTTATTTTCCCCAAGCTATCAGACAGAATCGTATCATTCTTCAAATATGAAAGTAAATACTACTCACACGAGCTTGTAAGCCTTGAACCTCTGCAAGGTGAGCTTTCTCCAAATCTTCTATTTTCTTCCGTTCAGCTTCCTGGCGTTTGATGAAGTCAAGTTCTCTTAGGGGAAAAAAAAAGTATTTGCTGTCATCAAAGCAATCAGATTCAAACAGAAAACAAAATATTCTCCTACAGCTTCAGCTATTCATTGTAAAAATCTGTCCTTAGCAAATATTTTATTACTAACCTAGTAAGAAGCATGGAACTCCAATTAGGATAGAACCCTAACAAATTACTTAGTCTAAGTGAATATGCAGGTGAAGATATAAAAACGGTAAGAGGAATTAATCTGAAAAAAAAATCAGTTGTTCTAACTGATAATCAAAACAGTTAAATCAAACTGAACTTTTCATGATCTGTATTTACAATGAAAACAATTTTAGCTTAGTTTATTCTGTAATCTTTTGTAGAAAATGGAGCAAAATCTCTCTCCTTTTTTTTTTTTAGAGTATGACTGCGCTCCTTTACAGAAAGGTTTCCCAGTACAAATCTGATTTTCTAGTAAGCTATAAGGAAATCTGTTAGGTGATTTTAGGAATCTGAGATAATAAAAATCAACTGACTACACCTTTTACTAATATAAAGCAGAATAAGAGTAGAAGGACTATCCATGATCATTCTAGCTATCTTCCCTATTTCTTTTTATTTTGAAAATCTAAGGTGTTAGTGAGAAAGCACACAAGATGACAGCTAGTTCCAGAAGAGTCCCAAAATTCTAAGATGCATAATGAAATTTTGACTATCTATCCCCCTTTTAAATGGGACAGGACATTCAGTTCTGCACTCCTGGTTGTCACTTGACATTGCTATATGCTTTTGCGTATTCTTCTTTAAATGAGTGTATTTCAGCAGAAAATGAGAAAGTTGATGCAAAAAAAAATGTAGAAATTCGGGGGAATGGAAGCTGTTATAGAAATGTAAGATGCTATTATTCTTGCTAGCCATCAGGGAGAGGGGACCACATGAAACAGAGGGGGCCAGGTAATCATCAGTTAGCTCAACTCAGCTCAAACACTCTTGACATCTACAAGAAGAAGAAAAATAAAACGTAAAATGTAGCAAAACCATTTCCTTTTTGATGTTACATTAGTACACAGCAGGAGTGAATCCAGCTGACACAATACCAATATAAATTGCTGCAAACCTTGCTCATCAAATGCTTTACTACGATTGCTCTTGGCTATTTGCAATCGCATTGAGTTATCTCGTAATTCTGAAACATTCCATCCTAGAACACTACAGATGGGAGTCTTCATTTAGTTATAGTATTATTTTTCAACAGTACTAAACTAACACTTGGCTACTAAAAACATTTTTCCATAACAAAGACCACATGTTTTTCATGAAAAAAAGTGGAAAATAGTGTTTACCTTACAGGTGTTTAATAGTGGGTTTCATATTTCAAAATATATCACATATATGTTTCCTATCTGGCCACTAAGTCATTTGCTGAGCCTGGCGTAGCTGCTTACTTTTGCTGAAAATCCTTGATTAATTTCTTTGCCTTGTTATATTTCTTCTCCAGAGCCTGATACTGGCTTTGCGTCTCCTTGAGGTGCTCATTCACCGTGTGACAGAGGGTTTGTGCCTCAATCCAGTAACTCTCTAATTTCATCATCCTTTCCTTATTCTCCTCAATGTTCTGCTGGAGTTGGGTCTTCTCCAATTCCCACCTCACCTTCTCATTCTCAGCAGCCTGCAGCTGAACAGAAGAGTGGAGATGCCAGTCAGTAAAAAGGTGTGAAGTGCCGCCTAATCATTTAGGATGGTTGTAAACAACATGAATAGTGAAAATCAGTCAACTAATAGCTATAAAAGTAATATGCTAGCAGTGAAAAGTATTTTCAAAGACAAAGAACACAGGCTGATGCATGTACTATTTTTTCCCATGAAATGAAACAGAACCTTGCTCTGAGCAGCTAGTCCCTGGGCTGTAACAGTAACATGCTTTAAAGATGTCAATAGTGGAGTATTCAGGCAAACTGCAGGGTTAATCAGTCCGTCCTTGGGATGTGTTTTGCTCTGTGCATCTGGTTCAGAGGTTGGAAATGCTGGGATGTTGGAAAGCATTCCAGACTTTCATCATTAAATGAGAAATTCCTTATTTTGGGGGAATCTAATTTCCAGGTTCTATTATTTGGTTTAAGAAGAATTTAGAAAACAACAGGGGGGGAAAAAGCCAACCACCCCACAATTATCTGCTTTTTTACCCAAACTAGAAAATCTATCCAATTTTTACAATGTCTGTTTTCAAGTCATAATCTTGCTTAATCTAGAAGGCCAAACGAAGAGCTTGGAGCATATTTCAAAATTCAAGAGCGGGTCATACCCTAGAATCTTTTTTCATTTACACAAGCACAGAGTTTTGCATTCAATACTGATACTCTGCCAGAACTATTATGAGGATGAAGAGAACCTGTTATAGGTATATTACTGCTGTTTTCTTTAAACTTGCTTACTGCATTGTAAGGAGCTAAAATGAAAAGAAAAATATGCCCCTGCTGTGTAAGATCTCAGGTGCTAACTCTGCCGAACACACCGGTGCCACTTGTCTATGACCAGTCCAGTTCCACTACGAGTTCTGCTATTTGGCTCCAACTAAGTCCGATGACTTTTCCCAAGTGACCTTTTTACTGCGGAGTTTATAATAAAGTTTATCTCCTTTGCTAGGTTTTTTATTAGATAGAAGGCAAAAATAGAAGCCTTAACATCCTTACTTGCTTATCAAGGTTGTTTAATTTGCTCTAGGCAGTTCTGCTAGCGTAGAGGATGATGCACACAAAAAGAAAACAACAACTTTGTGGTGTTTTAGCCACATTTTATTTGGCTCTATTCAAAACACTAGGTAAAGAAGTCCAACACAAAAAGGCACATTAACCCTAATCTTGCCCACGGATTTGCAGGGATAAATGTTTACACCCACGCATCACCGCCATGAAGTCAGTGGGGCCTGGCACAATCCCAAGGGATTGGCCATTTGGCTCTGATTGCTAGATTGGAACTGGAAAGCTGAGGAAGAAAAGATTTCTGACTTTCTGAACTGAAACACTACAATAGAAATTATTACAGAAAATAGTTGCACTCTGAATTTATCTTTAATAATTTATGCAGATTTGATAAACACTATGCAAAATGTATGGTATGTGGAAATAGCTGCTAGAAAGAGTAAGATCTTTTTCTGAAGTACGATTTTCTTTTTGTCTTTTTATTATTTCCTTCATAATGTACTCAAACTCAAAGAGAAGGATGTCATTTTAAAACCTACTATTACTCAACAACTGATTATCAGTTGACTTCCCATAAAGGTTATCCTAGTACAAAAAACACAATTTCTTTTTACTGCTATAGCAAATTCAATCTAACAAATAGCAACCAATTGTGAGATGATGTTTTCCGTTAAACTAGTAAGGTTTTTCCTTTCTATACTGTCTTTAAAAAAGAACTGCAGCAATATTAAACAGCTCTTTTTCTTCTGTATGTAAAAAAGGAATTTTTATTAAATACCTTTAAATATATGATTTTTTTACAAAGATACTTAAACATCACTGGCAAATGAAAACCCTACTTCGACTTGAATATTAAACCCAAATACAATTTAAAAACCTGCATTAGGATTGTAAAACTAGAAATCTGCCATTTAGTCATTATGACAGCCCTTAAAATCTACATTAAATCGAAGCTACACAAGTTGGCAGTTTCTCTTAATAGCAGCACTTGAAATTTTACTTGGAACTTTGAACAGAGAATATATACCAATACAAGATTTAGCTGAGCCACCGCGCTTCTTAATCAGCCTTTAATAATGATGTTGACTTCTCCACCCACATAAAGATACGTCTTCAGATCTGATTTTGCATGAGAAAGGAAAAAGCAGCATATATTAACTGTATATTGATTCTTACCTTCGTCTTCAGCTTCTGAATTTCAGCTTCTGTAACTGCATGTTTGATTTGCAACTAAAATTGAAAATATAAAATAAACAAGTGAAGTCACAGAGTACTCCAGTATTTTTAAAGACAGTGCTGCAAGTTGAATATCTTATTACATAGCAGAAGGCCTTGAAGAGTGCTGCAGTGCAGTAGATTGTAAATTAAAATGTCTAGCTTGCAAAATGACTCAGTCTGTGCAACCTAATTAAAGATAGGATGCCGTCTAACCACTCATAATTTCAAATCAGAACATCCAATCTGTTTAGCAAAACCAAATGTCTTATGCTTAAAAAAAAAAAGTAGAGATGTTATCCTGCTGGGCTTTGCTCTCCTCTGATGTGAATGTGAGATACATCCCAGTGCTGTCAGTAAGTCCCACTGCACTGATTAAAGCAGGCACAGTACAAAAAAGCAAATATGGAAATAAGCGGTTTAACAACACAAGAAGTCAGGAAAACCTTGAGGGAAGATTCACACGCTTATGCCATGCAAGAAAAAGGGTAAACTGAGGCTATGCTTTTCCACTGGCAGCTGGAGCTATCCTGGCCAAGCCAGCAAGCCTCAGTTGAGAGCAGTTACATGAGGAAACTGTAAAAAACAGGAAACACCACTCAAGCACCCAAAATGACCACAAGTAGATTAACAGCCTAGGCAGTGTGCTGAAGGCTGGTGTTAGACTACCAAGCAGCGTGCCACAGAAGAGTGGATCTGCACCGCGAAAGGGTTGGTGCTGAGGACCTGGCATCTCCCTGCACACATTCTGCAGGGATTTCTTTTGGACTAACCTACATTGCACTGATCCTGTGGAGTGAATACCAATTAGTCTTTTGAATGCATTAGGCAACATCCAGAAACATCTTCAGTTTCACCCCAAAGGTCTGCTATTTGCATGCTCAACAGCATAACCCTAGCCTAAATGGGAACAATCATGCACATCCACCCAGTACTGGTCTGCACCCAAATCCCTGCAGCTTTATCATTTAAAGCAGGCAGCACAGACAAACTTCTGACAGCCCCCCAAAACTTTAAATCTAAGGCACTGCTTAATCTGAATCAGTGACTTGTGTGTGGTATGCTGAGGGCAAGGGTAAACCCTGAACTACAGCTTCAGCTGGCACCTGGCACTGTAGTGGAGACAAAGCCTTCGTCCATTATTTATGACTACCAGGAATAGGTATGGAAAAGCATGTTTTACATGGGGGTTAAGTCTCTTACAAGACTAACGGGAGCCTTTGGGAATAGCTTATGTTGAGCTAATGGAGTACATGAGGGAGTTGTACTGAACCAGAAATTATCATCTTTGGTATCTTTGGTGAAGCAATGGCTACATTCTTGAAGACCAGTCTGTTAGTTAAAAAAAAAAAAAGTAAAAATAATTTAAAAGAGAAGTTCTTCTGGAGGAAAGGAGTAATTTTCAAAAATAGGAGCCATCACAGAACTGATTGGTACAACAATCTTTAAGAAAGGCCAAGCTTTCAAATGCCCTTTTCATCAGACATATCTTGAAGGCATTTCTTGTGGCAGCACAGGAAATTCACACTCTTGGATGCAGGTTGGTTTGCAAATCAGCCTTAATGATCTAGTGAATAAACCTTGTCTTTTCTGGTGGAGAGCTGCTGAATTTCTGCTGGAAGGAATAAAGGAGATACTGACACAACCAATCCCACATGAGGAACAGTTTTGAAATGTTCTTTCCACAGCTAATTTCTTGGTCTGAGGAGGCTGTGAGCACTTCTCATTGCCAGGATCATCTGTTACAATCCAGTTTGGACTTTGCACTGAAAAGTGTAACAAATCGTCAAGTGGTCAGTGAAAATGGGTATTTCACTTCAAATGAAACCCCTCACTGACTGTAACAGCTTGCACAGTCATGTAAAATGTGGAGGCCCACCAGGCACACTAGTAGGTGGAACATGCACATGAGGCCACACCGAACCTGCCTTGAGCACACAGCTAACCCGCAGATGACACGGGATTCCTGGGGACATGCCACATGAAAGCAGGGCTACTGGTCCAGGATGGAGACATGTCAGTACAGCTGGCAACAGGGCACTCCGTAGCCCTGGAGCTGGTGAGAACAGCAAGAATTGGCCAGTGGTGCTACTCCACCCTGCAGACCAGGGAGCTGAGAAAGATATGTACCTTTTTGTAATTACACATACGGGGGACTAAAGAAATAATTTATAAGAATTTGCAAGAGGTTACTTGCAATTTCGGAGCTCATTCAATCCAACCTCTGATCTGCAAATTTCAGAGACTGAGAACTGCTATTTTCTCATCATTCCATTTTTTGTTAGTAGTGAAACATTACAAAAGAACCCTCTGAAATGTTACAGTGTTTATGAAGGGTCCAGGCCTTTGCTCAGTTCTGCTACCTCTCTGGTTTGGAGGGAGATGAAATCAGGGGAAGGATGGATGAGCTAGACTTTGCCCTTTGCAGAGTTAATAATGAAATCAAGACTCAAAGCTTTAGGCCACCTGCTTACAGTCCGCTCCCATCTCTTCTAAAACCCCACAAACCCATCAGCAGCACTTAAACAGCTTATTATTACATACAAATAAACTCCAAATTGTTGCATAAATGACAATCTGCTCAGGTACAGATGGTTTTAACAGTTATTTTTATACTCTGTTATTAAGTTAAAAAATGAATACTGAGCATTCTGACATTCAGTCAGATCACTGAATCAGTACATGGTACAGCAGATCCCACTGAGCCAGAAGGAAAAAGACAATTTCCTGCTGAACAGACAAATGTGTAGCTGGACATCTCCTTTTTTTCTGTTCTTTCCTTTTTTTTTTTCTTTAAGAACTAATGCTTGCAGACTACATGAGAAATCCTAACACATTTATAGGTTAGACTGAACAATGGGAGAGGTCAACTGTTTGGCAAGCAGATCTGGACTCCATAGTTAAAAATTTTACAGCAAGTTTACTAACAGGGGAGCAGAAATACCTTATTCCATGCCCCATGGAATGCCAGACAAATACTTGGCAGATGCTATTTTGTCTTTTTATGTTTTCGAAGATAATGCAAAATTGTCAAGGCCTCATTTTAACAAAGGCGTTTTGAATAATTTTTGGCACATTTCCTTATCATATGTCTTGGAAAGCTGATCCATTTTCTTAAAAAAATAAAACATTTTATAAAAAATAAGATCTATAGAGAGAAATATATTAAATTAATTGAAAACTGCAAAAGGTAGAATGGGATTAAAAGCTAGAACATGTTAAAATATCCAATGTACTCTGGGAAAGAAAGTACTCAATTGAATGTAATAATCTCAATGACAACTTTTAAATAATAATAATAACAACATCAACATTGTTTTCATTAAGGCATGAAAAAAAACCCCTAAATCTTACAGAAAATGTCCCTTCTCCCTACAGACCTTATTTCTCTTCAAACATCAGAGCTAAAATAAAGCTTCTAGCTCTTTCCCTCAAAGTAATTAAGGAAAATCAGTCCCATTTCAGGAAAACAAGATTTGCAGAAGTGCAGTGATTCACCCAGGAATGCCCATCTCTCTTCTGACTTTCATTCCAAAAGCAACGCATTTCAAGTAAGAGTGCTCTCAAAGTATGTGAGCACATTTTTCATTGCAAAGACCGAATTCAACTAATTAGGTCAAACTATTATGCTTAAAGATTACGTCCAACCCACTTGTTTAATACTTCCATTAATCTCTGGAGTAAGAACAAGAAAGAACAGTTATTCTTTAAATACAATTCCAGAAAACACTGTGTGGGCTTGTGCAGCGTGATCGCGAACAAGTCCTCCAGTGTTAAAAGAATTTAGGGCAAATACCAAGAAAAATACATGTACTCACTCTGCAGCAGCCAACAAAATGCAGCTGTGTACTGTTAAATACAATCAGTGAAACAAAAGGGGCATGCTTGTAACAGTGGCAACTGCGTGGGTTAGCGAGAAAGAGTCCACTCTTATGCAGGAGCATTTAATGTTTCCTTCCCAGGCTCTCATCTGCACTTAAACTGGAGCATGGCAGAGTCCCTTCATCCGATCGCCTCTACAACAGCATTCTGAGGCCATTACATCAAAGAGGTCTGCAAATAGCTTCAAATCAGTTTGGACATGCTCAAGTGTGGCAACAGCCCAAGTTGATGGAAGCTGTATTGGAGCGCAGTTTTACAGGTAACTGACTCACAGGCGAGTGCCGTGTCCACCACCCGTCTGAGGCCTGTGTAGCTTTGTTACACTGGCACAACCAGAACGGTAGCAACGTCCCACCGCTTTGAGAAAGTATCACTACAGATGATGCAAAGTACTAGAAAATTAAGAAAACTCTTCTGCTAATTACATAAGTGCATGGAACTTGAAATATGTGGTGAGAAAATGATCATTTAAGTAAAGTCAAAAGCTTTCAGGAAACAATGATGAATAACAGTAGGCATCCAAAGGCTGAAAAGGGTATCAGCAGAAAAGGGAAAGACTGGTTGCTCGTTGATTCATTACTTTCCATACATTACTCTCACCAGAGAGTAATAAAAATATGTATCTATAGAAGATAAACTGGATAGTTTATCTATCTAGTTAGGGATAGGGGAGAGGACAGAGGAAGAAAGATAAAAAAGGAGCCTCTGTACCTTAAAACTTTTTCTCTTCTGGGTCCAGGGTCTGCTGCTCAAATCTCATGTGGTTCTATTTCACCCCTTCCGTCTTCCTCCATTAAAAAATTCATTGTCATCACTCAGCCCATTATTGTTTGTTAATTACTGGCTTTAATAAATCCAATTGTTTCATATCTTTATTTGTATCAGAATTCAGGAAAGCTCAAAAATAAACCACATCAAAAGCCCAGACTAAGATACAGAAGAAATGTTTCTCAGCACTTTGGCACGTTAAGTTACATTAATTCAGTGACCACAAGGAACGCCACTGATTAAAGTCCCAGTTAGTACCAGCTGCTGCTAACAAACTCTGTAACCACAGGGTTTGGTAAAACACCAGCTTGAAATACGCCTGCTTCCTCAATACAGCATCTTTCTAAACACATGGCCAAACATATGACAGTGCTGTACATTGATGAGTTGCTGCACAGTGGCATAGGGTGAGCTCCACATGTCCCTTTTCACTGAAATTTAGCATTTGCTGTTTGGTTTTCCCAAACACTTTTGATTGGAATCTTACCAAGAAAACCCACCCCCAAGTCCCCCCTCAAAAAAAACAGAAAAAGAAAAGCAGCAATCTGCTAGTAATGAATTAACATGTACTTTGTCTTCCTGTTCCTCATCGAAAAATGCAAACTAAGTGCTGAGGCAAGTAACTTCTGTGCTGAAAATTGAAATTATAAACCGCCTTCCATCAATACCAAGCAAACTGAAAGCTGATGCTAATACATCTCCAAACTAGAGTTCTGCTGCTTTGAAGCAGAACTTTTTGAGTCATTCAACAGTACTGAGTATACTCAGTTTTCAAGAGAAATACCTAGCTTTCAAGGGAAAAAACAAGCACTGAGCAAATGAGAGAATTAGAAATCTAATTCCAGTGAGATATTTCAGGAATGTTTCCCAATCTATAACTTACCTCTTTGAATTTGTGAGCAAGCTTGTTGGTGTCCACATCACTGGGAGAGAACATGTCATCATTCTCAGGGAGATCAAACACTTCAATAGCCATGTCACCTCCTGGAAGGACAGGTCCCATGTCTTCATCTTCTTCATCTGTAGCATATTCACCTGTCTTAATTTTATAGCATTTAAGAAATTCCAGTTATCCTCTTATTAGGCAGATACTGTTCAAAGAGTAATTAAGCTACTGTGCAAACCCAGCATACTGCATACAAAAGTTTATCTTCTTCATTAGCTATAACTCCAGTACTTATTAATTCTACCAGGCATTCTCCACAGCAGTATTTCAGAATATCAAGAGAGAGGAGAAAACAGTATCTTTAGCACTAGGAATTTAGTGCTTAAGCATTACTGGCTCTAAATTTCAATTGTTTTCATCCTTTTCCAAGAGAGGCCTCCTTTCCACAAGAAGAACTCTGCAAATTTTCTCAGATTTTAACAAGGAATCTTTTCCAAACAGAAATAAAAGGACAACAGGACGAGAGGAGCTTGATTAGTCTTTTTAAAGCCATCTGGAGGAAACAATTCTCCAGTGACATTCCATGGTGAATTTTAAAATCCATTGGTTTGTTCCTTATAAACAAATTAACAATAGAAAAGTAACACCCACACAGAAAAGCTACAGCAGGAAAAAGAAACCGAGTGTCAAGAGACGAGTTCAGAGACTGAAGTCAGTTCACTGAATTTTCACTGAATAGGGAGCTTCTAACTAGTTTTAAACAGAAAATGTGGATCTTTCTTGGGTTGGTAAACCATGGGATGTGAATAATTTGCTGAAAAAATAGAATTAAAAAAATTCATATGCTACAATCTGTACCTCAAGATTAAAGATAAAACAGCAATATTGCAGGGGAAAAGCTCACAGTATTAAACCTCAAGTTGCCTTGACAATCTTCTGCACATCTCATCTGTGCTCATGCCTCCCCATGCCTAACATGCCTGGGTACCACTCTGCTTCGGTGGGGCTCTCTCTGGAAGCCGGAGTACACAGCACACTGATCACAAGCAGCCTGATGGCATGGCGAATGACTACACAAACATGTTGCAAAGCAAACACTTCCCTCAGGGCCACATCTGGATTTATAAAGCTTGGGACTCAAAAAATACATGGAAAAGGAAGGGTGGGGAAAGGGGTGCAGTCCTTCTCGTGTTTATACAGCAATAATACCAAAATCCGAGAGAACTACTCAAGTTTTTGTTCATGAGCTTTCAGCTCCTGAGATGAAAGCACATAATATTACCAGGAGCATACTGTCAGTACTGCTAGGATTATCTACTAGAGTAATTTTTTTGTCAAAAGAACTTTTCAAAACAACAGGGAAGAACTCAGATGTCCAAACAACAGTTCAAATCTCAACTTCCCACCTTAATTTAGTTTCCCAGATGTTGTTTATGCTTATGTAAATGTCTCTCAATTAAAAAGCAGTGCAAGGAAACTTGCTAAGTCTAAGTGCAGAAGTAAACACAGAAGAGGTATGTGTCCAACAACAGGGTCATATAACTGCAATAAAACATCACCATTTCTTGGACAAGTAGCACCTAGAATGGCTTCAATTGGAAGGGACTTTTTAAAGGACATGAAATGTCTATATTGTCCTTTTTTTTTTTTAAACCACTAAAGTTTTGAAAAGAAAGCCAAAACACACATAAAGCATTGAATGGATTGGAAAAAATCTTATATTAAAAGAACTATGGAAAAAAAACTATGGAAAAAAACCCATTCATACTTTAAACATCATCATCAATGCACATGACTTCTTAGAGAGAACTCTGTTTCTATAAATGGTTATATATTCTTCAAACAGTAACTGTCTACTTTACACACTTTATCTGTACAAGAATCTCAGTAATCTTCAACCAAAAAATCCAGTTGTTTTTGCTTCTTTTTTTCTTATTTTAAACAGAAGCAAAGAACACATGATCCCTCTCAGTGGAATTCTGTCATGTTAGCATCGCAGCTAAACAAAACAACACCTGAAATAAAATACATCATTTGTATGTCTAGATCTCACATACACAAAATCTTCTGTTATGCTACACTTGTAGGAACTTCTGCTTCTGTTGTGTTCCTCACAGCTACATGCAGTTACTGCCTAAACAGAAATTTAGGCTTTTTCCAGGAGCGTGTAAATGTAACACCAACTTCACACCCCATATCGGGGTGTGGAGAAGCGGAACAACTAACCCTAAAATGTCAGTGGGATTTCAATGAAATGAGTAACTGTGGGGACAAAATACTAACACAATGCATGTACTGTCGATTTTGCAGTCATTATCCCTGAAAAACTGATAATATCATGATACACAACCATCATTTCTATGTGAAAAAATCATCTTTGTGGGTCCACCAGCAATGGCAAGGAAATCCCTGGAGCATGCAAAGAGAAGGCAGAAGTAGGATTGTTAACTAGCAAAATCAATCCCAGTTTACATAAAAAGCCCACATCTGGCTCAGCTACATATGCATCTTAAAGGAACGTATTAACTTAATGCAAAATCCTAATTATATTTACCAGTTTGGTAAAAGAATAAAGCAGATCACTTCTGTCAAAACTGATCCCTCCGAAGACTTAAAGTAAAAGGAAGTAATTCATACAAAAAGAAAAATGAACACATAAAATCACAGAATCATAGAATGGCATGAGTTGGAAGGGACCCCAAGGATCATAGAGTTCCAACCCCCTGCCACAGGCAGGGCCACCAACTTCCAGGCCTGGATCTACACAAGGTTGCTCAGGGCCCCATTCAACTTGGCCTTGAACACCTCTAGGGACAGGGAATCCACCACCTCTCTGGGCAGCCTGTTCTAGCACTTCATCACTTTCCCTGTAAAAAAACTTCCCCCTAAATCCTAATCTAAACCTTCCTTCCTTTAGCTTTAATCCATTCCCCCTTGTATGATGGACTAACTTATATTGGGTAAATATTCAAGAGCAGGCAGTATTCTCCTGGCTGCAGGAGCCAGTGTTTGAAAAGGGACATCAGGCAGCTTACAATGAACACAAAGGAAAATCTTGCTTCAGATGGTACATAATGAATGCCAGTGGGCACAGTAATTTTTGTTTCAATTAATGCAAAAAGTAGTCATCAAAGTGAAGCACTGCAGTTTGCTCAGGTAAACAAGACAGCAGGATGGCACACACACGTTGCTGAGCACAGAAATAAATGGGACTTCGGCTTTTGTCTCCAGCAGAAAAGGGTCTGATCTTACAGTCACATGAAACACAAATGCAGGTTCAAAAGAAACGATGTGTACTTTACACAAATACGTGTGATAAACTACACGAAGCACACTTTCCCTGAGAAAATGATCTTTGCTGGCTTCTGCTTCACATGAAACTATTAGAAGCTTGTTCAGACCCTGCACCAATACGCTAGAATGGAAATTCAGTGGTTTACAAGAAGCAGCAAAGCACAGACAAAAGTTATTTTACTTAAAAATTACAAAGCCTTGTAAGGAACAGTAGCTCATGTAGCTGCCTGAGGTTCCCTGCAACAAATTTTGTTTTCTTAGCTGACAAGAACAATATTTTTGTTACTCAATAGTTAATAAAAACTTACATGCTCTTGAAGGAAAATCTCAGACTCTTCAGTTTGTATTGGTGAGCAAAACTCATCCATGCAAAAGACCTAGTTCTCATTTCAGCAGCACCTAGAGCTTAAGCTTACCCCATCCCCAGCAACAGTTTCCCATTTTAGCCTTTCAATTTTGCTACATGCTATCACAGCCAATAGCGTGAAATTATCTTTGCCAACATGAACTGCAATTTCCCACTTTAAAAGGGAAAATGTGTTACTCACATTGTTTAACTGCCTTGTAAATTCTTGAAATGGGCCTAACTCTCCCAAGCAGAAAGAAGGAGCAGCAGCACCAGCCAGGATAATGCAGACAGACCTTCCCCAAATCACCATAACAAAGGCTGCATCAAGCTAAATCTTTTATTTGTGTTGAAACTCTCTCACCATCATGGAACACTATTTGTAGAACTATAAAAATAACTCAAGCCCACCTCTTAATTGCATTTTTTTTCATGCTTTATACTTAGTTCTTTCAAAGGAGCAAAGAAAAATATAATGCTATTGTATCAATCATCACTTTTACAGGAGTGCTTCATATTAATGATGTTGGGAAAACTGTACTCTCTGAAAGCTCTTGTTTAACAAAGGTATTCTTTGAGTGACATTCAAGCACACTGCAGTATTTTTCTTTTCCTGTGTCAAGATTTGCTTCAATGGTTCTAATGTTACTTTGCTCTCTGAACGTCCTGGTAAATGGGAATTTAAAATGAAAAAATATTCAAATGCCTATTAGTGATATTAAAATACATTAAAATGTCACTTGCATAAAACTACTTGTCCATGCCCACAGAGTGAATAGAACTCCGGAGTATGTTATTAATTTCACATACTGCGTCACAATAAGCAGGTTTCCAGGGACACAGGTCATCTGCTTCATGTGGCTTTTGCCACTCACTGCAGAAGATGAAGAAGATAATACCATTTTCAAATCAAAATTCCAAGAAATGGCAGAATTTTACTAAAATGTGCACAGAACACTGTTGTTAACACAGGGCAATCAAAAGGTTTCAGTCAAGGATACAGATTCAGGTTGTACTTAAAACCCTAAGTAGGAAATTCAAAGAGAGTATCTACTTCAAACCTTTGAGTTTTGTTTTCTGACAGGATACAACAAATCAAGAGGATGTGGGATTTTAGGAGCTAGATGAACTGGTGATGAGTAAGCTCTGCAGCAGCCTATCTAGAGGCAGCATCTGAAACACCATCACGAAATGCTGACACTGCCTATTGGAAAGAGTACTTGAGAAATAACTCCACTTGGCTCCTGGGAGGTTCATGACAAACTGTGAGCTCTTGCACATTTACCCTGCTTGTCTTTGCATGGACCCCATTGTGGGCATCCCCCTTCTTTTAGTGTTTGTCAGTTCTGCACATGGTTCTGCTGTCTCCATGCAAAGATTTCAATGAAGGAGCACCCAAAAGCATCCTGCAACCCTGTGATGACCTGCAGTCCACAATAACAGGAGATTCTGAAGTGCAAGAATGCAGGGCATTTATATAGTAAATGATGTAACTTTTGGGAACACTATGTGTGTTACTGTGGACCTTCACCAACAAGTAAGTCATTTAACACTTCCGCAAGGCAATGGAATGAGAAGTTGCTGTGGGCTAACAAGTGTCTGTCTAATTTAGCATCTGACTCAAGTTCAGTGCACACTGGTTTTTGGAAGTCAAAACTGACTCTCTAAAGAACTCAGATCCTTATAAAACAGCTGGTTGATTCTTGGGTTATGATGAAGACTGCCCCAAATTTCAAAACAGAGGAAATATAGCCTGCTGGTGGCACAGCAAGATAAAACACCAGGACTTGCAGATGCCTGGTACACACTCTCCTCCTGTGATTTGACCAGCTCTATCAGTCACGTGCAGTGTCTCAAACACAGATCACTGATACTCTGCTCTAGAAACCTGGTATGTTATTGCTGTCCTTGTGGTAAAGTCTCTTGAGGTTCAGAATTTGACAGCCTCAATGAAGGGTTGACTACAGATCCCCTTCTTGTTTATTTATGCAGCATTGTAGATAGATACCCATGTTACTGTATTTTAAGAACTGTATGAAAATGAACAGGACAGTTTGATAGCTCTGACACTGAACAACTCTCTGCCACCTTAGCACAAAACTCCTTACACTGCCAATCCCAATACTCCTGAGCTTCATGCAGTCAGAATCACTATCACTCTGAAGAAATGGACTCAAAAAGGTAGGGTTTTTTGTACATGTGTGGATATTCATTCAGACAGTGTAAATTAAGATTTTCTTGCCCAAAAGATGCCATGCATACCAGAGCCAGAGATGTCAGGGCTGGCAGTGGCGTCTGGAACACAGCAACACAAGCCCAGCCACCTTTGCCCTCACAGAGCAAGGTGAACTCAAAGAAGTAATGCTCGTATTTGACAGTAAATGGAGCAGAAGTGCTTGTGGTAACCAAAAGTGTCTTTGAACTGTGTCTAATGTGCATTAGATCACAGTTTCCATTGTGTCAATTGCCTGGGAATGGTGCAAGTTGTGTGAGTTTACTTGGGTGGCATAGTGAGGTGACATGACAAAAAAATTAAAAAAAAATCAGGATTGCTGCAGCTTTCCATTAAAATCTACTTCTGATAAGCCTCCAGAAACTACATGTGTATTCTGAGAGCAAGGCTTACCAACCCCCCTCCCAAATATCTGTATGGCATCAAGCAGGAAATGTGTATGACCTTTGATGATCCCAATGTAGTTTTTGAGAACTGAAGCACTGCGTTTGCTCTGAAGCCTAATTGCTTCCCCTTTCAGAAGAGATCTTTCATCTCTGGACCTCCCCTGGTAGATGTCTTTTCCTTTCCTCACACATGGCATAGGAGTCCTCTGCACTGCAAACGCTAACGGCCAAAAAGCACGTCATGGTCACAGAGGTGGTTATCATCCTCAGTGTAGTGCTACAATTAGAAAAGATGCCTTTAACTCTGTTAGCTACTTGCCCTATCTTATTTTCTCTCTACCATCCAAAAGCACTACCAATAAAAAACCCTGCATTTAGTATTTTTGTGTTAAAACTTTATGCAGTGAAGAGGACTTTAGAGTTTGTAACCACTGAATTGCAAGGACAAGCTGCATCACAAGAAGTATCTGATACCTACACATCCCTCTCCTCCTCTTTCACTACTGTGCTGAGAAACACCTGCACAGACATCAGTACAAAAGTATCACAGTCAGCATCAGCACAGCAGTAATACCTGCTGAAGGCTGAGCTACTACCAGGGTCGGTATTGACCTGTATGGTTTGAACAACACTTCCTTTACTGCCAGATCTTGAGTTACGGCATCTGTGTGGTGCATGAAGGTAGGCAACACAAGCCTTTTCTGCAGGTGGATGCATCCTCTAGGTAAAAGGAGTACCGCATCCACTACTCACACAGGGATGTCACACATTCCTCACCCTGCGAGAGAGTACACAGCAAGAAGGATTTATACTTCAGGCATTTAAGACACACCTCTCCTGTCACAGGTCTTCAAACCCTGACATCTACAGCATGCTATGATGAGCTGTGAGAAGTCTTGTGTTCCAAAGGCCAGAGGGAGTTGCCTCTTGAGGAGGAGATAAGCTATCTTCAAGAAATCAGTCAAGAACTTGAATTCTGAAGAAAGAAGAAGCAGCAGCACCAGCCAGGATAATGCAGACAGACCTTCCCCAAATCACCATAACAAAGGCTGCATCAAGCTAAATCTTTTATTTGTGCTGAAACTCTAAACTAAACAATTCTAAACTAAATAGAACTTGTGTGCTTCTAAGGGTTGAGAAGGAACAGAGAGGATATGGATTTTCTAGCCTTCATAGTCTCACGCAGGTACACGTACATATACATCCCCATTACATCTAAGTACAATTTGTATTTATATGAGTTAAATATGCACCTATGACAGGATTCATTCTAACACATATTCCAATATTTTTAATATCAGTGGACATTAAAGTAACTGAAGCATCTCCGGGCCTAGACAGGACTTTTTCCCAGGTCTCCTGGACACTTCTGATTGTTCTGACCTATTGTTAGTTTAACAGTATGTTTCAAACTCCGAGTGTTCCCTGATTTTATCTCCAAGTATTTTTTTCCCATTTCACTGTTTAGAAGCCCTCAGTACCTAAAAAACCCCTAAACTGAAATAAATGCACTGTGTGAATCCCCTGTCTCCCCCACTGCCTCCTTCCTCAAACAAACCAAAACCATCTGCCCTGAGCAAAACCCCACTAATACATGGTGTCTGGCACTTCAAGTAACATTATTCAAGACAATGGGAAATGAAGATGGTATGCTTGAACTAAGTGGCTTGTTACAGCAACAGTCATTTTACCTTAACCCAGCAGCTAATTTAGGGAGTAAGACAGACAGCAGTCTCTGAAAAAGATCTCTCCTTAATCTTTCCAGGCACCTTGGTATTTAGGTATATTCAAATTTTAAAGGAATGGAAGAAACTATGTAAAATTTACTGAATAAAGCCAATGATAGCTTCAAAAACTTTACATTGGGGTATCAGGCACTAATCATAAACACTAATACACTCTTTGACAAGGTAGATAATTCTTTATCCCACGGATGATCTGTTCACAAAAAGCAGTGTGTGGATGAAGGTGTCCTACCTAAAAATTTTAGAAAACTTCTCAATGTTCTCAATTAAGAACAACATCAGTTCCTTTAGGAAAAAACAAAGGTGCAAAACTTCCCCAACCCCCTAAAAGTTAGAAGGTGATTTTTACCATTTTCCCCAAACCCCTCCTAATGTTTCAGTGCACAAGAAAACCAAATTTATTCCCTCATTTCAGACAAAGCATACACTTTCAGAAGAAGAGCAATGATTACAGAAGCATTGACTTATTTGATATTTGCCCTTCTGGAACAAAACAAACATTTTAAATCCATGCTGAAAAGCTTTTGAGTAACTTTGTTCTTCAAATAATATTCATCATCGAAATCCGTAAAAATCATCAGCAGAAGTATTGGAGAGGGCCAGAAGTTGACCTCTGAGCGACAATTAAAAAGCAGGAATTAGGAATAGAAAACAAAACATTAAAAAACACAGAATAGTTAAACACTAGACAATGTGTTACCTCATCATCATCTGCATCATACTGTGCATAATGCTGCTCCAGCAGCTCTCTCTGGCGGCGTTCTTGTTCTAGAGTTTGGCTAATCAGCTGCGCAACCTCACTCACTTGTCCCGGTTTTTCTCTTCCAATTACAAACCTATATAAAAACATTAGTGGAAAAATATTACTCTTATTGTTTTACCCAAGTTCTTGATTTTCAGCTGTGCCTTCTTCTTCAGAGACACATGGCTGTGATGGTTCTAAACGTGTTCTGTGACATTTGCCAGAAGTGCCCTATGTGATCAGTCCCTGATGGTATTTACAGGAGTGTGGGGGGAAGTGACCCCTGAAGCCTACATCCCACATGTCAGCAAAAAAGATGTGATCAATTTCACCTTTATGGACACAGACCTAGTGTGGGTCAATTAAAAAAACCCTTAAGAGCCACACATTTTCCAGGAGCCTACAGAAGACAAGATGCACAGTCACAGCCTAGACAAACTTCTGGCAGCTCATAGGGAAAGGTACATGCACCAGAGAAACTTCTTTCTCTATCTTGACTTAGAAGATGGAGACTTGACTTCTGAACTTTTATATTTTCCTTCAGTCTCTAACAGTGAATCTAATTCCACATTTTAAAATCTGACATAGACACTACTTTCCTAATTTTAAGCTGTGTTTAAATCCTTTATTTCGTCAACTTCTGTTGCTAAGGAGCATTACTCTCCAGTTAGCTATGGCTGAACACTGGAAGCACATTTCTCTGGCTTAACAGAAGGCACAGCAAGTGCCTCCTTTCTTGAGAATTACAAGGACTGCTTTCCAGTCTTGCTTTCAGCAACTGAAATCCAGAATTGGCTTAGATTGTAACACTTCTTTTCACCACAGCAGTGTAACTGTAATTAGATATTTTGCTATCTATGGTATTAATGATAAACACCGATTATACAGTACCAACACTGTAAACTACTGAACAAAAGCACGATTTAAAGATGTCAAGCTGAAGGATTATTTTCTTAAAAGGCTGGAAAGACAATTAGGTAATTACAGGTGAAAAAAGTAGTATGCAGAGCTGAAAAGCACAATAAAGTGACACTGAGATACTGTGTACGGTAAATTGCTTCCACAACATTAGGCTCAAATGATGTATTTAATATATTATTGGAATGAGAGGTAGAAATGTGCATTGTATCTCATGTAAGAAAATGATTTTCATTAGTACTGCCTATCACTGTTAAAGTAATTTGGGATTTGGTGTTCATGTGTTAAGCCGACTTCCCCTGAGTGGGTGACCCTGAATGCACTTCCTATGCCAAACAATTTGTCAAACTCTAAAAAGTCAGGCACTATAGATAGCTTATAGAAAGATTATTTCAACATCATCAAAATATCCATGTCAGTAATTACTTCCAAAAGGGTAAGTAAGGTGAGAACGAGGGACTCCATTTGAAATAACGATACAAGATGATCTGAAAATAATTTGCAAGGAAGTGTCTTCGTTTAAAAACATTTACAGAAAATACAGCAGAAACTAGAACAAAATCAAAGAAAAGCATCAGCATTTTAATCCTGATCAAAACAGATCAGAGCCTGGCACTCATATGCTACAATTACGAAATCTGACATTGGTTCTCGTTAATGATAAAGACCTTGGGCTGAAAGAAAAAGAATGTTTCTTCATGGTCCCTATACTTCATCCGTTCTGCATACTGACTCATAGTCGGATCCTGTTTCCTCTGAATTTTAATTCTAGAGCCAAGTATTGCAAAGACTAAACCAGCCATGTTTTCAGTCTCAATGGGGAGGAACAAAGAACTTTTGATACTACTACATGAAATAAGAAAGGATTCAACCCATATCTGCAAAGTATTTATCTCCTCTATGTAAAAACAAGTTAAAAGAGAATATGGAAAAATCCCACTTCGATTTTAAATAAACACCTTAAGCAACATTATATATGTGTGTATGATTTATACAGAGAAAGCATCATATTTTTTAAATACATCAGCGAGATCACCAAAGTGGTAAATTATGAAACCACACAAACTGATGCAAATACTGTATTCCCTCCTGCCCTCTGCCTGATAGTTCATCTCCCCTAGAAAATAAGATACTTGAAAACTTCATACAATCATTTGTGTACACTGAAAACTTACAACAGAGAGCATACAAAGCATCTGAGGTCTGATAACTCTTGATAATTTAGGAGTGGTTTTGACACATCAGACTGCAATGCAGTAATATTTTCATACAGTCAAACAAGTTTAAATAGGAACTAAATCTGCTAAAGCTCATTAATTGAATTTTTCTTCTCATGCTAAAGCCACTCACAGTTTACAGTGGTGGGATTTTCAAGGCTTGGATCATATGTCAAAATGAAGTTCCTCAATGATACCTGAAGCTGTCAAATGATGAACAAATAAAAACCTCAAAGCAAGGACAAAGTTTAAATCAAATGTTTTCCAGAACAGAAATAGGCAAGGAATGTTTTATTTTCCTACAAATTACTGCTTCAAAGTGAGACATTTCCAAAGTGTTAAAAAAATAAATATTTAGAAGCATTTGGTCATCAATGTCAGTTGTAGATACAGAACTGTGTATTTGTAAAAAAGGAGTATTGCCTTGCCAACAATTACAGTTTTTACAAATTGAACCAAACCTTTTGCCATACTACACTCCTTGACCTTAAGAATACCTTGCTACATATAATTATGTTTAATTTGTAACTAAAATAAGCCATAAATTATAATTTTATAAATTAAAGAGAGATGAGGAAGCACTTCTCTCTCAGAAAACCCTAAAGGAGAGGCAGTTATTAAAATGCTCAGCATGAATTAGATCTTTATGCTTAGAATGGCTTTAAATACAAGAACTATCATAATCTGAAGTGTTTAAATACAAAGAGAGACATAAGGTTGTGATTCACTGACCAGAAAATTAGTCACTGAACCATAATATGCACACTTCAACAAAGTGGCTAATTATGTATTTCTCATCACTCTGCCTCACCAAAATTAAGCACATGCATTTCAGACTTGATTAATTAGTCTCAAGGGCCAAAAGTATTATAACAAGGCACTGTAAATTCTATCAGCAATAATATACTTGCGAAGCCGGTTATGTTTCTGGATGTGAGACAAATGAGGGTTTTAAAGCCTTTAAACTTCTTCACAATACTATTCCCTGTGATTATTAAAGCCAGCAACTGCAAAATAAACCCCAGCAAATCTGTGCAGCTGCACCCCAAGCCATCACTGTACTAAAAATCTCAGGCCATTACTGATTGTTTCTGATGTCCATAAAAAGGAGAGAACATCACAGAGAAGCAGGGCATGAACTGACCTTGATCTTCAGAGTTACCCACCATCTAGCTGAATTACCAGCTGTGAAATACTCTCTTTGGTCATCCTTAAAATAAACAGGGACAGAGCTAGGAATTTAATAATAATATTAATTATTTAATATTTGACTCTACCTCGGATTTAAGAACTAAAGGAATACAGTACCTGGATAAATTGAAAATTAAACTACAGTAATGGTGCTTAAGAAAAGCATTGGCTGCAACCCCTGCATCTCCTGCAATCCGGTCACAATTTAATGATTTTAAAGTACAGCTGTTATATGGCTTTCTGCATATTTCCATCTTTTATTAAACAAGGATCTGCAGACCTGTGCTTCCTGAAATAACAAATAAAAGAGTTTATTGATTTTTTTTACCAACCCGAGGAACCAGATAAAAAATATTTCCATTTTCAAAAGAACTTTGGTACTAGAACAATGTATGGAGGCACCAACTCTGTGACATAAAACTGAAATTCTGCAGCATGGATTTTTAGTGATTTATTCTCTGTGAACAATTTATCCTAAAAATGCCTCAGGCATTAAATGCTCAGTTTAAAATAATTTAGCATGGATTCTTCAAATTCAGAAAAAATCAAGTGAGACAACAGCAGACTCCTTCTAAGAAATAAAGAACAAAAATGAGGTTTTTTGATGCACCAGAATTCACATTTTTTTCTCCTAACCTTCCCTTAAATATAGTTTGGTCAATAAAAAAAGTAAAGTTCAATGTAATTGGGGAAGTTTTTACAGATGGGTTTTGAAAATGGTTCTCCTCTGATCTTTAAAGCACAAAGCTGCTTCTGCTACCATTTATCTAATTTACTTCAAGATGTCTTCAATTACTTACTCTGGCTGCTTCCATTAGGATAATAGCCATATAATTAATCCAAAGTGCTAAAAGTGGCGTGAACCCTGAAAGAAAGCGGTTTTATTTAGTTACAGCAGCGCAAGCTGGAACTTGTCTGGTTTTCATGAACAAGATCAAGCTCTCTGAAAAGATGGCAGCCTCAAATGCAGAGGTCGCTGGCTGATGTAAGGAATTCACAAGTTCCAAGGTTCAGTTATGCTTCTTCAATAAAATGATCTGAAACTGGTTACAAAGACTCTGAATCACTTAAACTATTAAGTTGGAAGAGAGCTCTGGTCCATCCCAACCCCCCCTAATTCAAAGCAGGGCCAACTTTGTCATGGCCTTGATCAGTTTTGAATCTCATGATGGGATGCAACTTGTTCCCATGTACTTTTTTTGGGCAGAAGCACCTAGTCAGAATTTCTCTTGCTGCACTTTGTATTCATTGCCTGTTACCTTCTTACTGTTGTCGTGGTTTAACCCAGTAAGCTTTTAGGTTTTACCAGTCAGGTAAAACAACCACACAGCAAACTTGATACAGATGCCTTCTGTCTTAGGCCTTTAAGTCCACCCAGCTCTCCCCTGCACCAGGGACAAGTGTGTTGACACTGCAATTTTTAAAGCTATTAGCTATAACAAAGAAGAACTGAGGGTGATTGGTAGGAGGAAGTAAATAAGGTTTGCCTGAAGATTAGTTATGGAAGTGACCCAAATTAACACAAATAAAGCCCATGTAAAGTCTAGCGGAGGATGCCAGCTATGTTAAGCCAACACAGAAGAGGAACTATGGGGAAGAGCCTCCACTGGCCCTGGAGACAGAGCTACCAGTAAAATGACCTATTGTGCAGAAGTTCATTAGCTTCCATCCTTGCCCTGAGACCCAAGATGAAGTAAGCCACGTTGCTGTATCCTGAGTTTGAAAACAGACAGCAGGACCCTGGCTTATCAGTGATCTGAGCCAACCTGTGTCCTTTTGCCCAGTCAACAGTCAGGATAGGTATGTGGAAAAATGAAATCCTTGGCCATAGCATGAGGTGTAGGTAACATGCAACAGTAATGTCAAGAATGAGATGTATGCATAGTGTGTGCTGTGTTACTTGCTATTGTTACTGTTGAAGTAGTGGTTCAGAATAGAGTATTTTTAAACTACTCATAAGGATAGAATGGAATAGAACAGAACTGTTTCAGCTGGAAGGGACCTACAGCAATCTTCTAGTCCAACTGTCTGACCACTCCAGGGCTGACCTAAAGTTGAAGCACGGTACTAAGGGCATTGTCCAAATGCCTCTTAAGCCATGACAAGCTCAGGGTATCGACCACCTCTCTAGAAGCCTGTCCCAGTGTTTGAGTACCCTCTCATAGTTTTTATCACCCTCTCAGTATGCTTCTTAAGGTCCAGTCTAAACTTCCCCATGAGCAGCTCTGAACCATTCCCCCATGTCCTGTTACTGGATACCAGGGAGCAGAGCTTAGCACCACTCTTTCTGTTTCCCCTCTCAGGAAGCTGTAGAGAGTGATGAGGTTACCCATCCCTCAGTCTCCTTTTCTCCAAGCTAAACAAGTCCAGAGTCTTTAGTGGCTCCTCACAGGACATTTTTCCACCCTTTCTCTGGACCTATCAAGGACCTGAAAGTCCTTCTTAAGTTGTGTGGTCCAGAACTATGCATGGTACCCCAGGTGCGGCCATACCAATGCTGAATACAGCCAGGTAACCATCTCTCTTTCCCAGCTTAGTTATAACAGTGTTCAGTGCACCCCAGGATGTGGCTTGCCATCTTGGCTGCCAGGGCGTGTGGCTGCATCCTGCTGAACTGCTGCTGCCACCAGCATCCCCAGATCCCTTTCTGCAGGGCAGCTCTCCTGCCAACCCTCTCAGAATTTATACTTATGCCCCATGTTACTCCATCCCAGGTGCATAATCCAGCATTTGGACTTAAACTTTTTTTTTTTAAACTATTTTTCCTTAATGTTATTCATTTACTTTAAAAAAATTAATAAGTATTTGAATTAAACAAGGTCTCATCTATTTCACTTGTATAACCATACTCATACTGATCAAACTGTCAGAGCACACTGGTTGGACTCAATGATCTTGATGGTGTCTTCCAAGTGAAACCATCCTATGATTCTGAAGACTGCGATACAGTGCATGGGTGTCAGGCACTAAAGGCATCAAGAGCCACACATGAATCCTTGCACTCTAGTGCCATTGCTGCTCTGTGACAAGCCATTTCAGAATGTAGGAAACATGAAGATGTCCCTGCAACAATATCGAGGTCATTAGCCAGTCTGTGGAAAAACTGAGGCAAAGCAGTCATTTGTTTATCTCCTGTTTTACTGCATCATTTTCAACAAGCTTGGTTCCATGGAAGAGAGTAGATGTTACTCAAATAGAGTTTTGCAAGACTTTTGGCATGGTGTGCTCTTGTATCCATGTATTTGCAAACACCAAACAGGTTTCCTGGGCCCTTTTACCCTTCAGAGCAGTGTCCTGTGGGATCCTGCCAAGCAGATCCCTGTACGAGCCAGAATTTGCTCTCCTGAAGTCCAGTTCTTAAACTCCAGTATTTTAGCTTTGATGCGATTAAAACTGCCATTGACTTTCACTGAAGAACTGTTTCTACCTTGTTCATGAGTAACAAATTTGGCAGACAGCCTTGATTGCCTCATTGAACACTTGTGTCAAGAAGCTGATTATGATATACTCCAAAAATTTCCTGGATTACATACACCCAACCATGCTCTCCTTCCAGTAGATGCTGGAGCAGTGTAAGTCCTCCATAAGTCCCTAACCATAACCTCTGAATTTGCTTGTCGCTGGTTCCAAAGCAAAGGCTAAGTCACCATTCCTCCTGTCTAAGATCATGGGACCTGTTGGCAATCATGTCCATGTCCCACTTTTTCAGGTAGACTCCTCCTTTCCCCAGCACATCTCATTCCTTAGAGAAGGTCCATACAACAACCAATACCTCCCCTGTAACATCAGCTGCACAAACAGGGGCTGACCTGTGTCCAATCCTACCTGACTGGCATGATCAAGGAGAATACTTCTCATGCCTTTCCACCCTAGATCCCAGAGCACAGTGACATACTCAAGTTCTTCCTCAGCAGTACTAATTGTTCTGGTGGAGGAGCAGCAAAGCAATAGCATTAAGGCAGGAAGAGCCTCAGCAGTCTCCCCCCAGCATGTTGGATACAAGCCCCTGATAAGCTGCACTGCTATCAACGCTAAACGGATATAGAGTCAGGCAATTACAAAGCCATGTAAAAACCCACACACCAATATTAATGCACTTAGATTAATTATTACCACAGAAATAAATTCCAGTCTGGGGTCTCGCTGACATATTAGTTCTATTCAAGAGTACTTCAAATTAGCCATGGGATTCGGTGTTCTGGCATCTCTCCAGGATCTGGTCCTTCCACTGTTCCGCTCTTCTGAGAGTGCAGGCAGAGAATCTCTTCCAGCCAGCCTGACAGCCTCCCAACACTATGCTTGCATAAAAGGTTTTCTTAAATACCTGGTGATCATTTAATCAGCTTTCTTTAAAGCACCACACAATTCTTATAGAAATGGGTGGTTCAAAGAAATGCATCTGCAAGTCTGTACTTTAAGGTACGTCAGTACAAGTGAAGCACATACATCAGTTCAAAAGGTGCAAGTGCTATGTGGGAGTACTTCTAAAACTTGACTGCATTTTGAAGTAAGTTCTGCATTCCCTCACCCTTATCCTTGCTGGCATCCAGGAACAAAATACAGATGGGTCACAATTAAGCTGCTGAGTTCAGGATATATCCTTCATCCAGATGATTACGGTCCATATACCACACTAGCTGTATCGCACTTACAACACAGTCCAGGTGTAGTCAACTGCTCCTACAGCATCATCCCTATGACTTCCTGAGTTATGCTGCAAGTGTGAATGGTGGGTATTTCTGCCCAGCTGCCACAGTGTTGTATCAGATTAATAAAGGTGCACCAAAACTGGACAGGAGCTTCCTCAACAACATACCGAACACTTTGAAAAAAATCAAGATATCATCTAAATAAACATTTATGTTGATATTTCAGTTGTAGGAGTAGGAGGTTATGCTTTGATCCAACCAACGCGAAGATGAAGTGATCCAAAATCTGTCAAGTTGTTCCTTGAAAGGAACAGAAAGGGAAAAGAAACAGACTCCTAGTGAAATCCATCCCTGCTGAATCTTATTAATTCATGTTACACTTAATTTTAAAAACAATGCTCTAGATATCTAGCAGGATGGTTGATAATTCAGCCAAAAAACTTTTTCACAAAGATTTATTTATGTATTTTGCACTCAAACATGTAATTTCCTGCCCAAATGTGCAGAAGTTTCATGAAATAACTTGCCATAAAATTAAAATTAGGAAGACCTGTGTTTATGCCAGTAATTAAATGGTGCCAAGGAATGCTCCCAAGCAATAGTAATGGATCATCTATACCACTAAATGGTCTCTGGAACTTGTCCCAGGTTAACTAATATTCTACCAAATAATACTCAGGCACAGCCCAGGAGTTAGCAAAGGCTAGGACTTAGCTTGGATGTCTCCAACAGTCAGTTTGGATATGGCCACCCTGCTCTGAAGGGTAAGAAGGTTTAGCAGTATGAGTGCTGACCACTCTAGTGCCAGCTGGCCTCAGCACTGAAGAACTGTCCGAGGCACAGTTCCTCTAGCACAACAGGCACAGCCAAGGAATACAAACCAGCGAAGCACTGATGAATGCAGTCTGACCTCACCGGTGCGAAGGGGGCACAGTGTTTGCGAGCAATTTTTCACATTAAGTTCAGCACACTACTCTTAGTAGTCTTGCAGAATGATTACCAGTGCTTGTAGGAGTTCTTTGTGGAGACCAGAAAGAAGAAAACAGCTCATATAATGGAATTTTTAGTATAACCATAGTGGAATAGACAGGAGAAATTCACACTAATTTGGTACAAGGCACTACGAGTCAAGTTTCTGACGGGTCCATGGTTCAGGTTTATCAAAGAAGTAAAACAGGCACCAAGCACACGTGGCTTTTTATGCAGCCTTTCTTAAAGTCCCAGCTCAGCAATCAGTACTACAGAACAAAGGACTTTCCTCTCCTCTTTCTTTTCTCTCCTTGGTTCTGGCATTTGGATTCGAGGAAAAAGACACAGACAAGGAAAGGAAGAACAAAACCATCACCTCCAGTCAGCAGAAAGACAATATAATCCAGCTCTCTGAATCAGACACAGATGATGGTATCTTTTGGTTTTGGGTCCTGTCTCTTACCCAGGACTGGGAAGATGTAAAAGACTCTCTCCTGTGCCTTCCATAATGTGGATCTGCAGTATGGACATTGCCTGCAAATGTTTCTTTGAAGGACACAGATGTTTCATAGGGCAAAGGCACAGGTAGGAAAAGTAAGAAAGAGCAGGAGAAAATCTGCGCTGGTGTGCACACTGCAAGAAGAGAAGATGATTATTTAGAGGAAGGAGACACAAGAATAAAGCAATGCTGTTCACTGTTACTGTGACAAACACTCCCACTGGGGTATACTGCTGCTGGCTAGATCCTGCGGTTGACTTCATCTGTCCTCTATACTGTCTTACTGCTTGCATAGACATGACTGTATAAATTACCTTTCCAGATGCTGTGATGTTAAACAAAACTAACAGCAGGCATGCAAATGCTGCTTTCTGAGGCAGTGCATTTTTCAGAAAAAAATCAGCTCAAGATGGGGTGAGGAAATAGCTGCAGAAGGAATAAATGACATAAGAAGTTGTGTTAATTAAGGAGTGAGCATTTTCACTTCTCATCCTTTAATTGCTTCTTCTATAAAAACTATCTGAAAAAAGTAAAAGCTTCATTCTTTTCTGAAAGGTTGCATTTGCAGTACAGAAGGAGAAAGAAATTAGGCTGTGAACTGGGAGTGGGAGTTGGGACAAAACCTTGCTTTGAATTAAAACCATCCAGATAAGAAAAAACCCGAAATAGTAATGTGATTTTTTATTAGAAAAGAGAATAGTGCAAAGCCCCAGGGTTTGATAGTTACACTGCTACTGCTAGAACCTACTCTTCAATGATCTAGAAGATTAATTAAACAGGGCAAAATTTGCTAACTAATGATTTAGATTCTGTATCAAGATGGGAAGACTTTAACGCATTTCAGCAGAATTTAATTAAACAAAACCTGGTAAATTCACTGGTAGGTTAGGATTAATACAATTAATTACTTTCATGGTGGTGCAAATCATGAGAAACCAATCAAGTTTCTCAGTGGTTCCCTGAAAACTTAAGAACTGACTCAGAAAGCATCCTGAGAGCATCCGCTCAGTGCCTAGCAACAGTTTGGAAAGCTGAGAAAATGTTTAGTCACATTCATACGACAGGATACGGAAGGAGGACACGGAATTCAAAACTCGCCTCTCCAGTAAACACTGAATTTTGTTAACTTCCTTAAAATGAGCCTTTCAGGGGAAACCAATAATGATAACAACACAAGCAGCACACGAAGGACTGGGATTTTCCGGTGACTGTCTCTCACGCAAGATCAGTACAGTTAAGTCTTCCCAGGACTATGTCCTCCTTTCCCAGGACCCTACCTTTGCACTAACCTTTGTATCCAGTGAGGCTGAGCTGCTCAGTATTTGTCCTAGGATAGACAGACTAGGTAAGCACCGTAAAAGGACAAAACTTTCTCTGTGGAAGAACAAGAGTTTCCCTCTGGAGGGTGTGTTCAAGGTAACTGAAAATAAAATTCCCTGGAGGCACACAACTCTCCAAGTGAGCTTTCTCTGGTGAAAACATCACAGTGCCGTAGCACCCTTTCATTATGTTAAAGAACATGTGAAAGAGTGGGGTCACAGACACTCAGCATCACCCAAGCAGCTTCAAAGGACTTCAGGTTAGCAGACTCAGAACCACAGTCCATGAGGAGACTATAAGCAAAGGAACACAGGAGAAGCTCCATGACAGGACAGGATTCCCACTGTCAAGCTGCCTCCTTATCCTGTCTTTTATGATTGCAGGCACCACTTGCATGCTGCAAACTGATGGATTACATCCTAAACGGGGTCAGCAGAAGCACAGAACAATTATTGATATTAGTCTGGCGCTGTCCTCTGACTGTTCCATTAATCTTAGAGCAGGGACGACACTCAGAAATATTAAAAGCCACCACACATTTCAAAGGAAAATCCCTCCTGTACATAATCAAATTGTCAAATCCACTAAGAAGAGGTATTAGTAAACTAAATAGTTAAGAAAAATTATAAAGAAGACAATATTTACATCAGTAGAAATAACACTCACAGTTGTATCTGCCAGATTAAAGTCACGAGGACACTAATTCTCATCCCTAAACCCAGAAGCTGATTGCCAGATGGGATTACGAAAGAATTCCCTCTTTCCTTGTCTCATAGGCTATCAGAATAGATCAGGTGGGTGCTGACTATCTTCCTATAAAGCAGAAAGAATAATGGAATTATCATCGGAAAAGCCAAATCAGTTGGGTCAGTGATCTTCCATTTTGGTATGATAACTCTTCTGAATAGTCTAAAACCTGAAACAATGGATAAAATAATCATAGCTTTTCTTTTCCTGCCCCTGTGAACCTAGAACAGTTCAAAAGGTAAAAGCCATGTCTTCATTTTCACAGATTCTTTACTGTTTCAGCTACAGACAGTCTGGATACATTCTTCTGGCAGACACACTGCAAAAATCTATTCTAGGTCAATGACTTCCACTGTCAGGATCATTCAAAGTGTTCAGAACACTCAGTGGAGAAAAATAAACCACTAAGTATTGGTACTTAGTAAGGTCTGTGAAGAGGTATTGACTGCATTTATTGTAAAGAATTAAGAAGTAGCTTTAATGTCATCCTGTTCATGAATGTCCTTTATTTGCAACTGATCTCACATAACAAACCCTGCTACAAAACCTAGCATGCACTTTGACTGGATTAAGGATAAAATGGCTGTATAGATGCATTATAAACGTGAAGCAATGCCAGGGAAACACACACAGATCCCTGTGTGTACAGGATGACAGGCAGAAGGAAGATACACACAGTTTATGCTGTGATCGCAAGTTAACTCCACTTATTCAAGGAGTTCTATAAAATCCACTAAACTGGCACTATTGAATGCAGGCATGTGACTAAGTCTGTATGTGACTTCTGTGAAAGAAGGGCTCAGGAAGTTGCCTTGGGTCTCATTAGGTAGGGTGTGTGATTATACATTGCCTACACACTCGTAGTACAGCTGGGACACTCGCTGCAAGGACGGCAGAAGGTATTTATATAGCAACAACCTCTCCCACTGCTCCTGCCTCCTGTGGTGACATGGATCATTACTGGCAGCTCCATGGGGACGTGCTCTCAAGGGTCAGCAGCACTGCTCACCATGCTGCCAGCAGGACAGCGAGGGATTTTGCCCCAGAAGATCCTCTTATGTTGTCCCTAAGGTTCTGGAGCAGGTCAGGTGCAGAGGTGAGCTCTATCTGCCAAAGACAGTGGAGACGAGGGATTTCTCCATTCCAGCTCTAACAGAGCTGTAAGTGGGAAAGAAGATCTGTCAGGCAACAATTGTTCTCTCCACAAAACGAGCAGCAGGCAGGGCTCTTTCGCCATGCAGCAAAAGAAAAGCAGTCAGCAAGACCAAAATACGTCATTTTCTTTCACATCTAAATTCATCAATATTAGTTCTCACTTGCTTTACAGGCAAACATTTAAACCTACAGTGAAACCAAAATGTCAAGCACCCTGAAATCTCCACACAACAACTTTGTGGAACCATTTCTGATTCTGAGCAGCTAAAGCCAATACAGTTCATCAATGCCAGCAGAGCATCAGACAACTCAGTAGTCCAGGACAAGCGAGGCAGGAACCTGCGCACCGCAATGCTCAGCCATCTCACCAAGTCTTGCTCACACCATACCACAAACCAAGAATGAAATAATGCATTTCTCACCTGGCCTGAAAAACATTTCAGTGTTTTTTTCCCCATGAAGATTTAAATGAATCAAAACCAGGGCGAGTTGCACCGAATTCCAGCCATTCCTTTCCTCTCATTAGACATAAGCATTAGTAAGATGTTGCTAACCACATAGGATGCCAGTGTGCATATAAATTATTATATATGCTTTATTTAAGGGCATTTTAATATTGCTTCATAATTAACATTCTATTTTAAATTTTATTTTTAATTTGACATTATTTTATGAGGTTTTTAAATCTAGTTGTCACATGAATGCACTGGGTCATTTTTCCCATGAAAGCTCAGTATCTTAAGATTACTTACAAGGAAGAATCTAGAAGCGCACACGTATCTCCTTGATAAATGAGACCCGTCAGAAGCCAGTGATCCCAGTGCACAAAATACATAGTACACCTGACAATGTGAGCTCAACGACAGTGAAGAAATACAGTCCACTATTTTATGGCAAAAGGGAAACCAGTCTGACTGTAATTTACTTCTCAAGAGAAGATTCTGAGAGCATTCCGTGTGAAAATAATTTGGTGTTACTTCTTTCATCCAAACCCATTATTTTTCCATGGAAGCAAGTATTCTATTTTGTAACTTAGGCAATAATATTTACACAAACTGAGCCAATTCTAAATGCATATAGTACATGTTTTTTGTGAGTGCTTTTTTCTTTTTTTTTTCTTTTTAGCTAAAATATCAAACACAAAACATACATAGCATTTCTTTTGTGTACTGCAACACAGGAAGACATTATTCTCTGTCATTAGGATTTTATATCTGAAGGTCCCAGCTCTGCAAAAAACCTAATAAAGTATATACTCGTTTTTACAGTAAACTCAGCAGGAACCCAAGTAGCATGAGTCAGCCTTTGCAGAAATAGTACTGATGCAACTAAACCTGCAAATGTTACACTAAAATATATTCACCTGTAAATACACTAAAATTTGTAGTAACTTTTTTCCTAAATAATCTCTTTCAAATAAAACCTTGATCAACCATTCTCTGTAGAATCCATATTGCAGTATTATTCCTTAATGTCATGTGGGACCAGGTATGGAATTATAGTGGAAATGTGCATGCCAGCATATAGCACCACCATCTGAGGGGGACTGCATATATTACCACCTCTAGTTCAGTCATGGTTCAAAAGCAGTTAGCCCTAAACTCATCAATTACAGAATTCAACTGTATTCCCTAGAGAGGATTTTGAGCCAGAACCAAAGGGTGGCTACAGAATGGCTGCTGCTTTGCAATATGCCAAAGATATTTTTGCATTTATTTTGTAGAGTTAAATCTGTACTGAAATTAATAAGCTATTAAACAGAAAAGATATCTGACTGCATAGGTTTTAAAATGGCAAACCAGTTCATTTCTAGGGAACTGTTCTTATTAATTTACAAACATTTTACAGCCTTGTATTTACATGAGCTCAGAATTTTGCTTGCAGTCTATATTACATTTTCTAGCCTATGCATTATTGTATGGATTTTCACAGGGATGCCTTCCAATGAACCACAGCAGAGGAACAGAGTGCTGCGACTCAGGTAGCTCAGTGAATAAATACTGGGATGTTACATTCCTCAGCTTGGTATATGTTAACACTACTGCATCCAGACCTCTCCTCTCTGTGCTGAGGTGGCATCTGCGAGCACCAGGGATGTTCACTGCCTTACTCCTCCCTCCTTGGGGCAGTAACGTGGCCAGACTTCCCAGTGGAAAAGCAGGGAGGAGATCAGTAGCACCACAGTTTCCATCTGACCAACACCCATGACCTTTGTCATTACAGCTCAGACAAACAGTTTGAGGTCCGCGAAGATCTGTGAGGAGTCATCTTTTATGGGCTATTTCAGCTTGTTTCAGTGGTCGTGTTTCAAAAATCTAAGCCAGAACAAAAATCTGCAATACCACAGCTCATCCCTGCCTTGGGATAAAAGCAGAGAAGTCACAAAGAGGCCAAAACCTCTGACACCTCCAGGGCATATTGACAACCCTGTGAAAGAAGCCAGGTAATCTTAATTCAATTTTTTTGTATGTTTGTTTCTCTTTCCTTCTAAAATACTCACCTGACTTTCCCTTTGGTGTTTCTAAGAACAGTTGCAGCAAAATTTTGTGTAACGCCAACCAGACTGATGCCATCAACTTCCACAATTTGGTCATTCACTTGGATCCTTGCAGGGGAGAAACACAAAGATATAAATAATTGTGTGGATTCTTGGTGAATTTTTCAGCAAAACTTAGCAGAGATCTTCTTAGTTTGATTTTAAACAAAGACTTTAAACAAAAACCCAGTCACAAAAAGATTGAGTTAAGAAAAATGCATCATTCATTCCTCGCACACAGACATCTCACAAATGCAGCTTCAAAGTTACCATTGCAATTAAAATAATCCAGTCACTTTCCTTGTATATAAATACAGCAATACAAACTCTTGAATTTGCCATATGACTTAAATTAAATGAGATACTCGAACAGTTCTTATATCATTCTTTCCTAAGCCAATCTTGAAAAAACAGCATAAGACATAGCTCTGGTATTTCACACTAATGGAAAAAAAATGCACTATTTAACTAAAACAACCTGCTCATCTGTGGAGAAAAGAGCTTGTGCATCAGACTTAATTGTGACCTACTCTCTTAAAATATTTCATCTAACTTGTTCCAAAGAGATGAATTCCCAGTATAAATGTGATCTTTCTCCACACAGTAATAAGACCTTGGACTGTTTTAATAAAGAACTCTCTCTTTGAAACCAAACACCTATTTACAGTCAATACAATGTTTGATGCAGGAAAAGTTAGGTGGAATAAAAACTACGCTGCTTTTATCTGAAGCAAGCACTGCTATGAAATCCCTAGAGCAGGCATTACACTCATCTGGATTACAAATGCCTGGAAGGAGGACTGCTATACTAAAATGTCCTTCAGAAATGCATTAAGTCCTATCATTACAAAATTACCCTCCCCCATCCCCCATTCAGAACTTGTCAAAGGGAGCAATTTTCACGTACTGAAATGGATGCTACTGATACCAATGACACAGTTTACAAAAGAACCAAGAAACAGCTATGAAAAGAATCCCATTAAAATGATATGAAAATACCTAAATTAAGCTATCTGGTATCTTATAATATCTCAGAGATAAGATTTCTTTTCAAAGAACACAGACTTCAAAAGAGAGCTGAAGCATTTTGACTTGGAGCACTAATTTCTCCATCAAGTCGGAGGCAATGCTTTGCAGTTCTACATGTGTTCAAGCGCTACCTTCCATTCTTGGGACTCCACTGATGAGTAAGAAATACAAGATTTATCCTTTGGCAGCCTCACACCATGGAATGTCACTGTTCTGGGCAGGATCTCCCTTCTATATACAAGAAACCTTGAAAAAATTATCTTTGTGACAGCCTATAAGCTCCTCTCTTGAATAGTGTATCAGGCAGTTTAATCTCAAAATTTTATTTCCATTTTCACTGAAGCATTTAAAAAATACACCAATCACACTAATTTTATTTTCATACTGTAAAATTAAGTTGGCTTTTGTTTTTTTAGCTTTAGCAAACATAAGGTGCAGTCAGATGGCCACAGGAGCTCCAAAAAAAGCAGTTTAAGAAGTTGGTGCTCACTGATTGGGAAGCTGTCACCCTCCTGGCTGAAAACTAAATGGTGGAAGAACAGTCTTCCTCTGTCTCTCAAATTGCACTTCAAACATGGACAAAAAATTAGGCTCAGATTTGCAAAGCCTGAAATATAGAGGTTTAACTGCTTTTATCATTAATAACATTGGTAATTCTTCTGACAATTATTTTCTAATGGTCTTGGCTTAAATCTTTGCCTATGTGAAGCAGCACTTCAGTGAAATAGCAAATGCAAAAGTGAACTAATTAAAGTTGAACAAAATTACTTGCATAATTACTGCTCTGTATAATGAAGCAAAAATTTAACCTGTGCAGAGACATTCAGAGATCTTTTCAAGTTAAGAACTGTGTCTGTTGTTCTCAATGTTATGAAAATACTTTAAAATGTGAATGACTCATCACCACAATAATTTGCAAGAAGCTGCTATGAATTCATCCAGGAAAAGATTTTATTTTTCATTTTCGGCCTAATGACTGATTTCATATTGTACACTCTATTAATAATCTCTCATTATTTATCAACATGATTGCCTTTGGATTCATTTTGGAGGACCTTTCAACACAATGCCTTTGAGATGACAACTGAACACAACCTGTTTGTTTGCACCAACATGAATCAAGGCAGTGGTGTTCCATCACTGAGAGACCCCTCTGTACAGATTCTGAGTTTCCCAGAACTTCCTATCACGACTCGATGAATCTTTCAGTAAAAGATGGGAGTTACTCTACAGTTATTCTAATGTTTTAAATTGTAACTTGAGCAGAGCCTGCTTGAAGGTTGCTATGCAGTTACTTAAGAGTATCTGATGCAGTTGCTGAAATACAGTTTTATTTTCTGTTAGGAGACTTTGTTTTGCTATCAGCGTTAATGATTAACTAGGCTTTTCACAGAGATGAAGTTAACAGGACCCTTTACAGTGATGCAGATTATTACAGAACTGGCTGCTCCTGACTAAGAGGATTACATATCCCTTTCCCAAGTGAATGATCAGTCAGGCTCTCAAGAGAGAAAATCAGAGGGCTATTTCTCAGCTGACTGAACATTCAGCCAGTTGAAAACCAACACAAATATTAGAATGGTCAGAAAGATATTTTTTTCTCAGCTGACAAGCTCTTTACAGATGCCACCTAGGGAAATAAAAGACTTGTGATTGAACATTAACTTCTGTAGCCCACTCAAACAGAAAGTGCAGATCATCATAGAACAGTAGTGAGCAACTCTGATTTTTCACCAGAGAATTTCACACAGAATGCCAGTCGTGAGCTTAATGCCTTATGGCTGAGCTCAAGCATAGCTTTCAGAAAAAGATTCACTTAAAGTAATGGATGAAGTCATGACATCTTGAGGTGTCAGCTTCTTCACTCCCCTTCATAATTTTTAAGCCTATGATAAATAAGTACTTGGCTTTCAACCTGGGATCTTACTGCCAAGATCTGTAAAGATACCTGCAAGCCCAATGTGGAAGATGGTTTACTTCAGTAGCTTCAGAGCAATGTTATTGTTGCAACCCCTGGCCATGCAGAGCCTTCTGATTTAATTTGTGTGGGGTTTCCACAGCAGAACAACCTTCTGCCTGGCTGAAAAGTTATAGGTGTTCATCAGTAAGGAACATGTTACTGCAATACATTTTTTGGAAGACAGTATCAACTTCTTAGAGTTTATTCTTACTCTATTTATCTGTGCTTGTAATTGCTATAATTTGTAACTAATATAAAAAACTATTAATGGTAAAAACAGAAGTAGCGAATACTACATTAATTGCTAATGTATCAGATATGTAGTATTTTATTTGCATTGCAAATTTACAAGGGGTATGCACTGGGGCAAAGCGACATATAAGGGTTGGAAGACGTTTAAGAATGCTTTTCATTATTAAATGATTACACAGTAGAACGTTTTTCTCTCTTTTAACAAGAAACATTGGTCTGATTGTGGCAGGTGTTGTGCAACGCACAGATAGCTCTGTCCTGAATGACAGGAAATTGTATGCTCAAAAGGAATTCTTTAACTTGCACATATCAAGTAACCAATTGGTGAAGCAACCAGGTTTTATATGAGCACTGTTTAATACTACAAACACCAATTCAGTTCTTGAGTGGGCAAGAGTTATGGTACAGCTCCCTATTCCAATTGATTAATGTACTTCCAGTGCATTAATAGGGGTGATAACTGAGCTGTAAAGCAGAAGACTATGCATATTAGGAAATACAGAGTATCAGGCTGTATTAGTACACTTGAAAGGATGTGTATTTAGTAAGAGTGTAATCAGTCAGATACGTTAATTATTCTCCTAATCAAATGTTCAGCAGGTATTTTTTTCATAAGCACTGATTGTTTAGAGGTGGTCTGAAGCTAAAAGAACATATAGGAGGCTCAACACCTTCAAAACTTTTACATAATTTATAATCTCCAGCTTTACTCAGGCTAAAGCATCTGGGTTTTCCGGAAGTCACAAACACACATCTTAGGCAATCCTGTTCTCCTTAAACAGCTCAAACTCAGTACACCAAACTGATGTCTTCCCATAACCACATCAGGTATTTGGACCTTACTAAGGAAATTTCTGAATTTTACAGCTTTGAGTTATGACATACATTAAGCAAACAACTCTCATAATTCATAGTAACTACTGCTGGGAAGATTTCCAAATACTGACTCTAGTTTACCTGCCATCTCTTTCTGCTGCCCCACCTTCTGTTACTGTTTTGACAAATATTCCCAGTTTTTCAAGTCCTGCATCTGCTCCAACTCCCATTCCAATAATGCTTATGCCAAGTCCATCTTCATCTGTGAAAAAGGAAAGCAGAAAATTCTTACATTGGATTCATGTAGTTATATGTATATATTTCTATGATTCTATAATATGTTAGGTAAACATTTATGGTCTGGTTCCTCTTGGTTTTCCACGTCAGTAATATTAATATCCTTTTATTTCCTTTTACCAACTTTATTATTCTACCATTTTAATTGCACACAAAAAATATCACCTTCACCCTTATGAGGAGCTCAGAACTACAATCAAGATTTTTAGTCTTCCAGTGGAAGACCTCAAAGACATCAAACACTGTATAAAATCATATTTCAATGGAGTGACACAAAATAATCCACTTAGGAAAATGAAGAACTGTATGTCTCTCAGCTGCTTCTTTAATTCCTTATCAAACATTTCTATAAATCCAAAAAGCCAGAGTGATTACTATAACAAATGCATGGAAATTCAAGATAGGCTCTGTAGGCATGTATAGACTTCTTCAGGCATGTAGCTCAGTGTCACAGCAACTGGAAAGGGCACACATACCTTTTTCTAGTTCAACTGGGAAGAGCTCCAGCTTTTCCACACGCTTCTCGAGTTCATATTCAGCTGATGCAGCCACTGGGTCAACTTCGTCATTTCTCCTGTCATAGTCTTCATTGGAATATGTATTGAAAACCTGTGGAAACACACCAAAAATCACTCAACTACTTACTCCAAAAAGACTTCCAACTTAGGAAAACTGCTACTACTTTGTCCTGTGGTGTTGCAGAGTTGCAATATCTAGAGGTTATTAATGTACATTAATCCACCTATGGATACCATTAGACATTATGCTCCATATTATGTATCAGTCTTTCAGGAGAACAACATACATACACAGCCATGGGTATTTTTTAAACTGACTGGGTTTGCAGGTTTATTCCAGCTCTAAAGCAGTAATTTAATAATGACTACATTAACCTGATTATACTATTTATGCTGCTGTCTATCCTACTTTCAAGAGGAACATGGTCTTCAATCAGAGATTATTCAGACCTTCAGGAACTTCAAACAGCGAGGAAAATAATATTTTCATATTTTAGATGTCAGAGTTTGCCAGCCTAATTCACTTACCTGTCCACATCTGGCAGTAATGAAAGAATACACAGTGGTAATAATTATACCAAACTTCAGCCCCAAGCATATATCATGTTCATTACTTCAAATAAAAGAAAGTAATTTCCCGTATCTCCTCTCAATCTTTCACAGACACCTCACAGAAATACAATTGTGTAGCCATGTTTTTCTATATCACCATCCTCTTTCAACATAAAACACTGCATCATGCTATGTAGGTATATTAGGTCTTAAAAAGCCTGCTCTTTTACAGCTTTGCTTGGGGTCTCTACCAACTCTCCCTGGAGCAAGGATGCCAGCCTGCTCCCCAGCACAATGCCAGGAACTAGGCTCATTTCCACCTGAGGTTTTGCCTGCCCAAAAAACTATTAGTGCAGATTAATTTCTTTTAAACAGTAAATACATGAAAATGGCAATATGAAACCACTATTCAATACTATAAGTACAGTAACTGCATTATGGCTACCATAAAGCTACTGCAAGAAAACCTCCCAGCTTTATAAAAAGCAGCTGTTGGAAGACAAAAGACCTCAGCCATTCCATGGAAATTTTAACTCCTGTATTTTATAATGTGAAACACTTACTAAACTGCTTCTTCCAATATTGAGATGACAAACTTTTTACAAAAAGATGAAAGGCTGTTTGAACTACATCATGTTCCTAAGAAGCCTTCATAAATATATGCAAAAGGTAAGTAAAATAAGTCCCATACTGAACGCTGCCCAATGCAGCTGAACATTTTATGCTGCTTTAGTATGCATAAGATTGGAGAAAAGACACTGATGCTGAAATAAGCATAAGGAAATGTAACAATTTACTTGGTCTATAGTAAACTGCAAAATCCATGTGCAAGTTCTGGCCATGCACACACAAATGGAGAAGCTACGCAAACAGCCAACCCCTTCAAAATGTAAGTGATCACCTTCAACTCCTCCTCTAAGCTTCTGTTTGTGGATGCAATTTGCATCGGGCACTCTTTGAAGCCTTTGAACAATGTATTAAATTCTTCTCCTTCTGTTAACCCCACTGGGTGTTTCAACTACCAGCCTTCTTCACTGTGGTCTTCTCTACAGGCTGCCTGGGAATCTCTGGTCCAGTGCCCGGAGCGCCTCCACATCCAGCTTCTTTACAGACCTTGGTGCCTGTAGACTTGATGCTCTCACATCTCCCCACTCCGCTCTTCAGACTGCTGTTTCACAGCAGGGTTTTTTTTTCCTTAACTATGTTATCCCAGAGGCACTACCACCATGGCTGATGGGCTCGGCCTTGGCCAGTGGCAGGTCCATCTCGGAGTCAGTTGAAGTTGGGTCTGTCAGACCTAGGGGAAGCTTCTAGCAGCTTCTCATAGAAGACACTCCCATAGCGCCCCTGCTACCAAAGCCTTGCCATACAAAGACATTACAGCATCTTTTGTACATTGGTTATATGATAATGATCTTCTTCACTGCCTTCAACATGTGTTTTGACTAGGGGAAGAAGTAGGATATTCTTGCATGTCACCTCATTTTGCACAATCACATTTAATGGTTGACTGATTCTATTAAACGAATCTCTGGGTGTTAAAACAATGAAAAGAAATTCTGTGCTTGGAAATTTTCTTTCTTTGCGAAAAAATATGTCCATGACAGTAACAACCTGCTTGCTTCATACAGTCATGAGAACTGTCACTCAAGATCTTACTTTGCTAAAAATATCAGGAACAGTTATAACTTCTTCCTCAAGGTACGCTTAACTTGATTTAAGTAGACCTACTTGCACCATGCCTGCTGTCACTGTGTTTCATAGAGTGTGTGTGTTTGTGTGACTTCAGACTCATGGGAATTTTCCCATTTTCCGTGAATTAAAAGATCTGGTTATGCCATCACACTGACCAAGTATGCACTACAATAATGTCTACTGAGGCAATACTTAAAGAAAGGTCTTTTTCAGGAAAATCCAATATATCATTTAATCTCTGGCTGTACCTCTCCTAGAATTCACGGGAAAAAAAGTTTGTATGGAATTTAGCTGTGACATTTACTAGGATTTATAACAGCACTTGTAATCTAGAGTGTAAATAAAAAGCCACCAACAGTGGTGACAAGCCAATGGATACCAATGATCAATGTGTCTGTCAAAACAAACAAACCCGGAACAACTGATGGGCTCACTCCAACGCTGCTGTTAACAGAACATACTTCTGTCTTCTCTGAAGTGAAAGAAAAAGGTCATCAGTGATTCATCCAGCATCAAAATAATGACAAACTGTATGACCAAAGAAAGAAGCAGGTAATATTGTCAGCCATCTGGGTGTCACCCCAGGGAAATCATACATACACATATATGACTACTTTCTTCTCTTTCAGAGAGCAGTGACAGAGCACTGTCTCGGTAAGACATATCACTAGCTATAAAATTACACTGCAGACTCTATTTGGAAGAAAACCCACATTTTCTACTATTTCATTTTATGAGTAAGACCAGAAAAAATGAAACTTTTTCTTGGAAAAAGGAAGTTTTACAAGTTTGTGGCATTTTCTTATAGCTCTCAGCTACCAAGAATGTTCCCAAGATTTTGTTAGCAGTCACCACCAAGCAGTGACAACTCTTTTTCTTTTTTTTTTTTTAAGAGAGTCAGAATGAAGATGAACTATGAAGAGGCAAATGGGCTTTCCCCCCCCCCCCCCATGGGCTAGTCAGCTTGGCGCTACATTAACCATGTTATTAGTGTTCACACTAGAAACTCTGCAACACAAAAACCAATTCATCTGATGCCCTTAAGTCCCGAACATAGGGAGCGTACACTGGATATGCCTGTATGGTCTTAGCAAGCCATGCTACAGAACAAGACCTGATTCCAGGTTCAGCTCCTGCTGACTGCCTCAATGTCTGTGATTTTTACCCCTCCAATGACTGGTGAACACCAAAGAGGAAGAACTGTGAAAGAACTGGATACCAGCTGCACCTCACTGCAGTAGGTGTTCTACCACACCTTCAGTTACTCAATTCTCACACACACATAAATAGTTTCTCTTACATGCAGTTCCTGATTACACCAGGTTGTTCCACATCAGACCACAGCCAACATGATAACTGTGCAATACCAATTATGAAAATATGCTTTCCACCCACTATTGCTATGCTGTCATAATGCCTGCTCATCGTGCCTCTATTCAGAAAGCATATACAGCACCTAAGATCTGACCCAGACATCTGGGTGAGATGGATCACAGTGCATAGGAAAGCAGAGCTGCCAAAACTGGGACAAACACAGTGAACATCTGCCAGCAATTCATGCCTCTGGCATCCACTATAGGGAGGCGAGTAGGCACCTCACTGTAATGATGCCATGTGAGATGAATAAAATATTACTTTTCCCAAGCATTTACTTATTTCTGAAAATTCAGGGTAAAGGTTTGGGAATTCTGGTGTGTCTATTTTGAAAGTGATGCTAGTCCACGGAGTAGTAATTACAACTTGTGCTCTGGACCCCATCATTACCATTACTGTATGTGCTGCTGGTGGCCACCAACCAGCTGAGCTTGATGGCCCTTTTAAGTCTTCAGAAGTACTCTCTAGCTGATGAAGAGCTGTCACTGAGCAGAGAATGACACCTTCCAGCAGAAGAGACTGGCACTGCTTGTGTGAACAGTAAACATTGCTGAAACCTCTCCTTAAACCTGCACAATCTACCTACCTCCTCTTTTCCTTTCATCACTGTCCTTGTGCAACATCAATCAAAGACACTTAACAGAGGCACCTCCTGTCCCATTATAGAGAACAGACTTGCAGGCATGCTTGCAAGCATAAAACCCCAATGTTATTAGTCTTGGGATGCTCCAACATCCTCTTCTTTTTTCACAGCTACCAAGGCAAGACCAAGGCCAGAATTTGGGTTTCCTGGGTCTTGTATGGAGCCACAGTTGCAGAAACAGCAGCCGCATACTGTAAAGGGACCAAATGTGGCTTCCCTGATGAATACCCTATGGTCACTGCTTTAGCACACATGACAAGCTCCATCAGAGTGACAACTGGTTTTACTACCCTTCTTGTGTACCATTTTTAAAACTTCAAAAATTTAAAAGCCCTTTGTTTCTTGCCTTCTTTGCAGACAGCAGCAGCAATCAAACGGGTCACCTCTCTGCAAATACTAGCGAGAATCCCTGAGAATGATCGTCTTCTCCTGGCCCTAGGTCATTACTGTGCAAACATCCAATGAAGGAAGGTGAATAATTACAGAACTACCTTTCAGTTTGATCTTTTTATAACTCATCTCCAGGGTATGCTGTGTAATTGCTGGAGGAGAGTCACAGAGGGCTGTCTCATGTTCACAGAACAAAACCTGGCACAATGTCTGCATCTGGAGACTGTGGACCTTACAGCACAGACTCTAATCTTTTTTTGTCACACATTTACTTCTCCATGTGAATCAACTTATTTGTCCTGTACTGAAACTGGGAGAAAACAGAAATGTGCAAACACTAATGGGAACTAATCAACCTGACACCGTGGATCCATCCTTTGGCAACCTTAATTATAATGATAGCAATAACAATTTCCTTTGGCTGGTTCTGCCACGTACATCCTGTTGACTTTGGGAAAGATGAAAACCCAGAGGCTTGTCTCTAATGAAGACATGGATGGAAATCATAAATATTTTGTATGGTGAGCATAATTATTAATCACAGCAACAGCTGGAATTTCAGAACAGCTGAAAACAGACCAGTTTTGTTGTGCTCATTAGCAAGAATCCAAATAAGGAAACATAATGGCTAAGTAAGTAATTTGGAAATAGGATATTCAGAAAAACATCCTAAGTCATGGATGACACCCTCAGTACTTTGTCAGTCTGGAGAAGTCTTCAAGTCTAGAAGCATGCAACAGCATCTCCCTACCGTCTGTGAGGAGGAACAGGTACGTTTGCAGGGTAGCTGCCAATTTCTTCAGAGCAGCTTTACAATCACCTGTTTTGAATATAAATTGGACTGCTGGGCTTCCTCCACCTAGGATGAAAAACTCTCTCATGGGGAGAGATGTGAGGAAGAGCCATATGAATGCCATGAATGTCAAGCACGCTCATGGACATGATGCCGATCTACAGTGTCGCAAATGTAGCACAAGCAGTTGTAAAGAGTCCTCCTGTCCCGCACCCCTCCAGGGCAGGAGCCATGCACAGCACACTCTCCAGCTGTGCTCAACAAGCTAAATGAGAGAAAAAATAAGCCAGAGTTTGTCCATGTGCTCGACAGTCTCTCTACAGCATAGCTTCACAGAGGAGAGAAAGCTTTGACAATGTCTGAAACAAGTGTCTTTTCTTTTTTAAAGAAGGTGTGACGAGGTCGCTCTGTCACAGTCAAAGGGAGTGAGTCAGTCAGGAGGAGCCACCACAGGCTTCCTCCAGCTTTCCTAGCTTCACGCTCCCCTAAAGCCTGCGTGGGCATCAGCTGTCACTAACGCCTCAGCAGGGAAGCACCAAGGAGACATATCTTCCCAAGAAGCAATTGCAGGGATGAGACACAGATGGGAATTAGACAGTTACAATATTGAAAGAAACTGATTGTCTAACACCAAAACCAAGCCTAGGGTTCCCTCAGAAAGCTCTGAAGGAGAAAGATCTGTCTTAAGTGGCCTGAAACACTGGCAAAAAGACCCTGGCAAAAGGGTTCTGAAATCCTAAAAGTATCTGAGCTCTAGATTTCTACATTCCAGAGACCTCTTCTGACATGCAACAAGGAGCCAGGAGCAACTGAAGAAATTTTTTTTTATGGTACTGATGGATCATCTGCTCTCAACAATGAGAGGACATACCCGCCCACTCTTTGACCTCTCCGCTGCATTCACTGTTGTTAAATTATAAGGTCCTTCAGGTCAGCAGGGCTGCAGGGACTGAAAATAATAGGCCTCAACATCCAAGAAGGATGCAACAATGTATATAGCAGCACATCCAACCACTCTTCCACTACAAATCCCTTACCTCGGCCTTTATACTCTGTGTAGCTCAACATTAACATACTGGTATAAAAATGTGGCCTTGGCACCCTAAATCAAGTAGAAGGCCAAATTTTCAGATTTGTTTGTCATCTCAGTTTTTCTATGTAAAAATAGGATCTCTGCCCAATCTTACTGCCACTCGGCTCGGTTTTAGTTGTGATTTCTTTAAAAACATTTTACCAAAGAATTTCCTGGAGTCGGGGAAGTTACACACCCTACTATTCACTGTCTGTTCAGACTGCACTAGTGCTATAGCTGAGGTACTAGTTTTGGTGCAATTTGTGTCACCCCTTGTCCACGTAGCAGAAAAATACAAAATCACAGTTCCTGGAAATGAGGTGTGTGTCCCATGTGAAAATGTCATACTGTTTCCTTAATTAAGACAGGTCAGAGTAATTAACAAGTGAAAATAAGCCCTGCTGCTAAAGAGTAAACCCAAAGCTAATACAGATCTGTTCTTAGAGCTGTTTCTAAGAACATGAAAAATTTTCCTGACCATTATTTGGCTAATATTGTGTTGCTATGGATGGATGCTATGTGACGAGAGAGATCAAGATCTCATAGCACCAAGTTTTCCTATCAGTGATACCTAAAACCTTGCCCATTGAAGGTAAGTTATATTTTTACTTAGGTAAGTAGAAGATAAGTAATATTTTTATAGTAGTAAGTAACATTCTCTGTGTTGAAAAGATCCTGTATTGTGTGTGCTATGCTAAGGAGGATCAATGAGGAGATAAAAGACACTCTTTTCTTACAGTGAGTTTTCTTCACTCATTGTGAGGGGAGACTTTCCCTTCTGAAAATATCCAGTCTAGGAAAAAACATCCAGCAGTTCGTCTTACAAAAGCCAGATGAGTTCTGACAAACTCCATTTCTCCAGAGGCTGACTCTCTGACTCCATGAGTGAGCTAGCAGCACTGCCTCCTTCATGGGGAGGAGGAACCCCTTTGACTTCAGCTGTGCTTTTTAAATGTAGTTTGTTCATTCCTCTACAACAGCATGTATCACTGACCCAGTCTAAGGCTACCCTGACAGAGATAATCTCCAGTCACCTGCTAATTACATGCAAAGCCACTGCCGAGCAACGCTCCTCTTTCAGAGACTCTGGATGATGAGTCCTCTGCAAAGCAATGAGTGCTGGGACAATACTTCAATGAAGCATTTAACAAAACCAAATGCAGCCTGTCCTATCACTCCTGCCAACAGCAGTTCAGTATCAGGGAGAGAGCGAGGGTATCCTGCAGTTCAAGAGTGAGTTACTCCCAATGACAGCAAGCTTCTGCTGAAAGGGAATTACTCACAGGCTGAAGCTTTGACTAAAATTTGCAGTAGCCTAATGTGGCCTTTCCGAGGCTGCACCCATTTAAGGTGGATTTAGGGTCCACAGCCTGTTGCAAGCAGGTGGGAGGGTAGACCTGCACTCTTTTTAAAGGATTTGAGAACAAGATCAGCTCCTCTGAAAACACATTAATACTTACCCACCTAAGAAACTATATAAAATGCAATGCTGGTCTCTTAAACATGAAGAACTCTTCATTATATAACACCTTGTGTCCTTGTATGCAATCTTGACCTAGCGCACAGTGAAAAAATGACAACACTGAACTGTCTCCTCTTTAAGTCCTCGTAGACTGGGCTTGCGCGTTAAGAGCAGCAAACCTGCTCACATGGAACTCCAGGTACACTGTGTCATGAGAAACACAGATGACAGGAATATTTTCTTTCTTTTCTACACAGGCAACAAATTATGGTTGTTGAGGGCAAATATGCCTCTCAACCAACCCTTGTAGAACTTCAGCTGTTTTCTCATGGCAACCCTAAAAACCCAAACAGTTCACTCACTGGCAAGCATCAAATTACTTCAACACAAAGAGACTGAGAATATTCCTCTGCTCTTTTCTTATTAAACTGTTTTCCGTGCTTTCGCTGCGCAACCCTTTGTAGAGTACCTGAACATCAGACCTGCCTTTTGCTGGAATTAAGGCAATCTCAGTAACTCAACTTGCTTATCCTGAAAGGGTCACCCTGGTCAGGCTTAAAAAGATTCACTGGTATTGAAACATGGCTCGCATGGAGTTCACAACTTGCACAGCTACCAGGGTGCTGTGTCTCAGGGTTTTTTAGTAAGCAAGGAGAACAGCATGGTGCACTATAACCTGGAACTGAGAAAAATATCTAAATCTAATATCTAAATCACCTAATCCGAATATTCCTAATTTATTTGCATCTAGTGACTTGTTACAGTTCCATGAGGTTTTTTCCTTTCCATTCTTCCACACCCCCCTTTTTTCATCATAACCATTATTACAAATAGGAAATTCCAATACAGTCCTTATTTTCTCTTACATTAATGGTACACACTAAATGACTGTCACTGAATTCTGTTTGATTAATTTTGCAGACCTGAGACTAAAGCTTCTTGGGCAGTGGATTTTTTTTTTTATTTCCTGGTGATGCAGTAGCTTGGAAGCAGCAGTATAATGGGATGAATAAATGACTAGTGGGGTGACTCCCCTGAGTCTTACTGATCATACATGATTCCCAAGGAGACTTTTTCAGTTTCGTGTGCTTCACAGATACACTTCATACGCATTCCTCTGCCCTGATAGTGCTGTTTTTAAATTCTACTTTGTATTACTGAACGTTAATGACAACAATCTACTTAGCAATTGTTTGTATCTTCTGCTGTCTATTTTTGGTCAGCAATCCACAATTGAGAACTAGAGAATAAAAATCAGGAAACACCCCCCCCTGCATTTGTCATCACAGTAAACTTGACAATTGCAAAGAGCCAAGAAATGAGCTCCACTGTACTGCAATCCCATGAAGCTCAAGGTTCCTCACAAAGTCTCTCCTGCCAGGCTTCTTTCACAGATCCCGGATGGATTTCAGATCTAGGTACAGCAACTTAACAGGTTCCAGCCTACAACAGTGCCGTACTGGCCTTGAAACCTGAATGGCTTTGTATGACTGTAACTGCGTTTTCATTTCAGGGCAAAGTAAAAACACTTGCCTACACCTTGAGAGTGTCTCCAGCCAGTAAAACAAAGCAGCACATTGATAGCTATGCTATACCAAAATATATAAAAATATCAATACGGATATTTTAGAAGAAAATTCATTTCCAGTGTGACAGCAGATATATTTTATCACTCTTTTGGCAAGTCCCTGCATTGCCAAGGTAACAAACTAGCATGCTCAAGTACTCATTGCATCTTCGAACATAAAAAAAGCATGCAAACCAGAACATTTGTAGTAAACTGAGTTTGACAAATTAATTATAATACAGTACAGCCTTGAGTCTGGACCTTTGGTGTCCAACTAAACCCGTTTAAAAGGATAGGAGAGCATGAAGCAAAATTGCAATTTCTGTCCCAGATATTTATTCCCAAATCTGCTGCAGTGTTTCTTCCAGATCCTTGCATTGCTGCCAATTTACATCACAACTGAGGGTGCTATTTTTCTTCTGCCTTCAAAAGTGTGACACATGAGCTAGCCAAGAGTAAATGCCGCTTCTGGTACCAATTAGTACAGACTACCATACAGTAGCAATGTCACCACGAATCAACATGTCAGTGTTTCTTCTCCCAGCAATCTCACTCTCTCCCAGCCTACAAGTCAGGATGTCCAAACACACAGTAAAAATGCCACACATGTTCTCAGAGACAAACACCTGAATCAAAATACTTGCTATTCATAAACCATTCTTATTTCTATTTAAAAGAAATCTTAGCAGAGATAAATTGTATAACCTGCACACTCACTGAACATGAATCTGCAAAACCAGTGTTTCACAAGCAATTCTTTTTATTCATTTGCAGATGTCAGAATTGTTAAGAAAATAATTCAAAGGAAAGAAAGGGCACAAAAAAGTGATCAGAGGCATTAATTTAGAAGTCTTGCTGAATAAATTATATAGAGATAATACATCCAACTCTGGATTTATTGTGAATTTATGACATTTTATAAAAGAAAAAAATACAATGCTTTTATATATGTATATAAACGTACTATAAACAGCACACATTGCTACCTATCCTTTACTTAAAGCAGAGAAAAGAGCAGAGGTGTAAGAAGAGTTAGGTGGAAACAGTCTGACTTGGTGTCCACTTCTGTCAATATTATGTCATCAATACAAATCCTATTCTGCTTTTTTGAGATGTAAAGTTGCAAATGATGCAAAGGTTTTTATGACTCTCTCACATGCCTTGTTTCCTTCCTAGGAGCTACCGCATTTGGCAACCTTACCAATACTGCTGCAGATGCAGCAAAGACTGAGGGAGACAGGGAGAAAGATCTCCAGTGCCAGAAAGCAGATGACTTTACAGCCTTGCCTCAGAGCAAGGTGTAATAAGCAAATGGGCTTCCACACGAGACCATATTGGTCATTGGCCTTTCTGAATCTCTAAAGCCATCCCTTTCACAATAAATAAATTCATATAAAGATCCTAAGAAATGCTTGGATTTTTTTTTTAATGAGAAATTCTTACTTAATGAATTCTTTAATTGAGATTAGATTACTAAATAAAGTTAGTCGTGTGGTCTAAAATGACTGTGGGAAAATCTATTATATTCTCTTAAGAAAACCTCAGAGAGCTGTTAAACTCTTCCTTTGCAGACTGCCAGCACACAGACAATTCATTAATTAAGTACACAGCTTAGAAGTTGAAGCACAGCTTAAATATGACATTAGATAGTAAACAGCCCTTCAACCAGCCTTCTGGACAGGGTAAGTATAATCCTCCAATGGAAAGTGGGGTTAATGTTACAGGGAGTATTAGTTTCTAGTACAAGCGGGTATTTTTCTACGTTGACTAAAATGCTCACGATCCTACGGAATCTAAAGCCTTCAGCGGCCTATTGTTATATTCACATTATCATCACCATGCAATGACATGAGGAGATCAATTAATGGGGCGTTGCTTTAATTCGGTAGGAGTGCTGCACCAGCTCGCACCAAAACCCAGCCGTTCGGCCTGCTCGTGCCGCTGCCTGTACCCAAAAATGGACAAACAGACAGAGGCTAAAGCGGATTATCGGAAAAGCTTCTGTAATACAGCAAAAGGTTTGCTTGATTTTGTAAACATCTTTCAAACAGAAAGTGCAATGCAGCATTCTCAGCGCCAGATCACTACTCAATTACTTCATATTGTAGACTTACCAATCCCTTAATTGCACCTGCAGGCAGAATTAATTTTGGCTGACTGCATTTTTTCTAATGATAGTTTCACATTCACACTGTTTAGCAGAATGAATTGCATCCTAGTAAGATGTAAAACTGCCTAGAGTAAGCAAAAGAATGTTTATCCATTAAGCATTCATACTGAGTGTATTACATTACAGTTAATCACACCAATGCTTCAAAAATCAGACAGTCCGTATTTCCAGAGGAATTTAGTCCCTCTAATGCCTCCTCATATGGTACATGGGGTAACAGAGGCTCTAACACAGCCAAGAACAGAGGTTCTCTGGTCTGACTGCATAAATGGTTCAAATCCACCAGCTCTAAGTGCAATTTAAAATACAGTATTAACGGAGCAAGAAGCAGAAGGTTACAAATGTGTGCACACATTATATCTGAACAAATAGACAATGGGAAAGAAGGATCATGGGGGTAAGCCGGTATTAATGAATAATGCTAGCTCGGGATGAGACCACTGCAATAATGCCACAAAGTGGGGATTCAGTACATATACACACGTTTACAGTGACTCAATTCAACACTATTTTTGGACATTTTTCAACTTCAGTGATTGCTACAGCATCAGGCACTAAGTCTGGTAATCAATAGCAACACTGACTTCATCAACCCCAAGAGGAAGAGATGGTAGTTTATTTTATGATTGCTTTTCACTCTGCCACTCATCTTGTGGAAAAACTAAATGAGCAGAAAAAAAGAACCCAAGCCAAAACCCTAAATGAGCATAGAGAATACAGTAAGTTTTGGTCACATTAAGTGTTTACACAATTCTACTCTTTGTACTCAAATTTACTGCGTAAATTCATATTTCATAGATGTTCCCTGCACACTAACCTGTGACAGATTTGAAATTCTGGAGAGCCAAATGCAAAGCTGTCCTGGTTCTGGCCAGGCCAGAGTTAACCTCCCCAGGCAGCCAGCACAGGTGAGCTGAGTTAGCCCAGGTACAGGATATGTTTCTAGCCAGCCGGTGGTTGCTTCTACCGTTGTGAGCACATACCGCTTGCCTTGGCCTGTTACGTAATCGACCTGCCAAGACAAGTGGTTAAAGCCTCTGAGGACAAGGGCTGAAATACAAATACGGATGGGGTAGCGGTAGAGCATGGCGGGCTCGAAGGGCTGGGGTACCAGTAGAGCATGGGACTCTTCATGGTAGTGGGGTGCTCGAAGCAGTGACACTGCTTGCAGGGCTATTATTGCTGTGCTTCAAAAAGGCAGAGCAGAAGACTTTTGCTGGTCCCATTCATACCACCTCCTTATCTTAGTGAACATGAACCTTCTCCACTGACAGCTGATGCGAGAAGAGAGTCCAGACTCCTGTCATGTCCCTGTCATTCAACATGCTGGAATACAACTCAGGAAAGCTACAGGACTGAAATCAATGAAGAGTGGGAAAAATACATAATTTTTTTTTCTCTCTCTCTTCTAAAAAGAAAATGGTTTCAGCCTGTCTGCTGTGGGAAACAGGGAGCATGTACATGTGTATTTTGTTGACTTCTGGGGGGGGAGTTCTGTTTGGTTTGTTTTTCTTAAAGAACTTTGGTGTATATTATTCCCCATGTGAATGTTGTGCTTTACTGCTCCGGGACTGACCAAGCATCCCCCTGTGCTTAATAGTTCATAATAGTTCCAGCATGCATGGCTACATCTGGTAGCAGGTGGGACACCAGGTCTGTACATGTCTGTTACTGGATGTGAAGACATGCATGGTGTTAAATATGAACCCACCTATGTCCCCACCACATGTCCAACAGCAGAAGCTGCTATGGAAGCAGACATACCGCCAACAAACTCCCAGAGCTTTATAGCTGACTTGAATGAGACACAACTTCTTGACTGGCTTCAAACAGAAATAACCGAAGCTCACGAGAAACTTACCACCTTTGTGAGGGAAAGTAAAATATGAGGCTTAGCTATCTGTCCAGGTTTGCCTGAGTGGAGGGGGCGAAAGTACAGAGCTGTACAAGCTACAGAAAAACCTCTCTGTATGTTGGGTCAATGAACAGAGCCGGGGCATCTACGAGAGAGCTGTTCAGTTACTGCACCAGCTGAAGTCTGCAGCACACAGCTGGTATCACTGTCACTCACAGTAACTGTATTCTGGGTACAAACAGCTGCACATTTCTTTTAAAACAGACACCATTTAGTAGAAGCTGGATATACTCCAGATTACAAATGAAAATGAGTATAATCTGTGTATCACATGCTTTAAACCCAATACTGCAAGCCTTTCAATAATCTTAGCATGATTTTAATGGTTACCCCTGTCTAATATAATTAATAAAGAGCACATATCCCAAAATCTCTAAAAAATCCTGACATTCAAATGTTTTTTAAGTCAACTAGTGTTCATTGTCTAAAGAACTCGGCAAGGCTGTGACTCTTGCCTAAACTAAGGGCTGTGAATAATCAACTAGAGGAAGAGAGTAAACTAATCTTATGAAACTTTGTTAAAATACATTTATGCATATAACCTTAGCTATTTTTAAGAGTCCCTAAAAAAAAGAAAAAGCACCCATCCAAGTTTTTCAAAAGCATATATTCTAAAATACATGATATAGTTATGGTTTTTCAAGAATACCCATCAGTGTTTAAAGGATGCTTTTTTTTGGCATTACTGCTGTTCTTAATCAAACCTCATAGACCAAACATAATGAAAAACAGAAAAGAACTCAAAGTGATCTTTGCAAGTCCTTCTTTGGTATTACTAGCAAAAGTTAGTACTAGCTCAAGAAGACCACACGTGACAATGCTAATGCTCACAGGGTGTCTGTGCAAGGCAGACAATTGATACAAGGCATACAGAACTCCTGGTTGCTTTTTACCCCTGAAAAAAACCCAGGTGTGAATAAAATCACTGTCTTGGATGAGGGAGTTGGTTAGATATAGGTAATGTGGGAAAAGAAATACATCAAACCGGTAGGCCAAGCTAGTAAAACTTTAATCTTGAAAACTTTAACTGTACTGTTACTGATTAAAGACTCAGAGAATCTAAAAAAAAGGTAACAAAAGAGCACTTTTTGCTTATAAGTAAAATCTTGGGGAAAAGTCTTTTCTATTGCACTAGTAAACTTAATAACCACACACAGAGTTCTGGCTGTAAGCTCAAGTTTTAGTTTTCAATTCCTTGCAGTAAAGTAAGAAAGGAAGCCACAGTGTTTAAACGGATACTATCAACCACTTCAGTCTTGAAGGGAAGAAAAGTTTCCACAGTCAATTGAAGAGTAAACCCAATGAAAAGTGCATGCCAGAAGGTAAAATATTATCCAAACATATTTATTGCTCAAGACCAAGAGGATTACCCACAGATAAGTGGCTGCATGAATGAGTTCTTGCTGCTTGAGCACAGGAGTGCATCCACTCTTGGGTGAGAAAGCTGAGCAAATACACAGATCAGGTGGGTATCCTTCCTGGCTCTGGGCCAGTATGGTTTTGAGAGATGGATTCTGCAAGTATAAAGTGGATTCCATCCACTTTTTTTCAAAGAAAAAGGAAAATCTTGCCTCTTTAGAATTCAAAAATCTCCAGAAGCAGGAGCACCCCACCACATAAAGCACTGAATCAACATCATAAAAGGAAAGTGCTCAAAAGACTGGAGGAGAAAAAGAGAGTCAAGTTTTAAAGTGCAATTGCAACAGTGGACAGAGAGTCCTTATCATGTAACTTTCCAAATGACGTTTTAATCCAAATGGCTAAATGGTTTTGCTACTACAGAGAACATCAACAGTAGGTGGCTGTCACAGAGAATGTGTCCAGTTCAGGGCTCCCCAGTTCAAGAAAGTCAGAGAACTACTGGAGAGAATCTAGTGGAAGGCTGCAAGGATGATCAGAGGACTGGAGCATCTGTTGTATGAGGAAAGGCTGAGAGCTGGGTCTGTTTAGCCTGGAGAAGAGAAGACTGAGAGGGGAACTGGTCAACACCTATAAATACCTAGAGGGTGGATGTCAAGAGGAAGGCATTAGATTCGTCTCTCCTACTGACAGGACAAGGGGCAATAGGCACAGACTGGAACACGGGAAGTTCCATCTGAACATGAGGAAAAACTTCTTTATGATGAGGGTGACAGAGCACTGGGACAGGCTACCCAAAGAGGTGGTGGAGTGTCCTTCTCTGGAGATATTCCAAAGCTGCCTGAACATAATCCTGTGCAACCTGCTCTAGGTGATCCTGCTTTAGCAGGGGATTGGACTAGATGATCTCCAGAGGTCCCTTCCAAGTCCCACTGGTTTGTGATTCTGTGAAAAAGATGCAGAGAACCAGTAACCTTACAACAAACAACTAAAAACTGCCTGACAATACTTTGAATTAAAAGCAACTTGAACATATGATGCATATTTCTGTTTATTTATCCTGAAAAGTATGAGACACTGCTTCAACTTATGCTTTTAAAATTATTTTATCTGATTGAGCAGGCCTCATAAAAGGAGTATTAAAGTAATTTTACTCTATCTACCTTAAAGCTGAAAGCCTGTCTGTCTTGCCAAAAGGGCAACTGTCACAAGCAGCCTTAAATTCAAGCTTTCAGATGGTGACTCTACAGTGTCTTCCATGCCCTAAGTTTAACTTTATTTCTGATAAATGTCATAATGTAACTCAATAAAAATACAAACTATAATTATTATTTTTTTTATGTTATTACTGCTAGCTAGCAAGGAGGAGATTTCTGGAAAAGCCATCATATCTTTGTTTAGGAAAGAACTGGTATTTTATTAACCCAGTAGACTTTTCTGAGCTTTATCCAATATGGGCATTTGAAAATCACATGCACAAAATGGGTTCTGACACATGCACACAAAATGAATTATGGATGCAAGATTGGCTCTTCATACTCAAGTTTTGTCCTTGCTTTAGCAAAGCTTTAATTGTCTTACAGCTCGTATTGATTTCTGCCGAAACAGAGTAGGACAAAAATCCTTCCACTGAGTAGTAAGGACTATTTAAAGGCTGTCGCTTTGCCTTCTGAACTGCTTGATTAACTAGGGAGCTATACAGGGAACCAGAAATTAGTCAGCAAGAGACTACTGCTACACGATAATCACCTAGCTGAAAATCCCTCTGTGCGCAATGCAAGATAATTGAATCTAGGTTAACCCTGGTTCATGGAAGCTACCTCGAACTGCTGCTCTACTATCATAAGAGCTTGCCACTACCAGGTACAACAAAATAAATCCTCTGCCTACCGTCTCCATGGCATGTCATTAACGTGCCAGATCCTTAATGTAGGGTGCTGAGCAGACCCCACGTAACTGAGCGATGGAAATATTACCCCTCCTCTAAGGCTGAAGCCCCTCATGAGGTGCATGAGACCTTGACAAGCCCACGACACAAAACCAAGCTCTCACATCTAGTAAGAATGCCCTCTCAAGTAAAACCAACACGGTGAGTGGAATGCACCCAGGACAGCCACTGTGTACAGCCCAGATGTGCTACACGCAATCTGGAAAACTGGAAAAAGCTCTTCTCAAACAACAGCTATGAAAAAAATACAGCATGATTCTAGGTAGTAAAAGAAAGCAATCATTCTACAGTAAACTCGTCTTCACTACTTTCTCGTCTAGTACTAATAACAAAGTAAAATAAAATACACACCAAGGTATGTTGAAAGAGGGAGAAGCCTCAAACCTGGCAGCTTGCAGGTACTGACTAATCAAGTGAGAGAAATACTGCCATTCTCCATGGACTCAGTCCCATTTGTCTGTCTTCAATAAGTTTTAATTTATATTTATAAATAAAAATCTGCTCCAGAGCAAAATGTTTTCTTGCACTGGTCTCATAAGCACTTCACTGCATGACTTTATGGTTTTGAAAACCTTTTTTTGAATGAAGTTTGGGTCTTCAGCAGGGGCAAGGTGTCCCAGCAGTTCAGTGACATGCCTTTCCACTCCACAAATTGCAGTGAGGAGATACCCAGCACGTCTATCAAATAAGCATCTGGGTTGACAGCTAACAGCAAGACTGAAGGTAGACATTAAGTATGGGGTGCACCATGCACGACTGCTCAGTACCAGAGAAAAGCAAAGACCACAGCTGCAGGAGCCAGTTTTGGCCAGAGGGGACACAGCAGCTCAATTTGGTGCATGAGGCTTACGATCTGAAAGCCAAAATCGCAACTTCAAAAGAAGAACAGCAGCAGGGGGATTTGGCGAGATTCAGAAGTAGCTCTAAGAGAAATGGAGTAGGAGGAAAGTAATACATAAGTCTCGCTAACTTGAGTCTGGCATATGGAAACACTGAATATTATCTAAGAGCAAAACAGGTGAAAGACACAAAAATGTCTTGATGCAAAGATGTCAAGTCATCAGTGGTGACTTGTATTCTGGGTCAAAATTGTGTAGCTCAAAGAAAAGAAAGCAGTTCTAGAAAAGTAATATATAAACATTATTTCAAAATTCACTATTAAATTCATTACATTTGTCATTACTTAAAATCCAGTCAAGGTGCTACAGGCTGTCATTACCCAGGGAAGTAAATTCACCACTTAGAGAAGGTGCAAGGAACAGCCCTGATTTAACTATGGCACAGCTCAAGTACATACAAAGCCCAACGATGACTCTTCTACTCTCCTGAGGACCCACTGCTCCCCTTGCTGAGGGAAGGGTCTGGCAGGCTGTGAGCAGGGAGAGAGAGGAAAGCAATGCTCTCCGGAAAGCTCGCCTCAGCCCCCGGCTGCCCATCTCTCCTGCAGGCAGGTGACAAGCTCCCAGAGCCGACCGCAGGCAGAGCAAGAGGGACACTTCACCTCCAAGACACTGAGGAAATGAAATCAAAATTATCCTTCTGGGCAACTTCAAACCTAAGGCAAACAAATCTATTGTATTTAGTCAAATAAATGTCAAAGGGTTAACACTATTATCCAAGAAACTCTGTCAACCTGAAATATCATATTTTACAATTGTCAAAATTTTACACGGTGAAGTAAAAGTGTTTCAAAAGCAACACTAGGCATGCAGTGCAACAGAAATAATCCATTACACTTACTAGTCTGAAACAAGTTTTGTTTGTGCTTAGAACAGGAGACTGAACTACCCCATCCGGAGAGCTAGATCTCAAAAGACGGGTAGGCGTAAGGGCTCATCCTGCTTTACTGTTGTTTTGGCTCCATGACCTATGACGAACAGTTTCAGCAGTAAAGCAGCTGCATGTTACGGCATGATCACATGCATCTGAAATGAAATAATCAGCATCAATTTCTAACTTAAAAGTTACATAAATTTCCTACAGGATGAAAGAAATGCAGATGATAAATTTATCATATCCCATCTGGTCCTCTGTCCCAATCTATACCAAAGTGGTCACAATTTTACTGCATTTCATTTCATGTTTGTACCATGAATGAAATCAGAGCTGATTTTTTTTTCCCCTCTAGAAAGTCAAAAGAACACAACTTAAAACATATTTGTAGATATCCTCTAACCACGGATGTATAAGAAAACCTGGGCAAGAACATACCAGTAGAGTAGTATTTCAAAAGAAGCCTTTACAATTTTGCAAATATCAATTATACATTACAATAATTGTACATTAGTATGTTTGTTTCCCTTAGCCATCCATTAAAAAGACCCTATAAAAAACATTTTCCCAAAACTCAATTTCTTCTCTAAATTAAGATGGCACTTCCTACATGGAAAAAAACATTTCTTTCTCATGAGGTATCCAGCAATTTATTACAATGTCTCTACTGTCTCCTTATAATATCTTCAAAATGCTTTAAAAAAACCCCAGCACACTGACAGCCTAATATCACACTCTGCAGGATTTAACTGATGTGTATGTAGAAGCATCTTCATATGGAGGTACAATGACTGTCAGAAAGGACGCAGTCTAATAGAAAAGTGTTAAACCTCCTGTTAACATTGCAATATTAGAAGTTATTTTAAGTGCAGAAAGTTCACATTTCAACAGACATATTTTAAGCCAGATTTAGGAAACAAGTAAAAACAAGAAGTTGAGAACAAACCAAACATTGTATTTTTATCCTTGAATCCCAATACAGCCAGTAAACTCAAAAAGCAGATGCTCACCATCAGCTCTACAAAACTTCTGCAGTAAAATGACACAGGTAGAAACTCATGCCAGAGTAAGTCTTTGAGCTGGTGTATTTAAATTTTTATTAATAAAGAGGCTGATTTTCATATATATTATCATATTATATTATTGTGACAGAGTAGCTATTATAATAGTAATTATTATACAGAATATATGTTATTAATATGTACGTTCTCATTATATTATCAGTAAGCAGACACTGCAGAGATATTGCAGTTGGATCATGATTTCCCATTAGGAAAAATACATACATACATACATGCATGCATACATACACACACACACACACACATGTATATACATTTATTTATACCATCACTGGTATATTTTCACAATCCTGTAAGGTCTTGAGGTGGGTTCAGCCTAGAGAAGGCTCCAGGAAGACCTTATTGTGGCCTTTCAGTATATAAAGGGGGCTTATAAGAAACATGAAGAGAAACTTCTGACTAGGGCCTGTAATGAAAGGACAAGAAGCAACAGTTTTAGAATCACAGAATCATAGAATGCTCTGGGTTGGAAGAGACCAAAAAACATTTAGTTCCAATCCTCAAACTGGAAGAAGGTAGATTTAAATTGGGCACAATGAAGAAATTTTTTACAAGGGTAGTGGGACATTAGTTGCCCAGAGAAGTTGTGGATGTTCCATCGTTGGAAACGTTCAAGGTCAGGTTGGATGGAGCTTTGAGCAACCTGGTCTACTGAAAGATGTCCCTGCACATGGCAGAGGATTTGGACATGCTGATCTTTAGAGGTCCCTTTCAACCCAAACCATTCTGTGATTCTGGAAGTTTGAAAGCTGCGGAGCAGATGGAAGCCAAATTTCAGGAAGAAAACACACAACCTCCTGTGCTTTAGGGCCCATCTAAGTATTTAATGATTTGTGATTTATATCAGTGCAAGAAAAAAAAAGGGTGAGGTTAGTTCTGGTGCCTGTCTGAGTGTTGGCTGCTGCTGGCCAAGGGCAGGAGATGGTTTTTGGCAGAGAGGCAATGCTGCCTGACAGCAGGGGCTAGGCAGCTACAGACCCTCTTCCAGCTTCACCCATGCACATGTACTTGACAGACCAACAGGATGCTTCTGTACCTAATTTGGACCACTTAATTCTGTTTAAAACTGACTTGTGTGGGTAAACTGAGCAGTTTGTTTCATTTGTTTTTAAGGATCCCTAAGTGCCACAGCTGTTGCTTTGCCTGTTTCCAGCTAACTGTGCTCACCCCCGAGCTGTGCTGGGACAGCAGAGACAGATGTGTCCTACTCATGGGGCTCAGCCTTTCCTCCTTTCAGCCCTGTGGCAAAGAAATGGATCTGGAAGCTAACTTTGCCAATGCACTTTAAATGTTGTTTGTATCAGCTGGTAATACCAACTATCTTCTCCTTCTGGGGAGAAGCAGGCCATCATCCCACAAGGAATGTGATGGGCTCAGTAACCTCCACACTGCACAGGAAGCTAACCAGGCAGGCAGGCTGGAGGATATGCATATAAAGACAACCTAATTTTTCCCCTCTGCCATATCTGTTTCATAATTCTTACTGTGAGTTTAAATGAAAACTGATGACACAGGATGGTGTATTTTCATAAGGACGAAAAATACATCAGTATTTGTTCATAAGAACATGACTTTTTCAAGCCTATAATGTGGTTTCTGGTCAACTATACTCTAGTAGAAAAAGGAATTACATCTTTGACTCTGTAAAATCAAGACATATCTTTAATCTTTTAATCATCAATATTTTAAAAGGTCCTTTTCTTTTGACTAATAAATTATTTTCAGACAAAAAAGAAAAAACATTTCAAATCTGATTGCCCTTGAGAAAATGAAGAGTTTTGCAACCTCCTTCCCCCTGTAAGCTCATCACTCTAAGTACTGAAATGTCTAAAAGGATATCAGAAAACCTCAGAAAGAATGTAATAGAGTCAATACATATATCTAAAATAATACAGTTTATAGAAGTTCATTTTTGAAAGAAAGAAAATGAGAAGTGCCAGACACTCTAGTTACACAAGTTTTGGTGTGAACTATGACTGTCTAAGAAATTCTTTCAACAGAAAGACAACTGAAGTAAAACAAGCAGCAGAGAAAAAGGATTTTGGAAGCCACCATGGCCCACTGAGATACTCACTTTGAAGATAACTCATCTACGAAGTTCCAGGATAAAGGGAACTACTGCTTAAACACAAACACACACAAATCACCTAATGCCCCATTTTGGTAGATGGGCTCTCCTGAAGATAGAAAAGATTGTGAAAAGTGAATATTTTTTTACCCTTTTCTCTAAATCCCTCTAAAGAAATGCAAACAGCCTGGAAATGCATGGTGTAGTTAAGGTGTCCAGGAAGGAGAGACCATTAGAAATATAAGGCCAAAGAATTAATCAGCAGAAACAGCCAATATCCAAATACAAATTAAAAGCAAATTGTTGTTGGTATTTAATTTAAAACATTTATAGATATACGGAATCAATATACTTCTCCTGAGAGCAAGCTGATAAACTGGCAGTCATCAAAGAGCTGCAGGATGAGCTGGAAGGGGCCAAAGTGATCTCCAGAGGGTCTCATCGAAACCCTGATCAGGATGGAGACAGACACAGGTTAGTAGAAATGGATAAAACAGGCAAGAATTCATAGATCTGAAATTTCCATTTTTTGCCTTTTTGTGGCTTCTCAATTCATTTTGCTTACGATGCAAAAAGTATAAAACACACTGAAACTAAACACATGAGACTTCTCATTAGCAAACCTACAGGGATCTTTTAAGGAAAGAAAACAAGAGGAGTAGAAACAACAGATTGGAGAGGTGATCAAAAACCCTGTTCAGCCCATATAGACTTTCCACTGGGGCAATCCCAGGCCCACCTCTTCTTTGGACATTAAGATATTTAAATAAGAATGAGATATTTGACCCAACATGACCAAATCACTACTATTTACAACCCCCAGGGTTCTCAATAGTGGAGTAAAATATAGAAATTAGTCCTGATATAGTAATGAGAGCATAAGGAGAGATTCAGTCTGTCTTTTTCCTATCCAAACTACTCTTGCACTGCTGTACTAATGCAAGCACACTGAAACACGCTCAATGCCCTGAAAACCCATTAACATCATGGCAAGTTTAAAGGCACTCACTCAGAGTTGGTTTTGAAACATGTCAGAGACACATCTCCACTTCAATCCAATCAATAGCAGGCCAATAACCAGTGGCTTAAAATGCCTACTACCCTAGCATAGAAAATTGTTCCTATTCAGGAACAACAACTATAGGCTGAACCGGAAAATTCTGAGGCTCTCCCAGTGGTTCATCACTAAAGACATCAAAAACAAAGGCTCCCAGATAAGGCAGAGCTGTACCTCTTTTTGGGGAATGTGTCCCCAGACATGTCATCAGGCTTGCTGGCTCATGAACTTCCCAATTACTAATATATAAAATGCAAAGGAAACGTAATAGGCAGCTGATGCTCAGGGAATGCAAGAATTTTAATATACAAGTAAGAGTGGTACAAAGATCTTAGCAAACTCCTTTTTGATCTGTCTTGCTACCTGCATTTTGGACATGAATTAAACAAGGCTATGTCACTGTACAGTCTCTTTGTCAATAAATAAGGGGGAAAAGTTACTCTTTTATAAAGAACCATGTCATTTCCTCCTTCGGAGTCTGATACACAAACTTTTCCTTGTCTTTACTGTTTTTCTTTCTTATTTTTCTAACTTCTCTTTTAAACATTTAAGAAGCATAAGTTTATATTGATTTTATGTACTTCAGAACAGATGTTACTTCTGTTCTTCAGTCATGCAGATAATCCCTTAATTAAATATCTGCGTACAGCACCCAGAGAATTGGATTTATATTTTAATCGCAAATTCCTCTACATTGTTATTTCGCTTTTACTTACTCTGGTGAGTGGGAATATTGCACATAAAAACCTGCATGGCTAAATTCTGTAATGTGAACTTTTGAAACCAGCCAGAGAACGACTTAAATATGAACTGTGCTGATTCTCAAGAACAGCATAACGCTAAGCTGTTTTACAAGACCATAATTTAAGTCATTGTGCCTGTATATTTTATATATATTATATATGTATTTATACGTTACACGTGAAACAAACTTATTTTCTCAACTATTTAAACAATAACATTCTCTCAGTCATAAGCAGAAGCTAATTCCCAAATGTTGCTCAGGCAGAAGAAGCTGAAATGCTGACCAGCAAACACCACCCGTATTCTGAGCCCTGAACTCCCACTCCTTACTCAAGACCTTTTAGAGAACATGCCAAAACCTAGTGGGTGAGGCAATCCTTTAGCTGAAAAGCGTCATGTATCTGCTCAGCAGATACTGAGGTAATCTCTGTTATACAAGCATTCTTCAAAATATGTATTTCCAGTATCATACCACTACATTTTCTCTCTAGTAACTTTGAAGGAAAACATTTTTTTCAAGACATAACTACACATTTATACATTATAGAAAAATAATCTCAATATTTCCTGTTATGGGTAGGAGATTTATTTAGCCTTCGTGTGGGAAAACAATTTAGAGCTCTAGTTATCCACCCCTCAACATGCTTCCCTAGAGTAAAACACTAGATAAACCTCTCTCAACACACATTTTTATTGAAGAAAAAAAAGAGAGCTGCAGGATTAAGTTAAAGTTGCACCATCTGTATCCTTTTCTAAGGCATCATTAGCTAATCCTATTATTTCCTAATGGACTGATTGATTTACTTGGTATGTTAAAAAGGCCAGATCACTTTTACTCACCAGGGAGGATCCTATGGCAAACTGTATAACTGTTTCATGGCATTGACCAACATTTGTCTGTGATTTTATGTTCAGCAGTTAGCTCTCTTACACTAAAATCCATGAGGTAGCATATTTATTAATTGGAAGAAAGAAAACAAAATTCAACATGTTAAATTAAAAAACAAACCCTTCCTCCTCAAAAAATTAAATTTTTAATAAAATGAATACCAAACCTATGTGAATACAATATAGGTTGATTATATTAATTTCTATATTAGATCAACATTTTATCCAGGTGGGTTTTGAATGTCTCCAGAGAAGGAGACTCCACAACTCTGGTCAGCCTGTCCCAGTGCTCCATCACCTTCACAGTGAAAAAGTTCCTCCGTATATTCACATGGGACTTCCTATGCTCCGTCACTGAGAAGAGCCTGCCTCCATTTAGTCACACACTGGTGGTCAAGATTGAGGTAAATCCCCAAATAATAACTTTAAAATCCTTTTCTGAAGTGTTTCCTAAGATTAAACTCCCACATTTTGCAATTTTTACTTACTCGGTCCCTACATCCTCTAACACCTCCACACAGCCCTCTCCCTAAAACTTCCTTCCCACTTGTGAAATCAGGCTGACCAAGTCCGATGCAGAGCTCAACGCTCTGCCCTACTTCCTCAAAACACATGTGCATTCTGAAACACTGCTCTGCCATGTGGGTTTCTCCCAAACCAGGTTATTTTCAACCCCCTAGTGCTCTGTTACAGATGTGCTAGGAACCAGACAGATTTAGATATACAACTACCTTAATTGTGAGGGAAAACAGGCAACTAGACCATAAGTATCAACTGGTGTAGGATTTTCCTATCCAACCAACCCACATTGTTTCCACCTGTGAGCACTCTCAAGTCAATCCCTTACTGTGATACTATATTGTTAATATAATATAATGATGGGTTACTAATCACAGAAATGTTATACCTTATCTGTTTTTAAATGGCATTCTTTAAGTCACATGTAGTTCCCAAAATGCAAGAGTCAAGAAGAACTCTTCAACGTCATGTATCAAGAAACCTACAATCTCTCTTAGAAAAAAAATTTATGATTTATTTCTTAAACATCTTAAGCCTGCACAAAAATTCAGCTCCCCATATCTAAATTCGAGGTGACAGAAATGGTTCTACTGTTAAAAAGACACACATCTATGAATTTTGGTTTTGTAGTTTGTTTGCTGGACATTCTATTTCAAAAAGCAGTATTTGGACTAAGTTTTTAATTTTGTATGGAAATCACTGGAATTAAAATATACTAATTTATCTAAAAAATAACAATGGAAAAAACACGGGGTGGGAGGAAAGAATAAAAAAAAAACCTTATTAGGGCCTCACGTAGAGAACATCCAACATTACAGACAGCATCCTGTCCTCGTCAGAAGACTCATTAGATCATCACTACAAAAATTTGTGTTTGTGTCTATAGGTTTCTGTGATCTAATGGGGCACTAATACTAAACAGAAGCTTGTCTTTGGTCTGAAGTGAACCCAATGTGTTCAGTGAAAGGCTATGATATATCAGGAAAGGCTTAACCCAGCCTCCCCCCACCTGTTGAGTACCTAAGTGGCTTAGCAACTTAGTTCTTCCCACAAGCGCAGTATTAAATATCGAGTCTGTATGTAGTTCTTACTGCACTTATACACAGGAATCTAAAGATTGCTAATGATCTGTAATCCAGCTAAAAACAGAAAGAAGTGGATAATCTCTTTGGGAGGTACTCACCTAAACATTAACAGATGACTAGATTCCAAGAATATTAAGATCAAAGTGCAAAGACAGTGACTAAAGGTACTGTATGTCTTGCCTCCATTTCTTAAACACAAATCAGTGTTACATTGCTTACAATTAATGAGTTCTATTCCTTTATCGCAATTTCAAGTAAGAAATTATCCAAGCTACAGATCAAGTTTTGCAAACAAATTGAAAGAGGAAGTTTCTGGCATTTGTTCTTGGTCTTTACATATAGAGAGGCCAAGAGAAGAGAATTCAGGACACTGGTGCAGGTCTTCCTCTGCTCATCTCTTCCCCAGGGCTGTTTGAAAGAGCAGAGATATTTGAGGTTGTGGGTGATGGCAGTTTGCTTTCTTACCCTTCTGCGGTCTCCTAATCTGCATTTTACATTACCACTGCTCACAGAAACATGGTGCCTTTTCAAATCTCATCATGGCTGGCTGCTACCACCTCAGCTTGACGTCAGGGACACTGGAGGGGGGTGTGTGTGTTAAGTGTTTCACATAAAATTTTAAACTGTTTCCAAAAGCATTTATTTTGCATCATCAGTGATGCACTTTTTCAGAGAAGCACAGAAGAAAAACGTGAGCTTTAATCTGTTTCACTGTTTTGTTCAGAAAATGGTTCAGAAGCAAAGCAAAATGTTAGCAATACCCTATCCAGGCTGAGTAAGATATTCACAGTGGATAGTGGGATAAAAAATGAGAGGCATTTTCCTTGAGAAGCAGAAAGGAAAGTGAAAACTCTTAAAACACTGTACAGCATTAAAAAAAAATATATCAAGAAGCTCATATTGGCAATGCAAATATTGCCCCTGAAAGGTACCTGCATCTTGTGGATGGACCACTCTGCTTAAAACACCTAGAGAAGCCCAAAGGCAACCTTTTCAACCTGCCCAACATTTGCATGTATTTCATGAGAAAAAGTCCTTTCTGCTGCACACACTGGTTAAGTGCTCAAACACATCCCATGCAGGTTCCCTGAGCCTCTCAACACAGAGCCACTGCTCCTTCCATCATTACAGCTTTTCAACATGCTACTTGCGTGGAGCAAAAACTCCCCTCCTGCAGAACCTACAGAAGTGACTCCTCTCGAGATGCATGGGGAGAGCACAAAGCATTAGGCTCTTTAAAAAACCAGGTCTTCACACTTTATCTGTCAGTTCTCCCGTTTACAATGTTCCTAGTTATTTTTGCCAAGCTATAAAAAGTATCTATTTCAAGTAACTTCTTGTACAGAGAAGGAGGAAGTCAAAGTTCATTGTCTCCCTAAAACTAATTACAGAAGAATAAAACAAACCTCTTTCTTTATGGAAAGAAGCATCTACTATCCAACGCAGATACTAAGCAACAATTCATATTAATTAAAATTAATAAAGTTTCTGAACCATTAGTGCAAGTTTCATACTTTATTCAAAATTCTCTATGCTTATGATGGTGTTCTCCCCTGGCCGAAGTAATAACAGAAGAATAGAAACAGGTCTGCAACCCTGCAATGAGCTTCCCATGCAATGAAAGCCACGGTTATGACCAGTCTCAGCAGTAGTCCTCACAGCGATTTGTATCCCAGTGCATCAAATGCTGTGAATGCTGGATATCCTGAAGAACCACCAGAAGACCCCACACTCTAAGAAAAGGGTCTCAGAGCAGTAAACCAGACTATCTCTGTTTTTAAAAACTCCTGACTACTCTAAAATCTGTTCATATTTGTGGCTACCTGACTTGTGGCTAGTACAGGTTTGCTATTTAAATCAATGCTGAAGGTGCTATCAGCACAGCTGATGCTGTGTTATTACACCATCGCCGGCTCAAGGCAAGGCTGGAACACAGAATCATAGAATCATAGAGCTCCAACCCCCCTGCCACAGGCAGGGCCACCAACCTCCAGGCCTGGATCTACACAAGGTTGCCCAGGGCCCCATCCAACCTGGCCTTGAACACTTCCAGGGACGGGGCATCCACCACCTCTCTGGGCAGCCTGTTCCAGCACCTCACCACTCTTTCAGTAAAAAACTTCCCCCTAATATCTAACCTAAACCTTCCCTCCTTTAGCTTTAGTCCATTCCCCCTTGTCCTGCCATTATCTGCCCTTTTAAAAAGTTGATTCCCCTCCTGTTTGTATGTTCCCTTAGGTACTGGAAGGCTGCAACAAGGTCCCTCTGCAGCCTTCTCTTCTCCAGGCTGAACAAGCCCAGCTCCCTCAGCCTTTCTTTGTAGGGGAGATGCTCCAGCCCTCTAATCATCCTTGTGGCCCTCCTCTGAACCCTCTCTAACAGTTCTACATCCTTCTTATATTGGGGGCCCCAGATCTGGACACAGTACTCCAGATGGGGCCTCATGAGGGCAGAGTAGAGAGGGACAATCACCTCCCTGTCCCTGCTGACCACCCCTCTTCTAATGGAGCCCAGGATACCATTGGCCTTGCGAGCTGCAAGAGCACACTGCTGGCTCATGTTAAATTTCCCATCCACCAGAACCCCCAGGTCCTTCTCAGCAGGGCTACTCTCAAGGAGCTCTTCTCCCAGTCTGTATCTATGTCTGGGATTCTTCCAGGCCCACCTTTCCAGCCTGTCAAGATCCCTCTGGATGGCTTCCTTTCCTTCTGTTGTGCCAACCACACCACTCAGCTTGGTGTCATCCGCGAACTTGCTGAGGGTGCACTCAATTCCATCATCGATGTCACTGATAAAGATGTTAAAGAGCACGGGTCCCAAGACAGACCCCTGGGGGACCCCGCCTGTCACTGGCCTCCACCTGCACATAGACTCATAGACCACCACCCTTTGTCTATGTTCTGTCAACCAGTTTCTTATCCACTGGATGGTCCACCCGTCAAATCCACATCTCTCCAATTTAGAGATAAGGATGTGGTGTGGCACTCAAGGCAAGGCTGGAAGACAGAAGGCAAAGACGGGAGGAGAGTTGTGAGGCCCCTCTCCTGTCTAAACACAAGACTGGCAGGAAGGCAGAAGGACACACTCGGTGATGGGACAAAGAACAGCATCAGTTCTTTTTTCACCTCATGAGTTGATACACAAACTCCCCTTCTTTCAGACAACTCTCAAAAAGCTTTCTTTCCATCCTTCTCCATCTTTGCACCTTTCTCCATCCTGGGTCAGGCACATGGAGCCCACTCCCCTTTCCCTACCTCTCAGCTCTCCAAAACCACTGCAAACATGGGCTGGTGACCTGAGGTGCTGCTGTTGATTGCCACACTCATGCTACAGCTGGTATTCCAAACGGGCTGAGATTTCGGGCTGTATCTGTATCAGTATGTAACCAGCCCTAGCAATTTAACCGTAAGGATGACTGTGTGTCAGTGCTCATACCTATACACCAGCCCTGCTCACTTTCATAGGGTAGATACAGCTTTGCAGAAAAATGTTCCTACAGACGTCACACAGGCTACAGTCATTTAAAGGAAACAAATTGTTCTAATAAAAAGGGACGGGTGGGACAAAAAGTCAAATCAAATACAATTAACTTTCATAAAGGCAAGCACTACAAGATAAAACAAGAGCTGAGCATATGCAGAAGGAAGAGATGCCATAAAACCTAACCTTGAGATGAATATTACCAATGAACTAAAGCCAACTTCCAGTACATTATTATATGCTTCGATGTCTCTAAAGGCCTTTTCACCCTCTACAATAGTCTACTGTAATTGTCACATGGTAATCAGATCTGTTGAGTATGCAGGAACTCGCTCCCTTTCAAAATGTTATGGTGCTTACAAAGGATTTTATTCATTAGACAGATTAATAGCTGTTCTTTGAACTCTCTCTCCTTCACACAAGTCTGTGCTGAGTGCCAGTCCACTGCTGCCTGGAGGACGGTGGAGAAAGGCTTCTGAACCTCTTCATGTGAGAAGAAAAGGAAGTTTACATGAATAAATCATACTGGGAATTGTAACTGAAAATAAATTCTTGAGCAAACATGATTCCCTTAATTATTAAAATAGAAGAACCATGAATTCCCAGCAATAATACAAGAGGAATCTGATGATGATGTTTCTTCTCCATTCCCCCCCACTTTGAACGCAGATCATTCTGTTATTCAAGTCTACATTTAGCAAACTTCTTAGGTGCCATGAGAAAAATATTACAGAAGTCTCTGCCACAGACAAATAAGTAAATATCTTGTTGTGCTACATGAATATAAGCTAACCAGGGGTAATCTGCAGGAAAGCAAGGGTGTGCTTATACGATGTTAATCCTTCTTCATCATGTTGCTTTTTGTTGTTAATGTAGGTTCCTTGTCAAGATGTGAGATGGAAATGCTTTGATGTTTTTATGTTTACAAATGTTTTACTTGCAAAAATTTATAAATGATATTTGAAAATCACATTTAAAAAGCAACAAATATAATAATTTTTCATTTATTCGATATAATTTTGTATGTATTCGTCTGTTCATATTGTTACAAAAAGAGTCTGAAACAGAGTTTAGGGGCTGTAGGTGACTACCCCTCATTGCAAACACTCATCGAAATCCGAATTGGTTTATGTTTATATAAATCAAGAAAATGCCAGTATTTGTAATTACCTTAATGTTCTTAAGATGTTAAATTAATTTATTCTATATATAGACCCAAATAATTTATCACTAGTATTAGAACAAGCTTGTCATCCTAAGGCAGAACTTTCCCAGGATGCTGTAACACCTGAAAATGGTAGTTCACTGCACAATTTTCCTCCCCTGCCTGTATCAGTAGCATTGTTATTCTCATTTTCCTTCAAGAAATAACATTCAGGGAAGCCTGGGACTCTTGTTTTAAATGAAACGGTACAGTTTCCAATCTTGTAAGATCAAAAGGTAACACCACCAAAAAAAAAACCCATATCACTCTAACCCGGTGGCTTTCAATTTAATTGAATGCCATCTTGTAATGCCATCTGGGGTTTTATTCAATTAATCTTTCCTATAGGTCCCATTAAAGACAACAAAAGACATATCATGTACACCACCGTGGCAGAATATTGCTGACATCAGCACAAGACTTGGCTCAATATTTACAGCAGGAGCTACCGTCAAAATGATGAATTAATCTAAAATGAATACAGTCATAATTAAGTATGGACAGAAATAAAATATCTAGCTGATCTCCAACTGAACTGCACATGAAAAAATAAAAGCAGTTACCAAAGAGTGCCAATAAATATGTAAATGAATGTGAAAGCAAAACTGGAAGCTTATAATTGTCAAACTGAAGAGGTTTGCATTTCTCCCTAATATCTGTGGTAATCTTGCTCGGTTTGTTTACACAGTTGGTGCCACCACAACAAAAAAGTAGCTGTTAATCGCAACAAAAAGTGAAAAGAAAAAATACTAATATGGACTTCTAAGATGTTTTGTCCAAATTCAAGGATCCTTCCTGGCAGAGGAAAGGCAAAGCAATCTGAGGTGCTGCGATGTCAGGCTGACCCCAAGCTCATCTGTGATCATTTGAACAGCTGGAACGCAAAGGAGAGCCTGCATGGTCTCATTTCCTTTTCTTAAAGGACAATAGCGAGCTCTGCACGTAAGAATTAACACTCAAAGGCCGGAAGTAAACAGCACTCAAGGTATTTTAAACTGATAAATCACATCATAGTCAAATCCAAGACAACAGCCAGTTACAACTGATAGGGCTGCTTTATACAATATATATGTAAAATGAGAGAAAAACTTTACTGAAATTTTCCCATATGCATTACCAGTTCCTTCATGGAAGAGGAAGCCTATCCTTAAACTGCTGAGGGAGCACAGGCTCGCACTCCTGGGCAGGCAGGCTGTGGGAGAAGGGCTGCTGGCCATGGAACCCCTTATGAAAGAGAACTGGAGAAGACCGAGACGGCCAAAACACCTGTAAAGTACATCTGCTCCTCCAACAGGAATTTAGTCCAGCTTCCGTTCTAAGTCAATGGCAGACCTCCCTGTAACGGAAAGGTTACTTAATTTCTGCTTTTTGTTTTTAAGTAATTTCTGATTTTTTCCCTTTAGCGTGGAGAAGTAAAGGAAGCCCATCAACACCTCTTCAAGTCTAGTAATAGATCTCACATCTCAAAGATGCAATAATAGACAGTTTTCTATTTAAAATAATAAATACACAGTTAAAAGAAATCCTCTCTCATGTACTGAACCACTAAACCTTGCAAATAGTATTTTCTTGCCATATACATTAACTGTGCTTCATTGAGAATTTCACTTAATATCAAAAACACAAAAAGTGGTATCCAGCAAACTAGAAATCACAACACAGGCTGGGAGGATCCCACCAATCTCAGTTCAGTTTAAGAGCCACACTTACAGAGAATAACAATAATTTCACTGAGACAACTGCAGTTTTCTCATTTTTTTGCTTCATGCTCCTTCCTTTCTTCACCCCTCTCTCACAGTTACATTTCTCAACACCCTTTCTCCTTTAATGCTTTTCCCCACCCAGACTTCTAGTAGTGACATTTGGTGTGATGGAAGATGATGAGGGAGAGCAGCTTCTACACGGGGATGCTGCTGAGGAACATGCCTTGGACACCATGCCACCGGTGGCCACCCTGGGGATGGACCTGAGCGATTGTTCCTCTAACGCTGACCAGACCTACCCATATTCCAATGAGTGACAAATGGTTTTGAATCAAGTGTCTGCTGTACATGTGTTGTTCAATCTTAGCAGCAGCAACAAAGCATAAAGTTGCAAGATTTTGCATGTGTCTGTCTTACCAAAAGCCGCTACCAAGGTGGCAACCCTAGCCACCCTGTCCACTCCACCAAGGCAATACCACCATCAAAGCCTTTCCACAATCCGTTATACCTTAACTCAGGAAAATGGCTATTTTTATTTTGTCAAAGTCAATTTACTGGCCCTAATCTTACATCTCAGCACTCTCTCAGCAGAGTTCTCCAGCTTAGCAAAGTCTGATGACTCTTGTGAACATTCTTAAAGCTCAAGCACCCGAGAAATGCCCTAGTTCCAGTCACTATTACCCTCTACCAACCCTTCTTCCAAAATCCTTATTGTTTAAATCCAGAACAGTCAGTCAGTAAACATCTCATTACCCAGGCTGACATACATGTTAAAACGTCTAAAGTAGCTCATGCTTGTACTGCTGTAACTGCTGCAAAACTGCTGAAGGGTCAGCTGGCTGTTGCTACACACCCCACGTTTTCTTTCCTTCTATTGTTAGCCATTAAAAAAAAATCACAAAACCAGAAATACATGCCAGGCAGGGATAAGGGATGTAACTGGTCTTTTAAGGTAGATAAAAAAAGCACAAGGAAGTATACTGCACAACAGAAGGAAGCAAAGCAGCAAAGACACCTCAAAATCTTTAACAATGAACTATTACTTGTATTTAAAGAGACGACAAGACAACCAAGCCATCAGGTATCAACTTAGACACAGAAAACGAAGAGTTAGATATTATTGCCAAGACAAAATACGACACTAAACCTTTGGCAGGAAGGCAAGTGGAATCTATAAACAGGAGTAATTAAACTAACAAGCATCTTACAGACTGTAAAGACTGAATAAAGACAAATAATAATTAATTCCTTATGACAGCTTTCACTAAATTATAGCAATCACATTAGTACTGTAGGTAGTCGGAAGCAAAACTACAAAAAGCAGTCACCAGAATGGCCCTTTTTTTTCAAATGTTTTAATTAACATACCAGTTTTGGGTGCTGCTTAAGTCCATTCCAAAATTAATTACAGTTCTGAGATCTGTGCTCTTCAGTGCAGGCAAATCTCATACCTCTCATTATGTCAATGAAATAACAACGGCATACTTGAAAGCTAATTTAGAAAATGAATTTCCAGTACAAAATAGATTTAACCATTTGGGGGAGTTTACTTTCCATGCAAAGTACCTTCAAAATCTTACATATCTTGCTTTGGCTATGCACATGAGCTCTGTATTTTCCCAAGCAGATCAGGTTCTTTTTTACTAATTTGAAATGATTAAATTAATTTCACACATATTTGATTGTTCTTCCTTAACACATAAAGAAAAGGAATGTGCCACGACCGCTGCTGCTGTTCCTGAAACGCATTTTTTACAAGCTAATTGCCATACAATACACTGAAACTTCATGTTCTGAAGTTTATGTGTCTTACTGATTAGTCAAACTTCATTGCAAAAGCAGCTGGAAAACCTGATTGTAAGAATTTACTGAAGACAATCAAATCTCTTGCAAAAAGAAACTATTTTCTTATGCTTCCTGTACATCCTGTATTTGGCTTCTGTGCTGATGTTTTGAGAAATGGGAGTTACTGCAGAAAAGCAAAACAAAACAGCACTCTTCATAAAGAAAACAGGCGAATAGATACACCAAACAATCCTCTTCCCTGATAGTTTTGTTAAATCCATAGGTCTCATGGAAAAGGCTGTAAAAAAAAAGCAAGCCATTTCCATCTTCTGAGGCTGAAGGGGCTCGGTTAGACAGAAGAAAATTCTACAGAGGAATTACCTTAACAGTGTCAGTTATGCTAACACATCTTCTACCTTTAGGGAATTAATAAATATGTAAAGCTGTGGAAGTATCTTACTAGAAGAAACCATCTACAGAAAGAAATCCACAGAAACATCTTCAGGGAATACATTCTAGCATAGCTTTCAAATTCACTATTTTACTTTTATGGGAATAAGCTTGAAGTTTGCTAACTCTGCTTTTAACTCAGGATATTTTCCTTCATTTCAGTAGTATTTTCATTTTTTTTCTTTCCCGTCTGCTTATGCTTTAAATAGCACTTGGTGTCCTGGAAAGATACCGAGTCAGATTTCCTGAAAAGGGGCTGTGATTTTAATATCAGCAGCATCTGATCCTGTGTGTTTCCGGCAGATAGAGCAGAAACACCACCTGATTTCTGCAGTTGTGCTCTGGATGTTAAGAACCATCCAGAAGCCTGAGAGATCAGGAATTTGCTTCTTTGTGCCAGGTAAACTAATCTGTAAGTGTCTGTAGTAACTAGTTCCCTTTTTTTGCAAGGTTGCTTTTTATCCAGACTAGTGCTGTGGCTCAGGTCCATGCTGGAAGGTTAGTGGTACACAGATAAAACCCAGCAAAGGTGGACTGAAGCGACTGCCACAGCAGAGGGAGAGAAAGGAGAAGCTCCTCCTTACCACGCCAGCTGCACAGCGTCCGCAAAAGCAATGCAAGCAATGCCTCCGGAGCTACAGGCTCCCACTGGGAAGACCTATCTCCATTAAAAGAATTGCTATTTCTGGAATACTTACTGAAGTCTTACACAACACTCCATCAGTTGCGTTATCTGCTTCAGAGACGGTAGCGATGTGGGCTAGAGCATGCTTGGAACCAGGGAAAATGCTTTTTATAGCACAGACTAAACCTTAGAGGCCATGCCGCAGCAGGGCCTACATTCACGAGTCAACGCAGTGCCTGGTTTCTAAAAAATAGTGACAATGATAATGTGGAGGTGATGACAGATTTATCCAAACCTTTGTGTAAACAGGATTTAGGGGAACAATGTTAAATTGACTTATGTGACTTGATATAATCAACACCACCCAAAATCAAATTCAAGGCAAAACGCCACAGCACTGAGCAAAATTACGAGCTCATCACAGGTTATTCCTCTCACCTTTAGTCAAAATATCAATCCCTTCAGAAAATATACATTTCCTTATATTTTAAATCATGATTTCTAAAAACAATTGAGTATTCAACTCAGTCTTCCAAAACTCCCAATAGTGAACCAATGTTACAAGTAACTATTTTTGACAGTTAAAGCTGCTTTTAAGACTGCAGAGACAGTTTTGAGTGTTGGTGTGACGGGACCCCAGAAAGAGAAATCCTTGTGAAAACTGCTTTGCTTCTCTTCTACTACTGTCTTCTGTCATTTGCTTTCATCTGCATTACTTGTACTGACTTTGCAATCCTCCACCGGTCATCTTTGTCGAACTCCTTGTGCCTCTTCTCTACATTTTCCTGTTCTCCTTATATGACATTACAGAGGAAGAGTGTTCACACCACATAATTTCAGGTTAGGAAGCTAACTTTCCTATTTAAATAATGCCTGTACCATACAGTTGAGAAAAGGAACCTCACTGGGTGCAGAGATGGAAACCCACCGCCCTGAGGAAGCTGTCAGCAGGCCCAGCCCAGCAGGCAAATGAGCCCACTTTCTGCTACCTGAAGGCAGGCAGGCACCCTCCCACACTCCAAGCCTACTCTTTGAGCAGTATTTAAATCTCCCTGAACAAGTAAAACCTAAAAAGGGAAATACTGTTGAAACATAAATTTTATTAACTGCTATATAACCCTTCAAAACGCAGGACTTAACACCCTCACCACCTCTCCCACTGCCCAAACGCAGAAGCTGGCTGAACAAGAGCTTGTTTTCCTCACACTGGAAAAAAACCCTTTCCAAATTAAACAGGGAGGGTATTACACCAATTCTCCAACAGGTAAACTAAATCCTACAGCAGAAAATCAGCACGGCAGAGCTATGGGACTACCAGGGCAAAAGAGCTGTGTGGGACTGCACAAGGTGAAGGATTTCCAGGAAGACACAGGGAGTGCATGTTGAACATGCTCCTGTTCCTTCCACAAGGCAAGAGAAGGAAATCTAACTCTTCAGCCAATAATTGAATATAGAATAACGTGTGTATCATTGCTTACAATGACAGCTGAAGAAACTAGAGAGTTTCTGCTCAGACTGAAAGGCACAGACATAGAATATGAGTCCAAACAAACCATTCTTCGTTTTTGGAGGGAAAAAAAAAGTTCTGTTGAACACGTATGCTTCTTGCTCCTCTAAGACTTGCTGGTCTATATGCTAAGTGATCTGTCTGAAATTAATTCAGTACAAGTTAAAAAGTTGCTACAGCCTCCATTATAAAGCAATCACAAGAAAGAACAGTTTATATTCAGCCAAGTTCATAACAAGCCGCTGACTCTTCCAAACCATTATCAAAGCACACTGGAAGAGTTTGCCCGGACTCTTGGACTACCAATTTAAAGGTAATTACTCTTTCCTACTTGTTTCCCTCTCCTAACATGCTGACTGCACAGTGGAGCACCTCACACTTTGACCTTAGAATAGACTTTTTGTAGTGTGGTATTTGGTCCAAATATTTAGCTGAAATCCTAAGAAGTATATTACTTAATTTTTAATTGAATTTAATTTTAATCTGTTCATTTGTAACAGGTCTGAACTGAAATCCATTTAATGTCTGATTTGACTGAGTTTAAACCAGGCCTTATAGGTTTCCTGATCTCAGCAGCTTTTTGAAGATTCCTGCAACTCAAAACCTTACAAACCAGATTCTGTTGGTTTTCCACCTTGACACACTGTATTAAAAATTGCAGCTTGAAGCAAGTTCTTGCAGCTGAATTAATAGCTCCTGGACAGAGCTTAAAATGGAAAAATCTGACATGAACTACAGCATAAATAGCAAGGTTAAGTTCTAACAGCATCTGAGCCTTTCAGCAAGGTTTTTGCTCACGAGTGGTTTGACCCTATTCTCAATGTCCAGTGCCTTCCAAACCCTGCTTGGCTTCCATGTGGTAGTTTTAGACAGTTATCATCAAAAGCTGTTCTTAAACTAACATCACGATTCCTCTTACCACCAGTAATATGCTTCTGGTATTTTTAAAGGCAAATTTGCTTTGAATTAAAAATAAGAGAGAAAAAGCACATCATTTCATACAGCTGTTTTTGCCTTGATAATCAAAGACAAATTTGTTTGCAATGCAAACCACAAGATTTACATACATTTAAAATATCTGAGATATTGTCCTTCATATGATCAGCTTTTCTCCTGTACTTAAAAATGTGAAAATTAATAGAAACAGAGGGGAAAGAAAGAGTCTCCCCTGTTCAACCTCCTCCCAAAAAAGTGATTTAAAATTACCTTGTGGTGAGTATACTATTTTGTGTGGAGTATACAGGACACATCTAATTTAATCAAGTTCATATTATTTAAGTACTAATAGTTATTTGACTTGCCCAAAGACTTTTTTCTCTCCATGCAGTCCCATGCAAAGTTATTAAGGACAGAAGGATCAGGAGGCTTTTATATGTTGTTATCCATCATGGTTGAATACCATGAAAAGCAGTAAATATTCAGGCCTGAGTTTAACACAGAGTGTTCGGTAAGAGCTATACAGATTCTGGAGAGGTCTTGTTACCATTTTTCTACCTGTTTTAAAGCATAAGATGCTTGTATTTCTCTAATAGCAGCCATATCTGCCCAGAGGATGCATTCACAAATTGTTGTCTTATTTACATTTCACCCAGTGCTCCAAAAAAGTTATGTGTGTACACTTACCCTACAGTACCTTCCAGGTATTTATGTGCAATATACAACTATGTGTGAGCATAAGCATGTACATACTTGTTATGCTTAATTTCTCAATGCAACTTTTACCGTTCCAATTAATGTTTTCCACATTAAAGAGAAAAACTACTGTCTCCACATTCTTTCAAATGGCGTGTAAGAGTCATTTAGCTTTTTTTCATAGAAATTATTTATTGAAATTTACTATTCTCCAAATTTCCTGGAAGTTTGCCAGCAACAAACTCTTCTTATCTCTCTTTTTAAGGACGGCATTATTACTTTCCTTTGATACCAGTTTCTCTAATACAGGCCCTTTGTGTTCATTTCTCCATCTTCAAGGACAATATATCAGGGAATACTACAATTAAAAAAACCTACTGGAGAGAATATGTCACGTGTCACTTGCTTGATCCCGGTACCTCAGCACCTCAATGCAGCTGCTGCCGGGGCTCTTGGGATGCTGGCTGATCCTGGCACTGCCCGCCAGGCTGGCCGTAAGCACGCTGCTCATCAGCCTCTCTTCAGCCCTCAGTACACCCATGGGTGCAGGGCGGGGGGGCCCAACGCTGCCTCACAACATCTCCCCAAAGGCTTTCTTTGTCAGGAGAAGCTTTAGAAAGCATGACATACTTTGTCAATAGTGTGGAAAAACTGGTACCAGGTTAGTCCCTATTTGGAAAATATCAGTGAAGGAGTTTCTTCTGCTTCCCCCGGTGCCACCCACAGCATTTAAAGCATTTTTTCCTTTTAAAACAATTAAGAAATCCAGATCAAAATAATAGTACATCATTACAGTGTCTATCAGAAGCCATTAAGAACCAATCAAATAGCAAAAGCCAGGGAAATGTGTCTGATTCATGTCAAGAGCCACTCTAGTATTCTAAAATAGGCTGAGCATACTTCTAAAGAAATTTAAAGGTTCAGAATTTTTCCTTTTTAAAATATAAATCTTGAAGAACTCATCCACATTTTTTCCAGAGAAAGCAGAAGATGTCAACCTTTCATTTTGAAATCAAAGAGCAATTTCAGACAAAAATAAGTAACCAGAACTATTTTTACTTTTTCAACTACTGGAAGAAGAAATACTCTAAAAGAAAAAGATGCATTTCTGAAATGGTTAAAGAACACTGCAGACCTCATTTAATTTATCTGAATTATCACATACAAACTACCTGTAAAACCTTAAAATGGTGAATAGCTGCACACTACTCATTTTTTTTAAATAATACTTTTAAAATAATAATTTTACATTCTACATAGCACATGTCTTTTGTTTTTCATCTCCTGAAAGCTGCAGTAACACAAAGCTAGCCAAAATTTTCTGGTCAGTTTGCAAATGCCTCTTTATTTTAAAGTTTGATTTAAAACTACCTTCTTTCTTTTAAACCAATACCTATCGCTCCAGTTAGTAGAAGGCAGGTGTGGAGTAAAAAAATGTTAATAAAACTTTGTGTGTTTTTATTATTTTTTAAAAAAAATCTGCATGAGGAATTTCTGACCGGGAATTCTTCATCTTTCCAGAATTATTTTCCCTGTTACAGAAATAATCTTTCTTCAGAACTTAAGAGACAGTCAATGAACAAACAAAATGCCACAACCTCCCCAAATTCCTTCTGCAGAGGAATAAAGCTGAAGCTTGGCTGATGCTTCCAGGCAAGTTTGATGAAGATGTGCTGAAGCTTGCAGCTTGCTGCCAAGAGATCTCTTTCTCCCAGGGCTGTGCATTTCTCACTATTTCCTTTGCATTCAAACGGGCAATTACACAACCATGTGATCAGGTATCAACAACTCATAAGGAAGTATGACTTTACAAGGGGATAAATTACAGTACTTGACAAACAGCCCGTTCACTTTGAAGGTCCTGATCTATTGCAGTTTAAAAAGCTGAGCTGGTTTTAGCATCTCCAGCCACTTCGTCCTGCTCAGCTGCAAGAAAGAGATAACAACTTTGGAGCTGGACATAGTGAATACATTTCTTTTCTTACTCTTTCCATGTTTTCCATGAAGTTTGCTCTTGGAGGCCTGCTTCCTTTAACACCTCTACGAGACACAACAGCAAGTGCAAGTAGCTTGTCTACTGTAATTTCTGGGAAACCACAGCTGCACTGTTAACATCAAGGGTTGTCACCAACCTGTCTTAAAACTAGCATTATATCTCAGGTCTAGCAGGGGTTCAAGACAGAAAATACGGTCTAAGAGGTCTCGCATGGAAATTTGATCTAAATTCTGGTAACAACGCAAAGAACTGAAGTGGCTGTTAGGCACATGTGACAGTTTAAATAGGAAGCAAAAAGCATTCAGTCATCTAAGATAATATTTGGAAAAAATATTCCAAGGAATTAGCAAGATGTCCAGAAAGAACAAAATACAGCCAATAAAACAAAATCCTTATTACCAAATAAACTCATTCTACTAGAGTAACTCTGAATTGTAAATAAACCTCAAGACAGCCAAACAGGTATGTTAACAGGGGCTTAATGAAACATTTTAGATTAAATTCTCAAGAAAAACTCAAGAATATGATAAGAATTTACTTCTATTCTGCTCTTTCTGGCAATATTTAGGAGTTGAATTCATGCAGCTTGTCCAGAATATACTACTGGCAGTAGTGGAAGACGCACCCACTTTCTATTAACATAAATCCGTGAAATGTGTCCTGTGACTGGAAAAAAATGCTGCTGCCACTGCACTTTGGAGTTATGAGAGCAGGCATTTTACATGGTATACAAGAGATGCTATATAACAATTATAGGCACACACACCTGAGGCTATATAGTTGCTTCTTACAGCATTTCCTCCAGCAAGATGTAGATTAAACTTCAATATTTTATAGCAATCATGAATTTAATGAACTTTTGCTCCATTTTACACTTGAGACAAGGCTGAAACAGCAGCAAGCTGGTTCCACACTCCACTCCTCAAACCCTCTGTAAGAGAGCAGTTGTTTTGAATTCCTTCAAAGAAACAAATCACGATACAATATTTTGGGGCCATTATTTTATTAACATATACAATATATTGTTCACTACTCCATGGAGACGTCTTGCAAGTGTGCCAGCCTAAAGAGACGAAGGTATCATTAAACTGCACCTATAGAAGTGTGCCCATTCACAGTAACCATCAACATAGATTCCTCATTTATAATACCTAATAAAATGTTTATAATGGCCACAGTAAGTGTATTTATATTGCATGAGCTTAAGGTATATGCATCTTGCTATCAGCAGATCAGCCAGTCTGAAGTTTACTAAAACAATTGCAGTTTTTTACCTATACAGTGAATAATAGGGACTCTGAGCAAAAACACATGCTAAACCAAACTAAAACCACCTGAACCAGTAAGACTCTAAAATAATGATGCTTGTTTTAAAGAAAAACCTCTTAAAATTCTGTTCTATCTTAAGATCTTAAATTTAAATATACTGCATTTTACTAAATTATATTCTTCTCTTTTGTTTTAGATTGAAAAATTATCTTTAGCATGGCGGTCATTACAGGCAAAGGGAGGGGAGTGAAAACACTTTCTTTCATGCCAGTGGTATTATGCCAATTCCGTACTGCTGCCTATTTCAGATCCCATTTCTAACCAGTGGTCATAAAAAGGACTTTTTTCTCTGTAAATCATAAAAGCTTTTACTTCTATTCTGTTTCCTCTTACGAGTGTGGTGCCTACTGCTCTGTACTGAAAAATACATCTGCATGGTCCATGCTGTTTAATATGAATTTGTAAATATTCAAGACATAACCACATGAATAAAAGATTACTAACATTTTTCCTTTTATAAAAGCCTAATGCTGAAATTGTATTCCCCTCTGCCATTTGAGACTTTATATTCAGTGAATTCCTGCTTTCCTAAATTACATTTTCTCATGATACAAGTACATAACTTCACTGTGTAGGCTGCAAATCTGGTGGGAAAAAAAACATTTTTTAGAAATGTCGAGTACTATCCGATTATCATTTTGTGGCAAGTTTTCCGCCTACATTAAAACCCACAGATAGTAAAAGTCAAAAGGAGCTGTGTTACACACCAGCTTGGCTCCGGAGGGAATGTAATTACTGCTTTTGTACTGAATTTAGTGGCTTTTTTTAAACCATTTTGCATTTCCAAAGCTGAACCCGGAAACAACTGTATGTTAAACTATTTGTGCTATATTAAAATAGAAGTTTCACAGCAGCCATGTTTTGAATTTTCCCAGTTACTCTGGATTCTGAATATTCCCAGCTGCTCTACAAACATAATAGTATTTTTGGTTGAAGATTAGTGCCTGAAGATATCTAAAGAACTTTTTTTTTTTTTTTTTACATCAAGTAGGGTAGGTCCCTGAAATAAAATGTACATGTTTCAAAATGCTCAAGTTCCTAGTCACGCAGATGAGTTCAAAGTACGCATGAACCTGGCCTCAGGACTTTATTTTCAGGGGATCTGGGCTAAACCACCCTTGCGAGAGCAAGCTTCAGGGTAGATTCTTGCTTTGACTTCTATTATACAATGTGTTCTCCTGCAAATAATAGCAGTTTTTTCTTCAAGGCAATTATACATGTTTTAAAAAGAAACCTTTATATAAGCCTTTAACAATTGAGGAAAGAGTAATTAACTTGCATAATTGTTAGTTGTGACCTGTAGTTCCAGTAATGCAGCTCGGCAGGCCTTTGAAACAGTCAGATACAGGCTGTTAAGTAGTATTTGCCAGGAAAGGATGCAATCACAGAGGTTCGCCCTCCTTTTTATGCATACACATTCCCATCACTGCAGTAAACAGAGGGCAGATGTAAGCAGAGTCGACCTTCAAAACCAGATCTTAGATATCAATTTTATTTCCATAAATTTTATTCCTGCCCTCAAGACAGAATATTTCTCCATGGTATTATGGTTGGCTGAGCAGAGCAGGGGGAAACACGAATTAAAAATCCGATTAGAGTGGCACATGTACGACCTCCATACAAGTAATGAGATACAAGAATTTCCATAAGATGTATAGCTAAGCAAGCATCAAGAGAGGTTATAATTGCAAGTTAAAAGGTACACACTAATCCTAGAAATAGAATAGAAAATTTAAATGTAAAAGAATGGAATTTGAAGTAAGACGGAAAAAAGAATATCCACGTGAAATCTTTTGGTAAAAATTCTTGTCCCATTATTTCAAAATTGACAGATGTTTTGCACTTCAGTTTATGACTTAGAAATGCTCTGAGGGTAAAACAGTGGTGATGCTGTACTAGTCGCATTACCTCCTCTCCGCTGCACCTTTGAGCAGGAAGGAAAGCTGGGACATTGGACCAAGTGCCCTGGCCTCAACTTGATCCCTAACCTCACGTTTTGTAATGCTACATTCAGCACTCTCCTCCTGTTCCTTCTCTTTTCAGCCCTTAAAATTTGTTTTATTTCAAACGACATCTAAATGTATTATTTATGTGCCAAAGTGATGTCATTTGCAGACGTTTGCTCTTGCTCGGCAGCTCTTCTGCACAATTAATTATTTAAAACATAGTGAGTAAAAGCAGAACAACCTGGATGTTAGCTGCTTACCTGCCTTCCTTAGAGAAAGGCGCAGCCCTGTCTCTGCTGCTGAAATTCTCCTTTTGATAGCTGAAGTAAACTACCTTAAAAGATCATCTCACACAGGCAGCTACTGCAACACTAGGCAGGATTTTAAAGCAGTGCCATTCCCTTGCGTGTTACCCATATTGCAGTGCTCAATAAACATTGCTGTGCATTGACAGAGTCAATCTGCCCAAGGAGCTCATCCATGTAATTGCTCTAGTGCTGACTTACCTTAACAGTCTGAATATACACAGACCCTCTCACCGGTACGGCGCGATTCACCACGAAATCCAGGGCTGCCTCAAATCTGAATCCCTCTCACCCCTACATGTTACCATACGGGATCTTGAACGGAGGTTTTTTATACTCATCTGTGCTGGATGTAAGCCCAATGTTAAAACCCCTCTGCGCTGAATCAGGCTGAGCAGCCACAGAGTACTGCAGGGGCACACACACACACACGGTGGGCATTAAACCAGACAGTTAGGACCCCTGATTCTGACACTGGGCTTTCATCTTGCCTCGCCCCATCCTCTTCGGCCCCCTTGGCACACCATGCCTGGGACACACCAGTCATCCCAATCCCATTTCTATCAGTGAAGCTGATTCAGAATCAAACTAAAATGGAGAAAATCAATGCAGAAAAAAAACCCTCAAACCTTCAAATATAGGACTGTATTTTCAAAAGCAGCCTGCCATTTTTGGAGCCACAGCTTTTAAATTCTCTGCTTGAGACATCCTGAGTGCTATTTCCATGAAAGCTGAACATTTCCAGCTCCTGTGGAAATTAGCAAGTGAGGTGGATGCTCAACATCTCAGTAAGCTACGACAGTGCTTTTGCAAAGGAAAAATGTTAAAACTGAATCACAATTAGAAGGTGCTATCTAATTTTAGAAACCATCTAAAAAATAAAAGCTTGAAATTAAAAAAAAGGGAAAGATAAATTAACTCAGAAGAAAATGTAAGGGGAAAAGCAGCATTTGAAAATGCATTTCATTCCTGCATCTCTAGACTTGATTTTTCATAGCCTTGGGGATGTGCCAGCATGTTGAAAAGATGAAAGATAACATTCTTCCAAAGGGGTCACAGAGACAACATGCTACTAACTGTCAATAAAACAGTAATTACAAGGACTTTATGTTTATTTGAGAACATTTTCGATTAATATAGCTCCTTAAAAATTTGTTAGCTATTTTGCTATGTTGACATTGCTACACTGTGTGCAATCTGTACTCTAAAAAAGATCTTTTTTAACACACCAGAAGACTCCACTAGGACTGGGTATTTAGGTCATTTATATTATTGCAGTGAAGCGTCAGTTATTTTGTCTGATACTCCTGGCCGTTCTGTAATTTGCCAAGAGTAATGTTTCCCGTCAGTAAACTCTGGCAAGTCAATAAACACAGGCTTGATTTGACTTGAACTGGCACCAAGGTTAGAAATGGAGAGGGTGAATGTGGATCTTCATTGTGTAAGTAAATGCCCTGTTTTGTGGATGGTTAGCCACGCTTCCTGCTCCTTCTCTCCACACGTCCAGGTTCGTCTCTTAACAGATGTAAGGAAAGAAACATGTAAAGAGATTTCTACTTCTGCATTAAAATATCCATTTAATGAACGCCACACAGTGAATTATGAAGCAACATAAGCAGAACATTCTGAATGGGTAGTAAAGGGTTTAAAGGGAGAGTGGCGACCATTGAGGCAAACTCTGAATACAAGCATAAAAACAACAAAGAAGTGGTTTACAGGCACAGAGCATAAACCAGAACTGCTTCTGCTTGCCTCTTTCTCTCCCAGGGGCACGCTTGGACTGGATAAGCTCCTGGGTACCCCGGACCTTCCCCAGTTCTGCCCACTCTGGCTGTCCGATGGTTGCCTAAAACCTGTTAATGATATTGTTCCTATGTACACAAAAAGAATGAGAACCTCTAATTGTCACTTCTTTCAGATGTGGTGGAAAAAAAAGGTTGAAGAGATCACTGACAGCATCCTCTCCATGCTGATTTCAAGATGAACAGAAATCAGTCGCTGCTGGATGGACAAGGAATGACTAATCTTTCTTTACCCCTGTGGTGTCATGAGCACTTAGATGTACAGAGAGTTTTGGGAAAGAGATGAGGGCTCCAACCTTCAGCATCTTTTACAATCTTTTGGCAATCACTGCAAATAAAACCAAACCCAGGAGTTCTCACATTTAACCCCCTCAATATCAATATATAGGTAGAACTATAATATTTACTCTGAAAGCTAGTGAAATGTGTATTGTGTAATTTAAGCATCAGCAACTAAATTTGCTTGTGTCTGCTTTTTTTGAGGTACAATTTAATGTGCCAAACCACAAACTGTATCCATGTAGGATAGAAAAATAAAAAACCCCATAAAGTAAGTAACAGCACACATGGTTATAACAGTTGGCCTACAAAGTCTCCATTTTCACTGTCCTCTGGACAAGATGGTGTGTAGATGGATGCTATTTTTCTTTTGCTTCTCCTTTCTTCTGTCAGCATCAAAAGAATGGCATGATCACAATCTGCCTGTATTTTCTGTCACTCTCGACCAGACCAATCTATACTGGCATTTCAGTTAGCAAAATTACTTTTTGCTAACTGAAAGCCTTTTCATTAATGGACAACTAAATAACGATTTTTTTTCTCAGGTAGTAATACTTTTTGTTATTTCCCAGGAACCCTGCATCCACATTCTGATAGGTGCAAAACAATGATACAACCTGAACTATAGCAGCATTGACAGTGGCACAGTAATACCCTTAATAGTCTTCAAACTGCTTTCTTTTGAACAAGACAAACAAAAGGAATCCATTTGCTTAGACCTCTCATGAACTGCACATTTTGAAACTTCAAGTCAAAATAAGGGGCACAGATGCTGTGATCAAAGAGCAGCTGTTTGCTTAATCCATCAGGAAACGGATCCAAACAAAAGCTTAAACGAGCAAAATGACAAGAATTCAAATGTTGAGTCTCGAATTTTCATTCACTGAAAAGGAGAGTGTGCCTTTCAAATAACTGCAGAGAGGTAAGATAATATGCAGACATTTACAATGTTTATGAAATCCCAGCTTCAAAACATTTCCTTGACAAGGCCATCAGAAGCTACTATACAAATGTGTCTTCTGGTGATTGGAGCTACTTTCACTTCACTGGTGCTACTGAAACTGTCAGACTGTTTGGGTTATGGAACTGGGAGAGAGTGTAATTTTTCTTTATTAAATCGCTTGTGCATCTAATTAGTTATTTAATACAACCAATGGTGCATGCAGCCAAGTGGAACAGGTCTTATTTACTAAATTTAATGAGATAATTTGTTAGGAAAAGTTACAGTGAAATGCCTGAATGAAGAATGAACTGCAATTACAGTCTGAGAAACCCAGGTTATGTTCAGCTCAGACATACAGTATTAACCAGAAGAACTCAGGTCTCTTGCCTCCAGGCTAGCACCTGAATTTGAGAGCTGGGTCCAGTGCTAAAGACTATTTTTGTCCCCAAAGACTGAAAAAAATAACATTTGTAGCAATTAGAAGTTCATACTGGAACTGCTGCAACTACAGTTACATCAGTAAGAACATGATACACTCAATTTATAAAGCAGGGTCATTTCTGCCAGTTCTGTTGATGCTTTTATGTTATCAGTGCATTGTAGAGTACCCACCAAAATAAAGAAAGAATCCAACCAAATCTAATGTTTTAAAAAACTCTTGAATCTTATGATATTGGTACTGGAGTGAAGTTCTAGAAAACTAGGAAAATCTAGATGGTGGGAGACTCAAATCTCTTTATCCATAGGTATGATGAACACTAAAGAGCGGGAGTCAGGAAGATGATTTGAGGAAGACCTCCTTACAATAAATGGCATTGGAGCCACTGATCCATGGCTTGTTGAGAGTTTCAGAAGTTATACTCAAAACTACAGCAAAGATATACCACCAGGAAGGTGTCCTAAAATGAATCTGTCCAAGTCTGTTCTGAACATTTTGCCTTTGCAATGTCCATTCCTGAGTACCACATCCACTGTAAACTCACTTTATTCCTAATACAGTAACAAACATTTTAAACTATTAGACAGGGTTTGGATTTTGAGCATGGAAAAAGAACAAGCATCAAAATTTTCTTAGTGAACATTATGCAAAACATAGCTAATATATTTATTTTTACCTACATGTAATAGTTCAAATGAAAAATTAAAAAAAACCCTATAATGTGCACTTTAATATTCCTTGGCAGGAGATGTCTTGTGACACTTGGTCTCATCAAACTGACTCATCAAACTAGGAAGCACTTGGCAGCCATGCATTATTACACATACAGTCCAGCTGCATACCCTAAGCCATAAGGGAAGATAAAGACATGTAGCATCTAACTGCAGCTCCCTTGGGATGCGATGCAGACTGATTTCATGCCAAATTAATTCAAAACATTTTTAATTGGAACTAATACAACATTCTGATATTTTAAATCAAGACTGAACGTTTTGATGTCATCTGAACAGTTCTTTTCAGCAATACATTGTTTTCACCAAAACTAAGTTACTGCAGATTGGTTTATGGGTTGTGGGTTTGTATTTTTTTTGTGGGGAAAGAAGTAGTTTCCATTTTCCAAAGAAAAGAAATATTATTGGCCAAAAAAATATAATTTCATAAAAAATATAATTAGGCACAGCTCACAACAGAAGCCTATGAATTGTCTGATACAGTAAATAGCTGTGTTTATGTCATCATCTGAAAGTAGATTAGCATGCCCCAAAAAATGGGTTTCCAAAATGATTCACTGTTTTCAGATTAATGCTTCAACATTTTAAAACTAGCACTCATTAAGACTATCAGTAAGGAAAGGTGGAGTTTATCAGAAGAAACCTGTTGTCTACCGTAAGACATGGTTGAAGAAACATAATCTGGACACTTTACAAAGCCTACCAGCATTACAGGCCATTCCAGACTGCCTCTAGATTGATCATATTATTTGCTAGCATGGACAGTCTTACCCTGGGTAAAAAGCTGCAGAAATTGCAGCTTTTTGGAGCATGCACACACACACACACAAATGATTTATACTGAATCTGCTTTATACTTTCATGTATCATATTTTTCTCTTTTCTGCGAATGCCTCTGCTACCCATACTGAGTGGAAACCTGTGCTTTACCTCAGAGCCACCTACAATTAAAGAAGTCTTTATCCCACTCAGTGCTTGTCAGGCTACACCTGGAATACTGTGTTCAGTTTTGGTCCCCACTACACAAACAAGATGTGGACAGGCTGGAGAGGGTCCAGAGAAGGGCCACGAAGAGGATGAAAGGACTGGGAAGCCTGCTGTATGAGGAAAGGCTGAGAGATTCAGACTTGTTCAGCCTGAAGAAAAGATGGCTTAGGGGAGACCTCATCATCCGTGTCAGTGTACTTAAAGGGTGCCTACAAAGGAGATGGAGACTCCTGTTTTATAAAGGGTCACGGGGAAAAGACGAGAGGTAATGGGTGCCAGTTACTCCTGGGGAGATTCCGATTGGATACAAGGAAAATTGTTCTCAATGAGAACAATCAGCCCCTGGAATAATCTCTCCAGGGAAGTGGTGGAATCCCCAACACTGGACATTTTAAAGATTTTAGAATGCACATCTGTATATAGTACCTATTCAACTACTTTGGTCTTTTACTGATATAAAATCGAACTATTTCAATTACCTTGAAGTTCTGAAGTTGTGCTGAAATACACTATTAAATACTACATGTCATAATCCCGCTGTTGAGATTGCTCTGACAAGTAACTGGAATTTAGAAAAGTCCAACTGAACGTGATTTCCATTTCCTTGTGGTATCTGAGGTAATTAATGAGATGGTCATATACTACAAGATACAACAAGAAAACAGGAATTTAATAGGCAGGGTCCAAGAATGAGAAATTATCTTTTCAACACAACTGTGATCTAAGACCCACAACCAAGGCTCAAAGCCATTAATGACATAATTTGAAAAAGTCCACGTTAATTTTGTTAATTTCTTAAATATCCAGATACTGAATTTAATAACTCTAGAGGAAAGAGGTGTTTCTGCAGTATGCAATTTTATTTCAGTTACTAATGCTAATTAAAATAGAGCCCTAATGTGTATGAATCTTGTCTTACCAATTAGTATGAACTGTCAAGTAATGGCAGAGTCTATCTCAGGTGACCACTGCAGTACAGGTTTCATTAATTCTCAGTATTCTAATACCTAAGGCCAACTTCACAGTCAATGTAGAGAAGAAACAGGCTCATTTTAAACTAATCCATCTGTTTCAGACATCTCCCTTGGGATGGTATCAGTTACACTGACTATACTGACTAGATTGTCATTGACTATTAACTTTAAGGTGACTACTTTGCATCAGCTTTTACCTATTTTTCTACTGCATGTACTCTTAGTGAGGTAATACTCACAGAGATTGTTTAAGAATCTGGTGGGATTTTTCTGTACTTTAATCCAGAATACAAAACTAGGTGTCTTAGAACCACCTCAATCAAAAATGGAGGTATTGTGCCTGGATGAACTTCAGAGATTTTTTTACCCACCTCTACCCATAAACACGTGAAAACTGAAATATTGATGAAGACGAAAAACTTCTTTCCTTCTTTACTGTCAAGGTTTCATTTCTCTCATTATTCAGGCTTGTCTATGACCTTGAGAGACTGTGAATTGTCCATCTGTCCTGGATTTGGCCAGGCCAGAGCTAACCTCCCCAAACAATCAGCACAGGTGAACTTAGTTAGCCCGGGCTGCTTGGGGATATTAACTCTCGCCTGGCCAGAACCAGGACACCATTCAGGACGGAAGGCTGCCATACAGTGTATTTGTCTAGAAATGCATATGGGGAACAATGCAGCAAAAGAATGCAAGATCCCTGGAAATGTCCACTGAAGTATTTAGCCTTGCACCTTGAAGCAGCATCCACTGGTGTAATCACACCAGAAATCTCAGGTCCCAGGTTTCTCAGTTCTGATAGGAAGCACCATAGCTCTACATTAGTTTTTTTCACATGGAATGAGCTTTACTATGCAAACAGAACTATACTTGTTATCAGTGGCATTTTACAGCTGACAAGTTTATCAGTTCTAACACGTTAGAAAAATCCATAGCTTTTGTGTGATAAACCTGCCAAAACGAAGTGGGAAAGCATGCTTCTGCAAGCATTAATTTCTCCTGTCATTGCCTTGATCCAGCATACAGAGTGAAGCTAAGACTTTTCATTTAGGACGTTGTAATATCAACAGAACAGGACTTCCCTTCTAATTCTGAGAGCAAATGCCACTTCTGAGGGGTACTTTATCATCACCTTCATGAGCTTACGGAAGTCTGCCTTAACGTTATTTCTATGCCTTCTGCCCCAACATAAAGATTCAAGGTACACTGGTCTGGTTTTAACAACTGTCCTCTACTTTCCATCCAAAGTTCACTCATGGCTCTCTTGGGTCCCATTACAGTCAGCTCTGTCCACCCATTCCTTCCAGTGCAACGTCAGGTTTCTTAAATGCCAGGCACTGGAACTGTCACCAGTTGCTTGGGGTTGGTTTTCCCGGCACTTCCCTACATGTACTAGAAATACTTCACTGCCTCTCTCTAAATACAGACTTGTGTTGTCCATGGCTACACGGTCCCAACAGACTAACTGCACTAGTCCTGTGATCAACAACAAATCCAAGTATTTCTTCCTTTCTCCTGAATTTCCAGGTGGTGTCAGTCATACACCTGAAAGTGCATGACTTCATTGCCCTTTTGACTATCTGTAATCTCACATCTGTTACATCACTTTCCAAGGTCAACTTGTGCTTTTTCTATACTGTTTACACATTAAATTATCTCCACAGTTGCTTTCGGTCAGCATAACTAATGAAAACATTCTTCACCTCCTGAGAATGTCTATCCAGTAATTTCTCACCAGGTCAGCTTTCAACCTACTCACTGATGTGACCTGTTTGCCCAATTTGCCCAGTTTGTTCTCCAGGATCTCCGGGTCCTCTTCTGCAAAGCTGCTTGCCAGCCAGGCAGCCTGCAGCTTGTTCCTTCACAGGTGCAGGACTCTGCACTTCCTGCTGACCTTCATGAGGTTCCCATTCATCCATTTCTCCAGCTGAGGTCAATCTAGATGGCAGCGTAACCCTCTGGAATATCACTCACTCTTCCCAGATTTGTGCCTCAGCAAACTGGCTGCCCCATCATCCAGATTACTAAAGAAGATGTTGAAGAGGATTAGGCCCAGTGGGGTACACTGCTAGTTGCAGTCCTCCAGTTAGACACTGTGCCTCTGAGCTCAGCCATTCAGCCAGTTTACAGCAGACAGTTCACTTGTCTGCTCATCCAGACCAGACTTCAACATCTACTCTGTGAAGATGCTTTGGAGGACAGTGTCGAAAGCCTAAATGAAATCAAGATAGACAAGATACACTGCTCTCCCCTCACCTACCAGGCCCATCATTTCATCACAGGCGGTATCAGGTGTGTCAAGTATGACTTGGAGAATCTATGCCAGCTACTCCTGATGACTTATTTATTTTAAATGCTTTTAAAACATTGAAAAATACCACATCTGTAATCAGGATGTTAGTAGATAAAAATTAACATAGTTAAATCTACTCTAAGTAAAACTGTACCAACTGAGAATCTCTTATTTCAGTCTATAGCATGTTTTCTCCTGATTTCAGGCACCCTGGTTTTTATTCCAAGCAACCAAGAACTGCAATACACACACTTGAACAGTGATAGAAGTTATTTATCACAATAGATTCTATACACACTTTCCATAAACATCTTAAATTTTTGAGGGATTTTCTATAAACTCTAACAAAATTCCCTCTTAAATCCTATCACCAAATATTTGGTCTCTAATTACTGAAATCTTAGTGGGTAACCATAAGTATCTTAGTGGGCAACCATAAGTAGACTAATCAAACAAGAAAAACTGCATTTCTTTCCAGCTGAGTATATAAATCTTGCTCTCTAATGTTTTTCCTCTCAATTAAGCAGTTGGTAAACTTGATAAAGCTTCTGGGGGGAAAAAAAATCCTATTAAAAATTCTAGAAACTCTTCGACTCTACATAAATTTTCAGGACACAACTTTCATTACCTGAATTCTGGAATATACAAATCTAACAATACGTGAAAGCCCTGCTCACCCTCAGGAAAAGCTTCAATGACCTGAATGTGTCAAAGAAAGGGAGAAGCAGATGACCATACCGAAAAAAACATGAATGAGAAAACAGTATATCAACTACCTACTGTACCATTGAATAATAAAGTATTTTTACCACAGTGCAGCATATGCTTAAAATTGACGAATTGCTTTTAGAAAACCATCTCTGTCACACAATGTATGATTTGGCTATACAAACTGTCAAAAAGCATAATCTCAAATACACTGGAAAACAAAAGCACAGATAGTTCTGCTTAGAAAGCCTGACATGACAATGAAGTCTGAGTGGGAGACAGAGCTTTCTCTTATAAATAGTTTAATTTTCAGGAAAGGTACCCAGAAATAATAGATAAATAAAGTTTACATTGAAAATAAGTAAGGCTATTCTGAAAAAACAGAATAATATTTTAACTTCCACTTTCCAGATAAAACCTAGAAAAAATAACAGCCTGCTCTAGGTGATCCTGCTCTGGCAGGAGGGTTGGACTAGATGATCTCCAGAGGTTCCTTCCAACCCCTGTCATTCTGTGATTATTAGAATAAACTATCAGCAGATAATGAGAAGAATCAGCGTTTCTATGTTGTGCCAGTAAAATTGGATGGAACTTCTCATGTTCATTTGTAACGTAAGTTAAAAAATGAAATTGTAATAATGTGGTGATGAAAATAAGACCAGTGAGCACACAGTGAAAAACTAAAGAAAAAGCTAAAGGGAAAAAAAAAAGTATCATACTTTTGTTTCCTTTTTTACCTATCTCATTAAAGACAAGAAAAATACTACTTTCAGATTAGTCTGTTCCAAGGAAGCCTGGACTGATGGGGATAAATTAGCAGAGGCACCGCCTATGCTCCTCACTAGCACTGGGGCAGGAACAAACTCCTCTGCAAGTCTGGGCAGCAGTTATGCCCCAACTGTGTGAGTTTCTGAACTACCCAGAAAGCAGTTAAATTCTGGTGCTATGCTGATTCAACAGCTGCATGATGTAGCTTCAGCTTTGTGCCTCTCCACATTTTTTAAATTTTGCTTTGCAAGCAGTTGCTCATAAGAGATATTTACATCTTTTTCAAAATATACGATAAGGTTAATCCTCTTTTCATGTTTTCAAGGACTAACATGAAAAATGAGCGCAACATTTTACTTTAATCTAAAAAAAACCCTTCTGAAATTCTGATAGTTTTTGCACAAAGAGATTAACATTCTTCAATTAAGACAGGAGAAAGCTTTCTTCAAATTGATTTGCAGGCAGCACTTATTATTTCATCAGTTCAGAGATTAGATATGCGGGTAAACTGGTTTCCAAGGTAACTGGACTAACCATGGGGAAGTCATCAGGGTGATAAGTAACTCAAAAAATTTAGAAGGTACCAGCAGAAATAGAAGTTGCTGAATTGTAGCTATTCAGATAAGCCTAAGATTTACTTATTTTACACAAAGTAGAAAAGGATTATTTAGAACAGCGTTTCTAATGTTTAAACTGCAAGGTCATTAACAGTGCCTGAAAACCTGACATAGGGCCAGAGGAGACAGTACTTCTCCCTGGGTACTACAAGCACGAGCAGGAGTTCAAACCCTTCAGTGCTCATTCAACCCAAACTGCCTCCCAAGGTTCTGCTAGCTTGCTGACAGGGACACGGACCCTGGTAGCACCAGCAAATCTGAAGTGTCTAAAAGAAGAGATGGCTGAAATATGATGTTTAGGCCTTCACAGGTCCCCAGGGAAGTTCCACTGCAAATGCCACTGAAAACAGGTGAGCTTAACACCACCAAACTTCTGCAGCCTGATGAGTCTTTTTCCAGTTTTAGAGCCTTAGGCAATGCAATCTCTAGAAATAGTTAGGTAACAACACAGCAAAATATTTTGCTCATTTATGCTTAATTCATATGTGCAGACTTAAGTAACACTAAATACAGTACTTGACAGTTGCAATTTTTTATTTGGATGCCATGATTCAGAAAATGTTTAAACTGACTGTGCAAACTAGAAGGCGCAAGTGTTTCAGCCACAAAACCATCATTTGGAGCAAATTAAAACATAACAAAGAAATGAAAATAGCTGGCCTTAGATAGTGCTTTCTAGGTGGTGTCCATTTTCTCCTCATGCACAAATTACACAAGTATCAAATTTGCAGTATCCATCCACGCTGCAATTTGAATTCAAGGCAACACATGATCAGTACTTGCAGACAAGGTATTTAACTGAAGGCATGTATACATGCACACAGGCAACTGGAAAAAACGAATGATTAATTTGATGGAAAACAGGAAAGCTCCTCCCAGTAGGACAGGGAGGAGAAGACCATTCTCTTCTGCAGAGGTTGAAGAGGGGCTTTCTGGAAGATGTGATGAGCTGCTGACAGCATCTGTTGTTTTCCAGATGGGCCAGAAATGCTGACATGCAGCCAGGGCCCAAGGCCACAAAATGGTGGAGCGAGGGGGTGTGTATGCGCACAGGGGAGAACGAGAGACAAATTCAGTCTTCATGTCAGAGACTAAATTGGGTAGTTCATTTTATTTATTTTAAATACATCACCATGGCATATTATATACAATGGATGCACATTTGTTACTCTAAACTGTGGGAAACTTATGTCAGTTTTCTTTTTCAGTTTTCCAAATAGCATTTCTGAAAGCTTTTGAAAGACCCTGGAGAGAAAAGACCAGCTCGTAATATCTGAAATACTTCTCAAAGCTCAATCCTATAAGCTGATTCTCAACTAGAAACAACATCACCAACTGCAAACAATTCAGGGGGCTTCTGTAAGAATGCAAACTGAAATAGCTTTGCACAGCTTTGCACTCAGTGCAGAGAGTCCTTAATCACATCAAATTTTCATATGCTGTTACATGCTTCTTGTGTACTGATTTCTTCATTTGCAGTACCAGAAAAAAAACTTTGATACAGCAGCAAGATAACCCCACATAACGGCAAAAATATCTTGTGCAGATTTGAACACAAAACCCTCCGTGTTATATAATGACTGTGAAAACTACTTGAAAATCACAATAAGAAATACATTTTCTTAATATATCCACAGGAAAATAAAAAAAAGAAGCCACAGTCTAAACTTTTACCTTAGCTAAGGGGAATTCATTGCACTGGGGGGAAATGTTAATTTGCATCTTGCAGGATTCTACTGTCCTAAGTATGCCCACAATATAGCAAAACAGAAACAGAAAATCAAACCAAAATCTGCAGCACACAGTAGTGCAAAAATCCCCTAGGTCTTATCATCCTGTAAGATACTTAGAACACTGAAAGTCCACAGAGCTTCTCAATGGGACAGCATCGTTTTGTTAGCTTAATATCTCTGCATCAAGCTTCTCAGCACCCTTGCTTGTAGGTTGGTGCCGGAAAAGCCACTGTACTTGCTGTGTAAACACACTTCAAACCACCACAGGAAAAAGGCAAAAAAAAAAAAAAAGAAAAAGCTACTACCTGTAAGAGACATAAATAGCATACAGCTGCCTCTACAGAGGCAGCTTAAAGAAAACTTACCAGAAGTATGTGCCTGCATCCTCTAGTATATGGGAAAGAACCCACATTTATTTAGTTGTGTGCAGGATCCTAAATACTCAATCATGAAAAGAATTTTATCTTCAAATTGGAAGCTTTCTAAACTACATCTCTGAATTACCACAAATAAAATTCTGTGAAAGCGTCAAATAAGTTCACAATCTCTTGTTGTGACATATATATAATTATTAGCAAATTCTACAACCATCCATCAGCAAATTAGCATTTGGACAGGCAGGCTCAGTAAGGAGAATTTGCTTGGCTTATTTTATGTAACACATAATGTAAGACAAAGTATATGACTAGAATGCAAAATAAATTAGCATTTTATTGAACACCAGCTAAAACTAGACTGTTTTTGGCACCAACTCGTCTTGTTTAATTATAATTCACGTACACCTATTTTATACTGATGCATGCAGCAATATATACACATTCCTCATGACAGTCCCCCACTCTTAAATCTCTTTTGTTTCCTGAACATAGCTTGATACCATTATACAAAGGAAAGGAGTACAGATTCTGCTAATTGTAATTCGTTTCCGACTTCTATTGGCCAAGCATATAATTACACCCAAGACAGATAGTATTTTCAAACAGGTCTCAAATCACATTCGACTGTTGCAAAGAAGAAAGTCAGCACTATCATAAAAACACCAGGAACCCAAAGTGCAGGCTGAAGCCTCTTTCTTTTACTTCCTCTGTATTAATTTCAGTTTCTGATCTGCTGAAGATACCATTGACAACAAACGCCCCTGTCAGCCAGAGTTACCCTGAGGTACAGTTCTGTCCACAGTATACTACCCACTTCTTTTTTAATTTCTGAAATCGGGTTTCACAGTTAGTAAAGAGCTATGGCAATGCAGGAGGTGTGTTCTGAAGATGTTAAAGACCGCACAGAAGTTCTCTCAAATAGAAACACTGAAGGACAGAGCAGGAGGCAAGCTTTCCAGCATGGGTAGCTGCAGCTCCTGGGGCTTTCCCCAGATTTCACCAGTGCCTCATTTACCTGTATGTCAGTGAGCACACATTGTAAATGGCAAATAATATTTTTCCTCTGAACTGTAATATTATGACATCAATTCATCAGTATCATAAGATTCCCCAAAACCAATTATCTGAATTTTACAATTTTTATTTTCCCTTAAAATTAGAAGGTCTCAGTTCTACTCCTCTCTCTTCCACTAATCCGAGTTGCATAATGGAGCATTATTTTATCTTCCTCCGACTGTTTCCCTACTATGTTATCTGTTGGGCTTATTTATATTCATTATGCAGGCAGAGACATTCTAACCACAAAGCCAACACCTCAATAAGGCCCTGACTGCCTATCAGAACCAGGGCAGCTTCACGACATGAATAAGAAAGCCTATCCTGGTTATCCTGGTTTTAAAATTATTCTAGCTTCTTTTTGCAATAACTCTTTATTTATTTCTCCTCTCCTCCCCCCCCCCTCCCAGGATTATGCTCCACATTCAAACTGCTTTACAGCAGTGAAGTTAAATATTAGTCTTTGTCACCTTCCAGCCACCACTTTCAAATAGCATAATAGGAGAGACAGATGAAAAAAAGTCAGGTTTCACTGAGACTGTGACTGAAGAAAACAGTATGTAAAAGCATCCAGAAAAGGAGTCTGTTTGAGAAACAAATACTATTTATTATCACTAACTGGGGACTACAACCCGGTAAAGTATTTATGGCCTTATCAGTTGGTCAAAGGAAAACACACTTATGTAGTGTCTAAATTAAAAACCTGGAGTCAAGCACTTAAAACCCCCACAAAATCTGACAGGAAATTAAGTTGTGTTAGGAGTGGTGCTCCAGAAAGTAAGCACAAACATCAAACAATACCCTGCCTAGCATCAAGAATCGATTTATTGAGTAGTGCAGTCTCTCTGACTTCTTCCAGCTTACAGCTCTAATAAGAGCTGCAAACATAGACCTCCCTTTACTCAGGGCTCACAGCCTACAACTGTGTCCCAAAGCAAGAGACTGGCACATTTGATCAAAAAACCAGGAAAGATCCAACTCTCTTTGTGAACACCTATCCCAGAGAGGAAGAGATGATAGTGGTGCACTTCATATAAAAGGCCAAGTGGTTATAACACTTATCCACTATGTGGGAGTTAAAATTCAATTCCCTTTAAGTGAAAGAATCTCTTCTTAAATCTAATAGCTCCTTATCTGTTTCATTTTAATGAGTCTTTCAGCTCATCTCAGGTCCCAAAGCTGCCCTTGGTGCCCAAGGGGAAGTCTAAATATTAAGCTACACAATCGTATGTGTCCTTTGATCTTCCCAGTGCCAGGACTTTTCCCTTCAGAGGGTTCTTTCAGTCCCCCATTTAGCACAAAGAATGGAAGAACACACAATGTAATATTTAGGTAGATGCTCTCCCAGAAAATGATGGAAAGAGATCTTGAGTGCCCTTCTTAAGCATGTTTTCCAAAGAGGGTTATCCTTTCTCTAAGCTCTTTTATTAACTGCATGGTCAAGCTGAAGTTTTTTATAGAATTTCACTATAGCTCCACAGCACACCTGAAAAAGCTGCCAGTCCTTATGAAGTAATGTACACGCACTCTAAGATCAGCAAGTAAGAAACCCCATTAAGCAGTAGCAAAGATTTTCTGAGAATTTCCTTGATCAGTTTATAGAGTTGTGATGTGATCACACAAAGGAGACTTACTGACTCATAATTAAACTCAAGAACTGCTTTCAACTGAAGGCATTATACACTTTCACGAAGATGATGCCATTTGTTATAAAATACAAGTTTCAAAAAAATTATTCAACAAAACTACTGAATGTTAGGAGCTTTAAGTCATTTGCTTTCCTCTCAAAGTAGCTTAAGAGGGTGGTACATCACTGGAAGAGGTTACCCAGAGAGGTAGTGGAGGCCCCATCCCTGGAGATAGAGGTTGTGCTTCATGGGACTCAGAGCAACCTGATCTAGTGATGTCCCTGCTTACTGCAGGGGAGTTGGAATAGATGGCCTTTAAAGGTCCCTTCTAACACAATCTATGATTCTGTGATTTTATGATTCTACCACTGTTATGAGATCTACCCAAAGCAGACATTTTCTGACACAGTTCTTGTAACTGGATGAAGTGACCAACTCACCAGTACATAGCATAATTAGATAGCAGGCAACATGTTCAGCATATTGTTTTAGGTTCCTTGCAGAACTGACTGCAATTCCCAGGGATGGCTGCTTTGGGAGAACAGTCAGAGCCTACAGTAAATGCCAATACTTCCCCACAGTTCTCAGATTTTTTTCATTACAGTTAGCTGTAGCTTTCTTTTTTTTTTTTTGTTTCACTCTCTAGCTGCTGAGCTGTTGAATCTTTCACTTAGAGCAGATTGTAGACAAAGCTATACATTTTTCTTTAATCATGACATGAAATTATTAGTGTCTTGTGGTGCAGATCAGTGCATCAGTACGGTGAGACTGTGAAACAGGTAAAATTCTAACTCACTGAAACAGTTCTGCAGACATGTTCACATTAAATGTCAACAGTGCTGCAGTAACACCAAAAAACCCACCAGTTGAAACCCCTCTATTCCAACACATGGATGCTCTTATGGTCTTAACCAAAAAATACCCTTCAATCTCATTGCTGGCTTTTAGCACAGGCGGCAAGCGCGCAGAGAGGTTCCCTCTCAGCTTTTAAAGGCCATAACTATGCTTCCATCTTTAAGAAAAACTCCCCTAATTCATTTCAATTTGACAAGCTTTTTACCATTAAGTACCACCTTATTTTGCTGTGCTACAACACTCTCAAACTTGCCCATTCACATTTGCTTCTTTCGAATTTACTGGCTGCATCATACCACTAAGAAAAGGAAGCAAGTACTGCCTGTCAGTTGTGCAGCTCTGTTCAGCACGGCCAAACGGGCGTATGAGCAGAGAAATTAGCGTCTCTGCCTTCCTTCAGGTCATGGCCATCATCATGTCTGTCCAGCTGCCCTGTTATCAGTTCATGCTGATATCTTATTTACTGTCCCCTATGCGCTGACTAAATGGTGCAGAAGACAACACGTGACTCAGAGGTGCCATAATGATGGTTTCCAGCACTGTCACCTGCCAATCTTGCACAGTGCAGTTTGCACTGAATAGTTGGTGTCACCATGTTTGATAACCCATCAGGTGCCATCACCAATTCTTGCATGCAAGCTCAGTGAACTGAAATCAGAGCTGGTGGTGCAACTCCTACAAGTCTGCTATCAGTGCTCCTAAGCAATGTACTGACCAAGTTCAGAATGGTAGGGTGACAAAGGGCTGCACAACATCAGGAAGTCCCAAAAATACCTTATTTCTCATGGTTACACTGACGTCTGCACCAAATATGCAGACATAAATATTAGCATAAGCAGTTGATTCAAAGTAAGATATTTAAAATATAATTTATTCTACAAGTGCATTTTTTTCACTTTAAGAATTTCATCAAATGTGAGGTCTGAAAGGGGGGGTGAGGGACAGTCCTCCTTTTCTTCTACTGCCGGTGCTTTTTCCAGATAGTAAGACAAAAGATAAAATGTAGACCTTCCTGTTCAGAGAAAAGTAATCCAAGCCAGTCATTAAAAGACAGCTACTATTCAGCAAGTCACGAAGTGATGTTGTATCTTGGAATTCCAGTGCTAATAAAAGACAAAGAATTTGATCTTGTATTTCATTATTATAGTAACCCTCTTGTTTAAAAGAGAACAAAAAATACCTTATACCAGAGAGAAGTCACGCTATGCTTACCCTTAACAGACATTTTTGCTACACCCTCCTGGCAGGTTTACCTTGCACTGCAAAAATTCTTGCAGCTAAAGCAAATCCCACACCCTTGGGAGCATTATGTTTATCATAAAAGAATAAATTACAGAGTTTTTCGGTTAAAAAAAAACCCAAACAACTCTTTCAAAACCTTTTGATTAATTACCACTACAATATTGTATTAGTCAAGTATCTGCACACACAAATGTTTGTTAATTCTTACTTCTGTAGGTGTTAGAGTGTATGTTCTAAAAACTTAATAGGTGACGCAGATACTCCACGCAACACAGCCCAGAGAAGATGCTTCCTTCTCCTCTCAGGTGTCAGCCATGGTATTAAAAAAACTGCAATAGAACATATGGCACATCTAGATTTTGTTGTCTCACACAATAAAGAAGCAGGCTATCAAAGCAAAGAGTGAGATCAGTCAGAAGAATCTGTGGAGAGAGCATGAGCAACCGGAGAATGAGCAGCATTTTCAAAGCCTCTATGGATATGAAGTTATATATTTCATACATTACTTATTACAATAAAATGCAATAAACAAAATCCACAGATAATGGTGTAACAAAGTTAACTCAGTGGAAAAAAGGCACCACAGTAGATTGTTTAGTCTTTTGAGTGAATATGCTCTACATAAAACAGTGACAAAAATTCATAAACTGACAATTAAAAAGGAAGGGTTTTTTTCCTTTTCTATTTTTTAATGTAATGCAAAATGTCAAGTATGTAGCCCTAGAAAACAAGTGGACTGATAAAAAGGAAACTGTGTCCTAGGCCATCAGCAGGCCATGCAGCCCGGGAAGCATCCAGAATCAATACAAAGCAGAAAACAAGAAGATAAATAGAAGACAACCAGAAACTACATTTTGCAAAAAAATCTGAGTCAGACTACACTGCTCAGGTATCATCATCAAGAAGTCGACAGAGGCAAAATGGTGAAGAAAGGGTTTGACTGCATATTTTGGATAAAGCTGTGCTGTGAATACTGATGCCATGGTCAGCAGTTAGCTCCTACAGAGGCCACGCACCCGCCCCACAGCTTCTTGGAGTCCTAACTGCTGCAAGTGCAGCACTATGGCGTACCAGGGGCAGGGTGCTGACCAGGCTCTGGCTGGGCCTGTGCTCCCACCCCACTGCCTGGCTAGGGAAGGAGACCCCCACCCTTCAGTCAAACCCCCATGGTTCTCACTGCTGTGTTGCTGCAGGCTAAATCCAGCTTTCTGAAGCTCAGAAATGTGCGGTTCTTAGTGGCATGGATTAACTACAGGGGTTCTCTGGGGCTTAGAAACACAAGTAATCCTCTGGACGAGAAAAATAAAATAAATAAAATAAATCATATATGGAGCTTGCTTTAAAAGACCCACTTTTAAACCAAAGAAGTGAAGAAGAACTTACTTTATGTTACTTACCATTTTTCAGTTTTAATCCCTTTATTCAACGTGCTACTCAAGTTAACTTCCCACTAATCTCTCTCATGTTTTATAATTTGCTGTGGGTCATTTTCAGCCATACACATTGACCTCTCTTCTGGGACAATCTGAGCTTTACAAAAGTCAGCAAAAAGCTTCTCTCCATCATTACTGGAAGGATTTCATAGATAAACTACACAATGTTTGCAGCTTGGTACATTGCATGACACGAGTAATTTTAAGATTGCACTGAAGGTGTACAGCTCAGAGTCGAATTATTTACCAGTTTGACCAGAGCTTTGGAATATCTGGCCTCAACCGAGCGCTCAGGTCACATTCCTGTTCCAACCAGCGCTTGCCCAGCTGCAGGACAGCAACAGCCGTACAGACTCAGGCTACTGCTATCTGCAAAATCCTTCTGCTGCAAGTGAATGCTACCCCTCAGCAGTTTTAGTTTTCTCCAGGCTGGTTTTACTTTATCTTCATAATGATAAATATTTAACTAATAATATTTATTTAAACATTTCCCACAATTTTTTCGTTGTTAAATGTTAACATACAAGGTTAGGTCAATCTGCTCGTGCTATAATACAACATAGTATGTCCAAAAAGCCCCTTAAAATCCTTTCTTAGATATTTTGTTTCTCAGTGTTGGGTCTAGATTCTCATTGACAGGAAACATTAAAAGGTTATGATCAGTCCTTGAACTAAACTTAACTATCTGCAATTACAGGTACAAATTCAAACTGCATTCAATGAGCTCTTGTTAAAATACTCCTATGTATTTAAACAATTTTAACCATTACAATCGGAGAAACTTCTACAGCTGCCTAACCACCTTTGGATCTGCAAAACAAGGCACTCATAAATTTGTAAATAAAATGAGAGGTCACTTAGTATATTTTACAAGTAATAAAATTAAAAGAATTCATCTATCAATGCAATTTAGCTGCTTACTTTCCAAAGTTCACTATAGGAAAATAATATTATTCTGATTTAAATGAAGCCACAGGACAGTTGAGGTCAGAAGGGACCTAAGGAGATCATCTGGTCCACCACCCTGTTCAAGTAGAGCCACCACTGGCTTCCCAGGACTGTGTCCAGACCGCTTCTCAGTATGTCCAAGGATGGAGTCTCCAAAACCCCCCTGCGCAACCTGTTCAAGTGCTCAGTCACCCTCACCGAGGTGGGTGATTCCTCATGTTCAGAGGGAACCTGTGTTACAGTTTGTGCCTGTTCTCTCTGGTCCCGACACTGGGCACCAGTGGAAAGAGCCTGGCTCTGTTGTCTCTGCACCCTCCAGACTCTTCCTCGTCTTCATGGGCCTTCACTGGACTCTCTCCACACTCCTGTTCAGGGGCTCGCACTCCAAGCATGGCTTCACTAGCGCTGATCACCTCCCTTGACCTGCTGGCAACATTCCTCCTAAGACAGCCCAGGATACCATCAGCCTTCCTTGCTGCAGAGCCACATTGCTGGCTCTTGTTCAACTTGGTGTCCACCAGGACCCCAGATTCTCTACTGCAAAGTTGCTTTCCAGCTGCAGAGCCCCCAGCATATACTGGTGCATGGGACTTTCCTTCTCCAGATGGACTTTGCACTTCTCCCTATTAAATTTCATGTGGTTCTTGTCTACTTGCTTCATTGTTCACTAGTTTTTAATCCAGCTCACTGTCTGCTCATCGAGCCCCTATGTTGTCAGCTTCTCCATGAGGCAGTTATATCAAAAGCCTTACTGAAGGGAATGTAGACAAGATCCACTAATCTCCCTCATCTATCAAGGCATTCATTTCATTGTAGAAGGTTAAGAGTTTGGTCAAGCATCACTTCCCCTTTTTAATGGTCAAGACTTACTGGTAATGACTGTGTTGTGCACTTGTAGTAAATTACAGAAAGTCTTAGCACTTATTTTGGACCCACAGTTGTTAAGGTTGGAAATTGCTTTATTAGCCACAGAGGAAGAAGTGGAAAAAGAAAAAAAAACAACAACCTAAACCAAACCTAAACAAAACCCCACCCTCCAAACTCTGTTTAATGGTATTTCCCTCCCCACATCTTAAATATCAACATAAAAGAAAAGTGCAAAACATGAAGATGGTAGTTTTTAGTAAATCTACCAAACAAGTAAAGGTGGAGATAAAACTGAGCAACTTCTTCAGAGAAAAAGTCTGAGCAGAGAGGAATAAATAGCTACGAGGTCTGGTAGTCTCATGCTCCCAAAGACCATACTGGAACATTCTTGTTTGCATGAGTGCACTTTGCCACACTTCTAAATTACCAGCTTTTTCAAGAATGCTCTAAATCTCTAGATCCATGAGTTCTCTCTGGTTTACCCTTGTGAAAAAATACAGTATTTAAAAAGCCTGAGTATTCTGTTTAAGCAGCCCATGCACAATAAAATCTAGTGGACAATCACTCAAATCAACACTAATTAACATTTATCTTGGGACCTCTAAGAAGGCAGAGCTAACACATAAATACTTAAATATGTCAGAAGCTACATATCTACCGAATCTAAATCTGTTAGTATCCAAATATGTCAGAGTCCATCTTAAAGATGACTGCAAGCTTATAAAGATGTAACCATGATTACAAGCTGGGTAAAACATTTCAGGGGGGATGTGTGTGTGATGTTATCACAAAGGCTCTGATGTAGATGAATTAGACAGGACATGATAGCATGACTTTTAAAAGCCCCTATAGTTTATTGCTTTTAAGCAAATAATGTGAATAGTAAATTTGAAATACAGGTATCTTATAAAATACAAGGCCACACATCTACATGAAGCACAGTCTGGATATTAAAAGATATCCTTTCAATGTGAACCTGCATCTTATGCCCTTGAGATTATGCACTGAATACTAAGGCAGATGGAAACTGCCCAGAGGAACATAAAAAGTTACAGATGTGCAGAGACTCAGAACTGCAGTTGTATGTGTAATAATGCAAGGCAAATGGGCCTCAGAGATAAATTCTGCATTCACAGCTTCCACTGACTTTATCATACGGAAATATCTGAGTGATCTGACACATCTCTTCAATCTAATAAGTAAAAGTTGCTTCTGCTCTCACTAGAGTACTTTCTACATAACAGCTATCATTTTGTACCATTTAACTTCAGGAATGTCAGGTACTTTTTTAAACAGATTATTGTGTTCTGCAAGTTCAATAGTGCTGAAGGAAATTCCAACCCCTAACAGAACCAATAGATGCTGTTAGACAATACAGTAGTCTATTAGGAACGTAAGAATGCCTGCTATTGCAGTTCCTGAATCTTTGGTGGAAAATGCTGAATTCTGCCTTAAAAGTGGAACACTGCCCCTTCCCCTTTTGGTCCTTTTTTCGTTATGAATATATCAGAGATGCAATTATGCTCTTTTTCAGGCTTTGTTTTCCCTCACTGAGCAAGACAAATTTCTTAAGCCCCTGTTTTAATGATAGAATTAACCAAGAAAAAGAGTTAAGAGCAGCAGGCTGCTGCAGCTTTTCTGGCACACTCACCTTAAACAGAATGTACCAGACACGTTCCGGATGAAGTTTCCTAGGCGAGTTATAAAATGGCACTCACAATTCCCTGCCGCTACCAAAATATTTTGCTTCATGCATCTAGCATGCACTTTCCCTTCCTCACAGCTGCACAGCACCGCAGGGTACTGCTGTCATTCTGCACGAGCAAGTCACAGAGTGGCTTTCTCCTTTGCTGTCATCCCCTACAAATGAGTCACTAGTTTACCGTGAAACTTCCGAGCTGATAAATCCATCCCCAGTACTCCAGTCCTCCCAGTCACCCAGATTTTACTGTAATCCCGTGTGATGATAAGGCTTTCTCACTTTCTGTCAAAGGCAAGTGTCATTAGCGTGCTCCAACTTTCTGAGACAGAACTACTGAAATTTTTAACAAGGTCCTCTATCTTATCAAAGGCAGACACTGATTTAGCCTGACATGTACTACCTTTCATAAAGCCATTTACATGTATTCCCCTTTTCCATTTGCCTCCCTGCCTTTGATTCTTTTTCAGTTTTTTTCTATTCCTTTGCTAGGGAAAAAAAAAATTCAAGCTGCCAGAACCACCTCTTCTCTACTGTCTGAAAAATAGCTACTGCATTGCTCTTCTGCAATTAAATACTGCTCTATTTTGAGAGAGTATTTCTATTCTGTTTCTTGTAGCAAACATTTCAAAACATTTTCTAAAACACATCTTCTTTCACCCAGTACCCTGCAAACCGGAGCACTAGGAACTTCTAGGTTTCATCTTAATTCCATTATAAAATTTCCACTGTAAGAATTTCTACCTGATACGTTTATTTCACTTTTAATCCTGATTCCATGTTCAACATGACCAACTGTGCCAAAAAATTAAGGCAAAATATTAACTGGGGTGATAGCTCTAATTGTAACCTCATGCTCACTGTCTAACGCCTTTCTTGTTTCATTTTTTAATGGATAAATAGCTTTTTACTATTTGAATTATTTTCCTTTGCAAGGTCAAACTCAGCTTGACTTCTGGCAACATCTTATCCACACTTTAAGTCTTCTGAACCCTATGACAATCTTCCTTTTCTGAACAACCACTTTTGCCCTCCTTGCTAGTTCTTGGCTAGCTTCTGATATTCTCTTTGGCTGACTTTTCTTCTGATTAGGTCGGCAATTGTTTTGCTCATGTATTCTGCTTTTTCTTTTTCAAATCCTATGCACTTTTTCTAATTCTGAATCAAAGAGGTTCCAAGAACCCCACCGTTAGCTCCCTGAGCTCTTTGGTTCAACTAATTTCAAACCATTTCCCTACAGTTTCTCAGTCTGCATTTTTGAAATTTAAACCCTTTAATTAGAAACACCTTTCAATCTAAACCACATAAACCTTTGGTGCCAATTATTCTATCCAAACTTGGTTTCTACAAACAACTCTTGTAGAACATTCTCAATGCTTATGAAACCCATTTTAAAGCACCATTATTTCTTTTCAGTTCAATAACTGTGTGTGAACATTGCATTCAGGAATAACTTGTCTCTAGAATTAGTGGTGAAATTAAGACCTACACAAGCATTAAATTCTCCACAGCATATTGTGGGAGTCAAATAACTTTATTCCATCTACTGTATTCCACTAATTCCATCTACACTTAACACAAGAACACTCTTTTGCATCTGAAATGAGTGTGAAAGACTCACCCAGATAAAGTACACTATTCCAACTCAGTAATACACTTCACATATGGGATAACCATGTAGATCACACTTTCCTTTTATTAATCAAAAAAGCAGCTTGTTCTGGAGTGTTTTATCCCTTCACTATCGTCCTTTATTTAAGAGCATCCAGTATTTCAATCCTTAACTTACTTCTCCCTTTCCCTGACAAATACACAGAAAGTTCTGCCTTTCATACCAAGATCTAACAAACGTACTGAAACAGGCCCCAGAAAAACTACGTATTCTAGCACCAGAGCAAAGAACCTGAGTTTTTATCATTAACTTTTTCAGGTAATCAAAATAAGCATCACGATCCTTGCAGTACAGCAGATTTTATGACTACTTAAGTCTGTAGATTTTCCAATAATTCATAACACCTGAAAAAAGCATAAGGTCATTTTATGTAGCAGAATACATGTTTCAAGCTACCCAAGCAATAGCTTGGTATGTCAAACCACAAGTCAAGATTAATGGAATTAATTACCAACTTGCTGCCCATTTTACAGAATTCAAATACCAGCATAAAGGTTCAGTGATTTATTCAACATTACAGGAGGCAGAGGCTAAGCCTACTTAATTCCCAGTTTCATGCTTTAGCCAAAACTACCATCCACTCCCAATGTCGTAAATAAAGCATGGAGACAAGAGCTAGAGCAAAGAGGCAAATTTAAGGAAAGGAAAATATTTCATTTCAGTGATTTCAGAAGGAATCTACTTATCTTTATCTGAAAGTTTTCTTAATCCGTTCAAAAGTGGATGAATTTCTCATATTCTGTAATCATTTTAAATCTGATAGAGGCTCAGGATCTTTCTGCAAGTCCTGTCTTCCATATCTGCCTTCAAGAAGGGTCCTGCTGGGACTACTGTATTTATAGAATCAGAGGCTCGCTGAGGTTGCAAGAGAGATCTGGAGGTCATCTAAATGCAACTCCATATTCAGTTGAGTAAAACATGAATAGAAGAATTGGCATTTTTGAAACCAGGGACTGTACAGTACTTTTGGATGGGTAACCTTCACTTATGACTTCTGTAATCCAAAACAGCTCATAAAGATTTTAACAACAGGTAATACTGTACTAAACATTGAATCAGGCAAAGAAATACTTTCCCAACACTAAAACTTCAAAATGTTTCCAGCAGACTTTATTTTGATGCTTACCAGACATAGAGTAATAATATTTTAGAGAGTAAACATTTCCAAAGTAATTACACTGTCAGAGAGAGAGAGAGAGGGGCACAAATCCCAGTGCCTGAAGACCATTTGAACAAAACACAATCTGGAAAACTGAAGTGTTGCTGAGTGTCCTGCTGCATGACAGAAGAGAGGAAGAACGTGAGGCACATACACTAGTGATCATCATTCCTTCATACAGAATTAACTGAAGCATGGAAGAGCCATCTACTTTATGCTTACCATTCCTGTTACTCTCTCTCTCACTTAGCCCCAAAACACATTTCCATTTGCTAGTGAGCAAAGCCACGAGCTAATGAATTGTGCACTACCTGCAAATCTTGTCCAATTAGCCTGCAGTGTTTGGAAAGCGGCATTTAACCCAACCCTCAGGAAACCCCACAAAACTCAGCAAAAGGCCAATAAATCACAGCATTTCTGGCAAAACTTAGGCTTTCTTTTTTTCTCATTATATTTATTTAACTTTTTCACCTCTTACACCTGCCTGGGAGTGTTTCAGTTCTATCCCTGAGTAGAAACACACCACCTCAGCACAAGAACAGACCAGGCTGACAAAGGCCTCTACAGCACTATACAAATACTCGTATGAACTGGTGTATCAGTGAGCGTGTACCTTGTTTAGGGGCATACAGAGTCATGTCCACTCCCACTACCAGGACCAACTCTTGGGCTGTTTTTTAATCAAACAGCATAAAGCTGACTTCAGCTCCCACAGACACACTCAACTGTTCATGTCAGTGATGCCACAGCCGAAATACCTAGAAACCTTCCAAGCCTGCAATGGCCTCTGGGCTGCCACCTACTTCTAAAGGGACTAATTTTCAACAGAGGTGAGACCAGCAAACATATCCCATAATCCTGGGGCAGAAGAAATGGCCCATGGAGCATGGGATCTGTGACAGCAAAATTACAGGCTGTAACAGAGCAGGATTTTCTGTGTCGGTTGACTTGAGTCTTTCTCTTTATAGCAAGTTCCTCAATAACCAGGCCTTTTTCCTGCTTGGGAGATAAGCAGAATTCAGTCTTTGTCCGTTTCATGAGTAAGATTTTATTTATTCATCCTTCTGCCTATACTTCATTACTTGTCACAGTCCAACATGTTTCCCCTAAAGGGACAGAAAGGATTCCCTGTGGTGGTAAGTGAATCTCTTTGCTCTACGGTCTCAGCACTCTTCCTTACTTCTTACACGTCTACCTGAAAGATGTGGAAAAACAGTTCAAAGATGTTTACCTAAACCTACTGAGTAACAACTATCCACTCATTTCACAGGTGCCAATTTTGTTAATTATTTCAAAGCTCACCTGTAGGAAGAGAATGTAGGTACAATACAGTGAAATCAGCATTAAATGTCTTGAATTTGAGTTGGACTTTTAACACCACTATCTGAGTAGTTTAGTACAAATTGCTTGATTTTAATAATGAAAAATCAGGTTTCAACAGTTCAGAAAATACTCCTATGTTGCTTTGTTTTCCTCCTCCTCGGTTGCAGGAGAGCTCAGGAAATTATTACTGAAACCAGCTACACCCACTAAGGCACAAAATCTCCTAGAACAGAAAAATTCTTAAATTGTTGCTGTCTACTCAGCTAGCAAGCACCGTCCCCATGCAAGGGGCAGGGTAATGGGAGCCATCAGGTAAATTCGGACGAGAGCGCCGTGCAGGGGGACAGAACCAAGTTCCCCTTGCCCCCTGCACTGCTCGATGGTCCCTATCTGCTGGGCAGAAACCGCTTGCCAGAGCCAGTTCATGACCAGCGTGCTGAATTGGCAGCACTGTCAGAAACAGCCCAGGAGCCCAGAGACGCGGGAGCCTCCAAGGACCCACCAAGGGATTCTCCAGCTGCCCTTCCCCAGCACCTGCCTGTGGCAGCGTGGCCGGGCAGTGACCTGATGCCACTGGCAGCCTGCCCGGGCTCACACTGCTTAACACTGCCCAGGGAATTGCAGAGTGCCATGGAGAAAAGGGAGGAAGGCGTGAGAAGCAGCTTTTCATTTTCCCAAACGTTGCTGTACTTCTTCCTCCTGGTGCAAGCCTTCCACACGGTCTCACTTCTGCTTCCCCACATGACTAACAGATTGCAAGCACTAGAGGCACCCAGGACAAAAAGCAGGGGATCTCCCAAACCTCACAGTCCCTCCTACACTGTTCTCTCTCAGTCAGCTTTTATTCTGTTGTCTTCCTATCTGCAATAAAGATGCCAAAATGATTAAAGCAATGATTCTTTCACTTTAGATAAGCTTGTTAAGAGTGCTTTGTGCTTAAAACCATGACAAATGTACTTTTTTTTATTTAGACAAATTACTTTTAGAGCATTTTCCTGATGGACTGTTATTATTACTTAATAATATGTAATCTGAAATGAACATAGCATGAAAAACTTGAGAAGAAAAGAGAAATGTTATAACTAAATAACTAAGAGAATACTCTTACAGCACTTGGCATGACAGCATGATTCAGTCAGACAACAGAACTATACTGAAGTAAGGCTGTCACTATTCGTTCTTTCAAAACAGAAACAGCAGATAAATCCAACTACCTCAAAAATAAAATCAGTGGAGTCACCCTCTGGATTCTTACCTCTTGGAACTATAATATGATAAAACAAACTGCTGCACATAATTGGTAGATCTTTCAGAAAAGAGAACATCATCTTGTCTGTTAATACAGCCTGGGGGGAGGTGGGGGGATGACAACAACTTTCATAATCCTTTGTAATGCAAGTTTTCTCTACTTCATCTCAAAAAAATGAACAAAGTGAAGAAAACCAGCTAGTCTGATTATGGGAATTATCTAGAGGGAGCACAAACACTGTTAAGAATTTTTGATCCATGGCACAAGCCTAATAAAATACTAACAAAACAACACTGAAAAGCCCGTTATCTTGGCTTGCAATATTTTGTTTCGCTGTAAAAATCAGTCTTTTCTAAGTATGAGGAACACAAGACCATTCCCCTCCCTCCATTCCCCAATAAACACATGTGAAAACCCAGTTCCATCCTCCATATGAAAATTTCCTAACACAAACTTACATCTCACCCTAACTTAAACCACAGGTGGTATAAATGCAGATTTTGTAAATCTCAGTACTTCAAGTTTGATAGTGAGACTTCTGTCTGTTGATTTAGTAACTTTTGCTGCTAAACTCACACAATGAAAATGCAGTCGATTTCAGTTATGTATTTTTAATTTTAAAATGTTTAGATTTCAGGTGCTCTGTGATATATGGCTGTTTCAAAAGCCATTTCTGGAAAAATGGCTACATTTTAGAATTGTCCATTTGAGACCACCTGCACTAAAACCAGCTTGGAAATAAAACACTTTTATACTTAACCCTGAGGCTCATCAGAGAAAAGCTGGTATAACAAAATGCAACCAGTTCTTCCTCCCTGAACTGAAAAAGTACTTCAAACAACATTCTTAGCTGCAATTTCAAGGTACTTACACCAACAAAGTTCAAGAAACCTACTCACCAGTAGGTGTTTCAGTCAACCAACTTCTGCCCTTCTGGAGCAGAGCTATACTAGATATACGTCTAACAATGCTTTAAAATTTTTAACAAGTGACGATGCTACTAGAAAAGGTAATACTAATTCAGACACAGAATATTAACAGCCCTCTGCTAGTGAGACAGAATCACATTGTATTTCATTACACAATGTTTAAACACTGGGACTTTAATGAACATCTGATGAGAGCTGAAGAAAAGCCATTCGATCTAAAGAAGCTGTGATTTCAAATCAAAACCAAAAATCAAGCAGCACAAAGGCCACCAAATATCCACATCTACATTTCACCATGTGATTACAGTTCAGTCATATAAATCAAAACACACATGCTAAAATTCTCAATCTTCACAAACCCAGCTGTCATTCTCAATTTCTGCTGGCTTAGTCAACCATCAAGTAGTCTAGGAAATGACACAAGCCCATCAGAGCTCAGCTTCCTTACTTCATTTAAGATTACACTTGCTGGCTGACTGTAATAAAAATGTGTATTGAAAGATCCTCTGCAATCTTTCCAGAGCTGAGATCAGCTGTCAAAACCAAACTGCAGAAAAAAGAGGGTAGGAAACTTTACCTTAATTGGAGCGCGGCTAAACTGTATTTTTCTATTGGCTGGGATTTCATCTTCATCTGGCAATCCATTAATTTCAGAATATTCCATATCAGGTTCATAACAGTTATTTTCGTCACTGTCATCCTGATCATCCTGTTCTGTACCTGTCTCTCCCCAGTCAGAGTTATATCTCGATCGTACCCGATATACATTGTAGTCAGTGTGCATGTACACGTGGGAACTCTGGAAATTATTCACATCTTCCTGCACTTCTTTTTCACTTGCCTCATCATAATGGGACTCGGCAGCATCTGAAACAGCATCTGTGGCAAGATCACCACCTGAAGCTGTATTTCGTGATAATTCTGCAGCTTCGGGTCTATCAAAGACACCCTCTGCATGTTCTGACCGTTCCTTCTGTTGCACCAAAACGTCTGCCTCTGGTTTTGACTTACTCCTAGCAGAGCTGTCCGCAGATCTCTCACTGTCAAGCACGCTGACCAAATCCTGTTGACTCGCTGAAGAGCTCTCAACAGAATCAGCACTTGCCTCTGCACTCTTCTTTATTTCTTCAGTTGTCTTTGAACCTGCTGAAGTGCCTGTGGACATCTTCTGTCTCGGCGCTGAAGGCGTGCTGTTCTGCTGAGAGTTCTCAACAGCCATCACACCTGTACTCTGTTTGGCTGGGGGGGACCACGTGCTGCCATCTTTCAAAGGACTGAAACCCTCAAGGTTTGCAACTGGGGAGGAGATATTTGCCACAGTGGATGAGAGGTTTAGTGGATAGTGACCGGTTACCGAGTACTCTTCGCTGTTCTCCGACTTTTCTATGACGATTACGTTGTGTGAGTCAGTGTTTTCAAAAACTGCGCTGAGCTGACTCACAGTTGGAGAGACAGTCTCTGTCCTTGGGCTAAGACTGTCCAGTGAATCAGTGCTGCCTCTGTGAGACTTAGAGCTGCACCAGTCGTCTGGAAGCTCGTTGGAAACGACTTTCTCTTTCTTTGGGGAATAGCGATTGGAATGTCCTGTTTCGTGAGCATTTCGCTCAAACATCTTCCGAGTTTCAGTAAACTTGGAATAGGAAGGACCATCATGGATAGTATCAAATCTACTAATCCTTTCCGAGACCGACGATTCCAACTTTACAATTGAACCATCTGCTTTTTCTACAAATTCTTTGGGCCTAATTCGTCTTTGTGGTGATGGAGGGCCACCCTTTCCCCTGGCTTTAGGGGTAACTCCAGCACTTTCAGTGGGCTCCATGCCCATCTGCATAAATAAGTTCTTAATCCTATTGACATTTGAGCCATATTTCCTTCCCCTGCTCTGCGAGGCCTCTCCTTCCTCTTTCGCTTTTTGGTCTCCATCTGATTTCGGTTTGTCAAAGGTGCTTTTCAGCGCCTGGAACTCAGTTCTGTAAGCATTCCTGTGAGGAGAGGCACTTCGGAGGGTTGATCTTTCTCCTGAAGACTCCGTTTTCATCATGTTTCCTCCAGGAGCGCAAAACCAGCTTACATAGTTTCTGCAGCACCGCTCTCAGCAGTCTGGCACAGCTGAGGTTCTGCCTGAGGAGCGTTCTTCTCAGGGGGCACTGCCCTTCAGCGGGGCCATACTCGGCAGAAGGTCTGGAGGCAAATAGCTAAACACATGCGGTCAATTCTAAGAAAGCAGCACAACTGAGGGCTCTTAAGACAACGGCTGATTTAACCTGCAAGATAAAGGAAGGTTTTCTGAGTCATGTCAGGGTTTTGTACTTCAACCTACCCTTATTTGACATGTTTACTAACAAGTAGCAGAAAAATAATCACACAACGTAACACCGCGCAGACAGGAGAAAACTCCTCATTACCAACTTTTCCATAATCTGCAGTCCACAGTACTCTATAGTGAAGGAAAGGATTATCAAACCTTACCGTTCATAAAGTATTGTGGCTGCTGCAAACATGCATGCAAAGGAAAGCCAACGTGACCCAAAAAATAACACTACTCCTGTGTTACGGAACTTGTCTAAGAAATTTAATTAAAAAAAAAACCCAACCCCTCAAATCAAACCTCCGAGTTACTCACATGGAGCTATAAAGTAATTCCTGCACACATGACGGTTCTGCTTCCCTGTGGCACTGCAAGGCAGCCCTTGCTCTCTCACAGAAACATAATGGTAGAACTACCAGCAAGCGTAATACACCCAGAGGGGCGAAATCAAACGGCAGCTCGAGAGAATAAGAAAAACTGCACCCAAAGTTAACCTCCGCAGCTGGCACGGTAAAGAAAGTGAAATCCAGTTAGAGAAACTTGCCCCTTGTCACGGGCAGCGATTTTAGCACCAGGAAGAGCCTGGGGGTACCTAACGAGGAGCGGCAGCCACGCAGCCAGAGGCTGGATCCGCTCCCAGCCCAAAGCCGGGGGACAGGGGGTCGCAGGGACCGCCGTACCGGAACGGCGGGGCTCGTCGGCCGCCCCCAGCCCCTGCACGGCCGCGAAGCCAAACCCCGGTCCCTTCCCCTTGCCCAGCCCTGGCTGCAGGAGCCCGCGCCCCGCCGCGCCGCCGCCGCTCCCGCCGTGACGGGGACGCCTGGTTTCGGGCGCTGCAACACAGGGTGCCCGTAGCAGCGCGGGGAACCCCGCCGCCGCGGCAGCAGAGGCGCGCCCGTCCCCGCGCCCCTCCGCGCTCCGCTCCCGCCGTCCCTGCCCGAGCCGAGGGCGCCGGTCGCCGCGGGCGATTAAAAAGGCCACACACGGCAGCGGCTCCCGCGCAAGGCAGTAAACTTAACCCGAGAGGACAGCGGCGGATCCTCCTCGGGCGGCCGCGCCGGGCTGCAGGCGCGGGGCCCCGAGCGGCAGCACCTTGCGGCGGGGCAGAGCCCGGGCAGCCGCCCCCGCGCGGCCGGGCCGCGGGAAACAAAAGCCCAGTGACAGGGCTGCTCCCCCGCGGTGCCCGGCGCCTCTCCCGCCGAGCGCGCACGCCGCCTTACCCAGCCGAGAGCCGCGGCGGGCTCCCGCAGCCTCCCGCCTCAGCGCTGCCCCCGCTCCTCCTCCAGCCCGCGGCGGCTCGGCGCCTCTCCGGAGAACGGCCGCTGCCGCCGCCCGTCTGACAGGAGGCAGCAATCGCCGCGGCGCCTCAACGCCATTGCAGGCAGCGGCAACGGCTGGGGCACCGACACGGCTTCGCGCGCACACCCGCGGCGGCAGCGCGGGGGAGGAGAGCCGCCGCGCCCCGCCGCAGCCGCGCTCCCGCCCGCCGCCCGCCCCTCCGCCACGGCGCGGCCGCCGCGCCCCCGCCGCGGGACGCGCCCCGAGCCGCCGCCGCCCTCCGCGGGGCTGCCCGCCGCCGCTGCCGGCGGGTGACAGGTGCCTCACCTCCTCGGCGAGCCGCAGTGGTTCGCTCCGCCGGGGGTGGGGAGCGGGGGGGGAAGCGGGGGAGGCGGCAAGCCGCGCTCCCGCTGCAGTCCGGCCCCGGGCGGTTACCGCCGAGCTGGGGAGGCCGGGCTCGGCAGCGGCCACGCCGCCTCCGCGCTGCTCGGCCGCCGTGCCAGCGCCGAGCCTCGCTGGCTGACCGCCCGCCCCTTCGCCCCGGCTCGCCCCCTTCCTCCTCCCCGGTAACGCTTGTTTCCAGCCCGACCCCCGAGGACCGGGCCGGGCCGGCACCCGCCCGTTTCTGAGGAGGGCAGCGAGCCCGCCTCCGCGGGGGAGGGAGCGGGGTCCCGGCGGCGGCCCGCGGCGGGGAGCGCCCCGCGTCTGCCCGCCTCAGGGAGCCGGTGGGGAGCGCGTCGCGCCGGGCGCACCGAGAACTCGCTGCAGACGGAGACCCGGCGCGTTCCCTCTCTCTTTATCGAGCCGTTTAACCCGCGTACGCCAGAGAGTAACGTGCTGATGGCAAACACGGGCGGCCCGCCGAACAGCCCCGGGAACGTGCCTTGTTCCGGCAGTTGCTGGCAGGGCCGGCGGATGACAGTGGATTCCCCCGGGAGTACAACCGCAACCAGCGTGCCTTCATTGTTTGGCAGCTGGCTGAGTTCGCCACAAAAATGTTTTGGCTTTATGCGGTGACTAAGAAAACTTAATTGCGGAACGTGAAATCTCTAGGTAATTTGTAAAATTGGCAATCCGAGAAGGTAATGACTGTTAATCACATAGCAACTCCTAAGCAAAGTTCATTAAACTAATTGCATAAATATCCAGAAAATGGCCTGGGGACGTACGCTGCAAATTCTGAAAACTAATTATTATGCATACAGAACCAAGACAGCAGCGACTGAAAATAAGGACATTAGGTGTCTAATTCATTAGCCCGAAGCATGGGTGCTATGTACTACCCCAGGCGTTCACAGGTGCCAGTCTCTACTTGGTCTGGTTTGCACCGAGGGTATGCAGCTCCAGAGGATTGCTTCAATAGAAGGTAAATAGCCAGCACATTAATATTGACTGGCAAACAACAAATCTTGTAAACCAGACTGAAAAAACCAGCCTCTTCATAAATACATAAACAAGAGGCCAGGAGCAGAAGTGAGGTTGTTCGATAGTGGTTTTCCCACTGCCAGCAACACTCCCGATGTGGTACACCGCATGGCCCCCGCTCGGGCTGTTGCTGCCTGAGGACAGGGACACAGAGGGAGGCAAGGGGTGATCCTGATGCCTTCCATGAGCTGCTCAGCATTGCCATGCCAAAGCACCCGGGCACAACAGGGAGAAGAGCAGAGCAGATAAGGCTATAGGCAGGACCAGAGCTTCAAAAGGAGTCACAGAAAGCTGCTCGTTGAGGCCCTTTCCCAAGGCAGAAGAACGAGGGAACAGCTGTTTGGCAGCTGCTTGCTGTGAGGTGTCCTACAGATGATGTCCAATGTGCAATTGATGTCCAGTGTTAGGACGAGGGGCAGTGGATACAAGCAGGAGCACAGGAGGTTCCAAGTGATCATAACAAAAACTTGGAGCACTGGAACAGGCTGCCCAGAGAGGTTGTGGGGTCTCCTCCTCTGGAGACATTCAGAACCCCCCTGGATGTGTTCCTGTGTGACATAATCTAGGTGATCCTGTTCTGGCGGGGGGTTGGACTAGAACCCCTATCATTCTGTGATCCTGTGATTCCCTGCACAAGGACTAAACCCAGTGTGCCTACCAAGGACATTCCCTGTTAAATTCTAAACCCCAGGGAACACTCCAGATCTGAGGCCAAACCTCTCTGGCAGCACCCTTCTAGTGGTATGATTCTGTAGACATGAAGCTGTAGGAGCACTCAGAGTTGCTTGACTGCTGAAGATCAAAATACATTAACAGAACATTGAGCATCATTGAGAAAGAACAGAGGCATAAAGCAGAAATTTAAATCTTTTATTTCCTTTGTGAATTTAGGCTAAGCATGCAGAGTTGTTGAAGAGCTTAACTTGTACTAGATAAGTATCTGGAAGAGTTTTATAATTCACATACACAAGCAAAAAAGGGGTCTCAGGGAAATGTTGGGAGATCTATGACACAATTGAAGCTGATTTCAGACTGTTTGGGGGAAGGCAGGAAAGTATCCACTACCATATCTACATAACCAGGCCCATAAATATCAAATCCTTTTCCCTAACAGAAGTCTAGCAAACAAAACAGCTACTTCTAACCCATTATATATATATATATATATATTAAACAGTATATCCAAGAATGTGTATGATTTCATGTCAGAATGGCATAAACTATCCCCATGTTACACTTCAGTAGAAAGTAAGAAAATGAGACAACTCGATGATGCTGATAGAAGAAGCACACAAGAATTCTCAAGTTTTCCACTATGAGGGAGACATTTATGTTCTCCTTAAATGTGTTGGAAATAGACAGCGCAGATGTGTGAGCAGACAATACCCAGCTTTGTCACGGAATCTAATGCAAAATTATTTAAAGTAATTTCATGTTCCTTCGAAGCCATCTGAGGTTCAGGACAGACAAGATTTAGCAACTACTGGCAATTTCAGCTCCTCAATCAGAGACAGTTTGGACCTTATTTAAGGGTTCGACTTTGCTAACAGACATCTGAGGTATTCAAACTTCCTAATAACTTAAAAAACCCAATCAATCTACATCCTTATTTACACAGTGCCTATCTTAAAGAGTATTTTCATAGTCTGTAGGATAATAAACTGTATTTTGTTTTGATTGGCATGCCACTTCTCAAGACAGGCTCTTCATATATGAGCACAGCCATGCGGCTAACTATAAAAACCCGAGTTGCATGTCCTTTTACATTTTCAGTACTTCTGTGACAATCCGTTTGACTAGAAAGTATTTTTAGGCTCTGCTAAAGCATGATTGACATTTCTGTTAATTCCTGAGCAACACTAAAATGCTGCACAGCACACTTTCGGGAAGATAAGGGACCAAGGGCCTCCTTATTACGTTAGTATAAATTCAGAGTAACTTCACTGAAGTTACAGAATTACTCTGCTTCCCAACCAATGGGAATTTAAAATCTGTTCAGCTTAGTATTTTTTTTACAGCAGAATAAGACTGTCATTTTACTTGCACCAGAGTAGCAGCTCCATTTGAATGATTCTGACTTTGCACATATGACAAGGAGAGAGACCCAAGTTGTTTAACCCCACAGTTTCACTTGAAATTGCACTCAGTATCTTTTAAAACCAGTTTTGATGCAGTCCTCCAACACTGAAAATTATTGACTTTCTATTTATTCTATATGCATGAATTATATTTACTTACAAACACGACTGTTTGGATGCCACTGGTGGGTTGTTTTGAGTCACCTCCGTGCTTCTAAGCCACTCAGGATCCGAGATAGCGATTTATTTGCACCGCAGAGCAGAAATGCAAGTTTTTCCACATGGCAAAGAAAAAAGTCATTCCATCATCCATCTCTTGTCAGTGTCTTTCCAGCCTTGCAAGATAATATCTGTATGTACACGTCCAAATGGAAACTATTTACCTATTCTGATCTTTGACTGGGAAAGCCTCTGTCTGCCATCCTGCCAAACCACTGGCGAGGAGGAGCTTTTCCTTCCTTATACATACCACAGCACAAACAGAATTGAGTTCTATTTTTTGACACTCAGCCGTGAATTCTTGTTACATAATCCAGTTTAAAGAAGAAAAGATCTTGTTTGAACAAGATACATGCATTTTGGCAGATAGAGGAATGTTCAAGTTCGGGTTCCCCTGTACTGGTGTAGCAGGAATGTAAAACAAACAGCAAACAGCAGCATTAATGTGTTGATCACCTTTGGTTTCAATCGTTAGCAATCTGTGATTGCAGTAAGTGTAATTCTTTTGTATAGGAAGCCATCGATAGTTAAAAACAGGAGCTCATTAATATCACTAATTTGGCAACTTCAGAAGATTGTGCTGTTTTTACATAGAACATGTCAAACCACTTGAAAGCTCAAGAATAGCATCAGAAAAAGAGCTCTGTCCTTAAAGATCCGAAGAAAATCTCTGCCAACGATAAGAAAGCTGCATGTTCCTGCAGTTTTTTTTGGAACAGCAAATATTAGCATGATGAAGGCCTATACTCAGACTAGCAATGGCCTTTTCCCAGTTACAGTGAGGAGACTTATCACATCCATTCCTAAACATCTTCCTTGTAAATTATTCAAGAAATGCACAGTTACGGATAGAATAAAATAGAATTTTCAGAAGGGAGAGAGATTAATTCTACACCGTGTGCAGCTACTTACATTGAAATAGGGGCTGCCTATGTTAAAAGCTAGAAAGCTGAAGAATGGTCAAAAGAGCTGTATTTCACACAGCTTTCTCTCATGGGCCCTCAACACTGAACTCTGAATTTACAGGACAACACAGACAGCTATTAGTTACCAGCCGAGCTAGAATGATGCCAGCTAGTTGCAGAAAATACGTGATCTCATAGGGAAGGAAAAGACCAAATGCTCGGTCTGTTAGGGCTTCACTACGAATCAAACTGGCAAAACTCTTACTTCATGTTCAGCTGCTCAGGTGGGGAAATTATTAGGAAGCATTCTGGAAAACAGATTGGTTGACAAAATGTGTAAAATACTCCAAGGTGAATGGTACCTGTTGCATGCAGTGATTCCTCAGGTAAGTATCATATGTAGGTACATGGTACAGAAAACTCTTCAATGTCAATGAGAAAGATACAGACTTGGAAATGTTACTAATTCAACTATTCCAAATGAGAGAAGCAGAAATAAGAGATAGTTTGGAGCCTTGTAATTATGTAATAACATTATTTCTTAATGGAAATCTTTTTTATTATAACAAAATTAATTCTCTATTAAAAAGCAATTTCTTCTGAACATCCAGAATCGAGAATACAGAAAGTAATGGGTTTGGCCAGTCTGTGCAAAACCATTATCTCAGAGCGCTTCTTGTGCAATAAATACCATTATTATTCTTCAAGAACACTTAGTGAGCCAGAGAAAAACTGGGAGAAGAGGGAGAAGTATACTTGATGCTCAAAGCTTACAAGTGTACTCGATCCTGTCAGTATGTAACAGACAAGTAAACCCAATTACCGAGCTCAGTAATCATTACCTTGCCAAACTGGGTAACGTTTTGTGCCATGACAGAGACAGCCAGTGCAGCTCTTAGCTATTCCAACTCACTTGACTATTTGAATCCAGTGGCACTTTGGAGCCTGTATTCATTCCCATTCTGGAAACAACATTCTAAGGACTTCTCAGAGAGAGAAACAAGTTTGGAGTTCACAAAATACAGCACAGAACTGCTGCCTCTCAGTGTGCAATCTCTTGGCAAGTGGGGAAATTGTTTGTCTGGATCACTCGACCCTGAACCTGATGGCATGTGCCACTATTTGAGCTCACATCATTGCAGTCAGTGTCCCAGTGCTCCTGGTAACATGAATGTGGGCTGGGTACAGGGGATTTGTTTCTCCTTTTTCCTTAAAAAAATAAATCTGGTAATTAAATACAAATGAGGAAACAGCTGTTGAGCTCAAAACAGTGGAACCACAGTTTCCCATACCTTGGTTACCTGCTGCCCACTTTGGTTACATTTCCTCCTGTCTTACAGATGTCTTGCTCATACACCCTCAGTGAAAATTCTGTCTTAAAGCTAGCTTTGGTAGTGAGTTTAATTTAGTGCATAAGAGCATTAAATACTTAATTACTATGTTCTATATGGCATCAGATAACAAATGTAGGCCAGCTAAAAATATTCGGTTATTCTGAAAAAGCTGTGCTCATTGCCAAAGCATAGAAACTGTATCACTGAGCTGCAGTCACTGGATAAATACAAGATACCAGTTAGAGGTGTCTATAAGTAAGGGTTCTGTGCTCATGATAAAGCCCTTGTCTAAAAAGAAAAAGAAATCAAGAAGGTTGAACTCTTCATCACAGCCTTAAAAAGAAAAATGAGAACCCTGCTGTCACGTTGAAACACAAAACATAAGAATCAGTGAATCAAAGTCCAGAAGTTTACAAAGGCATCTTTAAGAAAGGGAAGAAACACTCCCATTAAGGAGTACAGAATTATAGAGGAATATTGGCTCAGAACAGAAAAAGCAATTGCATGAGACAGAAGGGAAAAGCTTTCAAAGGATCTAGGCCAAAGACAAAAATACACAGAAATAGCAGCTATAAGGTAGCCAGCTTTGCACAAGCAAAGCCTTCAAGCCACCGGGAAAGCAGAGTGAAGAAAGGCCACAGCTCTGCAAGCCGAATAACGGGCCTAATATTAAACTTTAGGTGTGCAACGTTGAAATCCCGAAGAGGCGAGGGCCGAGGTCAGTGAAGAGAAGCTCTCTGGCTCTCCCTATCGTAGGAAAGGCGCAATGCCTCCCTTGTGGCAGGCGTGTTTCAGCGCCTTCTTGAGAAACCATTTAGAGTGGAAAACGGTACCGAGCTGCTTTTTTGCTCTGAAGAGTTACATTCCCTTAGTCTGTCTGTAAATAAAAATGAGATGGTGCATCACTGGACAAGAGGAACCCCTTGTCCTTTCGCTGTGAAGTCAGTGGCTATATCCAAAAGCGAGACCAATGATGGAAGGACTTTGCTGCTTCAATAAAAATTCATTTGACAGAGTAGGTGCAAGCAAGCAGAAAGACAAGTTAGCTGGAAAACAAAACCCTCCATTATTCAGAAGCTCCACTTCCTGTCCTTCAAGAAAAGGGCTGCCTTCTGGAAAGCTCCATTACAGCTACCCTGCTGCACTACGTGTTTCTGGTAACGACAAAGTAGATGCAAGCTCTCTCAGAAGGGAATGACCCATCTCTCCAGGAACTTGAGAAGCTGCAACTCGTGTCAGCAAGTGCTGGAACAGGCCAGCACAATTGGTTCAGGCAATGGATCTTTGGCTCTCCAGGAAGAGAAGCTTCTGTTTAAACCAGAGGCAAACAGGACTCTCGCTACCAAGGAAAGGTATGTTTACACACACAACCCACCCACCCTTTTTCACCAAACAAGTTATGTCTGGTCTGGTCATATATAACTTTACTGTGAAATGGCAGAGAGACTGAAGAGCTCCGGGATGCATCTGATGAATGGCACCCGGGTCTGAGAGGGCCACTGGTTATTCAAGTGCCCCCTGTAAATAGCGACCATTTTCATTCATTCAGGCATGGAGTCATGCACAGACAGGTACTGCAAGCAGGCTGCCTGATAGCCTAAGAGAAGCAAACATACCAAAAGCAAGAGTCTACAACAAGTGAACATGAAGGGATGCACAACTAAGAAGAAATAAAGTGAAGAATTTTAACTGTTTTACCAAGGCCTTTGCAGTTACAGTAAAATTCTTTATAATGAGGTCATATAAGTAGGTTTTCGTCTGTATTATATTGGCATTGCTCTGTGTAATACATCTCTTACAAATGACCAACCTCTACCATGTCATCTGAGAAAAGTGGCTGTAAAGGAGGGGGAGAGGGCTGGACTGAAGGGTGAAGGAAAGCAAGTGAGATTACGAGGGTCTAAGCTAGTTCAGAGTACTACACAGCAGTTCTGTATTAGTTTCATGCTGTGCCACGTGAAAGAGAAAGCTGGTTAGGAATAGATGGTGAGGAGGTGGAGGCAGAAGGGAAATACAGATGGGTATAAATGCTAGCAACCTGTCAGATCTGAGAAGAGTGAGGCTGGAAGGAGTGCATGAGGAGCAAAGGAACTTGACCCTTTTTATTTATCTATTTTGAATGCAGCAGAATTTTCAGATAGGCAGTACAATGACTGTAACAAAGGAAGATAAGGTAGCTGCATGTATCCATGCCTCTATTCAAGAGCACCACTGATGCCTTGACTACAGTGATGAAAACCAGGCTAGAAAGCACACGAACAATAAGATGGTGAAATGCATCAGGTACTGGCTGGTGTCTTGGTATCATGTAGATTCTAATAAAAGAATAAAGTTGCATATCATTATATCTGAATATTCTCTCTATCAGGCAGAAAACCACCTGCTCCAGTTGGGGTAGTTGTAGGGTACAGATGCCATCTAATCAGTCCCAAAACATCCCAGCTGTAGGTACAGAGTGTTGCTTTGTACTTCAGGAGCCCCAGCTTTTCTTGTAACTGGAACAGGGAAAGAAGTTTTTTAAAAGGAGGAAGGAAGCGGCTCAGGCAGAGCAACAAGAGTGATTAGCTTGCAGGACAGTGTTCCTCCCAGATTGCACAGAGGACTGAGTAAGGGCAAAACCCCAGAAACAACAAAACCACAGGCAAGTAACTGGCGTGGGAGAGGGGGAAGGGAAAAGAGCCTTTCCCAGTCCCCTGTATTTTAGAGCTTTCTCAATCCGCTTTCCACAACCCCTATACAGGAGTATACACAGGCAGTGAAGAGACTAACCTCATCAGGTAAAGAAACTCTTTAGTTATTTCACTAAAAGGAAAAAAAGTTAATGGAGTTAATGGATATTTCATATAGTATGAGGTAGTAGTAACTCATGGTGCTACTACTAGTAATGCAGAGTGCCATTCAGAGAAGGAAAAAGAACACAGTGCACCAAGCCTTCAGAAACAGCTGAGAGAGTGGGAGTTTAGATCAAACCTAAATTCACTAGCACTACAGTTCGCCCATGCAGGATGTTCTAAGCAGTTTGTAAGTGCTTTGGTGGGGCCACCTAAATCTATACATAGATGCATGCCTGCAAACGGGTACCACGCAACTATTTTACTATCTTTGTAAAAAAATAAAGAGAATGCTAGGCATAAGTTTAACTACGATCATTTGTCACTTCCCACAACTGCAAAGCTGCCAAGTCCCTGCCAGATGCCTAAATAAGACTGGTGGATTGCTGGAGGGAGTCTGCACCAAGTAAGGGAGTTTGAGATTTTGCTTCCTCTGGTTTCCATTGCTCTCCCTCCTCCCCGGACAGCAGATGGTGGCATTATCATGGATGGATTATTTGTTAACAAGGATCTTCCCAGTACAAAATCATCTAGGTGTTAGGACACAGGGCACACCAGGTTGGCCTGGTGTATTGACTGGTTTAAGATTAAAAGGACAATTGAGACAACTTAGCAGAACAAAAAAATGGAGAAAATGTTGTCTATTGCAAAGAGAAACCACCAAATTAAATTCTGCATCTTAGCTACTGACAATTTGCATTGCACCAAGGCACCAAATTCTGATTTTTATTAGTCGCCACATTATTCTACAGCTTCCTTTAATTAATTATGCTTCAGAATTAATGGCACATTCAGTAACACTGTGAACCAGTAAACAGAATGAGGAATGTGATTGACTACATTGAACCATCCTTATCAGTAGAAAAGGGAATGTCTGTAAACCTGCCAAGCTGCGGGGAGCAGTGCCTTGTCTGGCAGGGAAGCCCTGGGCTCTGAACCTGTACCGCAAAGGCAGAAACACGCACAGTGCATGCGTAAGGCTGAACTACTTACGTTGAAGTGGACTTTCTCATTGCTGCCCAGAGCATTTCGTATTGCTCTTAGGTGCCCAAAATATGTCTTATTTTTCTTTTAAATAGATTTTCTGTAGCTTGCATTCAGGGCTCCTGTAATAGTGAACTCATCAAACAGCCAGCAGAACTATCTGTTGGCGACAGGACAAAAAATGGGAAAGAATGCTGAGTCGGGGGGGGGGGGAGGGAAGCAGAAAAAGATATTCTAGGGAAATAAAAATGTATATATTCCACTTAGACACTTCTTTTAATATACTTGAGTTAAACTGGGGTTCAGTAGTACTATGAAAGGGTAAGTAAAGCATCCTTCAAAGGACAGTGTAACATCTCATGTTACTATGAAGTAAAATGAGAAAAAAACTATTATGATCAAACTGGACACTGGACAACCTCCAAGTGCAAATAATTCCACTTCCCTGCCTCCTCCCTTCCCCCCGTTTTTATGGGTCTGGTCATACAGATATGTTTTAGAAAAATTGCTTAGTCTGAGCATAAACAAGTTCTCCCCAACATTCATCCATGGCACTTATCCTTTCTGCCCTTGTACTCTGCAGTCTGGGAACCAATGCTAGCGAGAATTTTGGGGACTGACAATCTCAAGATTGAGGCCTTAATTTTTTTTTTTTTTTGCCTTCTTTCACTAAAACCTTTGCTCTATCAGACCATCTTATTGCAAGGAATGACTTCTGCTCCAGTTCACTTTGAGGAGATCAACCTTCTGCCCATCCATCCTTTTGCCTCCCCCTTCAGATCGCCTTGGTAGACATAAACCATTCGATTCAGCACTCAGAATCCCTGACCACATAGCCTTGTTTAACTTTTTCCATCTCCTTTTCATTTGTCATGAGCTTGAAAAGGCATAAACTTGAAATCAAATATCCAATCATCTGCCAGCAATGCCATCGCTGAGATGCACGCTCTTTCTCAGATTAAAGCTACCTGTAAAACTTTATGCCAGAGGATATATGATTGCCCAAGATACATACCAGCCACCCTTGTAGTCAGAGACTGTAAGGCTAGAAATCTTGAGTTTGATGGGGCATCCCATTTCAGCAATGTCAGTAACAAGGTCCTCGTGGGTACAGTATCAAAAAGAACGTCAGGAAGTTCCCACTGAAGAATTGAGAAAGTTCGTTAGGAGATGAGCTGGTAGGGGTATCATCCACAGGACACATAGGTGGGGAAGTTCAACAGACTGTTTTGCAGGAATGAGTAATGAATTCCTCACTCACTGATTCATCTGTAACACAAGATATTTTAAAGAGGACACGTACAGAACAGTCTGTGTTCCTTGTGGAAGGCTCAAAATTGGAGAAGAAAAATAGATGCTCCAGAGAACTAGATTTTTTTAAATTCCTGTGCTAATCTTGGGCATAATTAAGGGAATGTTTGTGTAACTTTTTTGTCTTCTGAGAGCAGACCATAATTCATCACAAAACAGAGACTGTTTTTTAAAGTAATTGTTCCAGACTGTACTGCCTTAAAATGTTCTGAAAGTAGAGATTCACATTAATTAGAAAGCTGTTCACATCTCATGCACTACTGCTTGTTCTGTGTTGCTTTTGGAGAAGGGAATTTATTTTGCATTTATTTATTTATTTTACACACCTTAGTTAGGTGTAATCAATTCTGTTACTTGAAACCTGTGCAAAATGAAGTGTATAAAGTAACAAGGTAATGGAAGCTAGTATTTTCAAAATAAAAAGTAGAATTCTTAAACACTGGGCTATGCCAGAATTACTTCTACGTACACTTTAAAAGCTGATTTTGTATATTTAACCAATGGGAGGGAGTAGGAATTACAGAGATGGTGCTGATTTTTATGTGTTTATTTCTTTGTTTAACCAAACCTGTACAAACAAAATCAGTAAAGTCCAGACTGGAATCCTACATGAATTTTTAATTCTTTTCAAACTTACCAAATGGAAAAGGGTATAGTCCAAAATCAGGAGTTCTCCTGGAGGACTGTGCCCAGGTAGGTAGCTAGAGTATAGTGGCAAAAACCACATCAACTGAAAAAAACAGCCACAACCTCCTTAACAGTAGGGAGGTGTAGGAACTCTTCCCCTGCTGCTTCTTAGTTGAGCTAATCACAGCTCACAGTAAACCCAGAGGGGAAAGCTAGCTACTAAGCACCTCCTGTGGCATAATCTTATCCTGCTGCACACACAGGGGACTTGCTCTAGATGGTTATAGAGCGGAGAGCAGCATGAGAAAAGCTGCTGTGCCTCCCACACTGGGATGCCTTGTTTACACAGAGAAAACCAGGAGGTCATCTCTATGCCCCTTGACTACAGAGACTATAGCTTTGCTTGTCCGTACAAGGGGGAGCAGAGCTCCCAGCATAGTTCTCTGGTCTTTACCCATGCACACAGACAAAGGTTAGGTACACAGACAAGGAGGGGAAGCAAGAGGAGTCTTCTTCCCCAGAATCTTTGTTTTGAGAGCTCAAGAAGGCCTGACACATTGTGGTACAAGTCTCCCAAAACAGTCATGGACTTACTTTTACTAAACCTCATGTGGTACTGCTTGTGTGTGGTGGTCTGACCCTGGCTGGAGAACAGGTGCCCCCAAAGCTGCTCTATCACACCTTTCCTCAGCTGGCCAGGGGAGAGAAAATATAACAAGAGGTTTGTCAGTTGAGATGAGGGCAGGGAGAGAATCATAGAAACATAGAATGTTCTGGGTTGGAAGGGACCCCAAGGATCATAGAGTTCCAACCCTCCTGCCACAGGAGTGAGAGATCACTCACTGATTACTGTCACGAAACAGACTTAACTTTAGGAAATAAGTTTTATTTATTACCAATAAAAATCAACGTAGGATAATGAGAAATAAAAACTAAATCTTAAACCACCTGCCCCCACCCTTCCCATCTTCCTGGGCTTGACTTCAAATTTCTCTTCCTCCCTGCACGGGGGGATGGGGAATGGGGGTTGCAGTCAGTTCACCACATGCTGCTCCTTCCTCCTCAGGGGAAGGAACCCTCATAATCTTCCCCTGCTACAGCTTGGGGTCTGTCTGATGGGAGCCAGTCTTCCATGAACTTCTCCAATGTGGGTCTTTCCCATGGGCTGTGGTTCTTCACCAGCTGCACCAGGTGAAGAACCTTTTCACGGGGTTTCACTTACCAAATTGTAGTAGTTTCTCAAGTGTTGCTTTTCCTTGGTTGTGCACAAATTCCTTGCTAGTTTCTCTAGGATTTCCGGTCTAACAGTCCTTTATTTCCTTAAAAAAATAAGAGACTTAGTAAGTTTAACTCAAGAAGTTATATGGTAAAGGGAAAGCCTGCAAATAGTATAATGCTTATGTAGTAAAAATCATCCTGGGATATGTCATACACATTGTAACACCCACCTAAATATCAAAAAGGAATGAAACAGTTCAAGCAGTACCTGGAATAATGATAGGTGATAGAAAAAGGTTGTAATTCTCGAGTTGCTTCCCAGCGTTGTAAATGTTGAAGTCAAACTACTTCAACACCATCTCTGCTCTTTCCCCCTCTTACCTAACCTTACCTCACTTTTAGGTTCACATTTCATAGATTTAACAAATTCCAGAAATAGAGAGATCTTGTGTGAAGGACTGTTTAGTGGTTGTTAAGTTACTTCTTGCCAAATTCTTGAATAGTCACCTCAAAGGTCTTGTGTGAGGTAAAACATATTTGACATGAGTAATTGGAAGAGACAACAAACCCCATACCTCATCCCATCATTGAAATGAACAACTAAATAGTATTGGTTCATACAAGTCCTCGTAAAAGAAGTATGCAAGGTGCTGATGGCAGATTTGTCTGTCTGGGTCATCAAAATCATGCTAGTTTGTTGCTTTTTGCTTCTACCCTTCACTGGGAATCAGGCTTTTTTTTAATTTAAAATGACTACTGTTACTCTTGCAGACAAAACCTTGCCCCAGCATATTGATGCTAGGCATGAATGTCACAGTAACAAGCTGTTTTTAAACAACTCTTGCAACTTTCTGTACATTGCCTTCCATATCCTAGTTTCATTGTAAAAGCTCCTTCAAGCTTTTAGTCCAATAATCAAGTTCAAAGAGTAAAACACACACAGTAAAACAAAGATGACTGACAATCAAGCATGATAGCAAAGATTAAGCACACACTAAACACATTTTTAGTGATTGCAGATTAGCTGATGCTTGTCTTTCTTCAAAGAATCTAGGATCATAGTTTACTTACTGAGAAAACATTCCTTCCTTGGATGGGTAATAAAAAAAAAGTATCTGATAGTTTTTCCTTCCACTGGGATAGCACGTTTTACAGGAGAGTGAATTTTCTATTAGTATTATTCTACCAAGATTTTCAGCAATAAAAGGAGCTGTATTGTCAACTCTGGCTCATGCCATATCAAAACAAGATGAATTCTGGCAGTGGGGCTTACCATGGGCAGTCCGAGAACAGTGTGGCTGTACATTCAGCAGGCAGGACTACACAAACCTTTCTCTAACCTAATAGAAATACAGGCTCTCTCTGGGGGAAAAGGATGCCTGCTGCTTCAGTGAAAGCTTTCCTAAAGCCCCTTTGTTTGCACAATGAACAGTGGGAACTAGGGGTCCAGAGCAGAGAAGACCACAGCACACAACCATAGCTACTAGAGAAAGTCAGTGAATTTCAGATGTGATTTCGGACTAATTTAGTTAGCACCACACTAATCGGCACAAAACATTCCTTTCAGTCAGCATGACACATCTACCAAAAAAATGAGTGTCTCATGAAGGTCTGTAGATTAGTCTAATTAAAATGAATTAACCAGCTTCAAGTTTGATTTTAAGTACAGCTTTCTCATGAAGACAAGCCCACTTTCTTGGAGCGCTGCCCACATTTATCACACTTGGACATTTTGTTCAGAGCAGACATAACATTTTTGATAATATACAGTATGTAGGATAAAGCCGCAGCAGTTTGTCATGGGTGGGCTGATCCTCGCCCACTTGAGTTAGACAGGTTTTGGAGGACTTGTGAGAACAGCAGAGAGCTTCTCTCGTGATTAAAAAGCACGCAGCATTGTTCGATCTCCCAGGAAACGATGCTGTTTGATTTGGGCATGCTGTGATGAAATGGCAGTTGTATCAGCCCTGTCCTTTGTTCCACCGTCTCATATCAGATGTGTAGGAACCATCACCATTTCTGCTGTTCTTATATGGTTATCATCACATTCTGTCTCCTCTCTCTCTGCACCACCCAGACATTCAAGATAAGCAGCAGCCCTGATGCCTTCTTCTCCAAAAGAGTAAGTGTTTGAGATTTATGATTCATCAGTAGTAACAGCCTTCAGTTTCTCCTGTCGTACTCATCTTGCCTAGCGTCTGTGGTCAGCAATCAGGGATACAGCTCGGAGAACAGGAGGGAACACAGTGTTAAGCAGCCTACCAGTATCAGCATGTGGTGGCTCATTATACTCCACATCTGCAGCCAGCCGGTTTTATAGACTGCGGGGAAGAGGAGGAGCAGTCTCTTTCCCACTATAACTTCAGTTAGGTCAACTGGTCACAGGAATTGGTGACATCTCCACAATTATACAGAATTACACAGAATTATGATGGTGTCTATACTGATTACCGGTAAGAGACAGAAGTGGGATTTCTTAATTTAATCACTGGATTAAATCATTAATCACATCTATGTTTGATATATTATACAGTGCACAAATAACAATAGCTGTTCTCCCTCAGGAGATAGCATTTCAATGAATTGGAAAAGAAAAAAAAAGGTGTTCCAAACACTGTAATAATTCTCTGTGTATGCACTTCTCTTCTTTCTCTCCTTATGTTTATGGAATAGAGATCAAAATAATTATACAACGGAGTATAGTAAACACATAAGCTCAAAAACACTGGAAAATCAGATGATGGTAAAGAACATAAAAATGAGTTTAAGAGTAAATACGTATATATATATTTAAAAGCATATATTGATATTTACCCTCCTATAATGCAAGTTTGAATTGTGTGCTACATAAAAACTACAAATTATTGGTTGAATTTTGAGTCTCCTTCAGGAATTCAGTTCAAGTCTTGTCTATGCATTGGCATTTACAGAAAACTGGATGTTTTGCTGCAAGATTCATGGAAGCTGCTTTCTTCCCTGCCAGGAGGTCATTTTGTAACAGACATCACAGATCTAACACAGAACAGACATTTCTCTACCCTTCCCATGCTTTTTCTCTATGAGAGGGAAACACGGTGTTCTCATCTCTATGATCCTTCAGGGATATTTTCAGTATTTCCAGAAAATAAACCCTATGACTACGAATATGGCAACCAAATAGCAGCCAGCTGAGCAGCGCATCTCATTGAACCTCACTATGACTTTATTTATTACCCAACAACACTCTTGAGGGAGTCTGCTCCCTCCTGTGGAAACACAATAAACAGCCCTCACTGTGGCTGGTGGCCAGTCATGGTAAGATACACTCAGCATGGTGCAAAACCTGGGACAGTTCAGTTCTGGGGAGAAGTCAGCGCCAGTAGCTGGAAAGCCACCCCCAGGACTGTTTTCTGCAGGACCACTCAGTTGCCTCTAAAATGAAGTGACGCTGTACCTCTGCCACACAGGTAATCAGCTCACCCCCTAGAGACCACTGCTCTCTCCTCATCTTCCCTAGACTGTGTTTGGATTTAACAGAGAGTTTCTTTTCTATCATTCAGGAATTCTGAAAGCACAGGACAATATAGCACTTTCCCCTCTTAATACAGCTAGTATGAACCTACAGGTATATAAAGCAAACTTGGCCCCCTTCCAGATGTCTCTTTTTTCTTCTCTCCTTCAAAACATAATAAGCTCTAGTGCCTTCCATTAAATATTGGAGAAGTAAATCTTTGCCCACTGGTAAAAAGCAAGATTATTATTTGACTGTTTCAAGACTCATCAGTTCTCATTCTCTGGTTCCCATGGAAACTATCCCCAGTGAAGTTTGAGAGGGGCTATGTGTGCAGCAGAAATGCCGATAATAATGGAAGAATTAAGTTTCTGCAGGGGAAAATCTTAAGTCATTTTCAAATTTTGACCATGCCTTGGATGGCAAATCATCTGCTAGCTTCATTTTTGCCAAATAAAAAAGTAGAAATGAGTATTTTGCCAAGCTTATTTTTAGTTTATGAGACTTTTCAGGGGAAAAAATGGTACTGGAATAAGGGAGTGCATTTTTTTCTGACCACAGACCAATGTAATCAACATAAAATAAAGAGTACACTATTAGGCTGAAATCAGTCCAGTAATGGACAATGTCTTCTGAGAGATTTTGTATCTAAATTTATGGATAAAATTCTGTCAGCGGATGTACATCTACATTCTCCCTTGAAAGAGTGAGACTGTTTCACTGAACTTGTACTATAAATTGATTTGAAGGAGCAAGAAGCAATATGTTACAGTTGTAACTGTCCCAGCATCCTTAATAGAAAAATACAGAGGTAAGGGGATACAGTAAAAAAATGAGAGGAAAAAAAAAAGTTCACTTAAATACAAAATATGAGAGCTCTATTAAATTCTGATCCTTGATGAATGAAGAGCCATCCCCAGGACTGTTTTCTGCAGCCTGTTCAATAATGACAGCACTTCATACCCCCCCCCCCCCCGTTCTTAAAATTAAATGTAATTATCTGCTGTAGATAGAGCATATACAGATTTAAAACAAGCTGGATGATTGAAAGAAGTGGTAATAATGATAAGCAATATCAGAGACATGATTATCAGGTAAAGAATTACAGAAATTATGATTAGTAACTGTATCTTTTTTTTTTTTTACAGATTTGGAAATAGAATTGGCAAAGAGACAGGAAAAGGAACAAGAGCATTAACATGGGCCCCTACTCAGTTAAGGCTACATTCAACAGAGAACTTAAACACCTACATAATTGTGTAGCGATTCCAAAACAATAAACCAGGCAGCTGCAAGTGCCTCCTCCAAGGGGCACCTCCCACTTAAACCTGAAAGTTTCCTTAAAAGTCTGCTTCTGTGCAAGCAGAAAACGAAGTGTCTTGGCAGCTGTGCCACTTGCCTATTCTAACTGAAGACCCAAAAACCCCAGGTGTCACTCCAGCCCCAGAGGAGCTCAATACCTGTACTGAGAACATACCCAGCCTACAGCAGGAGCCCAGAGTACTTCACAAAATGATGAATTGATCATTTTCTTTTAAAACACACCAGAGAGGAAGAAATTGCTTCGAGTGTTCATTTCCACACAGTATCCTGCTGGTTAGAACACTCAGTGGAAAGAACAGGAGATACCTGGGTCAAAGGTCTCCAGCAAGTGGAGGTTCCTCTCCTGCATCCTCTGTCTCCTGCCTCCAAAACATGCTTAAATACCAGCCTGGAAGGGAGACTGCAGAAGGGGAAGTGGAACTGAAGACATGAAAGAGAATACCTTTACCTCTGAGAAGTTAGGGCTGTCACCTGAATAACAAAACCACAGACTGCACCCCTTGGACTAGTTTTGGAATTAAAATGCACAAACAAGTCTGGAAGCTGGGAGTAGCGTCCAGAGGTTACCCCTCCCTGCTGGGAGAGCCAGGCCAGGAGTCAATCTCCTCCCAGCCCCAGGACTCCCGCATTCCTCCCAGCCTACTCACAGAGCCTTGGCAGCAGGGCTCCCTCCCCAGCTCCAGCCTCCTGGGCAGCCCGCTCAGCTGGGCACTCTCCCAGGATCTGGGAGATGCAACTTCACCGTGCCCACATGAGCAGCAAGCCCTCATAAATTCTCAGGTTAATGCTTATAAACTACTGATTCACGTATAAGGGGTGTAAGGAAGAGGGAAACCACCAAGGGTTTGGTGGTTTTGTGTGTGGGGTTTTTTTGCTTTGTAAAATTTTAATAAAAGACATAGAAGGGTAAGAGCACAGACAAGAGCCTGAGAACAAGCCTTGCATGCACTGGCAGGAGAGGCAGTGTGCCAAGGGAAGGAGGTGCCTATTGCCCACAGAAAGCTAAATGCCAAAGCTGCAGGAGAAGGCAGGATTTCAGAAACCTCCTCATTCTCATTAATTGGCTCAGAGTGGTTTCCTACTGAGAATGCTGACTAGTTCAGATCACCCTTCCCCATATGCAACATCTATCACCCCAACTGTTTAAGAGGTACCAAGGATGCCAAACACCTGACAGCTATGCACGGGAGCCCGTTTTCCATTTCTTCACTCGATTTCATCCAGCCTTCTGCTGTTCCCCCTTTGTTAAAAGCAGATAGAAAACAAGCTTTCTGTTCCACAGGGTGGCAGGGATAAATGTACTGAACACTGAGATGCTCAGATTCTACAGTAATGAGGGTTGTAGCACAGGATAAACCTCATAGAGATAAGATTCCTGTCTGAAATCTGACCTAAGCAGGCTACAAACCTAACTGAGATGAAAAGAGTAATATGAAGTGGCACCAAATGATTAGAATATTGAGTTGGTTAAAACAGACTGACCAACCAGCATTCTGGAAAGCAAATATCCCCACAGGCTACACTGAAACCACAGTCTTTCCACACAGAAGCAAAAAGCAGCAAAAACACCCTCAAAATTCTCTCCCAGTTCTGCTGCCTATGTGAAGGAAAGACAGTAACAGACTGGGCCAGTACTTACCCCTCCACAGCACATATAAAGAAGGAGAAATCGTAAGAAACTGGCACAACCAAAATGAGATAAAATATTTTATCCCTGAATTGGGGAGGGGAAAAGCAGATGAACAGTTGCAGAAGTTTTGGCATAAACCAGATTGGGGCTCAGACTCTGACCCTGCTGCTAGGACTGCCCGCAGAAAGACAGTTCTGCTTCATGAAAGCTGAGATTTCAAAAGCTGGATTTGAGCCAAACCAAGATGGAATTTTCTGAGCTAATGGTTTTCAAACATGACTTTTGAAAAATAAGCAAGATGCCTGATTTTCCATCAAGTAATGATCCTGTAATATAAAAAGGGGATTTCTTATAGAAACACATAATTTATGTTAGCATCAGAATTTTCTATTTTCGTCAGTGCAACTTCAGTCAAATCTACATGTTTGGATAAACCACTCTAAAATAACCACATTTTTTTAAGGAATGGTCCATGAAGTTTCTGTCCTTACAGATTCACAAGTAAAATTCATGATGAAAAAAACCCCAGCAAAAAAGCAGGAACTGGACATAAAAAAGATTTTTGAAGTCGTGAGCGTCACAGGAAGAGGCTCTGTACCTTATTATGTCTCAAGTGAAAGAGTGTGTATCTACCCAGAGCTACACAGCTTTCAACATGGTCCTGATTGCCATCTAAACTACACTGGTATGGACGGGTGGACTGTGTGTATAAAGCCCTGGTAATTCAGTAAGACAAGAGCAAGTATACTACAGTTCATCAAATTAAATAGTTCCTTTCTCATGCTTCTGCTGAACTGTCTCTGCTTTATCACTGTTCACAGGAGCATCATTTCAGCACAGATTGATAGCAGAGCCTCACTCCTGTAGATAACAGAAGACACAGACTGAAACCCAGAGATAGCAGATCTAAGGGTTCCTATCCTCCCCTGCCTTCAGACACAGAAATACATTTGGGAAGTTGCCCATTTTTAAACCGAGTCACGTAAATTCTGTTTTATATGTAGAAAAATATGGAAAATAGACTAAATGAATAAAAAGAAGCTCAGCCTGGGAGAACCCAGAATTTTCTAACATTCACCACTGCTAAGAGCTGCAGAGCTGTTCAGCAGAGGCCCCAGTTTGGAAGCCTAAGGTTGCCATCTTTTGGAATTGCATGTGAAGTGTGTAGCTCCCACACAGTGCCATTTCATGAGGTTAGGAAACAGCAGTAGCTTAGAAAGAAATTTTGGATCAGATAAATTTTATGTATCTCTAGAAAGTCTTTACCCTGGGCTGTTAAGCAGTAGTAGTGTCCAACTTCAGAAGAAATTTCCATGCTTTTCTTGTCATCAGTACTTACATCACCCAGGAAAGTGGAAATGCACATCGTCTACTTTTTGAAGGGAGCATATGGAAAAGTTTTCCATTTTAACCTCCTCCCAGTTCCCCATACTTGTCCTTGTGCTCCTTTCAAGTCTTCTCCTCCTCATCCCAGAGGCAAACTGGCCCGGTGCCTACTTAGGAGCTTTCCCATCTCTCTCCTGCTACCACCCTTACTCCCTCCATTGCTTGACCCATCCTGCACTCCAGCCTCTCCTAGTTGTTCAACTTGCATTGTTCTTGCAGAAGGTGCTATCTTTGCTCTCTGGCATGCAGCAGGTAGGTATCCTGTTGTCTCATTTTCCTCTCCTGGCCAATATGCCCCCTTTCCAGCTCAGGATCCTGTCAGCAGATTAACTAATATTTTGCAGAATCATGAGATTCAGTTCTGCTCCTTAAGTTCAACAGGAGTTGTTCCTGTGCCTGACGAAATCTTCACTTGGAGATACTATACAAAAGCCCTATGCACCACCCTAGTGATAGAAACAGTATCTGTATAAAGCAACTTCTCTTCCTAACACCTCATGGTGAGTATGCCTGGAACAGCTGGTGACTGAGAAAACTGGATTAAGAATGGGGACAATACCATCCACAGCTCACTATGTTCATACTTTAATTCAGTTCTCTAGCTTCTGCCAGGCCAAACTTTGATGTTGGCAAAGACAGCCAACATCCTTCTGGGCTGTATTAAGATCCTTAGCAGCAGGTAGAAAGAGGTGATCCTTCCCCTCTACTCATCGTCTGGTGAGACACATTTGGAGTGCTGAGTTGAGTTCTGGGCTCCCCAGCACAAGAGACATGCAGACAAACAGAAGCAATTCCAATGAAGGGCTATGAAGGTGATTGAGGGCTTGGAGCATCTGTCATGTTAGGAGAGGCTGGAGGAGTTGGGGCTGCTCAGCGTGGAGAACAGAAAGCTCAGGGGAATCCTGTTGGTGTGGGTATAAAGAAGATGGAGCCAGGTGCTTCTCATTGGTACCCAGGAACAGGATAAAAGGCAATGGGCACAAATTGAAATACAAGAAATTCCACTTAAACATAAGAAAACACTTTTTGACTGTGAGGGTAGCCAAACACTGAACAGGTTGTCCACACAAGCTGAAATGTCCATTGTTTCAGGTAACTGAAACAGAATTGGGCACAGCCTAAGCATCTTGCTCTAGACAACTCTGCTCTAAGCCAGGGTCCAAACGTCCCATCACTTCACAGTGTCTGCTTTCCAAACATACATCTCCAATGCCTCTTTCCCCTCAGAGGCATTCGTTTGAAACATCCTCTAAAGTTACAGCCCTGTCTATGCTCCAATTCACCCTGCAAAGCTCTTTTGCTATGAAGTCTGCAAAACTTGATTGCAATTACTGTTTTGTGGATAGGCTGTAACTGATACTGACCCAGGCGCTCTCACTGCCCCTTTTAATTCTTCTGTGTTTCTACATTCTCCCATCATCTTGTTGTCTACTTTGGGTATAAACTCTTGGAGTTAGGACTGGGTTTATTTCTATGATTATATAGCCTCAAGCACCTTATGCATATCTAGAGTTCTGAGATACTATGGTAAAGGTAAACAGTAGTAAAACTGGTTTAAGAAGGTACATTATCTACCACTTCTATTTTTAGATCTGCATTCAAGAAGGTTTTCACCATGAAAGACATTCATTTCACTTAAGTTTAGGCATTTAACTGCCAGAGATCTCATGGAAAGACAGATAAGCATCATCAGTAAGGCATTTATCTCACTTATCTCAAGAGACTTACTTCAGCTTGCTATGATCTGCCTCCCTCTCTTCACTTGTTAGAAAAGGAGCATAGAGACATAAGATCTAGCCAGCTAAGATTATGCAAAGAGAAAACCTTTTGACTAGACATGAATCTACATACTCATCCGTAAGCATCTAGCTTTGAAAATTTTTATTTAGATAGACTGGACAAAATTCTGTATTTTCTTTTTCCTCAAAGAATGGCAGGGATTAATAGAAGATCTCTTACAACACAGCATTCATGCTATTTACTTCCAACATTATGCTTTCTACTTGCAGTTGGTCTTCACAAAAGCTGAGAGGAGATTCCATTGTGCATCTACTTCTTGTTGTGCACTGACCCTGCTTTTTGAGAAAACAACCATTCTTCTCATCACAGACAGTAAAGCTTCTATGAAACACAAAAAGCCACTCAACTGAGCTGTTATAGTTTCAGTGAAACATGCTTAGGATCCAGCTCAGGCATTTCTAAAAGATACTTAAAAGCTCTGTAACTTAGACAATATTGGAGTGGCACCATGTGGTGATTTGACCCTGGCTGGAGGCCAGACACCCACCAAAGCCGCTCTATCACTTCCCCTTTCAGCTGGACAGGGGAGAAAATGTATATTGAGAGGCTCAGGGGTCGAGATAAGGACAGGGAGAGATCATTCTGTAATTAGTGTCATGGGCAAAACAGTCTCAACACAGAATAAAGGAGAGAAAACTCTCTAATTTATTACACTACACCGCACACCCAGTGAAACCAGAGTCAGGTAACGAGAAGTGTGACCAGATCATAAAGCCTCTCCCCCACCCATCCCTTCTTAGCAGACTTCACTTTAGTCATGATTTTGCTCCCTTCTTCTCCCCCATTGTGGCACAGGGAGAGGCAGGGACTGGGGAAATGGGGGTTTCGGTCAGTTTCTCACAAGTTATTTTCCTTCTTAGCTGGGGGGGTGGGGAGCACATTCCTCACACCCTTCCCCTGCTGCACCGTGGGGTCCCACCCACGGGAAACAGTCAGTCACGAACTTCTCCAATGTGAGTCCTTTCCCATGGGGCTTCAGCTCTTCACCAGCTGCCCCAGTGTGGGTCACTTCTGTGGGGTGCAGTCATAAATCATAGAATGTCTCTCAGTCTTTTAAGACCAGACTGCTCCAGCCTGGTCCTCCATGGGGTCACAAGCTCCACTCCCCACCACACCTCCCCACCCCACCTCAGCAAACCTGCTCTGGCATGGATATCTCTCTCCCACTCATCTCTCTCTCTCTCTCTCTCTCCATGGGCTGCAGGTGCTGGCAGAGGCTTGTTCCAATACAGGTCACAGCATCTTCTGTGTGTCTCCACCTGCTCCAGTGTGGGGCCTTTCCATGGGCTGCAGGTGGGGTCTCAGCCTTGTCTATGGGCTGTGTGGGGACACCCGCTCCACCATGGGTTTCTCCATGGGCTGCAGAGGCATCTTTCTGGCATCTCAGGAGTCTCCTCCTCCCCCTTTTTCACCAGCCTTGGTGTCTGCACAGTTTCTTACATCTTCTCACTCCCTTCTCTGGTGGCAAAAAGCGGCTGATTGCAATTTTTTTCTCCTAAATGTGATTCCCAGAGGTGCCTTAAGCCAGCTGGTGTTTGCTCTCTGGGACCTGCAGAGAGCTTCTGGCTGCTTCTTGCGGAAGCCACCCCTGCAGCCCCCCTTCTCCACCAGAACCCAGCCATGCAATGCTACAACACACCAATAACCTAAAATTCTGTTAAGGTCTCTGCAAATACTGCTAGACTAACCTCAAGAGTTGTGGTAACTGAGTACTCCTATAAATGGCATTTGGTATTCTGACATTCATGTTTGGGTGAGGAAATGGCAATAATGGATGACTGTTGTGATACAGAAAAAAGGCAACTCCAACAATCTGTTACTAACAACTTATACAGCCATGAGATTAATATCCTGGCTTTTCAATATAGCTTAATTTACACAATGACAGCGAGAAAAATTAGGTTTTTCCCCAACAAGCTGACCAAGGCTGTACAGTGTCCTACAGAATTTGCAGCTAATATTGAGTAAAAGAGATTGAGAGAGAGAACTTTTTGTTTCTTTGTTGTGAAATTCAGTCATGCAGAGAGAGAACAAGTGTTTTCTATTCTTTCTGAAAAAAGAAGCATCTGTGACGATTGCCAAGGACTTGCTTGCTCACTTAATGATGTGCAAAATCTTGTTCAAGGGCTAGAAATATTTTAAGTTGCATCTGAATTTCAGTAGGAACTGTGCAAAACCCCCTTTGTGGATACATACCAGTCATCTCTAGAATCTCTGCCTTTCAAAGGAGACAGAATTCATGTTGGAGCTTGCTATGCTTTCTAAGTTTATAATAATGTAACTGCACCATTGGCAAATAATAGACCTCTTCATTATGTTTTCAGTGGGTGGAGGAGGGGACAAGGGGCAGGCAGGATTTAGTTTGAGTTTTAGCAGCTTTAACTCATATAAAAAAAGCACAACAGACTTTCAAACATGAATACCAATTCAAGATTCAGTGGCATCTTAAAATCAAAGGACAATTTGCTGGCAGCACACTGCTCAAGATTATTCTAAAAAATCTCATTTTGGAATATGATTTATGTTGTTGTTCTTGATATAAACTGAGACAGCTGAAGCTTTGCTAAACTGTTTCAAGACAGAGTTCAAGTTAAAGACAGTAAAAAGGAGGTGGGGATACAAAGTCTTGTGTCTCTGGCAAAACCCCAAAATATTCTCATTAATAATGGCCAGGTGAACTCAAAGTAAGCAGTTGAAGTAAAAATGAACATAACTTCCGTGGGTTTGTTCCTTTAGTATTTACAGAAGTTGGTGAATCAGTGAGATCTTTTAGAGAGAGTCCAATGTATTCAGTGAACATTCCCATCCCAGTATCTAAAGCAAAGACAAAGCTCAGCCGTATTTTTGGTGCCAGTCACACCACCAACACCTTAAGTCAGGTGTTACTATCGCTGAATAGTAATTTGATCATGTGAGCTCTTACAGCAAGCTAGGGCCTGTCTTGTCACATTTATGCAAATCTGCTGTACTTTCTGCTTGCAGAAACCACTTGGCTTATACAAGCCAAACACTTCTCTTACATGATTATTAGAGATTCTTTGTACCCAGCTCCAAAGCATAAACAAGAGAGAAAGGCACAGAAATGCCAATTAAGAGCCATAATTTGCTATGTCACACCTACTTAAATATCAGGATCTTCAGTCTGGCAATTCCAGCTCTGTTCAGCTATACTTACCACCTGACTATGTTTATAATCTCACAGCAGTTGTCCCAACTCAAAAGCACTTTTCTGTGCCTTTACGACTTCAACATCCTCCGATTTGTCAGAACAACACATCTATCATTTTGTAGTCATTCTTCTCTCCCACCACTCTGAGTATTTTGCCAAGTCCTGTTGATTCCGCTTTACAATTTGTCCTTGAAAAATAAGCAAGTCCTTTCTCTCACTCCCTGTGGTTGAAATCTTTGTCTGAGCTCTCATCGTCTTTCTTCTGAAGTTCCTAAACTACTGCTACCTCCTCTGTTGCTTTTTCTAATTCCTACGTGGTACTCCCACAGTTGCTTCAAACCCTTTCTACAAAAGCATTTCCTGTTAAAAACCACAAATCACCTCACTAGCCTCCTCCATCCCAGCAAGTACTACCCATTGTGCTTATTATTTCCGATTTGCTTTCGATTCTATATTCAGCTGTACTGGCACTTCAAGCCTGACTCCACTCTGGCACTGGCAATGCAAACTCACTTCCTGTCCCCTGCAGCAAACTTTCACTCCCTCCACCACAAAACATAACACTACCATACATATCATTATTCCACATATATCCACCTAGGAATACTTTTTTTGCCCAAGAAAAGTTGGGTGTGAGTATTCCTGAGCCAAAGAACAAGAACTTCTGCACACAGCTTTCGACACAGCCTGTGCGACAGGCTCACATTAGAACTTCACCGTGAATTAAATACTGTAATTTCTAGCTTAATGCAGCTGATCTGCTACATAAAGGTCCTCCTACACAGTCAACTCTCCCATGCAGAGATTTTGTCTTTGTTCTGACACTTTGCTGAGAACATACATGTCTTTAGTTGGTATAATATAGGACATTTATTCCTTGAAAAAGCAAAATAACTCCCTGCCTTTCCCTTCCTTCCAAAAATACAAACTATCCTCCCTCTCCCTCCTTCAAAAAAAAGCTCATCAACAAACCTCTAATTAAACAAAAGGATTTGAATCATTAGCTTGCCTGGTGGCAGTAATTTTACAACTCAGGGGATGGTACATGTTTAAAGTGGAACGTTACTTTAACAGGAAAACCTTTCACATTTATTCTTCACACAGGCAATTTACATGGTCTAGCCTTTATAAAATTGTGTATTCACAATAAAATATAAATTTATCTTCTTGTATTGTAATTAAGCTTGTAGTTTCAAATGAAGCTACTTGTGCCTTACTGAAAAAAAAACCCAACAAACCACTGTCAAAAATCTTCTGTGTATGACACTGCCCCAAAACTCCCACCACCAGGTAGGCTGACAAGGATCCAACAACTTTAAAAAACCAAGGAGGGCAAATGTGTTCCCCTGCACTGTGGCACAAAAAACCCAAACCCAAAATTTAAATGCACAACCACGTCAGTGTACAAAGACACTTCTTTATAACTGGGCTGGAGTTTAAAATACTTCAGCTCTGCTTTCTGTCTGGTCCCTTCCTTACAAGGTAGTGTGATGTCATACAAGTCACATCACTGAATACCTCTCTGCTCTGTCTTCATGTGCTCTGGACTTTTCTCTGTAGATTTTAACATACATGGTTACTACAATAGGTAGGAAAATCCTGTGCTGCAGGAATGACTGATCTGCTTCAGAGCATCTACTATCTTTACACTTATTTTTAGGATTCCATTTCCTAACTTGTAAAAGAAAGAAACAGTTTTGGAATCACTGTTTTTCTTGAGTTCCAGAATATTCCCCAGGTTGTGTACAGCTTACTATTTTACTGGCAAAGTTATTATCTGTCTATTGGTTAAAACCTTTTGGCTTGATAAACAGATCTGTCACCTTCCGTACTGCAAATAAACAAGATACATGGTGCTTGAGACTTTCATTCACTTAGTTCACTCCATCAGGCCCACATAACCAGAGTGACACAAGGGGCGTATTCATAAGAATATAGAGAAAGGGAGTGGACCACTGAAAGGATGAAAAATACAAATGAGTCAGGCTAATGCTCAAAACTTGGGCACCAACCCCTCCCACCATCATTCTGGGCGTACAACTCCCTCCTCACAGTAGCCAAACTACAGTATCTTGAAAGACCAGCCCTACCCCAAAAAGGGGGCCCTGTGCATAGTTTAAAAAAAAATTTAAAAATTATGGAGATACTGTTTAGTACAGAAGTTTAACATGGTCAGTTTCCAAATGTATTATCTTCCCTCCTCTGTGCATTCACACCTGCCCTCCCCTACCTAGCACATACTGCTTCCAGCTGGTACTCTCACACTTGCAATCCTTCCTCACATGCGAGACAGTCATAGCTTGTCTCATCTCAGGAATCCTCCCATTTTGTCTATGCAGTACTAAAGGGTACAATCTAACCTGGAGAACAGGTATATGCAACACTCAGTTCCCTCTACAACCACCTCTCACATGATTTTCTGAAGAAATGTGGCAAGAAATAAGAAGCTCAGGGTACAGTACATCCTGTCACACAGCAGAGGCTGGCAGACACTACCATTTGATGGACATCAGTAGTCACTGAAGAAAAACAAAAGCCATCCTCTAATGTTTGGTGATGAATTTTCAAGAAGGACATTTCCAGTAAAGCAAAGTAAATTCCTACTGTAACTAGACAGACTCCGGTAAGGTAGAGAAGAGCTGTTCACAGTGACCTATTGCCCTTTAAACACACATGCTAAGAGCCCTTTCACAGTTCACACTGCAGATGTGGACATGCCTTATGCATCACATCCTTCACTTGTGGGCATGGCACCTCTAACTTCCCGGACACATCCCTTCTAGTTTAAACAGCAACCCATTTATCTGCAACACTCACCCTGCAAAGAGCCATGCTGGGCCAACCTGTTGCATTGCTTGCCAGAATCTTTTAGCAATAGCCTTCTTGCTGCAGGTATTCATGACAAGATCAGAGCTAGGACAGTGCTGACAAAAGGTCTCTCCTCTTCTCAAGATGACAGCACAATGACAAGCCTGGGAGACTCCTATGAATTCGCTGTGAAATCTTGACATGGCGAGATGGTTCAGTTTCCTCTAGGAGAAGGAGAAAGGGAAAGAAGGATTAAAAGCAAGGGAAAAAATCCCAAAACAGATTGGAGAGGCAGGCTAAGGTATCAGACTGTGGTCTGGGAAAAGTCCTTGGCTCTTTGTAAGCACTACTCAGCAATAACAAAAACATCTCTGTGTTATGAACACTGTTACAGCACCAATCCAAAGCAGAGCCCCATGCCAGCTGCTATGAAGAAAGCTCTATCTCAACCAAAACCTCACAGGAAAGCATTACCATCAGAGAAACACACAGACAAAAACAAAGATGCTTCTTTAAAATGAAAGTAGAATAGTGGCAAGAGAAAAGATGAGAGATTGCACAGAGACAAGCAGAGAGATCTAAATATTGTTCTGTACTCACTGCAAATCTGTACACAAGAGAGTAAAACCATTTCTTTGGGCATACATTGAAGCCTGCAGGGTACCTTTTATATATTTAAGGCAACACAGAACATGCACTGTCTTGTAGAGTTAAAGAAGGAAAAGATTGACAAAGAACTCATAATTAAAAATTGGATTATTATTTTGAACTTTTCTGTTCTAAAATTTACGCAAAAATTAAGGTTGAGTTTTAAGTATATGAAGAGAAGCAACAAAGATTTAAAGATAAAAGTTCTAATCACATGGGACAAAGATATATGTGTGCTAAAGATTTCAAAACATCTTCAAAATAATTCAGAGTTGCTGTGGGAAATGGAGGTCTTACACTACAGCAAACCACGTAAAATATTCAGAATGTCAGCAAAAACAACATATAATATTAAATCAAGAAGCTTTATATCTATGGTATGTGTTAGCATTGAATTTGTTTCGTAGGAGAAAATAGCACAGATCAAGACTTTCATTGTGCAGAACAACACTTCAGAACAATGAAACTCAACCTCATTTCAAACCCAGATTTGCTAACAATGCAAAAACTACAGAAATGACAGATCACGACCACAATTTGACTTAAAAATCTGTAATAATGCTGTGTTTAAGTTCAATCTCTTGCAAATTACTTTAAACCAAAAGACAGCTAGGGTCTATTGGAAAATAATGGGAAAATGCTTAAAAGAATTCTTATAAAAACCTGAGGAATCCATTATAGATCTTATTTGGAATGACTACATGACAACACTTGTGAAACCAGGACTTTCAGATAGTAATACTTTCTAGTGGTCAGATTTCTTATCCTGATGTTGTTTTAAGAGTTTAACACTCAGCTTTTTGCATTAAAAAATCCAGAAAGATCATAGAATCATAGAATACCTGATTGGATAGGGCCTCAAGGATCATCTGGTCCAACTTTCCTTGGCAAAACCAAAAAATATGAGCGCACAAAATCCATAACCTTTGCATGTGTGTGAAGGCAAAAACAGTGGGCTGCCAGGAAGCTGTAGCTTATTTCCATGTAAGCATTACAGAAGGAAACCAAGAAGAGTCAGAACACACTTTCCTTCTACTGCAGAAGAAGGTGAAAAGATGAATTTTGAATCCTATAGACCTGAAGCAGAATATACCTGCAGCTTGTATGGAAAAGACTAGATCCAGAAATCTGGCAATTAAGAAAATCTGGCTTCACTAGAAAACTTTTTATCCTGCTCAAAACCCTTCTAGAGGTAAGGATTGCAGGAGTCCTGATTTCTGTATCGCCCTTTCCTTCTCCTCTTTCCTATTACTATAGGCCCAGATTTAACAGCATCCACTGCTTACCGTGGTCATGCTCCATTCACTAGATAAAAGCACGATTTGCAGTCCACTGCTGTAACTATATCCTTCACCTGCCTTGGGTATTTTAGCATTCACCCGATTTACTATCATCCGATATGAAAACCTTACCCAGAGAAATCAAATAGCCTGTCCAGGATTGGTAAGTGAAAATCCTGAAACATGAATTCCCAGAAAAAGACTACTGCATTCACTCTTTGGAGCCCTAAATTTGAAAATATGTGATTTTCCAGAGTGCTAAATTCTCAGTTCTTACTGAAATCAATGAGAGGACAAGACCCTGTTGAGTTTGGTCTGGCTGAGATGGAGATAATTTTTCCCACAGCAGCCCCACAGCACTGTGCTGTGTATTGGTAGTGACCAGGGGGCTGCTAACACACCCCTGTTTTGGTGACTGCTGAGCAGTGCTGGCACACATCACAGCTGTCTCTCCAACATCCCACCCACCAGTAGCCTGGGGATGGGCAAGACCTTGGGAAGGGACAGAGCCAGCACAGCAAAGTGACAGAAGGCATACCCCATACCATATGATCTCTGCACAGCAATAGAAGCTGAGAGAAAGAAGGGGAGGGGGTGTATAGGAGGGGGTATTCGATATTTACATTTGTTTTCCAGAGCAACTGCTATGCGTAGTGAAGCTCTGCTTCCTGGGAAATGGCTGGACATTGCCTGCTGATGGGAAGTAAAGAATGAATCTTTTGTCTTTCCTTTGCTTCCACGCACAGCCTTTGCTGCTCCTTTATTAGATTGCTTTTATCTTGATCCATGAGTTCTTCCCATCTTATTTTTCCCCTGCTCCCTGTCCTGATGAGAAGGGGAATGATAGAGCAGCTTGGTGGGCACTTGGCTTCCAGACAAGGTCAACCCACCATGCCTGCATAGGCTGTTCCTTCACAGATTGGTTTCTAGTTTCTCTGATCACCTGCCTTTAGCTGGCTGGTCCTCTACCTCTCCAGATGAAACCCTATATTTCAATAACTCTTCATGTTGTATTTTTCCCCTCATGATCTGTGATGTTTTGTAAGCTAAGAGGTTTGGCAACTGCTAGTTGTTTGCTTTGCTAGTCAGACCACACCACAACACCATGATACATGATTAGCTTCTCCTAAACAAATACAGCTTACTTGCCAAACACATAAGCACTCCATGTGCAAAGCCATGGCAGTGAAACAACAGAGTCACCTGAGCAGTCTTGTTTATGTGTGGCATTTCTCTCCAAAGCTAAAGACACCTGGCTCCACTGGTACTCATTCTTTGGGGTACAAATTTTAATGTTTGCTGCTCTCAAAGACGCATGTACACAAGACACAAATCCATCCTGAGATCCTGGATATGAACTCCATGCTACTCAAAACTAGTTCAGAGAGGTTTAGATAAGGCACGCCTTTGGATCTCAGTTTGCACAGAACCACATTCAACAATCCTGAAACTACAGTTGCATTCCACTCTTCCAGCCTCCATGTTCCCCGTGCTGCAAATCTGATTATTGTACTCGGTGACACACTATTTGTTTACTCTTAAATAGCCACTTTGCACCTGGCTCTCTCCACATAGGGGAATACCTCACACAAACACACTGGAGAGCACATTTCTAACAGAAAATATACAAGTATTTCACTGTTCCTCCAAGCAAACCTTGTTCTGGAACAGAAAGAAAACGTGTTCTTTGTTCCATGAAAACCTTGGCCCTTATCATTGCTCTCAAATTTCACGCCTTCAGGCTGAAAACATTCCATTTTTCATCAAACCCTTTTCTTAAATCTGCACATAACACTCACATCTGTCACAAGCTTTTGCTCTGCTCCTTTGAGGTGTTTCTGCAACTCCCACACTCTTGGCAAAAGCTGACTCCAGATAGAAATCCAACACCCTCTTCTATTCATCACCTAGGATGTATGAGTAACTTGCTTTTTTCAAAGTTGTTGCCTTAAGCTCTGGGCGTTTACTACCCCCATAAGAGGAATTACGCCTTGTTCAGTGTTGGCCTGTGTTTCTGCTTCTTTGGGCAGAGAACTGGTAATGAAGCTGGATCTGCCCGTTGCATAATCTGGCCAATGAGATACTGACATCCAAGGTCTGGCACTTGCAAGAGTTCCTGCTAGGTGTGTTCTGCCCTCCAGTTTGTATTCACATGCTCCATCCAACATGGAAACTACTTCTCCAAAGCACCACTGAGATACTGCATCAAACGTAATAAAGGATTTATGTTCACAGACAGTCTCATGGATGTATAAAAACATGCATGAAACCTCTAAATAGAACGTACAACATTCAGTCTAGATCACATTTCAGAGATGTTAAATGTCACAGTTTTGGTGGCTGTGTTCTGGTGGAGAAGGGGGGCTGCAGGGGCGGCTTCTGCAAGAAGCAGCCAGCAGCTTGCTGCAGGTCCCAGAGAGCAAAGACCAGCTGGCTCAAGGCCAGAGTCGGTGCTGACCAAGGCCAAGTCCATCAGTGATGGTCACAGTGCCTCTGGGAATCACATTTAGGAGAAAACAAATGCAAGCAGCTGCGTTTTGCCACCAGAGAAGGGAGTGAGAAGATGTAAGAAACTGTGCAGAGACAAAGGCCAGTGAAGAAGGAGGAGGGGGGAGATGAGGTGCTTCAGGCACCAGAGAGAAAGATTCCCCTGCAGCCTGTGGATAAGACCATGGTGAAGTAGGCTGTCCCCCTGCTGCCCATGGATGACAACAGTAAGGATCCCATCTACTGCCCATGGAGACCCCACACCAGAACAGGTGGAGACACCTGAAGGATGCTGTGACCCCGTAGGAAGCCTGCATTGGAGCAAGCTCCTGGCAGCAAAACCCGCAGCCCATGGAGAGACCAACCCATGCCAACTTTCCTTCATTCTGTGTTGAGTCTGTTTTGCCCATTATGCAAACTGCATAATGATCTCTCCCTGTCCTTACCTCCACTCCTGAGCCTCTCTACATATTTCCTTTCTCCCTTGTCCAGCTGAAAAGGGGAGTGACAGAGTGACTTTGGTGGGTGTCTGGCCTCCAGCCAGGGTCAAACCACCACACCAAGTTACGGTTTCTACAAATCCTGGTTCTAGGATATTATCATCCCTTTCCGGTAAATTTTGTAATTAATTATTTGGTCAAGGTGGAAGAGATGGACATTAATGCACAGAAAAAACACCTTAATTAAAAATCCTATTGTCAGAGATAAGGATTTACTCACAACTTGCATTTGCTGATGTGTCCATCTGGCGCACCATTTCCTCCAGTAATTCCTTCTGAGTCCCTTCTGTGCATGCAGGGGGACTGTACTGTCATGCAGCTGTACTCCAGGGCCTATGCTCAGCTAAAAAGATTTAAAAAAAATAATTCAGAGTATAGGTAGTCTTGTTTCTACAAGCAGGACCTCTCAAGTAGAGAGGACTGTTCTTGGTTATATTATCCACAAAAGGTGCACAGCTCTAGGCAGCCACTTATTAGCAGAATTTAGCTGTTCTCATTTTTCATCCATTAACTCTGATAACTGTATTTCACGTACACTTTTGAACAGACACCCACTCTCACCTTCCTGGGTGAGGGAGGTTTGTCTTGATGTGGATTACAGAAAAGGCTGATTGAAGGAATTTTTGCAGATAACTTAAGAACTGATGAACAATGAAGACATAATAATTAGTTCAGAATTTTAACTAATTTAGTCATCAGACTAAGTACTCTCTGCAGAATTTACAAGGAATTAAACCAAATTAAACCCTAGAGATTTAGGAATGCCAGAGCTCACAGAAAGATGAGAAAAATATTAATTTAGAGATATTTACACTGGAATAAGTAGCCCACTAATCTGAGTACTATAGACAGACATTTTAAGAAATTCAGATAATGGTTCTGGTACTATTCCCCCCTGCCCCAAGATGAATCAGTGTATGTGCAGCATTTATTCTCTGTATCATTCTACGAGATGCAGCCCTTCCCAACACAGAGCAAGGGGAGAAAACCAAAACTTAACACTGCACAGCCATTTTTCTTTCTTTTAGTTATAAACACAGCTAGAAATTAGTATTAAGTCTTTGAACCAACATCTTCCATAAAAGCTCTGACCATAGGAAAAATTGTGTGGCAGAAATCACAGTCAATACTTTTATTTTAAACTAAGGTATGAGCCATCAGTGAGCACCCAGCAGCAAGGATGTTTGAAACTGAAGTCTCTCATAGAAGAAAAGCACACCTCGATATTGTTTCACTCCCTGATGCCCAGCAGTGCCCAGAAGAGGGAGAAAGAGGCAAACACAGGCTGTTTGTACATAGAGTGAAAACTCTCCTATGATGTCAACAAGAACCCATATTCCAGGGGCAGTCTGCAAAGCCACAAGAACTACTCAGACGTGCAACTATAACCTCTATAGTAAGGCTGAAGTCACTGACACACAGAGCTACTGGCTGTACATGTGCTGGTTCAGCAAACTGAAGTTGCCTGTGGGCTGGTTTAACTTACAGTGCACTTCTTAGTTCTTCCAAGGTTTTCTTTTTTCCTTCCATTTGGTCTTGTTTATCACTTCCATATTTGGATATATACAATGTTCACTCTCTGAACACACAGTATTTTCCAAAATACATGCCAAATTCTAGAGAAAACTACTACTAATTCAGTCTTCTGAGCACCTCTTGACCATTTAAAATTCCAATAAAAGATAAAATACATGGTCTAAATCAGCTAAACACAGCTCAAAAATCTATTTCTGTTCAACTCTCAAAGTCAATTTTGAATAATGTGCTTTGTTTCAATAAGCATCAGTTGGGTGCATTTAACATAGTATTAAGGCCCTCATTTCTGAAGAATTTTTTTGCTGTATATAGTGTCTTGTAGCACTGCTGCATACAAAACATGCAAACACCGCATAAAAACTAGCAGCACACTTTAGTCACAAATTACCACATTAATATGCCCAAAGTATTCCAGGAAACATCAGAAAGACAGAAGTACAAAAGAAGGAAGAATCCTTGGAATGTAATGAAAGGTGGCATTACAAAAGTCTCAGGATTTGCAACCTGGAGCAAGAAGCACAATTTTTCTTTTTTATGCTTTACATAATAACTTGGTCTAATAGTTGCTAACCTCACTAAATGCTATATACATACATACAAGTATTTTCCTCATGAGTGCCTTAAAAAAAAAAAAAAAACCATTTTCAGAAGCACTGAACACTTGTGAGCACTCAATGTCTATGAAGATCACCTGGAAGCACCTGTGCTCTATAAACCAGAGGCAAATGGATTACTTCATATTCCTTCTGCATGAAGTTCACTGCCAAACACATCTGAAAAACTAAATAAACCTTTGAACTAAGCCTGCAGAATGCATGGGGAAACCGTAATTGCCACTGTCTCATCCCTAAAAAATGAGGCTTTTATGCTCTGGAAATAAAAAAAAAATGAGCTAAAAACTATTACAGTAAGTGTCAGAAGCCAGCTCTTCTACATGCCAAAGCAAATGCACTATATATGGAACATCGAGCAATTTCTGTAAGAATGTGTTATTACTGCATCCTTTTCTATTAATTTCTATTACAGTTAAATTACAGCACAAGGAAAAAGAGGGGGTATTTCTAACCCATATGAAGTCACTGGTGGCTGATTTCAATGAGTTGTTTTGCCCCTATCACTCCATTTTATGAATGTAAGAATTCTTAAACTTAAGAATTCGCAAGAATTCTTGTAAGTGCAGAGCATTTCCCAAAGTTTCTCAGGGAAGTCAAAGTCTGTCTTGCAGGGCTGGGTCACTGCTGTAAGCTTTGGCATCCCAGCCTCATGATACACTAACATAAAAGAGACAGATACCCACGCACAAGGGCTGCTGTGGAGGAAGCAGTGGGACAAGGCAGGCCCTTGTGGCACTTCTTTACCTATCAGTGACACATAACCATTTCTTGTCCTGTGGTTTATCTCACAAACATGTTTTGGGTAAAGGTAGCCTTCCTTCTTTGCAGATGTGACAGAGCCCTGTGCACTACTACACTGATGCTAGTCTATTAAAAAAATTGATACTGACAGTTTTATAGTGTCGATAGAAATAACATCTCAACATGATAATATTTGGAGAGAAAATGGTAATTAATAAGTTGATGACAGTCCAGATGTTTACAAATTCAGACACTGATAAAAAGCGTAAAAATTACTGTTGGAAAGCTACCAGTATTCTTACTCGTTAGGCTAAACATTACCATTACAGGATGAACTAGTTAACCAAGATCATTACAGCACAGCTGCACCTGCATGGCTTTGTATGCTTCCAACAAGGGAATGAACACAAAAAAATCATACATAACTTCAGAGTGCCATGACACTTCTAGACAGAGGTAAATGATGGATTGTGGTTTCTGCTCTATGTCGTCAAAAACGTGAATAAATTCTGAGATAAAGCCTCAGTGGGAAGAGAATAAAAAATCCTTTATCTGGGATAAAAAGCTGACTAAAACACCAGAGCATTTTGCACTGTACTATCAGGTGGAACTTCTCTACTGCTATGTGAAGTTCCCCTTTATCAGATGGATTAATGGAAAATTAGAGCTGTAACAAGACTCAAGTCAGATAGGATAGTCTTCTACAGTTGACGCCATCCCCCCCACCACCCCCCTGCTTATAAAGAGTTCAGTAGGGTCAATACAATTCGAGTAGGCCAGATTATATTTCTTCCTTCCAAACCTTAAAAGCATACAATTATTGTTATTTTATTTCCCAAATGCATTTGTCTCGCAAGAGTGGAAATGCTTATGAAATTTCATGAGAAATCAAAATTCTGTACACAGAACAAAGGTGGGAAGGTCATTTCCATGGATAATGGAAGACTTACTGCAATTTGCAAATATCAAACATGACAAGCTACCGGAAGGAGAAAATAAAAATAGAAACATCTATGTGTTGATCTGGGGCTTTAGTTGTGGAATGCAAAAAAATTTTAGATCTTCAACTGCATTCTATGCAATTCCAAGCAACTATTTCACAGAAACTCTCCAACCAAGCCTTGGCCCTATTTAAATGTACTTCTATACTAGACTATCCAACAAAACATTTTACAAAGTGTTTGTCAAAAAAGCTACCCTCCCATGCATAACTGCCCTAAATTCCAAGTTTAAATAACAAGTTAATCAAACCTACTGAACAGTACATAACAGCCGGCATGGCTCTAGATATGGTTCTATATGTAGCTGTAGTACAAGGACTACATTCATATATACCCACACAGAAAGCTGAGAGACTGCAGCTCCCTAAAAAACCCACTGTATTTACATGCTGCTGTGTCTTAAGTGGTATATATGACATATACATACACCTACCCACAAAATACATCACCACTGCCAAGAACTGTATTTGACAACATTCTTCCTTCATACACAGGGGGATCTGTTTCTGCAGTGGCATAAATACTGTCCTAGCTCATGGGAGCCTGGAGCTTGGACCCCTGACTACCCCCTCCAAGCACCTTACTCACACCACCCTTAGTTGCAGGTGCAGCTGCTGAAAATCAAAAAGAAAAAAACCCACTTTGTATCTACATGTAGAATGGGGACAAAACCTTAAAAACCAGCAAGATGTTCAGAGAACTGATGCTGAAAGGATTTAAGCCACATGCTCCATGAGCACACCACGCCTGTGTGCACCAGGGAAGCTTGCGAGGTACCCTGCCCTGCTGCGCGGGTCCTGGCTTCAAGGGAGCGACGGCAGGGCACAGAGGTAGGCAGGCAGGTGCCAAAACCGCTGCCTTTCCTCGCCTTCCCCACCTGGCGCATCAACAGCACCTCGCGTCACCGCGACTTCATTCCTGCCACATTCGCACCGCGGGCCTGAGGCGATAGAGACCGGACCGCACCGCACCGCAAGGCTGCGCTCGCCTCTCCTAGTGCCGTCCCCTGGCAGGACACTCTGCCAGCAGCTCACAAACCAGCTTTACCCCGCCTTCAGGGGAAGCGGCTCTTCCTAACAAGCCCGCACCGAGCAGCCCAATTCCTTCGCCCGCCGCTCCCCCCCAACATGGCCGCCGCGGCCGGGGTGCGGCGGGCGGCTCCTCCCGGCATGCCCCGCGGGGCGGCCGCGCTGCCAGGAGACCGCCGGCGGGGCGGGGCGGGGAGGATGCTGCGGCCGCCGCGGGGCGAGGCGGCGGTGGCACGGAACGGCGCGGAGGATGCGGCGGCGGTGGTGGCGGCAGCAGCAGGCGGAGGAGCGGGGAGCCATGCGGTACTGCGCGGCGGGGCCCTGGCCGCACAGCGGAGGCGCCCTTACCACCCTCCTGCTGACAGGTCGGTCACGGCTGCGTTTCACCGCTGCAAGCTGGCATGGGCCTCGCCCGTAGCCGCCGGCCTGCGACGCGGTGCCCCCCCCTCTCCTGCGGGGTTCGTGTCACCTCCCGGCGGCGCCGCCCCCTCCCCGCGTTGCCCTCAGGCTGCGGCGCGCTGCGCCCGCCTTTCCCCCCCCTCCGTGCCCCCATCGGTGCGGGGTCCGAGCAGCCCCGGCATCCCTCACACCCCGCGGCTCCAGCAGCTTCCCGGCGCGGCGGCGGGCGCCCCGAACACGGCGCAGGGATAGCGGCCTGCCCGCCTCCGGCTTCTCCCCCTGCAGAGAAGACCGCCGCAGCCCTTCCCTCCCAGCGCGGCATCGCCCCGGGTCCGGCGGGGTCCCGAGCTAGGGAAGCCCGGCTGCGGCGGGGGCGGCCGGAGCCGAGGCCTCGCGGTGAGGGAGCGGGTCTCTCGGAGCGAGGCCTGGCCGAGAGTCGCTGGATGGCGGCGACGGCTCCGCTCCCGGGAACAGGGCCGGGCCGGGTCGCAGTGCCGGCCGCTCTTCCCCCTCCGTGGGCCTGACAGGGCTGGTGCCTGTCCCCGAGACCGACTGGGCTGTTGTGAGTACGGGGGGATCTTCCGTGTCTTTCCCCCCTCTTCCCTGCAACAAATTATTTCCCAGTTTGACTGCTTAGTCCAACTATGTCAGAACTTAAGGCTGCAGAAATAGCCTTAATCCTGCGCCCTAATGTACGTAAATAATAGCTGGCAAGCAGTAGCCAAGTAGGTGGATTTCACACCCACCAAGTTCTTCACAGTGGAATACCTCAAACAAGTAACACTTAATAGCAGCCCAGCCACTGGAATGCTTTTGTGAGACTGTTGCTACCCCGAGAGCAAGTTAACAACAAGAAATCTATTTGTTTAGGTTATTCTGTGGTCTGGGAGGTGAGTGGTATGTCATCTGAAAGCTTAATACCTTCTTAAGTAAAAACTAAGTATGCTTCTAATACTTCCTAAAGTATATGGCCATACTTGTTGTAGGATACCGTCAGCAGGAGGGACATGAAGCGCTGGAAATATTTAAGAGGCATTTAGCATCTAAGTATTAATTTGTTCAAAGTAATGGTAAAACTTTGCATTTGTGAGAGGCAGGGTATTGCTTTCTCCTTATGTGGAAATTCTTCCTGCCTCTTGTGCCGCCTTCTCCCAACACCAGTTGTGGAATAGTAACCAAGGACGAACTAGGGAAGTCTTAAGATAAGCTTTCAGTATCAACTAAGATACTAAGTTTTAAAAAGTTGATCTGAAATAAGCTTTTAGAAGCTGAGTTTTGAACTTAATCCACAAGTCCTTCCCAGGCTGCATGGCACGGGGAGAAGTCTTAGGTTTATGATGTTAACTTTCTGACTTCAAATTCAGACCTTGATTCAGTTGGATTTAGTTACAACAGCAGAATACATGGTTTGAGACCGATGTAAAAAAGGAGGCATGAACTTAAGTTCACTTAAGTCCTTTTAAGAGGTAACTATATAAAATTTATTTTTCATCAAGGAGGAGTTTTGTAATATGTTCCTGGTCTGAATTCAGGTACAGGACAGCTTGTAGAGATTCTGTGATGCAAACTGTTGCAGGAGCTTACCTCAGCTCCCTCCTACTCCCCTTAAGCAAGAAAAAACCCCAAATAACCCCAAAACAAAGCCTGTTGTTTTCATGGTAGCATCTTCCTGCTTTCTTAGAACATTTCAACTATGACCATGTAAACAAGCTTCCAGCCTTGGCTGCTGGCACTGAGATGAGAGCCACAGCCCTGCCTAAAAATGCTTTCTGTGGAATCCAGTTAAGTAGACTCTACAGTCTTTGAGTTCTCTGCTACTAATAGAGATTACTTTTTCCTGTTTCTGTTGGAGCACATGTTCTACAGAACAAACTTGGCTTAAACTTTTTTCACTTCTTAAAGATGAATAAAACATACATTTAAAGGCTTTTTGAAGGAAGCTGTTTGCTGTGAGAAGTCTGGGTTGTTTTCTGCGTTCCTCCCTACCATAGCCAAGCTAACTGAAAATTCGTTGGTTTCAAGAGGTGGAAAGTTTAAAGGCTGTAGGAGTGATTTCGGAAGTGCATTTGCTGCTAGGTGACTAGCACTCAGATCAAAGATACTGACTCCAATCACTAGCTGATTACCACTTTCTGCACAAAAAAAAGGGGGGGGAAAGGGGACTTAATGTGTTTGTGAGAAGTGACATTTATGGTTAAGTATTTCTAATACAAACTAGGTAGTTCTTTGACCTTAACTTCACAGCAAGAGACATGGTAGAAGTTTACTAGATTAAACTACTAGAGATGTATGCCATATTAGAACTTGGCAGGAGTTGTAGAGCAATGTGAGTCATACTCCTCTTTCCCTATAAAGGGGTCCAAATGTGGGAGGAGTCGTTAGTTCCCACTTTGGAAGGTTTGGTATCGTGGTCACTGTTAATTTGTCATAAAGCTGCATTGCTGCCAGAAAACGTTCTCCTGCCCTTTTGCATCTGGACATTTTTCTTTGCTTCCATTGTGGGCGCTGAATAACTTGTACAGTGATGTTGTGAATTGGGTCATCTGGCTGAAAACTAGTCCATCCACAAGCAAAACATTGCTCACCCAAATCAATCCGTTGACCGGGATTGGCACGAGGTCATTGACACTGGTGTGTGCTAGGTGGTCGAGGATGTGCTGGGTATCCTCCATTTCAGCAGGGCTGTAAATACCTGTTGGTTTAAAACAACTGTGAAATCATGGGCTAGGATGGGTATTCAGGAGATTGAAGCAGATCCCTGCATTTGTCCTGCTGTGCATGGCAGAAGTGCCATTGGCAACACTCTGCTTCTCAGCGGTGCTCCGCAGAGGGAGGCAGAACACTTGATGGATGATCTGATGTTTTCAAACTAATACTGTAGTGGACCTGGCCTTTTTTCTTTTGTGGGTCTGACTGTAAGGGCAAAGAAACAGATTTTCTGATTTTCTGCCTGTGGAGATGTTGCCTGTCAAGTCCATATTAATCTGACATGGATCAGCAAATAAAATCTATTGGCACTAAGTCCTTGGTTGAATAAGAATTATAGGAGGGAAAAGCTAGCCATTCTATAGTATGGCTTTTATTACAGAATCACATTATTTAAAGGTGGTAGAGCTTATATAGAGACATCTTAGAGGTCCTAAAGTCAGACAATAAGAAGTCAGCTTTACAATAGGAATACATCTTCTAGACATAGCTTTTAGTGTATAAAGAGAGGCTTAATTTTAATTCGTAAGGTTTTTGGTTTGGGTTAGTAGTTCATTACAGTACTGCAGGAGTTAGTCTCCCAAGTAAAATCCTTTCTTTAGAAGAAAGATTCCTTGCAGTCAAACTAAGAAAGAATTTCAAACCTATACAAGAATGTCTATGTTCGTATGTCTTTTGGGCTCTTGAATAGAAGTTCATAATAGACACTGTCAGCGTAGAGGGCCTTCTTTTGGCAGAGCTCTAGAGGGAATAAGTTGCTAGTTTTGGTTACTAACATAGGAATTTGATGGAAACAGAAGAGCCAAGAAATCGGAGGACACATATTAATTTCCCTCCTAATCAGTTGAACTGCTTTTCAAGCAAGTTGTAGTGAGAAATAGAACCAAAAAGTGCTCTAGCCTGAAAAGAGTTTTTACATGACTGTCTTGCAGAAGCGTTTTCAGTGCAAATCAGGTGCTATAGATTGAGGGCTGGAAGTCTGTATTTCAGTATTCACTGATAAGTATTGCTGTGTTGGAATTAACATGAACAGAGGTGGAAAGTATACATTGTTTTGTTAACAGTTGTTATGGCACTTGTTATGTAATATATAGAGATACGTAATAATTGTTTATATAAACACAGACTGTGTCTAAATGTTACAGCTGCAACACAAACCACCACAATGCCTTTTAAATGTAGATTGGTTTTTCGGCAGTCCAAGCCATGCAGATGAGAGGTTAGAACAGTCCAGTGCTGAGATGGAAATCTTGGTGTCTTGAAATCTATGACTTTCCTGAATTCTTTTAGTCTTTTAAATCAGTTGCCGCCTCAGAAATTTTGGAGGTAATTTCTGGGATACTCAATTCCTATCAAGAGGTGATAAATACAGGGGAATTCTGGATTAGCAGGGTGACCTGGCCATACCCAGGTACCCCACCTGGGTACCCCACCAGCTTGGGCTAGACTGTGGGAGCTAGCAGTGTTTTTCCTCACTTTCTTGGAAAAGGTAATTCATTTGGTTCACTTGTCAGGCCTGCAGAAGGAGGGAGAATGGTGGTGGGTAAATGTTACTATTAATAAAGCATGAGGTTTTTGTTCTCCCAGTACTTAATTGGCAGCATTTCCAAGATTGCAAATGCTAAAGTTTCACAGCGAGACTGACAAAACTCCTAGTTCAGCTACTTTCTCGAGTGATCTTGGAGAAATATTCAGATGTCAGAGTAATCAATGGGTGGCACAGAAACATCTTGCACAGGGTGCAACTTCTGTCTCTTCTGGTGGATGATGTGACCAGTTGGGCAAGTATCTTGGTGTGGACACTGGTGGATCCTCAGCCTGGATACAAACTCTGATTTGAGCTGTGGCTTATATACCTTGATGCAGATGGTCCCTCTTTACACGTGTTTTGTTTCAACTTGGTGCTGTTGGTTTCTGGCTGTCCTGCTCTGTGATTCTCACCAGCCCGTGAGAAATCTGCACTTTGTATGAACCTGTGCCTCCAGCTCGGGATGCAGGAAGGGCTCCCAGACAGTTAAGATACATGGTAGAGGAGTGCAAGAGTAGTTTTATGGAGTATGCTTTCTTGGTAAGAGACTTAAGAGGTAGTGGTAGCATGGCCCAAGGTCCTGGTCTGTGGTGTGAAAGTAACAAACACGTGGTCAGGTCCCAGGTGAAGGTGGAGGAGAGAGGGCAAATGCTGGGTTTTGAGTGATGGAGCTATGCTCTGCATTAGTAGTGGGAGAGACAAGCTTCAGATCCTGTTTCAGAGAAGCAGTAAGAAGGACAGGTAAGGGTGCAGTATGTCAGAGTGCAGTAAAGGAATGGGGAAAGTGAAGTTGGTCCATGATACTTAGGTCCTTTTTTGATCATAAGGTATGCAGAAATTGTGGGTATCTTCTCTGTTAAATATTAATACTTGAAACGTCTACATATCTACAAATGTAGCTAAAGGGGAAAACAGTGTAAAGTAATATAGATATAACTCATGTTTATCAAATAACAAAAATACAATCAAAGTGTTAAATAAGATTTTAAAATTATTATTTTAAGGAAAAATTAAAATATTGATTACAGAAAAATATCATTGTAGAAAATAAAAAAGCACTGTAAGTGTATATTACCTGGGCATGTTAAGCCCCTGGCACAGAGCTGTGAATCGCTCCTGCTGTGAGAAGCACTGGTGGGTGCTCCAGTAACTGTCGAGGTGTGTAACAGACTGAAGAGCCTGACACTATTAACATTTTTTTTCAGCATGAGTACAAGGCTGATCAAATTAATTCTAAACTGTGTCTTTGATAAAATGCATAGTTTGAATCCCTTCATTCTGTAGTATAAGGCCTCTTTTGTCATCCTTTAATCATATTCACAGATCTTCCCTGAAGTTTCTTCATGTTGTCACTGTGCTTCTTGAAGGCTCTATGTAAGTACCAGACACAGCCTTCGAGCAGTAATCATATCTGTGTCAAGTACAAAAAGAAAATCTCCCTGCTCCTCCTTGATGTTGTTGTTTACATGTCAGGGGTTGTAACCAGTCTGCTGCTGAAAGCTTGAGGTATGTCCCAAATTTTTGTGAAGAGTTCAGCATTCCTGGTGTGTCCTCTGTTGTGAGCATATGGTGTGCTGGCTTTGATAATCCCCACTGCATATACCTATATATACCTAACACAACTGGTGAACCCAAATCAAATACATTGACTGAAAAAGCACATTTTGGAACCTGTCTTCTCCCCACCCTTACCCCATTTAAATATGCTAGAATGATTTTTGTATCTAGCTTCACAAAGTGCTGGTTGGTATGCTGTGTATCCAATGGGAATGTCTTTCTTGCAGTTTTTATCAGGAAAAAACCATGGGCTTATTAAAAGTGACTCAAAAGATGTATTAAATCCTTGTGGACTGTGATAAGTATAATATCCCCCATTTAATAATTCAGTAATTAAATCTTTTGTTAATTGTTTTGCTTGCTGCTGGTTTGTAGCTGACAAGCCTCTGATTGTCCAGCTCATCCAGTTGAAATATTGGCACAGTTTTATTTTACGTTTTTGGAATTTGAGTGTTCCCAGTATTATAGAAAATTTAAACTAAAGATTGTGTGTAGTACTGAATTGGATAATCCCTGGGATGGTGGTATATTAAGATTTGCAGATCAGTTTAGTAGGGAGAAAGTTATCTGTCTTGCAAGACAGTGGATGTGAATAGTACCTTTTTGTTAAATCAAATCCTTTGTATGTATTGGGAATTGAAAATCTAAATAAACTTAACAGAAATTCAGAATTTAGAAAGGTTACGGTGTTGGTATGGTATGGTAATTAGAACATGTCCTCTTTTTTACTACACCCTCAATTCAATTTTAGGTATTTTGTGTAAATTATCATTAAGAATTGTTTCACGTGCATGGATTATTTGTGTACCTTGACTACTGCTTAAGCCAGATCTGTTAGGCCTCCTAAATTCCGTTTGGAGAACGCTGGATCAGTAATGTGATAGCTGACTGGTGTAACGAGGGCAGCAGAAGTTTCCACTGATGTTTAAGCTTCTGGTGTAAATGGTGTTTGCATACTTGGAGGGTTTGCCAGTAAGTGTTCGTTTCTTCCTGCAAACTGGTGCATCCCCAGCAAGTACGGCTGCGTGATGTTTCCAACACTGCTGTTGTTACACAGAAGTTAGTCTGGTAACATCTCTTAACTGGAGTTTGGTATCAGTTCTTGCTCCCAAACCGTTTCAAAAGAAAGACTGTTTATTATGATCACTTTCCCTTTCCTAGCATCTGACTGCAATTCCTTCCCTCTGCACTTCCAGTAGAGTTAACTGTACAAACAGCTGATATATCTATTATTCATCACGGGAGAAAAGGGAACAAAAGAACAAAAAGTGGGAAGTGAGGAGGGAGCTTTCTCTGGCAGTTCTGCTGCTGGTGAAATGGAGTCTTTCTGTCAGCTCCATGGCTGCTTTCTGTCTCTTGTAATCATTTGCTCCTCAGCACATGTAAACCGCCTTGCACCTTCAGCTGCACTGATCCAGCTGTTTTCAGGCTGTGTTCTTGCTGCTTGGTATGAAGCCAAAGATTTTTAACTGGTTCTTTTTTTTCAGAATTGATTACTGGTTATGCCTGTGAGGCAAGGCAATCAACCCCATGTGTTTTTGTACAAGCAAAGCATCTTTACATAAGCAAAGCTGTGCTCTTGGTTATGTTACTTTCCCCACTTTGGACAAAATGTACTTATGCCAGTTTTGGATATGTTTTTGCCTGAATAGAACCTTTTACCAGTGCAAATGTATTTATCAGAGAATGTTATCCATCATCTTTATTATATTTATGCCACCAGAAGTATCTGCAGAGGTTTAAAGATTCAGTGTAAACTTAGCTTATTTGGAAAAATGAGTGTCAGAAAGGTGAATGTCAGATTATTATATGTTTATATATTCAAATCAAACACCTGGTTTTTTTAAACCAGAGTTTTCTAAACTCTGACTAAAACCAAAACCTGGTTTAGAAGGCATCTGATCCCATCTGATACTTGGTTTCTGGGAGTCTATTGATCTGACTAATTATTTTTTTGCATTTGTTTTATTCTGAAAAGCTTTTTTGTTAAGCCCTGCTGATGGCAATAATGGAACTGTTAACTGGACGACTAAGCGAGCCCACAGTTATGTTATCAGCAGAATAAAGGCTGTTGAGAAGAATGGTGAGTTTAGGTTGCAAATTTAAATCCCATGTTGGTTCAGTCAAATCTGCTTTTAATATTACTCTTGCTTTTACAGTCATGTCCTTGTTTTAGGAATAAGGTGCTATTTCAAGGTAAGTAATTTGGAAAGTTTTGCGTTTCTTCAATCTTTTAAACATTCCCAGACCTGCGTGTTCTTGTGAGTCTTTCCCAACTTTTCCTGTTCCTGTAGCTTTGCTTGAAATAATGGCTGTGTGTATACCTAATATTGCACATTTTCTTACCACGGCTGATTGCTTGGAGATGCCTCTGCAGTTTGCTTAATAAAGTAACTTGTCTGTAACAATTTAAAAAAAATCTTTTCACGTGCCTATGTAAGACAACTGGTTTGCTGTCACTTACGCAGGTACACATAGAATTTTTTAGCTAGTGTGTACTAGCTGAGAAAAGGCTTTGCACTGACTGCCTGTCAAGGCAAGCAGTCTGGATTGGCCTCCAAATCAAATTATTTCTGGGATTATGCTTCAACTGCTGAAAATCAATGGGGAGACAACCCATTGAAATTTCCATGAAAAAAAAATCCAGGTGGATTTTTTTCTGAAGATCATCAACATACGGACTTCAACCACCATGGTAAATCTTCTGAAATTCCTGGAGACAGGGGTCACCTGTATCTACAACAAGCTCTGGGCTAGAGCCTGATATAATCCTGGTTGAATTCCTGGCCATGCTCGTGTTCAAGACTTAGAAGAAGAACAACTGGAACGGTTTCTGTACGTGTTTCAAAGAGTGATGTGTGTTTTCCAACCTTCAGCTCCTGATTAATCTACTTCTTTCCCAGTCTGCAGAACTTCAAACCTTGAAATATACAGAAAGTCCTCCAAGGGGTCTGGAAACAAGAAAGGAGAAGGCAGAGGTAGCTGATACCATCTTTTTTCTAGCAGTGATCTGTTGTGACCCTGTGTAGTGAAGGTTTTTAATTTCTCATGGTTAGTGTTACAGAAGCCTTTCACAGTCCCTGGGATTTTGATCTACCACAGGGAATTTGCCCAGGCAATTCCCATCTGTCAGCCTGCTGTATTAGATTAGTAGCTAGAAGTTGGTAGGTACTTTCACGCCCACATAACTTAAAATGGTCTCGGTCAGTCTTACGAAAACAATTGTGGGCTTTAAAAGTTTCTGAAGATGACAGTTTTGTTGTTGGAAAGCAGTGATTGCAGTAGTGGGCTGAAGGTTTGTCATTTTCCTTCTGATTTTGAGGGAACTTCATGGGCGAAAAAGAAGAGAGCTCCTCCAACAAGGAGGGTGAGAACTTACAACATCTCAGTCTCCATACTTGTGTCGTCTTACAGTGACAAGCACCTTATAATGAAATAGGTTTGTGAGGGTTTTTTTTTCCTTCTGATAGGGTTTTTTAGACTTCCACAAGGAGCAGTGTTTTACATCTGCATGAATTTGTTATTGGTATGCTTACTTCAGCAACACAAAAGGCCTCATTACTAGGAATGGGCAGGCATATAGTGGGGCAATAGATTTCCTCTGACGATCGAAAGAAACATTATATGACTGCTGATTGTGTTATCCTTCCTTCTTTCTAAACCTATTGCTTAAGGAGAAAATATACACGACTTTTTCACCCTTCTTCCTCTTTGAAATAGATTTTAATTGTAGAGTCAAAGCATAAGAAATGGGAAAAAGTATTTTTCTATATATTTGATAGCTTTTCAGTGAGCCACTGTATTTTTGTCAGCTTTTCTGCTCTTCTAATATTAAAAATTACCTTTTCAGCTTTTCTTGAAAATATTTTAAAAGCAATTGCTTTCCTTGTTGTATTTAGAGCTCATTCACAGAAGTCAATGCAAAAGTTTTTTTGGTCATTAATTTACTAAATTATACAAAACAAATAGCTATGTTACTGTACTTAAGGCTACATAATTAAACTGGTTTATGAAAACAAAACCGTAGTTATTTAAATTTCAGGATCCATTTTAATTTTGTCTTTATGGGAAAATTATTAGAAAGATGCTCTGTTCAGTACTGTGTTAAAAGCAGTTTCCAAAATTGGGGAAAAGCAACTGCTGTTGTGTTTGGTCAATAGTAAAAGCAGAGTTTGAGACTATTAATTTTGCAGTATCAGGCTCGAGGAGTGGTCAGTGTGTAACGAAATGTGGAGGTCTACATTACAGATGTCTGCATCTTCTCTCCGCTGCCTCTGCAGTCAGTGGAGATCTAGTCAGTGTAGTCAGGAATCTGGGACATGATTAATCTCATTTTACAAGAGAAATCAAATTAATCAACCCCTACCAGTGTCTGTTTCTTCTCTACTGACTATAAAAGGAGCCAGACTAACTCAGTGGTGGATGTTGTTTCTGTAGGCATCTAAAATTAGGTGAGAGAGATTCCACAGGGAGTACGTGGTGCAAGGGATGGAATGTCTGTCATTAATGCCTAATTAGCAGTTGCTTTTTAAGCAGATCTGGAGTAAGAGGGTCAGTATAATGATAAGGCTGGAGAAATTATACCAGGATTAGAAGATTCCATGAGCTTGATCCACATTTCAAATGCTTATTGATCCAAGTGTCGAAAATTGCCTTTTTATCTTCACAAGTTTGGTGCAGTGACTCCATAGTCTCTTTCAGAGTCGCTCTTTCTTATGACAGTACCCAAATGCTGCATGGCCTATAATCTTTGCTTGGAGATAGGACTTATCCATAAAGTTCCTTTCAGTTTAGCAAGTAAGGCAAGTAGGTGTGTGTCTCTGATATTATTTTTATTTACCACTCATGTAATCCTTGTCTCATGACAAAAATTAACAGTAAACATTGATTCTTTCAGGGCATTGGCTTAAAATGTTATAGCAATATGGCATAGTAATATACCCTACAGTGTGTCCTGTTAAGGCACCATGAAAAATGCCTATTAGATCAGTATTCTCCATTTGTACTTAAATTTTTAGACTTGTTGATAAAGTGGTTTCTTAGCCATTGAATGCATCATAATGATTTTTTGTATTCTTGTCATTCATTAAAATGTGTGTATTGTATCATGTTAACTATGACACTCCTAAATAATGTTTGCTTTATTGGCTAAATTTGTAACAATCTAAAGAACAGCATACTGCTTTTACATAGGCGGGTTGTTCTGAATTAAGTTCCCTTTAGGTTTTTAATTTTAAGTACTTCAAAATACGGCTTTATTTTGTTTGGAAGTGGTGACACCTGACTGTCCTATACTTGCCCACATCCTTCTGTTTTATCCTTCATTACAAGCATAACCTCTCTCTAACCAGATTTTTAGATGTACATTATCTGAACTTGCTGATCTAAGAAGGTCTAGCTTTAAGAATTTGTAGAAATCCTCAGGTGAATTGCTTTGTCCTTTTCGACACAAGAACGAAAAATTCTCCCATTTCCATTCAGTGATGGGTGAATACCATTGATTGGTAAGGTTCCTCTGTATTTCTCATGTTACTTACTTTTATGTAAAATATCAAGAAAAGATGATTGTAGCATTCACTTAATGCATTTTTATTGATGGAATATTACAAATAAACCAACTATAAAATGACAATAGCCTCCCTCTTCTTTTATTGCAATAAACCACTCATGCAACTCCTGAAATCCTAACATGGCTCGTTTTGTTTGTTGCAGTGTTGGAAGGGAACCTGCTGGGCAAAGAGGGACTTTGCTCTGTGTTCTGTTCTTAAATCTATGCAACCTTTTAAAAAACTTATTAACAAGTATCTAATATTTGTTGCTTTCCTTCTCCCAGATTGCCCAGGGTGCTGTTGAAATGCATGCTGTATTATCTAGAGCATGTCTCATTTTTGCTTTTTTCTGTCTCTTATCTTTCCTTCTGCTTTTCAGTGTACACGATTCTGTCTAAGGTGCACTCTGATCGGAATGTATACCCCTCTGCTGGAGTTCTTTTTGTTCATGTTTTGGAGAGAGAGTACTTTAAGGGGGAATTTCCTCCTTACCCAAAGCCTGGTATGGGATGCTAAGATCTTCTGTATTATATTAAAATGTAGAAAAACAAATGTTCAAAAGTAATTGGAGTCATTTCAGCGTAAGTTACTGTTCAGCATATAACATGCAAAGGACAATTCTTAGTTTCTATTGAAATATCTTCAAATTAAATAAAATACATGGTCCTACAAGTTTAAAATGTTCTGGTTTATGATCACCATATATGCAGTTTTCATAAAATTATGTATTGTGAAAAATATTTGGGAAGACCTAGTAAGCTACTATATATCTGGCATTAGGAAATGTACCTTTTCTTTGCTTTCACATTGAATATGAAATTGTGGAAGATTATTAATTATGTTTGATAAACATACTGATTATCCAATCACTCTTTCAGATGTAGTATGTATCAGGCTATATGAAGGAGCACTTTGAAAGCATGCAGTAAACTTGAAGCAAAATAGAACATTAGCTCAAATATGAGACTACATAATGGTGTTTTCTTTCATTTAAAATAAATGCTCCTTTGGGTTCAGCCTTCGTCCTTTATTTAGGGACAGTTTAATGTTTGTAAGCAGTTTGTTTTTAGAGAAGGAGCTGTGATTTCCCAAGTATGATGTTTTGACGTGCACCTAAGGCAAACCAAAAGGATTAATCATTGGCAGGTTCAAAATATGAATAAACAGCTTGGGGGATGGGGGGAGGAAGAGAGATCTTTCTGCTCCACATGCTTATCAACAATGAAAAGGAATAATAAATGCATTGTATTTATATAAACATAGCTATCCTATTTTCCTATAAAACCAGGAGTCAAATGTACAGTGCACACATAATCTAAACCTGTTTTATTAAAAAGCTTTTGAATTTCTTTTGAAAACTTAATTTTAAAGAAAAAATAAGCTTCAGTTAGCATTGGTTAAATTTTGTCATGAATAAACCCAAATGTTTTAAAATTTTCCTCTCCTTGAAAAACAGATGTTTTTCTTGATGTGCATACATGGGTCTTTGTTTCATGTGACAGAGACTGGCAGAGTAAAGTTTGCCTCTGTCCCAGTTTTCTCCCAAATTTGTCACACAGATGGAAGGAACCTGGAAATATTGCTGAAGGTGGATTGTCTTTTGAAGCCTTGCAGCCCCAGCCTGCCTTGACATTCCCGTGATTCACAGGCAGTATGAATCTAATTTCAGATACCCAGAGATGATTGTGATCACATCAGAAATTCACTGTAAGGCCAGCTGCTACCATGGTCCTTTTATCTGCTGTACTGGATCGCTAGCATGGCCTGCCTGGATGAAGGGCAAACCAGAATGTATCACAGGTGGCTTTCAGATTTTTCTCAAAATCATTTGTGACACTGGGAATTTTATTATGAATGCAATAGAATAGATCAGGGTGTCCCCAGATCATTATACCTGGGTGCTGGATTGGTGTGGGTTTAGTCCCTTCCACCCACAGCCAGACGTGTGAATGCATACTTGAAATCTAGGTACCCTTTGGCAACAGGTTGCAGTCGTTTTGTTCCTCTCTGGAGAAGATTACAGCCCTTCTTTCTTCACAGGGCTCAGTTTCTGCCTTCTGTGCCAGCCTGCCTGTCAACTTCTCTTGTCACTTGTCCTGCAATTGCTGCTGTTGCCATTTCAAAGATGAGTTGGAGGAGCGCAGTGCAGAGGTGTCTGCGTAGGCTCAAAGTGGGTTTGCCTGAGTTCTGTGGCTCTGCTGTAAGGTCCTCGTGCCTCAGCGGTGAGGATCTGGCAGTCCTTACAAAGCTAAAATAAACACAAGTCACATCTGGCCATTTGTAAGGGCATCAGTAAGAACAATGAGAACCCTTGTGCTGGGGATTCTGGAGATTGCATCTGGACCATTGCATTTAGTAGCCATTGGTGGGTCCATTGTGCAAGAACGTCTGGTCCTTTTTTGAATTGTTTTTTTTCTCTAAAGACAAACTGCTGCCAGGTTGCTGGTGCTGAAGGCCCATATGTTTATGCTGATGCTAAGAGAAACTTCCACACATTGATGATTATACAGCCACTCTTTACAGTAAGCCTGGCTGGATACATCGGGTCTCCAGTGCATCATTAAAACTATAACTTAAAGAAGGGTTTATGGGAAATTAAATGACTGAGACCTTTGTGCCTTTGTCAGTGAAGTGGAAGATGCTTCAGTTGGAGGTGGAACTGAGCTCTAAAAACCTGACTTAGTAGTTAGTGCATGCAAGCACACAGAGATACCTGGGAGTCTTTAAGACGTAAAAGCACGTTCATCTCTGCAGTTGGTTGCACTTTTCACATACAAATTTCTTAACACAAGTGCTGAGTAGGAGTTCAGGTATTTCTGATACAGTGAGGGTTAGAATTTTTTTTCTTTCTGGAAATATTTAGAAGACTTAGCTGGCAGACAAAATAAGGCTTTCAAATGGAAAGAAACATCAAAATGAAAGTGTATAGTATTTTCTTGTAAATATTCTAATATGATTTTTCTTATCTAGGTGAATTAAGTAATGATCCTATAACATTTAATACCAACTTAATGGGTTACCCTGACAGACCTGGATGGCTGCGCTATATACAAAGGACACCCTACAGTGATGGAGTGCTGTATGGCTCACCAACAGTAGAAAATGTGGGCAAACCAACCATCATTGAGGTATTTTCTTTTAAAGGTTCAAAATGATTTATTATGTTTTAGAGTGTAAGATTCAGAATTGTCAACAATCATTAATTAAAAAAAAGGAGTATAAGGCAGGGACAACAACAGTATTTTCTTACACTATTGTATCCTCTTTCGAGATAAAGCCAGGTTGTATGATGCTCCATGTTTTACTTTTAAGGTATAAGTAGTAAACAGTAATGATCATTTAAACTTACTATTCCTAGATGAAATACCTTTAGATCCTTGACTGTCATCTTTACAAGAGGCATTTCATTTCAGTAAATTACGAATATATCAAAGTTGTATTCAAAATATAGGAGGAAGAAAAACCTTTGTCAAAAGTTGTACTTGAAGAATATCTTTGTTTTGAACCTTGTAACATTCTACCCTAAATATGGGCCAGACATTTCCCCACTGGAAAACATAGTGTTCAGTTAATAAACGTTTGGTGTTTTTTGGTTTTGTTTTAAATTAATATTAATAAAATATTTTCTGGTCCAATATTCATGTTTTGATTTTAATTAACATGTACATGAATTTAAGTCTATTATTCTAAATGTGCCAATAACAAACCCCACTGCTTTATTTTTTATAATTAGCTATCCAGATGTTTAAGAGCACCGATTACTCATCGAGCGGCAGTTGAGAGGGGAAAAAGACACTATTTTCCACCATGTGTATCACAGACAGCAGACTGAATCAGGCCCTGTGTGGCTCACAGTGTTAAGTGCTCATTAACTTGCTCCAGCCATTTTGCTGCTTCAGCAGTGCATTTCTCTTAAACTCTTGATGAGTTTCTTTTTTCTAAATTGCGTTTGATAGAGTTGTTCTTCCTCAAGAATGACATCTCTAAATGCTGAGTTACACTGTAGATAATTTCACCCATGCTTGATTCAGTTTTGATTTCAGCAGGACTAATCACATCTGTAAAATTAATCACGTGCAGAAGTACTTGCAGACTCTGCGTAGCTTACTGGAGAGGGAACCATTATTTAAAATTGCCCTTTCTTCAAATCACATGTGCTTTTAGATTCTGGGATCTGTATCAAGACCTCCTTTACAAGCGTGACCCCAAGCCTGTATTTGAACTAAATCTTGCCTAGCATACAAATTAATTCATTGCAGTCTCCTCTCAGATGTGGCTTTTTAAATTTAGTTCTGTGGTATGTGAGGGCAGGTTGCATTTGATGCACCTCCTAGTGCTGTCTGAGAGGAGTGGCTGCATGTTCCTGGCCTGAATATAACTTCCATCATCTCATGATTCCTGAGGTGAAGTCATGGGTAGGCCAGTTAATTGGAGGAGACTTCATGATTAGAAGAGTCTGCTCATGGCAGGGTGGGTTGGAACTAGGTGGTCTTTAAGGTCCCTTCCAACTCAACTGTGTTTGAATGAATGTTCACTCCAAAGGCAGTCTCTCCAGCTCTCACAATTGCTTGGTACAGGGGCAGGGTCCACACTGGCAGCTCTCACTGGAGTGCAGACTCAAGAGTGGCTACTGTCATGTTCCTGCATAGAGCTTGTACAGCCAGAGAGTTAGGTTCTGAAAAATTAACAGAGATTTGAAAAATCTCAGGAATTTATTTCCTATTAACTTCATAATGAAACTGCCACACTGTGTAAGCTGTAATTGTGTCAGGTAAGCTCTTACCTCTACACTTAAATGAACCTGCAGAAGATGCTCCAGATCATTTTTCCTTTTCATTTAAATCCCTTAAAAGAAGTGCAGCATCTGTTACTTTTGTTTAACAATGTTTTAACAGTGTTTTGTAGCTCTGTTTGCTGAGAAGCAACATGGTTCTGTCACTGTTGCCACTCCTCTGCTTTTCCTTTGTCCCTGAAATGAACTAAAGACTAAAATTAGGAAGAAAGTAGTTTTCAGTTTGATTCATGACAAATTTATCACCTTTCAGGAAAAACAAATTAGAGAAAATAATATATAGTTATACTGATAGCCAGCCTCATCCTGTATTCCTTATGAACAAGCACGTAACACAGTACAGGTTTGTAGGACAGTCACCATTGAGGAGTGACCATTTGTGATCATTTCAGGCATCGTATACATTTAAACTATAGGTTGTTATCCTTGTGTAATTTGATCATGGGTCATAGAATCCTTTAGGTCGGAAAAGACCTTTAAGATCATCAAGTCCAACTGTAATTTAGCACTGCCAAGTCCACCACTAAACCATGTGCCTAAGCACCACATCTACACCTCTTTTAAATGCCTTCAGGGATGGTGACTCAACTACTTCCCTGGGCAGCCTGTTCCAGTGCCTTATAATCCTATCGTAAGCTTCTGAAAATTAGAATTACGCATGTTGCATCTACCTACTGATTATCAGTTCCCCTATGGGTACAGATTCCATGATTTTTTTTAAAAACTACTTGTGTTCAACCAATGCTTGTGAATCCATTCATGGGGTATGACTTCAGTGGGTCTAGAGCTAAAACGAAGTCCCAAAGATGAGAGTTGCTGGGATCCCAACACATTTCTTTCAATATCTCCATCTGGTTTAGTTCCCTGGGAGCTCTCAGGGAATGTAGATCTTACTGTACCAGTCAAAGGGGAAATGGAAAAAACAGTCTTTGCTTATGGCTGTTTTTAAATCAAAGATAGCTGAAAAGAAAGAATACATATGTATGGCAGAACACTTTTATCTGGACCAAAATATATTCTATTCACATATATCTCTTGGATAATTGTATTTGGCTGTAGACTGGTCAAGAAAATTCCCGCATGCTGACTAAAGGTAGTACTGCATCAACTAAATTGATCTTTTCAAATTTTATGTTAATGAATGTTCATACATTTCAAAATAAGGAGGGAGAGCATTGAAAAGGTGGTATTTTTAAATTATCAATTGAATTTTCATGGATGTTTCATTTACTGGATTTTCATACTTGCGTTGTTGTTGTTTCACAGTCATAGCTTTTTTCTTTTTTAAATCTAGATCACAGCATATAACAGGCGTACCTTTGAGACAGCAAGACATAATCTGATAATTAATATAATGTCAGCAGAAGGTATGTGCAGAAAATTGCTTCTTGTGTTTTGAACTGAATAAGCAAAAACATCTCACCGGCTCCTATTCTTTTAAGATTAAAAAACTAATGTAAAACAGCTGGCTGGTGTTCAAGCCAAATGTGGAGGCACAAAGGGAAAGAGGCACCTCCCTCTTTAAATTATTTCTGACAAGTAGGAATATTATTCTTCATGCATTAAAGGGAAAGCATGTTTGCTTTTTGTAATTAATTTACCCCCCATCTTTTCAACAGGGCCTTACATGTAGAATTTTACTCTTTCTGCATGTTGTTTAGCTTGCTTAACTCTGCATGTTCTTTATGCAGAGAGCAATTGTACAGGCAGATTCAGAAAACAACAGATAATGGCAAATACGGATATTTAGATTTTTAAAAATGAGTCGTTTGTGTCCTTAAAATTAGTTCTCTTCACCATACTTGTATATTTATAATGTGAAGTATTGCAGGTTGGAATTCATTGTCACTGCAGATAAGTTTTGACCCCAAAATTTGCATGAATGTCATTTAATCTTTTAAATGAAGATCTGTTAGCTGAGGCCCTTCTCTAGTCTTCTCTATCTCCCAGTTGCTTTATAAACAGCCAATGATTTTCAGCTTAAGTAACAGCTAATGATGCTATTTAATTAAATGTAGTCACATGAGGTTCAAAATGAGCCAGTTCAAATACAAGGTTTTTGGAAAGTTATATTAAAGTAGTATTACATTAATCATTACTTCAAATTCTTTGGTTCTGAGCCTTTATTTAAGGCAAAATTCTTCCTTTTTCATCACACTAGATTTCCCTTTACCATACCAAGCGGAGTTCTTCATACGGAACATGAATGTGGAAGAGATGTTAGCAAGTGAAGTGCTTGGCGACTTCCTTGGAGCAGTGAAAAATGTGTGGCAGCCAGAACGCTTGAATGCCATAAACATCACTTCAGCCCTTGACAGGGGAGGGAGAGTTCCACTTCCTATTAATGACATGAAAGAGGGGTAAGCACATGGGTTGGTCTAATGTTTTTGCTTTACTCCTTTCTTTTTTACAGCTTTAGTATTCCACATACTTTGTTGGCAGTGACTAGCTGCAGTGTAGAGTCTTTTAGGAGAAGCTGAGGGCATTGGTAGCTTTATATCAATGTTAGGCTTAGCAAGTTTTAATTTTATTTGGAAACATAAAATTCCTCAGCTAAGCAAGACAAAAGATTTCCTTTAGATATAGTTAGACTCTTCTAATGTGATTTTCAAAAGTAGTATAGATTTACTTACATTAAGAACTTACAGTAGGAGCTCTATGACTCCATAGAAACCGGCAACTCTAATGGTGAGCAAAACAGAACTGAGTGGTACTAAGTAGGTAGAAAAGTCCTGTTGATTTCAGTCTGTTATTTGTATGCTTAGATGAAATATATTGTCAAGAAAAAGAATGAAATTAAGGATTTTTAGACTTTAAAGCACAACTGAGTGTTGCATGAACAACAACGTTTGGAAGAGTATGTCATTGTCCTGTGGGGATTTGTGAGGGCTGCCCTGATTGTCACTCATCTCTTCCTGCAGTGTGTATGTTATGGTTGGGGCAGATGTTCCATTCTCTTCTTGCCTACGAGAAGTGGAAAACCCACAGAATCAGCTGAGATGCAGCCAAGAAATGGAGCCTGTAATAACCTGTGATAAAAAATTCCGTACTCAGTTCCATATTGACTGGTGTAAAATCTCTCTGGTGAGTTATTTTATTATTGCATAAATGTGGCATTTGTAGAAGTACAGTATTTTATGCCAGACATGGTTTAGGTAAGAGTTTTGCCAGCCTGGCCACACAGCTCTGCCGCTTTGTTGTGACTGGTGGACATTGTTTTCCATCTAACAGACACTCTTAAGATTGTGAAAGGATTTTGCCATGTGGGCTGAATTCTATTAGAGTTGAGCACCACTGAAACCCCCGTATTCATTTTCAGTAGTGATGACGTATGTAAATGACCAGAGAACTCTAGGGCTTACAGAACTACAAGTAATGAGAGAATTCTTTGGGTAGGAGTAGCTCATTGATTCAGCGTGCTAATACTGAAATAAAGCAAGTTACACTTGCTTTCCTAAAATGTGTATGTATTTTTTTTCTTGAATATTGAATCTGCAGCACTGATGGTTAATTAGTATTTCTGTGCTCTAATAAAATCTTTCTGAAAATTTTCTAAAACATATTTCATGTTACAAATGAAAAAGAGAAGAAAATAGTATTGACTAATGAAATCAAAATACATGTGATCATTCTTCTCAGACAAATACAAGAAAAATTATCACCAAACACTAGACTACTTGCAATGGAAGGACTGTAATTCCAAGAGATGCTTTTTAAGGTTATTTTCTTTTAGCTCTGGTAAGGAGAATCAAGAAATGATACAGTATTGGAAGAGAAAGTTGCAGATAAGTTTGAACAAAGATAGTGAAAGTACATAATCTTACATGATTGTTGAGCTACCTCAGACACAGAATCATAGAATCACTTAGGTTGGATGAGACCTTTAAGATCATGGAGTCCAACCACAGCCTAACCCTGCCTAGTCCACCTCTAGACCCCGTCCTCAGGCACAACATCTACATGCCTTTTAAATACCTCCAGGCATGGTGACTCCACCACTCCCCTGGGCAGCCTGTTCCAGTGCTTAACTACCCTTTCAGTAAAGAAATTCTTCCTGATGTCTAACTTAAATCTCCCCTGGTGCAATTTGAAACCATTTCCTCTTGTCCTGTCCCTTGTTACCTGAGAGAAGAGATGGACCTCCACCACTCTACACCCTCCTTGCAGGTAGTTGTAGAGAGCGATAAGGTCTCCCCTCAGCCTCCTTTTCTTAAGACTAAAAAGCCCCAGTTCCTTCAGCCGTTCCTCACAGGACTTGTGCTCCAGACCAGCTTCATTGCCCTCTTCTGGACACACTCCAGCATCTCAACATCCTTCCTGTAGTGAGGGGCCCAAAACTGGACACAGTACTCGATGTGCAGCCTCACCAGAGCTGAGTATAATGGAACTATCACTTCACCCAAGAGGAAACTGGAAGGGAGTTACAAAAGCCTTTTGTTCAGTGTAAAAAGTGTACTGAGTATGAGAAAAGGTATTCATACACAAAATTGATCAGATAACTTACAACCTTTTCTTTCTATAGGCTGTAAATCAGGAAAGCCGTTAGAAAGCTGAAAAAATACTTGTTTTCAAAAGAATATCCAAATTATTTGATGTTTATTGGCTTTGGGGACTTGCAAAAGGGACTTGTGTATGCTGGAATACATACCATCACATGAAAAATAGTAGCAGTCAGTCAGCCTTCATTAGGAACAAACAATGTCCAGTCTTTGATTTCCTTCTAGAAGAAAGAAGTAGAACAGAGTTGCAGCAGCAGATGTAATTTCTTTTCGGTAAGGTGTGTTCATACTGTCTCATAAGGAAGCACAGGAAGATGGCTTAGGGGAAGCTAGGACCTAGTGGAGAGCTGTTTGGATAGCTGTAATTGTAACAGAAATACTAATTATTGCTGTTCTGCATTGATAAACTGGATGATGGAAATGGGCTTACTAATTAAATTTGCCTGCCCTGTGAATCTGAAAGGATCTGTAGGTGTATTGAGCGGCAGATCTTGAGAAATTGGAGAAACAGCCTTAAAAAACAGGGTGAATTTCAAAAGAGACAGCAGAGGAGTGGTGCACTAACACAAGGACGATGCAGTTCCCATGCAGAACGAAGAGCAGCAGGTTAGGAGCACTTCTCCAGATAAAATGCCTGGTAACCGTGGCTCGTAAACTAACCATGGAGTGGTTGGGCTGTTCTGAGAAAAGCAGAGACTGTGTAACAGGAACAGGCTCTTGAGGAGAAGTGTGATTTTCCACAGCAGCCTATAACCCAACCGTCCTGAACTTGGCACTGGTTTTGGCCACGTGCCACAGTAGCTGAATTTAAACAGTCTTGGGGGGATTACTTTTGCCAACAGCATTGCTGCTGCATGCTGTCATGTGGTGGATCAAGGGGAACACAAAGCCAAGCTTCCCTCTATCTAATCACAGTCTGCTTTCCACATGGCAAACCAAGGGGCAGGATCCATGGACTGGGAGGGAGTTTAGCTTCATGTCCCATAACCACAGCAGAGACCAGTGAATGAAAATACAGCAATCATATCTTCTTCCTCATGCTTTTTATGAGGTGGTGTTGGTGTTTAGGACCTAAATCAAAGAGTAGATCTATGCTTTTGGATTCCAAATACTGGAAAGAGAGGCAACTTCATCTTAATGCTGTTTTTTACCTGGTGTATGGGCATCTGTCAGTCACATCCGTCTTCTTTGTGTGTCTGCTTAGGACTTGAGGTTCAGCCAAGTGGCCAGGTAGAATTCATGACATAAACTGCAGAATTTAACAAGCATATAATACATAAAGTAATTTTTGTTAAACTGTCTTGCACTTAAAAATATATATGTACATGCATATGCGTTTGAAGCTCAACGTTATTTCTAGCATCCCATGAAAACCTGCTCATCCATTGCTTAAGTTTTAATACAGCAGTTTAGGACTTCAAATGTAAACTGTAAAGAAATGACCATCAGTTGTGAAATTTCTCAATGAACAGTCAGGCAAAAGGTCAAGCATGTAGGCAAATTGAATTTATTTTCATTACTGATCTGGAGAGAGCTTTAAAAGTAACACTGGTGAACTTCAACAGTAGTATTGAACTGGTGATAATAAGAAGGTGGAGGCAGAAAATTGAAGAGTCGTGTGGGAAAGGCAGACAGTGAAATGCAGTAGGAAATCCAGTAAGGAAAAAAAAGGTTAGATTTCTAGGAATATTGGTTACTGACATAGAAAAAGAATTTAAAAAAAAAAAAAAAAAGACCTGTGACCAGGAGTGCAACCTTCTGGAGGTTAGTTGAAAAACCTTGGAAATCTGGCTCTGGCCAACTAAAAGCACATTTCTTGTTGGAGTGCTTCCTGCACTGGTGGTGGGGGACACAGCAGAGCTGCTCAGTCCTCAGCAGCTCTGTTCAAGCTTCTTGCTTTTCTGAGCACTGGATGCAAAGCTCTGTTGGAAGAAGGAGGAAGAAGATCCATGGGTACTCCACTCTTCTTCTCTACCACCTCGGTACAAGAGAGGGCAGTATCGTTACTTAGGAACACTGGGAAGAAGTGGATGAGTTCATCAGTGCCACATAATCAGTCTGCAATAAAAGTGTTTACTGCCGTTTTACTCAAATACTGCTTGTGTGAGGTATCCCTAACATTAATCTGTGAAAACTGTCACCTCTGGTAGGCACACAGTAAAGTAGTAAAGTGATAATGTGCTGAAGTAATTAAGTGGTATTACATTGATTGCAAATTTTTGATGAAATGACAGGTTTTACTGGTTGAAAAAAGTGATGACATTATATACAGTTTGTCACATGTGCAGTATGGATTCTGTGGTATGTTATGGCTGGTTAAATGCTGCCTGTTTTTACACTGTTACTTTGGTATGTAATTGGTTTCTTTTCTTCTTTTTTTTTCTCCCCTGGGTATCAGGTTGACAATACAAAACAAGTCTCCACCTTTCAGGAAGTGATTCGTGGCGAAGGGATATTACCTGATGGTGGAGAATACAAGCCACCTTCCGACACCCTGAAAAGCAGAGACTATTACTCGGATTTCCTAATCACACTGGCAGTGCCCTCGGCAATAGCACTGGTGCTCTTTCTAATACTTGCCTATATCATGTGCTGCCGACGGGAAGGAGTGTGAGTACTTCAACACACTAATAAGTAATTGTAGAGTGTTCTGAGGTCGTAGTGCACAGAAGACTTATTTGTTAGGAGAATTCAATTCAGTTCATTAAAAACATTTAAACCAGGCCAAAAGGGACCTGCTTCAAATACCAAACTATTTCTCATCTAAGCACACACAGTAATTGCCGAGAGAATGGACACAGGGCCTTTAAGTCTTCTAGAAAGGGTTCAAAATCTCCACATATGCTCAAAACTCCACAAAATCTCCATGTATGCACAGCTCCCCAAAATACCCCAAACAAATAAAATACTAATAAAGGATCATTGATTCAGGAAAATGCTAAGTAATTTCTAAAATGCTAACTTTGATAAAATAAATGTGGTTGAGGATATGAACTGAATTCAGACATATGATAAAAGAGTAGCACATAAAAGGAAAGCAGCAAGTAACGTAATTTCTGCCATTTCTTACACAAACTACAATTTCATTTTGTCACGGAATTTATTTTAGCCAGAAGCTTGTTCTTTAACTTGCATCTTCATTCCTCTGTGTGTGTGTCTGTGTGTGTGTGTGTCAGCCATCAGTACCGCCTCTCTGTTCGTGCGTTCATCCAAGCCTCCTCACGAACCCAGTGCAAATGCTGCCAAGCTGCGTTTAGCAATAACCTTGTCAGCATTTCTACATCACGTACTATTTTCATCACCAGATAGATTTAATGTTCCAACTACCAATGCTATTATTTAATTCATAAATTTTGTTTTGTTTTTAGGGAAAAGAGAAACATGCAAACACCAGAGTAAGTGTCTTCTTTCCTGTTATTTTTCTTTTACCATTTAATTTTCATCCTCAGTAGCTTGTCATGCTTCATACATGTGTGTCATAATCTTCTGTCATTCTCTCTAATCCATGGTTTAATTCATAAATGTGAAAGCTGCTTTTTAAATCAGAGTCTTGGAGAGGATAGAAGAGCAGAATAAAAAGGGTTTGAAATTAATGATTGTCAATTCAAAATAAAATAGTGCTGTTAGAATAAATACGTAATTTATACTCCTATTGGTTATTGGACTTCCCAGCCTATATCTCAAAGGCAGTGGACAGGAAAGCAAATATCCTGGAAGGTATCCAGTGCCTGTAACTGGAGTGCTTTAAAATTAATCTCTGAGCTTTTATGGATGAACCACCAGAATCAGGAGTTAACCAAAACTTTTCATTTAACTGCAGCAAATAAATGGAACGTTAGCAGTAAATTGCACATTCTTGGATCCTGTGAAAAATACTTATCCAGACAGCAAAATCCAATGCAATAATTACTGCCTTAAAAACTGACATAAATCCAACATTTGTTAAATTAACTGTGTAAAGGCTTACTGGAATTGCTGCACTGTACAGTCTGTAGCAGGCAGTCAAGTCCCTGTATTTTAAAGAGAAATAATAATTGTAAAAGTCTGTCCATTTTGATAGAGCATTTAAAATATGTAGTTACTATTTCATTTCCTTTTGACGTAGCATCCAGCTGGTCCACCACAGTGCTATACAGAAATCAACCAAAGAGCTTCGTGATATGTCTAAGAACAGAGAGATCGCCTGGCCGCTTTCCACGCTGCCGGTGTTCCACCCTGTGACTGGGGAGATTGTGCCGCCCCTCCACACAGACAGCTACGACAACACCAGCATGCCCCTGATGCAGACACAGCAGTAAGTATTTAGATTTTACTTTGGGGGTTGTTTTAACACTCATTATGTTGCACGTTTTAACTACGGGTTCCAGTACTCGTCATCTGAAACGTGGTCATGGCAGAGGTACTGGTAATGACACTTCAGGCTTGCTGTGACGTTTGCATTTCCAGCAGCAAGAAAAGCCTTTCTGCTGTAAAATTAAATCGTTGGGTTTCAGTCTGCAGAGTTAGCAAGCAGCTTTGCATGGAATAATTCCATTTCCATACGTTTTGGAGGAAACCTACTTTTGACAGAGGAACCATTGAAAGCTGTTCTATTTTAGACACCCAACCTCTTAACGCTGGTCTTTGGAGTTTTGGTGTAAAACCAGAACTATCAGGTTGGTGGTAGTTTCATAGCAGCACATCCAGACTTCGGAGGGATTTAGTCACGTACCTGTTACACGTGGTTTACGTTTGAAATGTTAACATTGAACAGAAGAGCATGTTCCATTACACAGACAATAAATACAGATGTGCCAGTTGAAGGCCTTCGGAGGTCTCAGATGTTTCCATTGCTGCCAGACAGAAAAATATTCATTTATATTCTCTGAGCTTCATTTATCAGTAACTTAATTAAGCTATCAAGACAGGCTCATCTAGTGCTTTGCACATGCCCTGATTCAGAGGAGCGGGTTGTGTTGTAGGAAAAAGAGTCTCCTAGAAAGGTTTGGTTGGGGTCCCTGGGGCTGAGCAGGTGGCAGGCTGTGGTCTCCAAAGTGGCTGGCGTTGCTTTTCAGCGCCGTGCTGTGCCGCCGGCTCCAGTCAGTAGCTCCTCGGCTGGCTGGCCTGCATGGCCCCAGTGATACTGGTCCAGGGCCGGCACTAACGTGGCCCTAATTTACACATGCTTGCCCAGAATTCCCTTCATAACATAGACGGTGCTCGAGGAGTGTTCTCTTCTCTCTGCCCCAGAAAGTACAGCTGTAGAAGTTCTCAAGTTCTCCCTGGTACCACTGCCTCTATTTTGCAGTCCCTGACCTGTTCAGAATAGCAGTTTTTTTATGACTGGGGTGCCAAAGCCTGTACCAAAGGCTTCCTTACATTGTGCATAGTGTTTTTATCTGCTTCACCTGCATTCCAACCACTAATTCCTTTCTGTAAAAGCAACCTTAATATCTGGTAGCTGTGAAAGCAGACACTTAAGCAGGACACAAAAATGTGACTTTGCTGTGGTCAGTGAACTGGGCCGATGTGTAAAACTGGCTGACCATTCATTCATTCATTCATTCATTCATTCATTCATTCATTCATTCATTCCATGGTCAATAATTAAATTGCAGAGACTGTCACCTTTTCTCTGTTCATCATTTACGGAAGCCAAACTTTGTGTGACATCAGAAGCCTCCAGTGACCGTTGTTACCTCTGGCGCTTCACCAAGTCTGAGCCCTTGAACCTACTTGAGAAGTACAATAGTAGGAACTACTCCTTAACACTAATTTTCTTTCTTTTATTGACTTGGCTGGCCTTCTGACAATGCATTTGTGTCCTGAAAATGGATTGTTGCTGTGTAAGAAAACTCCCAAAATTTAAACACTGAGCGTTTGTGTGTAACGTGCTTCAGAGTTGGTGTGGGAGCACTAAAGATACCGAATTGTTTTTGTAGGAACCTGCCGCATCAGACTCAGATTCCGCAGCAGCAGAGTGCAGGTCAGTACTGAGAAACACGGTCGCTGTTAAGTGACCGGTGTGGAGGGATCAGGAGCCAAAACACATACAGTCTGTGGGCAGTGGGAAGCATTTCAGATGTAGAGAGGCATGGCAGCATTGTCATTCCAGATCTTTGTTTGGACATCAGTGAAAATTTTGCAGTGGGATCCGTTGAACAAGCAGGAGGAACTCTGTGTTAGGGCTCAGCGTGGGATGCTGGAGTTACAGCCTGACCCCAGCTGGGGTTACACCAGTCAGATTCTCTAAAATTTGATAGGAAATCAAAATTTCCAATTCCTGCCAGTATTAGTTAAGCTCAGGAGAAGCTGTTGCTAAACAGAGAGAGTTGATGTTGGGGAGTGTGGTGAGGCAAATACCCAGGCTGCTGGTTTCCCCTGTCTTGGTCATCACTATTACATCATTCTCACCAATGAGAACGTGCTGACTGAGGCTGTGAATGATCCCATCAGAGCATTGGGGAATGCTGATCGTTCTCTTCCTCATGTATCCAGTCTGAGAGAAAGCTGCAGCCATGGCCAGGGAGAAAAAGGGGATGAGGTTCATACACGGAAAACGTAGAGGCCAGAATATGATATTTTGAATATTCAAAGAGTATTTAGGCAAAACTCCAGCTGTATGTGTATTGAGCATGATATGGGACCTACAGCTCCACGAGGAAGATGTGTTTGAATGTGGGAGTTACACAGGCAACTCTGTCTTTTCATTCAAAATCCTTCTTCTTCATTACTGCTTTCGGGGATTGAAGGAGAATTTCGCATGACAACCTTTCAGAGATTTGAGGCAAGTATATAACAGATGCTTCTGCCCAGGTGGTGCTTTTGGGGTTTGGTTTCTTTTCGTTGTTGTTATCTGGAAATCAAAACCACATTTATAAAACAAACCAACCACCAACCCGGGAACTGACTGCAGCTCTGCTAGCTTGGCCATTGGTGTGCTTTGTTGTACGTGCAGTGGCAGCAGTGGGTGGCCTTGGCACTGTCCAGAATAGGAACGTGTCACAGCTCAGCCCCTCTGTTAGACCTGTTCTGTCCTGGGAATGCCAGACTCCCTTGTAGTAGAAAAGGTTTAAAGTCACCTGGTAGTACTGGGTGCTGACAGCAGTGAGAAGTCTCTAGAAAGGTGGGAAGTAGGAGGTAGCAAGGGTTTGTCACTTGCAAGCTGTACTGAAGAACTGCTGTAAAAACAGAGCTTGGAATTCGCCCTGTGTCTGTTTCTGGTAGTACATTGTTTTGGCAGGAACCTGTGCTTTCACTGTTACTGCAGATGCTGCCTGTGACCAGCTCTCAGAAACAGGGGAGAAGAGAAAAGCTATTTGGGACAGACAGTGTTCCCTTCTCTTAGTCCACAGTGACACCTCCCTCTGTAGTGCAGATAAATGGATGCCACTGCAAGCACTTTTGTGGCACGATGGCGTGTGCCCCGTGCAGGTTATCTTCTCAGGGGTGCCTGTGACTCCTGCTGTCAGAAGGTTACATCTTTAGAATGTGATGATTTAAAACAGAATTCAGGTGCTCCTGAGATTTTTAGTAGCATTTGTACAAACTTGGAAATCAGTTTTACTGATCTGTGCAAATAAGAAATTTACAGAACTAAAAGACTTTCTTAAGGCCAAGGAAACTACAGACCCAGACATTCATTGTTCAGTTTTCTCCCTTACCTGCAGAGAACTCCCAGTAATACGCTCAGGATTGTTAACATCCTGTTGGTCACCTCTGTGACTAAGACACCTCTGTTTTAAAGCCTCACACGTAGTAATGCAAAAGACCACCCTTGGCAGTGTGAAGAGCAGCCCATGTCTAATAACCACTGACCTAGCTGAATTAAGGAACAATTATTTTCTTAACCTTAGATAAAAATGCAGACCTGGTAGCTGACATAATGCTTGACTGCTTCACATAGTGAAAACATAACTGGGAGAGATTGGTCTGAAAGGTGGCAACTCACATCTAATGTTGCTGTTAACCTGCTGAAAACCGCGACTGGTCTCCAGCAGTAGTTTTATAGTGGTCTATTGGCAGAATTCCCAAGGATGGTTTTAAGGTGCTTAGATGGAAATGTTTATAGGGTACTCCTGTAACAGAGCAGAGAGAACAGTATGTGTGCACTGTGTACTGCATGTCCCTCTCTGAGCTCCAGAGTCTTCCTGTGATGCCTGTTAGATCCCAGTTAGACAGAGAGAGATTCCCGGGTGTAGAGTCTTCTCCCCACTCTCTCCTTTCCCAGAAGGTGACACACAGGCTTGTTCACCTGCAGGTTGTCTTTTGGGCCAGGTTGTACTTGTGTTTCTCTAGCATGGTGATTGATGAGGGACTGACAATCAGTGTTTGTGCTGTGCTGCCAGTTACGGGTTCAGCGTTGTTGCAGCAGCTTCTGCCACTGATGGGTTATGCAAATTCTCATCTGCTTGCAGGTAAATGGTATTCCTGAGGAAAGGAAACTGACAGAAGCAATGAACTTGTAATCGGAGAAAGCGGCAAAGCTGTCTTACTTCCTCCTTTGTTCTGACTGGTGCATGAGTTTTTCTGGTGTCTGTTGTGCATGCCCACAGTATTCCGATGGTCTCCGTGCCAGAGAGTACGATCGCTTCCGTGTAACTAATGTACTGTATCCTTTTGTACTTGGGACATTTTGGACACTTTGTAAACACTGATAACTTTTTATATTTGTTACATTCAGAAAATAATCTTTCAGATATATGTATTAATAAATACCAAACTTTATTCTGTCTTGTGATCTCTCCTGAAGGTTTTAACAGGGAAATCAGAGCTTCTAAGTAAGCACCAGGTTCAAGGAACCACGGGCTCAGTCGGTGGGCTGATGCACATGAAAAGTGGTAGTGTAGGAGCTTGAAAACTTGTGCAATATGATGAGGCTCAGAAATACTGTTCCAGATTTACTAGGCTTTAATTCTGTAGATCATCGGAATGTCATGAGCAGAGCTCCTCTGGGGAGGGAAAAACCCACACCGAACCCCAGATGAAAGCCTCAAAGTGCTCCTGCTGAGAATTGGGTTTCTGGTCCTTTACCAGGTGTTTGGCATATTTGGCAACTTGTAAGCAATAAACATTTAAAATCTGTCCATTCATTCATCTGGTTATCTCAGAAGAAACTGTGACAGGAGTTTGTAAGCAGAAATTAATGTCTGCGAGTAAGGAAGGGTAAATGTTGTTGGGCTGCACATGGACTAACTTCTAACTCTTCAATAACGCTCACTAAAATGTTCTTCTGGCGATACTCCTCATGCCCTGATGCAGTTTAGTTCCACATCCTCCACAATATTTGTTCTCTTTGGCACAGGAGCTGTGGGAGAACCAGCTCTCCAAGATACTGAGGGTTATTTTTGTAGCAGCTTAAAAAGGAGCTGATTGACTGAACTCGTCTTTTCCTGGGAGGTGGCTATTTTGAGAGGCGTTTGTCTCGGCAGCTGTAAAAGGAACTCAGCTGAGGTTCTCTTACTTGTCAGTAGGTGGTGATAATTTACCTCCTGTTGTTTTGCATATTTTAAACAAATGTTCCTGCTGCATAACGCAGGACTTCTGGGTCTCCGCCGTACCAAACAGTTCTTGGGCTTTTAGCTCAAAGCATCAGACTGGTTTAAGCAGCCACTTAGGCACTGTCTTTCTTCTGCAATACCTGCTCTTTCAGAAGCTGGATGTTCATCAGGACATCGTGTTGTAAGCAGAAGGTTGCTAAATGCTGGTTGGATTTCCTTAGCTGAGGTTTCTGAGGTCTCTGCTGAGGGAAATTCTGACTGATTTAGGAAGTTAAGGCTGAGGTTAAGAAGAAATTGTAAATGAAGGTTGCTGGAGTTTGCAGAAAGACCAAAGTAGCTGCTGGTATTTTCTTTTTATAGCTATAGCCCTGTCCCTTCAAAACACAAACCCTTCTTTTATGTGCATTTTTAAGCAAGCAAGGGTATGTGCATAGGTTTGGACCTGAAGGCAGCCCCTTGGCAGAGTTGAAACAAGCCCCGACCTGCCCTTTGGCACGTTCTGTTCAACGAGTACAACAACTGCAGCCAAGTATAAAACCAGAGCTCAGTGCAGCACAGTCTTGTGTACACACCATCGAGCCTTAAACACCAGAGAGTGCAGGGCCGCCCTAAACACTAAGCGTGACCCAGTGAGTTTGTTGATGAACAGAGGCAGCCACAGGGGTTACTGTACAGCAGGAAGTAGCTCAGGCTGCAGTCACCCACATTGAAGAGCTCAGAGAGCCTCCAGAACAGCTGGGATAGAGAGCCATCATCCCTACTGATGTTCAAAAAGTGGCACGTGTCACACCTACCTCATCCCAAAGGTACCAAGGAAATGCTCTTATCAGTCAGCCCCCTAAAAGACCCCTCCTTTTTTCCAGCAGCTTGGATGGCTGTCGGTGCAAAGTGGCTGAGCCAACTGCACACCGAGGTCTAGAGCAAAATAGAACTTTGCCTCTCAGCCAAGCTGTGAAAAAACCAGTGTGATCAGTGTTTGGTGACTGAGAGTGCTGTTGGTTCCTACCGCTGCAGCCCACGTGTGAACTGTCAGTGCTTTGAGACAGGAATGAATGGAATGGATTTTAAATAATGATTTTTAATGCCATCTAAGACTAAACTTTGTAAATAGCATTGGGGTTGGAGCCCAACACCATTTCTGGCAACTTGAGGGTGACATGACAATCAATTCAGTACCAACCAAGCTGCTCCCGTCTTACTTGTGCGAATATGTAACCGTCCCAGTAGCGTTAGGGAGGTTTCTCCATTGAGTCAGCCTGTACCAGCAGGTGCTCCACCTATTCTGAAAAGGACTCACTGTTCCCCTACATCATTAGACACACCTGAACTATTTTATGATTGAAGATTACATGCATTTGAAATAAGTTTCATAACAAATTATTTATTTTTACTTATTAAAATAATTACTCTGAAAGCATAGATTTGTAGTGCTGGCTAAAGACACTTCATGGCTCAAGAACTAGTTAGAACAGTAAATTCACAGCCTCTTGTAATGATGCACGATGCCAGTGTGAACTGATATTGTATTAAGTGACAGTTGCAGCCAAATTAAATCGAAAGCACTTCAGATGTCTCTGTAAATACACCAAATGTAAAATCTAATAAATAGGAAAACATGATGTAGCGACGTTGCTGCCTGGTTATTTTAAGTGACGGTGCCCAAACATCACAACTTTATGTTACGGTTGCTAACTCTACGGCCAGGGATGGTGGAGTGTCCCAAGAGCTGCAGTGGGGCTGACCCTGCAGGGTTTTTTCTGTTTAACTGGGGGTGATGCCCATGTAGGGCTCAGAGCTGGAAAGGCTGGAGAAGACTTGGACCACATAGTTCAGGTGCCCATGGTAGATACCACCTCCTCTGCTTGAGGAGCCTCTTGGCTCTTTCCTGTGTGACTTCAGGAATTCCACTTTTCATGCAGGTACTTAGCCCAGAGCCAGCTCAAGGATGGGTTTCCTCTTGTTGCCAGACTGAAGAAAAGCCAAGTCAGTTCCTCTGCTTTCATGCAGCGCTCAGCCGGTTTCTAGCTTGTCACCCAGGAGGAAAAGCCACGCCAGACCTCTGCTGCTCAAGTCTCCCAAGCGCCAGGGGTGGCTTTGGCCGCCCTTTCATCCAAGCTGGGACAGTGTCATCTCTTCCTGTTTGGGGATACGAGTGCCTGCCCTGCTTTGATGTAACGGTAGCCAGAACATGGCTTTGGAGAAACACTGCAGTAGTAACCTGTGATTGAACCCAGGCAGAACAGTGAGCTGCAGCCCAGCTCATGTCACACAGTAAGAAGTTTTTACTTAATTGATGCTGCTCCCATTACAAAAAGAAGCATCCACAGTACATTTATTTAATGTTTAAATTATGTCATATTTTTACATAACCTGAAAAGAAAATATATGTACCCCACGTACAATAATAGTAAACAAGTGCATTATTTCATACATTAAAAATAAATCTTTTAACTGAGTCTGTACAACAGATAAATTATATCTACAATACTTAAAGTTGTGAAGAACAAAAAAATTATCCCTCAAACTCACAGTTCCCCATTGCTCCTAGTACTGGCATAGGTGGAGGTGACGTGTCCTACCCCCTTCAGTGCTCACCTACACCATTGCTTTCAGCCGCTCCAAGGTACCAGCGCAGGAGGGTGACTTCCCCGCCTCGCAGTAACGCACCCAAAGAACAACTGGCTGAGTACCTCTCTCCCAGCTTCCAAACAGCTGGCAGGTTTAGTAGAACTGTGGAATGATCTGGTTTTCATTTTATATGATGAATGGCTGGTTATGCTTCAGAAGAAACTGTTCTCCACCCAGGGGGAAATAAATAATCAAAGCCATTCTTGCCACACATTTCTTTTGTACTTAACTGGTGGCCGAAGGTTTGAGTTCAGTTTTTTAAGAGGATAAGCTCAAAAACATGTACGTGTCAGCACATAGGGCACAGATTAGGATTCGTGGAGTTTATGATCGTACATGATTGCACATACACTTGGGAAACAATATCGTGCTCATGTTGTTGACTGAGTAGTGTGGAATTACAATTACAAGAAGTCAGCAGGAGAAGAATAAAACAAAAACGCAATTAGAGGTCAAACTATCACTTCAACCAAAACCCCAGTGAAGAAATGGCCATAACAGATTACAGCTCGTCACGGCCACACAGAAGGGATATGTCTTTCCATTTTCCTGTTCACCCTAAAGGACAGAGTTACATAAGGAAGGTGGGCACTGCTATAAACAAAAGGGGAAAGGTTCACCCAAACAGCTCCCATCTCGCTTCGTTTGTAATTCTGAGCCTCGGATTGCTGCATGCAGCAAGCGACCACCAACTGCCCCCTCCTCCCAATGCTGACAGATTGCCTCACTTCCTTGGTAAGGAGACTACTATTGCAGGGTAGAATATGGCACCAGTTCCCTAATGAGACCTAGATCAAGGCTCAGGGAGAGGTTCAAAGATCCCTGTTCCCCTCTTCTCCCGTTTCCTTAAGATTGGGTTGGGTGTAACGGGACTTCATCTGACTGGAAAAACGTAGGAGCTCTTCCAAAAATTCTCCACACTGAGCTGAGTCTCTGAAAGTCACTCAGTCTGTTCACTGGGTTTGTACAGAGGTCTGCGCACAGTTGGTCAGAAAAGTCAGGGAAAAGCAAACAATTTGGCTGGGAGGAATTTGTTTTGTAACAAAAAATTCACCTCAGGATTCACCATATTTGTGAAAAATATCTTAGATTTCTAAAAAAACCCCATAAAATACTATGTAAACTTCTATATAGCCTTAAATCACTAAATTGGTGATGAGTTTTTATTTCCACGTATAAAGGGTTCCATACAACATAAACTATCTCCACCCAAAATACCCATTTCTAAACAAAAAAACAAAACCCCACCATTTTGTTCAGAAAAATGCCCTGTTTTACCGGTAGTTCCATGTTTCACATCATGTTAATGTAACGTGACCATTAGGGAAGGATCACGAGTTTGCTCTGTTCCTTGATGAGAACGATCACAGCACGTGTTCGGTGGTGCCCTAGTACCAGCCACCCGCCCGTCATTCGGCGGCCCGAGGTAAAGTCAATCCCGTGACACGCAGGTGGTATTGCTGAGCCACTTCACTTCCTGCCACGTTTGCACAGGTATGAAAAGAGAAACATACACCCAGTAGAAAAGGCTCCTTTCCACATGCAGTTCTGTACAGCGCGGTCCTGTTTCTCAGGTTCTTCAAGGAAGCTGTTCCCACACACAAAATATGTACATTTGCACTATATACATTCTCCACACACTTCATATAAATGTCTTCTTGTACCCCAGGATGAGGCACAAGATCTTTTCAAGTTAATGCCTCGACTGATCTTGCACTGCTGAGAAGAGGAGTAGTCCAGAAAAAAATCCAGCCAAGCACAGCAACCTTTTCAGTAGAGTGGAGTTATCTTTAGGAACGACGATCTGTGCTAGATCATTCGTGATCTGAGAGATTTCGTGCGCCACACACACAAATATGAAAGTGCTGACAAGCACGTTAAACATTGGATATCCAGGAATGAGCACCAAGATCCCCTTCGTGTCAGCTGCCAGCCAGATGTGGTATTGGCAAATGAAAAGCTGAAAGAAAAGAAGAGTGAGTTTAATCGTCCTTACCTAGAAACATCTCGACTTACAGAGGAGCATGTAATTATTACTACTGCATCACTAGCACACTGTACTGCTGCTTACATCGGACATTTATGATTAAATAACATACTGTGAGAAGCTGATTTCCACTCATCTTTGCTAGAAGACAAAACTGTTAGTAGCAATGCACAGCAAAATGGGCTTGCTTAGCCCTTAACTGAATATGGCACAGGGGCACATCGTTGACATCATGTCAGGACAGAGGAGAAATACACCCCCGCTCAGCTACAGTATCTCTGGTGGGGGGCTGAACTAGCCTGCCTGCAAATAAAAGGCAGAGCTTTAACTGCTGATGAATGCAAAGGTCCCTGGGGCTGATTGGCACCTTAAGGTTTATGTGGAACCAGAGCAGTGACAACGTGTTCCTTTAAAACAAGATTGCAAACCCCCTGCTACACGTTCGTTGTGGTACAGCGAGTTTCTCCTCTGAGCTCCTTTCCCTTGTTAAAACATATTTTAGTAACACAAGAAAACTGAACATTTAATATTACTAAACAGCAAATAAAAGGGAAAGCAAGACAGTTCCTACTCTTACAAAATACCAACTTGGTGGAACAAGACAACGTGCACTAAGAACACCTTTGTTTGCAAAGTCACATTTGTTCATTACTGCCAGGAAGCTTTCTAGGCAAACACATTCATAGCTGTGTCATTCATGCTGATTCTTCAACTGGCTTCAACTTTTATCTTCCAACTGCATGCACCCCCAGCTCACTCCAGCAGTGAATCCTTGCTCTCACAACCCTACCACCCCCCCAAAACAGCATCAGAAGGACGTGTGCTACTGTGAGGCTGCCATTTCAGCTTTAAGCTTTAAATGTAGATGGAAGCCATGGCGCTAGAAGCGCTCAAACGCAGCGTCACGGCATGAAATAAGCCAGTCAATGATTTCCCTATTTGCATGTTACACTACAACTGAGATACAAATCCACCCTACACTCCCAAGTATCATTTCACCACACTTCTGATCTTCCTACTTACCTCTAGAGAAATTTTGCCAAACCAAGCAAAGAATGAGCTATACACAGATCGGACGTACCCAGGAATGTTCCTGATGAGGACGAAAGCTAAAATCTTTTATAAAAAGGTAAAAACAAAAAAAAAGTGACTGTGGATGACAGGCAGATCACACACACACACACACACACACACAGAAGGTCTATTCATTTTCACTGTTTAAATTTAAGTGCACCATGCGTTAGATTTTCTTTATATACCAAATAAAAATCCATGCACTTTAGACTTAAAAGTAGGTCTTAAACCTGCAAATCTCTTGCACATATTCTTATAGCATAGCAAATCACTTTTGCATCCTCAGTAGAATCACAGACTTGATGTTGATGGATGTATTACTGTACCTTTACTAGACGTGGCCACAAAAAATGTTATTAGACTACGATGAAGGTGGCCACAAATCTGAGTTAACCCTCATTTTTTAAAGAGAGAGTGGTGAGATGGACAAATTAATACTAAAAAATTAAGTGGCACGTGCTGCCCCTTGTGAAACAGCACAGAATGAGAGCCGGGGTACAGTGGTGCAGCAGGAACAGTAAGAAGAAAAGCTCAATTTAAGAGAGCCACATGCATGCCGCTGTGGCCCACCTCTTCTCTGCCTGCAGGGTCCCCTAGTTGCTTCCTACACTAACACCTCCCAAACACTCCTGCTTCCCTACAGCTTGCTGCTTCTCTGCTGCTATGCAATCAGTCAAAGTTGGGTTTGGACTTGGTGCATGTGAAACCCACACCAAGGACACCAAGGTTAATCTAACGCACACCACAGTATGCGACCTCAGTGTGTAGAGGCAACGACAAACACTGTGCAATGTAGTTCCATCCTTGTTCACTTTCAGACATAAGAATGAAACTCAGTATCTGACACTCCATGCTAAAAAAACCTCAATAGTTAAAAAAAATATTTAGAACAGCCCAAATAAGAACAGACTAGATACTATTATGGTTAGGAAAAGGACTATAATTATAATTACCTGCACCACAGAAACAGAAGGATGTAGTTCATTGCACTCTGTCTTGTTTTTACAGCTACTTGCCCAAATAGAGTAGGTCTGAAAGATATAAAAATCAGTCTGTGTAGCAACTACATGGAACATTAAAAATGGAAACAAGAGGTAAGCTATTCTGATGTGCTGGGCTGTGCATAAAAACACAGCTGAAGCATCTCCAGATCAAGACTTGTTGCTTTAAATCAACGTAATTTCCAAACAAGAACTTCAGAAAAGGTCTTTAGAGATTTGCAAACCCAGTTATACTTGGTACGTACCAAAAAGGATACAATTGAAATAAATAATAAAACATTTGACACTCTGCTGGAGAAAAGAGGATCTCCTTTTCCTTCTGAGATCATCTGACGTTTCTGCAATGCCAGATAAATAAAAGCAAACAGCATCCCATGAAAAACCACCTGGAAAAGACAAACAGAACACAATGAGTATTTCATGGGTTTTACCAGTACTTCAGGTACAAACTCCTAGTAGAAATGCTACAGGATAAACTATTGCAACACCAAAGCTTAGGTGTCAAAAGGTCTTTTCCCAGATTTACTGAAGCAAACAAAAATAGGGTTTTCTACACTAGGTTGTCATAAGCTGCGTTTTAGTCAACTCAAAAACTACAAAGCACTCTTACTAATGCTTCACAGAGCTTTAAAGACATGACAATGACATTTCAAGAAGCTTTCAAGTACCTCCTATCCCCTCTGCAATCTATGCCAGCACTGAAAAGGCCTTTCTCTGGGGAATAAAGACAAGAGTTGCTGGCCTTCTCCCAAGTTGGCAGGTGAAGACATTCCAGAAGCGCTACAAGTGCTTCCCTCTCTCACAAGCACAGTTCTTCAACAGAGAGTTTTATGATCTGATGCCAAGTTCTCATTAGCAACACGATGCTGCTCTGGGCCCATGTGGTACTTGTCTTCTGTGTTTATTTTGGGACTTGGTCTTCAGCAGCGTCACAGGACACCCAGTGTTCACAGACAACAAAGCTCCAAGTTTGAATGTCACAACACAGTGTGTGCTGCTGACAGGAGCAGCCCAGGACCTGGCAGCTGCCTGCTCTGCAGGTCTCAGTGACTGCAGGCTGCCAGAGGGAGATGGGTGCAAGCGAGCCCCTTAAGGACAAGGTTAGCAGATAAACGCTCCCATCTTAGAAACTCCATTTACCAGAAAAAAATACCAGTGTCTCCCTGTTCTATGCCCCCACAACACAGGGCCAGGAACTGGAAGGAAAGCATGTTCCCACTGGAAAGCCATTTAAAACACATTCAAGAGTAGTTTCATTTGGGCATCAAGACTCTTTTAAAAGTGTTCTAAAGGTGACCTTAAAAGAAATACATCCTTAATTGAGGCAACTTTCAAAAAACACTACGAAGAAAGCCACATCAATAATTCACCTTGCATTTTAATAGCCTGAAGTGCTACAGGTGGTAAATTTTCACAACAAAATTTTTGAGAAAAGACAAATCTAGATAATTTTATTAATGTCTTTTTTAAAAGTAAACTGAGCAGGATGCAGCAGCAAAAAAATCAACATCCATCTTTTATGAAAGCTTTGACAGACACTTGCAGAAGTGAGGTGGGTGCACCTTAGTCTTCTATTAAACCATACACTGGGACAAACTCCCACTTTCTACAGAGGAAAAGAAACCAAACCTCTGTCCCCCCCAGATTAAACAAAATCCTCTCAAGACCCCAGAATAAATGTGTGCAAATGTTACATACGTAGCGATCCAACTTCCACCTAAACCACCATTCATAGACATTCCCATTCAGTTCAAAACACTTTGACAGTGGCCAAAAGGAAAAGATCTTCTCAAATGAGCCCTGTAAAAAATACACATGGCAAAAGCATTAACATCAGTATCAACCATATTTACTACATTTCAGTCAATGTGCTGCCTCTTAATATTATCACATCCCTCCTTCACCAGCTAGGTGGCATTACCAAAGTAAAAGGCTCCCTTAGAAGGCATTTGTCCTCACAAAAGAAAAAAAAAAAAAAAAAGAAAAGGCAAAAGTAGAAATACTTGTTCAGATGAGAGAGGGTTACAGTTTTACTTCCCATAAAAGTACTGCCACACCTTCCCTGTTGTGCTGCAGGCTTAAAGGGAGAGATCTGCTGATGCTGATGTGTTGGGGTAATGAATGCATACTATACAGAAGACTACAGTTCAACAGACTTAAAACCAATGAAGGATGAAAACCACTGAGCCTCCCCTGTAAAATCCAGAAGCAACAATATCTGCCCTTATTTCTGTCAGCTATGCTTGCAGCATGCAGGAAGTTGCTAATGCAGCATCAGAACCAGTCTTTTGACAAAGTATCAAAGCCAAGGCCAGGTCTCTAAGAGACATTGATCTTTACATCACCACATCACCACACGTACCGCCATACGCTAGCAAAAACAAGTGACTTTAAGTACATCAAAAAACCGCACCCCAAAACCAAAGCACAGACCTTTGTCTTTACTCAGTGTGCTGCAGTATACTGAAAACATGTCAAGCATTACCAAGAAATGTGTAAGATCCTGAATTATGTTTTTCCCAGCATCCACACCAATTCAAGTATAAAAAGAAACTGAAAGGTTCCTTTGGGTGTTTTTCTTCTGGGTTTATGATATGGGAGTAAATATACAAGTTATGAGCACACTAAAACGCAGAGGTAGCTAACATACCCTTAGGTTGTTAAGGATAATAACAGTCAACATTTACAAACCTGAGAATATGAGAGAAAATATATACATGTCAGTAAGCAAATCAGTTTCAGCAGTAAACCAAAGTGCCATAAGCAGTTCCCTGGGGAAGAAATCAGAGAGTAAGCATATGGTTATCAATTCTTCAATAGGAAAAACCCAGGACACATTAAATAATAATTGCCAATTACTTAGTGTAGCTATTCTTAGTAATACATACATTAATGGATAAGTGTTCAAATATTGCCAGCAATATTTTATCCCTATCTACATTTACATACAAAATTTTACTTTAAGCAATTGAAATAAACATTCCCAATTAACAACCTATTAATCGTAACTTCAGCCTCATGTCTAAAAGAGGGACAACATATGTATAGAAAAGATGAGAATTTAGGTGTTCCAACAGAAGCTCTGTTTCAAAGCCCCTGCTTTCCCAAGCACTCTGCACAGGCAGTCCTTAGTCTAGTGAATGCAAACAAATAAATAAAGCAAAATGCCCAACATCATTTGTTGTGTGAAATATTAAACTTTGAGGCACCAGCTGTACTGCAAAGCTCATCTGCAGGTCGTGAAAGACAAATATCCTGTTAAGGCAAGTCTGAGAGACTGCTCCTCAAACCTGTGGACTGATACTAATCTCTACCCAAGCCTCTCAGCATTGCAACACTCGCCAAACAAATTGGCAGCTGTAAACAGGGAGATAAACAAGTGAAAGTTATCACTGAAACGTTTTCTAGTTTCACAGTACATGATTGCTCTGAAGTACACAATAGTCATTTCTGTTATCTGGAAAAGAAGTGCCTGTGTAGAAAAAAAAAAGTATTGGAGCTATTTGCCTTTGAGATAGCTTGTAAAAAAACACTGTATTTTTTCAGCATCTATTCCTACCATGCATTTGGTGTATTCCATTGTCATACCTGTAGAATATACAACTTCAATATTACTCCATCAGTAGGGAAGGAGGATCTAAGACTTTTAAGGTTTTAATTCTAATTTAGGTAAATTAAGTAATAAGCACTTACCACATGATGACAGCTGTTCAGTGAACAGCAATGCGTAAAGTAAACTGGGATTTCACTTGAGTTTTCATTTAAAATACCCACATCACAAGACATACTTCTGATAGTTCACTTAATCTAAGATACTAAAATAACAATCCCCAAGTTCTTCTTTGGGAGGATATAGCAGGATCAGAGCTCAGGATGGATGAGACATGTCAGCAGGCTAAATGCTGACTGTTTGTGCCGTACCCGTTACCATACTACAGCAACAGTCTCAGCGTACATGGAGTACCCTCTGCTTTCAGCTTGTATTCAGCAGCATCACAGCTCTTTATAAAACGCATTTCTGATGGCTAAAGTCTATTAAAAAGTATTCTGACTGTAACCACAGACAGACTTGAAAAATGTAACAGCTGGTATCTCAACTAGCAGATTATTCATCTATTTCTGTGAGCCATATTTCTGTGAACAGCTGTTTAACATACTCTGCCTATGTTAAGGCCAGGTTGAGATCTAGTAACAATATAATTTCCTGTATGGCTATCATTTGTAGTAACATGCCAATGCTTTATACCACAAGGGGGGGAACCTTACCATTTGCTTTCTTCTGTACGATCTGAGGCCATATAGCTAAGGTGGCATAAATGATCATAAACCAGACAGTGACTAATGGCACAAAGTAGTAGAACTGGTAAGGTCGGTCCATCACTATGCACAGTACCACAACCAAGAAATTGAGACGGAATAAAACCTGGAAGGAATCAGAAGGAGGAAGACAGATGATATATAAACTAGGAGGCACAGATAAGAGAGACAGGGGACAAGTTTGTTCAGCACTATACAAAAATATCTATCTATTATACATCTCACGTTCTGATTCTGTTTCAGTTGAAACAGGGATAAGGATCTCAGGGAACATCAATAATGCCATGTAAGACTGCAGGCTGGTTATGTATTACTGGAGCTGCCTATGCTGGCCTACTTGGGAAGAGATAGCAATGAAAACAGTGTAAAATAGGACTGACTCCAGGCTGGGGACTGAGTATTCCAGCTGCTGGACACTGTAAATGCCTCTCTGCTTCCAGTCCCATTGCACCTGGGCTAGCTCAGTTAAAGCCAGGGTCATGTCACTGGCAGCGCTGCAGTTAGGCTGCTGAATCCATGTAATAAGCACGATGATCTGAGTTACCTGACAATATAATGTGTAACAGGAATTAAAGAGTCATTTTTAAACTGGTACAGCACACACTGCAAAACCTGGGAGAGAAACCACAAGAACAGGCACGTTCTCCAGTACTGGTACGGTGTGAAAATTTGTTTTCTTTGTTAACAAAGGCAGGCTCCAATACACTGCTTTTGGAAAAGAAGACAACGTATAGGATCAATAGAGCTGACTGGAAAATACTTGTCTTCTCCCTATTTTGCATTTTGATCTGAAAACTCAAAGCCATAACTGAAAAACCTTTTGGACCAAGAAAAACACCAGTGTTTACATTTAAAAAACGCCAACCAACCAAACACCAAAACCCTGTGTATTTTTCAAAGGAAGCTGATACATATGATAATGTTAGTGAAATTTTCATCTGTTTATAAAGAAAAACAGTACAGGGCTTTGGTATTTCTGACCATACCATATATATCCAATGGGTACATATGAAATGGACATCAAATGGATATACTGTTAAACAGAAGTAACAGTCATAACAAAAAACACCCCGACAACAAACAACCCAAACTCGGTTAAGAATGAAAGAAAAAGTAACGTACAGTACTTGGCGATACTTTCCTGTGTCTTGAAAGAGGTGACAAATACTGTAGTGATGCTTGTTTATGTGTTAGTAACCTGCTTCAATCCAAAACAGCTACTTAACAGCAACTTGAAGTTTCTTTAATAAATCCAGAACATCACTCAGCTGAAGTACAGAAAGATGCCACAAGTGCTTCGGGACACTATTAATGGCCCCAACTAACCAACCAAGAAGTTTGTCATTTCAAGTGAGGAGAAAAGCCCAAAATGCATACCATAATAACAAGCTTTCACAATTTCAGCAAGTGGCTTCACCAAACATTTATCTACTTGTATAAAAAAAACTAATGGAAGCATATGAATAAAGAACCCCAACCTCATGGGAAACTATCAACATGGAGCAGACTGATGTTGTAAGAACAAGGTAAGAGAAGCAAAATGTGGTCTCTCCAATGGCTAATTTGGGAAAACCACATTATTTTTTTTTTTTGCCAAGAGGGGACAACAGATGAGATCGTTCACACCACCTATCTATTCTCAACATAGATAGGTGGAGAGAAGCTATTCCAGAGGGTGATTCAGAACATCACAGCTAGCCACATAAATCTCTTACTCACCACTAACTACAGAATAAATCTCAAAGTTTTAGCAAATAAATTTATTGTGAATAACTAATGGCACTGCTGTTACTGCCAGCCAGTCTGCTTGGATCGTTACCTATCCATCACTATATACTGTAAATTGCTACTGCAATGAAAACCCCATCGCTACGTATTGGGAAATTACTTTGTCTTAATATTTTAAAGGCTACATACTTACTTTTTTTATACTGCAAGTGTCATTTACACATGGTATGTTTGTATTAGACAAACATTACTGATTCAACAGGTCAGATTACATAGAAACAATAACCATTTTTCATGTGCAAACCTTGGTTTAATAATCTCCTATCACATTATTTAGGGAGTACGTATCTATTACGGGTATTTTGTTATGTGAATAGATTTATTTATAAGAATGGTGAGTAGATATTCTTACCTGACACACTCTGTATACACCGAAGTCCCCTTTTATCCAAAAATATGAGAAGTGTCCATAACCTGTTTGGAACAGATATGCAGCAACCAGAACTCGAATGTGCATGTACACAGGCAAAAACTGTTGAGAAAAAATGAAGTACCTTTTGTAAATGGCCACATATATGCTTTTGAATTTCCTTTCCTCCCCCATTTTATGTTTTTTATACATTGCAGTAAATCAGGTTTAACTAAGAAAAGAAACATGCTGCATTTCCCTGTTTCTTCCTGAGCTCTTTGGTAACCCTAACCTCTCAGACATTAAAATGTTTCTGCTATTTATTACTCTTCACTTCGATATTCTATAAGAAAGGACCTCCAAAAGCTCCTCTTCAACACTTCCAAGCTCTGAACATAAAAATGATGTTTGGCTACAATTTAAAAATAAATTATCATAACATTCCACAGGTGTATTTTTTCATTGGCTAAGTAATGGCACAAAATGCTCTAAGCAATGAAATGTATATTTAAATAGAGAGAAAAACGAATTCTGTTAACACCTTTAACAGGAACAACAGCGTAAGTTACTATGTTAAGCCCTAATACACATTTGCACTACTTTTCTTTTGAAGTAATGTACCCAAATTGCATTCCCACTTACAAAAAAATTCTGATCACTTACAGTGCTTGCTCCAGAGATATGATAAATCAAAATAACAAGTTGCATCCAGCCCTTCCATTCATCAGTCTGTTCTCTATTTAACACTTTAGTCTAATGCAAAACAAAAGAAGAGTGTTGCTATTCCAAAAAGTACAACGAACATCTACAAAATGAGGAGAAAAAGTTCAAAACAATAAACCATTTTATGGGTACATAGGTCTCAATTGTCAAAGACTTTTGTCTAGTGGACACAGGTCTACCAGATTTTACTGTGCTTTATGCTGCCTTGTATCTGAGGTATCCCCATGCCATGTCTGACTGCCAAAGGCTAAAAGCATTCAAAGCCATATGCTTTCAAAAAGCTTTTGCATCTAACATCATGCAAATGTTATATTAGTTGTGAATGCATTTTTTTGCAGATGAGTTATACTGCCTTTGAAAATACAATTTTTAATATTCAGCAATTAGTTATTTACACTCCCACTGGGAAACAACATTGTAAGTAGGATGTCATTACCTCTTTTGTATTTTCGGTATAAAACACCCCCAAAACCAAGATATAGACGATTGGTATGAAGAAAGATGAATGTGTATAAAACTTATTTTCCTTCATGAAAAGATTTGCTCTGTCGCACAGATAAAAATAGGTCATGATTAGACCAAGTTTGCAGAAGGAGTGTAGGAGCATCTCCAAAGTAGAAATGTTAGGAGCGCTGATGTCAGGCTTCTTCTCTTCTCCACTTTCCAAATCAGTGCATTTGTTCTTCCGGAAATTATTCCGATGAATTACATTGATAATTAAATATCCAATAATGGACAAAGTAAAGAAACAGAAAGCTAACTTCTGTATTAGGGTGAGAGGAGGCTGAGGTTGGCAGCAGGAGCCATCAATGGGCTTCATGATCTTATTGCAGTAGACATTCATAAGAATCATCGCATTCTGTCAAAGTGTCAAAAGAAACAGACAGTTTTATCAATTTTCAATAAAAAAAGCTTATGTTCTCATTGCAAAAAATTTTCTTCTAGATCCCACACTGACATAAACAATACGCAATTCTCCCTTAGCACTATGCAGATAAAATTTCACAGTACCCCCATATACCTAGTTGCATTCCACAGTACAGTCTGAACTTCTCTTCTGAACAGGAAACCCTTCAGCTTCTTCAAGTGAGCAGAAAGAGCTAATCCTAATCCTGAGAACAGAAAGATTCTCTCTGCTGCTGGTAAAAGGAGCTATAAAGAGCTGAATGAACCATAAATGAAAAATAGCTCACCAACTGGGGTCTTAAAGGGGCACAGTAATGAATGTCTCTAAAGCATGACAGTGAGACTGAAACCTGCAGTGGGGTGATAGTTCAGCCAGTGGCATTTGAGAGCAACTGAAACCTGCACAGGAGTGGAGCTACAAGTGACACGGCGGGAGAACTCAGTCACAAGAAGGGCACGCTGATAAAGCACAGGGGGGCTCACTGCATACATATACACACCCCTACATGCACATATATATGTTTGTGTGTGTATGTGTAGGTAAAAATAAAATAAGAAATAAAGTCAGTGGCACTCCATGCCACCAGAAAGGTGTATATTATGTGTTTCCCTATCCTTTTCATACTCCCTGCTAAAAAAAAAAAATTACATGGGCACATAAAGGAACATCTAAGATTTATTTCTTAGTGCTGCCTGACAAATCATTATCACTCCAATTCATGCAGATGAAGGCACAAAGTTTGCACTCAGGATCTAAAAGATCTAGTGGATTAACAGCTATTTTAAAATAGCTACGCACTAATGTGTTTACTGTGATGGTTTTTAAATAGCCTATATGCTGGCTGCCCTCCCACCTATTGAGAACATCTGAACAAATTTTCCTGAAGAAAGTTTGGCCTCATCCCATACACATTGTCTGACACTTCAGAATGTTCACGTAAAATCTTTTTTTATTATTAGGACTTTCTAATGTTGACCAACGACAAAAGCACTTACTGTATCTCGACTTGATTCAGGGAGATGCAGGCCATCTGCAGACTTCATGATAGTTTCTTGTGCTATCAGTTTTGACACACTGAAGACTTTAACTTTAGCTTTGGAATTTCGGGAGCTGCTGTTCAGAATACGAACAGCTGCTTCATTGTAAGCATCTATTTTCTCATTAGTTATCATTTTCCGACTTTCACTCAGAATATCTTCATAAACAGGGTCTAGATGTTAAAGGACAAAGAACAGACCTGTTAATCTTCTATTTGACTAATTCTTAGCTCAAGTCATGCAGGCTACTTCCATTTAGGGAGTCACAATTCTTTAGGGATATGGAAAAAAAGGAACAGTGAGGAATGAGTGACTGTTACAGTAACTAGAGTAGCAATGAGAGTTGTTTAGGGTGAAATGTTCTTAACACCATTCCCTAAGTCATGCATATGCACTTAGAGATTAGAAAGCTTTTAGCCAGACATGAATGCCTGCTTAATTTTCCCAAACCCATGAAAAGCGCATAGTGCTGGAATGCTGAGCTGCTTAAGCTTTCTCTCAGTAATGGAATCCCCCAAGGAAAGACTCCAAAGCCAAGAGGACAGAAGGCAGGCAGCAGAACAGACACATGGCAAAAAATAATCTCTCATACCCTCTAGGTACTGCAGAAGAAAATGGCTTCTCATTTCTCTAAGTTATAGTCCATAAGCATATACCACCTGCTCCTGTTGATTCCAGTTTAAGTGATGGCAGAATTTCATTTTTTCAGAGGAATGAAACAGCACTTAATTGCCTGCAGGCTTCAGAAATTATGTCTATTCATTCCAGACACACACAGAGGATGCCCTTGTTGAACCTCTCCTATTATTTATGTAATCTGAAAATTTAATTGAACACAAACACAGGAATGCAGCTGGTTTATTCACTTGTGGTCTTATCTCCCAGGAGGCACGTATGGAGCACAGCACGGAGAGAACAGACCTGGCATACTGAACCTGAAAGTAAGCTAACAAAGAACTAAGAGTTCACAAGGCAAAAGGTTTTCCTGAGAGCACTTCAAAATCACAAATTTAGGTAACAGCTAGTTAGGTACCAGGCAGTTAAGACTGGAAAATAGGCCAGATTGGAATTCAACCAACACCCTTTTTACTCTGCAAGCAAGCAGTGCAGACCAAGTTTTCCATATCCTACACAATAATGATTCAACAGACAGTGACAGTAGAAATTGTTACCTCCTATTTGTTACTTTACCTTGTAAGACCCAGTAAACATCACTACTTTTTGCTAATTTTTCCAGAAGAGGTGCAATTGAGGTGATATTGATTTTATATTGTGTGAGGGCTTCGTTGCTGCCATTGTGAATCTTGATAGACCACTGGAGAAAAAAAGACAGTTATTCAGAATCTCTGTGTCTAAGGACTCTTAATTAACTGATTCCATTGCTCTGTTAGCAGCTGGTTTTCATTATTTCTATAAAGCTAGATTATTTCTTTAGTCTTCACCTTCCCAGTGCTAAAAAACTGCTTGTGGACAACCCACTGTCTAGACAGACAAATGAATTCAAACAGACCATTTAAATTCAGAATATATAATATTAAAGTATGTTTGATATTTCAGAAATTAAACAATGCAAGGCATTTTAATTAAAAGCCTCTTGACTTTGAACAATTATGAAGTAGCAAAGCCAGTCACCTTATATAAAAATCATGGCCAATTTGGTAGATTTTACTCTAGGAAAACTGACCACAACAAGAGAGGCATGCAAGCAAAATCTGGCAAAGAAAAAAATAATGCTGATTTAATCTTCTATATGAAGTGATTGGAACAATGCTACATCCACCCCAACAATTTCTCCTAACTTCTGAAAACAATCTCCCACGCTACAGGAAAAGCAGATTTAGCATTATTTAGAAGTTTTACTATATCTATACTTATTTGGTCAAAATCTGTAAAAACAATAAAAAAATAAATTAGCCTGAATGCAGTGATCTCTCTAGTTATTTCTAAATACTCACATAAATTTCTTTATGTAAGCCAAGTACACAGATTAATCCACTTCCTGAGAATATTATCAAATATAAACGAATACTTCATGAAACCAAGTAAGCTGCTGTGAGAACTTACACTCTGGAAAAAAAGCAGTTTCTCCCATTAGCTAAACCTTTAGATACTATAGGTATTTCATGATTAAAGAGACATTTTAAGAAACATATTCTGTTCAAGAGGAAGTCAGGAACTAAGAAGCAGAGCACTGCTGTGACATTCTCAGAGAATCTCCTTTTCCCAGAATAAGCTACTGAGTCTTTTTCACTAGCTGGATCTTCTCCATCTTATAAGACCTCACTTCTATTTATAAATTGTTGTGGAGTTGACATCTTAAGACAGATATGTCCAAAGCAAAGTAGCATGACTAAATGGAGAGCTAAATTACAGGTAAGTTTCAAAATGCTGACAAGCCCAAGGGCACACACCAGTTTAATCTAGTAGCAGGTTACCACACTGGTGCTAGCCATGGTAATATTGCTTATGCATCAGATTTCTGAAGCACTTTCTTTTTCTGCAAATCCCTTAAAATAAGGGATGTTTATCTTTGGCCAGCTCTAGATATCATTATTAATGGTTGGGTATTATAAAGAGGACAGCATCACACACATATTGTTGGTTCATGTCTCCTCCTGTTCATAAAGGACAAAAGGCTATTAATGTGTGTTAAAGTTAATGTGTGTGTGTGTGTGTGTGTGTGTGTGTGTGTGTGTGTGTGTGTAAAAGGAATTAATTAGCTAAGAGTCCTGTAGTTTTGCAACCTGACCTTCTGCACACCAGAACAGTACACACATATAATATCATAGAATCATAGAATGGCATGGGTTGGAAGGGACCCCAAGGATCATAGAGCTCCAACCCCCCTGCCACAGGCAGGGCCACCAACCTCCAGGCCTGGATCTACACAAGGTTGCCCAGGGCCCCATCCAACCCGGCCCTGAACACTTCCAGGGACGGGGCATCCACTACTTCTCTGGGCAGCCTGTTTCATATTCTGTGTGAAATACAATGACTCACGCTATTAAGACACGCTAGATTCTCAGACTGAAAAGAGATATTACAGGCTAAGATTCCTAAAGCTCAGGTATTTACATGGATTCTAGGGAGGAAGAGAATTTGCATGGTTCACTTGTAAGGAAAAAGAGAATTTCTAATCTCTCAGGAAACATGAGGGGGTCTGCATACACATATGATCACCCCCTAAAATGGGGAGAATTCACTACAGACTGGCATGACCAGGAGCTTCCAGACTGTTAGAATGCTTGAGCAGTCTCTAAACCAAACTACTTTCAAAGGACTTTATTTAAAATATAACACATTTATCCCCCTCTACACTTGAGCTGATATGAATTTATAATAGCTAATTGCTTTCAAATTCCAGTTCCAAAATATCTGGAAGTAAGGGACATCAAACGTGGAATTAACGAGATGAGCAGTGGTTTGACTCTTGATTCCCAGTACCAGCCACTACTGGAACAGTAGTGCGGCTCTTGAGCTCTTGGGGAGGCTGCCAAATTCCATCCCTGGAAGTTTTTTTTGGTTGACTTTTGTCCCATGTGACACAGGTATAACTAACTGCTCCTGCACTGTGGCAAACTGATGGGTTAGGCGGTATCTGCAGGTTCTTGTCAGCCCTGTTTTCTGTAAGGCTCATGGCAGTGGTAGAAACTTCAGTGGTATAAAATTCAAGAAATGCAATTTCTTTGGCTGTTGAATTATTTATGTAAAATTCAGGGCTTTGCCCATCTAACTCTAAAATAAATGTGTGCTCAAAAAGAGCATTTCAGATTGTGCCATGCTCAAAAGCAGTATTCTGTGACTGAAAAGAGTTTATAAAAAATGCATCTCAGTTTATTCACCTTTTAAAACGAACAATCTGCTTTAGCAAAGAAGCCACTTTATTAGCTAGTTCAAGCTAATCAGTGCTTATCAACCAGTACTGCTACCAACAAGCAAATACAGTGTATCTTACAGGTATTACAAAATATACCTGATATTTTAGAGCTGAGAGCGTGTTTTTTATTATCATCTGGGTTTAACAACTTCATAATGTAACCATCTTAAAGCGTAACATTCATCCTAATAGAACCTCCTTTTTACTCAAATGCCCCATATATGTGTAACTTACCGTTGCAGCTCCTGCTACAATTATATGAGGTTTTGCCACAGAACTCTAAGACACAAATTAAAAAGAGATTAGTTTTTAAATCTTCACAAATTATTATTATACTGAGCAGGTTAACTAAGATTCATATTTTAATTAACTGTGACAACTTGTCCATCAGCTAATGGTTAGAAAAGCACAGGCTGCAAGTATATTACAGAAAATATCAACTTATGATACACAAACTTTTCACATGACAGAATCTGCAGCAGTATAAAGCACAATAACACAATCATTATCAATTTAACATCAGAAGTTCTCTTTAAAAGCTATCTAAACATCTCCTCCTAAGGTCTAAGTAAACTGTAGATGATACTATTAAAGCATTTTTTCTGTCAGTGAGTCTCCACATTCTCAAATATCTGTTTGAGCTGTTGTGCTGCCTGAAGTGGCTGTAAACCCACTGCTAACACAGAGCAAGGACAATGGGCAGTCACTGCCCCAGCGGCTTGAAAATGATGTCTGGGACAAGGAATAGAATATGTGCTCAAACAGAGAGTACAAGGACACAAACACTGCTCATCACCTCTGTGTGAGTTTTGCCTTGGTAAAACAAGGGTTTAGCAGGTCCCAGTTTTTTGTAAAAACCACGGAAAAATGAATACAACTTCAGCTAACTTGATGGAAGGTGTTGTGCAAGAATGACAGATACAGTACCAAAACAATCACTGGGGAGCATTCCTAAACAACTCCAGGCTATTTAAAGGGTAACAAAGGGAGAAACAAGAAAAAATTAGTTGCCAATCTGTAAACATATTATGCTGAATAACATCACAACTTATAACTGAAATAAGTAAATGAATTAGTATGCAATTTGAGGGAAATATTGGGGAAAAAAATGAAGGCATTCTTGACTTTCCAAATTGCCTTTGTCCTTCAGTTTGGAACACTCATACATAAACATAAATTCATCAAATATAGATTATCTCAAGTTGGAAGGGATTGCTAAGGATCAAAACCTTTTGGCCACATAAAGGCAGAGCCATAGCAGACACAGAGGAAGAGACATGCCAAATCAGAGTAAAATCCTTTCCTCTCTTAATAGGATGAATCAACCTGCCCCTAGGAGTAGTGTTCTGTTTTGGTTTGGGGTTTCTGGTTCCAGTGAAGCCATCATTGGGAGACCAGGAGAAGCCCAGAAACATATACGTCAGCAAACACCCCCTTTCGCTATTTTGATGTCGAATTTCAGATCTCTGGTACATAACTGACTGAATATATGTGATATGCTGCATTTGCTGAACTACCACAGTTGTGTGTATCCAAAAAAAACCCAGGCAGTTACTGTATTTCCTGAAAATAAACAGGGTTTTAACACAAACCTCTGTCCAAGATTTGATACGTTGTCTCATAGAGCCATTAACTTCTGGATACCACAAGAAATCCTGCAACATAAATGCAGATTTACTCCTTCAGCGTAAAGACAAGCAGTAGCCTAATAAAAATTTGAAACCCACACCAACCAAACAAAAAACTCCATTAATTGACATTAACTAAACTGTGAAGGATCCCTACAAAGTAAGTGTGTGGCTGAATTGATTTCTAAACCTGCCCACTCTGCAGCTGCACCAGGGCTGCTTACAGCACAAATACAGAGCGAGATGGCACAGGCTTAAACGGCCAGGGGCTCACGCTGTAAAGTGCACAGGCAGGTACTGAAAACTCACTTGCAGACAAGTCAGCAAGTACACTGCTGCTTTGGTTTTCATGAACAGAGAATGAGCTGTCTCTAGGAGATAAACAAATACATGACTAGCAGAATGCCAGCACTGCTGACAGCTGTCATGGGAAGCAAAGAAAGCTATTGAGGACACCATTTCAACTGCCAGGGGAGAGGAGAACAGAGCCCTTCATAAAACCTACCCTCAAGGAGTTTGTTTGTTTGTTTTCTTTAAAAAAAAAAAATCCTCATCATAATCAACATTGTGGTCTATTTCTACATGCAAAAGCAGTGGCAGGAATACTTACTGGAATAGCACAAAAAGAAAAATTATATATGCCTTCACAGCCTATGCCCAAATCTAACAGGGAATACTCAAAGCCAAAGTCTCTCAAAGAATCTTATTCAAAATGTAATTCATTGAGACCTCTGATTTTTTTTTTAATCTATAAACAATGTCTAAATCTTCTTTTGACTTATACAGCATTTGTGGAAATGTGAAAAATCCAGCTCTGTCTGCAATTTGGATTAAATTGTATGAAATAATAATATGTATTATTATGGCTTGAAATTTAATGCCAGGTAAAAACTTACCACTTTAATTGAAGCAGATTTATCTTCAAAAGGGATATTTCCATGCTGTAAAAAAATACAAAGCAATAAAACAAAACACAAACTTTCAGAAAGAAAAAAATAATAAATTACATTCACATGTTAATTTGCTCTCACCCAAATGTTTATTTTCAGTAGAACAGATTTTTCTTGTATAAACCTGCCAATATACTCATGCAAAATATTTATGTTACTATCTTTATAAAACAAGCTACTTGTATAAGGGGTTATTTTTCCTGGAAGAAATCTATCCAACGAAGTCTGAAATACTTTCTGTTCAATACTTTCTGTTACAAAGGTATACAATATTTATTCAAATTTAGTCTCCCAAAATGAGAATAACTAACTTGTTTTCTTTCTTTTCTTACACTTCCTTTTCCCTAGACTTCCTTTTTATCTGCCCATCTTCTTTGCACAAAACAACCAAATCAGTTTTAATTAAAGAATAAAAGAAAATCTCAGACAGAAATGAAGTCTGAAATGCATTCTTAAATCTGCTGACTGATACTGTAAGAAATCAGACAGGAAGCAGTCAGCTACAGCATACACAATCCTTCTTTAAAGTACTACTAAATAAAATAACAGTTTCAATCCTGGCCCAAAAGAACAAGTGTGGTTCTCTTCCACAAACTGAGATCTTGATTTCATAAATACTTAACAAAAGCTGCTGCTCGACTCCCAAAACTACAGCACTCTATCATATCCTCACTTTTGGGCAGCAACTTTGACCTAGCCAAGAGACTAGGAAAAAAGGAGTTATTCAAACATCTTGTTTTGACAAGTCAAAGTGCTGGTTGCTGAAAAAGCTGCCGGGCTGCACTTCTAAATGACAGAAGTGTTAATTAATTGACAAATCTGAACCATGGTTCAAGGGGAAATATCTTTCTCTCACATATATACACAAATCCATAAAGGGATATGCCCAAGAAGCACAATACAGCAAAAGTAATGAATATTCAGTTCAACAAATGACACAGCTAAATCCTTTCTCACTGCTTCCACCCTGCAAGCTTCAGTCTCCATTCTTCACCTGACAAAATGCAAACAGCTCTTCAGCAGCAATCAGAAGGAAGGTAAGACCAGAAGCTATTTTTATTTTCAGCCTCAAGTTAGACCTGGAAATCTGTTGTTGCCCCAAGGACTTTTACGAAGAGATTAGATCAGCAATTTAACTGACATTTAAAATTACCAATTATAAGCCATGAATTACTACTGTTTAAAAACACACAAAGAAGCGATCATTTTCTCATCAAGAAGCCAAATATGAAGCTCGCTGTGGGACAAGAGAGCTTCATTAATTTATTCGTAGACTGTCACAAGCATTCTCTTGAGCTTCCTAGTTCACTTCTCAGATTCCCAATCATCTCATTAGGAAACAATTATCTTGGTCTAATCTTGTTCTTCTGCAAAAGACCTTTCTATGGATTTTCTTTCTGATGGCTAGGGCAGAAAACAGCATAATTTCTTGCTTTTTTGAAGTACAGAGAAGAGTTATGGGGTAAATTAGGAAGAAAGAAACAGAGCCATCATCAAAATACAATAAAACAGCTCACCTTATTTCCTTCTTCTCTGACTTGAGGATTTATGAGTTTTATAAATGAATAGAACAGCTGTCGAATTCTAGAATCTCCTAGAAACACAACATGTTTGTCTATGAGACAATTTTTTGCTTCACTGTAAAACAAAACAGCAACATTCATGTTACAGGAAATTTCTATTTTAGGAAAAAGTGTTTAGAAAATCTAGAAAGCAATATAGATACTTCTAAGCATTATATCCAGCTCTACAGAATGGTAAATCTTTTTTTAAACATGGTGAATTAATAAAAAGTTTAGTATAATTTGCATAGAAATGAAAAAGAACTCTCCTGCTAATGTGATCAGGTAAAAAAACAAGCAGGCTTTCCTAGTCTGTGGAGCTAACACACACAGTAGTTTCGATATGGTAATAAACAGCATAATTCTAAAAAATAAATATCTCTTATTAGTAGATGAAAAAAAGTGATTGCTACTTTTACTTGGGACCTTTTTTTTACTTGTGATTCTACACATAAGGTCAGCATTTTCCTTTTCAGCAATGTGAGATTGACATAAGAAGCTATGCATTCTCTTGCAGAACCTTGTGGCTCTCCACAGCAGGTATCAGTACCAATCTATCACCGACACTTATTTGTGTTTTTATATATGAATACAACTATGGTGAATGCTGTAGACACACAGATAATGCACAAGGAAAAGGCTACTTTCTGATAAAAGCTGCATATTTTTGAAAGCCTGGAAATCGAGCTATTGTGATAAAAGTGAAAAACAGACAACACTGCGATTACTCCAGCTGCAATCAAACAATGACTCTTCTTTCCAGGCAGATGAACAGAAGACATGAATTTCCTTACCTATTTTTATACTTATGCATCATACAACTGTGGGGTTGCCATACTTTTTCTCCAAGAAATCTCCCACTGGACAGAAGATACTCACATGTATCGCCACCTTTAAAATGTTACATTAAGATTAGAATTCAAACACATGAAAGTTAAAACACAACCTCATTGCTACTAAAAAATTATCTGACAATATTGATAACACAGGAATTGAAACAGTCAACAGCAGCAAACAAATTTAACTTATTGTAAAAACATCTTGCACAATTTCTGCAAATTGCCTTCACACTCATCACAGGCCATTTCTCTGTAAATCAGGCCTCTGTCCACAAGATGTTGTGACTGAGAATGATGTTTCCACCAAAAGATGTCAATCCACAATGCTACTATCCAGAATACACTAATATGAAATTAAAGAATCAATCTGTTAAATATAATAATCTTCCACATAGAATCACTATGCAGAACATCTTGTATAGAACATGAATCTCAACCAGATATTTGAATGAAAGTTTATTGCATCTCCTTCCTTAAGGCACAGCGGTCACCTTCAAGCAGGGGAAGTTACTTGCTGGGTTAATATGCAAAACAAAAAACATTTACAAGAGGATTTGCTGATCATTCTGAACTGCAGCTACCTTTTTTCTGTCGAGATGTTTTACCCTAATTAAGATTAATCACCTTACCGGTGATGATGTTTCAGGTCACTTTACTATATACAATAAATAAAATACCCCCTCAGAAATCGGTGTGGTTTATCTTCCCGCGACCCCACGTCACTTGGGCTGCCCATAACAGAATGCAACTGAACACGCAAGAGGAGCTGCCCTCCAACGTTTCTGGTATACTTGGCATTTCAGAACACTGACAGCCAGGGAAGTGGTGGTGAATGAAATGACAAGTACCTGTCCTAGCTTGTGCAGAAACAACATATCACACCCCATACTTCCCTCTCTGTGAAACCTTGAGTTCATTACACTCCAGAGAACTGCTCTTTTACTCTGCTGAAACTTGAACTAATTATAATGAATAGCTGACTTTCTTGCTGTTGGAAGCCACGTGTTATGAGAGGGACTGTCTGCTTCCATTCTCAGCAGAAAATCTAGAACTGCAAATTAGACGATGTGAACAGAAAGAGATGCAAGTAGTGTGAGGTCTGAAAGAATGAGAATTTACAAGGCACCCCTGATGTGACCAAGACCCAAGCTCAGAGTCCTCAATCATATTACAGCAAAGCTTTTAGGGAAAATAGAGCCATGGTATCACTTCTCTTGTGCTTAAACAAAGGCTTCCACATGACCACGGCCCAATCACTAGAAATAAAAAAAAAAGGGGAAAAAAAAGCATATGGGATAAAAAAAGGCTTTTTGTGTAAGGTTCTAATATGAAAACATATCCTAAGTTATGGTCCTAAGACCACAGTCAAAGCAAACTAATTCTCATATGCTGTGAATCAACATTGTTGGTGATGGTGGGTCTTTTTGGGTTGGACATAGGATAACTGAGAAAACTACTTAGTTCCGTAATTTGCTAATAGTGGGAAGAATGACTACAGTATCTATACTGAAATGGTTTTTCTATATATGTGCATTATAAACTGGCTTTATTATAACTGGCATTCTTTACTACTTATCTCTCAGTTTTGGGAGCTCTCTCTTGGTAAGGCAGATTTTGATGTATGTAAATGTGTTTAAAATAATATACAAATGGCAATAAGCTATTTTAATAATCATTAGTAGTCTATTAATTGCCCCAAGGTAGCTCAGGAATTCTCTCAAATTGACCAGTAGCCTCTCAAGCAAATCCTTGAGATACCACAAATCAAATTGACACTTCCTTCCCAATCACAACACACACACACTATCCTTGTCAAACTGATTAATTACTGCACAGCAGCAACGGGATGTGGCAAATGGCCAGATGCAGAGGGCTCCGTGCTTCTGAACATTTAAAACCGCTCTCATGAAAGTAAGCTGAGGCCACAGAGTTGCCAGAAAGCTAGTGTCTGTAACTCGCCTATCTTTCAACCAGAACAGGTCACTCCAGGTCAGCTGTATCATCTTTTTTTTTTTTTCTTCAAGTAAGAGCCTGTTTCATTATTCAGTACAGTGCCATTTCTCAACAGATTAAAGAAGAGATCTTCCAGAAGCAGTTTATCCATGACTTTCTGTTCCTTTTCCAACCACTGCTACTTACAAGACAGCTGCTGATCCTGCTGTCAAAGCTTCTGCAGAAGTAGCTCAGAACACAACAGATGACATGCAAAACTGAACCTTCACCTGTCTTTAAATATATTGGCATAGCTCAGATTTGCTGAATAGATATCTTCCAGTTGAAATCATAAATCCAAAATGACCGTACTTTCAGTTGTTCCTTAAAAAAACCCCAAACCTACTTCTATATTTTGGCCTTTAAGTAATATAATTTCCCTGATTCTCAAACATACACACTTATGTGAAGTGCCATTTCTATTAGCTGCATAAAAAAACTGTCAGTAATAATTAAAAAAAAAATCCAACTCATTGCTTGTGATTGGACTGTGAGAAAGGGTGACTCGGTCAGTCTAGCCTGGTATTTGGCCTTCAACTGAGCCATAAACTGATGCTCATGGATGAGTAAGAAGACAGCAAGTAAACATTATGTTCTTGTCCATTATTCTTCCAAGTATGTTCAGTCCAGGTACTCCCCAAGCTAGACATTGTTCCTGGACCTATTCTGTAGAAGCCTCCATAGATTTCCCTCCAACAAAACCATGCAGTCTTCTCTTCAATATTTTAGCACCCAGAGCATCCTTCTACAAAATGTTCCATATGCACAGCCATTGTTTGAAGAATGGCCTGTCTTTATTTTAAATATAGTTTCTACTGGATTTACTTGGCACTCCATAGTTCTTCCATAGGAAGAGACAGTTCACACTCATGTCTATCATGATTTGTAGACCACCATCAATCCTTCCTCAACCAAGTTTTAAAGACTGAAGAATGTTAGGTTACTAATTCTTCATAGGAGAGCACGTTCCATATTTTGAGCTCATGGCCCAATGGTAGCTCTGCGTAACACGGCACTCTCATCGTAATTACCTACAGATAAAGCAATCCTCCCTCCTGCAGCATGTTTACTGAACTAATATTCCAAACATCACATGCTGTATACATTTTCAGCATGGGGATAATCTTTTAGGACAAGGAGTTACGCCTTCTTCCCCAACTCCAGACACCAAGTATCTTACCATTTCCCCAAACAATATTAGAAAGCTCCTGAAATGCATTAGAGCTTTACTAATGCCTGATGTCCTTTCGTTAAATGTAACAGCACAAGTTTTGGTGGAGAAGATGAGGGAGGAGAATAAAGAAAGGCTGAAACAGTGGCTAAGAGAGTAAACAAAGTTACAGCAAGGCAGCACCTCCAGAAATGCCCAAGTTTTACTCAGGAGATGAAATACACTGCAGCCAAAGAACTCTCTTATTTTAATACATCACACCTTTTTCTTAACCATAAATGAGCTCTTAAAAGGAAAAAAAAAAAACAACCCAACAAAAAACCAACAATAACACCCCCCCTCCCCCCCCAACTAAACACCACCTGAGTAAAAGAAATCTGCATACCATTCTATATGGGAAACACAGACCATTCTTTTTAAGTTCTTCCTCTATTTTTAAGTTCTTCCTCTATGCTTTGCTTAAATTATCCTTCCAACCCATTATCTTTTATTTTTACCATAGGTTGCATTTAGATACACTATGGTATAGTTATACAAAGACTTCACTTTCTCTTATATTATGGTCATTATTCTAATTTATCATTCTCAAAATCTTCTTTCCATTGAAATTTTGAAATCTGTCTTTGTTCAGTGCCAGAAAAATCTTTCACAACACTTTCTATAAAAGGCATACTGCTTCAAAGAAATGGAAATGAAATTGTTCTCTATTATTCAAAATAAAAACGTCATTTTAAACACTATCCATTAGTGCTGATTTTAAGAATGCAAACTTTTAAATAAAAACTTATTTCCAAGAAAGTTTAGGACTCTACCTTTAAAATGAATTGAAAAGTACACAGCAGCAGCTTCACTGGATAGTATATAAACACTCCAATAAACCCTTCACAGAAGTTGTCCACAAGTTAAAGACAGTCCTCAATTTCTCTTAATTGACTGTTTTACACACAATGTAGGCAACCCCTAAATACGAACATGAATTTGACCTTAACAATCCCAGTCCAGCATTTCTCTTCCAGAGAGGTAGCTTTTACACATGCAAGTTTTACTGGGAAGTGGTGTGTTGCTCCTATCTATAGTATGTATGTGCATGATTGAGGCCAAAATTAGCTGAACCCTTTACATGTAAGACAAATCAGACAAAACAAAGGAAATCTAACTAAAGCCTCAGTCATCCAAAAGGTCCCAAAGGAAGCCAAGAGAAAATGAACCACTTCATAAAACATAAAACTTTATTTGATGACTTGTGAACTTATCAATAGTGCAATGGGAGAAGAAAAATTGATGGCAATCTACTTAACATGGGTTTCTAAATTGAGTAAGATAAACTACCAAAAAGTTAAAGCATCCAACTGCCTGCCACTCATTTGAAAAGGTACAAGTACAGGCACACTGCAAACACAGAATATCAATATATTAATGTTTTCACTCCTACTAAGGAATAGTAAGAAAAAAAGCTATGAAAGAAGCAGTCTTTATGTACCTTTATCACTCTCAGAATGTCTTCCAGAAAACCCGACCCCAGCTTTAAAAATAACTACTATCTGTCAAGGAGTCTTTGCACACAGAAAGATAGATCCACTGACATACTTCACACACGGCATTCTCTCACTGGTTATATACATTATTTGTGGCCTTCTCCCCCTGGCTGAACTGCCTAAGGGAAAAAACTGCAGTAGGACAAGGTAGAAGTCTCAACACTGTCAATGTGTTTCTGTGGTACAAGTTTGATTTTGTAAATAATAGAGGACATTAAATAACAGAGTATCAAAGTGAGACTTAACGTATCATTGTTCTTCAAGGCCAACCCTGGGCCCTGCCATTCTTTATATACTCTACAGGACACCTATACACCAGATTCTCATTTGTATCATCAGGCATGCCTAAATGGCATGTTTAATCTCATTTTCTCTTTTATTCAGGCAGTTGCTCTTTCAACTAATGCAAACTTTAGGTTATCAGTTTTCTTCAGACATTAAAGATCCAATTTGGCAGGGGGAGGAAAAACCCCACTCCTCCCACAAAACAAACGTTATCACTTTGTGTTCATATGCAGCTCCTTCTCATTTCCTCCACATTCCTGGATATGTATTTGTGAGACACAATATCCAGGAGGCTGGCTAATCCACTGTTAATTTTTTTTGTTTGCCCCACTGTGCCAGAACATACGTTCACGTGAGAGAGCTGGTCTTACCTGCTCTCCTCTTCCTGACAGCAGCTAATGACACATGTCCAAAGACAGAGTATAAAAGCATGTCAAACACAGAGCAATCCCTTCCCTGGCATGGCCAGGCCTTCATAGCCAAGCAACTTTGAGACAGACAGCCTGAGGAGTGTAGAATGTTTGCAGCCCCTCCTCATTCACATTCTGCAAATCAGGATAACCCTTTTCAGGGTATTGGTATAAAATCCTGGCAACGTATTTCAAAATGCCTTGTGCAGAAGAGAAAAATCACTTTATTCTCATAGTTTTTGATGTACTGCCTGATAATTTTATTTTCCAGTTGATGCTTTTTGTGTTATGACACAATCACAATGAATTTACCTTCCCCCAATAACTGTCAATATTTGAGACCATTACCAGATTACTAATTTTCTGTCCAGGCTACAGGATTTTAATCTATTTCACCACTGCTTGTACAGATGCTGTTTCATTCTACTGCCATCTGAGTTGCTCTTTACTACACATTTTCCAAGCTCTATTATATTACTACTAAGAGGGGATGACCAGCACCACTGACAGTAAGGTAACAGTTAGCTTTAGCTTTGTGACATCACAGTGAAATCATCTGTTTTTTCATTAATTGCCAAAAAAAAATCCTAATGTTTGCTGAATTTGAGATGTCCGGCATCATGGAAGGGTTGCAATAAGATTTCTCAAGCACCTCTGCTTGTATCTATCCTGAAAATATTTGTTACTTGCTATAAATGCCCCTCCCTCCTTTTTTAAACTATGTATGTCTTTGAATGTTACATGTTCAAAAGACACCATACTGGTAACTCTGGAGTCACTCACCCTATACCTCATCTTTTAAACAGTTACTGGAAAGCCTTTCTCTTACCCTGTAATAGAATCAAGAAATTAAAAGGCTTGGGCAAAGGCACTTGTTGAAAGCTTTGTGAAAATCCATACAGACCCTATCAACCTACACAGAGGCCCGCTGATTCTCCTAATTTGGTTATTTGCAATTCAACCCCCTCATTAACTCTCCCACCATATATGATTTTTATGCACCGTCCAGTTCCGTTGTAATCTGTTCGATATGAGCAGTCCCTATTTCCTTGGGCCAGTGTCACAAACACTCTTTAAGGCAGCATCACATCCTTCTGTCTAGTTTTGCGATTGATTTGGGCCTTAAGGAACGCAGCGCAACAGGCGAGTTCGGTTATTTCATGCTTGAGCTCCTCTAGAATTCAGAAAACACTTCCGTGTCTTGCAACTCAGTACTGTTCAGTTTATCAGACTGGCTGGCACATGAGACGGAGGGAGAATCTAGGGAAGAGTACCGATATTAAAGGCTCCCTATACTCCCTTTCCCATTTCCACAGTTAACCGCCCAGGTCTCGTCTTCCACAGACACTGGCAGCAAGTGTTAGAATACAACAACAGTAGTTGCCCTACAACAGAGGGCTGCAATGATCTCTCTATGGAACGACTTTTTGATTTATTCACAAAAGCATACTGCAATTCTTAGCATGAATGGGAAACAAGAAAATATTTCCTTTAGCAGTTACATTAGCATTTATGGATCATGCCATGATTCACAGCATTGGGGCCAAAACAACCTGAAAGAGGAGGAATCAGCAAGCATCCCATAACTGCCGTGCACCCGTGTGCAGCTCCATCACGTTTACAGCTGTGGCTTCCAGAACTTGGTTACTGGCTTGTCCAGAGCCACACCGCCACGAGAAACCAAACCACCCTTTATTTTGCTTCATCCACTGAAGAGGCCGGATTTTGTTGCATTTGAGGCAATAACTCTAACAGTAAAGGAACATATACCAGGTTTTATACCAATTACAGATTTTAATAACTAATTGCCAAGCAAGTGTCTTTAATCACTCTGTACTAAATCAAGTGCCCGAGAAGTCACCCTCTACCCCTGCACCTTCACCTGCAGCCGCACAGCCACTCCACACGCCGCCGGCAAGGCCCCAAGAGTTGGGCTGTGCTCCCTGCAAAAACCACGCATCTCCAGAGACCCTGCGGGTCGTGCACGACCGAGCCGCGGGGCCTCTCCCGGCCGGCGGGAAGCCTGCGGCGACCCCGAAGCCGGGCCCTGCAGGGCCCTACGGGCCGCGCCCCGTGACGAGGGCGCACGCCGGGTGTCCTCCGCCGCCGCTGTCCCCACACTCGCCTCCCGCAGCAGGCAGCGACCTGCCCCGCCGCGCTACGCTCCCCGCCACAGACAGCCGGAGCAGGGGTGCCCGCGTATCCCCAGTGGCCCCTCAGCCCCGCCGCGGCTGCTGCAAGCGAGAGCACCGCCGCTCTCCCTACGCGGCTGCGGTCCCCAGGCTCCGCCGGGGCTCCGCCTCCCGCTGCCCGACAGCCGCGGCCCCCCGCGGAGCACCCGCGGCCGCCCCCTCACCTCGGTAGCGGCGGGAGGCGGCGTGGCAGGCAGTGAGGAGCAGGACGGCGCCCAGCGCCAGCAGCTTGGCGCTCCTCACGCTGAAGTAGTAGTTGATCTCCCGCTTGCCCAGGGTGTAGGCCAGGGCCGCCATCTTGGCTCCTCCATGACAACAGTGTGCGATAGAGCGGGCGGGCGCAGCGGGGCAGCACTGGGTCCCCGCTGGCGGCGAAGGCAGACCCCGCCGCTGCCGGCTGCCACCGAACCCACCGCTCCGGCGGAGAGAAGCCCGACTCCCCGCTGCCGGGGCGGAGCCGCCGCCCTCCCCCTCCTCCTAGCGTCACCGCTTTCCCTCAGCCGCCAGCGGGCGGCCCCAGCGCTCACTTCCCCGCCCCACAGCGGGGCCCTACGGCACCCGTCAGGGTGCGGTGGATCCCTTTGGGCTGGGTCCGAGGTCCGCGGTCGAGAGGGTGGTGTCGAGGTGGGGCCCCTGCCAGTCCCCGGCGACTTGCTCCTCGCCGTTGGGTCGTGGGGGCTGCGCTGCGTGAAGGGGCAGAGTACCTGGGCGAGGTGCTGTACCTGAGCCGGTACGTGACAGCTGGCACAGCGGTGCGGGCTTTCTTCCAAGCAGTGCGATGTTTAAACGCGTGTCACGGCTCCCTTGGCGTGCGGATGGCCAGCCCGCGCTGGGAGACGTCGACTCCCGCGGAATGCAAACAGCGTGGAAGAAGCTCGACACACACGCAGAGATTCGCCTGGTTTTACAGGGGAGGAGGAAAGAACCTCTTCTTTCCTTGCGTGTTGCGGGTGAATGCTGAGTTCATGCAGGAGGCAGCGCCTCTTCCTGCCAGTTAAACTCGAGTCGCCCCTGGGAAGGAGAGGCGCTGGGCAGCGGGGCTGCGGGCCGAGGCCTCCCCCTCCCCTCGGCGCTGCGGGGCCTTCGCAGGGAGCGCCTTGCCACGACACGAAGCGACCGTGTGTCGGCCGTGCAACAAACGTACAGCTCGGGAAGGGTGTTAGCGAGCCTCTGCATAAAGACGGGGAGTAAGCGGGGAGCAGTCCAGCCTCTGGCTCCTAGTGAAGCGCTGCCATGCGCTTGGCAGATTCTGAAATGAAATCTCTTCATTCTCCCTCGGATCCAGCAGAACTCTTCCGACTGGCCAAAAAAAAAAGAAGAATGGGGAAAGCTGGGGGTTTTTCAGCTAGGTGGGTAAATAATTATCTGGATTTTGAAAACACACACAAAAGTCTGGGTTTAGATTCACCATCTTTCTGTTTCCTTGTCATCCAAACAACGCTATGCTGGACGGCAGCTCATGGAGTTCTGTTATCCATTTCGAAATATGTGAAAAAATAGTTGGAAGAAAGGAGTGAAATGCTTGAAACAAAACTGGGAAATTTACAGACTGCACACAAGTTCTTTTATTTTCAAACCCTATCTGAAATACAGAAGGACTTAAAGCACTGTGCACATGTATGTACAGGACTGGAGATCTAAATACTATTCTGATTTGCACTGTTACTAAATATTCAATGTCATTTCCACCTTATGTGTTTACTAGCTGCCAATTTGCAAACCGTTTTTTCCTCTTCATTTCAGTCTGTTAATTCATTCAGTTTGTGAGCAATGTTTAAAAAAAATAATAAAACCGCTTTACTATTTCAAAGTGCTCAGGTTTTTTATGTCATGGAGGGGAGAAGAAAGCCACTGGGTTAATTCCAAAGTGTACAGATTTGTAGTTAATGGGTTATTTTTTTCTTTGAAAACCTAACAAATCACCCAAAACAAACACACACACACACTTATAGTATTTTACCCCAGAAAATTTCCCATTCGTTTATTATTTTTGGTCATGCAGCATTCACAGAGCCAAGAACTCTTAAAGCCCTCTTACAGTTAACAAACCTTACTATGTGTTAAAATATTCCTGTTAGAGTTTTGCTTTCTTTGCCCTCATTTCACATATGTTCAAGTAACAGCTGGAAGCATTATACACTTTAGGAAGCAATTTAAACATTTATTAACAGCTTCTGTAGCTGAAGGTATTCACTGGAATATTTTTTGGTAGCTTTTTGCATTGTTACACATTAATGATTCCTAAGAGCCTTAGCAGTGTGTCTTTCCTGCAGTCATTAAGGGTCCCAGATACTGTTTTTCATTTGTTTTTATTACAGTTATTAATAAATAAGACTTTTCATCCATCCAAAACGTATTTACTTCAGCCTGTTTCATTCTGGAATATACCTGTGTTAAGCTTGCTGGCTGTGCTGCAAGGCTGCAAGGTGCATTTATGACTGAGCGTAGCTCCTCAGAACTTAACCCTAGTTCATGCTGCTGCTCTGCGTGGTGTAAATGCAAAAGGCACAGTGTTCAACTGGAGCTCCCGGAGTGTTGACTTGGCTTCTCAATTGGGATGGCTGCTATGCCTGAGCAGCTAAATTTCAATTTTTCTCCCAAAATTAATAAAAAAAGGAATTCAGCTCTCTACTGTGAGGTAGTCTCTGTAGGGACTTTATCTGATCTTAGATTAAATCAGCTTCTTCCTACGAAAGAAGAACAGAAATTAAGAAGGGATCAAACCAGCCATACTTTTATTTATAGATACCTGAGAAAATGACAACATCCAGAAAGAGTAACTCTGTCCCAAAGACTATGGGCTGCTTCAGGTCTGCTGCCTGCTGCTGGAAGTCCCTGGGCAGTCCTTATCTGCCCTGAAGCACCAACATTGGCCTCCAGTGATGCCTGGAAATCTGTTGTGTGGATTACATCTCTGCTATTTTAAGACTGTACGGATAGATGCACACTGATGCTGTTGCAGGCTAAATAATTAAGATGATCAACCTGTGTATACTAAATATGTATGTGGCTGTGAGAGAGGCATCTGCTTTTGCTTCATTGCTCCTCCACTTGAGGCATTGCTTAGGCATTTGACAAGAGAGGTCTCTCTCATTTCAGCCAGAAGCTTTTGGCTGAAGTTCCAGGAGTTAGGAAGTGGTTTGCATGTGTGTGGTGTTGCTTCTTACAGGTTTTTCAAAAGCTATTTGAATTTGGCATCGTTACATATACCTAAGTGATTCACACCAAAACCACTACGTATAAAAGGCCTGATGTAAACGGCTAATTAGGGATTACTAAATACCCCATGAACTATTCCTAGCTAGAAGCAGCTTTGTAATTTCCAATTATATGCCTACTTTATTTTCCTGTCTGCTGATAAACAGTGAGCTGGAAGTAAATCGTGAGTCTGCCAGCTCTTCTGATCAGTCAGACCTCAGGTTTTGGTGTTCACATGTTAAAGCTTGTTCATGTTGGCTTTCTGGTTGTTCTGCTGGAAGCATCAAAGGCCATTAGTGGGAGGGGAGCACCTGGAGCTACCAGGGAGAAGACCCAGTGAACAGAGAAGCAGTGCCTTTGAGAGGCAGAGAGGTGGCACTCCTGCATGCACGGGGTAATGGCTGTGAATATTAAAAGTGGAAAGGCACAGGAAAGATTTCACATTTCGATTCTCTACAGGTGTAGCCTTGGCTTAACTGAATTCAGTGTCTTCATAAGAGACTGTGGTGCTATGTATGGTCTCTAATGACAGAAGCTAAAGATATTACCATGGTTTCTGTCTGCGCTATTTCCCCTATGTGTCAATATAATGAAGCAATCAGAAAAGATCCATTAGGTTCATCTCATGTAACTCCACCCACTTTCAGCAGACCAATCCATTTTAAACTAATCATCTTTGTAGAACTGTAGTTCTCTGTAGAACTGGGGAGCAGGGCACGTTTACTCAGAATAAGGTGGACTAGGAATGGCAAAGCTCTTTTGAACTTAGATAATAAATTTAAATTGGACAGATGTAATTTACACGGGTGTAATTTAGGTGAGAGAATTCTTCCTTTACTGCCTCCTGACTTGGCAGGCTCAGGCTCAGTGTAAATGGAAGGAGAACTTTGTGCCATAGGTCAAACCTGGTATGCACATACGAGTTTGCTGATAAGCTTAGTTAACAGTAGATCTCCTTCTCTTGAGTTTCCTCATTTCAGCATTATAGCCACGTCTGCCTTCTGGAGTTAGATTACTTTCCTCAGTCAAAGGCACAAGGCAATCCCAAGGACTGTAAACAGATAAAGTGACTATTGAGGTTTGAAGTTAGTTATTGCAGAGAGCTGATATTTAAACATTCTCTGTCAGAGGACTACTAGGGCATTCTCACAGGATATTTTTCCTTTAAAGTTTTTATGTGCTTATAGGAATGAAATCAGCTTTTCACAAGTATATATAGCAAGGAAAATAGGCACCAGAGCTGGAAGAAAAATTACACTTTACCTCTAATCTGTAAGTTTCATAAGGAAAATATTCCTATGTTCATAAAGAACATGCTGCTTGTTATACACTAACTGAAATATTACCTACATTACCTTCTAGGTTAAGTGTTGAATAATTAATCAGTAGGATCTGCTGTACCCCAAACCATATCACAGTTTAATTTGTGCAGCATTGTCAGATTGCCCTGGCCATACTGTAATTCCAGAAATAAAGCTGTAGATCCAGCGGATTTCTGGGCAGAGTAATATTTTCAGTAGGGCAGCTTTTCCTTCAGCAGTTGTTGTGTACTTGCCAAATGATGGCATCAGACATTTTAATTGCAGACTTTTCAGCCTCATGATGGCAATCAATCTTTCTATAAGCATCAGGTTTCCATGCAGTGTGTGTATGCATGGTTGCTATCTATTGCAAACACTTGATTACATTAATGAAGAGGGAGTATGTAGAGAAGTTTTTTTCTCAGTGGACTTGTTCAGTCAAGCAGTGTACCCTGAGTACTGTCTTTACCAAATACTGGAACAAGTATGCCACCAGACTTAGAAATTTTATCACAAATTATGACTTTTACAGAGTTTTTTGGTATGTAGGTAGTATTTCTGTTTATTTCCCCCCTCTTTTCTTGACGCCTGATTGAGAGAAAATGCCAATCAGTTCCTTGTCAAACGGAGTTATTCTTTATTCAACACTTTGTTTTCACGTTGTTTATCTTCCCCCTATGCTCCCTGATGTGTCTCTTTAAAATTCGGAGTTCTTTGTATTTACAGGGCAGTCTCTGGAAGCCCACACAGCCGCTATTCAAACCCTGTCATATTTGTGGAGCACTGGAAGCCCTCTCTTCTGGCTGCCAGCCTGTGGTTACCACATTCTTTTTAAAACAGAGGGAATGCAAATATCATTTCCAGTGTGATCTCTAGTAAAAATCATTAACACTAATCGTCATTAACGTTCTGTGCAGTAGTCTGTCTGATACTGGTCCATTAAAAAATACATAGCCTTGAGTTCAGAAGGACCTACAGCAAAGTCTCAGGCAGCTTATGCTTAGTGTGCAGCTGTAACACAGCACAAACTCACCTTTGTCACAGATGTGAGGTAGGTGTGCTCTGGTAAAAAGGCCAGGTACCGGTGTGAGTGAGAGCTGATTCTCAGTTATTAATCACCTTGACATGAAGCTGAGACGCAAGGAAGTTCCAGGAAGAACTTTATAGAATATACTAATTAAGGAATATAGCAAATTAGCTAAAATGATGTAATAAAGATTTAATAATTGTAGTACCGATTGCTTCAGTGTTTTACAATGTTAAAGAACGTTAGCTAAAGAAATATTAAAATAATACTAGTAGGTGGTCCAACTGTTAAGGCTAAGCCTTGCCCAAGATTCAGATAAGGAGCTGCAGGAGATGAAAAGTTCAGTGCATCGTGAAATGCAAACATCTGAAGGAGCATGGGCTTCATTCCAGAGGAGTACTTGCCCGAGAGCACGTCCCTTGATCACTAATACAAAGCTGTGTTACTATAAAACTAATAGGAAAATGTAACTGACTTTTCATCCTATCTTTAGGACAACTAGATATGGTCTTCAGCCTAATTTTTATACTTGGTGCAGACTGGGCCAGTTTGGTCTTGTTATGTGCTTAAATTCCTGTTTCTTTGTTTCTCTTCCCATGTTATCATCTTGAATTATTTTAGACCTAAAGGTGAATCTATAAGATCTTAGAAGTCTTATTAAAAGTTCTTTAAAAGTCTGCTGACATGGTTACTTGTCCTCTAGCACTCCTCGGATAGGCTTCACTCTGCTCTAGTTGGAATCTTTTTGCTCTGTGCTTGCACAGCATCTACTCATACAGCTTTGTTAATGGCTTGTACCTTTTGATGCTGCTAAAAAGGTTTGCATGTCACAGGACCTTTGGACGCACAGAAGTCGTGCAACCTTCCAGAAGCTGGGGAAACAGCATAGGTTGAGGAAAAAGTATGTGGCAAGAGTAAGAGAGAGATCAGGCTGCACTTGATACAAGTGCTGGTTGAAGGTAAAGCATCTCTGTAGAGAGATTATTTCCATTCCCTTAATTCTTAAAGAATGTGTTCCATTTTCAAAGCCTGGAATCTCTAATGGGGACAGCAATTGATATAGAGCAAAACACAGCAAGGAAAATGGTATGATTGTTAGGAAAACTGTCCAAGTCTAGAAAATGATCAAGAAGAGGCTTAGATGAAGAGGCAAACTGGATTTCCTAGCAAAACCATGTGCACAAGCATAAAAGGAGTAGATACAAAGCTAGAACAAGAAGGTGAAGCTTTTCTGTTAGAAAAGGAAGCGAGAAGTGAAGCAGCTATTGCTGCCTGCAGTGACACCTGGAACACTGGTAGGAAAATAATTCCAGTGGATAAGAAAACACAGGGATAGGAAACTAAATCCTTTGATCTTTGATCCTGGACAGGGCAGAGGCAAACTTTAATGTCACAAAGGACATTTGGCTAAAGAAAATTAAGGACAATGTAAGTATTAATGATGAATGAAGTAGCATCTCCTTACTGGATATCAGAAACCAGAATGTCCCACTGGGTTTCATACCCCAAACCTAACTGACCCATTTTCATTCATTCATGATTGTCACTATTCTTGTGCAATCCAGTGTTCCAGAACCTCTCCAAAATATTCAATATACTTATGTTGATTAGCAAATATTTGAGCAGGTTCTTGAATGCTGCTGGAGGGAGGCAGCACAGCCTCCTTTGGCTGGTCACTGAGAGCACCCAAGCTCTGCAGAGAAGCCTTTAAAGTGTTTTCATTCAGCAGCCTTCCCTTCATGTTCTCAGCTCATGTTGCTTATCCAGCAGTATTTCAGTCTGTGAAGCTGGGGGATTGTAAAAGAACCATGTATTTCACTGTGGAACCAGCTGTGAATGAGCTACAGAATTTGTAATTTAAATGCAAATATAAAAATGGGAAGCTCTGGCTAGCTTATGGGGCAAAAGCTAAAATGGAAAAGTCAAAGTATTGAGAGGATTTATTTGTGAATGAAAAATTGTAGTTGGGTGTTACATGAGTGCAAAACTACACTGTTTTGAAATTGCTAAATTTCTTGTCAGCTCTGATTTATCCAAGCAACTGGTGTTTATACATTTGATTCTGTAATATTCTTTTAGGAATGAAAACCAACCTGGATTAGAAATGGAAGAAGTCAGGCTTTATAAAGTTATTTCCAGAAGGTAATACCTCACTGAACTTGCTGTAACTCTGGATCTTCAGAGTTATTGTGATTTGCCAAGTTTCTTCAAATGAGTTTGAACTGGGCATGTTAGACTGAGTTCAGGGATGGAAATATCCCTGTGTGTTCACTTTGATAGTGAGAGATCAAGCCTCTGGAGCAGGGGTCTTTTCTCAGAACTGATAGGGAGAACCTGCCAGCCAATAATTTTTCCAGTAAGAACAATCTTATTTATATGCCATTGTAATTTCTTATTGGAATTTGCAGGGTGCTCCTGAGAGGGTTTTGTATGTAAACACTGACTGACTTAGATCCTGTGTGAAATGACCTACCCTAATTAAACTTCGTATTCTTAAGGGTTTTTTCCCAGCTTGAAAGCTTCCAGGATATAATAGGATTTAACGCAGAGGATCTCTGCTACCTGCAGTCAGTGCTTTTGGGAAGGCAATTTTATTTTAGGAAGGAAACTGATTTTTTTTTTATTACAAAGATAATTGTAAATCAGGAGTCTCTGTGGCGCAATCGGTTAGCGCGTTCGGCTGTTAACCGAAAGGTTGGTGGTTCGAGCCCACCCAGGGACGTGTTCTCCTCTTTCCTCTGCCCGTTGCAGGGGGTTGGCACTAGATGATCTTTAATTTAAGATCCCTTCCAACGATTCTGTGATCATATAGTTTCATAACAGATTCTTTGTTAGCTTCAGGCTTGGAGCAGCAATGGGTTAACAGACTAAAGTCTTTCCATGGGTTTTTATTTAAAGATAAAACAGCATAGAAAATGATTAATTTTAGCAGAATATCACAGTGTTCCTTAGGGTTCTCATTGTTCTGTTGTCTCTGGTGCTCTGTAGGGTTGCTGTGAGCTCTAATGGGTCTGTGTAATTCTATGATGTTGAAAGGTAAACATACATATAGATACACAAAATATCAACATGGGCTACTGTGTACCTCAGGCTTAGTAAAGATTTGGCATTTGGGAATTGATGGATAGCTGAGTCGTTGTGCCACTCCCAGAAGTTTTGTTTAAAAGCCTGGTGAGTTGGAATCTGCAGGACAGCTGGTATTGTTTGCCTTTATTTTTAAATGGCACACTTTAATAGTGCTTTAATGAAAGGCATATGGACCTGATTCTTTTACGTGATGTTTTTACCTATGCTTTGATAATGCTTGCACAGAGAGGCTTAACTGCCAAAATATGACTTTCTCTAAAGCCTGAAACCAGAAGTAATCCTTCAGCAGCTCTCTCTGGTTATCATTTTATGAGTCAGCTCTTCTGTCCCAGGGAAAACTGATAGGGGTCTCTCTGCTGTTCATCTGCCTGGTTTCGTGGTATGAGCAAGAATTTAATCTTTCTGAGATGTCTCCCTTTCTACGGTGCTGGACCATAGGGATCTACATATTAGGAAAGAGGCAATCAAAATGCTGTTTTTGAAGCTGGAGGCAAAACCTCTGTCATACTATCAAGCTGCTAGCAGGAAACAGACAATTAGCTGGTAAAGAGGTGAGCCAGTAGCCAAGAAAAAACTGCGGCTCTGATCTGGGTGCAAAAGAGTAGCTGATACAAGCAGAAGAGATGGTTGGTGCTGTCTGTTGGTTTTGACAGTGCTTCCCGTCTACAAACACCTCCTGGCTTTCAGAAGATGGCTCTGTGCCCTGAAGGTGGCAGAAGAGTGCAAAGCAACGTCAAAATGGAAAAGAAATCCCAGCTCTTTTTCACCACACTAGATCCACATCATATCAGACAATCAGTTAAAAACTATTATTTTCTACAAGATCATGCTATCGTAAATGTCAGCGCTTCAGATAGTAAAAAGTTATGACTTTAACTGGAATGTCTATTGAGCTTTGTAACCTTGCTAAGAAACACGATGGGGTCAATAGGAATCAGTGCAACCATTCTTCATGTGTTTGAACAGTGCAGTTGTGTTGTGGAAAAGAGGTAAAGGAGTTGTTTAGGCAAAGTCCACATAGAAGAGTCACTGAATTGTGGCATATGAGATTTCTGATGTATTTATGTGGAATTAACATAGAAAATGGGTTTATAGACTAAACTTCTAGAGCAGAGAATAAGGAGGAAATGAGAACATTGATGAGGACCTGGAAGAAAGGTGAGAAGCTCAGTTAATCCAATCATTGGTCTTTGGTCTGTAATATTATTAACAGAGTAGTCACACCTGGAATGGATACCCAAGTCTATAGCAAAGAAGTGGTCTATGAGATGCTGATATACAGATAACAGTAAAGGCTGTGGAGGTGGCAGTACAGGTGCCTCAGAAACAGTATAGTTTACTGTTGTATGTGCTTGTAAAAATGCGTAATTAATGGTTAATCTGTGGTGGGTAGGATTGTAATTCCTGAATCTCCAGCAGAGATGAAGACCTTGTAACCCCCAAGGAGATGAAGGCATCCCAGCTTGAGAGGCCAGACCCGAAATGTTAGTCCTCACACCCGGGAAAGAAAGCAGGCACAGGGAATGGAGCCGGCCAAGGACATTCTCACCTGGAGGCACAAGCCACCAGGTTGCCTCACATGGGGAAGGAGTTCTTAACCTTAAATAGTCAACAAAGACAGTGAACTAAAATTATAGTTTCAAAAATTATAGGAACTATATGAAATAAAGTGTCTGAAGTCTGTACCCCAGAACCAAATATAGAGCTGTAAAGGTTCAAAGGGCCTCATACATATATATACTTGCAACCAAAAGTAACTGAGAGAGATGAAGAGGATACAGGCTTTAATTCTACGCTTTGTGAACTGTGAGGAAGGTGCTCAGTATGGATATGAATTGGCCTCTTTGCTCCTCTTTGGAAGAATAAGCAGAGATCCTCTGGATCTTGTTGCAGAGTCTGGGGAAACTGTTGTTTCCAGTATGTGCAGCTTCTGTAGGAATCGAAATTTTAGATGACTGTGTTAAACCAAACATGGTGCTGAGACAGGTACAGCAATAAAAACCATGGGTGTTCTTTTGAACTGAGGAATTCGAGTAAGTCCAATTCCCTGTTAAATGATGAAAGATAAAAATTAAGGAAAAGGTAAAAAAGACGATTCACCAGGAAGAATTGGACAAACAAAAAGCATTTTGTCAAAATTCAGGAAGGCTTTGTGTGGGTGACTCTTCTTGACACATATGGTAGGCACTGTGTAGAGAATTTACTGGGAATCGGGAGCAGAGACAGACACCTTGAGATCCTGAACACCTTAACCAAAAGGTAGTGGTAAACCCCTTTGGACAAAATTGCCCAGAAAAAACTGTCATCATTATGGAGGGAGGATTTAATGAAGACAAAACCCTGACCTTTAAACCACTGAGTAAAGAAGATCATTTCAGCAATTAGGCTTTTGCATGGTTTTTCCCAGACCTGAGATCTGGGACATACTTACTGCTTCTGGCAAAAGTATAAAATGCATTGGGGTATGGCCTTGGGGTAATGAAAGTATCCTCTTACATAAAAATCCAGGTGTAGAAATAGAGCTGGCAGGGTGAGATAGTTTGTCATACTGGTGATTAGGATGGAAGAAGGTATGGAAAGAAGAAAGGAACACCTATTCGTCCAACAGTCGTGAACATGGTAGAACTGCTTGAACAGAAAAACAAAAGCAAATTCTGGTTTTTAATGGGAAAATTTGAATTTTCTCATTGGGGAAATATTTAATTATTACTCTTTAATACTATAATACTAGCATTAGTCAATAATGTAATAATTAAATGTATTTAAATGGTTGATTAATTTTAGATTAGAATTTACAATAATGTCAACATGTAGTTATTACTACCACACGATCTACTTACCGAGACACCCTATTGTTTCTGTCAGGTTTTAGGTCATCTAGATTTCTTTTTCAGAGAGATTCGGCTGAGTAGGCTGAGGAAATGCTGCTTTCCTGGATAGCTGGAATTTTAACAAGGTAGTTAAACATCTGGACACAGGATCAAAGATGCCTTGCTTGCTTTCTGAAATGAAAACTACCTTCTGGTTGAAAAGATGCATGACGATAGAAATATGAGGTCTGTGCCATTGCCTGCCTTGGCAAAGAGCAAGTCAGGGCCTGATTCTCCCCTACTTTGACTCTATAATATGGAGGAAAAACCTTCTGCATCTTCAGGAGCTCGACGCAGAGGTTGTTTATATCAAACACCCAATAAATGCTACAGCCGGTGTGTTGCCCTGCAATAATGGCCGTTCTGAAGTAACTCTGTGAGATGATTTCTAATGCAGCAATGGAGGGAATAAGAGGGCAGCAATGAGAGGGCATCCATTCTCACCTCAGGCTGGTTTGCCACCATTTCCCCCCATTATGAACCTCATGTTTGTCAGTGCTCAGGTCCTACCCTGAGGTCTGGGGGCTGGTTTCGTGGGGTGTGAATAATTTACTCAAGCTTGAGTGCAGTAGTTAACGGCTTCCACTTAGGCCTCAGGACAAGGCTGTCTTGCCTGGCAGAAAAACATTTAACCTCTTAAGAAGTGCAGGCACACAGCAGGGGAAAACATTGAAACCTTGCCCTGGATTAAGATAAAGTTGTATAGGCCTGAGTGATTCCAGTGTTAGGGGATTGCTTAGAGAGCTGGTGGAAGTGCTCCACTTCTCCAATCAATTTTCTCATCCAATAACCCAGGGTGTGCTCAAAGGTTAAGACCCTGACCATGGGAGCTGAGTAAGCACCCAGCAGTTTGTTAGGAAGACAGAGAGGAAGAAAGACATGCCTGGGAGATGTATCTTGAATTTCCTTCCTTTCTGCCACTCATGCCCTTACAAAGCTTGTAGCAATATTGTGGAACAGAAGGAACCCAGTCCTGCGGCTCCTCTGTAAGTTGATGTCTTTTTGCTCAGACCTGTTCTGGATCACAACTGAACACCTGCAATGTCAGAAGTCCCTCTAACAGCAGTGTGTCTGCACAGAGATGGGTTTAAGAGACTGACAGGTGAGTTACAGGCAGCACGCAGTAACTTCACCTGGGACCTACTAATCAGATAAAGTTGCATCTGCTGTTTCAGGTTCATAGAACCTGACAGCTAAAAGACTAAATTCTTATTGTCTTGAGGCTTTTCTGCCCCTAGTGAGACTATGGCTTGCTGCCAGCAGCTTTCCTAGTTTGGATGGGTGTTCTTCTGATAAATGTATTTTTAGGATGAGTTGTGATGCTGGTATTTTTCAGAAGTAGCCCTTGGCATACTCTAGGTTACAGACAGCTCAGAAGATCTGGATATAAACCGTGACAGTGAATTCAGGGAAAAAAAACAACTAGAAAAATGCTCATCAGGAGCCAGTAATTACTGTGTAAATCAATAGGTGGTGCACTCCGCATGTGTAACTGGTGGAGAACTGCTCTTGTTTCACAAAGAACTGGCATTTGGGCAACTTGTTTCATTTTACCCAAAGAATGAACCAATTTCCATAGCTTGAAAGCAGTAAAAGAGAATAAAATACATGTTTCTTTTTAAGATGTTGTTGACAATAATTACTTGAAAGAATGATAGATATTTCAAATGCTTGTGTTCCAAATGGCATTCAAATGTTGCATTTGTTTGCCTTGGTAACTATATCTGGCTTAGAAAGAACCACCATCTCATGAGTAGTTGGAGAGTATACTTAAGCATGGTATCATATTTAGGAAATTTTGGTCATGTAATACCTGTATTCAATCACCTATTTTCTGGGAAAGGACAAATTTATTCCAGCCTAGGAATGTAGACATAGTTATTTCTGCAGAATATCTTCATTTATGCACTGTAGATTGCAATCATTTTGCATGTGAGATTTACAGGGGAGCAATACAGAAAACCAGGGTTTTTTTGGTAAACTCAGAATGAAACCTAAGTAAAGCTGGATAAATTAGAGATTACTCTGGTAGCATGCCTAAGAACTGCTTTATTCGAACTTGCTATTATCTCATTGTCTGAAATTGGTGTATGTGGTTCTAATACTGGCAGGAAAACACCTTCTGGGAGATCCTGTCTGAAATCACTGAGCACTACAGCAAAACTAACCCAAAGTGACGCCAAAAGCGGCAACTTAAATCTGCGTGGTGGAAGTGTAGATCTGTTAACAAGAATGTTACCTTGTCACTGTTCATTTGCAGTCTTTAGCACAGCATTCATATTTTAAGCTGATAAAACCAGATCCTTCAGGTAATGGTCAGTGGTTTGCGATTCTCCTCCCAGTGAAGCAGCTCACACAGTTACAGCCATCCCTTCTGCAACAGCTTTCCAGGTTTTGAGTTTCGTTGAATTTACTGTGTTCTCTTCTCCTCTTTTTTTACCTGCTTATGCCACGTTGATGCAAAAGCACACACTACTCAGAGGCCAACAAGCTGCCAGCTAAGCCTGCTGAAACAGGAAACAGGATAGATCAGCCTGACACCAGGCCCAGAAGCTGTTGGCCATCACAATGGTAAAGTTCAAGAGGACTACATAGCAAGACCTGTTGATACACACAGAGGCACACAGAGCACCAAATGCTTCTGAAGGCTTTTGGTAAGATTTATGCAGGAATACTTGCACTAGAGACTTGAGGGTTCAGCCTAGATGCAATTTGGAGCACCTACAGACAGGAGCCTTTTAGTCTCTGTTCACCTCCTGGGGTGATGGTGTAAGGAATTGACAGACAGGACACATCTGTTTACCACACAAAAGGAAGATCAGTCCCACAGATTCCAGAGGAAGATGGGCTGAAGGTGGCAGTACTTTCATTTACATGGTTGTGTCACAGCCAGTGCTGTGCACATCAGTGGCTCCTTCACCTCTACCCAGCCTTACACAGATGCTCCAGCAATTCTGTTCCTGTGCAGCACAGCCAGAGTTTGCTGCAAACAGTACCTTTCACTTCGCTCCTCCTGCTGTTTCCCTGTCCTTCCAAAGTTTATTTCTTACTCTGAGTACAGACTTTAACCTATTTAAACCTTATTTTAGCTAATTTATGCTGTCCAGTTGCATTACTGCCGATGCATACCTGCTTGTAGTTAAATAATCCTTACAGGGAGGCAGACCACTCCCAAAAGCAATTGAGCTCACTTCACCAGAGGTTTATTTGACGTTTTGTATTCCTGAAATTAGACAATATGAAGGCTTCCTGCCCTGTCTGCTGTTCATCTTACTCATTTTCAGCTACAGCAGAAAGATAGATTTTTCGATATTGTACATAGCATAAGCAAAATACTTCATTGTACAGTAAATTCAGGCTCAAAATCTGCAGGCCAAACTGAGTATCTTCTTGGTGCTAATGAATCTAGAGGTTGTGAGGTGGGTACTATGCATTTTTTTCTGGTTTAATTTCTAAATGAGTCTGCTTTTGTGGCGAGGAGAAGAATTTTTGTGTTACCAGTGAGCTCGTAGAAAGGAAGCGTTCTCTGCCTAACAGGGTTTGCTGTGGAACAGACCACAGAGAGCAAAGGAGAAATCAGAAGATGACAAGAGAGAAAGCAATTGCCCTTCACAGTTTCCTTTCTAAACCTCAAGGGTTACTTCAACAGTGGGATTTTTGCCTTCCCAGGCAGCAGTAGTCCACCTTCATCACCTAGCAATAAGCTTTGCATACACCCTTGCAGATTACACAGACTGAAGGAGGTAATTTTATCTTTTCAGTCCTTGTAGGAACTTCTGAGTGTGTAGATAATTTACATGAGAAAAGAACTCTTTATAAAGTAAAGCATTTAATTGTTTTCTTTTTACAGCAACAGCAGAATTTATATTTTGAAATACTAAGACTGTTGAAAGTATTAAGAATCATCATGGTCCAATGAACAAATGCAGGTATTTACCGGCAGTGTGTTTTACTCAAGAGAACAAGGGGCTGTATTTTATCATGCCATGTCCCCTTCTCTTAATGCAGCACACAGCTGTGGGCATGCAGCAGCTGCACTCAGGGGCATGCTTTCACATTGGCCTTTTTTTCCTTAATCAATTCAAACCTTTATTTAGCAACAGTTTTTAGTGTGTGTTTCTCCTTGCGCTGTTCGGAGCTGCCTTCAGACTCTGAGCCGCAAACCTTTGGAGCAGTGCTGTCCTCAGGGTACGGGGACCTCCTGATGTTTCCTTCATACCCCTCTTGGGGTATGAGCCTTTCTCACCACTCCCCTTACCTGCTTTTGGCTGTTGTCCTCATGGTCCTTTGTGTGTTCTCCCAAGCGCCTTCCCAATTCCATAACCACGGCTGGTGGAACTGGTTTCAGAGCAGCACTGTTGGTAGCCGTCTCTCAAAAGCCCACAGCTAAGAGCAGCCTGTGCTGCTCATGGTGCTTTTTTTCATAGTTAATTTCTCAAGTTAGCAACAGCAGGTAGTTCTGTCTCTTACGCAGAACTGAACGAACTGTAGGGGCATAATAAACCCCCATCTTCCTGACTAGACCCCTAACTTGAGATCGAGTCCTTGCATGGACTTCTGCAGAGCATTTCGAAAGCACACAGCTCAGCTCTGCCCACCGCAGCACGGCATCAGCCAACACAGTGCTCTCAGTGCCGAGGAGCTTTCTGTCTTCATAGGCCTCCTTTCCCTTCTTCCAGCCGTTAATCCTGCTTAGCATTTGGAAAAAAGGGAATTAATTGCTTCTGCCCTTGAGCTTCGCATGCAGCGAGCACGGAGTTTTCTGGTGGACTTTTCAAAAGGTGGTGTTGAAATGAGGAGTTGAATAAACAGTCACACCCGTAAGGCAGTTGCAGGCAGATGTCAAATGTTCCAAGTGTGTTACAGCTGTACACTACGAGAGCTTTAATAATGCAGGCGTATTCGAAATTCTGGGTGTGAGCTTCTGCCAATGCATCTAAGCAAGTAACTCGTTAAATAGTTTCTTTTTGAACATTGGACATGCTTTATTTCATTTTTTCACAATTTATTTAAACATCTCACATATACAAAATACATTTTATTTCTTTTTTTTGAGGAATTATGATTTTTTTTTAAACCCATTGTAGAAGATGGAAATGAGATTTGAAAGCAGGAACACCTGGTTTTGGAGGAAGAGGACAAAGATGAGGAAAAATGATCCACGTGCTTAAGCTGCGGGTGAGATGGGACATTCGAAGTTTTGAGACAGACTTCAAAGAAACAGAGAAGTGATACTTTAAATGCTACTAGCACCATCAAAGTTCAAGTATTGGAAAGATACTCTCTAATACTGCCATTAGCACCACTGTATTTTGAGTGGAACTGAAAGTACCTCAGGTTACATGGAGAAGCACCTGTAAGAGATGTGGATCACACTCGATTTAGTGTATGAGGTAGTTCAAACCTTTGGAAGTCGTGGTTTTAAACTTCCTCTGTGGAAGATATTCAAAGGCCACAAGTGGTGCGAACTTTCATGATTTTTTTTATTTTGTTTTTTTTTTCTTTACAAAGGTTGACATTTCCCAAAGCAAGGTGTTAAATCTTGAAAGACTTCCAAGTCCTTTTGGGGCTGTATTAAATTTCATTGCACAATGCTCCAATCAATTCTTCTCCTTCTCTTTCGCCCAGAGTTTAAGCAAGTAGATGAACAGAAGAAATGGAAGGAGTCAGCTTTCATTATAAAAAGACATGACAAGAGAATAATTTGGGAGAGGCTTTAAGTTAATTTTAGTTCATTCATTTGAAACAGACTGGGCCAATGTCCGCACCGAATTCTTGGTCAGCGCCGCCAATATCCAGAAGTGCAATGTCAAGGATGGGCAAGCGAGATGGTTTATTTGTTCTGTATTCAATGATCGTTTTGCCCCATTTGTTGTTCTTTCTCTGCAAAAGGAGATTCATTACAATTGTTATTACATGGTTCATAGTACTGACGATTGTTCCCCCTGAACTGGTATTTTCAGAAAGACTTTCATATTAATTTTGCTGCAGTTGTTTGCAAACCAGATACCCAACTATTTAGTTCTCTGATACTGAGGAGATATTTACATATACAACTTCAGAAGATTAAAGTGAAAGTTCTGCATAAGATGCCCGACATCATGAACTACCATACTATTCACACTGTTCTTACATCCTCAGAGAACCCTGCCTGAGTTTTTCAGGACTTAATATCCTGCCCCTCCTACAGCCTGTGCATGAATTTTCTTATCAGTCTTCAGCTTACACAGAGTTTGGGTCTGGACCCCCTGAAAAGCTGCATGGTACAAGGTAGGCTTTGTTTGTACCCCAGTCCTTCCCATCAAGATCTGGCATAGGTGGCTTTGTAGGCTATTTATCTTCACTGCCTAAAATCTTGCTGCCCTGACTGATGACGTAATTCTGAATCAAAGCACAATTCTGTCCCCAATCCTGTGTTTAAACATGGGCAATCATGGCTCCCATGGTTTCTGCATTACTTACAGAGCAGCCATCCTCAAGAACACTGAAAGTGAATCTGCTGTTGCCTTCAGCTCGTAGCTCAACATCGTTGGATCCCTGCAGTATAATAGCCTTTTTAAGGTTGCCAGTTTCCTCATCCATGTAGGCAATGCTGTTCTTGCAGTGGTAGGTGATGTTCTGGGAGGCGTGGTTGGCCAACAGACGCATGAAGGCAAGTTGGGTGGCCATATCCTTTGAGGTCACTCCTTCATCATTGTATTCAAACTGGAAAACAGAAAGGAGCCTATTCACTTGTATTGCTGGGGAAAGGTGGACATTTGTAATGGATGCATGTGGTATTTGCTCTAGGAACATTTTAAAAAGTCTGCAATCATTTGTCTGTTGGAACCCAAGAGCACCAAAAAGTCCTGTCAGGAAGTAGGTTGAAAACCAGACATGGGTGGGTGTAGTTAAAAGTGTACAACTCTGTTCCAAGACAGGTTGTTACCAGTTTACATGGATTCAAGGGCAAGATCAGACAAGTTCAAGAAAAAGAAAGCTACTGTCTCATGAAAATACTGATTATTTTCTTTTTTGAGTCTAATAGAATAGTGTCTGTGGGTATTCCAAATGCTTACTTCATTCTTGCATTTTTTTACAGCATCTACTTTTATCCACTGTATGAAGCAGGACGCTGGACTACCCTGGAACCTTGTTCCGACCCAGTCTGATCAATCTTATGTTCTTATGTTAAAGATCTTGAACAGTGTGATTTCATCCTAAGATCAACTTAATTTCATTTAAAAATGTACTTCACTGTACAAAAGTGGTTTATTTGCAATTGGCTGGTACAGTGTCTACCATGCAAGTAGAATTATTTCTTGTTTCAATTCTGAATGTTAGAGTGGCTGACACACAGGCTCTGCAATGTGTATCGCAATTATCTTTCCAGGAGCAATGTCATATGTAAAAAATCTCAATTAAAAGAATAAGCAAAGATATTTTTCTTAACTTTTTTAGACAATTTCTGGCCTGTCTTTATACTAATGTAGTGTATTCCATTCCAGGCTTCACTTAGCAATAACCATTAGTCATGCTGAATAGATCATTTGCAGATACCAAGAAAAATTAGAACAATACTGAGAAACCCTTTTAGCAAATTGTGATCCAAACCAGAGCTGGAACTCTGTTCCCTTGAAATAAAAGGTAGTTCCCTTTTTCATGTCTCTAAGAGAGTTTCATTTACGTGTTTGCTGGCTGAAAGTCAGTGAATTAGGAATTTTTCAAATAGCACTGTAGGAAAGAATCATCCTCCCATACATCACTTACCTGGCTGCCACCATTGATAGTTTCACCAAACCATACGTGCTTCCTGTCTTTGGGGTTCTTGTTGATGTACCAGTTCTTAGCAGGAATATTGTCAGGATTGGCATGGATGCAAGTCTCACCAGTGGAAAAGTCACAGTATGCTCTAATGGCATCCGCAGAGCAGCCTTGGTTAGGATCAATCCAGTAGAAGCCTGCCAGTGAGGAAAGACAGGAGAACAATAGTTCACTCAGCCTAACGTTTGCGTTCAGTTTGTATTCACTTGATACGGGAACTCAGAGAGAGGTCACAAATACACAATACTGGGTACAGTATTAACGGGGTAACTGGGATAAATATGTATTTTAGATTTTTAATCTATAAGAAACCATATTTGAAAGCTATAGTTAAATATTTTTGTATTATTTTGAAAAATTATTGCATTAATTGTGCAACAATAGCTATAAAAGGCTTTTCAGAATGTCCTTTTATCTATTTTCAGTGGAGACAAAGTGAACTTCTTAATTGGCCACTTAGTATTTTCACTGGGTGTCTAAGGATACTGTTCATCAGAGAAACCTATCAGCTTGAAGTACTACTCCCTGACCCAGAGAGGGCAACTACTAGCACTAACATACCGCTGCTCCATTCTGGGTGGCTAAGTCTTAGGTCACGGCAGGTGCGAGCTGGGTTCTTTCTGGAGCCTTCTGGGGTCAGCAGGGTCTCAATTTGGTTGTTTAATGTTTTCAGAGTGGCATCAACTTCATAATCCTTGGGTCTGAGAGAAGGCTGATCAGCCCGGTAGTATTCTGCATCATAGCCAACTTCGTATCCACCACCATTGGGACCAGGGGGACCAGGGGGACCAGGAGGACCAGGAGGACCCTAAAGTTTTTCAAAAGCAAGAGACAACAGGTATTTGGTTAGTCATAAGATTCTCTCAACTAAATGCTTCCACATGTGTAGTCCTACTTAGCTCCTAGTGCCCTCAGCTCTAATCTGAGGCAGCACATACGGACCTACTCTGGGGTCAAGCAGCAGAAGATGCACGGTGTAGGACTACCACACTACATCTTCTTTGAGTATTTGCTCTCTGTCCAAGGAATGAACAAGGACATCAGGTTTAGGCCTATCAGGGAAGTTTTAATGCTGAACAACAACAGACATTTGGAAGTTTTGGGTTTGTTTTAGTTTTTCTTAAATAAATTCACCCACATCTTTTCCTACATTGCTAAGCTTTTGAAGTGATATTCATGTAACTGTGACATAAATGCATTAAATCAACAAAAAGTAAGTTATACTTACAGCAGGGCCTTGGCTACCATGAGAGCCACGCACACCAGCAGGGCCAATAGGTCCAGGGAGACCATTGCGACCATCTTTACCAGGGGGACCAGAAGGACCAGGTGGACCCTGAAAGGGAACTCAAACTGTTCAGTGACAGTAGAAAACACTACATATAGAGATTCATATAAATAGAAGTGTAAATACACACTGCACAGAAGGAATGGGAGAGTTATTTGAATATGCTCTTAAATTCACATACCCTTGGGCCAGCAGGGCCGTTGTTACCAGGAGGACCTTGATCACCATGTGCACCCTATTGGGAAAGATATATGCACAGTCATCAAAAAAAGCAGTGGCACACACACACTGTTATTACCATGACTGAAGAGGCAGTTACACTCAGTATGTGTATCTGTCCTCAGAAATGGGAACCTAGGGTTACTGCCATTTATTAGTGCAGCTGTGGTAAAAATTGCCTGTTTCGGGGAGGGAGGAGAGAGCTTAAAGAGGAGTTTAAGGGGATAACCTATCAAAGTACCTATAGAATTTCTTCAGATTCTCAGAGAAGGCTTTAAAATAAAAAAAATCAGAATTCCTAAAGGGGATAACAGAATTTTAAGGAAAGAAAATCTTGAATGAAATGCTATTAAAACAAAGCCAGAGCTTTTTGAGTTCTGTGCTAGCCAAATGTAGTCAAGTTTCACGGCAACTAATGGTAGTCACAGTTCTAAGGCCAACTTCAATATCAAAAATTTGCAATATCAAAATTTGCTGTTTTGTGTGAAGAGCTATGACTGTAAAAGAGAATCTTGTGGCCTTTGAAAGATGATGCAGTGGAGTAAGTGGTATCAACCTGCTGGGTTGTGCATATGTAATTCCACACTAGGATGACCTGATTTCGTTTTCTTTGCTCTTTATATTAAAAATGCTAAAAATCATTTACTTACAGCAAGACCAGGAAGACCCTGCAATCCATTGTGTCCCTTCAAGCCAGGCAGACCTCTATGTCCCTTGTCACCAGGTTCACCTTTCTCACCACGTGGACCTTGTGGGCCCTAGGAAGGGATTTGGTGTCAGATGAATACAATAGGTGTTGTCAAGTATATACTACTGTCAAGCAGGAATTACGCACTAGCATTCAACATTATACCGTAGGTTGCCCCTGATATATCATAGAATATACTGAGCTGGAAGGGATCCGTAAGGATCATTGAGTCCAACTCCCGGCTCCACACAGAACCTGCCAAGTATATATACACACCCAGGAAAAGCATCAATCCCACAAGCTTCAGGATCAGCCCCATAACACTGAATGCTGATCAAGATTCTAGGTCTCTAAGTATCTGCAGCTCCTTAAGCACTATTTTTGGGCATACTCAAATAATGTATTATTAATTTAGTATTAAAAAAGCATGTTTTCTTTTCTTGCAGGAATGTGGTAATGTATTTGGAAGTCAGACTTACAGCAAGACCTCTTGGACCAAAAGCACCAGCAGGACCGACAACACCAGCGGGACCCTGAAACAGGAACAGAAACACATGTCACTGCTACGCCCACAGTAAGGTTCCATGCTCAACACATTTCTACAGAAAGCAAGGAATTATTCACATGTTGTAGGGATTTGATGTCCTGTCTTAATAAAAAAAATAAAGGTCTCATCAACTTACAGGATCACCACGGTTTCCAGGCTTTCCAGAAGGACCAACTTGGCCATGAGGACCAGGAGCACCCAGAGCACCACTGGGGCCAGGGTTACCAGGAGCACCACGCTCACCCTGGGAACAAAGGAATGCAAGGCAGAGACAGTGTTATTACTGACTCACACATACTAGAAATGTTTTCCCTGATTATAAATTAAAATAGATGAACAAGTTACCTTGAAACCAGGAGCACCATCACGGCCTGGAGGACCATCGTTTCCAGGATTGCCCTGTTAAAATACCATGAAAAAGTATGAAATTCCATTAACCTTCATCTCACATGGAACTGTGTGTCAGTCTAATTGCTCCCAATGAGAGTAAGAAGACGTTGAGATGGGAAAGTGTAAATCCTGAAGAAAAACTCTTGCAATAGATGCCACGCTCAAATCCCTTAAATGTACTAAAGTTCTCAGAAAAGTAAAATGATCTTCAAATATTTTAGGTTTTACAAATAGGGTATGCAAGAAAATTAGTGGGTTCTGCTCTTTTTCTCTGAATGAAGAAGTCAAGGCATCTAGCTTGCACTCTTGCAAAACTGAGACTTACTTTTTAGATGGAAAATGCCAGAGGCGAGAAAGGGACTTTGACAGTAGTCACAGCTAAATTTCTTTGCTGTGGTATTTCACAAACTTAAATAGTTTCCTTTATGAATGTTAATTTCCCATCAACTGCTTCACTGTGTACACTAGCAAACATCTTCCTTTCAGAAAATTCTCATAAAACAGGAAGTTAATTTCTTTTTAGTACTTAAAAAAATTACTGTTTTCTTATATCTCTGAAATCCTACGAGTCTCTGGGCTCTTGGGAGTCCTGTATTAACTGTGATTCAAGTTATCAAATAAGCTTCCCTGATAAAGCACAGAGAAAGTTTTATAGTTATCCCTACAGAGAAGATAACTTGTAATGCTTTGCTTCAGCTGTTCTTATACTGTAATTCATGTAGAACCACTCTATGGATACCCTTCTTCAAGGTGGTCTACTAACTTGGATGGTTAAATTGGATGGGTATGTTTCCTTTTTATTAAGGATGTATTTCAGACACAACTAGTGGCTTGACAACAGCATCACCTATTGAATGGTGGAAATCCATGTCTATGAGAATCCTGCTATAGCATTCCCTGAAGACACAGAAAGGCCCACATTTGTTAGCAGAAAAACCTCCAGCTACATCCATCTTTTCTGTGTATTTGTTTCTGGCTCAGAATAAAGAAAAGCGATTTTGAAGAAGAAATAAAACATAGCTTACATCACGACCAGCTTCACCAGGAGCACCATTTGGACCAGGAGAACCCACAGGACCGGAGGGACCACGAGCACCAGGAGGACCAGAAACACCCAGGGGACCAGGTTCACCCTAATACAGGAACAGTAGTAACAAAATGTGACATTATAATACAACACAAACCAGTCCTACAGAACCTTTGGGCTATATCTAAGAGAAATGTTTCTCTGCAATCATTTTTGGAAGTGGAACAGGTTCAGAACATAAGAAACATACATAACTATACCAAATATCTTCATTCTAAATTTTCTACCTCCATCAGATACCTGATGCCATTCAACAATACGCTCACCTGCAGACACAAGTCTTGTTTGCCTGCAGCAAGCAGTAATTCCTTTCACTGCTCTAAGTCTGTTAGGTTTGTATCTTCTGCTTGCAGCAGCAATGAAAACAGCAGAATCCACATTTTCTTTTCACTGGTTCCCCTTAAGAGACCTGAACTTTTTTTACACCTATCTCTTCAAAGCAGTTAACTAGTCATATACTCACTGTTGCTCCAGAGATGCCTGGAAGACCACGTTCTCCCCGAGAGCCAGGTAGACCAAGGATACCAGGAGCACCAAGAATACCCTGAGGACCTGGGGTACCAGGAGGACCCTGTGACATGAAGAGATGATTACTTATATTAACAAAGAAAAAAATATTTTTATGGTTTAAACCCCCATATTTTTAAACATTTCTCATTTAATATGCTCCACAACCAACTACTTTCCAAGGATCTCAGTGTGTGCAGTACTAGTTCCTGCATGGAAGAAATTGTAACCATGCCACAGGACTTTAAACTCCAAACTTAAATGTCTGTATGAATGTAATGCCAGCTATACTCCCCTTACAGCTGTCTCCCAGTGAAGATGCTGTTTCTGAACAGCACTCTGCACATGCTTTTTCCCTTCCCATTCTGTTAACAGTGGGTGATGCACGGAACCTGGGGTATTTGGTATAGAGATGACTGAAGGGATTCCATAGGGAAGACAGTGATCTTCTGAGATGGATCCTGAGGCAACCTTAGGAGATCTCTAGGTGGCATCTGACAGGTGCTAAACCTGGCACAAGCAATCATCCTGACAGACTACCCTAAATCATTACCCTTCCTTACAGTTGGGTCTGCTAGTTCAATTATGGTTTTCATAATTGAAGTTAAATTAGAACATAAAAATTAGGTATTGCTTTATACTGGGAATGAAAATGCATATTTTCAGTTGTCACAACATACATGTCTGAAAAGGACAGGCAAGATTTCATTCTTAGCTGCAACTTCTGCAGATCACAGAAAAAAATTCTATAAATTGATAATGTTCACTTTTTATGGCATGCTTATCAAACAGGTCTATGAACAGTTTGAGTCTCAGTGGAGAGTCTACTTAAAAGCTTTGTTAAATTTGTGGATAAAAGAGAAAAGCCCTTCACAAATATGAAAAGTGTGTTGGAAGCCATAACATTTACATGATGAGAAACATTGTTAATGAGATGTGATATTCAGAAACTTACAGGAGCACCAGACTCTCCAGATGGACCTTTCTCACCAGCAAAACCAGGTGGGCCAGCAATACCTTGTTCACCAGTACGGCCAACTGGACCAACATCACCACGCAGACCTCTAGCACCATCTTTTCCAGCTGGGCCAGGAGGACCAGGAGGACCGGTGATGCCCTAGGATTGAGTATGAAAATTATAGGATTACAATATAGACCCATTAACTGGAGAGAAGAGAGATAGATTCATATTATGTCCATGTACAAACATTGTGCTTTGCAACAAGCACATTATCAGCTGTTCTGAAGAAGCAACTTCTATTTCTTTTGTTAGCAATATATATATTCAGTATAATTACTGAGGTGTTGTATTTTTTTTTACTCAGTGAGGTGAAATTGGTAAAATTCAGCAGGAAAATATTGATTTGACTCTGGAGACGTTAGTTGCACTATAAAATCTGTGAGAAAAAAACCTCAGCGGGATTGTTCGCTTTGGATACTGGGACTTACAATATATTTAATTGTACAGTATCTAAGGAAAGAAGTACCTTTTGGTATTTGGAAATACCTTTTAAAAGAAAGCTACCAATGTCAGTTTGAAAGAATTTTTGGCTGAACAATAAAGCAGCAGGGATTCACATTCTTAAACCCAATGAGATGTTTTATAAAGTATGGACAAAAGATAACCTTAACGTTCTTGTTCGAAAAGGACATGACCTTCTTATTCCACTCAAAATCAATGGCTACACAGTTACTCATGGTGAACAAAACCAGAAGAGCCACAGATTTTTGCAAGTGGTGAGGCAGCTAAAGATGCAGAGGGATGCTTGGTGAATTGTAAAAAAACCCCAACAAAACTAAATGTCTAACTCCCATTCTGGGAGTTTAAACAGCTAAGAAAATTTTTCTCATCATCCAGTCCTATAAGGATCTGAGGTGATTCCAATGCAGTGAGAATTTTTGCCCATGTAATAAAAATGAGGATTACTCCTAACCAGTCACCTTCTGACTTCTCTCCCTTCAGAATTTGTTCATTTATTACTTACAGCAGGGCCAGGAGGACCAACTCTTCCAGCAGCACCAGGGAAACCAGTCATACCCTAAAAATAAAAGCGAAAAGGAAGATTTGGTTTAAAAGAAACAATGACTTCATGAAAAACAACATGTCAGTGCCAAAAGCCTGAAGACTTACAGGAGGACCGGCATCACCACGAGGGCCAGCAGGACCAGCAGCACCAGCAGGACCCTATGTATGAAGGATAGAAAAAGGCAGGTGAATGAAGCAAAGACTGTTAATATTCACTATTTATAATAAGCACTCAGTCTCCCTCACATGGAAGTTAAGAGAAGTTTTATTTTTTACTTTAACAGGACGAGGACTGGGCCTAAACCCACAGTTTCTGTCCTGATAGTAGTAAATTCTCATAGATGTTTTAAATCAGTATCATAAGGACTGAGAAGAGTTGCATAAGGCATTTATGATTCAAATGAATTTGCCTTGCATATACTACATGCATCTGAGTAAAAATCTGGAAGTCGAAATGTGAAAGACTTAGTAAGGCAAAGAACAACAGCAAGTCCTCCATTTGTGCTGCATGACTAATACAGCCACGTAATGCAAGGGCCTGGTATTGCTCTATTCAAAGCATGCAGTAAGAACCCCAAGCCACCATATCCTCTAACACTTTACAGAATTTGAAATGCCAGGACTCAACTTCCTGATTAATTTCAACCAGTTCCCCAGTAATAGGCTGCATGCATGTGAACCAGTATAAACCCTTGGGCTGTAAAGGTGTTAACACATGAAAAGCCTGTGCACAAGTGGGTACACAGGCAAATATGCACATATGCTTCTGGATGACTGGGTCTGGAAGTAAGACGTGACAGCACATCCTGTCTTTAGGAGGAAGATACCATCATCCTAGGCTCAGAACTTACCCGCAATCACTCCCTGAATGGTCCCAGATTTTGGGGACTGATTTTGCTCATCTTCAGGGCAAATTCAATTTATTTTTTTTCTCTTAATTTCAGTTCCAGACTCACGATCTGAGCCCACATAAATAGACCGACAAAGTTTATATAATATATGAAACTCAGTATGGTGGCCTACCTCACAGCCTAGTTTGCAGTTTTGTTTCCTTTTTTAATTACCTTTTCAAAATTAAAGGCCTTCAGGACATTATATTGCTTGCACAGCACAGTTAAGAGCCATGCACTCACAAAGACACAGTTCACTTACTGGTGGTCCAGAAGCACCAATTGGGCCAATAGCACCTGTTGGTCCACTTTCACCCTTAGGACCTTTAGGCCCACGTTCGCCTTTAGCACCAGGCTGACCAGCTGCACCCTGTGGGCAAAAAAACACAGAACAAGGAGTGGGAAAATCACGCGAAGGAAATAGAGGAATGAGGTGGCACCAGTGAGAAGAAAGCACAAACTATACTCACAGGGGGCCCAGCAAATCCACTAGGACCTACGGGACCAGGCTCACCACGTTCACCCTAAAGAGAGGACAAACAAGAGAGGACTGGTTGGAATGGGCTTTAAAAGGGCATTTTTCTGAACATCATGTTTTTGACATGGGAATAGTTGAAGGATTTTTCACTTACAGGGATACCACGGGCACCAGCAGGGCCAGCGGGACCAGCAGGACCTCCTTCACCCTAAAACAGATCACAGAATCACAGAAAACATTATGACACTATAGGGGAAAGCATCACTGGAGTTAGAACAGGGATGATCTGGTGGTACAAACTTATGCAGTGAGTCTCCCCATCTCTCCAATGGAGAGGGTGCTACTGAAAATGTTTCTGTTTTCACCCACCCTGTATCTCTAATGATACTCAGAATAAGGAATCATTCTGAGCTAATGTGTGGTTGTTTATCACCATATAAAGAACCATTTTCACAGTATGCAAGGGTTGTGGAGATTAGCCTGGGAAGAATTCAAACAAAGCCTAAAACATTATCTTCTCCCCATATAACCTACTGCCATGTATATGTACACTTCTTTCCTACCCTTTTGGGGTGCTATGACAAACTCCACTGAATACTTCTGGGAGTCCAAATAACACTTGCTTCCCAAATCTGAAAAAAACTTGCAGAACTCATGCACACTAGGAAGGTGGAACTGTTTTTTATAGAGCTCCTCATCTTAAATACTCATGCATGGGTAAACTGCATAAACAAACAAGATACTTTTTCAATCGAAGAGTAGACTTACCCGATCACCAGCACCACCAGCGGGGCCAGGAGCACCAATAGCACCAGGGAGACCCTGTAGGTCAAGAGACAGGACACCATTTCTAGCAAAATGTTAAGAAGGAGTGATAACTTTTCCTGTTTTTTTCTCTTTCCTCCTGGAGACAGATGTGTAACTTTCTTCCAGCTATTTTCAATATACAAAGGACACATGATTTTACGAACTAAAATCTGGTCTGTTATTTTCCTTCCAAAGTATGAATTCGAGGAAAGACAGCCAAAATCTCAAAATAAGGGTAATTTTTTGTGGCTTTGCAGGTTGTCTTTAAAATTATCTGTCTAGGCTGAGCCCACGAAGTTAAACAGAACAACGTTCCACTGAACAATTGCCTATGAAATACAAGGTTGTTTGCTCATGTAATTTCTCTGCTTGTGTGCATGAGAAGTGATCACTTTTCTCTCTTCCTCTAGATTCAAATATCCCTGGACAAGGGGCACCAAAATCATATTGATTTGTATCAAAAGCGAGCAGATATAAGAGAAAATCAAATGCAGTGGGGAAATATAAGTCCTGAACATCCTTTTTAGTCACCTAAGTTCTGAGGTGTAGCAAGGTAAACTCAAGCAAAGCCAAAAGATACTTACACGAGCACCATCTCTTCCTGTTGCACCAGTATCACCTCTCAGACCTGGGGCACCCTAGAATACACACAGGGATATAAAAAATTATATGGGCAACAAGCCAATAGTTTGTACAAAGTAAGTACCTAACTGTTTGCTGAGTACCCACATATTACTTGCATATCATATGAAATGCTTACTATGCTAGAGTGTTGGGGGTTTTGTAATGGACTTTGATTACTATTTCATTCTTATTGCTGACTATATACTGACTAGCAAAGTGAGAATTTGCAGACAAAGAGGACTGACATGCTTTTCAGAAGTAGAAGCCTTCCTCTTTCATGGGAATCCTATTTAGTTTCCCCCAGGGGGCAAGACTTTTGAATAGAATTGAATTTAAAACCAAGTTGATATATATATACCAAATGATGAATATAAGTCCCCCCTCAAAATCCCTTTTCTTTTGGTGAAGAAATAACCATACATAAAAATTCTTCTGTGTAATCATGTGTTTTACTTTCTATTTGAAGGAGGAAAACAACTGTTAAAAACAATGGTATCATCTGAGTGGTCAGATAAAATGCCTTATGGCTCTTACAACAAAATGTTATATCCAGGTCATCACTAGTGTCAAGACATCAGACCACTGCTCTGTGGTATTTTGAAAACATCCTATTTTTCTGCATTAATCTGCATGTCAGTACTTAGTGTCTTATAAAAAGTTGCAAGCCATTTTCATCTTCATTTCCTTACAACTCTTTTTATGCTAAATTCCTGTGGATTTTTTAGTCAAAACAAATAAAGCAGATCTAGAAATACTAGTTTAGATTTTAAATAATGAACAGAAGAGAATATATAAATTTTACAGGTAATTATACAGGTAAAGCAGAAGTAGCAACACGCCTTTCAACCAGACTTCACACCTTTATATATGGGCTTACATTGGCATTGTTTCTGATTTTATAGAAAATGGATATAATCACAATTTTGTAACTAATTTACTGATAAGGTCACTGCTTCTACAGCAGTCATGGTTTTGAGGAAAGTCAGTCCTTTGTGCTCAAAAGGCCCATTCCTACTATAGAGCCTGTACTCAGAGACAGCTTTAGTATTTCATCCGTAAATGTAAGACCGTTGTTAACCACTTCTGTGAAGAACTGACAAACCAATTCCAAATGCTGAGCAAAGATCAAAATACAACCTTAGAAAAAAAAGATGGTCTACTCTAGTAATGTGTCATCATCTAATGGAGTTTCAAGTAAATAAAGTTGCAGTGAGGTAACAAAATTCCAGCTTATCCCAAACATGTGCATGCAATAACATAGCAGGTTGTTCACCTTACCTTTTCACCTTTGCCTCCTGGAACACCAGCAACACCTCTCTCTCCTGGGATTCCACCAGGGCCAGCAGGACCAGGACCACCAGCAGCACCAACATTGCCAGGCTCACCCTAGGAACAACAGCATATCATGTAAAAGAGAGTCAAATCATTCACATAATTTGGAACAAATTTCTGTCATTACTACTTTGTCCATCATTCCTCTTCCTTCTAAACAGTGTGAATAGTAATATTTTGTTTGTCCTAAGCTATAGCACTTATTTTTCTTCTTTAGCTAGTGAAGATGCCAGACATGAATCAATCTCATTCTACGGGCTCCTGAGGTTTTAGGGTGTCCAAAACTAGTACTCCAAACTAAACTTCTCTGGAAACACTAACCATGAGAATCTTGAAAACTAAGATTCATCTTCAGTTATCATCAAGTCACTGTTATTTTGGTAGATGACCACTCACTATTGTACTCGTGTTTTGGGGAAAGTCTTGTTTACTAGATAAAAAAATTTCCTGTGTATAAATAGAGGTGGGTTTAGAATTTTGCCCAAAATCTCAGGCCCTATCTCAAAACAGTATGTCCAGCTGACAAGCTGCATTCAAACTGAGTACAAACTGAAGTTCCCCTTCCATCATCTATGGTGCTGGACATAACAACCTTTATCATTAGTGTGGACTAGCTGGGATGGAGTTTTACTTCTTGAAGAAATGACCGGGGGGCTATGATGTATAGGTAACTATCTACTACCAGTAATCATTTACAGTTTTAGAAAAGAAGGCTTTGGATTGCCTTCATCAGGAATTCCACAGTAAGGCAATGTTGGCTGGAAAAGGCATACCTTGTTACCATCAGGGCCTGGTGGGCCAGAGGGACCACGGCTTCCAATGGGGCCAGCAGGACCAACAGCACCACTTTCACCGGGAGGACCACGTTCACCCTGCAGAAGACAGACTCATTTGAGTTTTCCCTTGCATTGTTCCATAGCTTAGAGGTTTAAAAGCACTGACTAGTAGCAGTGACAAGGCAACGGCTTTTTATCTGAACAAACCATCAAGAACTGTGTTAGAATTGTGCAGATATTAACTAAACTGGTCATAAGAATTGGCCCAAATATAGCGGTGACAGACAGAAGTCTTGCATCATGACAACAGCTGACAGTACAAGCACTTCTTCAACATGGATTTTTACTACCATGCCTATTCTGGTAACAGTGTCTTACATTCTACTGTCAAATGGAGCTTCTGGTGCCAATCTGAATGCAGATAATGGGTTCTAGTGAAACTAAAGCCATAGTAATTGGGAAACAAATATCTTTACAGTGACAACTGCCTGGTGAATATTGGAGAATAAAGATGACAGCCAAAGCCTACTGATGTGAGGTGTAACAGGTTTAAGGATAAGCTCTGAAACAGAGGTCACCTGGAGACATGGGAAGAGCCGGTAACTGGGTTTAAACACAGAATAGATATATCAAAGATAGAAGTATCCATTTTTCTAAAGATATTTCAAATTATCCCAGTGTGATCAAACTGGACATCAGTGAATAATGTCTTAAGGCATAATGGAGATTTCTAGTTATGCTGGAGAATCTGGGAGTTTGCATAAGAATGGTAACGTGGTCAAAGAACTGACTCAAGGAGAGACAGCACACTGCTGAAAAGCACTAATGACGCAGAAGGCTAACTCATATTGTAGTGATATTCTCCAATTAATGTAGCTTTTCATTACTTTTATATATATTTTCTTAATGACAGAGAGGCAGAAAATGAAGAAAGATATTTCTGAACTAACTAGGTATCACAGAAGTGGAAACTGTTGTCAACAGGAAGAAAAGCTGTCCTATTACCCTGGAGGAAGTGAATAACCTGCTGCATGGCTGAAAATTACCTGATGTGGATGTGAAAAAGGCAAATGGGATCTGGCACAAGCTGTGTGCCAAGCAGCTATTTTTAGGAAGTGTTAATTTTGTTGTAGAAAGCATCAGTAAGACCTAATTTGGAAGACTGAATACACTGGTTTAGTATGAGATGCTTAAGATGCTACTACAACGATAAAGGGAACTTGGCATGGATAGATTAGGAAAAATGAAAGTTTAAAGAGGACATGGTTACTAATACAGCCTCAGACACTGCAAATAGCAAAGATGACTGTTACTGAAACAGATTGACATGACTGATAATAGTGAACGAGAATATTTGTCATGAGTATATTTGGTCAGAAGAAAAGAGGGAGCAACAGAAGTAGTTTAAATACCAACTTCATTATAGGTGGGTTTTCAAAGAGAACAATGAACTAAACATTTTACAAAACACTCACTGCTCTGCACATAAGACCTCCCTGCATGGCATGGCCTCCACACAAAGCTCTTTAGAGATGTTTATTCTCAGTGCAGGAATAAAGGGAAGTGGGAGGCATTACCTTCTAATGACCATTCCAGGCTCTGGATTCAGCCCACCATTTGTTCAGAGAGATATGGGAGGTAGAAGCCAGTCAGCAGGGGTTAGTATGACTGAAATGGTCAGGCTAAGAAGGTCTGTACGCAGGCACTGGACATGAAAATTCTCATATCCATCAGGCCTCAGTGTTACACTGTAGGACCAGTCTTGTGTTATACACATTCTCACTCTGATGATCATTAATTAAAAAAACAAGTAATCAGCTCATCAGGATATCATTACTTGGGTAATACTCATACTGCTTATCTCAAAGTTTACTAACATTAGCAGTAACTGTGTTAGACAATCTGATGCATTCAAAGAACAGAGAAAACTCTCTCCCATTCCTGGGAGTCTGTGGCAGTAAGCAGTCTGTAGTAGATTTCAAATGAGTTACTTACTCTTGGGCCAGCAGGACCAGGGACACCAAATTCACCATGAAGACCCTAGAAGAGAGTAGATACATTGGTAAAGCTTTTTTCTGAAGTGAATTTACTATCTTAATTTTTTCTTTCTTTCTTAACAGTAAAAAGAAATGCTTCTCAAATTGCAGCAGCATGTTGAAAATCTTCAGACTAAAACCAGTCTTTTAGATACACAGAAATAAACCCCTTTCATATAGCTGCACACTATCTCAAGCACATGAGACAATAATTTCTCCTATGAAGAAAGCTATTAAATTCCAAACTCATTTGCAAGGTACATGCAATGTAAAGTCTCTCACTGGGACATGGAGAGATCCAAGTATGAGCTTTAAAGATGTTTATGACATACAGGACGCACAATTTGCAGATTACATCATGTATTTTAACTGAGCAGAAAGTAAAGCCTGAATTACTGCTGAGCTCCCTTAGTTGTATGCCACTGTAAATTCATGGAAATCAGTTGAGGAGCAAAAGCATACAACTGCAGTAATCCAAGGTTAGATCAAACCTTGAAGATTTCACAAGAAATTTGAAGTAAAAATATCTCTCATGTACTATCTTGTCTTTTGGGGGAGGGGGAATATTTTATTGCAGCTTAAGGCTTAAAAAGCACAGCATTGGCTTTGTTCAGTGTCACAGCAAAAGAAAGCAGTACGTTGCACATTCCAACGGACCTTCTTCATGTGCTGCTAGCTTTAACGACAGGGACTACTGAACCTTGCACATAACACAGATTACGTCGTCTTGGCAAATGGATCCAACAGGCTCTTGCTTCACCACATGTGCAACTGTAAACATAATGCTTATGCAATGCCTGCCCCTACTTGTGGAGTACTGTATCTGTCACTCACCCTTTCGCCTGGTTTACCAGCTTCACCAGCTGGACCCGAGGGACCTGGCAGACCCTAAGGGTAAAGAAACAAGAATACAAATGAAGTTAAGGCAGAAGCACCACATGCTTTGTAAACCGTAGGTGAGATTGAGCAGAACACAGTTACTTACCTGGAAGCCAGGAGGGCCAGCAGGACCTTGTTCACCTTTTCCACCTTGGTTGCCCTGGATGGAACAAACAAGTGATTAACTTAGGAGAAAAACAGGAAAACAGATTTTAGAATGGGAAGTCCCATTAATGAAGAGTGTATCACAAACTGGATCTGTGTGGAGGCTGTTACTTACAGTGACTCCAGGAGGACCTTGAGCACCGTTGTTTCCCTCTGGACCAGGAGCACCCTAAACATATTCAAACATAAAACTTGTTAGCAAAGTTTTGATTTATTATAAATAATATCTCTCTTAAGTTATTCTGTGACAAAACCAAAGGTATTTAGCTGCAACTTTTGAATATAACCATTTACTTCTAACAGCTTCACTGTCAAAGGGTACTCAAGATGCTTACAATTTTAAACTCTGGTGATTGTTTTAGCTAATGTAATGCATTAATCCTATAGAAACGTTTTTGAATTACAGAATATAGGAATCTCATTGAAAGTATTTTTCCCACAACAGACCAATTATTTGGTCCCTTAAATGGAAGAACTAGAAGGTTGGAAATTTACAGGTTACATTAGAAACCACACACTGTCCTTGAAAATTTGCAAGGGATGTGCTATTTTTTTCCTCTTCTCAGGAAACTAAGACCCCATAATTAATTAACTAACCAATTAATAACCAAGAACAGTCATTTTCATTTGTCCCTTAATAGTCCCCAATGACACAAGGCTAGGTGAAGTGCTTTCCTATATCATGATCTATTTGTGCTTGCATATGACAATGCTATCTTATTGAAGAGGTTTTGAAAACCTACTTTTTTCTCTCTGGAGGTTGATAGAGAAAATGTATCCACTTACCCGTGGGCCAGCAAGACCAACATTGCCTTTTTCACCAGGTTTTCCAGGTTCACCCTGAAGTTGAAAGAAAAAGATACAGAAGTTAACCAAGACATCTTATGAGATTCAGTTTAAACTACTAAACAGAGATTCTCCTTGCTAGTAGATGTATTGTAATATTTCTTTAATGAAAATTAAAACCCCACAAGCTCCATCTGCCTTTTTGAACCACTTAGAAAAAGTAGCTCAAAATCAGATTTATTTTCAAGAAAACACCATTCCTTTATTTTTTGAGATCATAATTCATGACTTTGTGTAGCATCCTATGCAATACACTATATACATACACATATGCATGTATGCATAGCAGCAGAAATCCAGATTATTATCTGTGGTCTCTGACATGCCAAGAGCCCCACTAAAATCACTGATAGCTTTTATTCTAGAGTGAGCTTTGGATTGTGCTCTATAAATAACAATGCTCTGGAACTGAAACTTAGGTTTGATGGCCAACCTTTACAGAAGTTTTACTGAATTGCATATATAAAAATGGTAAAATGGACATGCAAAAATTGTAATATAGACATATATTATTCTAATCACTTCAATGCCCAAATATTCCTAAACTAATTATTGTTTTTCACTTGCTTAATCATGTTTTAGATTACTGGAAGACACTTTAAAGCAGAACTCTTGAATGTAATCGCATGCCATCCAATAAGCAGTACAGGAAAGACACAGGGAGAAGTGTTGGATTGTTAGAGTTGGGAACCTAGAGATTAGTCTATAAATACCATCATAGCAATAGAAACTTTCTGTACTGTACTTACAGTGGGACCTTTTGGTCCAGGGAATCCAATGTTGCCAGGCTCACCTCTGTTGCCAGCTGGACCGATTGGCCCAACCCTACCATCTGCTCCAGGGAAACCCTAGAAAAAGGAATTTTCTATTAATATTAAATGCCTGGGCTAATTAAATAGAGTTCAGTTTTAGGAGAAATGTATACTGACAGGAAGCAAGTATCATTTAAGTTTTAAAAACTGATTTTACATCCTATGTTCATGCATTCCTCTTTTTTGTAGGACTGTGTATTTCTTCTTCCCCTTCCAGGACATTTATGTGGCCTGATCTGAGACCCACATAAACGAATGCAAATATTCTCACTGATCATCTGAGTAATGCAGTGCTAAAATCTTGCTGGTTTTATGCAGAGTTGTGTTAGAGCTCAGTTCTGAGATCTCTGCTTCTTCAAGTCTCCATTTATGCCTATGTTTCACATGCAATGGGGAAACAGAGTGAAAAGCAAGGTACTTACAACAGGACCTTCCTTGCCAGCAGGGCCAGGGCTTCCAGGCTGGCCTGGGAGACCCTGAGAAAAGAAAGATTTCACGTGTTTAGAAGGAAACCAACTCACCCTATTTTTAATACATGAATACATACACACACAAACACACACACAAACACAGACACCAAGTTCTCAATATGCACTGTGGAAACAGAAGTGTATATTCTATCGAGTTTACATTGAAAACATACTGAAGTTTAATTTGGTGGTGTGTGCTCCCATGGTGGTTGAAAATCAATATAAGTAAGAATTTATTTCACCTAGATAAACTCAATCAGGCTCTACTTTAGCACAGAATGTGCTTAAATGTTTGCAGATGCCTGACAGTTCACACATGCATTGAAAACTCTCACTTCAGAGTGTGGGGTATGAAGAGGATAAAAGACAATGATGTGGACATAATCTGACTGCAGCCCACACCATGAAAAGTGGCTGTTTCTTTTCACTGAAATCAGTTGCAAAAAAAAAAAGTTGAAATAGAGAGCAGCCATCTCATATCATTTTAGTGGGGTTTGCTTTTCTGTTAGTTCAATAAAGGGGGCACACACTTCACCTGTGATCTTAATGATCACGTTCTGTAAATAAGCACAAGAGCAACCCCCTCTCAGAAGTCAATGTGGTATCCAATACAAGGGAGCACCTCTCCAAGGCAAGGCAATCAAATGTTACCACATACAAAACAGACTAATTTCAATTAGCATTTTGATGCTTTTTAATAATTTCCTTATGGATGGTTTTTCAATAGAGTGGTGGAAGCGCCCTAATTGTGGTCAGCACAGGCTGCTTTTTTCCAGTTGGGATTTCTCAAAAATTCTGTCCCTATATTGTAATTTTGTTTTGCATAGTTCAAACTTACACCACAGAGTTCAAACTTACTCTTGGACCCATAAGACCAGGCTCACCAGGACGGCCACCATCACCATTAGGACCCTTAGCACCAACAGGACCACTAGCACCACGGTTACCAGCAGGGCCCTAGCAAAATAAATGAAGAAAATTAGGTGGATGTAGCAAAAAGCATCACACATCTATATATAAAAGAAGATGGTTTAGAAATAGTGACCCAGACAGAAGCCTTACCATGACACCAGCTCTGCCATCAGCTCCAGGGAGACCACGAGATCCAGGGACACCCTGTCAAGTGAACACAAAACAAATCAAGAAAGGGAGAAATAAATCTGTTCCTATAAGGTGTACAGTGCTTGTTAAGTTTCAGACTTCCAAGCAGGTTTGCTGAATTTGATTTACATATAGCTCTAAGCACATACAACTCAGTGCATATGTATAATGTGAAAGAAATCTCTCACTGTCTTTAGATTTCTTTAAATTCTATCTGCTTGTATCAGAGCATTTTCACTGTTCATTGTAATCTTACTGTGGCTGTAGGCAGCAGCTAGGATGCCGCAACCTGTCCCACACTGTTGCGCCTTTGCTCCTCTGTGGAGAGTTACTGGCTTCTCCATGATTCTGTACACCCTACCCAATGTAAAATGTTGAATCCTTCTCTCTACCAGAAAAATAATGGTGAAAACCAATTATTTCCTGTTATTTTCTTGCTCCTGCATGAAGCCACATGCCTCCTGACATTCAGAGTGGTCTCCTCACCCTGTGAAAAGGGTACTGGGCACCCCTGAAGACACTGAATTGAAACTGTTTGCTTCACATTATGTGAGGCAATTATCTGGTTTAAGAAGTTAAATTCCATCACAAAGCTTTAATAGTAATCAAAGATAATTCACTAAATATTACACAATGGATATATCAAAACAAGCTCTAATTACTTCAGGGTTAGGGTAGTAACAAGCACTAACACAAAGCAAAAATAGGTTTGGTCACAACTGATCAAAAGGCTCAGAATGGCAAATGATCTTTGTTTAGCAGCATTAATGTAAATTTAATTACTCATTCTTAATTTGCCTTTGTGAGTCTAGCTTTACTTCCGCTTTCCTTTTTCTTCTAATTCTGGAACATGAAAGCAAAACCTACTCTTAGACCAGCAGGGCCTGGGGGACCAGCAGAGCCAGGTTCACCATTGCTGCCTCTCTTGCCTTCCTCACCACTAGGACCAGGAGGGCCAGCGGGTCCAGCAGCACCCTGTTTCAGACAAATGAAGGAAAAGAAGAAATGAGATGCTCTGTTGCTGATACTGTATCAGGATTTATTCACTGAAACAACATTCACATATTGCCATACTTACAGGCTCACCCTTGTTACCACTTTCTCCCTTGGCACCAGCAGGGCCTGGTTCACCCTGGAGTCCAAAACAAGAAGAGAATATAGAATTAAGCATAATTCCAAAATTTAAGCATCATCATCAAAAAAAAAATCTCACTTCTACCTGGACAGCTTCTTCATGAATCAAGAAGCTATTTAATCATCTAGTGCCATGCCTGCCTCTACTTTGATAAATGGTCAGTAACCATAACTGTATTTTGGCTTAACAGGCATGGAAAGACAAATGTTAAAGATACTTAGAAATGGCAGCAGTTAAACTGTGAAATAGCCAGGGCTGAGGACACCCAGAGGGAGTGCAAAGTGAACCTCTGGTTTCAGCATCTGAAGTAAGCAGTGTGACACAGAAATGAAGTACAATGTTTAATTATAGTGGAGCAAGAAAAAATGTCTGCACTAAACCCAAAGATATATCTAGAGAAAATCTTTTATAACTGTGGACACCACGTCCAATTTCCAAATGAAGGGATGCAATATGCAAGGTCACTTACAACAAGTCCTCTAGCACCACTAGGACCAGCAGGGCCAGGAGGTCCAGGAATACCACGGGGACCAGGCAGACCAGGAGCACCAGCAACACCAGGAAGACCCTGTCCAATGGAGAGGAGAAATGGTATGAGGAGCCCATTATTGAAAGATAATCGTTGCATTAACCATTTTTATTTCTTTCAGAGCAAACAAGTATGTGTATAGCCATACTTACAGCTGCACCTTTAGCTCCTGGAAGACCATTAGCACCAGGGTTGCCCTATTAAGAAAGATGACAGTACTGGTTAATTCAGAGTCTCAAGTGTACCTGTCTGACAATAGATAAAGTTTGGCAAGTTACTCACTGGAGGGCCAACAGGACCACTAGAACCGGGAAGTCCAACCTCTCCTCTTGGACCAGCAGGACCACTGGGACCAACATTTCCAGCAGGCCCAATTTCACCCTGTTTGAGAGAAGGATAGAGTCCTCCATCAGTGTTAGGGCAATAATAGAGCAATCCTGTATTAGCCTGGCATTAAGAAGACAATATGGTATACATAGTCCCACTTCAGAGGCCATGAAATCAAGGAGCTGAGAGATTTTAAGGCACTGAAGCTGGGAAGCCTAGATAAGTCCCATCAAAACTGATGGCTAAGCCAGGAATAGATGCTCATCATATCTAAGAAGCTGCATTATCACTGAGGATTACACAGGAGGCTGAGCTAGAAAAATCAGGATTACTGTTCCAGTCTTATCTGCAGTTGTGCACATCCAGCATTGTCCTGAGGTGCCTCATGGTGTATGAGACCTAATTGAACACCACCCTGCACCTTAAAATGCCAGTTGCACTGATGCAAAATGCAAAACCATGTCTGATCAGAGTGCTGTAGGATAGTGTTCAGTGGAGTAATTGATAGAAAAAAAGACTGTTGATTTTGCTCTCAGAAGCTTGTATTCACTAAGTCTATTACAAAAAAAATCAGCTAGTAATGACTTTTCAGCAAGTCTCTATGTAGTCAGAGTTCACCCTGGACACATACAGAATCTTCTCTTGAAACTGGACGCTGTAACCACAGTCACATCTACATCAGAGAAGACTTCGTGGTTTCCAAATGTCTTCCCTTTTGACAAAAATAACAAGAATGGAATCTCTAATTTTCTTCCTCTCTCCTGCAGTTAATATTAAGAGGTCTAGCAAACAGTATTTTCTTCTAAGTGTGGATCAATATAAGAAATGTTTTTCTGTTGAAACAGAGTTTGTCTATTTGTCTATTTGTGTTAAGGATGAAAAATTGCATCACACTACATTTAAGTGTATGCACCTCTGAGCTTCCTGAAAAATGGTCAGTGAAATTTTTAGATGCGCTAAATGGGACACACGTGCCCCAAATCCTTTGTCCCTTCTTGGACAAAGTAAAATTCAAAATAACAACAGTCTTACTCAAGTAAAAATGCTAAGATTTGAGCAATAACCTGAGTAATGTATTAAGAACAAAATGGTATTGCCCTAAACCTTAAGAGTTTCTCCATTGTAATTTCAAGAACTTGGTCTGGAAGTCTGATACCATCTATCTTCATCTGTGAACTAACTGCTGTATTTTAAACTAGCATTCATACATGATTTCTCAAAACACTGTAGGGATTCATCTGCATCCTGATCTTGATAAGAGAGGTATCCCATTTCGAAGAAGGGGGGTTTTAGTGCCTAGCAATACGAGTTACTATATTTCATCTTCAATGTCAAATGTACCAGGAGAAGACGATGTTCGTACCTTAGCACCAGGAGCACCTGGGAAGCCTGGAGGACCAGCAGCACCGATAGGGCCCTAGGAAATGGAAGGGAAACAGTTGTGTAAGGGTGTTTGATGATGACAGAAGCACCTTGCTTGCTGAAGTACACAGATGTAAGAAATGCACATTTTGTTACAGTTCCACCCATCACCACCTCAGAGTATCAGTTCCCTTTTGTAACTCCAAACTGACAGATTTGGTTCATTACTGTTAAGGGCAAAGGTCAATGCTGAAAAACATTCACTGTGCTGCTAAAAAAGTGTGAATTAAGCAATGATTGGTAAAACCTTGCCTTGAGGCCAAACACCTGAGGAAGAATAAACAGGGATGGGCAGAGACAGGCATCTGCAAAGCAAGTTATCTTGCTGTACAGTCCCACAAGGTATGAAGGTGAGCACTGCATTCTGCCACAGCAAGAGAAGGAAAAAAGACTAAATGCCCTGTAACACATGGATGAAAATTTGGACTTTCTGGATTTCCATTACAGTGACTCTTTCTGTGTTTTAATATTCCCAGTGGTAAGAAGAGTGTAACAGTATTTCTGGTTTAGTTTAAAAAAGTCTTAGTCAGTGCTACCCAGAACGTTTGTTACATGATAACTTCAGTATGTGTAAAGTAACTTCAGGCTGACATAGATGCTGAGACTCAAGACACCTTCCTGCTGTTGCCCATCCAGATCAACACCTCTGCAGGCAGCAGCTACAGAATATTTTTCCTTTGGTAATGTGTTTGCCTTCAAGATAGCTAAAATGCTTTGGTTCTACTGTAAGTATAACACCAGATTTTGGCTGTAAGGTCTCTATTTGTTTGCAATTAAAATGCCTAATAAAAATATTTTTCAAATACCCATATGGGAGAACTGAAGTGAAACTCCTACCTCTGGCAACCCTCCACTCTGTTAAAGCATGACAGATATTTGTAGTGACAAAGAGTAAAATCAACTTTATCAAAATCAACAGAGCCAGGTACATATTTATCACTGACTCAAATTTTGAAGGCAGGAAGGAAAAACTAATTCTGGGCTATTCATGACTTTTTTTACAGCTTTGAAATTAGACCCTTGCACGCACATTTATTTCACTGACATAAATGAGGCTTACTGAAGTTGGTGGTGTACTATGGCAACTGCTTTTAAAGGGATAAATCTGCACTGGATTAGCACTTAATAGAATAGTTATTGTTTAGTAAATGGATCAGGACAGTTGGATCTTTCTGGCCTTTCTCACTAGCTCACATAACCCAGGTATCAGTGGCGAATGAAAAACTTTAGCTACTGCTTGTCAGACAGGACAACATTGCAGGTGCACAGCTGTGTCCTGAAGTGCCTGTGACAGTTCCAGGGCATATCTAACTGAGGCCATCTGCAACATGTGCATGGTACACACCTGTTCAAAACTACACAGTCTTTTTAATTTTGGGATGAGACCTGTTCTGTTAGACTGATGGAAATGAGGATTCTGTTGATCAAGTGTTTCTTTGTGAAGTCACTAGTGCAAATGACTGAATAACTGACTCCTTTGATACAGACGTGTTTAATGTAAATCCCCAGGCTCTTGGTATATTGGCTACAAAGGGTTTATATGTTTTTTGGGTTGGGTTGTTTTTTTTTTAATTGTCTGATAGGAAACAAAGAACTGTGTTGCAGATGTCCACACTTCTGAGAAGCCCAATAAATGCTCCATAAAGAGGGACACAAGGTCTAACAGAACCAGATTGTTAAAGATCAACGACTGGAACTTACAGCAGGTCCAGTGGGGCCAGTGCTGCCATCACTTCCACGAGCACCCTGTGAAGAAACAGAGTTTGAAAAAAGACTCAATGATCAGAGAAAGCCACAGTCAAGTGGTCAGTCTTGACAACAAACAAATGGGAAGCCACTTACAGCTGGTCCAGGAGCACCTACTCTTCCTCTCTCACCAGGGAGACCACGAGCACCCTGAAAAAAAAAATTAAATTTGCTCATTTATACCTGTTTGCTGAACAAAGATACACAGATAAATTCTACTGCCTCCACATGAAGTGTGTTGCAACCATGCAAATATCTTCTGAATATTAATTATTCATTATCTGAATATTCTGAATATTCACATTAGAGTATCTAGCTAGCTGGAGTGTCAGTGGTGACAAAAACTGACCAAAATGCTGGCTGAATCCTATCTATCAGATTATAATTTTCCACAGAATCAATTAATACTTACAGGTTGTCCTGGGGTACCATTTTCACCAGGGGCACCAGGTTCTCCCTATAAAAAAGAAAGTTTGCAGGCCTGAATTAGTTAAAGGATTCTTTGGACAGACAGCACAACACCATCTAGAGAGATATTCAACTACTGGACCCTACTGTCCTTATCCTCTGTAGCACTTACACCACAGCATACAGTAACAGCACATTGGGTCTTGAGGGTGCAGACACTGTGACTATCCCTGCATATGCTGGAACATGGCCAGTTGGAGTCCTCTTAGAAGAGGAAGGCCAGAGCACGCCACTTCACTTACCTATCTTAGTTTTCTTCACCCCCTTTCTTTATTCTGATACTTACTCAAGTTCTTGCCTTCATCCCTGCCTGTAGTACTGTTACATCGTGAGTGATTTTAATTTATTATGCTTGTGTTTTCCAGTCAGATTTGCACTCTTACTAATAACTGTTCTTTCCTTTATTGCTTTATGTTTTTAACCTCCAAAGTCTGGAAAGACTGAGTGCTTGCTACCTCATTACTAAACTTTTTTTCTGGAGATTAACAACTTGCAGTGATACTGGAGACTGCTAATGAACAATTATGAACTCTCTACACAAGTAGTGCTAACCTCCTAGATACAAGCAATAGCAAGAATTAGTATTTGATATTTTCATTGTTATGTTAAAACCTCTTGAATATACATCTCCTGTGAATGAGTCACCAGTGTACAAGTTTCCTACAACTTAATACTGCAGCAGTGATTTTTAAGAACACTGCTATGAGGCACTGAGGTGGAATGGGAGAGAAACTGAAGAGGAAGAGTTTTCTAAGTATGTTTCTAGACCGTGTTTAAAAACATTTTTTAAAGATAGCGTTCAAATGTGCACTAATCCGAGGAAGGTGAAAAGAAGACTGTAAAGATAAATTGTCTTAACTCAGAAGAAAACTGCACTGACCCGAAGTTTTAGCAGAAAGCTTTACACTAGAACATGTGTCTCTCAGAGCTGGATTTTGTAGAAAAATAAGATCTTTTCATTTTAATGTGTTTTAAAATATTCACCAAAACACCAAATATAATCCATAGAAAAGCAGAGATAGTAAAAACCAGTCTTAATTGCTGATAACCAATTGTTAAGAGGCAAATTCTGCAGCTCTTCCTCACTGAAAGTGCTAACTTGACTGGGGGCTCAAGAATAAGCCCCAGGAATAATTTCTCTTAATGTGCACATATTTGTCCTATGCAAATCCAGTGACTTCTAGATTACTGCAGCTGGGAAATGTTTAATGACAACATGGAAGATTACTGGAGGGGATTTCGTATGTCTTGCCGGAGTGTGCTACAAATGCATCCTACATTATCAGATTTCATCTTTACCTTGTTGCCAGGAGTACCAGGTTGTCCCTTTTGACCATCCAGGCCATTGTGTCCCTATATGGAGGAGAAAAATAATATGAAGTGCATATTTTCCACTAATAGTTACAGACTCTTAATCTTGAAAAGTAAATCCTTTCCACACCAAATTATTGCCTAATACAATTTTAAGATTTGTTTTTTAAATCAGTCTTTCGTATCACAAGATATGAAAAACTTCAAAGAGCTTCATGCATTTAGAATGTACTTTCTTAACTTTGAGGGGATTTCCAGGGGTCTCCAGTATGCTGAAGTGTTGTCAGCCTTAACTGTTCAGGGAAAGCATATGTACAGACTCACCCTAATTCCCTTGAAGCCAGGCAGACCAGGAGTTCCAGGGAAACCACGAGCACCCTAAAAACATAAAGTGCATCAATGCTTGTTTCTCATCTACATAATGCAGTTAAATAGAAATAAGAAGCATAGGTTTTTCAATAAAATTAGTGAGTAGATTGGGACACGATCACTGAAGTGAGGAACACAGTCCATTCCCTAACATCCCAGGACCAGACTTGTTCCAAGACTAACACTAATAAACCTGATTTTCCAGTTCTGAATCTCAGAAATTTCAAGCATTAACATGAGATAACACAGCTGTTTTAGCTTTCTACACCAAGGGCCTCTGCTCACCTGCCCCTGTGTGGGGGCACTCCTCGCTAAGTCACTTCTGTTACTAATTGCACTAGCTTTACTGGGGAAAACAGCGCAAAACCACATCTCTATGATATCCCTGAAGGTAAGAACTGGAACTGGATTAATGTGCATAGGGAATATTACTAGACTGTTAACGTGGTGTAATCCAGAAACACCAGCAGGCTTCATTAATAACAGAACGGTTTTATATTGCATACAGCATATGGCTACGTACCTGAGGGCCAGCAACACCCCTCTCACCAGGTCTTCCAGGTTTGCCAGGGTGACCCTGAAAAATGCAGTAAAAATGTACTAAGAGGAAAACTCATTTTATAAAATAACAATGTAAACTGCTAAAAAAAGAAAAGGCATTGGCAGAGTTTCTCTTTTTCATTAAATACAGAGAGCTTGTTAGCTTCCAAGTTTCCCTCTTCCTGTATTCAGGAACCTGAATGTGTTTGGAGAGGTTTTGAAGTTATCCATTTCCAACATACATTATCTCTTTTACCATAAAATAATTAGTTTGGGGAGTTCTTTATCCAATGTTATAGAACAATATAAAAATTATGACCAACAGAACACTTAGCTTAACAATAACCTAATGTTAAATCACAGCCCAAAAGAGATGAGAAATATTTAATCACCACTTACATCTTCACCAGCCTTTCCTGGAGGACCAGGAGGACCACGAGGACCCTGGGGACCCTGTTAGAAATAGATTGTGGATTACTTAAAGCATCATTCTTCAGGTAAGTCTTTTCACTGGTTTCTGACTGGAGCTGGGGCATAGCTGGAGCCTGAACTGAAGCAAGGTCCTTCCATCCTAATTGACTTTGAACTTTTACGATTCCAATCTGAAGGAGTCTGAATCTGAGTGTTCAGCTCTGTGTCTGTAACAGAATCAAGCAGGAATAACCAATTCAAACATTCAAGGATGTGCATATAGATAGGAGGAAGGGGCCTAAGCATTACAAGCCTGCTTTGGTGTCCTATGTCTAATGCTAACAGTGTCTGCGTGTGAAACCTGTACTTACTGTTTGACCAGGTTCACCAGGCTCACCAGGAACACCTTGAAAACCAGGAGGTCCCTAGAAGAGGAAGGAAAATTTTGTTAGGGTTTGAACAAGCTATTTCATGGTTTTACATATATGTTAATGTTAGCCAGCAGGCGAGATGAGACTGTACTTACAGGGGGCCCAGATGCTCCAGGTGGGCCTCTAGGTCCCATTAAACCCTAGGGGAGAAAGTCACAAAATCTTTTAAAAAAACACCATTATCTGTAACACCAATTTCTAATACACCTAAAATATTGGTAAATATTACAGTTTTCAGAGTGCAATGTCCAAATTAAGTTGGGGTGGTTGGGAGATCTGCATGAATTTTCACAGGCAGTCCAATTGTAAACTCATCTGATGACAATGAACCAGCCCAGGGTCCTGGAGATGATGAGGATCATACCATTACAGTGTGGGGAACCTTTTGATTGATTAGGCTTCTTAATCTATTCTACCCTGTTAGCAAGTATGCTGGTTCATTCTTCTACGTACCCTCTCCTTTCCTGTGCATGAGCATCCTGAGTTTAAAGATAAGAGTCATAAAAACATATTAAAAAAAATAGTATTTTGGGCCTGTCAATTTTATCATGATTTTCAAGAAGCAAAATTGTAGAAAAAAAAAGTCATTAAAATGGTAGAGAGCTATGAGGGAAAATAAAGGTATATAAATTGCAGTATTGCGATGAATTGGGAGGTTCACACGTAATTTTAGAAAGAAATAAAACAACTTTTATAGATATTCTAAATACATCTATCTCCAGTAATGACCAATTTTTTATTTAAATATTCCATTGTTTTCTGGTTTTGAATAAATTACCTTCATTTCATCTCCAAAATAAGTCACCAGCATATTCGCCTTTACTGAATTTAGAATTTACATGCATCTTAAAAAAAGGTCAAAAATCACTTTTAAAAAGGAAATTTCCAAAAGTACTGCACTTCCTTTTAAGCTTTACTAAGCAAGCAACTTTGAAGTGAAATTTAATTTAGACTTCTATTGTTCAAACAAATGTTATATGAGATGTTTCAACAGAAAGGATTATGTTTTTAATTGATTTTAAAAATTCTTGGGAAATCTTTTTAGGTTTTCTTGTTACAAGATTAAAATCGTGACCAACTTCTGAATGGCTTATGTAGCTTTCCTTTAAGACTGAATACTTTTTATTAAAGGGAATAAACACATATTAAATCCATGCATTCAGTTACGGAAGCTAAACCAATCTTGTGGCTATAAAAATACGCAGTAATCTTGTGAAAAGTAACTGTTTCTGAACAGTCTGGATCATGTTATGCATAAGCCCTGTGAATCTCTTCATAAATTATATTTCCTAATCTTTTCCCTCCTTTTATATCTTTCCAGTCTCTCACATTTTCTTCATAAAACTTAAAAATTCCTCACAGTTGGTAGATTCTACTGCTGTTGCTGTGAGATGAATCCTGCCTGACTCATTTAGAACTCAGAGACTGTGACACCCCAAATAAATCCCCATCTCCAAAACATTCTGATTTGCTGTCAAACACTAAGGGCAGAACTTGATTAAAGATATGCCTGTTTTCCTATATTTAGTATTTAAATGGGTGTCAAAATATTTTCAAACATTCATTTAATAATAGACTTTTCAGGAAGGGAAACAAGCACTTGACCCAGAATAGTACTGGGCAGCCTTTACCCATTGGATGCATTGTCTGTGATGTCAGTGTGTGTGTGGTGAATTTAAGCCACATCCTGCTATCTATGTACATGGGAATTATCTGCTAAGATCAGGAAGGGTTAGAAACTCATGTGGAGAGGTATACAGTATACAGTAACCAATAAAGGTTCCTCCTCAGAATAACCTCGTAGTAGCAAAAGCTACATTCAGTTGTTGAGAACCAAACGTGGTGGACAATTTCCTACCAAACCTGTGCAATCCAACAAGTTCAAAAGGGTGGTAGAGCCATGGGAGAAACATGGTCACCAAGTGGAGCTGGCATACTGAGCTACTTTCCAGATCTATGACTGCTTCAGAAAGGAGCTTTACAGTCATTCTTTAAACACAATCTTCTCCATATTGGTAAAGTAACACCATATCAAAGTGTATGTGTTACCTGACACATCAGATTATCAGATTCACTGATTCCTTAAGTGTGGTCAACAGACAGAATTAAAGCATTAGACCCAGTAGCACTACACTCACATTTATACAGTCCCAAGACCACATTTCAAGTCCTAAGACTGTATTTCAAACACTTCACATTGTCCTACATCAAAGGATCAGTTTACAGTCTGGCTCAAAAAATGATCAAAATGCTAATTTTAAAACTATGCTTTGCATTAATACAGCTGATTTAAACTCAAAGGAAACTGCTAAACAAGTTATAAAGACAAGTTCTCAAGTGCTAAATCATATACTTACCATAGGTCCCGGGCCAAAATCAGCTGCTTTAGATGGATCATATTGAGCAGCAAAGTTCTGTAGTGATAGAAAGGTTGAAATAAAAATATTAAAATTTGTATCTTAAAAAGTATTGCTAATTATCATTCTACATAAAAGTCATCTGACTTGCTATCCTTGCTACGTGGTATGGTAAACATAACACTCAGTAAAACGTATGCATACATAAACCTCAGTAAACATGGCCCTGTTATAAATATGTTTCTATTCCCTTGTTTCCAGAAAGACTTGATCTTACTATGAAGGCCCTTTCACACAATGGCCTCAAATATCCATGCAGTAGTAATACAGAGGCATTGCAGTACTGTGAACTGAAAATTAAGAATACAAATTCAGTGGTCATTTAAAATTGAACATTTTCTTGAAACCTTCCAATCATTCCACCTGATTTCCCACAAGGGAAGATATCCATATTTTTTCAATGCACTGCCTAAGTAAAATTAATATGCCAGCCCTGACTCTGGGATGAGGTGGGCCCTTCAGCTTCAACAAGATCTGAGGAGCATGCAGCCTCAGAAACACTGTGCTGGGTTTTTGATCTTTTGTTAACATAAGTTTTGTAGGCAAAGATGCATCTGGTTTTGTAGAGTACATTTTCCCTCTTCACTAAATGGGAAAAAATCTATATGATGTAACTGAAAATCCTTTTCTTTTCTTGTTTTCTTAGCATATTAAAATAATAGAAATTAATGAAAGTAGTTTGGGGTTTGCTAATAGGAAAATAAATTACTGCTATTCCGTATTGAAGGCTTAAGAGCTGAGCATTCTTCCATGCAGGAGGATTTACTAAAATTCATTGATATGATACTGTCTATGTCTTCATGCTCTCCGTGCAAGCTAACATCAAACAAAGAGTTAAAAGTCAGTATTCTGCAAAGAATACTTGATGGACACTTCTGCACAAAGTGTGCATGTGGCACAGGCCTCTTACATTCTTCAGCATAAATACAGGCAGGAATGATAAACTCTAAAATAAGATATTCTATTCTAAAGGACTTTTCAGTATGGCCTTAAAGATAGTCTTCTTCAGCTTATTCCAATACAGTTGCTGTTCCCCCCTCACCACCACTAAGTGCCATTTCTTTTCCCCATACGCTTAACTGCACAGGTTTCATTTAGTTGATTCGTTAATTGCTAATTAAGAGGGTTGACTCTCTCCTGTACGTAAGTCCCTGCTGAACACTAAGTCCAAATTCACCGTTGAAAATACACATCACAAGGAGGCAGACTTCCATTGGAACTGGGACTGTCAATATCTTGCCGACCAGAAGAGAATTTTTCCTTTAGTCTCTAATGCAACATCAGTGTTTTCCAGCAGACATGCACTTCAGTCACAAAGCACACATTATTGGTTTCTGTAATAGAAAGTTTGGATGCCTTACTCCACCAAGACCTGGAGGACCAGGGGGGCCTGGAGGACCTGGTATACCATCTTCACCATCTCTGCCTGGTGGACCTGGTGGACCCTAGAGTCAAAAGGAGGATTAAAAATTGAACTGTAAAGAAATCTCTGAAGGGATAAATTAATTAACAATCATGTACCTACAGCATACATGACAGCAGCGCTATACATGCAGTTTCAATAAATGGTTAAGTTTAGGAAATCAGCACAGACAGATTTTACATGGCCTTGCCACACCTTGTAGCAGTTATTTACTGTAGTTTGATATTTGAGAAGATTCATGGGGGCAATATTGGATTTATGTTACCAAATTGAGAAGTTTCATTTTAAACGACCAAATTTTGGACCCAGGAACCCCAAGTGATCCATGTGGAACCACACAACCTGTCAGGCTGTTAGTGAGAGCCAAAAATTTGACCAACTGGAGACTGGCAGAAGTTTGCCATAATGAAACAAACCAACACAGATCCAGAATAAGACAAAGGTCCTTTTTTAAATCAGTCTAGACTATTTGCTGGTATAGCTCCACATTCAGTGACAATAAAACAGTGCTTTGCTACAGGTTTTGGATACTGTCACTTTGCTACTGCTATTGTAACTTTTTACAGCAACATTTTCCTTATATTCTTTCATCCTCAATGCACAAAACTGGTCAAGTTTTGCCATTGTGGCAACTGGGATATGGTATTTCATTCGGTCTGTATTTTGGACTCAAGTTTGGAGCTTGATGAAATCCATAATGAAAGTCTTATGGATTTCTAAAGGAGCAGGATTAATCTTGCTGCCTTCAGGACAAAGCATCCATCTCATTTCATTAAACAAACTCAGGTAGTCATAGCGTAAAACAAATAACCAGTTGACCTTACAGATACAGTCTTCCTAATAGCTCCTGTTACGCTTGTCAGCATATTGTGATCTAACTTCAAGAGCTGCCTATCAGTACTATGGCATTTTCAGAGGCCAAGCAAGCCACGGTAACTACACACTGCCCAGATAAGGCTGTGAATTTCAGAAAACCACTTTACAAGAAGCAGCAACAATGCAGAAGAAAATAAAAACCAAAGCAGATATCAGTAATATGAATCAACATTACAATTACTCAACTGTCCTTATTTATGGTTACTGTTACAACAGCCTTTAACAATATCCACTATTTGACTAATAGAAGGCAGATGACAAATGCCTAGCTGCCAAGAAGAGAGCTTTTTCAAGTGTTCTTTGGAGGACCAGATAATCAACAATCTTCAAAACTAGCTTTTGACTATTTGGGTTTGAAATAGAGAGCTTATCCATATACCATATTGCTCAAAGACTACATTCTTACGTGTCAACTTTCCCTTTGGAAATTTCATGCTCTATTTCCACTGTGGAAAGTTGGAAAAAAGTTTTTCAATCCATCACTTGGAGTGCTAGGCTGCTGTCTGAGTTCAACCACATCTACTCAGGCATGATGAACATAATTATATTGGTGAGGTATTGCCAAGGGAGAATTTGGTTTTTTTTTTTTAATGAAATTGTACACATAAGCTTCTCCAGATATATTCATTTAATCTCACATCAATGCCTAAATTTAGGGTTTTTTTCCTACTGGTCTTCCAAGAATTCTTCAAAGATCACAAGCAAGTGAACGTCAATCTAATTCCTTACCCTTTCTCCCCGTGGCCCTTTGTCTCCTCTGGGGCCCTGGTGGAAGAAAACAAAACTTAATGAGTTACTGTGGAAATTTTCAAGGATGATAGAGGGGAACTGATACATTAACAATAATTAGTGCACATGAAAAACAGAAAGACCACTCATACAGGTCCGGTAGCTCTCTTCCACAGACAGCATATTCTTTTTCCACAAGAACTAACTAGAAATACATTAGTCACTGTCATCACTATGTCAATTAAAAGTATCACTGCACAGTCCACAGAAGTTCCTGCAAAGTTGGTTTGATTCTCTAATGAATAACTGGTTCTGTCTTCTGACTTTTTAAAATAAAAGAGTAGAATCCATTTAACCTGTTAGATCTGTACGGATATTGCTGAACTGCTCAAGCCATGCAAATCCTTCCAAAGGAACACTGGTTGAACAAGAAAGTTACTTTGATGCAGTTTATTTCTTGGTAGGTTTAGTTCTGCTCTTTTTTTAAAGCAGTATAAATTAAATAATTCAATTTACCCTGATGTTAAGATGCTGCACTTACTGTTCACTCTTTTTTACTTTCTACTCATCTCAGTGCTACTGCTATTCTGAGGGAACCCTGGAAATAATGAATGTAGTTAATTTTCCTTTCATCCAATATTCAACAAAATATTAATGTGCCTAGGAATATCTGACATCATCTCCATTTCCACACCAGAAAAATAAAAGTGCTTACCTTCCGCCCTGCAGATGCCTGGAAAAAAATAAAGAAGAGAATTTTAAAAAAGGCTACAATTTCTCATGGCATTTTAAACTAAAATAATGTACAAGCTTAGACTCATCTTCTCACATAAATATACAGTACTGAGAAAATATATAGTTAAGTATGCCCCATGGTTCTAAATTACTATGAAAGCTAGTTTATTGTATAGCAAAGACAAATAAATGTAACTACACCTATTAATGCCTATGAAACTGGCATTAAAAAGCCACACCTGAGTCCTTTCATAATCCTTCTGTGCAGTGAAATACAGATGGCAAGACTGGCTTTAAAGCACAGTCATCTCCAATCCCAACTGCCAGGTATAATGTCCAAACACCACTGCTCCGTTACTTTCTCCTCATGGCCTTTACACCTATGAAGGCAGTCTCTTAAAAAAGGCCGTCCCACTTGAGAAATTGGGGTGGGTACTTTTCCAGGCAGCCCCTTAAGGATTTCATCGGTATCTTTCCATGACCGTCTAGGGAATTAATGTCAGTAAATAATACCACTGCAAAAGAGAAGCCTTGCCTGTTCAATGAAGTTGAGAGTTAGGTATTAGGTAAAAAATAATTATACTGACCTCACTCACATCTGGAGAGAGAAGGGGGGGAAAAAAAGGAGACAATTAGAGTGTGGACTCAGTTACAAGTTTTACATATCAAAGCTTTTAAATCAAAATGCATGTTTGTTTATTTCCTTAATATAAGAAACATTTTCTTAATGTAATTTCTTTTAAGATGATTATTGTAAAGACACACAGGTGAGATTGCTATGTAGTTCATATTCAAACCAGACTTGCTAATGAAGTTACGCCAAATCATATGGCTGATACAGGCGTCTATAAGCCAGCTCTAAGGATGCTTTAACATTTCTCCGTGGGAAAAACCACACGTGTCTATTTTCACATGTGTGCATGCAAAAGATGAGTAAACCCAGGCAGGCTGACACATTAACATATTAAATCATAGGAGTAATCTTAGATTTTAATGTAAATAGCCCCATCTTGCTTTTTATGGGGAACAGTTCTGCCTAAACACACTTATTTTCACAATTTCCTGTAAAGTGCCACAGTGTGTAACAGGAACAGTTGGAAGCTATTAAACGCCAAAGAACAAATAATTTTCTCTCTATATTATTAACTACTAAGCACACCCTTGTTAATTAGTTGGAGATACTAATATTTAAATTTTTTTTTCTTATGAATTTCAAGCAATTAAAACCCTGTTCTGCCTGAAGCCTACCACGGGTAACCCCGCCTCACATCACACGTTAATGCCAGCTGTTTGACGTTACAACAGGTTGTTGGGAGCTTCTTCCACAAAGGGTCGCTTCGGCACCGTTACGGTCACACTAAATCCAGACGACTCGTACGGTCCAGCCACAAGGCACCAGCGCTACGAAGCGCTGCGGCACCACGGCCCGACACCGACCGCCTACGCCAAGCACACAGTTAGAAACGCTGCTGCCCCGCGGGGGATGGTGACACTGGCGACCACAGCATCTTATCTCGGTAGGCGGCATCCCCGCCGGAACCGCGCCGGCTCCTCGCTTTGCGAGGGTGTTGCCACCGCTGCCTGTCACCGGGGGCGCTGGGAAAGCTGTACCCGAGGGAGCGGCCGCGGTGCGCCAGGACAGGCCTCAGCCCGGCGGCCCCGCCAGAACGGCCCCACGGAGGATGCCCACCAAGGGCATCCTCCAGGCCACGGCCACCGTGCCGCCCACCACCACCCCACGCCTCGCCGCTGGCAAAGGCGAGGCGCTACCGGGGGCGCGGGAGGCACCTTCCCGCGGGCTCCGAGCGCCGGGAGCAGGCAGCGCAGGGCTGTTCCCTCCCTCCGCCTACGAATGCGGCCAGACCCCAGGTCGAAGTTAGTCCCGCGGCGGAACGGCGACGCGGGGCTAAGGAGGGGACCCCACAGGATGGCGCCCAGCAGGCAGGCTCGGGGAGGGATTCGCCTCTTCCCCAGCCAAGCGCTTTGGGCACGTTTCTCTCCCACGGCAGCGTGTGGGGGGGAAGCTGCGCTCCTCCGCTAGCGAGGGCGGGAGACTACATCCTCTGCGCAGCGAGCGGCGGAGAGCCGCGCTGCAGCCGCGGGGAGCCCCATTCCCATTTCCACTACAGCCACGCAGTACTCCTCCCCCGCCTCTCCCGTCCTGCCTCGTACGAGCCTCCCGTCTCCGGGGACCCCCGGAGGGCGGGCTCAAGTGTCCGGGAAGCCGCGAACAGCTCTCTCCCGCCGCACTGGGTCGGAGTGCACTCAGCTGCCCCGCTCCGCCTCCAGGGGGCGCCAGCGGGCGCGGCGGGGCGGCGGCTGACGGGCCCGGCAGGGAAGGGAGCTGCCCGCCGCCCGCATGCCCTCCCCGCGGGGGGAAGGGGCCAGCCGCCGCTCGCCCGCTCCGTCCGGTTCCCCCTCTTCGGCAAGCGCGCCTCAAGTCTCACAGAAGTGCAGTCTGGGTGCAGCCTGGCCTCTTCTGCTCGCTGTAAACGCTCTCTTCACGCTCCTTGAGCATCTGCTTTTCAATTAAGGCTTTGCATTCTCCTTTGGATACCAGCCCGTCTCATTGTTTTTGGGGTGGAGGGGGGAACTCGTTGGCCTTTTGCCATCTTTTTCTATTTCTGAGATAAAAGCAGCTAGATTCTGATCTGGGGCGGAGGTGGCAGTTTTATGAAAGGGTCTCTCTAGCTTGGGAAGCTGCAGCTGCCCGCAGACCTCCATCCGCGGGGGAGACGTCTGGACAGAGCGCGGAGAGTCGGACGGCCGCCCCCTGACACCACCCATGCCACAAACAAGCTAAAAGCACTTACGTTGGCTTGTTGCTAGGTATGAAGTTACTGCGAGCAGCAACAAAATCCGTGTATCCACAAAGCTGAGCATGTCTAGTTGCAAGACATGCAGACTCCTTGTGGTGCAGAGTCCCTGGTCGGTGGTTAGCTATTACCTATGGGACGCAGGCATACAGTCTTGAGGAGTAACTCCACACTTAGCGGAAACCTGCTGCCCGGGATGCTAAATTAATCAAGCCCCGGTCCGCCCTATTTATACCGCAGGAGGGTCCCGGGGCTGCGAGTCACCGGCGGCGAGGCAGCCAATGGGCGCGCGGCGGCCGCGGGGCCCGCGCGGCTCCCAGGCCGTCACGTGCCCCGTGTCTCCGGCCCGGCGCGGCAGCCTTGGCAGCGGCGGCCGCGGGGCGGAGGGGGCGCGGGGTCGGCGGGGGAGGGGTCGGCGGGGGAGCGAGGGAGGCGGCGGTGTTAAATTGGTTCCATGCTTTGAGGACGTGGACACTTTTGAGGCTTTCGGGAGGAAAATCTGACTCGTCGTCTGAATTTTTTTCTCTTTCTTTCTTTCTCCCCCCCGCCCCTCCCCACCCCCTCGGCGTCCCCCGCGCCTCGCCCTGCTTTTCTGGGCTGCGCGCCCCGGAGCCTCGCCGGGCGGCCGGTTGGCAGCGGCCGGGAGGGCGCTCCGAGGGCTTTCAAAGCAGGAGCTGTCCAGGACCTGGGGAGCCTCCCGCCTTGCTCAGATCGCGGCGGGGACGCGGACAGGGGAGCCGGGAGGAAGCCGGACCCGCTGCCCAAGCCCTCCCCACCGTAACCGAGGGCAAAAGGTGACGCTCCCCCTTCACCAGAGGCCCCAAGGCTCCCGGACCCTTCAGCACGGGGTGCAGACAAACTGTCAGCCCGGTCCCTCGCCCCTCGCGTTCCCCCGCGGGCAGCCGGCATGGGTGCTCGGCTCCCTGCAGCGACCAGGGGGCAGCGACAGCGGCCCGCTCGCAGCCGACCGCGACAGAGCCCTTTCGCATCCCGGCTGTCCGGTCTCCCTAGGGAGGTCTCTCCGGCTCGGGCAAGAGAGCCGCGAGGGTCCTCTGCGGCTTCGCGGCCGCTCGGGCAGTGTGCGTGAGTGAGGGGGGAGCCTGCAGGGACACCGCGGAACCCGGCCGTACCCAGCGCTACACGCCTCCCGGTCCGTTAAACACAGGCGCTGGAAGGAGGATGGGGGCTCCCGGCAGCTCCCCTTCCAGCCGGCCACCCGCGCACCCAGATGAGGGGAAAGCTGGCGGGGTTGCTTGCCACGTCTGTCCGGCAGCCGGCTTCTCCCTTCTGGGGGCGGGGAGGGAGGGGGGGTAGGGGAAAGAACGTCGCGGGGCGGGTGGGGGGGGGGGAGGATGGTGCGAGGAGACGGACGACGTCGAGTGCTCCGCGGCGCCGAAGGACGCTGAGGGGCAGAGAGGTACCCGCGCTGCGCCTCTGAGAGCCGGCAGGGACAGCCTGGCCCCGGCGGCGGGCAGCGGCACCCCTTCTTCCTTCCTGGGGCGCCTCTGCCCCAGGGACTGGGGTCGGGGGGACTATAGGCACTTGGGGTTGCCCATTTCGGCCCCGCCGCCCTCTGACCCGCGGCAGCCGAGGGGAGCTGACGTGGTGCTGCTCGCCGGGCCAAACGGCGGCCGCGGCCAGCCCTCCTCCCCGCCCAGGGGCTCCTCCAAGGCAGGCAGCCGGCCCCCTCCCGGGCCCCCTCTGCTCGCTGAAGGGAGTCCCGGCCAGAGGTAACGGCGAAGGCAAATGGGAGCCCCGCCTCAGAGCGGCCCCCCTCTCCGGGGCGGAAGGGGCGCCCCTTCCCTCCCCCAGCCCCTGGGTGTGGGTCGCCAAGCAGGCGGATCCCGCTCAGACACACCAACGAGGCGCACGGAGCCTCCGCGCTGGCGGGGGAGCCGCGGCGGGGGAGGGGGAGGGCTCCCGACAGCCGGGCCGACGAGGCCAGCCGCCTCCTGCCCACCCCTCAGCGGAGGGGGTCGTCTCTCCCGCAGCCTGTGTTTGGGGAGGCGCAGGGGGTGTATCCAGCCCTTATTTATAGGCTGCCTCCGTGGGGGACGCGTACAGAACGCATGGGAAAGGTGAGAGGTGGGTGTCGTCTGAGAGGGGACCCCGCGGAGGTTGTGTCCCTTGGGGGTCTGCCGCCGCCGAATGCAGCAGCCCCCCTTCCAGGCATGTCGGGGGCAGCCCCGCATACATACCCAGGCTGAGCAGCCTGCCTGAAGCCGCCTCCACGCCCGGGATGTGCATTGCCGACCGGGAGTGCTGATGGAATGGATAACGTGTGGGACAAACAGCACGCGGAATTAGGCTGTACGTGAAATCAAGCCTGCAGCCTGCATAAAGAACTCCCAGCATTTATGGAAAGGTTGTCCAACGAAATATGCCTGACCACAAAATAGGGGGCAAACAGGAGACTGAAAATAAGTTATATGGCATAAACAGTACAAAGTATTCTTTCAGATTATCTTCCAAGTGAACGGTATCAATTTAAATCAGTAGGATTTAAAATTAATCTGGTCAGAAAAGTTAACTTCTTTAAGGTTTATACCAGCATAAACATAAAATAGCTCAGTGAGCTTCGAACAAATCAAAATAATAATTGAAATTAGACCCAAAGCACTGAGGCTCAAGTCCACGTATTTCCTGACACCTCCACTTCCCGTGAATAGTGTTTTGTGGGTTTTTGAAAACTTGTCCCTTGAAATCAATCATCTGACTCAATAGCCAGAGTTTTTCTTCTTTTTCTCAAGTGGATTTTGACCCTGCTGCATCAGAACATTCATTGACTGATTATAATAGTTACAATCTTGAGATTAAATCTGTTCCAGTTGCATATGTGTGTCAGGCAACTGTTGCTTTCCTTCTTCGATGGACATTTTCAATAAACGATAGCCCTTTTCTACTAATGGAATACTCTGATTGTGCAAGAACACAGACACATGAATCCTGACCAAACCAAGCTAAACCAGCATTCCTCTCCATCCTACCCATGCAGTTTTACACATAAAGGACAAGCTCCTGCCCCAAAGATGGGACACCCCCAACCCCCACCCCCCCCAAAGACATGGATTTTCAACTACCACATCTACCATAAAAACAAGAGCCTGAGGGAGACACATAACCAGAATCTCAGCAACACACAGTTGTTGTGATGACATGAAACTACAGCTCCTAGGCTTGGAAAGAGGTAACATTCTTGGTATGGGCCAGCCATTTCAGGGTTGGTGCATAGAGGTAGAAAATAAAAGGAGGGCAATACAGAATAATAATTCATTGGCATGACTCTTTTTTCCCATGTCTACAGATGTCTTTTCAACAAACCACCACTTGGAAAAACCCGTAACTGAAGTTCTCTTGGATTGGCACCTTTGACATAGCAGTCTCAGATGCACACGTGGCCTTTCTTCACTAACATTCATCCATAGTCTTCATAATTTGAGGAAAGATGAGGAAGGGGAAAAAAAGGAAGCTCTCTTCCTTCTAGCAGCAGCACTAATTCAAGAAACACCACATGATTTCAAGGTGACAGAGACCTTTTAATTTGATCTTTCCACAAGGTATCTTTGTCAGTTATAATGTCACAGCTCCTGTGGTGAGGGTGGGCTACATTGCTCATTGTCTCTAAGCATGCAAAAGTAATCTTAGAAATTTTGGGAAAAGACAACAGTATTAAAAAAAAGGGAATGCTCAGTGAATTTTGTTCTATAGCACGTGAACGTGGCAAATATTTTCCCCTTAAACTGCAGTTGTTGCAAATGGTTGCTATTATGCAAATATCTTTACTAGCACAGGGACTCCTAAATTAACAGAACTAACATGACAGCTTTTGGAGCCATTAAAATACCAGAAATGATTTGATCAGCCAGCTTTAACAAGGAAACATCTAAGAACTCATTTTCACTTTGGATCATATCTAATTAAAGGAAGTGAAGGCAGTAATGCCTATGGCACAATTTAAACTGAAACGGATGATAATAAAAAAATAACCTCTGGAAAATTTGCTTTTAGGCCAAGCATTGAAAGAGATGTGCTTTCAGGTGATGACAAAACAAATTTATATATTGTCATTTTCATCAATTCTTTAGAATGCAGATGTAACATTTTGAAAACTCTGTTTCTAATGCATGTGCACTGGGATGCAGGTGCACTGTCTATTTCTTCAAAACTTACCAGACAACCATTGAGCCACTATCCAGACAAGCAGTTTAATACTGTGTGGCTGGTACCATATTACAAGAAAACAGAGCAATGGCAGAGCTCGGAGAATGACCTGCATCTTTTTAGTTTGTCCCCAAAACATACCCCATGGTGGATAACTGGGTTTGGCATGCTCTTAGATCCTGGTTCTCCTCAGGCTGATAGGAATGGGGGAGCCACACTATTTGTGAATGGTGCAAGTAGTTATTAATTTCTTTACATCTGTTCCAACACAAAGCTTCACATGTTTGTTCAGACAATAGATACATATCCAACTACACAGCAGTAAAGGATGATCCAAGTGGGATTCTTTCAAGTGCCGGGGCTGGTTAAGTGACATGATACGGCTGTAGTACTGTGCTTTAGTCTTTGTTTTGTAGGATACATAGAGATAGGAAGGTCTATATGATTTAATGCAGCACTAAGTTGAACCTTGGATAGATTCCACTTGGTGTCTTCTGTGTTGACATATCAGCTTGATTAGAGTTAGCTTTAATAAAACTGTTGATAGTGCACTTCACATCTCAGCTTGGTTATAGTCAGTGTCTTGTGAATTACAAGGAGACTAGTACTTTGTTAGTGGAGAAAATACAGAAATGGTACAATCCACTTCACAACAACTTGTTTCATGTTTCCTTTTTTCTTCCTGAATGCTTAGTTATAAAACCTAACAAAAAATGTGCTATAAGCTTCATAGGAAAATTCTGAGGAGAGACGAGACAGTGCAAAGACCTTCCCTAAGTCCCCTGCATGCAGTGTTGAAGGGTCACCTGTGCTAAGCTCCTGTGGTCAGGATGCTGTTCCCATGTGGGACTAAAGATATACAGAGATCTAGGAACTTGGGTTTGGTACATAGGGTCATGACTTGGGTCATGGATCCACGGCTCATCATGTAGAGGGAATCTGTAGAGTGCCAGGAACTTTGTTCTTTCTGCGAACAGCACACAGCCATTGACTTCTAATACTTCTTTGATACTCTTAAGACAGCTCTTTCAGAATAATTTTAAATGGCTTTTGAGAAGTAGTCCAGCAAATTGACTTTTAATGAGGAACAAACAGGTTCTGTGTGAACAGCTACAGCAGCTGCTTCCTTTAGTTTCTGTTTCCCAGTGGCTGTGTACACTTGAAATAAATCGTTTGTTATTTTTAGCAGAAGCAATGGTCATGGATTCTCAAAAAGAAACAACTGATAAGCAGAAGGCAGCTCAGCAGCCCATGGGGAGTGCTGTTGAAGGGATCAGTGGACAAATTGAATGGAAAATTTTCCTTGCTTATGTTTGCAAAAAAGAGGAAAAAGAGAATGGCTCAAGGCTGCTGCACTGAAACTTAGATGTCTACTTAGTCTTCTCAAAAGTGGAAACTTCTGCAGTAGCAGTCAGTGAGCTTTCTGGGTGGTGGTTGCTTATTTAAAATATTTACTGGTTTTCCTCTTCTTTTGCCTTCTTTATTCCTCAGAGGTTACATATTTAGGAAATAAGGTTTAGTCAACCTGTTAATAGAAGGCTCACCAGTTGTTACTGGGGCCAAGCCAATTTATCACGCTTAAATAGATCAGGACACATAAACTACTTTTCAGATCACTATCAACTCAGTCCATTGCTGTATAGCACTGAAAGCTATCCAATAAAACAATGCTATTATTAATATGCTAGTTCACATCTGAAAGCTAATTTTAAAACTAATTTTTAAAGACCATTTGGACTTCACCTCCATTCCAGCTAACAATGCTGTAAATCTGTGCAGCTGTTAGAAACAGCCCTCAACACTGGCTCTGATCCTCTTCTCAAGCAGATAATAGAATGGAAACTCATATTGACTTCTGTAATAGTAGAGCTAGGCCAACATTCACTATAGTTGTAAATCTCACTTGCTTAGAAAATCTCACAAGTATTTAAGCCATATCACAGATTTTTTTAAAACTTTTTTTTTCAGCCTTAATAATCTAGTTTAATTAGGGGTTTTCTGCCCATTCTGTTTGCCAACCTTAGAATTGTGACCTGAGGCATACAAGGCTCTCATCAAAAACAAGAGGCAAGATAAAATTAAGACAGACCGTCCTTTTGAAATCATCATCAGTCTCCATAATTTCTAATAAAAGCAAACCAATTTTGACTCTGAACAAGCTGGTAAGTCTCTGATGTGGTGGTGAGTTCCAGTATACCAAGCTTGTACCACTGTTAATCAGCATAGTCCAGAAATGGAGATCAAGTAACTATTTAAAAAGTGTGAAGTGACAGCTACAGACCCTCAGCTCCTGGGGACTTTCAGAATATTCTTTATGAGAGGAGGAAAATGAAAATGCCATGAGGCTCACTTGTAGCAGATCTGTATGGACCCATTCCTTCATATTCTCAACAGGCTTCGGAATGATAAGGTCAAGGACTCAGAAATACATGGAGGAGGGTATCGTATAATGCTCCAGTTATTACTTCATACAATTATTATAGCAATCAGTCACACAGACAATATGCTAGAAGGCTGACAAATCATTGGTGAGAATAACTACTGAAAAAGTTTGCTGCAGAGTTAGAATATAAAAAAAGCCCCAAAACCACACCAAAAGAACCCATTACCAGAACTGTTTATAGCAAGTGGAAAAATAATCAGCCTTTTGGTTATTTTCAGGCCCCGAGTTACAATAAGCATAATAATAAATGGTAGTTTTCCATATCAAGTGGTAATTTACAGCTACAAGAAGTTCATAACTGATGAGTTTAGGGTAAGAAATTTGTCTTAACGAAGGAAGCACCTTCAACCTGAACCTTCATTGTGCGGATACCACTTGGTATGCATGCCTACAGTTGAAAATAAGCAGCAGTGCAGGTAAAGGCTTGTTTCAGACAGTGCACACCACTGAAGTTAGCTTCTGAAGCAGCTGAATTCCCACAGGCAGTGGGTGTAGTAGCAGCTAAATCCTACTTTGAAAAATGAGGCAGCATGCAGGTATCAGTAAGGCTCAGAAACAACATTGCCGTGTCAGTCCAGGCTTTTTTGTGAAAACTTTTCACCCCTTGTCATCCCTCAGAGGCAAACCCCCTTCTGCACAGGCCTGAAACGCTTTCATCTCCTACAGCAGGTGGACATCTGTTCTGCTTCATGTGTAGTTAGAACCTCTCATTGTGGAACGAGGATGTTGAGGAAATCGTCTGCATGCTGATTACTTTAGGATTTCCTTCTAACAACTTTCTACTCCCCATTCACTAAAAAGACAAACAACATCTCCTCCTGCATTCTCCAGGAAAAAATCTTGGAGAATGTGAGTACGAGGTCTCATAGCATATGCTTATGTCACACAGAGGCGAATGTGAAATCTCAGCAGATGCATCACTCGTCTAAGGCATGGCTGAGTGCAGTACCCTGCTGTGTCCCAGAATTACTTGTACACCACAACATTCCCTTTTTTAAGTGTTAGAATCAATGAATGACGTACAGTATGGTGCTGTTTCTCCCTACAAGCATTTTTAAACTGCATCATATATTCTTCATCATCAGCTCCAGGCAAGATTTGCTTGTGCCTCATGTGGAAACTCGAGCTTTACTGAACAGATACTTGATCATAGGAGGTGTCTGAGTGGTAAGAAAGGGAAAAACAAACTGCAGCAGAAAATACGTATCTTAGCTTGTATTGGAGTTCTCTTTTTTCTTTGCTTTGGGTTAATTTAATTTTCCTTAGCTGCTAAATCCATGACTTACCCTGCAAGTGAGTATTGCCACATTCCAGATGATTTGTAACTGGAGTTGCCCAGCTGAACTTTCATGGCTTTGTTTCCAGATTCTTGTATTTCTCAGCTCTTTCCAAGCTGCTGGAACTGCTGCCCCTGTTGCAGGGAAAAGCCCAACTGGAGGGGAAGACACAAGCTTACTTTCCCTTTTTCATGCACAAACATGAGTTTGGGATACAATGAATGACATTATTTCTGTTTATGCAGTATTAAACATTTTGAATGGTGAATTTTGTCATACGACTCATACTATCTTAAGATTTCCTTAAACACAATAGGGAAGCATTGGGCTTTCTTCTGTTTTAAACCAACAGGAAAACTGTGTACATGCTGAAGCATTCTGCCTGAAGAGAAAGGGTTGATCTGTTCATGGATTAATTTGGCTCGTGAGAAATTCTCATGATGCATAAATTTGACTTAAAAAATCAGATAGCCTAAATGACAGTGTAGAATTTCCTTTCATCCTCATTTGAGGAAATACAGAAGGAAAGAGTTCAACAGAAATAGAAATAAACTCAGAATTAGGAAAAAGCTCCAACTTATTTAGCTAAAAGAAATACAATTATGTTGTCCTAGGAGCTGTTTTTTAATTAGTGTTTGCTGATCACATCTAGAACAACAGTATTTATCACGTCCTATAGGAGATATGGTGAATTATAAAAAGAGTTTATGGGTAAAAAAATCCATCACATATCAGGGATCTGATCTGCTGGTGTATTCATTGGGATTAGGGCTACAAAAGTTGAGTCTGAGTCATCTTTCCTTTGTGAGCCTCTGTCTCTGAAGCCTCGGTGTATTGGATTGACTTCCAATAACTAGGAAATTGAAGAGAAAAAGGAATGAGAGGGGTTTGAGGGCAATGCTTCAGGCTTTTACAAGGAAACCTTGCTCAGTAACTAGCATGGAATTGCTGACGTCATAATTTGAGCAGCTAAATTTTCTCATTCTAATCCAAAATGCAGGGGGAATGCTTGTGAAATACTAGGATTTTTGGGCTTTATTTGGTAAAAAAGAAAGCCTGTTGTACATTCATTACTACACTGTTACACTTGAGTACTGAAAGTTTGTTTTCTCTTTTCCAGCAAAGGGTTTTTGTTGAGAGTAGTATCTCAAGAACAGGGGGAAAAAATATACTCTGACCTCAAACATTCCAGGTTCTGATGAGTTCTGTATCAAAAGCTTCAAAGCCATCTTCTTATCATTGAAAGGTTGCCAAAAAGTAGAGGACCTTTCAAGGGATATCCCATATTCAGTGGGTGCAATTCTGTCTTGTAATTGCTGGCCTTTGTTCCTGGACTGACTAATGGGGATATCTCAAAGCTTGTGAGGTGGGAAACCCTTTCTTCTAGGACTGGCAGTGAAGATGCCAGACAGACATTAGCCAGCCTATGAAAACTACCAGGACACTAAAAGGAGGTAGCAAGTAACTGTTGTAAAAAACAGGAATATGTGAGAAAAAACAACCATCTCCAACTACGTCCTAGTCTTATTTTTCATCTCTATTAAATAATCCTCGTCCCTATTATCTTCACTGTTTCCCACAATTAGCCTCTTTTCCTACACCTACAGTCTTCTTTCTACCAATATTATTTTCTCAGTTCCATTTTAAGTAAAAAAAAGTACATCTACCTCCTAGTTTAATTGTCTGTATACAGAACTGCACTTGACAGTTGTAAAGTTGTTCATTAAAATTAATACCATACTAATTTTTACACAGATTTCAGGTTCTTAGTTCTTATTCCAATGTAACCATCGCTCCTAACCTAAGGTGAGAGCAGGAGCAGCGGCTCACTTCCTAGAGATCCAGAACTAAATAACGGTTGTGTTTACACCTGGGGGAATCTGTCGCAGCACACCGGAGAACTTCAGTGGTGCAAGAATCATGCTACTAAAAATTAAAGCACTTGTCTTTCATTCTCAATATCCTTGCCAAAATTAGACTGAGAAAAGTAAAGAATGAATTTACATTCACTCCCTGCAGCCTATGCTTCATAGTTTTCTTCTCTTGGTTATTAACTAATTTTGCTGTTTTACTTCCCACCCCCCAGCTTACCAGTTAAATCCAATTTCATTCAGAAATTTAACAACTTACATGATGAACATGTTGCATCCAGCAATATTCAGTTTTCAGGTCACGAATGCAGTTAACAGGCTCAGGTTAGTTAGAGCCCCTATTTGCTTAGAATTTCATCATTTCAAGGGGCTATTAAGCTTCCAGGTAGTGTCTTCATTTCCTGCAATGAATGGAACATTTGCATGCAAGTTTTATAAAAAGGCACTATGAGGGTATTTGCCATAAGACCAGCAGTCAAAACATTTATCATCACCTGGAACCACTGATTTACTAGTTAACCTCTAACAGTTGACCTCCTGGCTCCTTGTTTCACCCCCTGAATAATGCATGTAAGAGCCTTCATTTACATGACTTACAGATGTGTGATGCATGCTAACAGTTTCATGCCCACACAGAATCTTTGAAGATATGAAGTTCAGCAGTGGTGCTAAATGTTCCTTTATTCAGCCCTGCTTTAATTTCAGCTGACACAGAAGTGTTAATGTTTTTGCACGAGCAAAGCTAACGCCAGTCTGAACCTTTAGTGCTGCTTCACTCAGCTCTAGCTACTCCTGGGTGTGACATCTCTCCAAGCAATTCATATGTGATCCTTTAATATTAATTTATCCTTCCACCAAGCAGAAAGGCCTTATTTATGACTGAGTTGGTGTTCTCGCTACCTGAATTCAGTAGTGGATATAATTCAGCTTTATGGTCTTCTTCACTAGGAAGGTGTCTGCAGAGGCTGTCTGGTCATCAAAATGCTACTTGGAAGATGCTGTCTTGATGACCAGATCTACGTTAGTCTTAAAGAAATTCTGGAAGGAAATCTGTGGCTGATTATGGTTCTAAGGGTCTGAGACAGTAGCTCTGAACAACAGCAAAGTGGCTGTGCTCTAGGTACTCTTTTTACTTCTGACATGTATTTCTTAATGAGTGCCAGAAATGGATGATATTGTCACTGGCAGAGACTTGTCAAGTAAGGCTGTGAAAGAACCAGAGCAAACAGGTACCCTTGTGTCCAAGCCCTAATTTGAAGAATATGTGTGTTTACAGAGATCTCTATATTATCATGCTGATCAGAGATTTGCAGAAGTCTCTTTGGTAGGCAGAATGTAAACACATCATGCATTTCAATGCAGGGGTAGAAGACAAAGTGCAGGAAAAAGGTGCATGGAGGGACCTAGAGGGATTGTGGCCAAGGTCAGAAGATGGTTTAAGGCAACCTTTCTATCTTCTGATTATACCTGTACATATGTATATGTGATATAATCTGTTCTTAAGGCTCAGCCCTACTCATATTACCACCCCTCACAGAAGCACATGAGAATTGTCCATTGTTCCTGGACTTGCACTGTAATAAATGAATGTTCCAGGACTTGTCCCATAATTAGGTGGCCTGGGTTCTTGTATGCTTTCTGCACTGCATGTGAGTTTCTAATAAGCTGGGTGCTGTGGGGTGGGTACAGCTGCTAGGCTTCCTCAGGTGGCATGGAAAAGGGACAGAGGGCAGGTAAGGAGCTTTGAGAAATGTCCATTGTTCATCTGCTGTGCCAGCTGTGAGGAGGAGCAGTGTGCTTCATGGGAAAGACTGCTGTGGGGCATGAGAGGGGCCAGACTAGCAGAGAGTGCTGGCTGTGCAGGGAGTGGGTGCAAACACTGTAGTGAAATTGGTGTCGCTTCCTAGTTGATTTCTGGGTTGCTCTCTCTGAGCTACTTAACGGAGCTGGGTATAGCTCAGATGCTAAGTGGGTTGTCTTGGCCTGTATAGAAGATTCTTCATTTACTTTACTATAAACCCTTGTGTTTCACTGCTGTGAGGTATTAGAATAGTTTCTTTACTGTATGCCCTTTGATGGCTTTGATGGCAAATGAAGCATACACCATCCCTTGCAATAAAATACTCTGTAGTCACAGTAGCTGGCAAAAGAAACTCATAGCTATATCAGTCTTCACAAGTCTTTGTACACAGTGCAATCACAAAAAAAGCAAGTGAACTACTGCATACAGGTAGTTTGACAAAAGTTCTGACACCAGCTGAGCTGCGATCAGTGTTTCAGAATGATAAAGAAATCTGTGATAACACAGGAGAAAATGAGATTACCTTATCTCTAGTCCCTTAAGGGATAAAGTAAATTCTAATAGCTTCCAGTTTACATGAACTGTGTGCACATAGAAAATAACACAAACAGCAAATATATAAACTTAAACCACTGATTATTTTGTATATTTTCCTGTACATTAGTCTATACCTTGTTTCCATCTTAAACTGTGCAACTGGAAATTCATGGTTCTCTTTAGGAGAAGGAGGACCTAAATCTGTATTCCATGTAAGTGTTTGGGAAGTAAAACCATCTTAGTCTTAATGAGACTATGGTTTTGCTGTAGTATCAACACCAGAACAACACTCCCTCTTACGTTGTGTGCTCTCTTTTGATACTTAGATGGAGTGGTCATCTTTTCTTTTTTTAACGGGTTGAAAGCTATGTTATGATGGATTGGTTCCAAAATCTCTTTTTAAAAAATAAGGGAAAAAAACCCCAAACTGGAATGAAAAAAAGTTCTTCCAAGCCAGTTCTGTGTCTCTCTGAAAGTGTAATTAGGAAATCTAGGAAAGAGCCCATGTTCCCTCCTCATGTCATGCAACAGCCATTACCCAAAGTGGTGACTTACTTTGGACTGAGCTCCCTGCGCTCAAGGAACTGAGGCACTGCCTTTTCTCCCCCAGCAGATTAGATAGACTGAAACTTTTGACAAGTTGCCCAGCGTTTTAAAGATTCTAAAGCAGCAGAGAAACCATGAGTCAGAATAGACCTAAGGAATGTTTTCCAACCAAATAGTTTATTTAAGCGCAGTGCAGTCAGAAGAATGGGGGCAGGGATGGAGACCGGATTTCAACTCAGACATTCTTTAGGACTTCAGCTGAAGCTTTTCAGGTCCTGGGGAGGAGTTAATTTTCTTAACCCTCTCATTAAAAGCTAAGTATCTGAGTAGCTACAGTCAAGGCCACAGACAATCAGTGCAATTTTTTTCTGACTACAACAAGGTCTGTATTTTCATGGAGAGTCAGAGGAGGAGAATAAGAACACAACCAGAGTAACTGACATTAGTTTTGTGAAAGGGAACAAAAAAGCTGTCCCTATTTATCCTAGTTTCAATCTGTTGCAACTTGTAAATCAAATGAACCTTTCTTTAGAGTGCCATTAGTTTGAAAATACAAATTATCTATAACTTTAGGTATTCCTTTATCTTTGCTGATGTTTATATCAGTAGATTAATAATGCAATTGACTACTCTAGGAATTCCACCCTAAAAAGTTGGCACATAAATTGCAGCAAATGGGTAACGTCCGATGACATGCACTGCTGCCAGCTACCTATATATTTACAGTGGCATATACACAGTGGTATATTGGCACAGGGCTTTGTTTTTCTTTGCTTTCTGTTCATTTCTCCCTCCTCTCCTCTACCTTAAAAAAAAAAAGAAAAAATCCCACCCAAAACAGCCTTGTCTGGCTTTTGTTTCCACTGTGCTCCAGGGAGCTGCTGCAAAACTATTTTGTGGTTTGCCTTGATGCAATGCAGCTGTTGGGAAGTACAGTATCTCTCCAGCTTTCTGAATACTCTTTATAGCTGCAGTCATTCCCCCTCCTTGCTCTTACTAAACTCCTTAATTTCAGTATCCAAGGAGAGAAAGTTCATTCTGAGTATTCTTATTCTGAAGCGTAGTAAGAGGGCAGAGGGAGAGAAGTTACTATGAACCTCTTGGTTTTGTGAAAAAGTAAGGGGCAGTGATCACTGACTGTAAATAATTGTATTTAAACCACTCCTTTCACGCAGCCCTTCAGAAGAAGTATTAGAGGAGGTCTGAGCAGAAATGATCAGCAGTATGCCTGGGCTAACTTGAAATGTAGGGGGACTTAAAATGACACACAGGTGAGTTCACTGCTTTGTTTGAACCCACTTTTGACAATAAAACCTCCTCATAATTGTCATCAGTGCTGTGCAGCATTTCACAGGCAGTGAGCTTGCAGCTCATAAACACGGACCCTGAAGTTGAAAGCTCAGACAAAGGCACACCCTTTGGTCATCATAATAACCATTTACCTTTCAGCAAAATCCACATGACTCATAGTTTTTTAACCAGGCACATTAAAGATCTAAATATATCTCTTACTCTAAGATATGTGTGAAAGGCAGCTGGGGAAGACTGGTTCAACCCTAGTCTGTCTGCCTGTGGCATCTAGCAGTTCTCTCTTATCTAAATGCAATGTCCAGTGAAACTCCCATTTAGCAAGATTAATGCACTTCTTGGATGTTATATCATCTAACTGCAAGACCTGCAACTAAAGAAAAATACAATATATTTTAAAAATATGATTAAACTATGAAATTGTAAAATGCCTTGCTGCATGTTTACTGACAGCAATCAGTTTGACTGAAACTCACCGGCAGTTCATATACTTTGATTCCTTCAGTTTGGGGTAGGGTCATCCCCAGAGAGCTTGTGTTTCAAGACTTTAGCCCTTTTCAACCCCCTGCCTTGCTGTTCTCAGACAGATCTAACCTCTGTGTATTAGTTGGGCATAGCCCAAATGACCTTCTTTAAAAAAAAGAAAGTATATATATTCTATTTTTTCCCACTCAATGATCTTGTGCATGTGAAAAAAGTCCAATCATATATTTTATATAGTAAAATATCAGAGTTGCTTAATTCTCCTGAAAAATGGGTTCAGCATTTTGATAAGGCTAGATGTAGCTTTATTTAATGAAGACTGGCTTTTATAGAGACAAGGGCTTATTGCTGAGATGCAAATTGTTGGGAATGGCTTGGGAGAACTGCTTGAAAGGGCGTCCTCTTTTAATTGTGTATCAGATGATGCTGTTTCTTTTTCACTTCTTATTAGTCTGGAGAAAAAACAGTTAGAATGTAACTACTACCAAACAGGCTGAAAAACTTACTGAGAGTGCTTCAATTTCTGAGGAAGAGCACGGTTAGAACCACCTATCTGTGGCCTATGGGCCTGGTTGTACAGATGCTGAAGAAAAATAAGCCTTGAAAAGATTGTTCTGATGCCTATCAGTGTGATCTCAGAATGTTGGCAAGCAGTACCTCAGTAAAAGGGACTTGGAAGTATAAAGATGGGGGAGTAAAGAAGACGAGGAAATACTTTTGTAAGATAGCCTACCAATCCTAAAAGGACTGTGGCAAAGTTTCCTTGAAATTCCTCCATCTGAGAACTGGAGCCCTGCATTGGAGCACTCAGTGCTGAGCCACGTTTGCTTGTCTTAAGGAGAGCGCTGGAGAGCGATAGCATGATTTGTTCCAGCTAGTTATCCATGTGGCACTGCTGCTGTTGCTGCAATAGGATTCCTTCATCATTACGTTTCTTCTCTTGGGCTTCCCACACAGTTCAGCTCGCAGGATCCACACTTAAAATTATGATCTCTCAGAAAAAAAAAAAAGGAGAAAAGCCTCCCTCTGCCCTCCCCCCAGTAGTCTGAACATATTCCCAGTAGCCACATAGTTCCATTGAGCAGGCAAGAGACTGGTGCATTGTGTTAAGCACAAAGGCTCTGCCTATCCCTGCCGTGGGCTGCTGGTACTGTGAAGCCGTGTGTGCAACGTGGAGAAGGCACACAGCCAGCACTGTGGGGGTGTTTGACCTGGGAAATGAAGTTCTATCAGGGCCTGGGGAGAGTTGGGTTCTGGGGGAGAGTCACAGACAACATGATGAGTGGGATTCCCACTCTGACTAGTAGGGAAAAAGCCAGAGGGGATTTTTTTTTTTTTTATCTTTCTTTTTTTTTGTTTTTGCTTGTTTTCTTCTCTTTTTCTCCCATGTGGTAGTAGGATTCATGGACTGAAATCACATCCTGGACTTCCCCTCCTGTCTCCTTGGGGGTGAATAGCTGACTTGTCCTTTTCCGATGGGAGAGTGCAGATGGACCCTAGCCATTCCTGCTCACTCGTATGGTTAATCATGTCATGTTGCACACATACAAGTAAGGTTGTGCTTTAATTTGTGAATATTAAAGATGAACTAAACAAAAGCAATAACTTTGTGAGAAACTTATTGTCTCTGTGTATTGCTGTTGTTTGGTAAAAACCTTTCAATGAACACATTCTGAACTGGCTGTATGATAAATGTGCAGGAGCTGACTGGTCATATAGTGGCAATATGCCATGACATTGAACAATCATCTCTTCCTTTTTTTTTTTTTTCTGAAAGGGATTTTTTTTTCTTCTGTGCAGATCTTTTTGACTGGTGGGACTGAATACTAGTTAATTCATTCTGGTGAATAATTAACATTTATTTAATTAATGACTTCTGGTTTGCTTCTTAGCTCCTTCCACACAACTGCAAGATGCTAAGAAAATACAAAAATACACTACAGAAACTCTTCTCAGATGACCAAATAAAAAATCTTATGTCCTAAAGCCAACTAAGATCTAAAGTTTATTCACATTATTAAAAAAAAAAGGACTTTTTGTGATATTTCAGTAGTGTCTTGTTTGATTTACAGATGACTCTAGGAATAATCGATACATGTTGCTACTTTCACCTGCAGATGCCCATGTAAGTTATTTGGAAAACTGGTATGAGCTTTACTACTTCTAGTGAGCCAGTCTTTACAGAGTTTCTCTGTTGCAAGCCAGTTCAAAGAAACTACAATCTTTGGGGGAGGAGGGGGGAGGGGGGGGGGGAGGGGGTTGGTGCAGGGGGAAACAAGCCACCTTTACAAATCTGTAATATAGGTGTCTATATTAGAAGTAGTTCCACAAGCTTCCTTTAGATGGAACGAACAGGTGATCTAAGGATCCTACTTTAGACTCTTACTTTGGGATGAGATGAAAAGTATGAAAGTATGCATTCTTGTTCTTGACTGCAAAGAGAACTTGGTAGGGGGGCCACTGTGGAAGTGGTAAGCTCAGCTACACTAGGTCTTCATTTGCTCAGATAAATCCCACCCTATTTGGATTAAGAAAATGCTCCTTTCACACTTATGTCTAAAGAGCTGGCAGAATTCCAGCAGAAACAATTCCTGATATATTTTTCTGGATAGTCCCAAGTCTGCTTTAATTAGTCATTTGGATAACAAATATGAGAAGAGGAAAGATTGTCCTATGCTTAGGGAACCGTCTAGATGTGGGTTATATTCCTGGATTGCTACAGTTGTACAGCCCCAAATATCTGAGTTCCTGTGACCTACACTTATTTCATTTGTATTGCTGACTGTAGCCCCCCCAGAAGCTGCAGCTCTTCTATGTAGGAGCCAGCTGCAGCTGGGCTGAGTTGCAGCATGCTTTCTCTTCATCCCATAGTGTCTGTCCCAAATAATAAAGGAAGGGCTTAGTTTCACACTGTAGCACTAATTGGTTTCAAACTTAATGCTTGTCCCAGGAGCTATTTGAGCTGCAAAAACTTATCACCATGGCTTTGAAGATAGTGGATGGTGCATGTATCTACTCTTGAAAGTTCAGCTACTGTGTATCTTGTATCCTTGGTCATTTAAACCTGTCACATCCTCTCTAAACTAGGGACATTAGCATTCCTTACTTCAAAAGGGAGGAGTTTTGTGCATAAAGTCTTTGCTGTGGAGTTCATTCACCATGAGCACATAGAAACCTTTAATCCATTTTTCTACTGTCTCAAACACATTAAAACCACTAGACATATACTTTTAACTCCCATACTACACAGCTGTAAAGAGGCATGTTGTAGAATCTTGGATGGCTGGAGGGTATCTCAGGTGACTGAGAAGTTCACAAAGTTCCTTTCATCCCTGACACTTCTGTCTGTATTTGGCACATCCTGCTTGAAGAGATGTTCAACAGTTAGGGCACCAGCTGGAGATGCTGGACCTCTTCTTCCTTCCTGCATGGCCTTGAACATAACATTTCTGTTAATTCATGAAGGGACTTCTGTCCATAGCCATGTCTAGCATTCACAGAGCTCGGACATCTGCCTAAGTTTCCTCCCTGATCAAGAAGAAGCCCAAGACTGTCTATAAGTGTAAACCACACAATGCCATGATGGGGACTCAAGCACTGGTCCATAACTCTCCATACCCTTTGTCTATTAGCATGCCCCCTGGCTCCTTATGGTTTTGGCCAGTGCATCCTCCAGACAAAGCTAGGCTTGGTTTGAAGGTAATTCAGGTCAGGATCTGTGCTTAATGGACAGTATGCAAGGGACATCTCTTTTTTTGGGGAACTGAGGAAGGGGAAGAGACCTTAGCCATATGGGTATGAGCTGTTGTGCCTCTTCCCACAGGCCCAAACAATAGATCTTGCTCATTGTATTTGTTGATATAGGTACTATGACAGACAACTAGTAGGAAACATGGGGTATAGGGATATGTCCCAAAACTTGTTTCTCTTCTAAAATAGGCATAGCTCATTCTATTTAGTTTGGAGCTTGTGTGGAACTGCAGTTTCTAGCCCAAAACTCTACCTACACGATAGCACCTCTTTAGCATTGTTTCATCATTCTTGCATGCAAAATGTATGAGCAACTGCTGAAGCAGATACTAGAACCCAGGATTTGGCTGGTGATCCCATATCACAAGCTGAGTTCTGTATTCCTGCATTTTTAAATGAAGACTGTGATTACCATACCTTGGAATAAGCTAATTCTAGTTCAAGTTGTGGACACAAGGTCATCTTAATTTGTGCCCAGGTATGCATGTGCATACCACCCAAGAAGAATGTGGGGACTGAGTGTGTAAGAGGTCTAGTAACTGTACCCCTGGCTCCTAAATTACTTTTCTTTTGAGAAAATCTGGTACCATAAGGATGCTTGTGCACTCATTTACCTGGGCAAGTTTTTTTCTAAGTGTCTAGGATCCAAGTGCTTAGTTTGAATTTTAAGAGTTTTGGTTTCTCTGTGCCTCGGTTGCTCAAGGATTAATTGCATGTAACCATATTGTGAGAATAAGTTCAATAAAACTGCTGTGAAGCACTGAGGCTTTGAAAATTTGAGATTTTTGCTACTAGAAATTACTTTATGGAAGTTAGGTGGGAAGCTTTGTTTTGCATATTTCAGGCTACATAAAACACAGAAATGTGCAAAAGTTTGGCTATATATTTAAGCTATAAAAGAGTAATTACATAAATTCTTGCTGTTTGAAAACTCCTTCTCACAGAAAATGCTAGTTTTACAGTAGAATGATGCATAGCTTAATTCTGAATATAATTATGTGAAATGGAGGCAATGCACCACTAAGGCCCAAAGAATGGGGGTAAAAAAGCTACAAAACCAATTCAGTCTTGGGGGATAAAATGCTGAAGCAACCTAAGAGATTATTTTCTCCGGTTTTCAGTTTATTCATGTTGTAGCATGGGAAGTTACCCAAGTAACTGCCAAAGTATAGATTGTTCTGGTATATAAGTTGTTTAGTCAGAAATTTGAGTTATTTTTATATGAAATGCTTTTCTCACATACATACCATGCACATATATATATGTGCAAGCAAACACATGCACACACATATAATCATATAATCATAGAATCATAGAATCACAGAATCGCAGGGGTTGGAAGGGACCTTGAGAGATCATCGGGTCCAACCCCCCTGCCAAAGCAGCTCCCTAGCTCATATTGCACAGATGGGTATCCAGACGAGTCTTGAATATCTCCAGAGAAGGAGACTCCACCACCTCCCTGGGCAACCTGTCCCAGGGCTCTGTCACCCTCACTGTGAAAAAGTTCTTCCGCCTGTTGGTGCGGAACTTCCTGTGCTCCAACTTGCAGCCACTGCCCCTTGTCCTGTCTCCACAGAGCACTGAAAAGGGGCTGGACAATTCCCCTTCATCCCATACATCACATTATTACCTCAGCTTATTACTTACAAATATAAGAATAATCTTCTTAAATGCAAATACTAAAGCAACTGGATAGGAACATGAACTGTTTTCTGAATGTAATAGTGTTCAAGCTCTCTTTTGGGGCATTACAAAGAACTTCATACACAGTTACACAGCGTATGGCTAAGGAATGGACTCTACTTTTCCTGTGTAGAAGAGCATAGGATCAGGCGCGGAGGGAGTGAAAGGGTGGAAAACTCTAAAAATTCATGTCTCTAGAAATGTAGCACCACATTATTAGCTGATTTAGCTGCAGTTCTCTCAGTGGAGCTGCATCCATTTACCCCAGTCAAGTCCCAGACCCAGACTCACTTCCACTGCTGCTTTTTGAATCTATGCCAGAAAGAGGTATAACTTAAACCAGAAACAGATGTGGATGACTGAAGCTAAGAAGCAGAATATATATAGGCTCCATACGTGTTAATTTTCCACATATTTGCAACAGCGTTGCTGAAATAACTTTAAAATCTTGTAGCTAATGGTCCCCGAATGGTGAAAAAGGCTTCTCCTTTGTTTGTTGCAAATTATCTTTCATTTCCTCCTTCCCAGTTTAGATCGCACTGCATTTATTTTGAATTGTTTTCAGCCTTTTCTGCTGAGCATCATGGGAGCCCACGCTTAAGTGATTGCAAATGTTTCTGTGGTAATCATTTCCATGAGAGACGCCAGCTGGATCGTCCCACGTTAACTAGCTGAAACTTCTGTCCTGTGCTTTTAAAAAAAAAGATAAAAATGCAATGGGACAAATATTGCTTTTTATTTGCATAAATACGATCCTGAAAATGTAGGGTGCAGGTATATGGGGATGTATAAAGTGAGCATTCCTTGAAGCGGAGACACGGCGTAGTAAAAATTCTTTTTCATTGCACTGTGGTTTTGGAAGGCAGACCAAAAGAAAAACCAGAGGTTTCCAGAAAAAACAGAGCAATGGGCCAAACTAAGCAAAATACTTAAAGTGAGCAAAGCAAAGCAAGAGTCCGTTAACAGTTTGTAGCAAGAGGCTCTATTTTCTTTTCCAGCCTACTACCCCAGGAACTTTGTCTTAACATCAAACAGAAAACACAATAGGAATAAACAGATTGCTGGGGATGCATTGGTCGTGCAAAAAACTCCAGAGCTAAAATAATGGCTGCCTTTGGACAAAATTTAATTCTTTCTTATGGAAGGTTCACTCCTGTTGTTCACTTACAAATCAAGACTAGATCACTGAACAATGTCTTGCCTTAACTCTGTGACTCGAGTAGGTGTTTAGCCCAATTATTAACATGCTATCAGATTTCCTGTGGTATTTTTTCAAAATAAAAGAACTTTTCATTAATAAGAAGGGGTGTAGTTGCATTTACGCCTTGAATTGAAAGAGTGAGAAGAAAAATGTTTAGGAGTATTCACAGGTCCTCATTTTATTTTCCTCTGATGCTTGTGCAGTCTGAAGTGAAGGTGGAAAAATAGTCCAGTTTTCCCACTGCAAGAATTTCCATAGCTGCATTTCCCGCTGAGTAAGTCCTCACAGTCCACAGTGGCTTCCACAGCTTTAATACTAAAATCTTGAGCAGCATATCTGTCAACTTGTTCATTATTCCCTTTCTCCTCACCATCGCAGAACAGTTCTCCTGGGGATGTCGAATGACTAAGCTTGAGACCAAGATTTCCAGCCTCTGAAGTTACTGACTGATCTCTTAAGTTGAAATTTGCTTCCTGGGCAGGGTACCAGCACAAGGCCTGCCTGCCACGTATGTACCATCTCTCTTGTGGATCACAGGAATGTGAAGAAGTTGTGTTGGCTCTCTGTGCTTGTGGGAGT